>NC_081181.1:167759619-169179194 GCF_029867415.1 Vicia villosa
TGAATTGTTGACCAAGCTTGACTCCATTCAATGCTCTTGTCTTGCTCTTCAATTCTTGCAGAAAAAATGAAGATTCCTTGAAGTGAGTCATACTTGGAGGCCAAGCAACCATTATCCATGCATTTTCCTTTTAATTTTAATCTTAAAGTAAGATAAAATTATGCAAAAAATGGCCAATAAAGATGTGGGCTTTGTCTTGGTCGTGGGAGGCCCATAGTAACATGGCAAAGATGTTTGGACCATAAAAACTTGGACTCATTTGGAAAAAAAACATTTTTGAGCAATGTTGATTTCATGCATTTTCCCAAAATTTAGCCAACTTCAACAAGGTGTAAATCCTTCAATTTTTGTCATATGAAGGAGATCTTGCACTTTTTGGAAACCTCAAAGAGTCCTCTAACCAATGTCTTTGGTCTCATATCAAAATGATTTTTGGTTCTCCTTGTGTGTCCATTTGAAAAAAGTGTCTTTTTGTTGACTTTGAAAATGACCTGTAATGTCTTTGGCCATATTTTTCAAATGGTGAATGCTATGACCATGGGATCAATTGCATTTGAAAGATAATTGAATTTCCTTCAAAATGAGCTTTGGTTGACATTTTTTGGATGAAGGATGAGAGAGTTATGATCAGTCAAAGTTGAGTTGACTTTTCAGGCAAAAACCCTAATTTTGAATCTTAGGGTTTTGTTGATTTTTGATCTTTCCTTGATGAATTGTGATCATCCAATGATCAAATGTTGAATCCTTTGACAAAATATGGACTTTGACAAAAAATTTCATTTTTGACTGTCAGTTGACTTTTTTGGTCAAACGGGTCGTCTGTTGACTGTTTGAGCTGCTGACGGTGCGTCTGAGTGAATTGAAGTTTGAAAATTTGTATGATGGTACTTTGAGATGTATGGATGTATATGAAATCCATTTGAGCTCTCAAAACTTGTTGCTCCTGTTAAAACAAGAAAAACCCTGATTAGGGACTGTCTGTATAGGAGGCAGTTAAGCGTACCTGATTTTTTGCAGTGTTGAGTTTCTGCTAATCATGTGATATTCAGAAGACTTCTAACACAAAAATCTTGGAAATTTGAATTGTGAATGATTGATTTGATTGATTGTACAAATCACTGTGAATTGTACTGTCTGCAGTTTGTCTGTCAACCGACTGTTCGTGTACTGAAGCAGCAGTTAAAGTGAAAAATCAACCGTCAAAGTTAATTTTCTTTTTTTTTTTGTTGTTATTTTTGTTTTTGTTTGGTGTGAAGCATGAAAATTTATTTACATGACTTGTTAGAAAACAGAAACATAATAAATAACTGATATTTACGGTATGCGGGCAAAATTACCGATAATAACCTGAAAATTATTTAATGCACAGAAATAGAAATATTTGACTGGCAGAAAATACACAAAATATTATCTTAGTAATTAAGCAATATTATGACAACTAGTACAACATTTAATACTGACAGTATAAATATTACATACTATATTGAAAAGTACGACGAATAAACGGTACGTTTAAGAAAATAAGAAACACGACAAATTTTAAAAATGACGGTTGACGAACCATGCTATGATTAATAACATGTAGAGGAGTGGGAGTGCAACCATTGCAGGTCCACACTTCTCAGGACTGTGTAGGCAGAAGAAAGTTGTGATCACCGTAGCAATGGTGACGACTGTAAGAAGCAGTGTTTCTATCCATTTTGCCATTTTTGCTAGGGAAGAAGAAATGATGGATTATGAGGTAGGAATTTGAAAGATGATTTAGAATTTGATGTGAGATTTGTGGGAAGAATGAGAGGTATTTATAGAATGGAAAGATGATAGAGACGTTGGGGAATGATGTGATTCCGTACAAAAGGAAATTTGAGTGGTAGTGAGATTTGAAAGAAAGTGTAAGGTATTGTTGGGAAAAGAGAGATGGATAGAATAAAGTTGAGATTTGAATTTGAAAGGATAGATTTGAAAAGATTTTGAAAATAATGGAATATAGCACAAAAGTTAGTGGGAAAACAAAAACAATTGTTACCAGTACAGTGTGAGTTTCCTGCTTTTGCGCCTGCAAAAAGATTTAACCCTGCATGAACTGTGTTAGTACTATTTATCTGTAAAATAAATAAATAGTATTTGTGAAGTAAAGAACAGTATTTGGCGTTTGCGTAAGAATAAATTCCACTGTAAGCCAAGTTACTGTGTAAGAAAAATTCTGAAAACCAAGTTCTTCATATGTCAGGATATTTTGAAAAAATCCATGTTTATATGAGACTCTTAATTTTCATATTGAAACTTTCCTGAAAAAAGAAGTGGGCAAATTTTGGGGTATAACACGCGTGTTTTGAGTGACTGGATAAGGAGTTACGCGTGCCTGAAGTCATGCCATAGACATGGGGAGTGTGCAACTTATTGTGAGGTTGCTGCATGAGAAGGCATTCAAGGGACCACCATAACACAATGCACCGCACACACACTATAACCCTCCATGCACACACACTATAAAAGATGGAAACGCACTTATTTCTGAGGTGGACACGCATTTCACTCACTCTCACTGTATCACACTCTCCTCTTCTTCCTTCACTCTCTTTTTCTCTCCCTTTATTCACGTCCAGAAGTTTGTTACGGTTTCTAACAAACTCTTCTCCCTCAATCCTCCACCACCTACAACCACCTTCATCTTCCTCCGTCAACCTTCGTCACCTTCGTTAACCAACCTCAATCTCATCACCCGCACCTTCATCATCTTCTCGCAATCAACACAATCATCATCTTCACCGCTGAATCATCATGGTCTTCACTCTCATGCTATCACCTTCCACGTCTACATAGAGTCATCACCATCTCCGTTGCTCTGGTTCCTAAGTGATTGCTTCCAGATTAAGCGCGAGGCTCTCATCATCAAGCTTCACGGTCTCAAGAGGAAGCAGGGGATTATCTTCTTTGCGTGGATCAAGATTCGTTTCAGGTATGGTCCCTAGTTTCTCTAAGCATCATTGAGCATGTGATAGGGTATACAAGCGTCGCTGATTGTACTTGTTATGTTACATATATGCTATACAAATCTTGAACGTGATTCTGATGTAGAGTGCTAGTCCTCGCTCCCCTGCCTCATGGCGCTATGTTTGGATCCTATGCGTAGAGAGGATTATAGCGTCGTGTTTAGTGTAGCTTATGATGCAAGTTCATGTACCTAGGTTTTTAAGAGTGTCTTCAGTTAGTTTGCTAGAGCAGGAATCAGATGAAACAAGGTTTGGATTTGGAATCTATGGCGAATTCCGAGCAGGACGGTGGTATTTGTTCTTGTTTCTGGGCATTTTGATTTGTAACTGCGGCGGAGGTTCACCGGAGAGGACGACCGGAGGGTATCTCCGACGTCTGAGTCAGTTTGTATTATCCCTCCTCCGCTGACGTGGAGTCCACGCATTGGGCGGTGTTCCCAGTTGCTGGCTCACTTTGTCTTATCTCAATCATTGAGATGATGTGTTGGCAAGCTACCACTGGCTCGGATTATATTGTCTTGTATTGTTTTAAAATTAGTTGACCAATTGATTTTCTCTATGCTGCAGCATTTGTCACGTAGATTTTATGTAAGCCATGTAATGAATGCCATGATGAATAAAGAATAAAGGCGAATAAGATGGAATAATGAACGAGATGGTTTGCTGGCCATTGGGCCACGATGCACTGGGCCTAGAATAATTTCGGAACCACACCCTTGCCTTATTAGCGCACCACCTGCAATAAAACTGGGCCTCACGCCCATGCTTTCTCCACCCCCCTGTTTTGGCCCAGAATGCATTTAATTGATTTTAGTTCATAGAAAATGCTAATGCACCCCCTGGTAGTTTAGTTCTAGTTTTCATTTTAATTTTTTGTTTTCTTTTACTTTTGCTTCTTAATTTTTTTTAAATTCTAATAAAAATACATAAAAAATGGTTTTAGATATTTTAGGGTGTGTAAGTAATTGCCTTGGTTTTTGTTAATTTTTCTTAATTGTTCTAATCCTTTTAATAAATCTTTTTCTTCGCAATATGTTTGAATTTTCTTTGGTTAACACTTCTTTGTAAATAATTCTCTAATAGACTTATGAATTGATTTTTAGTCTCGTTTTTTTGTATAGAATTAATAGATGTATGTGTGTTTGTGAATAATAGTTTGTTTGATATAGCTCTCGATTTTATTTGTTGCATATTGATTTTCCTTTACCTATCTCATGTATAGCTTTCCTTAATAAATTGTGTAGCTTTTATTATTTTGAATCCCTTATATAGACAACTTAGACTAGAATTTAGATATAGTTCCCTTCTCATCTTCTTTTTCTTTTCAACTCTTTAAAATACTTAATAAAAATCGATGAAGATCATACCGTTGCTATATTTCATGGTAGGAAAGAAATGATTGAGGCGTAGGCCTCGATGTATGTTCTTTCCTACTTAGCGGAGAAGAAATGATTGAGGTGTGAAGCCTCGATGTATTTCTTAACCGTTATTTAGAGAAACGATTGTGGCGTAGGCCTCGGTGTGCATTCTCTAAATATTCACAAAAGAACTCCTTTTTGTATTCCTACTTATCGGAGAAGAAATGGTTGAGGTGTGAAGCCTCGATGTATTTCTTAACCACTATTTAGAGAAACGATTGTGGCGTAGGCCTCGATGTGCGTTCTCTAAATATGCAAAACAAACTCTTTTTGGTATGATCTAAATCACAGATAAAATCCCCATAAAAAAACACCGATCAAAAACACATAAAACACTAATAAATGGTCAGATTTAAAACAAAGTAAGGAAGTGGTGCGAAGCCTTGTAGTAGGTTCTTGTCACCATGGAATTACCCTAAAAGATACAAACCAATTCTCTCTCTCTTCCCTCTTTTTTTAAGGGCATTGTCATCTCCGCTCCATTGCATCCTAGGCGATCCCTTATGCAAGAGCGCGAGCGTTAACTCCGCCCAACTAAAAAACACAAAAACAAACAGAAGATCTTTAGCCGAGCTACGGCAACTCTGATTCCTGAAAAGGATACGTAGGCAGCGGGGTAGGGCCCGTGCGAGTACAATTCTTTCTTTTCCCTACATTTTGCATTCATTTCGCATTTAGACATAGACATAGTATACACCCTTTAGATAGAAACAAACATAGGTGGATACCATCGAGTACGATGGGCGCGAGGGGTGCTAGCACCTTCCCCTTGCGTAACCGACTCCCGCACCTAGATTCTCTGGTCGCAAGACCCTGTTCCTTCCTTTGTTAGGTTTTCTGATATTCCTTTCCCTTGTGGGATAAATATATTGGTGGCGACTCTGTTCTTTTTTTCGCGAGCGTGCGACAGCTGGCGACTCTGCTGGGGACGTTGCTAGACCTGTTGCTGGTCCATCCATAGCGAGTCGATCCTAGCCTGCGTTTGTTTGTTTATTTACTGGGTGTTTATTTGTTTTTATGTCTATACCTTGTATATATGTTTGCATGTTTATTTTTCTGCTTGCATATCATGTTTATTTCTGTTTGCACATCATGCATATGGATTATATTCTGTGTTCCTTGGGGTCTTCTGTTCTGTTTTGCAGGTTGGGTGGGATGTTCTATGAGGTAAAAGGCCCAATACCCAGGCCATGAGTGATACCTTAGGAACTAGGAATAGAGTGGCCATGACGGACAGAAGACGTATGTCTGATTGATCCGATCATGTATCCACGGACAGAGCTTGGTTGAAAGAGGCAATATCGTATGATTACGCCTACTTTCAATCCTCTGTTGGCTTTTTTCGACCTACCCTGACCTAGATTCACCTGTGAGTGGGGAGGGATATACATGACAGGTACCGTTGGTGACCGTTCTGTTCTGTTGGTGACTTGTGTTCTTAATGGTTTCACTGTGCCTGTGCCGGACCTTTGATCCTGCAACGTCCGATCTCATTCAGAGGCCACACACACTCCTCCTATGTGGGGAAACCTCCATTGCATCATTTACATCATGGCATGTTTACCTTTCAAAAAAAAAAAAGAAAAGAAAAGAAAGAAAAGATGTAATAAAAAAGAGAAAGAAAAAAAAGAAAAGAAGAAAAATAGTATTATTTCTCATATGCATGCCATTTTTCAGGGTATCCGAGGCTATTACCTTTCATCCAGGATGGCTAACAACGTGACTGCTACCAGAGAAGCTACAAGGCGTACTCACACTTACAGTTTCCATCGCGAAGGCTTGATTCAGTTGGAGCAATTGGGTGGATTGATCGCTGGTCATAATAAAACTGTGTTCACTGAGAATTATGGAAACATCTTGACCCTTTTGGACTCACACGTCGACGAATGGGGTTTATCTACTCTTCTCCAATTCTATGATCCTGACTTGCGTTGTTTCACCTTCTCAGGCTATCAGTTGGCTCCCACTCTCGGGGAGTACTCTCATTTTCTCAATATCAAGATTCAACACAAGGTTCCTTTCGTTTGTGTCCCAGAGAAACCTGATTTGGACAACATTGCCAACGCTCTTTATTTGAGCATAGAAGACGTCCTTGGGAATTGGAAGAAGAATGGTAACACCCATGGTTTCTATATGAGTTTCTTGGCTGAGAAGGCCCAAGAGTTGGCCAACAAAAAGATGTGGGAGGCTTTCAACGCCCTTCTGGCCGTTTTGATCTATGGGATCGTGATGTTCCCTAACATTCACAAGTTCGTTGATCTGGCCGCTATATGTCTTTTTGTGGATAAGAATCCGATCCCTACTTTGCTAGCCGATACGTACTATTCTGTTCACTCTCAATATGGGAAAGGAGGAGCCATAAGAAATTGTTTGCCGTTGTTATACACCTGGTTTAAGTCCCACCTACCTACAAGTGGTCCTTTCATTACTTCTACTCAGAAATGGCCTCAAAGGATCATGGGGCTTACTGGAAATGACATTGTCTGGTGTCCCACTGGAATGGACGTGGAGAAAGTTATAACTAGCTGTGGTACTTTTGACAACGTTCCTCTCATAGGAACAAAAGGTGTTATCAATTATAATCCTAAGCTAGCGTTGCGTCAGTTGGGTTTTGCACTTGAAAACAGGCCTTTAGACAAAGAGATATTCGAATCCGTTTGCTTTGAGAAAGGAACCGATCCAAAGGGTCTAGAAAAGGTGAGGAGTGCCTGGAATAGCATCCATACAGATGATCAGACTTCTCTAGGTGAAAAGAATGCCGTTGCCAAACAAGCCTACACGGATTGGGTTGAGGATAGAGTTAAAGATCGTCTGTTGCCTTTCCCGAAGGTTAATCCATTGTACAAGCAACCGCCTAAGGTTCCAATTGCCATTATGCCTACTGAGAATTGCATCCCAGTAAATATGGAAAGCACCCAATTGCACGAAAAGAAGTCAGATGCGCGACCAAAACATCATCTCATGGACCAAATAGGGGTTGAGTTGACACATGAAGCCAAGGTGCTGAAAGAAGGATCTGTGAGAGTTCAAAAGAGGGCTAGAACGGAAAAAGGTGAGAGAGACACTACTGTTATTGTCGAGGATCACCAGAAGATCCTAAAAAGGGCCATGAAAGAGGCAGAAGAGAAACTCAAGCGAGAGCACCGAGAAGACTTGAAAGCTTATAAGCTCAAGATAGAAAGGGATGCTAGAGTTGAAGTGAAGAATCTGAAAAAGAAACTGGAAGAAGAGACCACTAAAAGAATGGCAATTGAGACTCAACTGAAAGGAAGTCACCTCCGTAATACTCGACTAACAGAAGAAAATGCCAAGCTCAGAGATCGAATGATGGGTATGGAGGACGTATCTGAGAAGGATTATCTCCCAGAATGCAAAGGATGTGACGAACTCAGGGAGTGCTGCAAGAAGCTAGATGGGCATTTGTTTCGCAAAGATGAGGTGATTCAAAGCCTTCTTAAAGGAAGAGATCGAGAAGCAACCAAGAAACTGTTTGATGAAACTAAGAAGTGGAGCGACGAGCACTTCAGACAAGGAGGACCTCTGTTTTATGTTCAGATGGATTGATGTTTGAGTTTGTATGTCTCGACCACCACCAGACTTGTTGGATGGGGCCTTTTATTTCCTTTGTTGAACTATCTTGTTGATGTATGGCTCGCCCAAGTTTAAATTTCTGTTATGAATAAAAAGAACTAGTTTCTCTTGATGCTTATCTTTTGTCACATTGTTAGATATTCTGGATCAATATTAAATCTTGGATACTCTGAAAATGGCACATCACGTCATACGCACACATGCACTCATACATTCACATTATCACATTGCATTTTTCAGGTTATTGTACAAGAAACTAATTGGGGTCCCTTGCAGCAACAGATTTCTGCTTCAACAACAAAGCTGACTTCCTTACATCCTTACCGCACCAGAAACAACGAGAAGAGAATCATGGAACAATTTGAACAGAATCAAGCTGCCCTCCGTAGGGATATGGATGTTATGGGGGAGAGGATGGCCCAACTTATGGAGACTCTCCATGCCGTTGTTCAAGGGCAGGATGAACTCAGAAAGAGCGTCGCTAGTTTGGTCAAGGATGTTCCTACCACTTCTGTCGACGGAGGGACGAAAACTAAAGAGACTCCTATTAATGAGACACTAAAAGTAGTGGACGACCACCATGAGGTTATTGATCTTGAACATGATCTCACTGCTGAGTTGACCGAGACTGCTAAGATGTACCAAGCTCTTGAAGAACGCCTTAAGGCTGTCGAGGTTGCTAAAACTTCGAGTTTCGACACTGCTGCTATGTGCTTGGTACCTGGGATTGTTATTCCCCCGAAGTTCAAAGTGCCGGATTTTGATAAGTACAAGGGAGTTACCTGCCCAGAGACTCACATTCGTTCCTACTGCCGTAAGATGGCCGCTCACGCTGGGAACGAACCTCTGCTTATGCACTTCTTCCAGGATAGTCTCACTGGAGCCCCGTTAGAGTGGTATATGAAGCTCGAGAGGTCTAATGTCAGTACTTGGGGAGAACTTGTTGATGCCTTCTTGAAACAATACCACTACAATACTGCTATGGCTCCTAGCCGTGCCCAGCTGCAGAATATGTCATAGAAATCTGAAGAGTCCTTTAAGGAATACGCCTAGAGATGGCGTGAACTTGCTGCTCGAGTTCAACCTCCCTTATTGGACCGAGAATTGATTGATCTGTTTATGGGAACTCTGAAAGGGCCGTATCTTCAGCACATGGTTAGTAATACTTCTCCTTCCTTTTCGGATGTGGTCATCATTGGTGAGAGGGTTGAGAACTGTGTCAAAGCTGGTACCATTCAAGGAGTTACTAATCCTAGCAACTCAAGTGGTAATGGTAAGAAGCCGTATTCTGGGTTTGTGAAGAAGAAGGAAGGTGAGACTAGCACCGCTTCTGTTGACCAAGGCCGAGCTCCTGCATATTCTGCTGTTCCACCTCCTTATTATCCGATGCCTTATGCTGTTCCTGGTCCGTATGTCCCTCAAGCATATGCTGCTGCTCTTCCACAACCATGGATGGCACCCCAACAGCCTTTCGTACCACAACAACAAGCTGCTGCTCCTCAGAATCGTCAACAGAACCCTAGGCCTCAAGGTCTAAGGGGCCCGCAAAGAACAAGATTCCAAGATAGGCGTATCGATCCGGTTCCGATGTCATATGCTCAGCTTCTCCCTCAGTTGCTTGCTGGTCAATTGGTACAACTCCGTGAACTTGGACCTCCACCTAGTCCTCTCCCTCCCGGTTATGATGTTAATGCTCGATGTGAATTTCATTCAGGGGCTCCAGGCCATACTATTGAAAAGTGTAGAGCATTCAAATTGAAGGTTCAGGATCTCCTTGACGACAAGCTTATCTCGTTCGCTCCAACTGGTCCTAATGTGCAGAATAATCCTATGCCTCCTCATGCTGGTACGACCAATGCTATTGAGTTATGTGATGATCAGATCCTGGTAAATGATGTTAATGAGGTTAGGATGCCGCTAGCAGTTGTCAGAGAGTATCTTATGCAACAAAAGGTTTTGTGTGAACTACATGACTACTGTTTGCAATGTTCTTCTAATCCTGAGGAATGCACTAGGTTGAGAGAGGAAATCCAGAAACTAAGGGATGAAGGTGTTCTTAGAGTGGAAAGGGTCGTTCCTGTCGAAGATGTGGCTACTTTAGAGATCCCTTACTACCCTGCTGAGATATCAAAGACTCAGGACACTTCTTTGGTCATTCATGCTCCGAGTACTCCTTTGGTCATTCAGGCTCCGAGGACTCCGTTGGTTATTCAGGTCCCAAATGTTCCTTCGACTCCTTCAACCTCGTCTCTTGTTCCCTCTCCTGTGAATAATTCTAAGGCTGTTCCTTGGAGTTATAATGCCGTGTATATTCGAGGGAAGAAGTATGACTGTCCTCCAGTGGGTAATTCGAGCATCACAAATATTGCTGGCACTGGTGGCATTACCCGTAGTGGTCGGATCTTTGCTGCCCCTCCTCCGCCTCCTAAAGAGACTAACAAAGAGGCTAGTACACAAGCAAAAGGAAAGCAAGTTGCTGTTGATCCTCCTGTAACACGTAATGCCCAAGATGCCGAGCAACTCTTGAAAATCATTAAGAAAAGTGATTACAAAGTGATTGACCAACTCGATTAGACCCAAGCCAAGATCTCCATCTTGTCTCTCTTGGTACATTCTGAAGCTCATCGTGATGCTCTGATGAAAGTTCTGGCTTCCGCTCACGTGACTCAAGACATTACCGTGCCTCAGTTTGAAGGGGTTGTGACCAACATTGCTGCTGGTAATTGTTTGGGTTTTTCTGATGATGAACTTCCACCTGAGGGTAGAGCACACAACAAAGCGTTGCATATCTCAGTCAAGTGTCTGGATGCTGTGTTGTCTCGAGTTCTGATTGATACAGGTTCTTCTCTTAATGTGATGCCCAAGACCACTTTGTTTAAGCTGAGTATGGATGGGATTATGATGAGACCATGCACTATGAGTGTCAGGGCGTTTGATGGCTCTAGAAGGTCCGTAGAAGGGGAAATTGATCTGCCTGTTTTGATTGGCCCTCACATGTTCTATATTGCCTTCTATGTCATGGATATAAGTCCTTCATATACTTGCCTCTTGGGTCGTCCTTGGATCCATGCTGCTGGGGCTGTGACATCTACCCTCCATCAGTGTTTGAAATTTGTTGTAAATGACAAGATTGTTGTGATCACTGGTGAAGAGGATTTGATTGTCAATAATCTGGCGTCATACCGTTATGTTGAAGTGGAGGGAGAGATACAAGAGACACCTTTTCAGGCCTTAGAGATTGTGTCGGTTGATAAACTCCCCGTGGTTGAGAATAAGAAGGAACTCGGAGCACCCCTCTCGTCTCTAAATGATGCTAAGGCCTTCTTAGAAGATGGTACTCCCCATAGTGCCTGGGGCAAGCTGATTGATGTTCATGAGAAGCGAGACAAGTATGGCCTTGGGTATCAACCATCCTCTCCTACTCAGCTCAGCATGATTCCTGGAAAGAAGGTGATTCCCCCCATTTCTCAAGTGTTTGTCAGTGCAAGCACCAGTTCTGGAAGTCAAGTTCTCGCCGTGGATGATGATGATGAAGAGGATCTCTCCAAATTCATTTTCCATGCTGCGCCTGGACAAGAACTCAACAATTGGACTATCTTGGACATCCCTAGAGTCACTTTCATGGAGATGTAATTTTCTTGTTTCGATAAGTCATATGCTTCGCCCTAAGCATTTTGACCACTTGTATAAAGAAGGGCCCCCCATGTTGTTTCAGTTTGTTTAATATTGAATGAAAATCATATCTTCGCATGCAGTTACTGTTCCATTTCTTTCATTTTTGTTTCTTTTACTTTAAAAACTTTTTCAAAAATGGCAAAGCTTTTTCTTTTTCTTTTTATGTGTTGCATCCTAAGGCATAAATCATCCATCGTGCAGATCTGGCTCGGATTCCAGCAAAAATGATAATGTTACAGTTCCACGTCTTGATATCTTTGAGAATCCAATTGACCAAGCTGATGAGGATAGTGGGGAAGATTGTGAAGTCCCTGAGGAATTGGCAAGACTTTTGAGACAAGAGGAGAAATCTATTCAGCCACATCAAGAAGCCATAGAAGTCATCAACCTCGGTTCAGAAGAAGCAAAAAGAGAAGTCAAGATAGGGGCCGCTTTGCAAAGTGATGTAAAGAGAAGGTTGATTGAGTTGCTTCGAGAGTATGTTGATATCTTCGCCTGGTCATATGAAGACATGCCTGGTTTAGACACGGATATAGTTATGCACAGGCTACCGCTCAAACCAGAATGTCCGCCTGTAAAGCAAAAACCACGACGAACTCGACCTGATATGGCTTTGAAAATCAAGGAAGAAGTTGAAAAACAGTTGAAGGCTGGTTTCTTATCTGTGTGTGAGTATCCTCCTTGGATTGCAAATATAGTACCCGTTCCTAAGAAGGACGGAAAGGTACGCATGTGTGTTGACTACCGAGATTTGAATAGGGCAAGTCCGAAGGATGATTTCCCTCTGCCTCATATTGATGTGCTAGTCGACAACACTGCTCAGTATTCGGTGTTCTCCTTCATGGATGGTTTTTCTAGCTATAATCAAATAAAGATGGCTCCTGAAGATATGACCAAGACTACTTTTACCACTCCGTGGGGTACATATTGTTATAAGGTGATGCCTTTTGGTCTTAAGAATGCTGGTGCAACATATCAACAAGCAATGGTGACTCTTTTCCACGACATGATCCATAAAGAGATTGAGGTGTACGTCGATGATATGATTGCAAAATCCCAGACTGAGGAAGAACACTTGGTATATCTTGAGAAACTGTTTGCTCGTTTGCGTAAATTCAAGTTGAGGCTTAATCCAAACAAGTGCACTTTTGGAGTGCGATCTGGAAAATTACTCGGATTCATTGTGAGCCAACGAGGGATTGAGGTCGACCCTGATAAAGTAAGAGCAATACAGAACATGCCAGCACCGAAGAATGAAAAAGAGGTTCGAGGGTTCCTTGGGAGATTGAATTACATAGCCAGGTTCATTTCTCATCTCACTGACACTTGTGAACCCATCTTCAGACTGCTGCGCAAAAATCAAGATATCCGTTGGGATGATCGTTGCCAGGAAGCCTTCGAAAAGATCAAGCAGTACCTTCAAGAGCCGCCAATCCTTATGCCTCCGGTTCCTGGGAGGCCGCTTCTTATGTACTTAACTGTGCTTGAAGGATCTATGGGGTGTGTGCTGGGCCAACATGACGAGTCTGGTCGAAAAGAGTGCGCCATTTATTACCTGAGCAAAAAGTTTACCGATTGTGAATCCCGCTACTCACTACTCGAGAAAACTTGCTGTGCTTTGGTATGGGCTGCTCGCCGACTGAGGCAGTATATGTTGACTCACACCACTCTATTGATCTCCAAAATGGACCCGATAAAGTACATCTTTGAAAAACCGGCTCTTACAGGAAGACTAGCCCGGTGGCAAATGCTTTTATCAGAGTATGATATCCAGTATGTCACACAGAAGGCCATCAAAGGGAGTGTCCTTGCGGATCATCTTGCTCATCAACCATTGGAAGAATATCAGTCAATGAAGTTTGACTTTCCTGATGAGGATGTCATGAAACAAGATGATAATGAAGGACCCGAACCAGGAGAGCGATGGACTCTCACGTTCGATGGTGCATCAAATGCTATGGGCCATGGTATCAGGGCAGTTTTGACTTCTCCTCGTCAAACTCACATCCCTTTCACAGCTAGAATATGCTTTGATTGCACAAACAATGTCGCAGAATACGAAGCTTGCATAATGGGTCTCGAAGCAGCCATTGATATGAGAATCAAGATCCTTGAGGTTTATGGGGATTCTGCCCTGGTTATACATCAAGTAAGAGGTGATTGGGAGACAAGACACCCCAATTTAGTCCCTTATGAGGACTATGTCTTGGAGTTGCTGCCCGCTTTCGAGGAAATCACTTTCAATCACATCCCCCGTGAGGAAAATCAATTGGCAGATGCTTTGGCTACTTTGGCAGCTATGTTCAGAGTTAGCTCCCCTAAAGAAGTGCCAGACATAACGATCCTCCGTTACAAAGAACCTGCGCATGCATTCCCTGCTCACTGCCTCACTACCGAAGATGTGTATGATGAAAAGCCATGGTATTACGACATCAAGAGGTATGTTGAGAAGCAAGAGTATCCCGAAGATGCTACGATTGGTGATAAGCGGACGCTTCGAAGGTTAGCATCCAAATTCTTCTTGTCAGGAGACGTCCTGTACAAAAGAAATTATGATTCAGTTTTGCTCAGATGCGTGGATAGACACGAAGCAGAATTGATCATGCGGGAAATTCATGAAGGATCTTTTGGAACTCACTCCAATGGACATTCTATGGCCAAAAAGATTTTGCGAGCAGGATATTATTGGATGACGATTGAAAGTGATTGTTACGTGTATGTGAAGAAGTGTCACAAATGTCAAGTGTATGCTGACAGAATTCATGTTCCTCCGACTCCTCTGAATGTCCTGACATCGCCTTGGCCCTTTGCTATGTGGGGCATAAACATGATTGGACGAATTGAGCCACAAGCTTCAAATGGGCACAGATTTATTCTTGTTGCTATCGACTACTTCACCAAATGGGTTGAGGCCGCTTCTTACAAGAACGTGACCAAGCAAGTTGTTACTCGCTTCATCAAGAAAGAGATCATATGCCGATATGGGGTTCCAAACAAGATCATCACTGATAACGGGTCCAATCTTAATAACAAAATGATGGCAGAGTTGTGTGAAGAGTTCAAGATTGAACATCACAATTCGTCACCCTATCGGCCAAAGATGAATGGCGCAGTCGAAGCTGCTAACAAGAATATAAAGAAGATTGTCCAGAAGATGGTTAGAACGTATAAAGATTGGCATGAGATGTTGCCATTTGCTTTGCATGGCTATAGAACTTCGGTTCGTACTTCAACTGGGGCAACTCCCTTCTCTCTTGTCTACGGTATGGAGGCCGTACTACCTGTCGAAGTGGAAATTCCTTCGTTGAGAGTCTTGATGGACGCCAAACTCGATGAAACAGAATGGGTTCAAACGAGGCTTGATCACCTCAATCTAATCGAGGAGAAACGCTTATCTGCTATCTGCCATGGTCAGTTGTACCAAAAGAAGATCAAGAAAGCGTATGACAAGAAGATTCGGCCTCGAGAATTCCACACAGGTGATCTAGTCGTAAGGAAGATCTTGCCAATTCACACTGATCCAAGGGGCAAATGGACTCCCAACTATGAGGGACCATACATTGTGAAGAAAGCATTTTCAGGTGGTGCCTTAATCCTGACAAAGATGGATGGGGAAGACGTTCCGCTTCCAGTCAATTCAGACTCAGTCAAAAAATACTACGCATAAAAGACCCGCTAGGTCGACGTACCTAGGCAAAAATAAGGGCATCCCGGCAAACCAAAAAGGTTTGGGCAAAAATTAGGGATAAAACAAAAAAAAGAATAACCCGCTAAGTCGAAAACCCGAAAGGGCGACTTAGGTAAAAAGGGGGCATCCCGCTGGATTGAAAACCCGAAAGGGCGATCCAGGCAAAAGTTAGGGATCGAAAGCGAGAGGCTGCAGTCTGAATGTCCTTCACAAAGACCACTATACGCTCTTGACAAAACGGGTGGATCAATCCAATCATTATCCTTCTGAAGCAAAGCATTGAGAGGATCGAGGATATGGGAACTGTAGCAATATCAGTTTTAATGGAAATCCGAGCATTTCTCTTTGCCATTTCGCTCTTTGCCTTTTTACTTTTTATTTTCTTTTTCGCAACTACCTCATTTAGGAGTTGCTTCCTTGTATAGAAGCCTATTCACGGGCATTCCATTAATAAAATGATCTTTTGACGCGAAAGCTTTCTTTCTTTCTTTTCATTTTTCGCATGCGAGGTGTGATTTAATTCATTATTAAACATTGCATTGAAAGCAGGGGGAATAATAATCACAAAATCAAAACGAAACATGATGTTACATAAACATAGAAGTGCTCTAAGGGGCACCATTTGCATCCGAACGTTGTTTTCTGTGCAGGTTGCAGGATCTAGCCGTCATGATAGGTCACAAAGGTCATCATCAGCCCACATGAAAGTTCCAGAGTATCATTCATCAGTACTGGTAAGCATGGAGCACATGAAAAGGTCCATATCCCTCTTCAATATGGCAGACAAAGAATGGTCCCCCAAAGAACTCATGGTTCCCCAAGCAGCTTAGGATGTAAGGAAAGTCGAGCAAGATCATTTCATCCCCAGCAGGGCTATGTTCCAACCCTCAACGCAGTTACCAATAATCTTTGGTACTGTAGGGTTCCAATATCAATTCACGATGATGGTTCAAGATCACAAGACAACGGACCCCGGCGATCCTACTCTTCTGTTCCACCGAGGGCCTTTATTTGGCACCCTTTGCATATAGAATCCATTGCATATAGCATTTGCATCCTCGAAAGCGTAGCATATCCATCACAATGGATCATTGCGCCATAAAAAACTCAAGCATGCATACAAAGCATGAGCCAGATAATAGGAGCTAATGTTGAATCAGAACAATGACCCATCCCCTCAAAGTTGTTACCTGTACAAACTTTGCCTGATATCTGCTATCACACTACAAACGCTTTTTAAGCCACGGTGCCGATACGAGGTATCCTCAGCTCCTGATGAGCGTCTGACACAATGTCTTCTTTTGTCCCCTGATGTCGAGTCGATGTTGAGTCATAGATCGCCACGAGATCTTATTCCTTTCCAAAGTGTGGAAAATCGCACGAGATTTTCTTTCGATGTTGAGTCATGGATCGCCACGAGATCTTATTCCTTTCCAAAGTGTGGAAAATCGCACGAGATTTTCCTTCGATGTTGAGTCATAGATCGCCACGAGATCTTATTCCTTTCCAAAGTGTGGAAAATCGCACGAGATTTTCCTTCGATGTTGAGTCATAGAACCACGAGATCTTATTCCTTTCCAAAGTGTGGAAAATCGCACGAGATTTTCCTTCGATGTTGAGTCATAGATCGCCACGAGATCTTATTCCTTTCCAAAGTGTGGAAAATCGCACGAGATTTTCTTTCGATGTTGAGTCATAGATCGCCACGAGATCTTATTCCTTTCCAAAGTGTGGAAAATCGCACGAGATTTTCTTTCGATGTTGAGTCATAGATCGCCACGAGATCTTGTTCCTTTCAGTCCTGACGTTGGGTCGTAAATCGCACGAAGTCTTTTTCTTTCGATCATCGTTTCGTACAACCATTCTTTTGGGAACCTTGTATTGGCACCTTGGGCTACGTTACAAGCTACCACCCTTCTTCCAATTACTCACTGTAAATATTCTTCCACCAGAAAAACAACATTAAATTTCTCTTTCCCCAGCAGATATCAAAACAAAAAATAAAGAATAAAGATCACTCCATCTTTTCAGGACAAATTTCAGGTCTTGATATTTAATCTTCTTCTACCTCGAATGTTCGAAAGGCTAGCGCCAATCTCACCTTCAGGTTTAAGACGATTAAATAGGGGCAACTGTCATACCCCAAATTTGTCCTACCCTTTAAACTTCTAACTGGCTTAGGCTTTACATTCATGTACATACATCACTTAGGTCATAATCCATACCCGTGCATTCATATCATTGGTATTAACCAGAGACTAGCAAGGGATAGCTTTTATGGCAGAAGATTTCCTACCAAATGTATGGATCTGAGGTGCAATCATGTGGCTTTATGTTCATTGAAGTCCTCCTGGATTAGGGTTCTCTCAGTCTCAACTCAAGGCATTGGTTGAAAAGTACAAGCTTGATGTTCATCTGATTATCCTGAATTAGGGTTTCTTGACCAAAGTCAACACAGTTAACTTTTTGGTCAAATACATTGACCAAGAGCTGATTTTGTAAGGAGAAGTGGCATGATGCTTGTGTGGAAGTGTTCAGTTGATTTCCATTGGTCAGAAGCAGATTAATCGGGAGTTTCATTGAAATCGGAGGAAAATCAAAACAGTTGACTTTTGGGTCAAAATCGGAAGAATTATTCAAGTATCAACTTTTGATGGAAAATCGGTCAAGAAAGGTCAAAGAACGAATAAAATCGGAGGTTTGACAAAAAGTTGCCAAAAATAGAAAAATGACAAAAGTGGAAAGTTCCATACTTAGAAAATTTTGTGCCCCTTAAAAATTTTGACGAACAGTCCACTTCACCATCAGTTTGCACGTGGAAAATGACATTATTTGGAGAAATTTCCAACATCAAAGTTGTTCCTCTCATGGAGGAGAACAACTTTGTAGTTGGAAACTTTTTCATTAGAGGCTTGGTTGAAGAGCTATCAAGGTTTGAAATGGGAGATTTTCATTTGAATCAAGTCATGAAGCTGGGCATATTCCTGGTCATACGTGACGCATTTCTACGAGCACGTGGCGTGCCAACTTTGAAGCCAATTTTATGCAAATTCAGGGACCCTATAAAAGAAAATTTGGTACAAACATGTTCTTTGCCATTCCCTCTATCCATTGAAACAAGAACCAAGTCCATTGAGTGGATAATGAATCGATTATGGGCCCCCAAATCGACCTCCACACTAAGCCTAAGCCACGCATATGGCCAGGCCAAAATCTGAGTCACGCATAAGCATTTAAACAAGTAGGTGGCGTGCCAAATGTAAGTCCAAATTTAAAGATATTAAAGCATCTTCCAAGGTCAATACCGATATGAACTTTCTCTACTCCACGTCCTCTTTCTAAATATCAAAGAATCGCGTGTTTTGAGTGACTGGATAAGGAGTTACGCGTGCCTGAAGTCATGCCATAGACATGGGGAGTGTGCAACTTATTGTGAGGTTGCTGCATGAGAAGGCATTCAAGGGACCACCATAACACAATGCACCGCACACACACTATAACCCTCCATGCACACACACTATAAAAGATGGAAACGCACTTATTTCTGAGGTGGACACGCATTTCACTCACTCTCACTGTATCACACTCTCCTCTTCTTCCTTCACTCTCTTTTTCTCTCCCTTTATTCACGTCCAGAAGTTTGTTACGGTTTCTAACAAACTTTTCTCCCTCAATCCTCCACCACCTACAACCACCTTCATCTTCCTCCGTCAACCTTCGTCACCTTCGTTAACCAACCTCAATCTCATCACCCGCACCTTCATCATCTTCTCGCAATCAACACAATCATCATCTTCACCGCTGAATCATCATGGTCTTCACTCTCATGCTATCACCTTCCACGTCTACATAGAGTCATCACCATCTCCGTTGCTCTGGTTCCTAAGTGATTGCTTCCAGATTAAGCGCGAGGCTCTCATCATCAAGCTTCACGGTCTCAAGAGGAAGCAGGGGATTATCTTCTTTGCGTGGATCAAGATTCGTTTCAGGTATGGTCCCTAGTTTCTCTAAGCATCATTGAGCATGTGATAGGGTATACAAGCGTCGCTGATTGTACTTGTTATGTTACATATATGCTATACAAATCTTGAACGTGATTCTGATGTAGAGTGCTAGTCCTCGCTCCCCTGCCTCATGGCGCTATGTTTGGATCCTATGCGTAGAGAGGATTATAGCGTCGTGTTTAGTGTAGCTTATGATGCAAGTTCATGTACCTAGGTTTTTAAGAGTGTCTTCAGTTAGTTTGCTAGAGCAGGAATCAGATGAAACAAGGTTTGGATTTGGAATCTATGGCGAATTCCGAGCAGGACGGTGGTATTTGTTCTTGTTTCTGGGCATTTTGATTTGTAACTGCGGCGGAGGTTCACCGGAGAGGACGACCGGAGGGTATCTCCGACGTCTGAGTCAGTTTGTATTATCCCTCCTCCGCTGACGTGGAGTCCACGCATTGGGCGGTGTTCCCAGTTGCTGGCTCACTTTGTCTTATCTCAATCATTGAGATGATGTGTTGGCAAGCTACCACTGGCTCGGATTATATTGTCTTGTATTGTTTTAAAATTAGTTGACCAATTGATTTTCTCTATGCTGCAGCATTTGTCACGTAGATTTTATGTAAGCCATGTAATGAATGCCATGATGAATAAAGAATAAAGGCGAATAAGATGGAATAATGAACGAGATGGTTTGCTGGCCATTGGGCCACGATACACTGGGCCTAGAATAATTTCGGAACCACACCCTTGCCTTATTAGCGCACCACCTGCAATAAAACTGGGCCTCACGCCCATGCTTTCTCCACCCCCCTGTTTTGGCCCAGAATGCATTTAATTGATTTTAGTTCATAGAAAATGCTAATGCACCCCCTGGTAGTTTAGTTCTAGTTTTCATTTTAATTTTTTGTTTTCTTTTACTTTTGCTTCTTAATTTTTTTTAAATTCTAATAAAAATACATAAAAAATGGTTTTAGATATTTTAGGGTGTGTAAGTAATTGCCTTGATTTTTGTTAATTTTTCTTAATTGTTCTAATCCTTTTAATAAATCTTTTTCTTCACAATATGTTTGAATTTTCTTTGGTTAACACTTCTTTGTAAATAATTCTCTAATAGACTTATGAATTGATTTTTAGTCTCGTTTTTTTGTATAGAATTAATAGATGTATGTGTGTTTGTGAATAATAGTTTGTTTGATATAGCTCTCGATTTTATTTGTTGCATATTGATTTTCCTTTACCTATCTCATGTATAGCTTTCCTTAATAAATTGTGTAGCTTTTATTATTTTGAATCCCTTATATAGACAACTTAGACTAGAATTTAGATATAGTTCCCTTCTCATCTTCTTTTTCTTTTCAACTCTTTAAAATACTTAATAAAAATCGATGAAGATCATACCGTTGCTATATTTCATGGTAGGAAAGAAATGATTGAGGCGTAGGCCTCGATGTATGTTCTTTCCTACTTAGCGGAGAAGAAATGATTGAGGTGTGAAGCCTCGATGTATTTCTTAACCGTTATTTAGAGAAACGATTGTGGCGTAGGCCTCGGTGTGCATTCTCTAAATATTCACAAAAGAACTCCTTTTTGTATTCCTACTTATCGGAGAAGAAATGGTTGAGGTGTGAAGCCTCGATGTATTTCTTAACCACTATTTAGAGAAACGATTGTGGCGTAGGCCTCGATGTGCGTTCTCTAAATATGCAAAACAAACTCTTTTTGGTATGATCTAAATCACAGATAAAATCCCCATAAAAAAACACCGATCAAAAACACATAAAACACTAATAAATGGTCAGATTTAAAACAAAGTAAGGAAGTGGTGCGAAGCCTTGTAGTAGGTTCTTGTCACCATGGAATTACCCTAAAAGATACAAACCAATTCTCTCTCTCTTCCCTCTTTTTTTAAGGGCATTGTTATCACCGCTCCATTGCATCCTAGGCGATCCCTTATGCAAGAGCGCGAGCGTTAACTCCGCCCAACTAAAAAACACAAAAACAAACAGAAGATCTTTAGCCGAGCTACGGTAACTCTGATTCCTGAAAAGGATACGTAGGCAGCGGGGTAGGGCCCGTGCGAGTACAATTCTTTCTTTTCCCTACATTTTGCATTCATTTCGCATTTAGACATAGACATAGTATACACCCTTTAGATAGAAACAAACATAGGTGGATACCATCGAGTACGATGGGCGCGAGGGGTGCTAGCACCTTCCCCTTGCGTAACCGACTCCCGCACCTAGATTCTCTGGTCGCAAGACCCTGTTCCTTCCTTTGTTAGGTTTTCTGATATTCCTTTCCCTTGTGGGATAAATATATTGGTGGCGACTCTGTTCTTTTTTTCGCGAGCGTGCGACACCCATTGACATTCCTGAGTGTACTCATGCTTCAAAGTAATTTGCTTTTGTGTTTTTCAAAATCCTTTCATTCTGCCCAAGATGAAAGTGAAGTTGTTGGGGCTGTTTTCTGTTTGTTTTAAACATTAAAATCATCAATAAAAGTCATTTTGTTTCTGCATATACATGCTTTTTATCTTTTTGCTTTTTCTGGAAAGTGGTAACACAAAAAACCTTAAAAAAATGTTTTCATTTGCCATAATCTGCACGATTACATGTTTGCATATATCTTCCCTTTTTTCTAAAATAATAATCACTTGTGCAGATTAATCAATAAAACCGTTGAAAGTAATGACCCTGCACCCTCTCCTAACTTCGAGTGTCCTGTGTATGAGGCGGAAGAAGAGAGTGATGAATGTATTCCTGATGAGATTTCGCGACTGCTTGAGCACGAGGAAGACACCATTCAGCCATATAAAGAGCCGTTAGAAGTCATCAACTTGGGTTCTGAAGAGGATAAAAAGGAAGTCAAGAATGGGGCACTGCTTGGTCAAGATGTTAAGAAGAGGATGGTAGAGCTTCTTAAAGAGTATGTTGACATTTTTGCGTGGTCCTACCAAGACATGCCTGGGTTGGACACAGATATTGTGGAACATCGTTTGCCGTTGAAACCTGAATGCCCTCCTGTCAAGCAAAAGTTAAGAAGAAGTCATCCTGATATGGCGGAAAAGATTAAGAATGAGGTCTTGAAGTAGATAGATGCAGATTTCCTTGTCACTTCTGTATATCCTCAATGGATTGCCAATATAGTGCTTGTGCCGAAGAAAGACGGAAAAGTTCGCATGTGCGTTGATTATAGAGATTTGAATAGAGCCAGTCCGAAAGATGATTTTCCTCTACCTCACATTGATATGTTGGTAGATAGCACGGCAAAGTTTGAGGTTTTCTCCTTTATGGATGGTTTTTCAGGATACAACCAGATTAAGATGGCACCTGAAGACATGGAAAAGACAACATTTATTACACCATGGGGGACATTCTGTTACAAAGTGATGCCTTTTGGGTTAAAGAATGCTGGCGCAACATATCAGAGGGCCATGACCACTCTTTTCCATGATATGATGCACAAAGAAATTGAGGTTTATGTGGATGACATGATTTCCAAGTCCCAGTCAGAGGAGGGGCACATGGAAGATCTTTTAAAGTTGTTTCAGCGTTTGAGAAAGTATCGCCTCCGCTTAAATCCAAACAAATGCACTTTTGGTGTCCGTTCTGGAAAATTATTGGGTTTCATTGTCAGTCAGAGAGGAATTGAAGTAGATCCTGATAAAGTCAAAGCAATTCAGGAAATGCCAGCACCAAAGACTGAGAAACAAGTGAGAGGTTTCCTCGGACGTTTGAATTATATCTCCAGGTTCATTTCCAATATGACTGCTACCTGTGAGCCAATCTTCAAGTTGTTAAAGAAAAATCAGGGATGTGTGTGGAATGAAGATTGTCAGAAAGCTTTTGACAACATCAAAGAATATCTGCTTGAACCTCCCATTTTGCTCCCTCCAGCTGAGGGAAGGCCTTTGATTATGTACCTCACAATACTTTAAAGTTCAATGGGATGTGTGTTGGGTCAGCATGACGAGTCTGGTCGAAAAGAATATGCAATATACTACCTTAGCAAAAAGTTTACCGAGTGCGAAACAAGATACTCGCTGCTTGAGAAAACTTGCTGTGCTTTGGTGTGGGCTGCTCGCCGACTAAGACAGTATATGTTGAACCACACCACCCTATTGATTTCCAAAATGGATCCAATTAAGTATGTATTTGAGAAACCTGCATTAACTGGAAGGATCGCTCGCTGGCAAATGTTGTTATCAGAATATGATATTGAATATCGAGCTCAGAAAGCTGTGAAAGGAAGTGTGTTGGCAGAGTACCTCGCTCACCAACCAATTGATGAGCATCAATCTATCAGAATGGACTTCCCAGATGAAGATATAATGTATTTGAGATCTCAAGATTGGGATGAACCATTGCCAGAAGAAGGACCAGATCCTGAATCCAAGTGGGGTTTAATTTTTGATGGAGCTTCTAATGTTCATGGCCATGGAATCGGCGCCATTATTGTCACTCCGCATGGGTCACATGTACCTTTCACTGCAAGGATATGTTTTGATTGTACGAATAATATTGCTGAGTATGAAGCTTGCATCATGGGACTTGAAGAGGCCATTAATCTGAGAATTAAGATTCTTGATGTTTATGGAGATTCTGCGCTTGTGATTAATCAGATTAAAGGAGAATGGGAAACTCGTCATCCTGGCTTGATCCCTTACAAAGATTACGCCAGAAGGCTGTTGACGTTCTTTAACAAAGTTGAATTCCACCACATCCCTCGAGATGAGAATCAGATGGCTGATGCATTAGCCACATTGTCCTCCATGTACAAAGTGAATTTCCATAACGAGGAACCTCAGATTACAATCAGGCGTCTTGATAGACCTGCTCATGTATTTGCAGTTGAGGAATCAACAGATGAAAAGCCTTGGTATTTCGATATTAAGCACTTCCTTCAGACTCAAGAGTACCCACTTGGGGCATCGAATAAGGATAAGAAAACTTTGAGGAGATTGGCTTACAGTTTCTTCATCAATCCTGATGTTTTGTATAAAAGGAATTATGACATGGTTTTGCTCAGATGCGTGGATAGACACGAAGCAGACATGTTGATGCATGAAATCTATGAAGGTTCTTTTGGTACTTATGCCAATGGACATTCGATGGCTAAAAAGATGCTCAGAGCAGGTTACTATTGGCTGACAATGGAATCTGATTGCTACAAATTTGTAAAGAATTGTCACAAGTGTCAGGTGTATGCTGACAAGATTCATGTGCCTCCGACACTTCTCAATGTTATTTCTTCTCCATGGCCTTTCTCTATGTGGGATATTGATATGATTGGCATGATTGAACCCAAGGCTTCAAACGGACATCGATTCATCCTAGTAGCAATCGATTACTTTACCAAGTGGGTAGAAGCTGCTTCATATGCTAATGTGACAAAGCAAGTTGTGGTCAGATTTATCAAGAACAACATCATCTGCAGATATGGTGTACCGAGCAAGATCATCACTGATAATGGCTCGAATCTGAACAACAACATGATGAGAGAACTGTGTGAAAGTTTCAAAATTGAAAATCACAACTCTTCGCCTTATAGGCCAAAGATGAATGGAGCTGTTGAAGCAGCAAATAAGAATATTAAGAAGATTGTGCAAAAGATGGTTGTTACGTACAAGGACTGGAATGAGATGCTCCCATTTGCTTTGCATGGGTACCGTACATATGTTCGTACTTCAACCGGGGCAACCCCATTTTCTTTGGTTTACGGTATGGAAGCAGTGCTCCCCATTGAGGTTGAGATTCCATCATTGAGAGTTTTAATGGAAACCAAGCTATCTGAGGCTGAGTGGTGTCAGAGCAGGTTTGATCAATTGAATTTGATAGAAGAAAAGAGAATGACGACTTTATGCCATGGTCAGTTGTACCAGAAAAGAATGAAGAAAGCTTTTGATAAGAAGGTTCGACCTCGTGTGTTCAGAGAAGGCGACCTCGTGCTCAAAAGGATCTTGTCTTTCACCTCTGATTCAAGGGGCAAGTGGACTCCTAATTTTGAAGGACCATATGTTGTTAAGAAAGCCTTCTCTGGCGGTGCATTAATTCTTGCAACTATGGATGGAGAAGAGCTCCTACGTCCCGTGAATGTTGATGTAGTCAAGAAATACTTCGCCTAAAAACAATAAAAGAACAGCTCGCTAAGTTGAAAACCCGAAAGGGCGGCTTAGGCAAAAAAGAGCGTCTCGGTGGATTGAAAACCCGAAAGGGCGGTCCAGGCAAAAATTAGAGACATAAACAGAATAAAATACCCGGTGGACTGAAAACCCGAAAGGGCGGTCCAGGCAAAAGTTAGGGATTCATGGCAAGTAACTACATCAGACAAGACTTGATCATCAGCAGTCATCTGTTTATCATAAAGAAGTTCAACACATTTCAACGGAAGCCTTTGCTTAGGAATTCCAAGTTGAGAGAAAGGACGGGGTCATTACATTTCAATGTACCTTTTCCACAAAATTACCACTTTCCAAACTTTGTAATAATCCATGGAGTCTTGCCTTTTGCAGGCTACCATTCTATTAAAAAGGTTTGAGCCTTTACCCTTTATTGGCAATCTTATTTCTTTCATATCTCTCAAAATGTCATTTATTGTTGATAGTAATTTTTGAAACAGAAAGAAAATTGATCTCAACAAAATCCTTTTTTGAAATATATAAATGGAAGTTTTACTTTGATTCATGAGTGCATTAACAAGAAATGGACATGTTGATGTATTCATGTGCAAAAGAAGAAGAATGTGTTCCACTCAATGCACCTTTGGCCTGGTTCGAATATGGTGTAGAGCTCATCTGTTTTGTTCTCTCAGCTCCAATGTTCCATAGTGTTGGGTAGCATTTATTCTGAAGCCATCAAAAGATTGTTATAGCAGTTTCTGCTCTGGTGTTTAGCTTGAGACATGCTTGATTATGTTATTTTCGTACTCCAGCTCTTGAGTTAATTCTTGTGTTAAGTTTTGGCAGCATATGCATCATTAACATGCATCAAAAACAGTCATACATTCACATTTGCTATCACGAAGTTTACTGTCAAACAGATTGCTCTTTCATTTAGAGTGTCCTAAGCAGAAAAAGCTCACTTTCCTTGAAAATCCCCACTGAATTTGTTTCTAGGTGGATAATACGTTTCAGTTATTCTGTTCAGATGTCTGCGAACAGAAGACTAGTGAGTTCCTCTCTCACTTAGTCCAGTCTTTTTGGCAGTTTCTTTCCATTTGGTCATGGATTGAATTTTGGTTGCTGGACGATGAATATTGAGATTATGCATTTGTGTTTGCATCCTCAAATCATTGAAAAAAGTATTATTGTTTGCCCTTCACCGTCATTGGTACAAAGGGGCATCTCTTCATACCTTCAGTGGAACGTTGGTATGTGTTATCGTCAGTGGTACGGCGGTACATCTCTTTCATCGTCAGTGGTACGTCGATGAACTATCTCTTTTTATATCATCAGTGGTACGGTGGTATATCTCCTCATGCCTTCAGTGGAACGTTGGTATGTATCATCGTCAATGGTACGTCGATGAATTATCTCTTTTTATATCATCAGTGGTACGGTGGTATATCTCTTCATACCTTCAATGGAACGTTGGTATGTATCATCGTCAATAGTACGTCGATGAATTATCTCTTTTATATCATCAGTGGTACGGTGGTATATCTCTTCATACCTTCAGTGGAACGTTGGTATGTGTTATCGTGGTACGGCGGTACATCTCTTTCATCGTCAGTGGTACGTCGATGAATCATCTCTTTTTTATATCATCAGTGGTACGGTGGTATATCTCTTCATACCTTCAGTGGAACGTTGGTATGTGTTATCGTCAGTGGTACGACGGTACATCTCTTTCATCGTCAGTGGTACGTCAATGAACTATCTCTTTTTTATATCATCAGTGGTACGGTGGTATATCTCTTCATACCTTCAATGGAACGTTTGTATGTATCATCGTCAATGGTACGTCGATGAATTATCTCTTTTATATCATCAGTGGTACGGTGGTATATCTCTTCATACCTTCAGTGGAACGTTGGTATGTGTTATCGTCAGTGGTATGGCGGTACATCTCTTTCATCGTCAGTGGTACGTCGATGAATTATCTCTTTTTATATCATCAGTGGTACGGTGGTATATCTCTTCATACCTTCAGTGGAACGTTGGTATGTGTTATCGTCAGTGGTACGGCGGTACATCTCTTTCATCGTCAGTGGTGTCGATGAACTATCTCCTTTATATCATCAGTGGTACGGTGGTATATCTCTTCATACCTTCAGTGGAACGTTGGTATGTGTTATCGTCAGTGGTACGGCGGTACATGTCTTTCATCGTCAGTGGTACTTCGATGAATTATCTCTTTTTATATCATCAGTGGTACGGTGGTATATCTCTTCATGCCTTCAGTGGAACGTTGGTATGTGTTGTCGTCAGTGGTACGGCGGTACATCTCTTTCATCGTCAGTGGTACGTCGATGATTTATCTCTTTTATATCATCAGTGGTACGGTGGTATATCTCTTCATATCATCAGTGGAACGATGGTATATGTTATCGTCAGTGGTACGGCGGTACATCTCTTCATATCATCAGTGGTACGATGGTGTGTTTTCTGTTAACGGAAGAATGGCATTTTGATTCAGGATGCATATTTTCTCATCCCCAGTGAAAGAGGATGCACCTTTTCTCATCTCCAGCGAAAGGTGATGCTTTAACCTCTCTGGTGCGAAATGTTTTCCCCAGAGAAGTTTCTTTTCCCACCAAAGTTTTGTCTCTCCAACAAAGCCTGGCCTTCCCCAGTGGAGTTGTGCCAGCAAGGCATTTGTTTTCTCCAGTGGAGTTCCTTTTGCTCTCCGGTGTTGCCGCGTTTTATTCTCATCATATGCATTCATTAAACATTGCATAGCATCTTAGGTTCAAAAATTGTGTTTTATATATTTAAGTCTCTTCGATTTCGTCAAAACGAAGATTTCCAATCATCGTATCTCCGAATCGAAGAAACTTAAATAGGGGCATCTGTCATACCCCAATTTTTGACCCTAAGATCACACATCATTTGCATACCAATCATCAATCAAGAAGTTTTAACTTAGAGTTCTACCAGTGATGTTGTGCTCAATCCATCTGCAAGGGAATCATCAAGCACCCATGTTTAGTCTTGTATATATTGTTTTACTAACCAAAATACCAAAAATATTTCCTTGTGCTTTTGTGTGTTTGTGTTTTGTAGGTATCAAGTCAAAACATCCATCAAAAGGAGCATTTTTCAACATTTTCACTATGCAAATCGATTTACATAAGGTGTAAATCGATTTACACAACTGTTTCTGCACCAGATTTGCTTCTGCCATCAGTGCAAATCGATTTGCATAAGACAGCAATCGATTTGCATAACTGTTTTTGCCCCAGATTTTGCCTTTTTCAGCTATGTAAATAGATTTGCATAAGGTGCAAATCGATTGCACCAGTGCGGATTTGGAAAAATGAAGGCAAATTTCAGCTTTTGAAAGTGTTGACATCATTTGCAAGCATGGGAAGCATGACTTAGTTCTTACATTTGATTATCTACATCATTTAATCATAGACCCTCATGTGATTGCATCAAGACCATTGGATTTCATTTTTGGCTCCAAAACCATTTCCCAAGCCTAATTCTATTTTCCAATCCTAACTCCAAGCCACAAAATTTCCCAAGCCTAAGTGCTATAAATTGAGGCATTCCCCTCCTCATTTTTCAAGCTTTGATAGCCAAAAAACTTATTGCAAATTCATTTCTTGAAGCTTTGATAGCCAAGAAAACTCTTGCTCTTTCTCTCCTCACCTCTTCCAAACCCCTCACTCAAAGCTCTCATTTCTTCCACAAAATTAGTGAGTTACATCTTGAAACTCACTAATTTAGAGCTAAACCTCAACATAAACACTACTTTCTTCATCAATTGTGAGAGATCAAGGCTTGTGGTTGTGTGTTCTTGAAGAAGATTCAAAGTTTGTGAAAGATTTGGTAAAATTCTAGATCCATTCCATAATTCAAGATGTGATCCATTGTTGTTTATGCTTGATGCACCTTTGGTGCTACATTGATGAGATTTGCTTGCTTACTTGATACATTTTCGTGCACAAATTGATCCGAGATCACAAGGTGTTTGGTTTTATGTTTAAACAAGTTTTCTTCTCTTTATTTGCTGTTTTTTTTTAAAACTGTGTTGTGCAAATCGATTTACATCTTGTGCAAATCGATTTACACAACTGAAAACTGTGCAGATTTTGAAAACAGAGTTATGCAAATCGATTTACACTCTGTGCAAATCGATTTACACTGGGCAGAATGCTGATTTTTGTGGTTTTTGACTTGTTTTTGGTTCTAACTCATCTTCTACTCCATTCTTTTGATATTTTCTTTGAGTCACAAGTTAGAGGCCTAATTTCTCTCTAATTTCAATGGACTTAGGGCGTCGATAGGATGAGAATCCAAATCCGCAAAATTATGTGATTGAAATTATGGATGAAAGGAGCTTTTAATGTGGTTCCATCTTTTACTTCTCTTTATTTTGATCGATGAAAGTCTTAATACCTTGAGAATTCTTATAGATTCTTGGTAAAGACTAGATCACTCACCATTTTTCTTTTCGTGAGGTATTGCTTTCGGAGAGTGATCTACATATCACTTCTCTCGCATGCATTAGCACATAAAGTTTTACCGGCCTCGTTGTAGGGTGATTTCTACATAAATCACTTGGCGATCTGCTTAACATAGCGCAATATTTCGTGTCCCGAATAAAAAAAGATCAAATATGGAAGAGAATTGTATGCGGTTGATTTAAGACTTATGGAACTTTATCGTGTAGTCGCTATGATTTTATCAAGCTTCTGATAAGTTTCCATTGACTTTAAATCCAAGAACATCCTTCACTCACCATCGATCTTCATTACTAACTTTGATAACATACTTGACAAGTTTCAAGATGGTTATCTTTAACATCTAACAATTGACTTTGATAACATAATTGACTTTACATTCCGCTATTTTTCCTTTGTCCATTTGGACATTTATATTCCGCTATTTTCTCTTTGTCCATTTGGACGCTATGTTTATGTTTCCGCTATTTTTCTTTTTTCCACTTGGACCATACTTTACTTTTATGCTAAAACACTAATAAATAACAAAAATCTAAAAAACATCTAAGGCCCTCTTTTGGACTATTGGTTACTATCCCTAGCATTTTGGAGATTCGGACTTATGGACTTAGGACCTCTGGACCCTCATTCTGTTATTACTCTGCTGTTATTCTGTCTGTCTGGCATTGGATTGTTGTTTGTTTGTATGTGCAGGTATTTCCTTGAAAGCCCTTGATGGTTAATTCCAAGGCATTGATATAAGGATTTTACCCGAAAACAGCCGTTACTCTGCCCGATTTTCGTCAGAATTTTAATGTGCTTAATGCGAAGTGGTGCTAAGATAATGAATTCATCTGGATCCCCAAGTGATAATGTTGGTTTAGTATTGATATTCCAAAGGATGGGAAATCTACCTTGACTCACAATGTCAAGTGTTGGCTTCTTATTTCGGTTAGACCGTTTCTTTCCTTAGCTTTTATTTTACGCAATAGGATAGCCTCTTCATCTCCTCCCATTCTTAAATTTTCAAAATCTTCTCCCTTTTTCAAAAACCTTCTTATTTTTGCAATCATTTTCAAAACCTTTTTCTTAAAAAAATATCTTTTGCCCTTAGCGGCCTTTTCCTCTTTTTTTTTCTTCAAAAGTTTAGACACGATTAATTGTCGAAACGAGTGGTTATACCCCACGATTTTGAAATTGATTGATATAATGAGATCTTTTCCGCGTGAGAGAGCTAGTGGCATACTCGTCGATTTTATCCGAGTTGGAGCCCTTCTTTCATTAGCGATGCAAAGAACTCGTTTTTTCTCATGCTCAAGATCAATGGCTGAGTATTTCTCTCCAACGACGATAAAGTGTTTATTCATTTTAAAAACGTTTTTCCCTTTAAGCGGAACTACATTAGCTCTGACTTCTCCATTGCACCGAGGAGGTATGTAGGCACAAAGCTTAACGCTTTGCCGAGCTTATTTTAAAAATAAAACAAACCGTTTTTAGCACACACGACACAGATTTTCAAAAAGGTTCCTGTGGAGTACCACAGATATGAGGGGTGCTTAAAACCTTCCCCTTGTATAAACAACACCCGTACCTAAGATCTCTTCTTTTTGTTTTAAAAAACAAACTTTGGGTTTTATTCGTTCTTTTCCCTTTTCCTTTGGAAACAATAAAGCGCGGTGGCGACTTTCACTGAAATATTGATTCGAGTCAATCCTATGGCTTCGATATCAGATTTTCCCCGTGTTGAAAGTATTTTTGGGTAAATATTTTCGGTAATATATCGTATCCACAGGGATTGGTTAATATCACTTCCGTTCTATAGTTATTTATTTTGAGTTGGGAAAATTGAGTTGGTTTGTTTTATAATTCTAATAATATCAAAAGTAAACAATAAATTAAAAGCGAGTAATGAACTGTTGTTAACGATTAGAGAAATATGTTGAACCTTAGGGTTCATCAATCTACTCCTATACAATTATTACTTAATTCAAAATTGAACAATATTTTAAATCATTATCTTCACTTATCCTCAAATAAGATTCCATGTCTGCAAATCAAATTAGATAACTTTTACCGGTATGAGATTCGATCTCTCCAAATATCAATAACGATAATAGTAATTAAGAACGATAATTATGAAAACCCAATTACAATTCCATCTCTGCAAATTGCAATTGAATCAATATAGTAACCTAGGGCAAAAGTTAAATCCTTTCTTTCGATCAAAGATTCAACGATAATTTAAGAATAAAAACAAGGTTTCGTATTGATAATGAATTCAAATAATTGTTCACAGGAATTAATTAATGGTATTGTATATTCATAGATTAACTACTACCTTAGATTCAACAAGAGGGGTTTAGCTCTCCATAGACATGAAGAACACACAAAGATTAATGGAAGAATTCATCTTCATCAAAGGAATGTCTTCACTTGATAGAGAATTGGTCTTCAATTGATAATTGTGGCTGCACCTTCAGATTGCTCTCCTAATTTCGCTCTTCCCAAAGTTATTTTTCTCTTGGAAGCTAGGGCTTTTAAATAGAAGTTTTGGGCTTTTAACGCCGAGGCCGCGGCGCGGCATCGGACTGGCGCGGCGCGCTTCAAAACAGAGATATTTTCGCGGCGCGCTCTAGGACTCTCACGGCGCGCTCTTTGCAATTTCCATCTTTTTCTTCTGCCTTTGAGACTTCCAGCTCTCTTTCCTCCTCATGTTCTTCTCAAGCTTCAATTCAGCTCTAAACCTGCAACAATAACACCCACAAGTGATTCGATTTGCTTTACACACGAACTAAACTTGTTCAGTTCAATTCTTAATAAAAACCTATGGATTTATCACATTCTGCATTGGTTTGGAGACTAAATTACTTCTATTAACACATGAATTTACCATTAATTTACTCCTAACAAACTCTCCCCAACTTAGAGTTTTGTTTGTCCCTAAACAAAATTACTTACCTCCAGCAAAGTTTACCGACAATCAAGCAACAAGTTTTTTCAAAAAGTTTTTCTCAAGTGGTTCAATCCAGTAACTAAGTCAAATACTCCTCTTCTGCCTGCAAACTCAGAATATACACATGAAACAAACTTTGAAAGCAAATTACCTCCAGAAGTTCAAAACACTACACAATTGCTTGAACCAGCACTAATCACTCTTATCAGAAAATATGATGACTCAAAGAGGGGTTAAACACTCATCCAAACAATTAAATCAACAAAAATCCATATCATACGTTCACCAAATTGCTAGCATCAAGTACTATGAAATCTGAGAATCAGAAGGTCTTTCTATGGTTGTAATGTGGTTTAGATTCAAAGAAAAGAAGATAATCAAGGGTTGTTCCTAATATAGGGAAGCATCCAATTCATAACTTATTTCTTTTTCTCTAAAACTCTAATTCCTTTACCTGTCCATCTTTTTTCATTCATTCGTAGCTTGATTCTTTGTTTTCACTTTTTTTTTCAACAACCGTTATATTCAAACGTTGTTCTTTTTCCATCAATTTTTTTTTCAAGCTACGACTTCTTTAATCTTTCACCAATTACCACATGTACTTACTCTTCTTTTGAATGTGACTCTCCCCAACTTGGAGGTCAACCTGTATTTAGATTATATGAATGCTCCCCTACTTTCTAAAATAGGTCAAAGAGAAAAACACATCACCAAATTTTATGGTTGATGGTCCAAAACAAAAACTTTTTATTGAGACCAAAACTCACCAGGTATTTTCCTTAGTGCATATTATGATGCTTATCTTGACCTCAGGCTCAAAGAATGGTTAGCAAAGGATCACACTCTCACAGAAGCAAATAAGTTGTACATTTAGAATAGGCTAAAAGAACTCTCAGATTCAAACAATTGCCTAAATCACTTCCACAGATTTCCACAGACGATGCAACAACCGGTTTAGCATGATACGAACAAGTCAAAATAATTGATGGTCTCCTGCATATAGTAAACAATGGAAAGCTTTCCTCACAATGGTTAAGGCTAAGCTGATCCAATAAGCAATGTACCATAAAGAACTTCTGACAGTATTTACTAACACCTTAAGTTTCATTGCACACATTAAGAGTTTGAGTTTGAAAATTCATACCTGCTTTGTTACTTATTGAAAAAGAGAGTGAAACTGAAAAATTTTGAACATTCACTTCCTACCACTTTCATACATGTTGCTTCCTTGTTGATACTTCGCTTGAGATTCTCGTTTTGTTATGGGACTACTTACTCTAACTGGGAGCAAATAACAAACATAAAAGCATAAAATTGAAAAATGCAAAAGAGTAAATCCACCCCCAAACTTGAACTAAACATTGACCTCAATGTTTCCGAACAAGCCCGAGAGGGTTGACTTACAAGGGGTATTGCCATATCAATTGATTCTTCCTAGCTTTCACCAGAAAGGTCCCCTTATTATTTCCTGAAATAAAAATAAACAAAACAAAATAAAACATTAGAAGTGTGGGTTACCTCCCACGAAGTGCTTCATTTAACGTCGTTTGAGCTCGACGGTCAACGCTTTCAAGGAACTAAAAATGGTGCATGTTGCTCCACTCCCCCGAAGTAATCTTTCAACCGTTTTCCATTAACGGTCCAACTCTCATTTGTCTTAGGATTCTCTACCACAATGGCTCCATAATTGCATACCTCTTTTACCACAAATGGTCCCGACCATTTTGACTTCCCTTTATTCGGAAATAACTTGAGTCCTGATTTGCACAAGAGCACCCTTTTTCCAACTTGAATTTCTTTGTGGCTGATGTTTGTATCATGAGATGCTTTCATTTTGTCTTTTTTAACTTGATTTTCAGCATCTTTGAGTTCTTCTTCGGTGGCATCGATTTGGAAACTATCCTTCTTGTTCTTAGGATGCTTCTTGGCTTCGAAAAGATTAAACTTTACCTCTTCATCTTGCACCCTTACTTTCATGATCCCCGCATCCATATCAATCATCATTCGGGCGGTTTTCATGAATGGTCTTCCAAGAATTAATGGTACCTCATGATCTTCCTCCATGTCAACTAGCACAAAATCCACCGGGAAAAAGAATTTGTCTACTTTTACTAGCAAATCTTGAACCACTCCATATGGTGAGGTGATAGACTTGTCGGCTAATTGCAATATCATCCTAGTAGGCTTCGTCACAATATTCCCTAATTTCTTGACAATGGATAAAGGGATTAAGTTGATGCTAGACCCCAGATCAATCAACCCGTCACTAGTGAAGTTACCTCCAATATTTAATGGCAAAGTGACTCGTCCCGGATCGGGTTCCTTTCTTGGAGTAGTTCTTTGGATTATGGCACTACACTGGGCATCAAGCAACACGGTCTCCTCATCTGTGTACTTCTTTTTCTTTGTGATTATATTCTTCATGAATTTAGCATACTTGGGCATTTGCTCCAACGCTTCGGCAAATGGAATATTTATATGAAGTTGTTTAAATATGTCCATAAACCTTGCATGTTGCCTAGCATTATCTTTCTTTGATGGTGCATGTGGGTATGGGAGGTGATGACTCGATATCACCTTGCTTGCCATCTTGTCACATGCTTTCTTCCTCTTGGATTGATCTCTTTTTTTCACTTCTTTATTCACCTCAGTTACAACAATTTCATCTTCTTCATCTTCCGCTGCACGATTATCATCTTCCTTCTCAACATCCTTGTTTTCAACTTCCTCATCAAGCACTTTTGCACTCTTTATTGAAGTAGCATTGCAAGTTTCTACACAAGTCATAGGGTTTTGAAAAGTTGAGACTTGCCTTACGTTTTGCTCGGCGAAGAATTTGGTAAGTTGAACATCTTGCGTTTCCCGGTTTTGTTGAATGGCTAAAGAGAATTGCATGAATTGATTCATGGTTTCCTCTAACTCAGTGGGTCCTCTTTGATAACCTTGATTATAGTGTGAAAACCCTTGTTGTTGGTATTCATGGTTAGCCATATGATACTCTGTCGCCTCTTCCGGTGTGTACCATCCGATATCATGAAACTCATTAACTTGAGGTGTGAACTGTGACACACTTTGAAGGAGATACTCCATTTGTTGAATTAGGATCTCGTTTTGAGCATGAATTGCAACATTTATATTTGGGTCCCACATTCCGACAAACAAACATCTAAAAACACTAGCAAACAAGTGAAATAACAAGATAAAAATAATAATAATAAAAAAAATCAAAATTAAAAGACTATTGCAATAAAAAATCTAAAATAAAGGAACTAAACTTAAAAATCTAAAATAAAGGAACTAAACTAACAATCTAAACTTAAGTAACTAAACAAAAAATCTAAAATTAAGTAAATAACTAAAAATCTAAATTTAAGTAAATAACTAAAAATACTATAACTAAAAATAAGGAAATAACTCAAAATAAAAAACTATTGCAATGCGTGCAATATTGACACCAATCCCCGGCAACGGCGCCAATTTGTTGAAAGTATTTTTGGGTAAATATTTTCGGTAATATATCGTATCCACAGGGATTGGTTAATATCACTGCCGTTCTATAGTTATTTATTTTGAGTTGGGAAAATTGAGTTGGTTTGTTTTATAATTCTAATAATATCAAAAGTAAACAATAAATTAAAAGCGAGTAATGAACTGTTGTTAACGATTAGAGAAATATGTTGAACCTTAGGGTTCATCAATCTACTCCTATACAATTATTACTTAATTCACAATTGAACAATATTTTAAATCATTATCTTCACTTATCCTCAAATAAGATTCCATGTCTGCAAATCAAATTAGATAACTTTTACCGCTATGAGATTCGATCTCTCCAAATATCAATAACGATAATAGTAATTAAGAACGATAATTATGAAAACCCAATTACAATTCCATCTCTGCAAATTGCAATTGAATCAATATAGTAACCTAGGGCAAAAGTTAAATCCTTTCTTTCGATCAAAGATTCAACGATAATTTAAGAATAAAAACAAGGTTTCTTATTGATAATGAATTCAAATAATTGTTCACAGGAATTAATTAATGGTATTGTATATTCATAGATTAACTACTATCTTAGATTCAACAAGAGGGGTTTAGCTCTCCATAGACATGAAGAACACACAAAGATTAATGGAAGAATTCATCTTCATCAAAGGAATGTCTTCACTTGATAGAGAATTGGTCTTCAATTGATAATTGTGGCTGCACCTTCAGATTGCTCTCCTAATTTCGCTCTTCCCAAAGTTATTTTTTCTCTTGGAAGCTAGGGCTTTTAAATAGAAGTTTTGGGCTTTTAACGCCGAGGCCGCGGCGCGGCATCGGACTGGCGCGGCGCGCTTCAAAACAGAGATATTTTCGCGGCGCGCTCTAGGACTCTCGCGACGCGCTCTTTGCAATTTCCATCTTTTTCTTCTGCCTTTGAGACTTCCAGCTCTCTTTCCTCCTCATGTTCTTCTCAAGATTCAATTCAGCTCTAAACCTGCAACAATAACACCCACAAGTGATTCGATTTGCTTTACGCACGAACTAAACTTGTTCAGTTCAATTCTTAATAAAAACCTATGGATTTATCACATTCTGCATTGGTTTGGAGACTAAATTACTTCTATTAACACATGAATTTACCATTAATTTACTCCTAACACCCCGCTACAGTAAGGTTTTATTTTCGCGCCCAATTCTTCCGCTATTTTGTATTTTCCCGAAAGCCTTGTAATGGCTTATTGCATTCCTTCTATATTTTGCCTCTATCTCCACGCATGTGTTTATTGTAATAGTTTAAATTTATATTTTTGCCTTTGTTTTTCTGCCCACAGGTGTTTATTGTAATAGCGTAGGACTTTTAAATTCTGCCTTTAATTTATGTATTTTTTTAAACTCCGTGGTTAGTAATCTTAGGGAGTGCAAGCCTTGAACTGAATTAGCATCACTAATTACAAGATAATATAACTGAGTTGAATCACATGATTGTGCCACACACACACCTTTAGGGTAACCTCTCTTATTGCCTTATTACTGTTGCCTGTTGCCTTAATTTGTCAAAATAGTCAAGTCCCTCGATTCCGAGGATACCTAAAGCAAATGTTTCCCTCAGTTCATTCATCATCAAATTTGTCCCTCGATGCTGCCTCGGAAAAACACGATGATTGTCCCAATTGCTAAGGTATCCTCGCATGATGCCTAAAAAGATTAATGACTATTCTATCCTTCCCTAAAGACTACCTACCTCTACATGGTAGGGACAGTTTTATGGCGAACGATATCTCGATGACCCTTCAACATCCAATGAAAAGACTTCCTACCCTCTTATGGTATGGATAGCCTTTTTCAAACTGAAAAGCTAAAAGAATGATTTTTCAAACTTAGGGTAGGTAACTTTTAATTGCTTGCTCAATTCAAATTCAAAATATTTTTTCCCACTTATTTTCAAATTTATTCAAAACAAGGCTACGCTTATTTACAAGCTAAAGTCCTTAACGAATCTTTTTCTATTCACACATTACATTTCAAACATTTTTGAAAACAAAGTGAGCTAAGTAATTAAGAGCCCATGGATAACCATGGATACAAAGGGTGCTTTAAACCTTCCCTTTGTATAATTTACCCCCCGAACTCAAAATTTTTTAAAAGGTCTTTTTCTGTTCTTTTAGCCTTTCTATAAATTGGATAAAATAAAAGTCGGTGGCGACTCATGCTTACCGCAACATTGCTTGCTTAAATATAAAAAGTCAGTTCACCGTATTACACGTGGCTACTCTAGGGGTGACTCTAAGTTAATCAGGACACGATTAACATGTGCTTCTACTCAAATTCAGATAGAAGTAAAAGCTCAGTGACTCAAGAAGACTGATGAAGGTATTCCTTTCTGATCCTTTGTTAACCCTCTGGCATTTTCCTCTGATCAAAGGAACCAGATATGTGTATTGTCATTCATAACCATAAAGCAGTTATTGGAGCTGAATACCGTGACTCTACCATAGTGAAATATGGTCAAGAATGTGTACTGCCCTAGTTGTTATCCAGAAAGGGTAGTGCTGTTTGGAATCAAGGAAGTCGGATGAATCTGACAAATTCAGTGTCATGCTATAATTAAGCCTGCTCCAGAAACCTAAATGAGGGAATCTCCTCTATAGGTATAGACTATGGCATCCATCATCTCAAAAATCAGAATAAATGTCTGAAGAAAACTTATTGATATGCTGGCTATTATATTCCTTGATATGTCTGGATATTGCTGATAATTGGATTATTCTGTTCTCACCCCGAGTGCTGTCAATTTGACATCAATGATGTTAACCAAGAACCATAAAGGATGATGTCATATTTGATGTCACAACATCATCTCAAGATCTTCAGTTTCTTTGTAGTGTATTTGCCAAGAAAAGAAAGTATAGATGTGAAGAGGTAATCAGTCAGAATGACCTAGTGTGAGTAGCAAATTCTAACTGAAAAGCTGGTAAGTACTTTGACGGGAGACTTAGTACTTATTGGGTTTAGAACCTGGTTGCTAGACTGAGAAGAAGTTATTCTAACCAAGAGTTCTCAATCATCTTCACACATCAAGGAAGAAGGCAAGAGTATCTGGTGTAGCATACTGATTCTGTTAAATATCTTGATGGGAGCTGGATATTTACAATGTTTGTAAGAAATAACTCAGACGTGTATGCTGAAGATTAATTTTTTGGTTATACAATCATAGTTTCTTCTACTTCAAGTTGCAGAGTGTGGCAATCTGAGTCTTGTGTAGCAAGTAAATCGAGGTTTCTAAAGTTGGAAACTGTGGAAAATTCCAAATAAAGGGAACTTCAAGGACGAACATCAAAGATTTCCTAAGGTTGTATATCTCAGGGGGAGTAAAAGAGTATGAATATCAGCAAAGACAATGTTATTCCACTTCTATCTAAATGTTAAGTCTTCCAAAGACTAATCTTAAAGCCAGAAGAACAAAGTCACACAAGATGTCAGAACATAACTCAAGTCATGTTTATTCTCAAAGGCCAGCAAAGAATATTCTTTGCATTATCATCTGAAGACATGGATTGATGGTGTGTATCACTTGTTCTGACCTAGTGCATGATCCAACCTATGCACAAGTCCACCTAGTGCAGTTCGTCCTCAAATAACATCTCTTGATTGAGACTTTAGTTAAAGTCCAGGTATGTTGTTTAAATTGCCCGGGTTTATAGATTCTTTTCATTTTGTTTGAGTCTTGTTTGAGTCCCGCATATTCTTCTTTCGGATATGAGAAAAATCTAGAGTCTAGGTTATGGTTGTCTGGTTGTGACAATCATAGGGTTTAAGGGTAGTGTTCAGACATTGTTAATTATGCGGTCATTCTTTACATTTGTTTGGTAAAGAATAAGAGTCTTGTTTCGTGTCATGAACAAAAATTGTTTCTTGTGTTCCAAGTCCTCTATAGAGAAGTGTCATCTCTATGGATAGTCAGAGTTTGTCTGAGTTCAGTCGAACTTATGTCTTAAGTGATGTCAACATCACAAAGTGCATTTATCCTGGAAGAAGGACTGGAAATATGCATTAGAAGTTTGAAAAAGCGACATTATTGTCTAAAGTGGCAGTTCAGACATAATGTGGATTAGAATGGGCAGGTTCTGATCTGGATGTAAGTAATTTGTTCTGGCAATACATAATTACTTTCATGATGAAGACTTCACTTAGTGAAAATGACTATGAAGACAAACGTTCTATGATCTGATCAACACAGCTAAGGATAAAGGAGAATCCTTCCGGTTCAAGGAGCATGTTAATCAATGTGTGAGATTGAGAAACACCATATCAAGAAGGATTTCGAATTTTCTTAGGAAGACCATGATCTGATTCTAACATGGTAAGGTTATGCTCAACAAAGTTCAAGAAGTGGCAGTTCTTTATGTTGAGATTGTGACAACCTCTCTGTGTGTGCTTCTAGTGTCAAGAGGTCATCAACTGGTCAATTCTGAAGGAGATAAGTTAGTAGACAAGGGTCTGTTGAAGAAAGAGATGAACCTTGTGGAGAATACTGGTAGTACAAATGTCAGACACAATGTTATAACATCGTATTTCTGGTGTGAGTATTTAATGTAAGGGAACATTTTTGCAATAGTGAGTGTGATCAGCAGGATAGTTGAACAGAGGGTGCGACTCTTGAAGATATGAAGATGAGTCTTATATTTTCCATTCATCATTTCAAGCTTATTCCTTGAAGAAGCTCGGACTATCTCAGATAGGGGGAGTAACTTCTTTTGTCAAGAAAAGTTTCTTGGTTAAAAATACTTTAACATCATGAAGAAAATGTGACATTTTTGTCAGTTATTTGTCAATGGTTAAATCTAACCATGTGCAACTAGAAACCACAATTTCTTATCTACACTAATGAGGTATTTGTAATTCTAACAGTCTCAAGGTGTTAAGAACAACAGAAGTCTATGTCTATGACTAGTGAGTAAGTGGGGAGTCTGTTACTTGGTCTGTAGGATGCTTTGTCTTAATCTTTTGCAGAATCTTGAGCTATGTGCTTAAAGGGAAGAAAAGTGACAATATCTTACAGGATGTCATGACATGTTTAAAGACATTGAATCGTCTAAGTCAAACAAGGGAATATGTCTTGAAGTTTATCTACACATCAGTGGTCGGTGTAAAGTACAATCAATGACTATGCATGCAGTGGTATTTCAAGATAACTCCTATCAGAAAAACAGTCAAAAACTGCTTTGGAAAGAGTAATTGCTTTTGGAACTGTTTCCTAATTAACTGTTTGACCGTTGAACAAGACCAAAGACCATCGTTATTTCCTATAATCTCCAATGGCTATATAATATCATCTCCAAAGATTACATAAATCAAACTTTTTCAAGATGTCGTTCGTGTGTGTTCTTATGAGTCGTGTCTGGGTTTGGTATTGTGATGGGTTGTTGTACCAAAACCTCTTCAAAAACAGAAAAACACAGGCTGGGGATGTTGATGGTCTCTACCATGGGTTTTTTTTTGCAATAACAACAAAAATATTCCATCATATACTACCTTAAGTATAGGAACTATTTTCGTTGTGATTTGTGATCTGAGTTATGAAAAAAATTGTGATTTGTGTTCTGAGTTACTATGACTGGTGGACAATTTTCACTCAAGTCCTCTCTCTAGGTCTAAGCTAGGATTTGGTTTCTGGTTTAAGACTGAGGAAGGGGTCTCTTATGCCACCATTGGCCCTCCAAGACAAAGGTATTCTCCCATCGTCTTTCTCGTGAACATCAGTGCTGCATGAAGGTGTTCCACTGCATATTATGATATCGGTCCAGTCTTTGTCATATTATGTCTAAAAAGGGGGAGAGAATATCATCTTCTGATGATTTTGCTACTGTAAAAAGAAACAAAGAAGTTGTAGCAGACTGAAGATGTTATGATGTGGTTCAAGTCCTGAAGAACAGAAGGAATTAAAGCCCAATTCTGAGAATGTAAAATTATGTTCTTCCGTGTTGTCTTGAAATTTGAAGTATTTATGTTTTACTGTGTTTTTTTAATGTTTAGTTTTAGCCAAAATATGCCAAAGGGGAAGATTGTTAGTGCTTTTATTGGCTGATTGACATATATGATTGGCTAAAACATAATAGGAGTAAAACATAATACATGTGTGAATCTTGCAAATATAAAAAGAACAAAATAGGTACAAGCAAGATGTTATATGGAATGTCATGACATCAACTCATGACATCGCGCCTGCAGAACTGGAAGGAAGATTCAGTTTGTACTCAACAGATACAAGATATTCGTAGAATATTTTGTAATCCTAGGTGGCGTAAATTTAAAGGTCAATAGAATATTTGAAGAATCATATCAAAAGATTGAAGATTCAGGAAGAATCAGATCAGAAGATTGAAGATTCAATAGTTTCTAATTTAGGAGATAAATTAGGAAACTCATGATTTAAAGACCTTAATTGTAGCAGAAGATTTCTACAGATTCGTAACAGCAAGGAGTGTTGCGATTTGTAAGCCCAAGTCCAATTGGGATCAGGTTATAAATAGAAACGTTTGTAACCTAGTTTTTATATAGAAAACCTTGTTTAGAAACGATGTAGTCATTAGGGTTTCTATAGGTAGACCACCCAGGTTGTGGGATGGCTGCCATGTCCTTCTCGAAACCTGTAGGTAAGAGAAGTGATTGTTCTCACTCGAAACCTGTAGGTAAGAGTTTAGTATTGTATTCTTGATTGAAGTTGTGGAGCAAGATCAAGTTATTGTTCATTGTTAATTGTGTAAATAGTTGTTGCAGGGTTGTAACAGTTAGGTATCACTAGGGAGTGAGCAGAGGTTCTCTTGTCTTGGATGGATGTCTGAGATAAAGATTGCATTGGGTAGTGACTAGGTAAATCAGAGGTTGTTTATCTGTAAACTTGAGGTTGTTTACATAAAATAGTACTACTGATAGTGAAATCTTCTTCCTGGATTTGTAGCCCCTAGAGTAGGTTGTTAGACCGAACTGGGTTAACAATTAACTGTGTTATTTATCTTCTACATTGTGTTGTTTGTTCAGTCATGGATGTTATGACATCGTTTATTACATCAGGTTCAGAAGTGTTAGCTATTCCTTTATAGAACCATATAAACTTTACATTCTAGTTATGTAGACTGAACATATGTGATCCCAGATCTTATTGACTCCTGTTTAGGAGTAATTAAAAAGTCGGGGGATCTCTCTATTATGCCTCTGCTACATTAATAACAGATCAGATGTCTTGACATCGGTAATGACATTCGAGTCTGTCATACATGAATTTTCAACTTTAAATCAAAAATAAAATTTGAATCATAAATACCATTTTTCGTATATAAAAATATTTAGATCAATATGTTTAGGTATCATTTAGAAAAATATATAGATCAATAGTAAATTTTCATATATAAAAATATTTAAATTAATAAAAGATTTTTTTTCCTGTATACCATTTTTTAATCAAAATTTTTTGGATCACAAATATCATTTTTCTTATATAAAAAGATCATTAATAGATTTTTCTCCTATCTAAATATTATTTATGCTTAGGTATCATTTACAAAAATATCTGAATCAATTGTAAATTTTTCGTATATAAAAATATTTAGGTCAATAATAATTTTTTTCCGTATATCTTTTTTTGAATAATTTTTTTTAATCATTAATACCATTTTTCATATATAAAAATATTTAGATCATTAACAGATTTTCTCATATACAAATATTATTTATGTTTAGGTATCGTTTATATAAAAATATTTAGATCAATAATAATTTTTTTTCCGTATACCTTTTTTGAATAAATTTTTTTTGGATCAAATACAATTTTTCGTATATAAAAATATTTAGATAAATAATAAACTTTTCCCGTATACAAATATAATTTTTGTTTATGTATCATTTACAAAAATATCTAAATGAATAAAATTTGATACTAATCGAATTTGACTATAAAATAACAGTATTATGTTACAATTGAATAAATAATATATTTTTTTACCGTGTGTGTATATATATATATATATATATATATATATATATATATATATATATATATATATATATATATATATATATATATATATATATATATATATATATATATATATATATATATATATATATATATATATATATATATATATATCCTATTTACATTGATAACATATATTTGTGAAATGACATCAATAACAAATAATTTTTTTAATATTTAATTGTGCAAACATTATTTTAATTGTATAAACTTCATTAATGACATATATTATTATAATAATACTAGTATTTAGACCCGTGCGAGGCACGGGTTAAATATTTTCTATGTAAAAAATTTGATTTTAAAAAGACTTATAATTTGCAAATTTTACTTAGTTAGATTACTATTGTATAGATAAAATCTCATTGTTATTAATAATATATAAAAAAAAGTTTACTTAACTATATTTTTTTTAAATTATAAAATAATTTGAGCAAATCTAATTTATTAAAAATTTGTGTAAGTTTTGAAAAAAAATTAACTCGTTAAATAATTGTATCAACAATTAATTTTTCCCACTTATAAAAATATTTGCAAATTATTCCCGTTTATAAAAATAATTGTATCATCAGTTGAATTTTTTCTGTTTATAAAAATATTTATAACTTATTACAGTTTATAATAATAATTTTATCAACAGTAAACTTTTTTATGTTTATAAAAATATTTGTAACTTATTCTCATTTATATAATTGAATTAATTAATTAATATTTTAAATGTCTCCCATAAAATTAAATATGAGTATTATCAATTAAATTTAATATGAATCTATTCAATAATAATATATAATAATATATGTTTTGTGTGATAAAATATAATATACTATACTATACTAAAAATAAACTATAAATAAAAATAGTATATAAAATATAGTAAATAAACTATAAATATTAAATTTGAGATAAAAAATAATTTTAATTACTATACTAAAAATTTGAGGTAGTTATGAAAATTTTAAAAGCACAATTATGAAAATGTTCCAATAATTCATGTTATTCTATATATAAAACATTTATTTATAATAAATATGTAGTAAATCTATACAATTATGAAATTATATAAATATTGATTTTATTTTATTAATTAGATCATATAATATTTATAAATAAATATTAAAGTTATTAGTATTATTTTCAAATATTGAATATTAGGATTTCGAAGACATTTTTTAGAAGATTTTTTTTTATCAACATTTTTGAGAAGTTAAAAAATAACATGCGTGCAAAGTAAGTATGCTCCTTCTTTTTAGCCTTCTCTTTCTCCATCTTTTTTGGTTACAATCACTGCATAACATAAAACTCATTTGAAAAAATTACTAAAACCCCTAAAATTAAACAAAATCCATTAACAATAATTAAAAATACTACAAAAGTCACAATATATTATCATTAAAGTATTTTAAAAATAAATAACAATAAAAAATAAATTAATAAGGATTGATATTAATAAAAACATTACTTAATATAGTAATAATTAAAAATAACACGTAGTCTAATAGGTTGACACTTGCAAACTTGCAAAAATAGTCATTAGACAAATAAAAATCAAATTAAGTATGATATATTATACATTTTATTTAAGACATGAATATTTTTTTTTATTCATAATTTTTTTAAAATATTAAATTTTAGATATGAATAGTTTTTTTTATTCATAATGTTTTTAGAATATCAATCAATTATATCATATAACACATAAGCTATTCATAAATTTAGTCATTTTAATTTAAAATATCAACTAATTTAATTAGTAAATATAAACAATCATTATTGTATTAAAATAAAATTAATTCAATTTTCAACTATTAAAATCCTTATAAAATAGCTAGTAATTAAAATTTATTTCTCATTATACTAAATTTTTAAATTTGAAAACTCCTTAAATTAATAAAGCACATCTATCCATAATTTTAATTAAATTAAATATAAACCACAGCCATAATTTAGCATAAATAAGGACTATATTGAAATTTAAAAATAATATTTTTTGGATAAAAAAAAAAGTTGAAAATTTATATTGTAAACTAAATGACCACAAAACATATTATTCTTTTCAAAAAACTTAAAATAAAATATAATTATTATTTTGCACACCTTTATTTTGACTCCCAATAAAAAATTTTACACACCTTTATTTTGTCTCCAAATAAAAATAAGTTTAAAGAGTATAAGAGAGTTTAGGATTTAACAAATAAAATTCAGAGATCTGTTTTTATCATATTGTCTTCCTCAGTACAAACTTGTGGGTGGAAGGTTTAAATACTAATTCGTTGGGTTGTACCTGTAAATTTTATATATTTTATATAGTTGGCCAACTGTGAATCTAAACTCTGACTATACAATGGAGGAACAACCACATGTATATCAATACTTTGGAAAAACACATAAATATATTAAAGAATATTGAAATGAAATTCATAAATCTGCAAACTAAGACTATGTATATATACGAAATCCATTGGAGAGACGAAATCAGAACAAAAATAATACAACAGAATAACAAAACATAACGAATTTGTGGATATGAAAATCAAACAAAGAGAATTTAAAATATGAAATCAAAGAACAGCAACCATAAAAGTGCGGAAAAAATAGGAGATCCATATCATGGTTTGTGGAGTTGTAGTTGGATATATTTATAGACTGGAATTCAGAAAGATTTTCAGAGAACATGAAGGCAAAATTGATTGCCAACATTTGCATCTGTGTCGAAATTGAAGGGTCCATGGATTGTATACAAAATTTAAATGGTTGGGTTTACCAACATATAAGTAGACCAATAAGAGTTAATGACATGAGATTTGAATGGGCAAAGGAGAAAAATGAATAGTAGAATATTTTGCGTATAAAGAGGAAAAGAGATGTTTCAGATTCCCAAAAATGATTAATGATAAAATAAATATAAGTAAATATAAGTTACTATAAATAGAATTGGGAGAAATTGTGAGAATGCATGAGGGAGTGACACTTGGCAAACTTGCCAAAGTACTCCTTTTGCTTTATTATATTGAATGATTAAAATAAAACCAAAAAACAGAACAAAAATTAAATCTACAAAAAAAAAATTAAAAGAGAGTGCTACATGACTTGAATTTTTAATTAAAATCTTGTTTAATTATCTTTAAAAACAAAGACCAAATCAAAAATCACATTTGTTATTTTATTAAATTCTAACCATTTCTTATTTTTATTTTAGTTTTTATTTTTTTGTCCCCCTATTTTAGTCTTTTCACGATTTTAGTCCCGCTGTTTTATTTTTAAACACTTTTAGTCCCCATCCCCACTTTGACTACCAAAAACGCCTATGTGGCACTTTTTAAATCACGTGGCATTATTATTTCGTTATTGTCAAAGGCCAGGTCATTTATCAGCAAATAATAAAAAGTAAGTAATTTATGTTAATTTATTTTATTGTTTTAGTTAAAAACAAAACACACAGGTCTGAACCATGTGCCAAACGAAGAAGGGAGAGAACGAAGGAGGTTTCAGGGAAGAAGCATGACGAAAGGGAAAGCAACACTTGAGGTCTGAACCATTTCCAAATCGCATCCAACAAAAAAGCATCCTTTCCAGGTAATTTCGAGTTTGTATTATTTAAAAAAAAAATTAATCTAATACAAAATAACAAATAGATATTTAAGGATAAAAATTTGTTCTATTTTTAGGGATGTCAACTTGCCTCCGTTAGCGGGGATCCCCGTGGGGATTCCCCATTTGGGGCCCCAAAGACGAAGAATTTTCTCCCCACGAAAACGGCGATGGGGAACAAAGTCTCCCTGAAGGACTTCGGGGACGGGGGTGGCGTAAATATCCCCCGCCCCGTGTAGTCCCCGCCCCGCATAAAATAGTCAAATGTCCTTAATTTATTATATATATAATTTTAAATTATTATGTAAGTCTATTTGTCATTTCATATAATTAATCTTATACACAAATTTAAAATATATATGCATTGTTAGTAAAAGAGTGAGATCTAAATGATTATTTCAAGTTTATTTTAAGTTTGAAATTTTGGTGGCCATGACACTCAATATTATAGATTATTATTTATCGTAAAGGAATAATTTATAAATTTCTCGTGGTTACTTTTTGAAGCTTTTACTGTTAATTTGGTTTAAAAAAAATAATAATCATGTCTATGGATCTCCGCATGGGGATCCGTGGGGACCCGCAGGGATCCGCGGGGACGGGGATGGGGGACAAAATCCCCCGTAGAGGGGACCCGAAGCGGGAATGGGGAATAGATTCGATGGCAGGGATTATGATGGAAATGTATCCCCCGGCCCCGCCCCGCCCCATTGACATCCCTATCTGTTTTTCATAATTAAATATCTAAATAATCATTCAATAATTATGAATTGCTTATATTAACATATTCTTTAAATGTCATTTAATTCATTTATTAATTATGTTTTTTAGTATTATTTTACTTACAAATATTTGTCTTATTTATTTTTTTATTAGTAACATAAACAATTAAAATAACATATTTTTTCCTGTGTTATATATAAGTATATTTACTTTTAAAATTCAAAATAAGACGTAAGATGCAAAGATATGTATTAATGGAAGTTTCAAAGAAAACATAAAAGTATTAAAGTTTTAATACTATTTATATCAATTTAAATACAAAATATTGTTGTTACAATTTTATTTAGCAAGAAAATATATAAATTTATAGTAAAATAATATGGAAGTATATTTAATTTAAATTAAATGGTATAAAAACATGTATTTAATTTGTAATAATATCGCATTTAATATGATTTTAAAATAAAATAAAATAAAATTCATATGTGAAAGATTATATATTCAATAATGACAAAAAGAAATATATGTTTTAACAAATAATTTAAGTAATTCTTAATGAGTATATATTTTATAAAAAAAATATATAATGTAATAGTTTGAATTAAATAAAAATCAATAAAATGAGAGTAACATATCATATTATAATATTGACTAATCAAAAAATTAAAAAATTGTGGGAAGAAGTAGTGGGATGACTAAAGACATTGCACTGGGATAGATTTATAGTTGATGATTCTTGATGGAATCTTAATGGTTGCTGCATAAATTTCATCATTTTCTCACGTTAAAAACAAAAGTGCAAAATATTCCAAAACATTTACTTTATAACAATGGGCTCATATTAGAAAAAGAATTGACAAATTAACAATCGCAAAAGTTAAAACATTATAAGTAAAACAAAATATTTTCTTCCGATTTACATTAGCAATCGCAAAAGTCATTTAATTTCCCAATTCCACTACCAGCTTACATTTTTGTCAAAAAGGAATAAACCAGTAAAACTACTCTTTCAGAAACTGACAGATTTGGATAGCCACTACAATGCAAAAGACACGACAAATTTGGATTGCCACTGGAATGCAATAGCAAAATTAAAGAGCAGTTTAATAATATCCTGCATAACAATTAAAGTTAACAAAATTCATCCTTCAATAGAAAATAATATAATAGTATTGAGACCTTCATGCACTGTTTCTGTTCCAAAAAATAAAAGTTGCATATATTTTTCACAAGGATCTTCCAAAGTTCCTTGTATTCGCAGATGTCTTTGACACTCTCAAATGGCCGGGTCATTGCAATATGGAAGAAACCTAAAAATATTAAAAATCAATGACAAAAAAAATATCAGTATGCGTAAGAATAAATTTGCAGAACATAGGTAATGTAACGTTAAACAAATAACAATTGGAAAGAATAGGATAAGGATTAAGGCAATATGAAATATTGAAATGATACCTATTAGAGGCATCCTTATTTATACCATGGAAGAAGAAATAATTACCAAGCATCGGTAATCACAGAAGATTAACATTCAAAGCATGTGGAAAGAAATTGAACAACCATTGACATAGATTGATGCAAAAAGTTTATCGATGCAGTGAATATTTTCACTTTGGGCGCAACAAAGCATTGAGTAGGGCAGCCAAAATTGATTATATTTTGGAAAGAAGAAATACAAACGTGCTATTCCAAGAAGTATGCTGATAGATAATAATATTTTAATGGGTATAGGAGAAAAATGAAAGATTGTTTTGTTTTGCGTATGAAGAGGGAAAAGAGATGTTTCAGATTCTCAATAATGAATGATGATAATGATAATAAAATAAAAAAATAAAATGTGAAAATATAAAAAGTAATATAAGTTACTATAAATAGAATGGGTAGAATTTGTGAGAATGCATAAGGAGCTGACACTTGGCAAACTTGCCAAATTACTCCTTTTGCTTTATTATATTAAATAGATTTTGAATCATATAAATTAAAGTTAATGATAAGTGACACACATTTTTGTATTTTATCCAATAACACACATTTTCAAATATATTTTTAAATTTATTTTAATTGAAATATTTTTTTTAAACTAAAATTATTATTATTTTCTTAAAAAATATTGTATCTCAAATTATTTTTTAAAACTAAAATTATTATTTTCTAAAATTATATTTTTTCATTATTAATATTTAATTATTAAAGTTAATTTTTTAAAATTAAATACTATTTCAAATGTTAATTTAAAATCATTTAAAATAGTCATAATGATTTTTTATTAAACATAATTTATTAAAATACTTTGATTAATAATTTATTAGAATAATAATAATAAAGTAATAAAAAGTGAAAAATGAAAAACGAACAAGTGAAAAGTGATTTGGAAAGTGAAAACTAAATTGGTAAAAACTAACAAAAGACATTTTTTGCCCCCAAATTATCATTTTAGACTAAGATAATAAAAGAGTATTTTTGTGATATCCAGAACAACAAATTTTCTTATATTATAGTTTTTTTTGTCTATAATACCCTTAACTTTTAGTCATTTCAATATACTTTTTTCTCTCTCATAATAATTAGTTAAGGGCAATTTTGACAAAATTATAATAATTACTACATTAAAATTAAAATTTGAAAGTAATAATTAAATTGAAAGTGACACATAAAGGAGAGAGTAACTTTTGGTATGAGAGACCTATGCATGTTGCCCACATGACTCGACACCCTCAAACATCCAAAATCTCAAATTCTCTACTTTTAAAACTTGTTTCAACTCATTTATTCTCATTTTAACTCATTGCAACTCGTTATTTCAACACATTACAACAACTCTCAAACCTTTGAATTTGAGTAAGTTTCTCGTAACCCCTTATTCTACTATGCATGTGTATAATAAGTTGTTTAAAATTATTTAAATTAATTAGTTTGAAGTATAAATTGTAAAATATGATTGTTTGGTGTAAAAATTGCATCTTTGAGTGATTTAGGTAGAAGCTTCAAAAATAGCTGTCGTAAGTGTTTTCGGAAGTGCATCACCGAAAACACTTTTGAGAAGTTTGGAAGATGCACTTTTAAAATTATGTCTGAGTTGTTTTTTTTATTTAAACTTTTTCAAACCTATTCGTGTTCCTCTCCTTTGAGTACTGGTTATTTTTTTCAGAAATATGGATAACAACCGAAACAGAATTATACTATGCATGCCAAGCCAAACTACTTCTACTTGGTGTGAGAGAGCTGAGCAGGCTTCATTTTCTGGGGCTGTTTTCAATTTGTCAACCACAGTTATTGGTGCTGGAATCATGGGCTTGGCTGCTTGCGTCAAGAAGTTGGGGATGGTGCCCGGTCTTCTTGCCATAATCTTAACAGCATTATTGACAGGGAAGTCAATTGAGTTCATGATCAGATTTTCAAGGGCAGGAAATATTTCTTCCTATGGAAGTCTGATGGGGGATGCCTTTGGTAAATACGGGAAAGTACTGATAGAAACATGTGTTGTAGTCGCTAACGTTGGTATTCTAATTGTTTACATGATTATTATTGGTGAGACCGTATTCTTAAATCTTTTAATTAAGAATTTATATGGATGGACTCTTACTGTTAACAATTTTGTTTTGTTCATATTTGTAGGTGATGTTATTTCTGGAACTGCCTCAAGTGAAATTCATCATTCTGGTATCCTTGAAGGATGGTTTGGTGTCCATTGGTGGACCGGGCGTACTTTTGTTCTTGTTTTCACAACACTTGCTGTGTTTGCACCTTTGGTCAGCCTTAAGCGAATTGGTGAGTGACTGTACTTTTCCTCAATAATTGATGTGAAAAATAGAACACATATAATTGTGTTACTTAGTAAGAAAATTATCATTGAATTGATTATAGATTAGGCAACAATGTTAGGAAGCTGACTCAAATTGTACTCATATAATCATATGATGATTTTAATTTTTAAGACTCACTGTTTAAATTTCTGTACCTTGGTTTTAGATGTTTTGTGGTACACTAGTGTACTGCCTATATCAATACCGGTATTCATTCTCTGGTTGTTGCAGATTCATTGAGATTCACATCTGCATTATCAATTGGATTAGCAGTTGTTTTCCTTATCATTGCTGTGGGGATCTCAATTTTCAAGATTATAAGTGGAGGCATTGGGATGCCAAGACTCTTTCCAATCATTACTGATGTAGCTTCTGTTTTTGATCTATTCACTGTAACCCCTGTGGTAATGTCAGCCTACATCTGTCACTATAATGGTATGGAAATGTTTGAAACCTTTTCATAGGACTCAATATCTTGTTTTAATGTTTTTACTCAGAATAGACTTGTGTAATTCTTAGTTGTTTATGGATTTGTATATAGAAGGATTGAGGTCTTCTGACTACTTCTTCCATAAGTATCACCTCATTCCTATGTGGGAAGACGTCATGATTGTAGTTAGCTATCTAGATCCACCTGTTTATGTCATGTATGTATTGTTTGGTGGTTGCAATAATTTTCATTTGCTCTTTATTTGCAGTTCATAACATAGATAATGAACTGGAGGATTCCTCATGGATGCCTGGGGTTGTTCGTACTTCCCTTACACTATGCTCTTCAGTGTACGTACTGACAAGCTTCTTTACGCTCCTTCTATTTGGGGAAGAAACTCTTGATGACGTGCTAGCCAATTTTGATACTATTCTTGGAATTCCTTTTGGTTCTGTGCTCAACGACATTGTTCGTATTAGCTATGCTGCACATCTTGTGCTTGTATTTCCTGTAGTTTTCTACGGATTAAGGGTCAACATAGATGGTCTGATATTTACCTCCTCAAGAAGGCCTTTGGTTGCCGATAACTTCAGATTTGCATCAATTACTATTGGCCTTGTTGTCTCTATCTTCCTCGGAGCAAATTACGTACCTAGCATTTGGGATATTTTCCAGTTCACTGGAGCAACAGCTGCGGCTTGTGTAGGATTCATATGTCCAGCTGCAATCACTCTTAGGTGAGTATCATTCATTCTTGAGAGTATTATTCACTTATTAAACAGACTTACTGATTGAATCCGAGTAATATTCCTGGTACATTTCCAAGAAATATACTCGTATCTTGAAACAAATGCCTATTAAAAGTTTTACTAGACAGCGCGGTAATAGTTTAAAGAATTCTAAAATACTTATCATTCCCTTGAAGTAGTTTTCTGAAGGTTATTTATTATTCATGCTTTTGCTGATGAGTTATCTCAACGATTATGATTAAGCATTTCATTTCTTACAGGGATAAATACAACATGGCAACTAAAACAGACAGGATTCTGGCTGTCCTTATGATAATCCTTGCAGTCTTGTCAAATGCTGTGGCTATATACAGTGATGCCATTGCCTTGATCAAGAAGAATAAAACTTAAGGTGAATTATTTCTTGATTTGATAGTTCACATTACAGGTATTTTAATGCTCTCAGATGAAAGGAACATATCAGTTTTTTTTCTTATAAGGTCTAATGGGTTTACTTTCATATAAAGAAACTACCATGTCCACTTGATTGAAAGAGACAGAAGAAATAAATAAAAACTTAAACCCGTATATTTATACGGTGTTTGAGAATATATTTGTCTTCAAAATATCATCTCATAATATGCTATTCGTCGTTGTAATTGAGGAGGTTTATATTGAATGTGCCTCAATCTCTCAGACTTCATCACCCTCATAAATGTAAGAATGGCATTTGTTGGCACTTTTGTTGCTTTACTAATACTAATGGCTAAAGGACTGAAGAGATGCCCCCTTGCTTGTGAAAGAATAGTTAAGTTCAAGCATTTTCAGGCAAGATAAAAATTCATCGGTCCAGTTCTGGATTTAGTGTTTCATTGAATATATAAACAACTTGCAAATTGATTCATATAGATTATTTCACCCAACACTTGTAATTGTAGTTTTGACGTGCTATAATGGATAACTTTCTTTTGATTTTGAGATTGGTCAAAATTTCCAAATATGGTCTGAGGGTATGAGGGTGTTAGACATCGAATGCACGGTTAGCTTTTGAATATTGGTTTCACTATCATGTCATAACTGCTCAAGATGATAGTAGTTGATTTTTAAATCCCGAGTCTGTGTGATTTCTTTGAAGATCAACATTGATCGTAAAATCTTTTCTTGTATAAATGTTAAAATATCTTAAGCATATCAAAACTCTTTCAAAATTAAAGGAGGAAATGTTCAAGTATCCCTTACACAAGGGAACCATTTGAGATAGTTCTCATAACAAAAAAGAGAATTTCTTTATCCACCTCCCTACCTTCTTGGTCACCCTTTATTTCGGAAATGCATTTTCGAAGTCACTTTTTTATGAGAAAAAATGTGGTTTCGGAAATGCACTTCCGAAAACATATTTTTTTAATGAAAAAAACTGATTTCGGAAATGTGCATCCGAAATAATGTTTTTTTCCAGAAAATAGGTGAATTCAAAAGTGCATCTCCGAATTCACCCCCCTTCGAAGAATTCGAAAATGTACTTCCAAAATAAGGTTTGATACAGAATGAAAAATAACAAATAACAACGATTCAATTTATTTAAAGGATGAAGATTACATTACATAAAATTAAAATTACATATTGTTAAACACGGATAGGTGAGGATGAGTCAACATTTTGATAACGTCGGTCCCCGATCTTTGAAGTTTTGCATCCAACTCGATCGGACCCTTCGAAGAAAGTCGGTTGAAAGTTGTCCACAAAACCGCTAAATCTTCGCCGTTCTTGACTTTAAATGGGGTGAATTGAACGTCTCCCTCATCGTTTAGCGATGGCGAGCGGTACTCAAGCTTGACAACCTTTCGATTTTCCGGATATTGCAATAGCGTGTTGAGCGACGTTATCAATTTCGCAAATGGCGTGTCGCGCGAGAAGTGGAATTGGAACGACATCGGGTAGCCACTGGTGAAGTAGACGAATGCTAGGTGGGGGTAGGTTTGTGTCATTGGTGTTTTGTGGTGTGACGAGGATGAAAAAGATTGTGTTGTATTTATAAACTTATTGGAGTAATAATGGCCCAACAAACCTTATCTTACATTCAGTGGATGTTTCGGAAATGAACTTCCGAAATAAGTCCAAAAACAACTATATTTCGGAAATGAACTTCCGAATTATGCAGAAACAGAGGTGAAAAATCATATTTTGTGCATTGCATTCTGTTTTGAGATAACAATAACAAATGCATACAAAATAGGCACAACATAAACAATGACAACATTAAACATACTTATATTATATATGTATTGAATCGGTTTGATTTTACATGGTAAACGATAATACATACAAAAAATGATACGCACCGGTCATTACAAAAAAAAAACGGTCCGGTTAAAACTAAAATTCGCCGAACCAATCGGTGGCGCTTAGATCTAAAATCGGTGTTCTTCGGCCGCTCTCTGTTTTCCTCACGCTCTTGCTTCATCATTTCTTCAAACTCCGCCATTCTTTCAACAAAAGGATCCGGCCAAGTCTCCGCCTCATTTGTATGATGTGTCGTCCACTGACAAGAAGTAGCCGATATAGGACACCCCGGTTTCAAAAAAACTTGCATGAAGTGGCGCGATCTTAGATACCTGATACATATGATGCGGCTCGACGCGTCGAACGGTGGTCGACTATGAAGTGGAAAGAATGTCTCACATAATCCAAATCTCGTCAAATCGACACACACCCGATCGTACGCACTTTCTATGAGATGGCCCATATTGGGGAATGACATCCACTTCAAAACCGCGGCGATACCGCTTAGTGATGGAACAAGTGAATCATGAAGTTTCTCAAAGTTTTCTTGATTTTCATAGAGTCAGACGTAGATGTCCCTATGCGAAGTCAACTCCGAAATAAGTGTCCGTCGAATTAGAGTGTGATTTTCTCCTCCTTTTCCGAGCAAACCCGCAACGGCCCGATATCCACAATTATCGTCGCTTCCAACATCAACTATGTTATCAATATATTTGTGCATAAAAAGCGGCATCTCATCAATGTAGATCATGGGAGATTTTTTGATCAGAGGTGTGCGAGGCGGCTTCGAAATACGCGCTCCTTTGTTACCACTACACTTGGACTTTGGTGTTGGTGAATCTGGGGTCAATGCATCAACATGTTCAAAGTAGGAAAGAGATCGTTTGGTTGATGTGTCTTCTTGGGTATTTTTTTACTTTTTCGGCGCACCTTTCGTTTTAACCGGTTGAGATGGCAGTTTCAAATCGGTGGTTTCCGGAAATTTAATTTTTCGCAATGACTCTTCTACCTAGGTTCTCCCTAAATATGGAATATCTCCATTCCACTCCCAATCATAGCAATGATGTCTAGCAGTCGACACCTCAGCCACTACATCGACGACCTAATTTCAAACATTCTAAACACACAAATAAAAATCACTTGAAGTTGCTTCAAAGCTTCCTCCAAGAACAAACCTGCACTCGTTACTTCACAGCTTTTGAGTGAGTAAAATAAACCTCTTGCCTACAGGCTTCGAGGCACAAATCAGTGACCATCCCACAAACCGGGTGGTTCACTTACACGGCTAACCCTACAAACTACATCTTATCAATACTCGGCTAGCTTGCTAAAATAGGTTACAAAGCTTCCTATTTATAACCTATTCCCAACTGGACTTGGGCCTTCAATCACAACTTTATTTGTTGTTACAAATCAGCAGAATTCTTCTGCCCAATATCTTGTAAATCCGTAAGCTCATTGTTGTAGAAAATAACTTCTTAAATCTTGGAAACAATATTAAGTTTCCTAAAATATCTCAACAACCAAATTTAGAAGCTTTAATATATATCATTGAGAACCGAATTAAAACAACTTGTTGCTAAAAGAGCTCCACGATATTCTCCAAGGCAGCTTGCTAAAAACATTCAAAGATATTCTCCTTAAAGTTAAGACTTCAATCATTAGCTCCTAGAATATCTCCACAATTTGAAACTAATTTCCACAATTCAAGGTGTAACGCCCTAAATTTAATTAATTAGTTAATTAAATTATTGGAGGATTTAATTATAGGATTTAGAAGAATTTTGAGAATTTATCGGTGTAATTGGATTTGTCGGTATTATTTTTGAGAGGCGTGTTTGGTTTATTAAGTTAAATTTGGATTCTAGTCGATATTCGGAAGATTAATAAGATTGGTTATGTTGGAGAAATAATATTGAGAATAATATTATTTATTTATTGGACTATTTTATTTAAGTGAATTGGATTGAATTGTTGTGTGGTGAATAGCAATTTGGTGGTGTGGATTAATTGGCCCATTAAGGAGTTATGAGAATTAGTATTATTTGATTTATTAGAATAATAACAAATATTAGATTATTGGTTTAAGTAATATTTAGAAAATATGAGGAGAACAAACATAAGCATACGTAGCCGTCAAGGGAAATAAGGTTTTGGAGAAAGAGGCAAGAGAAAAGAGAAGCAGTTCCGGAATTTGACCGTAGAAAATACAGGCGAGGAAAAAGTTAGAAGCTGCGGAGAAACTCGAAATTTGACCGGAAAGATTATAAAGAGACCGTGAATCCAGGTAAGGGTGGGGTTCAATCTCTATAACCGGGTATATGATAGGCCGTATTTGGGGGTTAGGTTGCACGAATTTTCCCATGAATTGGTTGATTTTTTTTGTGTTGTGTTGATTTTCTGAAAATTAATTGTCGCTGTGTCGATTTAGATGTCTGTGAATGTTGGTAAAATGTTGATGCGGTTGTCCTGGGATTCATCTAAATCGTATTGTTGTTACTAAATTATTGAGGTTGTTATTACATTGTGGTGGTTGTTTTATTTGTGCTGACCGTGATGCTTTTGTGACGTTAGTCACATTGTTCTCTTTTGTTTTATTAGTCTCACACATGTTTTAATATACACATAACTAAATGCTTCAAAGAAAATAGTATTAGGTGGTAGTGTACTTACTGTAGCGGTCGTCTAGTTATAATATATATAACTAAGTTTCCAAGCACGTACTGTATAATATACATGGCTATGCTTCAAGTAAATAATGATGTAGTGGTGCATTGGAAATTGTTTCTAAAATCATGTTTTCTAGTTTATATATATATATATATATATATATATATATATATATATATATATATATATATATATATATATATATATATATATATATATATATATATATATATAAGTTAATGATAATAATAATGAATTAATATTATTGATATAATGTTTTAGGAGTTTTAAGTAAGATATATATAATTGGATTAATTAAATTAACTAATTTTAGTATTTCAGCAGAAAATCAACCGTGACTGTGATGCACTTGGCAGATATAATTTAGCAGCATGAGTATTGGGAAGAGCATGAATAATTAAATAGCAAGAGAATTATCAGTAGAAATATTAGGTAGAGAAACTAATAATAAATATTAGCATAAAGTAGAATTAATAGTACCTTTAGTCGATAATTAAGTAACCGAATTTTAGTTGAACTGTCCGATTAATTATGCGGTTTGTTTGTGGTATGTTTTAGTTGTTTCGTGGTATTGTATCTATTGCTGTAAAAATGTGAATTTTGTAGGCGATGGTGAGTTGTTAGGCTTATAGCCATTGTTGTTTTGTTGTTGATGTTGTTGAATTATCATTTAAGGAATTGTGTTATAAGTTGTTATTAAGTAGTCGTGGAGCATGTGGTTGTTGTTGAACAAAGTTGTTATTACTATGTTGATGTTGAATACGTTGTGGTTGAATTGCTTGATTAAGTTGTAGGTCTTATGGCCAACGTTGATTTTGTTGAACACGTTTATTTGAATACTTGTTGCTGATTCTGTTGTTGCCAAATATGTTGTCGTTGTTGAACTTCCGTTGATTTTAAATTGTTGTTGATAAGTTGAATTGTCCCGATTTATGGACATGTTTGAGTTGTAGGTCTGATGACCAAGGTTGATCTAAGTTGATGCATGTTGAAGTTGTTGGTGTTGTATGTTGATGCTGTTGTTGCATTGTTGTGTATTTGTTGTTGAAGTTGAAGTCGCATGGCATACCGTGCATGATTAAGTTGGCCTTGATGGCACCATGTTGAAAGTTGGAGGCTTATGCCTTGGCCTTGATGGCACCACGTTGAAGGCTTATGCCTTGTTAATGCCTCGATAAACTGGCATATGTTTAAGTTGGGAGTTCTGCTCCAAATGGTACCACATGCATTCGCATAGTTGAGTCGCATATTGAGTCGCGTGTTAAAGTTGTTGTTATTATTTGTTGTTTATTGATTGTCGATGTTTAAGTTGTTATTATAAGTCGTTGTTGTTATAAGTTGTTGTTGTTATTAAGTTGTGATGATTAAGTTGTTACGTTGATTCCATAAGTGGCTTATTGTTATTACTAAGTGGTTGTTAGTTGTTGTATAGTTGTTGTCATGAAGTGGTGAAATTTACATGATCCTGATCTAATATATTGTTTATCATACACCTGCTTATATTGGTTTGATATCTCACCCTTTCTTTTGTTTCGCCGTTACCTTTATACTGGTAACGTGCAGGTGATACGCTGTGATGAAGATTTAGTAGCTTCATCGACTCCAAGTTGGTGTGTCGCTCTGATACGTAACACTTGGGGGGATGAATGCTAGTTGTTTAGTTGTTTGGTTTTACCGTTGAATAACTGTGTTGATACATGAAGAGAAATTGTTGATGTTAAAATTGATTTAAGTTGAAAACAAGCAATGTCATCAAAATTGAATAATGTAATTCCGCTGCTTAATGTTAATAAAGTTGATTTATGTTGTTTTAGTTCATCCGAGTATTTGTGTTATGTATCTATGATAGCATGATATTGTTATTAAGTTGAATTGTAATACTCCAATGGTTTGTCGAAAAAGAATTTTATAACTCTGATTTTTTTAATAATTACCGTGGTAGAAATGGGGTGTTACAAGTGGTATCAGAGCAGGTCGGTCCGTCCGGCCAGAGTTGTCTAATGTTGTTTATTCCTCTGTACGCGACAAGTGTGTGAAACATTGTCGGTACTTATTGTTTTCTTGTTGTTGCAGATATTAGTTTCAGCGAAGTGGGGGAGAAGCTTTGCTTCTCGGATGTGTTTTAGTTGGAAGTTGCAGAGAGGATTGTTGTCTTGGTGTTTCTGAAACTGGAGTCGCCGAAAGAATTTGCCTCTCGAGTTATAAAAAGTTTGGGAGCGAGGAGTTATGTTAAGGACTATTTGGGAAGTGATTAAGTTGAAGAGAATGAGTTTTGGAGCGAAATTTCCGTGAGCAAAACGCAGGAAAATTTCTGAATCGTTATGAAACTTCGAAAATTCATAATTGGAGTTCTGGACGTCCGATTTGAGTTCCGTTTGAAGCGTTGGAAAGCTAACGAGATGAACCTTATTATTAAAATAGTGGCAGCAGCTGTAAAAAATTTATTGGTGGCAGGATGATGTTGTAAAGAAATGAAGTTGTCGGTTTGAGTAGTTATTGTGTAAACTGTTGACGAAGGAACAATGATTAAGTGTAGGATTATTGTAGACCTTGTTATGGATTATTAGTAAGTGATTATAAGAGTTGTTGCAACTGTTAGAAGTGCGAAGAGCATAACTTCAAGAATGAGGAGTGCTGACGATGATAGCGTTAAGGAATGTTGTTCTGATATTATCACAGGATGTGTGGTAGTATGAAGTTGTAAGACATCAGTGTTAGTAGGTTCAGATGGTTTTGTAAGATATTAAAGTATGATGCTTTTGATGGTGTAAGTAGAGACGTTGTTGTAGTTAGTAATGATGGTTATACTCCATTATGATTGTCAGATATCTATTGACAAATTGAGGACTTGATCACCCTTAATCTCTTGTTAATAGTAGACGGAATTGTATTGGATGTTATGTGCGTATCTTGCTATCTTAATAATGTTCAAAGTGATGGATGCTATAGAAAGTATGAAACTTGATAGAAGCTTACGAACCGTATAAGTTGATAGGAACTTTGATAAGGACGGTGAATTAAGATGGGTGATCAGAGTGGCGCAACTGAAGCGGGATTTGACTTTGAGAGTGGTTGCGTTGCATAGATTTTCGAGGACGAAAATATTCTAAGTGGGGGAGAGTTGTAACGCCCTAAATTTAATTAATTAGTTAATTAAATTATTGGAGGATTTAATTATAGGATTTAGAAGAATTTTGAGAATTTATCGGTGTAATTGGATTTGTCGGTATTATTTTTGAGAGGCGTGTTTGGTTTATTAAGTTAAATTTGGATTCTAGTCGATATTCGGAAGATTAATAAGATTGGTTATGTTGGAGAAATAATATTGAGAATAATATTATTTATTTATTGGACTATTTTATTTAAGTGAATTGGATTGAATTGTTGTGTGGTGAATAGCAATTTGGTGGTGTGGATTAATTGGCCCATTAAGGAGTTATGAGAATTAGTATTATTTGATTTATTAGAATAATAACAAATATTAGATTATTGGTTTAAGTAATATTTAGAAAATATGAGGAGAACAAACATAAGCATACGTAGCCGTCAAGGGAAATAAGGTTTTGGAGAAAGAGGCAAGAGAAAAGAGAAGCAGTTCCGAAATTTGACCGTAGAAAGTACAGGCGAGGAAAAAGTTAGAAGCTGCGGAGAAACTCGAAATTTGACCGGAAAGATTATAAAGAGACCGTGAATCCAGGTAAGGGTGGGGTTCAATCTCTATAACCGGGTATATGATATGCCGTATTTGGGGGTTAGGTTGCACGAATTTTCCCATGAATTGGTTGATGTTTTTTTGTGTTGTGTTTAGGGGTGATCAAAACCAAACCAACCCAATAAAAAACCGCAAACCAAACCAAACTGAACTGAAACCGCAAAAAACCGCATTTGGTTCGGATTAGTTTGGGTCATCTTTTAACAAAACCGCACGGTTCGGTTCGGTTTGCGGTTTGTATTTTGTAAACCGAACCAAACCGAATCAAACCGCATTATGTTACAACCTAACTTTTATTTAACTCACATCCAACCCAAACTTAAATCTATTATACCTTAACTTTATGATTACGAATAATTTTCTCATCCTTACACATATGATTTTAGTCCCAATCTTCTCAAATCTCTAATAGCATTATCGCGTCTTCTTTGTCACATACATCTTCCTTCTTTTTCTATAATCTCTACTCTCTTATATTCTTTCTTTTTCACCTTCTCATTTTTATGCAAATGTTCCCTATTTCAATTTCATTTTTATCGCACATCTTCTTCTCTAATCTCTAACTCTTTTGTTTGTTCTTTTTCACCTTCACTAATCTCTCGTCTCTTCTATTTTTTGTTTCATTCTAATAATTTTTATATTGTTTTATACTATTATTATATATTTATTATTCCACTTTTGAGTAATTTAATTTTTACATATTAAATAAAAAGTTGTTGTCAAAATATGACGAGTTTTTTTGTTATCTGATAGTGAAAGAATGTTTAAATACAAAGTTATGTTGTCATCTATATGTATATGTATGGTTCAATAAAATATTTGTAAAAAACCGAACCAACCGAACCGAACCAAACCGCATTAGTTTGGTTTGGTTTGGTTCGGATTTTTTTTAAAAGCCAACCGAACCAAACCAAACCGCACGATTTTTTCTCTTGCGGTTCGGATGATTTTTTTCGTCAAAATCGCCCAAACCGCACCGCGAACACCCCTAGTTGTGTTGATTTTCTGAAAATTAATTGTCGCTGTGTCGATTTAGATGTCTGTGAATGTTGGTAAAATGTTGATGCGGTTGTCCTGGGATTCATCTAAATCGTATTGTTGTTACTAAATTATTGAGGTTGTTATTACATTGTGGTGGTTGTTTTATTTGTGCTGACCGTGATGCTTTTGTGACGTTAGTCACATTGTTCTCTTTTGTTTTATTAGTCTCACACATGTTTTAATATACACATAACTAAATGCTTCAAAGAAAATAGTATTAGGTGGTAGTGTACTTACTGTAGCGGTCGTCTAGTTATAATATATATAACTAAGTTTCCAAGCACGTACTGTATAATATACATGGCTATGCTTCAAGTAAATAATGATGTAGTGGTGCATTGGAAATTGTTTCTAAAATCATGTTTTCTAGTTTATATATATATATATATATATATATATATATATATATATATATATATATATATATATATATATATATATATATATATATATATATATATATATATATATATATATATATATATATAAGTTAATGATAATAATAATGAATTAATATTATTGATATAATGTTTTAGGAGTTTTAAGTAAGATATATATAATTGGATTAATTAAATTAACTAATTTTAGTATTTCAGCAGAAAATCAACCGTGACTGTGATGCACTTGGCAGATATAATTTAGCAGCATGAGTATTGGGAAGAGCATGAATAATTAAATAGCAAGAGAATTATCAGTAGAAATATTAGGTAGAGAAACTAATAATAAATATTAGCATAAAGTAGAATTAATAGTACCTTTAGTCGATAATTAAGTAACCGAATTTTAGTTGAACTGTCCGATTAATTATGCGGTTTGTTTGTGGTATGTTTTAGTTGTTTCGTGGTATTGTATCTATTGCTGTAAAAATGTGAATTTTGTAGGCGATGGTGAGTTGTTAGGCTTATAGCCATTGTTGTTTTGTTGTTGATGTTGTTGAATTATCATTTAAGGAATTGTGTTATAAGTTGTTATTAAGTAGTCGTGGAGCATGTGGTTGTTGTTGAACAAAGTTGTTATTACTATGTTGATGTTGAATACGTTGTGGTTGAATTGCTTGATTAAGTTGTAGGTCTTATGGCCAACGTTGATTTTGTTGAACACGTTTATTTGAATACTTGTTGCTGATTCTGTTGTTGCCAAATATGTTGTCGTTGTTGAACTTCCGTTGATTTTAAATTGTTGTTGATAAGTTGAATTGTCCCGATTTATGGACATGTTTGAGTTGTAGGTCTGATGACCAAGGTTGATCTAAGTTGATGCATGTTGAAGTTGTTGGTGTTGTATGTTGATGCTGTTGTTGCATTGTTGTGTATTTGTTGTTGAAGTTGAAGTCGCATGGCATACCGTGCATGATTAAGTTGGCCTTGATGGCACCATGTTGAAAGTTGGAGGCTTATGCCTTGGCCTTGATGGCACCACGTTGAAGGCTTATGCCTTGTTAATGCCTCGATAAACTGGCATATGTTTAAGTTGGGAGTTCTGCTCCAAATGGTACCACATGCATTCGCATAGTTGAGTCGCATATTGAGTCGCGTGTTAAAGTTGTTGTTATTATTTGTTGTTTATTGATTGTCGATGTTTAAGTTGTTATTATAAGTCGTTGTTGTTATAAGTTGTTGTTGTTATTAAGTTGCGATGATTAAGTTGTTACGTTGATTCCATAAGTGGCTTATTGTTATTACTAAGTGGTTGTTAGTTGTTGTATAGTTGTTGTCATGAAGTGGTGAAATTTACATGATCCTGATCTAATATATTGTTTATCATACACCTGCTTATATTGGTTTGATATCTCACCCTTTCTTTTGTTTCGCCGTTACCTTTATACTGGTAACGTGCAGGTGATACGCTGTGATGAAGATTTAGTAGCTTCATCGACTCCAAGTTGGTGTGTCGCTCTGATACGTAACACTTGGGGGGTGAATGCTAGTTGTTTAGTTGTTTGGTTTTACCGTTGAATAACTGTGTTGATACATGAAGAGAAATTGTTGATGTTAAAATTGATTTAAGTTGAAAACAAGCAATGTCATCAAAATTGAATAATGTAATTCCGCTGCTTAATGTTAATAAAGTTGATTTATGTTGTTTTAGTTCATCCGAGTATTTGTGTTATGTATCTATGATAGCATGATATTGTTATTAAGTTGAATTGTAATACTCCAATGGTTTGTCGAAAAAGAATTTTATAACTCTGATTTTTTTAATAATTACCGTGGTAGAAATGGGGTGTTACAAGTGGTATCAGAGCAGGTCGGTCCGTCCGGCCAGAGTTGTCTAATGTTGTTTATTCCTCTATACGCGACAAGTGTGTGAAACATTGTCGGTACTTATTGTTTTCTTGTTGTTGCAGATATTAGTTTCAGCGAAGTGGGGGAGAAGCTTTGCTTCTCGGATGTGTTTTAGTTGGAAGTTGCAGAGAGGATTGTTGTCTTGGTGTTTCTGAAACTGGAGTCGCCGAAAGAATTTGCCTCTCGAGTTATAAAAAGTTTGGGAGCGAGGAGTTATGTTAAGGACTGTTTGGGAAGTGATTAAGTTGAAGAGAATGAGTTTTGGAGCGAAATTTCCGTGAGCAAAACGCAGGAAAATTTCTGAATCGTTATGAAACTTCGAAAATTCATAATTGGAGTTCTGGACGTCCGATTTGAGTTCCGTTTGAAGCGTTGGAAAGCTAACGAGATGAACCTTATTATTAAAATAGTGGCAGCAGCTGTAAAAAATTTATTGGTGGCAGGATGATGTTGTAAAGAAATGAAGTTGTCGGTTTGAGTAGTTATTGTGTAAACTGTTGACGAAGGAACAATGATTAAGTGTAGGATTATTGTAGACCTTGTTATGGATTATTAGTAAGTGATTATAAGAGTTGTTGCAACTGTTAGAAGTGCGAAGAGCATAACTTCAAGAATGAGGAGTGCTGACGATGATAGCGTTAAGGAATGTTGTTCTGATATTATCACAGGATGTGTGGTAGTATGAAGTTGTAAGACATCAGTGTTAGTAGGTTCAGATGGTTTTGTAAGATATTAAAGTATGATGCTTTTGATGGTGTAAGTAGAGACGTTGTTGTAGTTAGTAATGATGGTTATACTCCATTATGATTGTCAGATATCTATTGACAAATTGAGGACTTGATCACCCTTAATCTCTTGTTAATAGTAGACGGAATTGTATTGGATGTTATGTGCGTATCTTGCTATCTTAATAATGTTCAAAGTGATGGATGCTATAGAAAGTATGAAACTTGATAGAAGCTTACGAACCGTATAAGTTGATAGGAACTTTGATAAGGACGGTGAATTAAGATGGGTGATCAGAGTGGCGCAACTGAAGCGGGATTTGACTTTGAGAGTGGTTGCGTTGCATAGATTTTCGAGGACGAAAATATTCTAAGTGGGGGAGAGTTGTAACGCCCTAAATTTAATTAATTAGTTAATTAAATTATTGGAGGATTTAATTATAGGATTTAGAAGAATTTTGAGAATTTATCGGTGTAATTGGATTTGTCGGTATTATTTTTGAGAGGCGTGTTTGGTTTATTAAGTTAAATTTGGATTCTAGTCGATATTCGGAAGATTAATAAGATTGGTTATGTTGGAGAAATAATATTGAGAATAATATTATTTATTTATTGGACTATTTTATTTAAGTGAATTGGATTGAATTGTTGTGTGGTGAATAGCAATTTGGTGGTGTGGATTAATTGGCCCATTAAGGAGTTATGAGAATTAGTATTATTTGATTTATTAGAATAATAACAAATATTAGATTATTGGTTTAAGTAATATTTAGAAAATATGAGGAGAACAAACATAAGCATACGTAGCCGTCAAGGGAAATAAGGTTTTGGAGAAAGAGGCAAGAGAAAAGAGAAGCAGTTCCGAAATTTGACCGTAGAAAGTACAGGCGAGGAAAAAGTTAGAAGCTGCGGAGAAACTCGAAATTTGACCGGAAAGATTATAAAGAGACCGTGAATCCAGGTAAGGGTGGGGTTCAATCTCTATAACCGGGTATATGATATGCCGTATTTGGGGGTTAGGTTGCACGAATTTTCCCATGAATTGGTTGATGTTTTTTTGTGTTGTGTTTAGGGGTGATCAAAACCAAACCAACCCAATAAAAAACCGCAAACCAAACCAAACTGAACTGAAACCGCAAAAAACCGCATTTGGTTCGGATTAGTTTGGGTCATCTTTTAACAAAACCGCACGGTTCGGTTCGGTTTGCGGTTTGTATTTTGTAAACCGAACCAAACCGAATCAAACCGCATTATGTTACAACCTAACTTTTATTTAACTCACATCCAACCCAAACTTAAATCTATTATACCTTAACTTTATGATTACGAATAATTTTCTCATCCTTACACATATGATTTTAGTCCCAATCTTCTCAAATCTCTAATAGCATTATCGCGTCTTCTTTGTCACATACATCTTCCTTCTTTTTCTATAATCTCTACTCTCTTATATTCTTTCTTTTTCACCTTCTCATTTTTATGCAAATGTTCCCTATTTCAATTTCATTTTTATCGCACATCTTCTTCTCTAATCTCTAACTCTTTTGTTTGTTCTTTTTCACCTTCACTAATCTCTCGTCTCTTCTATTTTTTGTTTCATTCTAATAATTTTTATATTGTTTTATACTATTATTATATATTTATTATTCCACTTTTGAGTAATTTAATTTTTACATATTAAATAAAAAGTTGTTGTCAAAATATGACGAGTTTTTTTGTTATCTGATAGTGAAAGAATGTTTAAATACAAAGTTATGTTGTCATCTATATGTATATGTATGGTTCAATAAAATATTTGTAAAAAACCGAACCAACCGAACCGAACCAAACCGCATTAGTTTGGTTTGGTTTGGTTCGGATTTTTTTTAAAAGCCAACCGAACCAAACCAAACCGCACGATTTTTTCTCTTGCGGTTCGGATGATTTTTTTCGTCAAAATCGCCCAAACCGCACCGCGAACACCCCTAGTTGTGTTGATTTTCTGAAAATTAATTGTCGCTGTGTCGATTTAGATGTCTGTGAATGTTGGTAAAATGTTGATGCGGTTGTCCTGGGATTCATCTAAATCGTATTGTTGTTACTAAATTATTGAGGTTGTTATTACATTGTGGTGGTTGTTTTATTTGTGCTGACCGTGATGCTTTTGTGACGTTAGTCACATTGTTCTCTTTTGTTTTATTAGTCTCACACATGTTTTAATATACACATAACTAAATGCTTCAAAGAAAATAGTATTAGGTGGTAGTGTACTTACTGTAGCGGTCGTCTAGTTATAATATATATAACTAAGTTTCCAAGCACGTACTGTATAATATACATGGCTATGCTTCAAGTAAATAATGATGTAGTGGTGCATTGGAAATTGTTTCTAAAATCATGTTTTCTAGTTTATATATATATATATATATATATATATATATATATATATATATATATATATATATATATATATATATATATATATATATATATATATATATATATATAAGTTAATGATAATAATAATGAATTAATATTATTGATATAATGTTTTAGGAGTTTTAAGTAAGATATATATAATTGGATTAATTAAATTAACTAATTTTAGTATTTCAGCAGAAAATCAACCGTGACTGTGATGCACTTGGCAGATATAATTTAGCAGCATGAGTATTGGGAAGAGCATGAATAATTAAATAGCAAGAGAATTATCAGTAGAAATATTAGGTAGAGAAACTAATAATAAATATTAGCATAAAGTAGAATTAATAGTACCTTTAGTCGATAATTAAGTAACCGAATTTTAGTTGAACTGTCCGATTAATTATGCGGTTTGTTTGTGGTATGTTTTAGTTGTTTCGTGGTATTGTATCTATTGCTGTAAAAATGTGAATTTTGTAGGCGATGGTGAGTTGTTAGGCTTATAGCCATTGTTGTTTTGTTGTTGATGTTGTTGAATTATCATTTAAGGAATTGTGTTATAAGTTGTTATTAAGTAGTCGTGGAGCATGTGGTTGTTGTTGAACAAAGTTGTTATTACTATGTTGATGTTGAATACGTTGTGGTTGAATTGCTTGATTAAGTTGTAGGTCTTATGGCCAACGTTGATTTTGTTGAACACGTTTATTTGAATACTTGTTGCTGATTCTGTTGTTGCCAAATATGTTGTCGTTGTTGAACTTCCGTTGATTTTAAATTGTTGTTGATAAGTTGAATTGTCCCGATTTATGGACATGTTTGAGTTGTAGGTCTGATGACCAAGGTTGATCTAAGTTGATGCATGTTGAAGTTGTTGGTGTTGTATGTTGATGCTGTTGTTGCATTGTTGTGTATTTGTTGTTGAAGTTGAAGTCGCATGGCATACCGTGCATGATTAAGTTGGCCTTGATGGCACCATGTTGAAAGTTGGAGGCTTATGCCTTGGCCTTGATGGCACCACGTTGAAGGCTTATGCCTTGTTAATGCCTCGATAAACTGGCATATGTTTAAGTTGGGAGTTCTGCTCCAAATGGTACCACATGCATTCGCATAGTTGAGTCGCATATTGAGTCGCGTGTTAAAGTTGTTGTTATTATTTGTTGTTTATTGATTGTCGATGTTTAAGTTGTTATTATAAGTCGTTGTTGTTATAAGTTGTTGTTGTTATTAAGTTGCGATGATTAAGTTGTTACGTTGATTCCATAAGTGGCTTATTGTTATTACTAAGTGGTTGTTAGTTGTTGTATAGTTGTTGTCATGAAGTGGTGAAATTTACATGATCCTGATCTAATATATTGTTTATCATACACCTGCTTATATTGGTTTGATATCTCACCCTTTCTTTTGTTTCGCCGTTACCTTTATACTGGTAACGTGCAGGTGATACGCTGTGATGAAGATTTAGTAGCTTCATCGACTCCAAGTTGGTGTGTCGCTCTGATACGTAACACTTGGGGGGTGAATGCTAGTTGTTTAGTTGTTTGGTTTTACCGTTGAATAACTGTGTTGATACATGAAGAGAAATTGTTGATGTTAAAATTGATTTAAGTTGAAAACAAGCAATGTCATCAAAATTGAATAATGTAATTCCGCTGCTTAATGTTAATAAAGTTGATTTATGTTGTTTTAGTTCATCCGAGTATTTGTGTTATGTATCTATGATAGCATGATATTGTTATTAAGTTGAATTGTAATACTCCAATGGTTTGTCGAAAAAGAATTTTATAACTCTGATTTTTTTAATAATTACCGTGGTAGAAATGGGGTGTTACAAGTGGTATCAGAGCAGGTCGGTCCGTCCGGCCAGAGTTGTCTAATGTTGTTTATTCCTCTATACGCGACAAGTGTGTGAAACATTGTCGGTACTTATTGTTTTCTTGTTGTTGCAGATATTAGTTTCAGCGAAGTGGGGGAGAAGCTTTGCTTCTCGGATGTGTTTTAGTTGGAAGTTGCAGAGAGGATTGTTGTCTTGGTGTTTCTGAAACTGGAGTCGCCGAAAGAATTTGCCTCTCGAGTTATAAAAAGTTTGGGAGCGAGGAGTTATGTTAAGGACTGTTTGGGAAGTGATTAAGTTGAAGAGAATGAGTTTTGGAGCGAAATTTCCGTGAGCAAAACGCAGGAAAATTTCTGAATCGTTATGAAACTTCGAAAATTCATAATTGGAGTTCTGGACGTCCGATTTGAGTTCCGTTTGAAGCGTTGGAAAGCTAACGAGATGAACCTTATTATTAAAATAGTGGCAGCAGCTGTAAAAAATTTATTGGTGGCAGGATGATGTTGTAAAGAAATGAAGTTGTCGGTTTGAGTAGTTATTGTGTAAACTGTTGACGAAGGAACAATGATTAAGTGTAGGATTATTGTAGACCTTGTTATGGATTATTAGTAAGTGATTATAAGAGTTGTTGCAACTGTTAGAAGTGCGAAGAGCATAACTTCAAGAATGAGGAGTGCTGACGATGATAGCGTTAAGGAATGTTGTTCTGATATTATCACAGGATGTGTGGTAGTATGAAGTTGTAAGACATCAGTGTTAGTAGGTTCAGATGGTTTTGTAAGATATTAAAGTATGATGCTTTTGATGGTGTAAGTAGAGACGTTGTTGTAGTTAGTAATGATGGTTATACTCCATTATGATTGTCAGATATCTATTGACAAATTGAGGACTTGATCACCCTTAATCTCTTGTTAATAGTAGACGGAATTGTATTGGATGTTATGTGCGTATCTTGCTATCTTAATAATGTTCAAAGTGATGGATGCTATAGAAAGTATGAAACTTGATAGAAGCTTACGAACCGTATAAGTTGATAGGAACTTTGATAAGGACGGTGAATTAAGATGGGTGATCAGAGTGGCGCAACTGAAGCGGGATTTGACTTTGAGAGTGGTTGCGTTGCATAGATTTTCGAGGACGAAAATATTCTAAGTGGGGGAGAGTTGTAACGCCCTAAATTTAATTAATTAGTTAATTAAATTATTGGAGGATTTAATTATAGGATTTAGAAGAATTTTGAGAATTTATCGGTGTAATTGGATTTGTCGGTATTATTTTTGAGAGGCGTGTTTGGTTTATTAAGTTAAATTTGGATTCTAGTCGATATTCGAAAGATTAATAAGATTGGTTATGTTGGAGAAATAATATTGAGAATAATATTATTTATTTATTGGACTATTTTATTTAAGTGAATTGGATTGAATTGTTGTGTGGTGAATAGCAATTTGGTGGTGTGGATTAATTGGCCCATTAAGGAGTTATGAGAATTAGTATTATTTGATTTATTAGAATAATAACAAATATTAGATTATTGGTTTAAGTAATATTTAGAAAATATGAGGAGAACAAACATAAGCATACGTAGCCGTCAAGGGAAATAAGGTTTTGGAGAAAGAGGCAAGAGAAAAGAGAAGCAGTTCCGAAATTTGACCGTAGAAAGTACAGGCGAGGAAAAAGTTAGAAGCTGCGGAGAAACTCGAAATTTGACCGGAAAGATTATAAAGAGACCGTGAATCCAGGTAAGGGTGGGGTTCAATCTCTATAACCGGGTATATGATATGCCGTATTTGGGGGTTAGGTTGCACGAATTTTCCCATGAATTGGTTGATGTTTTTTTGTGTTGTGTTTAGGGGTGATCAAAACCAAACCAACCCAATAAAAAACCGCAAACCAAACCAAACTGAACTGAAACCGCAAAAAACCGCATTTGGTTCGGATTAGTTTGGGTCATCTTTTAACAAAACCGCACGGTTCGGTTCGGTTTGCGGTTTGTATTTTGTAAACCGAACCAAACCGAATCAAACCGCATTATGTTACAACCTAACTTTTATTTAACTCACATCCAACCCAAACTTAAATCTATTATACCTTAACTTTATGATTACGAATAATTTTCTCATCCTTACACATATGATTTTAGTCCCAATCTTCTCAAATCTCTAATAGCATTATCGCGTCTTCTTTGTCACATACATCTTTCTTCTTTTTCTATAATCTCTACTCTCTTATATTCTTTCTTTTTCACCTTCTCATTTTTATGCAAATGTTCCCTATTTCAATTTCATTTTTATCGCACATCTTCTTCTCTAATCTCTCACTCTTTTGTTTGTTCTTTTTCACCTTCACTAATCTCTCGTCTCTTCTATTTTTTGTTTCATTCTAATAATTTTTATATTGTTTTATACTATTATTATATATTTATTATTCCACTTTTGAGTAATTTAATTTTTACATATTAAATAAAAAGTTGTTGTCAAAATATGACGAGTTTTTTTGTTATCTGATAGTGAAAGAATGTTTAAATACAAAGTTATGTTGTCATCTATATGTATATGTATGGTTCAATAAAATATTTGTAAAAAACCGAACCAACCGAACCGAACCAAACCGCATTAGTTTGGTTTGGTTTGGTTCGGATTTTTTTTAAAAGCCAACCGAACCAAACCAAACCGCACGATTTTTTCTCTTGCGGTTCGGATGATTTTTTTCGTCAAAATCGCCCAAACCGCACCGCGAACACCCCTAGTTGTGTTGATTTTCTGAAAATTAATTGTCGCTGTGTCGATTTAGATGTCTGTGAATGTTGGTAAAATGTTGATGCGGTTGTCCTGGGATTCATCTAAATCGTATTGTTGTTACTAAATTATTGAGGTTGTTATTACATTGTGGTGGTTGTTTTATTTGTGCTGACCGTGATGCTTTTGTGACGTTAGTCACATTGTTCTCTTTTGTTTTATTAGTCTCACACATGTTTTAATATACACATAACTAAATGCTTCAAAGAAAATAGTATTAGGTGGTAGTGTACTTACTGTAGCGGTCGTCTAGTTATAATATATATAACTAAGTTTCCAAGCACGTACTGTATAATATACATGGCTATGCTTCAAGTAAATAATGATGTAGTGGTGCATTGGAAATTGTTTCTAAAATCATGTTTTCTAGTTTATATATATATATATATATATATATATATATATATATATATATATATATATATATATATATATATATATATATATATATATATATATATATATATATATATATATAAGTTAATGATAATAATAATGAATTAATATTATTGATATAATGTTTTAGGAGTTTTAAGTAAGATATATATAATTGGATTAATTAAATTAACTAATTTTAGTATTTCAGCAGAAAATCAACCGTGACTGTGATGCACTTGGCAGATATAATTTAGCAGCATGAGTATTGGGAAGAGCATGAATAATTAAATAGCAAGAGAATTATCAGTAGAAATATTAGGTAGAGAAACTAATAATAAATATTAGCATAAAGTAGAATTAATAGTACCTTTAGTCGATAATTAAGTAACCGAATTTTAGTTGAACTGTCCGATTAATTATGCGGTTTGTTTGTGGTATGTTTTAGTTGTTTCGTGGTATTGTATCTATTGCTGTAAAAATGTGAATTTTGTAGGCGATGGTGAGTTGTTAGGCTTATAGCCATTGTTGTTTTGTTGTTGATGTTGTTGAATTATCATTTAAGGAATTGTGTTATAAGTTGTTATTAAGTAGTCGTGGAGCATGTGGTTGTTGTTGAACAAAGTTGTTATTACTATGTTGATGTTGAATACGTTGTGGTTGAATTGCTTGATTAAGTTGTAGGTCTTATGGCCAACGTTGATTTTGTTGAACACGTTTATTTGAATACTTGTTGCTGATTCTGTTGTTGCCAAATATGTTGTCGTTGTTGAACTTCCGTTGATTTTAAATTGTTGTTGATAAGTTGAATTGTCCCGATTTATGGACATGTTTGAGTTGTAGGTCTGATGACCAAGGTTGATCTAAGTTGATGCATGTTGAAGTTGTTGGTGTTGTATGTTGATGCTGTTGTTGCATTGTTGTGTATTTGTTGTTGAAGTTGAAGTCGCATGGCATACCGTGCATGATTAAGTTGGCCTTGATGGCACCATGTTGAAAGTTGGAGGCTTATGCCTTGGCCTTGATGGCACCACGTTGAAGGCTTATGCCTTGTTAATGCCTCGATAAACTGGCATATGTTTAAGTTGGGAGTTCTGCTCCAAATGGTACCACATGCATTCGCATAGTTGAGTCGCATATTGAGTCGCGTGTTAAAGTTGTTGTTATTATTTGTTGTTTATTGATTGTCGATGTTTAAGTTGTTATTATAAGTCGTTGTTGTTATAAGTTGTTGTTGTTATTAAGTTGCGATGATTAAGTTGTTACGTTGATTCCATAAGTGGCTTATTGTTATTACTAAGTGGTTGTTAGTTGTTGTATAGTTGTTGTCATGAAGTGGTGAAATTTACATGATCCTGATCTAATATATTGTTTATCATACACCTGCTTATATTGGTTTGATATCTCACCCTTTCTTTTGTTTCGCCGTTACCTTTATACTGGTAACGTGCAGGTGATACGCTGTGATGAAGATTTAGTAGCTTCATCGACTCCAAGTTGGTGTGTCGCTCTGATACGTAACACTCGGGGGGATGAATGCTAGTTGTTTAGTTGTTTGGTTTTACCGTTGAATAACTGTGTTGATACATGAAGAGAAATTGTTGATGTTAAAATTGCTTTAAGTTGAAAACAAGCAATGTCATCAAAATTGAATAATGTAATTCCGCTGCTTAATGTTAATAAAGTTGATTTATGTTGTTTTAGTTCATCCGAGTATTTGTGTTATGTATCTATGATAGCATGATATTGTTATTAAGTTGAATTGTAATACTCCAATGGTTTGTCGAAAAAGAATTTTATAACTCTGATTTTTTTAATAATTACCGGGGTAGAAATGGGGTGTTACACAAGGTGCTAAAAACATACCCAATTACTTGGTCTCTTACTGATATACAATCAACACATAATTGTTAATATCCCAAAATATAGCCTGAGATAAATAAGGAAACATAACATAACTTGTAACAGAAAAATATAACAGCCCATGTTGTCATATACTGATGTCATGACATCCACCATGACATCCAACGGAAAACCTGTATTAGCAACTCAAACACATTCTGCAAAGCACATCAAAGTATGTCATGACATCCATAAGACACACAATGTTTTACCACAAAATGCAGCCAACTTGAAAGCATTTACAATCTCCCCCTTTGGCAAATTTTTGGCTAAAACATTCTTGTCACCATATCCGAGAAACACAGCAGCAGGAAACAACTAGCAAACTACCAGATATGCAGAATTGCTAATACACATCACAACATCATACCTGCTGAACAAGTTCCACAAACTACACTATCACATAACATGCATATACCAATGGTTATTATTAAAAGTTCTCAGTTTTCATTATAGCCAAAGTTTATATATATATGAAAGTGATCGCGACTTTACGTGTCTATTAATCTTATGACTGCAAGTGCACAGTCGTGTCATGTAGTTTTAAAAGATATCGAATCCACATGGACTATGAATCGATCTACCGTTATCTAAGGTTACTATGTAAAGCTAAGGCTACTAATATTTTGATTGTTTCTAAAGGAATGTGATTGTGAATACTAAGAAATATAATAATAGACGGATATCAGTATGTATTTCGTTTAACTTTAGGTGATCCGAAGGTCCATTGGCTAATGCATAATTCGATTAAAAATCTTTATTAATTCAATTGATTAAAAGTCCTCCTCTCAAACTGTCTCTCTGTTGATTTAGACTACTATCCTAACTCGTAATGTATGCTTTCGCCATCCCATTAGATTTTAGAAAAGCTTTTTGGAAACAACGTAATTAATAAAATGCTTGTTTTATGAAGTTGTTATCTATTTAAATCTCCTAATCTCAAACTTTCGCTCTGTTGACTCGGAACATGCTAATATCCCTAACGTATGCTTTCGCCATCCCGCGCGGGTGTAAAAACATTTTTTGAAAATAAATAAGTTCTAATTAGTTTTAATACGCTTTCGCCATCCTTAAAACTAATGTCCTATGTCTACTATCCAGTTAAAGATCTCAAACTTTCGCTCTATTGATTTTAACCTTTGACCGTCTTAACCCCTCAAACTTTCGCTCTATTGGTTTTAAGACTTACTAATTAAATTAGACATACAAACCAAAAACAAGTGATATTTAATAAAATATAATTAAGCCAATTTATTTCAGATCCCATGGTTAACTTACTTTACATACCGATATCTTAGTTAATTAGCCAAACATATTAAAACGATTAAGCATGCATAAATTAATTTGGTTTATAATAAAAGACATGTTAAATGGCATACAATATCTCATGCAATACCAATAATAAATAAAGCGGTAAAAGATAAACCTGAAATAAAATAAAGCTGAATTGAATTGAATCTTGAAGTATCGAACTTCCACCACAGGTTGGCTGGATCGTTCTTCGGAAATAAACTTGCAGAAATTTAAAACAAGGAAATAAAAAGGATAAATCTAACGTAAGGCTAGATTTATAAAAGGTTCACAACAATTTCCGGTGTAGAAATTGCTGTGAGAAAATAAAACGGTTTAATTGAAAGCAGGAAAGAAAACAGCGGTCGCGGAATAATTTCGGCAGCACTTCGTTAGCAGAAAATCGGACCGTTTGAAGTGAAGTAGCTGCCTCTATTTATAGGCGAGGGTCTGCAGTTGGAACGCGTGAAATGAGGGACGTTTCTTGACTGGGACTTGGAGACGCGCGTCTCCACTTTTTGAGGGGACTCCTTTGAACGACTTGAGACGTGCGTCTCAAGTAGGAGAAGATTTAGGAGGATTGGAGACGTGCGTCTCCTCTTGGTGACGTGGCAGAGAGTTGTTGGAGACGTGTGTCTCCTCTTGCTGGATTGAGTTGGGCCACGTGCAGATTTGTTTCTTCGTGGGCTGGACTTGTACTTTGCACATTTGGGCCTTATTTGCACCCCTTTTTCACTTCAGCACCCCTTTTTCTTCTTTTAGGCACAAATAATGGTCATTTTAGCTCCATTTCTTCTCCTTTTCACAAATAGTCTCAATAAGAGTGTAAAACCTGAAACAAAGCAAATACTCGCATAATATCATAATAAAACAATATAATAAACGGAAAATGCTATAAATATTTATGGATTTCAAGCGAAATATATGATATAAAATCGTGTTATCAGAAAGTTTAAAATTTTGGTTGCATGGAGTGTTGAACCAAGGACCCAAAGCAGACGTGAAAAAAAAACCCTGACCACTAAGCTACGCCATAGTTTTTGTTATATTATTGACTTAGCTAACATATAATAGTTACTGAAAACGTTATTAAGAAATATATTAGTTAATAGTTAATATTTACATTATTAATTAATATTATTAGTTAATAATTATTAGTTAATATTTATTAGTTAATAGTTAAGGTTATTAGTTAATATTAATTAAATTATAAAAAATAATTAATACTTATTTTACAGTTAAAGTTAATTAATTATAAAATATAAATTAAATTAAACTAAATTAAATTATTATAAAATAAATTATGATAAACTAAATTAATTTTGTTTTAATTTAAATTTTTTAATTAGTTTTAATTTAACTAAATTAATTAAGCTAGTTTTAAATTAATTAACAGAGTTTTAATATAATTAGTTTAGTTTGATTTTAATTTGGTTAATTCTTAATTACATAAAAATGTTAATATTAACTGAACCAAATAAAAATATTTTTATGTTATATAATAATTAATAATTTAACATCAATATATTGTAACAATTTAATGTTAAAAAATGTTGTAGCTATTATCCCATTGATATTTTCTTTATATGAACATTATTTTTAAATAGTAATTTAAATATTAAATTTATTTACATATTAACATTTTTAAATATAAAAGGTATTTAATATTTTTTTAAATATTTATGTATTAACATTAATATTTAAACTATTTTATGTAATTAAAAATAAATCAAATTAAAACTAAATTAAACTAAACTAAATTAATTATATTAAAACTCTGTTAACTAATTTAAAACTATTTTAATTAATCTAGTTAAATTAAAACTAATTAAAAAAATTTAAAATTAAATTAAATTAAATTAATTTATAATAATTTAATTTATAATAATTTATTTTAATTTAGTTTATATTTTATAATTTAATTAATATTAACTAATAATGTTAATATTAACTAATAAATATTAACTAATAAATATTAACTAATAACGATTAATATTAATTAATAATGTAAATATTAACTATTAACTAATATATTTCTTAAAAATATTTTCAGTGACTATTATATGTTAGCTAAGTCAATAATATAACAAAAACTATGGTGCAGCTTAGCGGTAAGGTTGTTTTTCATGTATGATTTGGATTCTGGGTTCAACTGTCATGGGAACAATTTTTTAAGCTTTCATATTTAACATTTTAACAATCAAACAATAAGTCAATAATAAAAAATTGTCACGTCAACAATTTTGATGATTAGATTTATGGAGGGGATAAAATATGAGAATCTTCATATGTTAGGAGACGAATCGAATTTTTTTTATAGGGAGTTTTTCAAACCTCACTCATATGGTGGGGGGCAAAATAGCTATTATATATATATATATATATATATATATATATATATATATATATATATATATATATATATAATTTATAGAATCGAATCGAATAATTAAATTATTTTAATTTACTATTCTATAAAAAAATAATTTGTATAAACTAGTCGATTATATATATTAAAACAAACTCCTAATATATTTGCCACAAAAAAAATTTTGTCATATAAAATTATGTTTGCCACATCACTCATATTCCTATGTGTCATCTTTTAAAATATATCTTGACTTTTCAAAAAGTAAAATCACATAGAGATTGTACATGAGGTCCCGAGTTTCAAATCCTAACAAATACAAAAATATATTCTTTCAAACATCATTTTTTTAAGAGAAAAGCTATATGTACACCAAAAATAACAACCACACCGATGTATATACGGTTTAACATACTTTTTGTTTTTTTTTAATAATATTTTTTTTTCTTAATTTTTGTGTCATGGTAAGAAGTGGTCTGAAATGATTAGAGGTGTATATACGATGTATAAAATTTTAGTGTAAAGATAGCACATCTTTTTTTAACACTAAGATAGTAAAATTTATAATTGAATAATCATATATTATTTATATAAAATAAATATAATTCTTTGAAAGACAGTTTAATTTTACATTAGTAAAATCATATCTAAAAAATTAATTTAATTATTTCAATTACTTAAATTATAAAAAAAAAAAATTTAAATACATCTATGCAACGCCGGGAGTCATATTCTTTTTTTTCTTTTTTAATTTATAAATGTGTTAAGATTATGTCTTTAAGGACAAATTGATATCATGTTCTATATATAGTCAAACATTTGGATTCCAGCTTTCAGAATTTTCTAAATTCGTTAATGCAATGGATGTTACCAAAAAGAACTCTATCATCTTGAGATCCCAATCCTTTACTATCATTTATCAAGATTGTGAAATCTGAAGCCAGCTGGTTGGACCACTCTGCGTGTTCCTGCAAAATTATCCCAGCATACTAACCTTTGTCATCTTCCTGTTGCATCTCGACCACCACCACATGTTCACGATAAGTTTGTTGGTAATAATGACAAGATTAATACTTAAAGTGGAAGATAAAGATGGCTCGTGAGTAACTTTGAATACTTGATTATATTATCTTCATCACTTGTAATTTTGGATTTATTGATTATTTATTAATATCTTCTTACTAAATGATCAGTTTGTTTTCTTTTTGTCGAAAGGAATATTTTTGCAAGAATAAAAATGCATCTTTAATAGTTATTAATAAAATTATACTATTTAAAAAAAATATTTTAAATTTATTTAATTAAGATATCACTTCAATTAAAAAAATCTCTTTGACCAGTGTTAGAAATGGGTTTAACATCGAGATAACAAAGGATATTATAAAATGTACACAATTTTATTTCTCAAACCCGACTCTACCAAGGGAAAAGACTCAATAGTCATGAGTTTATTTCCGACAAATATATATATATATATATATATATATATATATATATATATATATATATATATATATATATATATATATATATATATATATATATATATATATATATATATATATATATATATATATATATATATATATATATATATAGGGGACGACTCAAGTGAGAACACTTGGTTATTATGAGAAATGAGAACAACGAATCACGACCATTAAATTTTGATTTTGCTGATTTTAATGGACTGGATTGGTTTCTCTTTCTATGATCCTTAGTATTTATTTTAAATCAACATAGAAAGAGAAACCAATCCAATCCATTAAATTCAACAAAATCAAAATTTAATGGTTGTGATTCATTGTTCTCATTTCTCATAATAACCAAGTGTTCTCACTTGAGTCGTCCGATATATATATATATATATATATATATATATATATATATATATATATATATATAGAGAGAGGGCATATATATATATATATATATATATATATATATATATATATATATATATATATATATATATATATATATGAGGGCATATCATATGAGAATGACATATTTATATGAGAATGTGAGAATGAATCTGAACCATTGGATTTTAAAATAAATGGTGGAGATTATGAGTGAATCTTTTTTTTCTCTCTCTTGTATCTTGAAATAAATGAAGTAGGAGAGAGAAAAAAAATTCACTCATAATCTCCACCATTTATTTTAAAATCCAATGGTTCGGATTCATTCTCATATTCTCATATAAATATATCATTCTCATATGATATGCCCTATATATATATATATATATATATATATATATATATATATATATATATATATATATATATATATATATATATATATATATATATATATATATATATATATATATATATATATATATATATATATATATATATATATATATATATATATATATATATATATATATTATTCAGAACTAAATGGCGCGCTCTACATTTCTCTCGATTATAAGAAAATTTGAGGTAGTACAACAATATTATTATCTCAATTTTTAATATTAACCGAAAGGAAAACATTGTTATTTAATTTTTTATAAATATTTTCATATTAACCTGTATTACATAACCTTATTTTGTCGATTTATGAAACAGAAACATTGTACCTTTTGCTAATTTCTCAAACAGAAATATTGTACCAAAAATATTAATTATTTACATTAATTGCAAAGTCAAAATGGCACACACCTTATAATTTTACAACAAAACTAAAACAAATAATTAACAACAAAAACAATAACGAAAAGGCAAATTCTTGTAAGCCATCAAAAAGTTTTCTTCCGTGATTTTTAACTAGTCATTAAGTACCTATAATTTGAACAACATTTGAAACTAATTAGGATAATCAACAACAACAACATTAAATCTTTAGACCAATGATATCAACAACAACAACAACAACAACATTCAAAATTGAATCTTCAACTACAACTTCAAACTTCAATATCAACAACTTGCATCATATAACACTTACTTTAGTTGTTTTTAATTTTCTGACTTTTACTTCTAAAACCATGCAACATAGGGTATCCTTCGACATCTCTACATGTAGAAAAAATAAGTTTTTGTAAAAGAATATTGATTTGAATAATTTTCCTCAGATGAGAGACGCACATGTGCTGCAAAAGAAGGGGTCTCACAATTTAAATATGTATTTTCATCACTATCAAGAATATATTTACTTGTAGAACAATTGACCATCTAGTCGTATATGCAACATTAAAATCAACGACTTCCTCCCACAAAACTCTTAAATCTTCTATCAATGGCGTTAAAAAAACATATATATCGTTCCCTGGTTGTTTTGGACACAAATTCATCCTTGATAACATCATATATTTGCGCTTCATGCACAACCACTGAGATAAGTTGTAAATCATGAGAAGAACAAGCCATGGAGTATAATTAGTACGTAAATTATCAAATGGGTTCATTTCATACGTGACAAGTCCAAACCTAAGGTTCCTTGGTCAAGGGTAACATCTAGAAACAACAAGTCAATTTTCTTTCATTGCAATGAATCAACTACATGGTGAATTATTCCATCACATACTCTTTCATTTGCATAAAATCTAGTATTCTTTGCATCATTTACATCAACAAACAGTCTATTGAACCTTTAAATTATTAGTAGGTATCACATGTATAATATGCAACTATTACGACATGCATGTACTGTAACATAATCCAAACTCATTGAACACAATATCTTCTTGGCCTCATAACTATAGTTTGACAACATGTTACCTTCTGGAAGCATTTCTTGCAAAAATTCAAGCATTTTTGTGAAACTTGTATCTGTCCACCCACCTCTTGCCTTAAGATTAAATAGTCTTAACACAACTAACAACTTTATAAATTTTTTGCATCCCGGATATAACGCATTCCATGTCTCTTTGCAAAGTATCTTCTACACGTGCTTTCTTAAAAGCATCCACTCTGATATCACAAATCATATCTTTTAAAGTATCATTCATAAATTCATTAACTTCAAATTTATGTGACACAAGTCTTTTTTTGTCACTTCACCATGCCATATCCATTTCGTGTAATTTTGAATAATACCATCACAACCTAAATGGTTGAATATAACATTCGTTGCATGTTTTTGTGTATTTTGGTATTTCTTACAAGGACATCAAAAAATCTCATTATTGATAGAAAGGTTTTTTCTGTGAACTTAAGATTTTGAATCACTTTGTTCTCATACTCTTTACTTAATCTTTTAGCTTTCATCCAACTACGATCCATAATCACATACAACTTTTGAAAATAAAATAAAAATATACACAATCAACAAAAATGAAAATTTCATATCAATAAACAACAATAACATTAAACAACAACAATTACAAAAACCTGAAAAACAATATTACATTATACCCTAACATTATACCCTAAGTCTCAAAAACCGTAACAATAAAATTAACAACAACAACAACGACAACAACAACAACAACAACAACAATAACAACATTAATAGTACAATCATGGAGAGAAATTTTCATATCGGAAATGTGATGAGAGAGTCAAAGAAAAGTGTTGGTTCGAGCTTCTTTCCTCCTTGGAGAAGACGATCGAATAGTGTTTCAGTTCATTAGATGAAGAAGAATGGTGTTTCTTTCATTCGCTAGGGTGCAAAAAGTTTATGAGACATAATTGAAAGTGAATGAGACTTAACATTTTGATGACTGAATAAAATATTATAGAGTTTACATCTCGGTGTTTAGAAAAAATCGAGGGAACACAATGAGGTAAAATCTGGGTTTAATTTAATTAACTAACATGGTACTCAACATTTCATGTCGCTTTTCTAGAAAGCCGAGGGATAATATAATTTATAAAATAAGGGCGTCATTTTGGTTCTAAGTAAAGCATAAAATTACAGAAGCTGGTAATTGAAGCTCAAATTCTGAGCTACATTTTCTGTCGATTTTCTTCAAAACCAAATGGTAAGATTTAATTTTTAAAAATTGGTACGTTCTAGGTCATTTGACCTCACTATTTCTTTGATTGAGGTGAAAATTTTATTAAAAAATATATTATTTATAGTAGTGTATCATGCGCACACATAATACTTTAAATTTTTTAATAGCTAAATAATATACATATATAAGAGATAGGGGAGTTAAACACCCATCACCATACATACAGGAGATCAAAGTGAAACAGATACATGAATTGCCTAACTATAAAGAAAAAACATGCAAGACCAAATGCTCAATAAACTACAAACCATATAGAAAGAGCCCAATAAACTACAAAGCACAAAGCAAAAGCTAGAAAAATAAACACAAAGGGAGAAATCACTTTGGATGGAACATTCAAACAATAGGCTCTTACAACATAGAATCAACATAGAATCAGGATAAACCTTTGACCAAAAACACCACCATCTATAGAACATAATTCCCAAAAGAAAAACCAAAGCCACAAAACAACCTTTAAAACAAATATGAACTCTTGATCCGCTATTGATTGAGACACATGGTAGAATTCTGGAGACAGTCAGAAAAAGAAGATGAGTTCGCCATTGACCTGTCGAGAAATCAATTTCAAACCAAAAAAAAACTCTTTTCATCGTCTTTCATGTTTTTGAAAAATAAGAGAAAATTTTATTATTACCTCTTCTCCGGATAAACCATATTACAACATGTCAAATCATAGCAAACTTACTCTATATCTTATCCTTATTTCCTAAAGAGAAAAATTTATTGAACATAAAAGATTTGGGGTTTGGGGTTCATACCTGATTAACATAATTAAGAATGACAAGACACTGATTAGTAACATCTCTAGGGAGATCCCACTAAGTCGCAGCCTGAGTCGTCCCGCCACCCTTCAACAATCAAAATCCGATCAACCCTACTAACAGTTCTCCATTAGGTCGGAACCAAGTAAAGTTCCTTCCTAAAAAAGGTAGGTTTAATAGCTCTCCATTGCCAACATATTATAAAGAACTACATCCAAAGCTCCACTCACCTTCAAATACTTTGAAAAACATGGTAGCTTTGTTTATTAATCAACAAGAAAAAATTGCTTTTATTTTACACATTTGGCCAATAACCCTGCAAACTCTGTTCTGTTCCTTTAATCAAACAATTGTACAAGATACTATAAAGAAAATCAGTAAGCTTCATTTCTTGTTGATCAACGCATAAACATTGCTGTATATAGCCACAGCACTAGACGTTACTGAAATGACTATCATAAAGATTGATAGAGTCTTGTCTGTTTTAGTTGCTATGTTGTGTTTGTCCCTGCAGAAAAATAAATTACTTAAGATAATTGTATATTAAGTTAATTAATTAATTATAACATAATCTTAGTGAAGAAACTCACCTGAGAGTGATTGCAACTGGAAATATAAACGCTATACAAATAGCAGTAGTTGCTCCAATGAATTGGAAGATATCCCAAATGCTAGGAATGAAATTTGCTCCCAAGAATATAATGCCAACAAGTGAAAAAGTAATAGAGAAAAATCTGAAGTTATCAACATTCAAAGATCTTGTTGATGAAGAAGAAAACAAGAGTCCATCAAAGTTGATCCGCACTGCGTAGAAGAGTACTGGAATTATCAACACAATATGTACGGCGTAGCTAACGCGAACAATGTCATTGAGAATAAAACCGAACGGTATATCAAGATCGGTATCAAAATTGGCAAGAACATCATCAAGAGTTTCTTCTCCAAATAGAAAGAATCCAAAGAAGCTTGTGAATAAGTACACTAAGCAACATAGAACAAAAGAAGTCTTCACAACCCCTCTCATCTGTTTCGAATCCTTTAGTTCATTATTTATGCTATGAACTGCAAATATATAGACCAGATACATCAATTGTTCGATATATTAAAAGAAGTCAATTTTACTTATATTTGAGCGTGAAGAATATATCAATGAGACCTGAAAATGTTTCATACCAACAGTGTGACAAATATAGGCGCTTATAAGTACAGGAAAAGTAGTGAACAATTCAAAAACTGATGATGCATCAGTAATGATTGGAAAGAGTCTTGGAATCACCATGCCTCCACTTATGATTTTGAAAATTGAGATTCCTACAACAATCACAAGATAAACGCCGGCTAGTCCAACCGATAACGCAGATGTATATCTTAACGAATCTGCAAAATCAACCGGACAAACAAGTAAGGTTCGATCCCCGACAACAACATTAACCAGATGCAAAAAGAATAAGTACCAATTCTTTTAAAGCTTGTCAAAGGTACAATTATAACAAGTGTTGTAAAAAGAAGAACAAATGTTCTCCCTGTACACCAATGAACACCAAACCATCCTTCAAGAATACCAAAATGGTGTACTCCACTTGAAGATGTTCCAGAAATTATATCACCTAAAATAAGAAATAAAATTTTTTTAAAAATTATTATACTGCTTTAATTTAATTTCTTGTGTTAACAAATTGAAGGTACTGAGTATAAGAAAAAGTTTACCAATAATAATCATGTAAACAATCAAAACACCAATATTATTGACTGTAATACATATCTGGACCAAAGCTCTCCCATATTTTCCAAAGCTATCACCCATGAGACTTCCATAGGAAGAAATATTGCCTGCTCTTGAAAATCTGATCATGAAATCAACTGATTTTTCTGTGAATAATGAGGATAGGATTATGGCAATAAGACCAGGGACTATCCCCAATTTTTTAACACAGGCAGGTAAACTCATGATTCCAGCACCAACAATTGTGGTTGACAAATTGAAAACAGCACTAGAAAATGAAGCTCCGTTAAATTCATCAAGCCCAACATCACTTTCTTGAGTCTTGGGTAACAAAGGTGCGTTCTCTTCAACAATTGCTTTGTTCCTCCTATCACTTCCAATAGTCATTTTTAACTATTTTTTTCAATGAAGGTAAAGTTAGAAGCAAGAGAAAGAGGGTGATGGTGTTGATTATAAATAGTTAATCAGTGACCTCTCACAACAACAATAAAACAGCCAATTAAATAGACCTCTCAACAACCACAAACATGTTACTCAGAGAGAGGAAAGAAACCAGAATAATATTGTTTCACCCACACTACATGTGTTTTAAAAAAAAGGTATGTCTTTTTTTTTTTTCAGCCAAATAAAATATATTAAAGAAAAGAATATTACAGAGAGAAATCTTGTAAATTAGGAAAATCTAAAAAGTCACATGCATAAAAATGATAAGAAGATTGACAGTGTGTTTGTTTTAAGAGAAGATGTGAAGAAAGAGGTTGCAAAGAGAAGTACAAGATAAATGATAAACTTCTCTTATTTGGTGGGTAAAGAAATAAAAAGGAGAGACTTAAATAATGTGGGATCCACCACATTTTGTATTTTTCAATCATATGAAAAGAAATAGGAAAGACAGTGATATTGTATAATTATTTTTATCAATAACTCCTTTCTAGGGGTGTAATCAGGTCGATTTCTGGTCAAAAAAAAACATTTGGATCAATAATATCTTCATCAGTTTGATTTAATTCAATTTTTAATATTTTTTAAAAATGAAATCGAATCAAACTAATTGATTTGGTGCGGTTTGATTTTGTACGGTTGGCCGTTTTCAACGTTTTTTTCAAACATTATATTCATCAATATATTCTCCACTATCGTGTTTTTCGGTGTATTTTATGCTATTATTTTTAAAAATAATATATTTCATGTCATTTATTTCATGCTCTATTTTTTCAAACAACTTACAAGTTGCTCTTAATCTATATGAATCAGTGACATGGTTTTATTGTATCATGAAATAAATTCATTATAAAATATAAAAGTTGACATTTAAAATTAGAATGTTGGAAATAGATTTGAAAGCCTAACAAATAGAACATAGGAAAACATACATCAATTAACATGTTTCACACCTCAAATACACATCAAAACTATTTTGTAACAAGACTAGAAGGAGATTTGTTGAAGAAGAAACCAAAAAGTTAAATACAAATATGAAAATTAACCAAGAGAAATCGAACACGAAAAAGGAGACTATAACATATCATAATGACGATAGTGAGAGCAACATTTGAGGCGAGCTGCTAGAGAAGTAGTTTAGTAAAAACAAGTTTTTGTGACTTATGATTTCTATTTTCTATGTTTTGGAGTTTGATTCTATATGCGTGTTCTGCTGAAAGGAAGAAAGTTAAAACAAATATGGAGAATGGTTGGACCGATATAAAATTTGACCTTAGTGATGGATGAAAATAAAAAATTTCGAGCGTAAATACTTTTATTGGTTCGGTTCATTGGTTTGACAGTCCTAAAAATTAAAACTGATAACCGAATCAAACCACATCGGTTTTTATTGGCTCGGTTCCGTTTCAAAACCAAACCATAAAGAAAATATTTTATTTCAGTTAGACCGATCGTCTAATTTGGAAGCCTTCAGCCAACGACCTCCTTTCTCTTAAAGAGGTCTTTTCTTTCTGCACTAGGTTTCATGCGCAGTCGTGGTGTAGAAAGCTCTGGAACTCTGTTGTCCCACCGTCTCGGTCAATGCTCTTTTGGAGATTATACCATGGAAAGTTGTCAACGGATGATAATTTATTGCTTCGCGGTCAGTATCTCCCATCGGTTTTCAGCCTCTGTTATAAAGACTCTGAGTCCCTCCAGCATTTGTTTTTTGATTGCGCATATGCTAAGCATATTTGGATTTGGATTAGTAACGTACTTGATATTAATGTTGCTATTCAAAATATGACAACTGTATTTTTGCTATTGATTTTGTTCATTCGGCTCAGCGGCATGTCGTCATTTTGACTGCCATTTTAAATACAGTATCTTGCATTTGGCTGGCTAGAAATTCGGTCAGATTTCAGGATCGGGTAACTCGGTGGCAATCCCATTGTGCTTCTATTGTTTCAGCCTCGGCATTGTCGGGTAATGTTTCTTTGGCTAAAGCAAATTCTTCTATGTTTGATTTTGTGGTGTTGAAGAAGTTCAAGGTGGATATTCACCCTCCTCTGCATAAGCATGGAGTGGAGGTTTTTTGGTCGCTGCCGCAACTTGCTAGGGTTAAAGTGAATGTTGACGGTGCTTCAGCCGGTACGCCCATTTTGGCTGGGTGCGACAGAATGTTTCGCAATGATTTGGGAGATCACTTGGGCAGCTTTTGTTGTAATTTGGGGGCTACTAATGCTTTTTTTGGAGCTCATGGGAGCTATTCTTGCCATGGAACACGCTTTTCGTAATAATTGGTATAATCTTTGGTTGGAAACTGATTCCTCCCTTGTGGTCTCAGCTGTTAGCAACTCTTCGGTGGTTCCTTGGCAACTCCGCAACAGATGGGACTCTTGTTTGTTTAAGATGCATAACTTTAATTTTTTTGCTTCCCATATTTATCGGGAAGGTAACCATTGTGCAGATAAATTAGCTAACTTAGGGTTAAAGGTTTCTTGTTTTACTTGGTGAAACGTTGTTCACAATGATGTTTTGTTGGACTTCAATAGAAACAAATTAGGCATACCTCATTACAGGATTAAATAGGTTTGAGGTCAGGTTCTTGTCCCCTCATTTTTATACCTTCTTTTTCTTCTATCTACATATTTTCAGGACCTTGCCCTCTTTTGATTAAAAAAAAAATCGATTTAATTGATTTTTTTTCTCATTTGTTTATACCATTATCCCTATTCATCTTTTATAAATCATGAACTAAAATAAAAATATTAGTATGTATGTGCTAATAGAATGTCACAGGAAATCTCATTATCCTTGTATATATCATGTAGCATAATTACTAATAATAAGATGATAAAGTATAATATTTTTCGTTAGATAACAAAGTATAAATTGAAATGTTTAAATAATAAAATTACATGAACTCAAAAATTTAAAAACTGAAAAACAAAAATTAATTTACATATTAATTAATTAAAATATTAATTAATAAAATATAGTAAATTAGATAAATAATATAGTTAAAGTAAAAATAATTAAATTAATTAACTAACATTTTAAATAATTTATTTTTTGCTTTTAAAAATAATAAATTATTTAGTTAAAGATATTATTGTCAATTAGTCCAATCAGTATACTTTCCTCTTTCCTATTTCTCATTTATTTCATTTGTAACCAACAATAATATAAATTTATCACATTTCTGATGTATTTCTCTCTAATCAACTTCTTTTTCATCTCTTTCTCTTTTTTTCAACTTTTTCTCTAACACCAAATAAATTCTAAGGTGAAGCCTAATAAACTCACTAGAGATAGAAAAAGATCAATTTTTCTAAAAGATTTTTATTTTTATTAAATGGGTGCAATTTGTATTATTGTCTTTTTAGTAGTTTTATGTTGTTTCTAAAATAACTCCACGGTCATTTATATTCTTAAAATCTAGTTATTTATAGTGTAATGCTCAAGGTGTATTGCTTATTGAAAATTTTGAAGTTTGTTTTTATGTATTTTTTTCTTTACAATCTAGAACTACTTTTTAGTTTTAGCTACAATTTATCTTCATTCTTTAATTTAACCCCTCCTAAATCTACAAATCCTTCTTCAAAGGACTTAAATAAAGAAAATTTCTTCACCCACCTCCTAAGCTTCTTCCCCACCCCTGGTCAATTTACCACACTACCCCTTGTTTCGGAAGTTCATTTCCTAAAAGGTACTTTTTTTGTTAAAAAAGGTGTTTTCGGAAATGTATCTCCGAAAACGTGTTTTTTTTAATATAAAATATTGATTTCGGAGATGCATCTCCGAAATAAAGTTACTTTTCAGAAAATGTGGTGTTTTCGGAAGTTCATCTCCGAACGCACCCCCTTAGAGGAATTCGGAAATGAACTTCCGAAATATTCCAAGACCAAATTGGTCTTGGAATGTTTCGGATATACACTTCCGAAATAATTAATAATTATTAAAAAAAATTAAAATCAAGGTGAATCAATACAATTAATAGGTATAAAATCAAGGTGAATCAATAAAATGAAGGTGAATCAATAAAATCAAGGTGAATCAAAACATCCTAAACTATTTGAAAGTTAAAAATTATTTTACTAACTTATATAAATCAAAAACATTTTAATTCCTTAAGTAAATTTTGAATTATATAGAATTAAATATAAAATTTATTCATTAAATAAAATTAAGACAAAATCTTTTTTTAATTTTTTTAAACTAAATAAAAAATTATCTCATTTTTAATTATGAATCTGAATAATAATATATAAATATATAATAATAATTATTAATTTTGTAAGTGAAATATATAAATATATAATATATAAATATATAATAATTATTATAAATTAAAACACTCATTTTTTTAATTTTTATAATTATTATATAAATATATAAATATATTTATAATTAATATATAGTAATTATTATATAAATATATAAATATATAATAATTTTTATAAATATATAATAATTATTATAATTATTATATAAATATATAAATTAAAACACTCATTTTTTTAATTTTTTTTGTAAATACATAATAATTATTATAAATATATAAATATATAAATAAAAAATTATAACTCATTTTGTAAGTGAAATTATTTTAATTTTTTTAATTAAAATTATTTTAAATTTTAAAATATGAATCAGAATAGAAATATATAATAATTATTATTCATAACTAATAAATTATATCAAAATATATAATTATTATTATTTATTACTCGTAAATTATATCAAATTTATAATATATAAATTAATTCATATCCTAAAATTAATTTTTGGAATTTTTAGATTTTTTTTGTTTTTTCGGAGATGCATCTCCGAATTAATCAAAATCCCAATTTTTGGATTTAAATATTTCGGAAATGCATTACCGAAACAGGGGTAAAATGGGATTTTCGCCGGCGGTGACCCCATAGGGGGTGGGTAAAGAAAAAACCTAAATAAAATGATTAAAGTTGCTCGTGAACACATTGAGGATGCAAACAACCATATATGTTACTAAATGGGTGAGAGATTCCATAAAGAAGTTACAATTTAGATTAACAGTTGAAAAACATCTATACTAGAATGGATAATCACCAACAAGTATTAGATTCTAGACATGAGTCTATCATGATATCCTCACAAATTTAATGGTTCAAATTAGACTAAAAGAATCAATCGCCGTTCACATAGCAACATCTTATGCATGTATACCTACCACTCTCAATTTTCCCATGGTTATGAACTTGTTCTTTCACCTAATGTTTGACATATCAACCATATTTTTACCCGTGTTATCCTCATCCTTATCCATATTACTGCATTTTTCAATAACTACACTCATTATAATTTTACCGCAACTAAGAAAAATATTGTTGTACACCACCCGCCCCCCTCAATTCCTCTACCTCCATTTATGAGATCCACTTCCATCAATCTCTCAACTTCCTTTCAAACTTATCTCCCTATAATATTCCCACTTTCCATCAATACCTCATTACCATAAATTCCCTCAACAATCTCCTTTTAGAGCACCCGAATTGGAACTTGTTGTGTTTGATCGTTCATACCCTCTAGAATGATTATATCAAGCAAAACCGTTTTCTAAATTTTAGTAATTAACACGTGTTTCGTTCATGAACTAGAAATGGATGTAGTTAAAGAACTGATGATCTTGAAATGATGTTGTTGATTTCTATCATGGCGGTGCGGGGTAGACCTGCATGGTTAACAATCCAACGCCCAAGTCAGTTCAAAATTCAAGATGAGTGTAGTGAAATGTGGAGATCAGAGTAAGTATCTTGCTTTCCATGTGAATTGACTTTTAAATCTAAGGTCAAGTGGAATGGATTTGAGGTGAATTGGGCCTTAATTATTTAGACATTTGGCTGGTCTAGAACAGTTTCCCTAAGGCTTCATGGGGAACTTAGTGAGTCGGGGAAGCCTTTGGTAATTTGAATGACCTCTGAGACATTGTCTGATGTGGCATAGAACTGGAAAAACATGGAATTGATTGAAAAAAATAGCGGGGAGCCAAGTGCATAAAATGTGGTCCCATCATGGAAACGTTTCATAGCTTCTCCTGACACATGTGCTGACATGACTCGCTAAGGAACACTACAACAGAAAGGGTCTTTCACCACTGTTGGAAAATGGATATCATCACGGGTGATGGACCGTGGTAACATATTAATGTAGTAGTAAGTGTGCTATTTTCCATCACGGGCATGTGACTATGATAAGAAACTAGGTAGCATGCCACATTTTACCACAATCATTATAATCAACTGTGGTGAAGTGTTAAAAGGTCATGGATTTTATTCACAGTCATACCATGCTATATAATATTTGATGCATCATATTTCATCATGGTTGACTAGTGCAACTATGGTGAAGTACTTTGTTTTTTTTAAGGAATTTGTGGTTAATTATGATGGTATTACTACTTGGTTAGTGAATTTCAATTGCAAGCTAATTGTTGGGAAATAAGTCTTGATATTAGTCTTTCCCAATGTTCCTGTTATTAATGACTCTAGTCTTGGTACTTTGCTAAGTCTGCAATCAGAAGCAATCTACGGCTGCATCACTGGTTTTTTGTGCCAGGTAGGAACTCATGCTACCTTGGAATGTGGAGAATATTGTCTTTATGAATTGGTTAAACATGTTGCGTCTCATGGCATAAAACCACTTATTAGTGTGCCCTCTCAAATCTGAGATATTTTGAGTGTTAAAAGAAAATACATTAATATTTAAAATTATGAGATTGGTGTTGCCCTGAGTGTTTTGACTTGACTTACATACAAAATGTTGGGAAAGATATGTTTGACATTGTGAAACACATCTATGAACTTGTTAATGAAACTGATCTGGTTTTTGATGGAGAAATGTTGGATCTTTTTCAACTCAACTTGTTGCTACTAATGCAAATTTGTGGCATGTGTTCTTGTTTTCTTGTTATCTAGCACTAGTTCCTATTTTGGACTATATTTTTTTGTTATCCCTTGCCCATTTTAAGAAAAATATGGAGAGATATTGATATGCTGATTTTTAAGAAAGGATGTTGTTTCTATTTGGTGTTCATAAGAAGTTATGGGATGCTTTCATCTGTTAGTTGGTTTATCGCTCAATTTGGTAGGTGATACTTTGTCCTTTGTCTCTTTTGAGGAAAATAGGGGTATAAAACGCACCCCACACTTCTCTTTGAGTTGCATGTGTACTATCGATGGTGCGTTTTCTTGAAGAAGTGTTAATATTTTGTGCCTTGCCTATGAAATAGCCAAAGGGGGAGATTATTTTTTCTTTGATTGACTTATTTTTATAGGCAAAATGGAAAGCAAGATATATTGTGAAATATGTGGAGCACATCTTGGCTCATTTGGTTTTATATTTAACTCTAGAGTTGGTTCAAGTTTGTTTAAGTCCAAGTTTCTGCTAAAGTCGCTTGACAGAAAGATTTGGTTGTAAACAACTTGTTAAGAAAGATGTTTGAAACATCGATCGCTTCAATATTTGGTTAGACAACCTGATATAAATTTGGTACGATGAGAACTTTGTTAATCCAAATAAATTTGGAAAAGTATTTTATTAAATCATAATCCATAAAGGTTGAAGAAGATTTAATTGGATATGGTTTAATTAATGGATTTAGATTTGGTTTAAATAAGAAAATTTGATTGGATATACATTAAAGAAAAGATTTATTTTAATATGATTTAAGGGAAGATTGGATTCAAATTTATCATTAATATGCAAAGATATTGATTGAATATTTATATTCCATGAAGAAATCTTATTGGATTTGTTTTTTACAAAATTTGGATTTGTACTTAATGAGAAAATATCCCGTCTCTATAAAAAATGATTTAATGTGTGGTTCAGTTTTTGCTAGAGATTTATTCTAAATTATTTATTTGAGAACTTGGAATTGTAAGTTCAAGAGTGCGTCTAAGAGGGGGTGAATTAGGACTTTGAAAATTTATCGGTTTTTAGAAACAAGTTGTTCTTATTTTTCTGGTTTATGGTGAGATTATGAAAGCAATAAAGTACAGAAAAAATAAAGGACACAAGGATATATCCTGATTCCCCTTATAATCCGAGAGTACTCCAGTCCCCTTTCAACATGAAAGATATTTTACTATTGTTTGTGACTTGTACAAGACTCACACAAACACCAAGAACAATCCTCTTGGATTAAGAACAATCCTCTTGGATTTTACACTAAGAGAACAATCCTCTCAAAGTGACTTTCTTTCTTCTAATAATCTTGGACAATAAGATACAACCAATCAAGTAGAACAAGAAAAACAATCATTTCCTTGCTACTCTCTTGTTTCCAACAATCCTGGACAACAAGCAATTACAAAACACTTTTGGAAAATATTTGAGTATTAAAATTGATGAACATCTATCAATCACTAGCATTGATCTTATCTTCCAAACAAGCACTTTATAATGACAGTATAATCCTCAAGTGTTTATGAGAATGATATGAATTTTATGGAATGTTATGAACATATATGTAGAAAATTCGCTATGAAATATTAAGAACAAAAACACTTGTTTGAAATTTTGAGTGAAAAATATGATGTTAAATTGCAATGGAAGAGGTGATTTTAAATAGTTTAAAATAACAATGGTTCATGAAAAAAAATATTTTAAAATTATGTACAATAATTCTTAAGTCAGTTAAAATGGTCACTTGACTTAACAAGTTCACAGCATTTTTTTAATTTCAAATTTAAAAATACTGTTTCAGAGCATTGTAAATTGTGGCGGTTTTTGTGCTGTTACGGCAAGTCAAAATGCCACAATTTACCAAAAACTGCATGTTTGATAAATTTAAAAATGTATCTAATTATTTAAACCAACCTAATGCAAAATCTATTGATTTATTCAAGTAAATATATTATATTTGAAAGTGATTTAACATGATTCAAACATGATAAAAAAATTATATTTAAAAGTGATTTAACATGGTTCAAATATGATAAAAAAAAATTATATTTGAAAGTGATTTTGAACACACATGACCAATGCATGCAAGTAATTTTTTGGAGAATAATTAGAGCACTAAAATTATCAATATAATTGCATGCTTGTACCTATATCAATCAAGATCCATGCTTAGTCTTCAACTTTAATCTTGAATAATTTGGTTCTAGCTTTTGCTCAATAAGACTTGGACACTTGAATTGATACACTGTTCTTGAAGCTTTTTCCATACTTTTTGACATGATTATTTTTCTTTCACTTTGTCTTTATCAAAACACATTGGATGAAGAGTCTTGACTTCACAGGAATTGTGAGTTATATCAAACTAAGATTTTATTTGATTTGTTCAAGATTCATAATTTTGGATAGATGTCAGGTCAAATGTTCCACGATCTATGACCCATTTGTTATGGACTGTTACTTGGTGTGCAAGATAAATTGAAGTATATCTTGTCCTTTGATGATTTATTTTCTTTTCTGTTATATCAGAGATACCAGTGTGTAAGCATGTGTTTGGATTTGAAAAAGATCTATTCCTAGCAAGATTACTTTTTTTGTGCTTATTTGTTCAAGATTGGTATCAATCAAGGATCTCAACCTTCCAAATAAAGATTTGATTGATCATGGGTATTGTTAGAGGATGTGATATGAACCAAATACATCAAGAATAATCAAGAGATTCATATTTATTCGAGGTGATCAATCAAGATTAGAAATCATCATTATTGAAGATTAATCTCATGTGCTTTTTAGAAGTCCAACTGAATTCATGACCTAAATGCTTATGGAGATTCTTTGATCGGGTAGGGATTCCCGATTCCCCTTCTTTGAAATCAATGTTGGCACATTCTTTCCTGATTTTCTCCCTTAGAGTGTTTAAATTAGTTTATAATAGAGCCATTGACCGAGATCCTCGACCTCTATTTTTCCTTCAGCACCCTATCCCGTTCCTTCGATTTGACCTTTTCAAAATTATTATGTGACTATTGAAGCTTATCAAAGAAGCTAAACCTAAATAAAATAAGTCCCACAAATGACTTTTCTCCTTTCTCTTATATATATATATATATATATATATATATATATATATATATATATAGGATCAAATGACACCAAGGTGTCAAAGTTTAATTTGACACCAAATATTAACCTTTAAAATAATTGATCAAACGGTGATATTAAATGAAATAAAATTATATATAGCCTATTTTTCTTCTAAAATATAGGCTATCTATATGACCGTTTGATCGAGTATTATTAATGGTTGAGATTTGATGTTAAATTAAACTTTAACACCTTGGTGTCATTTGATGTAGGGTTGTGTATTATATATGAAGAGAGCTTCTTCCCAATTCATGTAGGGTTGTGTCTTGTTTAATAGACCGCTCAAACTACAGGCTCCATTGGGCCTTAGTTTTTCTCAGAACATCCAACATTTTAGCCTTTTGTCAATTCCTCCTATCATTGCATCTACCTTTTTGAATCGTTGTATATAATCTCTTATGATTTCATATCTTCATTATGTGATTCTGTTGGGGATCGTCATGGTTGTTGGTAGTTGCTTGCGAGCGGTGAATTTGGAGGTAAAGGGCTTGTTCTGGTATTTCCACGAGTTAATGCTCCTGTTTGGGAGGTTTTTTACCTTTTCATACACTTTCCAATGAGGGTTTGTGCAATGTGTAACATTCGAGGCCGAAGAAGGTGAGGGATGGTTGCACCGCATGTAACATTCGAGGCCAAATATGGCTAAGAGTGGTCGCCACATCGGAATGAGAGGGATCCAAAGGTCGTGTACGTAGGGGACTGCATGGTTGAATGAAAACTTATAAGAATTGATGGATACTACCTATACCAACAAGATGCATCTTCTTTTCGGTAGCTCGTTCCATAATAACTTCATAGTTAAGCATGCTCAACTTGCAGCAATTCCGGGATGGGCGACCTTCTGGGAAGTTTCCCGGAAAGCGTGTGAGTGTGGTCAAAGCATGCTGAAAAGACACGTGTTGGTTTGTGAGGTCAATCGATCATCCCGAAAGCAGTTTGGGTCGCATCGTAGTCAGACAACTTCAGAGGATTCTCCAGGTATCTCAGTATTGTGGTGTATATGTAGATAAATGGTTCCTTTTTCTCTCTAGAGTCGTAGCATATGCTATTTGCCTTTCCTTTCTTCGGGGATTGTGAACTTCGAAGAGGACATGGTTACCGCTACTTCCCTTGAAACCGACAATGGAGTCGTATCCTCTCGCTCCGTTATAGGTATGGGGATCGTATAGTTTCTTCATGTGGTTGGATCGTTCTAGACAAAAACGACTCTAGAATGAAAAATGGTTGGCCGTGTGAGGCCACTACCTATATGGTGTTGTTTCTTAATTTGAGGAGGAAATCCCAAGTTCTCTTTAATTCTCAAGATCATATCATCCAGAACATGTTAATTTTGTTGATGGACCAAGTTCTACATGTAACACCACAAATCTACCCCGCAATTATAAGCGAAAATCAGAGTGCATTTAAAATTATTCATCAAACGGTGGGATGTCACAATTCGACTTAACCAAACAAACATACTTATATTTCATTTAATAAAGATAAATAGCATTCGGAACAACATTTCTTTCACCACTTACAACTTAAACTTATAAACACCTTTCAATTCAATTTAACACAAATGTCATCATAGAATAGAATAATCAAATAATAAAGACTAATCCCCCGAGTGCTACGTATCTGAGCAATGGACACCAACTCGACTTGCCATAAAGCAACATAAAGACTTCACCTAGATAACCTCGGACATCCACGACTAATCTTGAGTACCTGCCCATTTCCCATGGTAGGAAAAATATCAGCAAAGGGGTGAGATATCTTACAATATAAAGGGATGCATGATAAATAATATAGGAGATATAGATCATACATAATTTCACCACTTCGCATCACATAACATCTTACAACAAGTTTCACCGCAAAACAACTTATCAATATAATACAACTCTCAAAACGACAACAAGGTCATTAATCACATATTCAAATATACAAGTATGATATCAAATACGTCACAACAAACATATCATTATCTCGTCACAACAAACACCTCGTCATCTCAACAATCCAAACACAATTCAAATGCAATTCAAATGCGACTCAAATGTGACTCAAACTTATGCATATGCATGTGGTACCATTGGAGTAAAACTCCCGTCTCAAACAGTTTGCCATTGGGCCGTCTCAAACATTTGCCACAAGGGTCGTCTTAAACATTTGCCACAAGGGCCGTCTCAAACAATTGCCACAAGGGCCGTCTCAAACAATGCAATGGATGCGACTCAAATGATGCACATCCACAAACACAACTTAAACCACTTAATCAACATAAACGACATAATCAACTTGAACGACATAATCAACTTAAACAACATAACTACATCAACTAAACAACATCAACTCAATGCTAAGGTTCTATGGCAATAACCGTATCATAGTAATTTACCACATCTCAATCACATCATCACATCATATCGACATGCAACATCTATTCAACTTCATTCTTATCAACATAATACAACTTATCAATAGTGACCATAGGGTCTACAACAACAACGACAAATTCATCATGTTATAGCAACAATAATAATTCAACATATTGCACAACAACAACAAACATCAACATGTTACAATAACAACAATTCATCGTGTCAACGACAAACATCAACAATTCATTATACTGCACAACAACAACAAATGTTACATGTTACAACAACAACAACAATTCATCATGTTACAACAACAACAATTCATCATGTTATAACAAACATCAACGATTCATCATATTTCCAACAACATCAACACATTCGTCATATTCCTTAATTCAAGTAATCATCATAATACATTATATTCAAATTCATATATATTGTTAAGTCATCACATGGCATCATCGTCGACTCATACATATCAAATACGCACAATTAATCGCATATAGCATACAACATCTTTATTAATCATGCATATCATCACATACATCAATATCTCATTCATCATAAGGAAGGTACTTATCATCATCTCAATAACATTGTATCATCATAAGAAAACATACATCAAGTTATACTACAACACAATTATGTCAATTCATCGCAAAGAGCATACTTCATTTGTTAACACAACATAGTTCATCACTTAATCCTAATAAACATAATAGGAAACTATATCATATGAATCATTCCATTACATCATGGTATAGTTCGTTGCGTTAGCTTTCCAACGCTTCGAACGGCGCATAAAACGGAGTTACGGATCAAAAGTTACACCATTTCAAAGTTTAGAAAAAGTTCTACAAAACAGGGTTCGCGGCGCCAACAAAGTTCGCGGCGCGAACTGAGTGAATCAAATATTCCTAAGTTTCTGCCAAGCAGTTCGCGGCTCAAACAATAGTTCACGGCGCGAACTGGCAATTTCAGAAAATCCCAAATCTCAGAAAACAGCATGCGAATTTCATTCCAAAACCCCTAAACTCAACCCAAATCAAGCTGAAAACACCAACCATCATGAACAACAATAGAATACATGTTATAAACACAAATACAACATATATTATGGATCTTCTAGCATCATAACATCATTAAACATCCATTAAACACATTTCAAATCATCAATTCATGCACTTGTTCATAAACCCTAACTTTTCTAAATTCATGATATTGAAGAATAGAAAGCATACACAACATTATCAATCCCACATTCATCAACATTGCAACACAATAATGGATTTCAATTATGAAACCTAATCTCTACCATACCCATCATCATGCCAACCCTTAGAGAGTAAGAACCCCACCCTTACCTTAGCAAAAGCTTCACTTCCTTCAATGGAGCTCTTCCTCTTCATGCCATAGCTTTCTCTTCTTTCTCCCCTTCTTTCTCTTCTTTCTCTTCTTTTTCCACAAAATGAGTTATGAGGTTTAATCTCTAAAACCCTAACTCTTACTATCTTTTCTCACTAATGGGCTTGACCCATAACCCATCCATTGTGTTATATTCTTTCCACTTAGGCCCAATTCATAACATCTCTTTAATTACTCAATTAATCCGAATAATACACGTAAATAAATAGCCACACAACATAAACGAATATTATTTTCCAACAATATTCCACATCTACCATCGATCCATAATCTAAATATACCAACTCAAGAATTGTATTTCTCCGACTATTTAATCCGACCATAAACTTAACTGCTCAAATCAACATATTAATCCAATTACGCATTTAGAATAATACCGATGAATTCCGACTTCGACTAATTCCAATGAATAAATCCTTAATAATTCAATTAAATAATTAATTAAATTTAGGGCGTTACAACTCTCCCCCACTTAGAATATTTTCGTCCTCGAAAATCCATCCGACATAACCGTCCTTAACTTCGCTTCCAACTCTCCAATTCTCAATTGCGTTTGACAACACTTCGACTACCAAAATAACTCAATCTGACTTACATCCAGTGTCAATTATTCGACATCTCAATGACATACTCGCTAACAACTTACCAACCATCTCAGGAATCTCTCGACTCACCAATACTTATGGTAACAACAACTTTAACACGCTTATACTCGAAGATACAATCTCACTTCATTAACTTAGAAACAGAGTCATCACTGTTCAACAACACCTTGACTATCGATCCTTAAGGTAGTAACAATCATAATCCTCATATACTTGGGTGTTCAACTCCACACTATTATCGTATTAACAACATTCTCAACACCAGAACACATACTTACTTCCATTCCCTTAATTATACATGCCAATCTTTAACCAACACCAACAGCTCTATCTCCGCCTCGTCATATTACTCTTATAAGTTACATCAACATAGCCAGCATAATCAACTCAGTCATAGTACAGAATATCACTTCTTGCTTACAGAGTCCAACAACAATATAACGACAACAGAAACCAAATTACTATAGCGTCAACTTAACAAGATTACTCGACGAATACACCCAACTCCACCATCAACTAACATCCCTTATATCCTCCTTATAAACTCGGCAAGTATTCACGAGAAAATACCATATTCTGGCACATCATCCTTACCTCAACATCCACCAACTCAAACATGCAGATCAAGACATACCATTCTCCTAGGCTTCTGATACTTGATTTTCCATCTCTAACAAACACACATGCATGACAACTGCGCCACATTACACATTCGCTGCGCAACTCTGATAATCCATCTTAAGTCACCGTCCACGTTAAATCTTTCCATCAATTGTATGGTTCATAACTCTTAATCTAGTTCAGACTTCCTTAAACATCCATCACAAAATCGATGCTCACTCGACATTCTCAATCCTTCACTTTGCGATGCTATCTCGCCTATAAACCAGCTTCTCTGACCTGTTCATTACTTCTCAACTATTCATGGATAATTTTCCGTTAATTCCCACCAACTAGAGAACAACTATCTTCACGACGTAACATTCATCCCTTTATGCACTATCAAGCTAGCAAGACACGTCTATACCATTCAATCACGATTTCGTCTACTATCAACAAGAGATTAAGGGTGATCAAGTCCTCAATTTGTCAATAGATAGCCGACAACCATAATGGAGTATAAACCATCACTACCAACATTAATAATGTTCTTTTCCAACTTGTACTCATATCACCAGAAGCAATATGATTCCATAATTCACTAATCTTTCAAAATCATCCGAAAAAGCTAACACCGACGTCTTGCAGCTACTTTCTTAAACATATCTGACGATACATCAGAACAAAAATTCATGTACACCATTATCCGCACTTCTTATTATTGAAATCATACTCATCTCTTCGCATTACCAATTCTTACTCGCGCTTCAGAAAGTTTCAACAACTTCAACGGCTTCTACTACTGCCTCAATCACTTGCGTCAATCTTACAACAATACTTCTTTTAATCACTGATCCAACATCGACATCTTACGCAAGGTGGCTCAACCAATAACTTCACAGTCCATCAGCAGCACTGGAATATCGCACCTTCTAAATTCCATCTTCTAGAATTTATTCTCATTACTTACAGTTAGCCTCAGACACATCAGGAGCTTGCACCATACTCGCATACCAACAACCTCTACATAGCTCCTCATCCTTCGAGAAGTGAACATAAAAAATTCCTGCTCATCCTCTTCCTCAAGATGCTCCACTTAATTAGCAACAAAAATCTTAAATCCATGTCATCTTCGATTAATTCAGGAAACAACAGACTCCTACAACACTTGCACTGTCGCCCTCAGCAGCATACTACATCCTACAACTGAAACATAACCGAGAAGCGTAGCTTCTCCCCCACTTAGCTTCAAACCAACTCCTGCAGACAAACGATCAGAAGAACAACAAGTACCGACAGTGTTTCACACACTCGTCGTGTACACGGGAATAAACATCATTAGACAACATTGGCCGGACGGACCGACCAGCTCTGATACCACTATTGTAACACCCCAAATCTACCCCGCAATTATAAGCGAAAATCAGAGTGCATTTAAAATTATTCATCAAACGGTGGGATGTCACAATTCGACTTAACCAAACAAACATACTTATATTTCATTTAATAAAGATACATAGCATTCGGAACAACACTTCTTTCACCACTTACAACTTAAACTTATAAACACCTTTTAATTCAATTTAACACAAATGTCATCATAGAATACAATAATCAAATAATAAAGACTAATCCCCCGAGTGCTACGTATCAGAGAAATGGACACCAACTCGAATTGCCATAAAGCAACATAAAGACTTCACCTAGATAACCTCTGACATCCACGACTAATCTTGAGTACCTGCCCATCTCTCATGGTAGGGGAAATATCAGCAAAGGTGTGAGATATCTTACAATATAAAGGAATGCATGATAAATAATATAGGAGATATAGATCATACATAAATTCACCACTTCGCATCACATAACATCTTACAACAAGTTTCACCGCAAAACAACTTATCAATATAATACAACTCTCAAAACGGCAACGAGGTCATTAATCACATATTCAAATATACAAGTATGATATCAAATACGTCACAACAAACATATCATTATCTCGTCACAACAAACACCTCGTCATCTCAACAATCCAAACACAATTCAAATGCAATTCAAATGCGACTCAAATGTGACACAAACTTATGCATATGCATGTGGTACCATTGGAGTAAAACTCCCGTCTCAAACAGTTTGCCATTGGGGCGTCTCAAACATTTGCCACAAGGGCCGTCTCAAACATTTGCCACAAGGGCCGTCTCAAACAATTGCCACAAGGGCCGTCTCAAACAATGCAATGGATGCGACTCAAATGATGCACATCCACAAACACAACTTAAACCACTTAATCAACATAAACGACATAATCAACTTGAACGACATAATCAACTTAAACAACATAACTACATCAACTAATCAACATCAACTCAATGCTAAGGTTCTATGGAAATAACCGTATCATAGTAATTTACCACATCTCAATCACATCATCACATCATATCGACATGCAACATCTATTCAACTTCATTCTTATCAACATAATACAACTTATCAATAGTGACCATAGGGTCTACAACAACAACGACAAATTCATCATGTTATAGCAACAATAATAATTCAACATATTGCACAACAACAACAAACATCAACATGTTACAATAACAACAATTCATCGTGTCAACGACAAACATCAACAATTCATTATACTGCACAACAACAACAAATGTTACATGTTACAACAACAACAATTCATCATGTTACAACAACAACAACAATTCATCATGTTATAACAAACATCAACGATTCATCATATTTCCAACAACATCAACACATTCGTCATATTCCTTAATTCAAGTAATCATCATAATACATTATATTCAAATTCATATATATTGTTAAGTCATCACATGGCATCATCGTCGACTCATACATATCAAATACGCACAATTAATCGCATATAGCATACAATATCTTTATTAATCATGCATATCATCACATACATCATTATCTCATTCATCATAAGGAAGGTACTTATCATCATCTCAATAACATTGTATCATCATAAGAAAACATACATCAAGTTATACTACAACACAATTATGTCAATTCATCGCAAAGAGCATACTTCATTTGTTAACACAACATAATTCATCACTTAATCCTAATAAACATAATAGGAAACTATATCATATGAATCATTCCATTACATCATGGTATAGTTCGTTGCGTTAGGTTTCCAACGCTTCGAACGCCGCATAAAACGGAGTTACGGATCAAAAGTTACACCATTTCAAAGTTTAGAAAAAGTTCTGCAAAACAGGGTTCGCGGCGCCAACAAAGTTCGCGGCGCGAACTGAGTGAATCAAATATTCCTAAGTTTCTGCCAAGCAGTTCGCGGCTCGAACAATAGTTCGCGGCGCAAACTGGCAATTTCAGAAAATCCCCAATCTCAGAAAACAGCATGCGAATTTCATTCCAAAACCCCTAAACTCAACCCAAATCAAGCTGAAAACACCAACCATCATGAACAACAATAGAATACATGTTATAAACACAAATACAACACATATTATGGATCTTCTAGCATCATAACATCATTAAACATCCATTAAACACATTTCAAATCATCAATTCATGCACTTGTTCATAAACCCTAACTTTTCTAAATTCATGATATTGAAGAATAGAAAGCATACACAACATTATCAATCCCACATTCATCAACATTGCAACACAATCATGGATTTCAATTATGAAACCTAATCTCTACCATACCCATCATCATGCCAACCCTTAGAGAGTAAGAACCCCACCCTTACCTTAGCAAAAGCTTCACTTCCATCAATGGAGCTCTTCCTCTTCATGCCATAGCTTTCTCTTCTTTCTCCCCTTCTTTCTCTTCTTTCTCTTCTTTTTCCACAAAATGAGTTATGAGGTTTAATCTCTAAAACCCTAACTCTTACTATCTTTTCTCACTAATGGGCTTAACCCATAACCCATCCATTGTGTTATATTCTTTCCACTTAGGCCCAATTCATAACATCTCTTTAATTACTCAATTAATCCGAATAATACACGTAAATAAATAGCCACACAACATAACCGAATATTATTTTCCAACAATATTCCACATCTACCATCGATCCATAATCTAAATATACCGACTCAAGAATTGTAATTCTCCGACTATTTAATCCGACCATAAACTTAACTGCTCAAATCAACATATTAATCCAATTACGCATTTAGAATAATACCGATGAATTCCGACTTCGACTAATTCCAATTAATAAATCCTTAATAATTCAATTAAATAATTAATTAAATTCAGGGCGTTACACTACATACTATTCAGGAAACCACTGACTCCTTGCACCCCTAGATTGGCAATCCTCATATGAAGGGCGGGAAGAGCCTCTTGTCTAGGTGTTAGGGGTTGCAAGGGAGGAAAATTTGATGGTTAGCCTTAGCCTGCTATTTGGAGGAATCTTGAAGGAGAAAGATCTTGCAGCGTTGAATCAGATGGTGAGATCACGAGGATTGTATCTTCCACTTGTGGAGGAAGTGGTTAAGCTCTGATGCTAGCGGAAACCGCAATATCTTTGCAGATTCAATGTTTTTTATGTTGTCGTAGTCTTAAAGGGTGTGTTATCGAGCTTTTGGAAGGAGACATTCATGATTTCGCAGATTAAGATCAGAGATCTGAATCTTTGGTTAACAATATATTTCTTCGTTGAAATTCATGGGAATCAGAGGTTGATTCCCACAGGCAGCACCATTATTCCAATCAAGAACTAAATTATTATTGAAACTGTGAGATGGATCATGAAAAGCTGCACTATACTTTCGATACCGCAGTCTGGAAGTGGATCTGCGAGGTTAGCATTCCAACACTCAAATAAATAAAAGAATCATAGTGATGTAAAAATGGGAATGAATTTGAATATCTAAATTATATAGGTGAATTCTTATCTACCCAACATAAAAAGTTGGGTAGAGCTACCTTTAGTGTAAAATGCATTGGAAACAACCAAAGAGTATACTATTTAATAATTAATTAAATAAGATAAAATTAAATTTTGCAATGTGATTGATGGAATGTACACTATCCAACTTTTTATGATGGATAGAGAAATTATTCTCGATTATATATTTTAGAGAAAAACGAAAAAACACGTGTCGCATTCAGTCTCTTCATTCTTGTATCTGCGCTCTCATATTGTGTCTTGCGGACTACTGAGAAAAACTATTATTTTAGGTTAAGATTACATCCTAAGGACAAATTGATATATCATGTTTTCTCTATATATTGCTTGATAGTGAAATTTGACCTTATCCATTCCATCATGTCCAACCACCATACTCCCATGATAAGTTGTCGATAATAAGGACAAGATTAATATTTATAAGTCTTAGATAAAGATGAGGATGATGGACAAGATTAATATTTATAAGTTTAAGTTAAAGATGAGGATAATGAATGATTATTGCCATTATGTATTCATTAGAAAATACAATAATACTTCATTACATTATTATATGATGACTCGTAATATTGGATTGAATAGTATTTGATGATTTATATACATGGTATCTTTCTTTATATTATAATCAACATATCATAAAAATCAACGGAAAAAAACATGATTTTATTTCTATACTTTTGGCCCATAACCCTCAATATTATAACATTAAACTTTATTCTTCTTGATCAAGGCATAGGAATTACTGTATATAGCCACAACGCTTGACAATACTGAAAGGACAATAATAAAAACTGAAAGAATCTTGTCTGACTTTGTTGCTATCTTGTGTTTATCACTGCAATAAAAGAAATTAGTATTGACTTAATCAATCATCAACACAATCATAAAACAACAAAAAAAAATTATCACCTAAAATTATATAGCATTAAGTTCCATCACCAATAATAAATTAATAAGTACTGATTATAATTAAATGTGACTCTTATGTCAAAAAATAAAATAAAATGTGACTCACCAATAATAATCATGTAAATAATCAAGACACCAATATTATTGACTGTAGACATCTGCACCAAAGCTTTTCCTTATTTTCCAAAGCTATCTCCCATGAAACTTCCATAGGAAGAAACATTCCCTGCTCTTGAAAATCTGATCATGAAATCAATCGATTTTGGGGTAAATAATGATGAAAGGATTATGGCAATAAGACCAGGCACCATCCCCAATTTTTTAACACAAGCAGGCAACGCCATATGATTCCAGCGACAATAATTGAGGTTGACAAATTGAAAACAGCACTAGAAAATGAAGCTCCGTTAAATTAATTTAACTTAGCAACACTTTCTTGAGTCTTAGGTAACAAAGGTGAATTGTCTTCAACCATTGTCTTGTTCTTCCTATCACTTGCAATAGTCAATTTTTAACTTTCAAGTTTCAATTAATTTTTTTCAATGAAGGTGAAGTTAGAAGCAAGAGAAAGAGGGCGGTGGTGATTACCAACACGTTTGTGACAACCAATCAAAGAGACCTCTCAAACAACAATAAAAAAAGCCAATCAATTAAGAGACCTCTCAACAAAAACAAATAAGCTAATCAAAGAGAAGAAAGAATATTGAGACTGTTGATGATAAACAATGTTTTAATCTTCTACTTAAATATCACTCTAATTTAAGTATTGTTCAGCCTAACTAATCATTTTCTGGTTTCTAATATTTATAGAAAGTAATGCTTTTTTTTAAGGTTTTTTTTTTACCCACCTTCCTATGGGGGTCACCCCCAGCGAAAACCCCACTTTATCCCTGATTCTGAAATGTATTTCCGAAATATTTTTTTTCCTAAATTTTTCCAGACTTCGGAAGTGCATTTCCGAAAAAATCCCCAAAATTAGGATTTTGATTAATTCGGAGATGCATCTCCGAAAAAAAAAAATCTAAAAATGCCAAAAATTAATTTTAGGATATTAATTAATTCATATATCATAAATTTGATATAATTTATGAGTAATGAATAATAATTACATATTTTGATATAATTTATGAGTAATGAATAATAATTATTATATATTTCTATTCTGATTCATATTTTAAAATTTAAAATAATTTTAATTAAAAAAACTAAAATAATTTCACTTACAAAATGAGTTATAATTTTTTATTTATATATTTATAATAATTATTATGTATTTACAAAAAAATTAAAAAAATGAGTGTTTTAATTTATATATTTATATAATAATTATAATAATTATTATATATTTATAAAAATTATTATATATTTATATATTTATATATTTATATAATAATTATTATATATTAATTATAAATATATTTATATATTTATATAATAATTATAAAAATTAAAAAAATGAGTGTTTTAATTTATAATAATTATTATATATTTATATATTTATATATTAATTATTATATATTTATATATATTTATATATTTCACTTACAAAATTAAAAATTATTATATATTTATATATTTCTATTCTGATTCATAATTAAAAATGAGTTATAATTTTTTGTTTAGTTTAAAAAAATTAAAAAAAGATTTTGTCTTAATTTTATTTAATGAATAAATTTTATATTTAATTTTATATAATTCAAAATTTACTTATGGAATTAAAATGTTTTTGATTTATATAAGTTAAAAATAATTTTGAACTTTAAAATTGTTTAGGAAATTTTGATTCACCTTGATTTTATTGATTCACCTTCATTTTATTGATTCACCTTGATTTTATACCTATTAATTGTATTGATTCACCTTGATTTTAATTTTTTAATAATTATTGAATTCTTTCCGAAGTGTATATCCGAAACATTCCAAGACCAATTTGGTCTTGGAATATTTCGGATATGCATCTCCGAAGACACCCCCTCCCAAAAAAAAGGTGTTTTCGGAAATGCATCTCCGAAAACCCAAAAAAGGGGTGTTTTCGGAAATGCATCTCCGAAAACACCTTTTTTCGTGTTTTCGGAAGTGCATTTCCGAAATAAGACAAATTTTGAAAAAAAAAGCGTTTCGAAAATGCATTTCCGAAGTGAGGGTATTTTGGGTTTTTCACCAGAGGTGACAAAAAAAGAGGGAGGTAGGGAAAGAAATTTCCTTTTTTAATAAGCGGTTCAATATATAAATATGAAAACTCAATATATAACTATGCAATAATGACAATTAAATGGAATACAAATTCAAGTTACATCTCAAGTAAACTCAAGCAAGTGACTACAACGACAAAGTTTTGAAGTACAAGAAATCCCTACCTTAATTAGTCTAAGTGAATACATTGTAAAGAATAAGGGCGTTATTGTAAAAGTGCATGGCTAAATCACACACACAAATATTTTTTAAACTGATTTTTTTCAAAAAAATATTTTTAAAAATGCTTTGAAGTTGTGCCACATAACTTGGAAGCTATCTGAAAAGCTCTGGGAATATTTTTGTCTTAGCCAATCGATTGACACATTATATCAATCTATTGGGAGAGTTCAAAAATGCATCCTAAACAATTAGGACAACATCTTAATGATGTGCAACAACTAGATATTTTTCTTTCCTTTTTGAACTTAATAGTCGATTATTTTAAGGTACTTAATCGATTGGCAATATGTCCTAGTCGATTAGCAAGTCTTAAAATGCATTATTTTTTGAGCCCACCTCTAGCCTATAAATAGAGATCCCTTCCTTCATTTCAAATCATCTAGAAATGAGTTTCATTTTATACTTCTCCTTCTGCCCCTAAATGTTTCATTTACTTTCTCTGACTAACTTTTTTGTAAAAGTGATTTTCGAAAAATTCCTTTTTGCAAATGAGAAGTTGTAACTCTGGAAGGATAGACTTGTAAATTCACCAAGAAACCTTTTTTATACCTTGGTTGAACATTTTATCCAATTAGGATTTTTTTTGTTTAGGTTAGAAGCTAACCCCGCAACAAAAGATTTTGTTTGAGGATTGTGTGATCGGACCCTTTTATAGGTTCGAAAATTCAACACCTGATAAAAGCTTTCATAGGTTCTTGGCTAGTCCGTTGTAAAACATAGTTTAGGTTAAAGTTTACCCCAATATTAGAAGATTGATTAGGCTCAAGATTATGTCGATATTAAAATCTAACAGGTTATTGGTTAGCCGCTATAAACCAAGGTTCAAGGTTCATGACCTCAACTTGGTATTAAAAGCTTGCAAATTTTGTGTAGAATCTTAAAGACTAACAGCTTAAAGATTCTTCGTTTGTGGAAAGAGGACTAAACACTTCAATCTGCCGTTTGTTTGGAAGATTCACCATTTCACTCCATAGCTTATTAGTTGGTTGGAAGTTCGCCTTAAACTTCATTTTTCCTTGTATAATGGGGTTCATGAGTATAACCTACTAAAAGCTCTCAAGATTATTGGATACTCTCAAGATCAATTCTGGATAGAGGAGTAGGTTTTTTGCTTTGACCGAACATCTATAATTCTTGGTGTTTTTTCTTTTTCCTAAACTTTTTACTTTCTGCAATTTATATTGGACGATTTTAATTTTTTGCTGCATAGTGTTAAAACAAATTTCAAAAGAATTTTAAAATCTGATTTTAATTTTAAAAGTTTTCAAAACCATGTCTTTTTGAACCACACAATTTACTGTCCCCTCTTGTGTGCAAAGTCACATATCCAACAAGTTGCATTAGAGTCTAACTTTTGTTTAAGGACTAATAGCCTTAGACGGAAGGTGATTTTCGACAAGAGAACCTTTTTAAATACACCACCACATTTCAATAGTATTTAGTTTGAATTGTGAAAATCTAGGTTTTGAATCATTCTTCAATGAATTAGTTATGAATTATGGAAAAAAATAATCAGTGGTACATTTATCCCTACTCATCAAATACATGATGAAGTAGTAGATAAAGTGGAATCCCTTTAGATCCAAGAAGAAATGAGAAGATATGAAATAGATTTCAAAACCAAAAGTGTTATAGTAATGTCTCTAGATGACACTAAATTCTTTTATGTTCATCATTGCAAAATCTGCAAGAAAATATGGGATACTCTTTGATGACAATTCTAACAAGTGTGCTAGTCTCGTCGAAGTAATAAATAAAAGGGTTAATAGCTATTTACCCCTGACATATGGGGCCTTTATGAAAAACCTCCCTGTAAAAAAAAAGTCATATGGATGACCCTAAAATTTGGAAAAAGTCACTCTTAAAACCTTTCCCAGGCCAAGTCACCCAAAAAGCTGATGTGTCAATGTTTTTATGATTTTTCCATTTTTTTTAAATGCCACATGTGTGTAGTCAGTTTTGATTGGACATTTTTACCCTCACTACAACAGAACAGTGAAACCACCATATCTTCACCTCAAAACAACCATCATCATCTCACAAACTCAAATACCACTTTTTCCACCTCCAAACATAAACCTTAATAGTCTGTTTCTCTCTCAATCATGAGCCACCACCACACCTCTCAAACACCAGCAAACTATCCTTACTGCAAAATTAACAGGCACACAAAAAATATAATACCATTTTCTTCTTCATTACACATTCCTTGAAAATCACCATCTTCCCTTCTGCACAACCTCAGCACTCGCTTCATTTCGAAGCACACTCCAAAGACCAAACATCAAACACCTTCTCTGCAAGCTATAACTGATAAAATTAGAAAAAAAAATTGAAGATGCAGAGATTCACATCTCTGCTCGCTCTTTTCTCATCCTCAAGATTTCTCAGCTCAACCAAATTACGTCGAACACAACGAAGACGAAGAACAGATCGCAAGAGGAGGAAAAGGTAAAAATACCTGAGGTTTTGTTTCTTGTTTGGTTCAAATCTGAACTGAGATGAAAGGACTGAAGAAAGATGAACGTGTAGGCTTGGAAGAGGAGGGATGGGACCGTCATGGTTATGGTGGCCGCGTTTCGAATCAGAGTTGGTGAGGAGTAGAAGTTTTCGTCGTCGCATCGGGGAGGGGAAGACCGTCGATATGTTGTGAGTTGATGAAGATGAATTCGGTGTCATTCGTTCCAAAGAGGGAGAAGAGGAAGAACGTGATACTTGTCATCCCAAATCCCTAATCCTTTTTCCATTTTGATTGAGTTAATCTATTAAATCTAAATTATGCATTATCAAGAAACTAGGTTAGGTAGATTTAGGGTTTAGGTTGAACAACGATGAGGGGAAGGAAAGGTAATTGAATAGTTTTTTGGGATTAGGTTTGATTTAAACTTGAGGGTAAAAATGTCCAAGCAAAACTGACTAAACACATGTGGCATCTAAAAAAATGGAAAAATCAGAAAAATATTGACAAATCAGCATTTTGGGTGACTTGGTCTGGGAAAGGTTTTAAGAGTGACTTTTTCCAAATTTCAGGGTCATCCATGTGACTTTTTTTTTTACAGGGGGTTTTTCGTAAAGGCCTCATATGGCAGGGGTAAATAGCTATTAACCCTAAATAAAATTCATTTCCACATGGATTGCGAATTTAGAAAAGGTAACCACGTGGCAATTAAAGTAAATAACAACTGGGGGAGGGGTTTCAGAGTTATTAAGTTCAAGAATAAAAATGATAAATTAACGGAGTTCATTTCAATTACTAAAAGCGATTAAATCTTCTTTTGACTGCCCTACTTATACATGTTGATGAACTATGCATTAATCGAATTCATAATATGCTAAAGTATTATGGTGAATTAACATGACCATTGCACCCAATTCTCTGGTGTATAGCTCACTAACATAAACAATAATTTCCTAATTCCTTAGGCCAATTCAAAGTTAAATTACGTGTTCTAAGTTGGTTAATTTCAAAGCCTCAACTTATAATTATCTATTCCTAGTTCATTACTAAGTTGAGTAATTGTCTTATATCGGATCGAAAGACTCACAGTAAAAAATCTCTACTCATCTAATATAAATGCATGCATTCATCAATTCATAAAAATCAATGAACACAAGGACAATTAAATAATAATAATAACATAAAAGAATTCAATTAACATCAAACAACTATGTGATCCAACAAGTACAAGAAGATTTATCTAAAAAGACCTAAACTAATGAATCTTGCTACTCATATTGATTATAACAATTACCATAAGCTTAGATGAAGAGAACATGCAAATCAAGGAAGAATAAGGTCTTCAATGGCTTCCAAAACCCTCAAAATCGTCAATTTTGTTATCTCTAGCCGTCACTTTCTCTCTATAATTCGGAATCCTAAAAAAGAAGCCAACATTCTCTATTTAATGGTGCAAAACATGTCAGGATTTGTCCCCTCATCGTGCCATGATGAGCCTTTCATCGCGCCACGATGGGAAGCATTGCACGCGCATGAAATTCAGAAGCAAATACTTATATTTTATTCCTTTTTTCCTCAAAATTTCTCAAAGTCTTCTTTCTTCACACATTTACAAATTTGTTCCATTCTTCCACATTTTTGCTTAGCTTTTGTTCTTATTTTCTATCAAAATTTGCTAGTAAAAATCACGTAATGAGGACTGTCATCACAACCTCAAACTTAGTATATTGCTTGTTCTCGAGTAATCTGTCTGTACACTAAAAATTTCATCAGAAATAAAATGTTTATCCTTACCGATGAATGTCATCTTTCTTATTTTGCTGATCAACACTTATGTTCCCTGCTTCAATCCAATCTATTCGAAAAAGTTCATCCGAACATACAAGCACTCAACATGTCTCTCACCTTGCATATATGCACTCAATTTGACAGGGTAATCACACAATAGACATATAAAAGCATTTAACAATGAGTTTGTAAAATTTCTAACCGAATCAATTAAAGTCAAATCTAAACACATATTTTTGAGGTCTTTTCAAAATTGTAATGTGACTTATGTCAAAGTAGAATTTTAAAATAGTAGACTTAAATCTTTGATGTTAAATATTTAACTCTGTCCTGATGTTATATGTTTCTTTTCATATCACTTTTCTTATTCAATTGATACTAGAAAATTCATTATATTGGTCCTATTCTTCCTTACATAATATTTTTTTCACTAGTTCCCAAAGTCAAAATTTATGAATGTAACATCAGTGCACCCTTTCTCGTATGACTTATAATGCCTTCTATAATATAAAAATAAAAGTTGTTCATAGAGTCAACTTTTTTATGAATGCAGCAAGTACGTTTAGTGATGTGCATGACTAAATTCTAATATTTAAAAAATCTAACCTATAGGAATAGTTTATCTTTCATCCTTCTTCTCTTTTCAACTACTTTCATGCGGAATCTAATAAATTAATATCAAGTGCTATACAAACTTGTTTAGACCAATTTGTTTGGTTGGATCTCTGTATAAAGCCCTATCCAAACTTCTCGCGGCTAGACTGAAGAGGGTTTTAGGGTCAGTGATTTCGGAGAACCAAAGTGCTTTTGTTCCTGGGAGAAATCTCTTGGATGGTGTGATGGTGGCGAATGAGATTACCGATTATGCTGTCAAAGAAAAGAAGAGCTGTTTGTTTTTCAAAGTCGATTTCGAAAAGGCATACGACAAAGTCAACTGGTGTTTTCTTAAGGCTATGCTGAAGAACATGGGGTTTGGCGATCGGTGGGTAGGGTGGATGGAGGCTTTGGTTTGCACAAGTTGGATGTCGGTGATTGTTAATGGGAGCCCTTCGAAAGATTTCAAGGTTTGTAGAGGGCTCAGACAGGGAGACCCGCTTTCTCCGTTTCTGTTTGTTATCATCGGGGAAGGTCTTAGCGCGTTGGTTAGGAAGGCCATAGAGGTTCAGGAGTTGACCCCGTTTTCAGTGGGAGGTCACTGTGATGTGAGTATATTACAGTTTGCCGACGATACTTTATTCATTGGAAATGGGGATTGGAATCAGGTATGGGCTCTTAAGCCAATTTTAAGAGGTTTTGAAGTCATATCGGGGTTGGGAGTCAACTATCATAAGAGTCGTCTCTTCGGACTGAATTTGAATCAACACTTTATTCATGCTGCTGCTAATTTTTTGAGTTGCAGGATTCAGGATAATACTTTTGAGTTCTTGGGTTTTAGTCTGGGAGGAAGCCATAGGGTTCTTTCTTGGTGGGAGCCAATCTTGAAGAAATTGAGGAGCAGGTTAGGATCGTGGAAAGGAAGAATTTTATCTTTGGGCGGTCGAATTACGCTGATCAAATCTGTTCTATCTAGTCTGGCCATATTCCAGCTGTCCTTTTTTGTAGCGCCGCGAAGAGTGATAAAAGAATTTGAGAGAATTCAGAACAATTTCTTGTGGGGTTGCAGCGATGTCAAGAGGAAGATTACATGGGTTAAATGGGAGTCGCTTTGTTTGTCGAAGGAAAACGGTGGTTTGGGTTTTAAGAAGTTCTATGAGTTCAACACTGCTCTTTTGTTTAAATGGAAATGGCGTATGCTTCAAGGTTCAGAAGCGCTTTGGGCGAAAGTTTTGACGGCTAGATATGGTGATTTGAGGAACAATCTGTTTTCGGTCACGAGACGGAGGGATCACAAATCCAGGTCAGCATGGTGGAATGATTTAATGGAGTTAGAGTCTAGTTTTCCTTCTCCTATTCTATTAGATAACTGTGTTTACAGCTTGGGCGAAGGAATTTTAATTTCGTTTTGGAACGCTGTGTGGCTGAACGTGGGGAGGTTATCGGATTTATTTCCGGTTCTGTTTTTGAACAGTTCAGCTAAAGATGGAACGGTCTTTTCAATGGGAAGGTGGATAGGAACTAGGTGGGAATGGGGGAGTTTCGGTTTAGATGCTTCTGATGTGATTTTGATGCAGGATATTTCGGACTTACGTAACTTAATCGCTAATATTACTCCCAATAGCTCTATAACAGATTCTTTGGAGTGGGGTAAAGGAGAAGATAGTGGCTATACCACCAAGTCTGGTTATGTAATTTTATGCAGCATGCAGGTGATTCCGACAGTGGCGGACAATGTTAGGAACAGCTTATCGGTAAATTGGAAGGCGTTGGTCCCGTTTCGTACCAAAGCTTTCGGGTGGAGATGCCTAATTGACAGGTTGCCGCTGAAGATTCCGCTAATTCGTAGAGGGGTTAATGTGGAACCTTGTTGCGTTTTATGCTGCGGAGGGGATGAGGACGCTAGCCATCTTTTCGTGTATTGCTCTTTTTCTAAACAGATTTGGAAGGAAATTTCATCTTGGCTGGGCATAACAGTGGCTCTCGAGGGTTCAATTCAAGAAGGTTTGTTGGCTTGGGTCAGGGAGTGTAGAAAAGAAGGTGTTGGTAAGAATAGTGCCTCTGGGATCTGGTTAACAACAGTTTGGTGCATATGGAGGCACCGTAACGACATTGTGTTTAACGGTGCTTCTCCTATTCTTAATGATTTAGTTTGGTATATTAAGCTTAAGCTGTGGAAGTGGCTAAGTGTAGGTAATATTTCCTTAACCAAATGTAACTTTTATGATTTTTGTAAAAATCCGGTGGGAAATCTTGGGTAAGTTTCAGTTGGTAGGAAATCTTCCTTCATCCGAGTTAGTCTCGGTTTTTGTAAGCGGGTTCGAGTACCCCTAGTGCTCGTTTAGTTTATGAATCTTGCTTATAAAAAAAAAAATATCAAGTGCTATAATTTATATATTAAACGTATGTGAGCCACAGAAATATATAAAAATTATTCTCTGATGTTGACTTTAGTAGATTAAGCACGAGTTTGAATCACTAATTTTTAGTATTTATTCGGTCAACTTTTGTGTTTTGTCTGTTTGTTTTGAGAACTGTATTTTCTGTATAGGTGGCAGTTTGAGAATATTTTAAATTTATTTTTTTGGGAAGCTGTTTTGGTATTTTTCCAAAAAATAATGTTTTCTTTGTAGAGGGCTTTGTTTAGGTTGATGGTGGTTTTCTCTTGACACATGTTATGTTTTATTTGAAAGTGTTGGATAACTAGTAACAAACCCGTGCATACGCACGGGTGTTGTTCAGTTACGTACATTTAGATATATCATTTATTTAAAATAAAATGTTAAAAAAGTAAAAAAAAATTGATTATTTCGTATATAAAAATATTTAGATCAATAATAAATTTTTTTTTCATATACCATTTTTGGATTAAAAATATTTGATCATAAATACCATTTCTTGTATATAAAAATATTTAGATCAATAATAAATTTTTTTCCGTATACATACTCCATTTTTGTTTAGATATCATTTACAAAAGTATTTGGACTAATAGTAAATTTTGTATATAAAAGTATTTAGATCCATAATAGATTTTTTCCCGTATACCATTTTTGAATAAAAAATATTTGGATCATAAATACAATTTTTCGTAAATAATAGATTTTTTTCCGTATACAAATATTATTTTTGTTTATGTATCATTTACAAAAAATATTTGGATCAATATTAAATTATCGTATATAAAAATATTTAGATTAATAATAGATTTTTTTCCCGTATATCATTTTTGGATCAAAAATATTTGATCATAAATACCATTTCTCGTATATAAAAATATTTAGATCAATAATAGATTTTTTTCCCATATACAGACTTCATTTTTGTTTAGATATCATTTACTAAAATATTTGGATCAATACTAAATTTCGTATATAAAAATATTTATATCAATAATACATTTTTTTCGTATACCATTTTTAAATAAAAATATTTGGATCATAAATACCATTTTTCGTAAATAATAAATTTTTTCCGTATATAAATATTATTTTTGTTTAGATATCTTTACAAAAATATTTGAATCAGTATTAAATTTTCGTATATAATAATATTTAAATTAATAATAAATTTTTTGGCCTACACTATTTTTTGAATAAATAATATTTAGATCATAAATAATATTTTTGGTATATAAAAATATTTAGGTTATTCGGTCAATTTTTGTGTTTTGTTTGTTTGTTTTGAGAACTGTATTTTTTGTATAGGTGGCAGTTTGAGAATATTTTAAATTATTTTTTTGGAAGCTGTTTTGGTATTTTTCCAAAAAATAATGTTTTTTTTTTTGTAGAGGGCTTTGTTTAGGTTGACGGTGGTTTTCTCTTGACACATGTTATGTTTTATTTGAAAGTTGTTGGATAATAAATATAGAATATGTATTAAAATCTATCTTTGGTTCAATTTCTGGTAGTGCTACATAACTACTTTCCTTTTGTCACTTAGAATTATTTTCTAATTTTTGATATATTGTGAACCTTATATATCTTGTATTCCTTTTATCTCTTTTAATTATATCATCACTATTTTTTTTGTGTGTTTCTCATATGAACTCCTTGTGCCAATTTTGCATTATAGTGGATTTTGTGATTTTTTCAAGATCATTTTTATTTAGTGGTTTGGAATTTGATTTAAATGAGATATATACTTGTAGGTGAGAATTTGTCAATTATTTTGAATGAGTAATGATTCATTGACAGTAAATATAAAACTTTTCACAGTTACATCTTTCAATAATTCTTTGTAAATAATGATTAAATCAATCTGGAAATTAATTTGATAGATATTATTAAGTAGAGAAAATTAATAAAATTAATAAAATATTATTTGATATTCTATCTTATGAAATTATGTTAATGTATATTAAACTATTAAAATATTTAAATTCTTCGAAATTTTATATATATGATCATATAGTATTAGATAAACTAAACAAAATAATAACGAAAAACATTTGGATCAAGAAAAGCATTCCAAAAACGAAACACTAACCATATAAAACATAGCAAGATTTGTTAGACATGAATTTCACAACTTGATATTACAACTAGTTATTTAAGGAATGAATACTTAAGTTGATTGTAGAGATGTCAACTCCATCTTACATGTCTTGTTTGACATGAATTTGATAAAATTCAAAGCTCAAAAGAAAAGAAACATCAAAATTATGTTTTTTAAATAGAGATCTAGTATTAGTAAAGCAGAAATAAAGTTCCCAAAAGTAAAACAAAAACGAAATTTGAAAGCATTTTATACTGACTCACTAGAAAAAAAAAACAAATAAAACTTAAAAAGTCACGGTTAAATAACATGAAAGAAAAACTAAACCATATAAAACCCTATTCTATTAGAAAAACAAATTAGATCTTGTTGTGAAAAGGATGTCGCGATAAACAAAGAATAAGTAGTTTCTTTGTAATCAAGAAACACACAAGGACAAAAAAGGTGATAAATAAGAAGAATAATAAGGATTGATTATAACTGTTATTCTTTCCTTTCTCTTTAAATCAAGATTATAAGTTATAAGAATAACAAATAACCCTCTCACCCTAAATTAGGATTTGCAGTATGCAATGATGAAAAACTAGTATGTTATTTATAATAAAACCTAACATACTAAACTAATGGGTTTTTTCACAAATACCCATTACAGCCAACTTAGGGTACAAGCTAACTTAAACAATTGGACATAACAAACCGGCCCAATTAGAAATACTAACAACCCTAGTATTTCGACACCCACATACTAGAACATACTTCGACAATAATATGTAGGTCTTCGAAACAATCTCTGTCGAACCCGAAGCTACCGTTTGACACACTAGAGTTCTATCCAATTCTCACAGATCTTACACCAACCCGGACACCATCAACAAATTAGAATTTCTCAAAAGAGGATCCAAAGCCACCAAACAACCCTAGAACCAAGGTAAAATTCTCTATAAGTATTATTAAGGCAAGGGTGAGATTCTGAAGTTAAAAAGAATTATAGAAGAGTTCATCATTGATATACTTAAATTCCATTTTCAACTCTGAAAAATATTTTTGTCATCGACTCCTTTCACGTTTGTTGAAAAATTTGAAAAAAAAATGTTGTTCCGAGCTATTCCGATAAACAAAACAACATGTCAAATCATTCTAAAATCACACGTCATCCTACTACCCAAATAATAGATAAGCTTAAACAAAAGCCTATGGTCACTAGGTAGAACTAGGGGTGGCAAACGGGCATGCTCGCCCCACAAAAGTCCGCAAAAAAATGGGACAGGGCGGGACGAGCATATTTAAGAGTGCGAGTCTAAAACTTTGTCCCGCCTCGCAAAAAAGTGAGGACATGGCGGGGAAAGCCCGCGGACATTGAACCTTTTAGGCCTAAAAATAATAAAATTGTAAGAAAAAGTTCATGCCCACAAAATCCCACAAATAAATGGGGCAGGACGGGGCGGACACATTAATGGGAACGGGCCTAAAACTTTGTCTCGTCTCGCGAAAAAGTGCGGGCAAAACAGGCATGCTCGACGGGCCCGACCCGTTCTTCCACCCCTAGGTAGAACCACTCACCAATCCATGCATTTAAAAATCATATACCACACAACTGAAGTTACATCACAGTGACAAACAAATGAGAAATTGACTCAATCGAGCCCCACATACATAGGAAAAGAAACTCAACTAAGATCAACAATCACCCTCAATTTAAACAAATTCAATTTAGAGTGAAATCTATCTTGAAGAAGATGAAAAGAAAACACCACAATCTTAAAAGGAGCTCAACTAACACATATAAGGGGAAGGGTTAAGTTATCAAACTGATGAAGAGAAAGTATATGGATTATAGAAATGAACTTTCTACATTTGTTATAATTACAATGTCATGCTAATACATTTTTACTTGTAGGTGGGGAAGGTGAATGAAAAAAATTAACTAAAAAAACTCCATACTATGGGTGTGGTTCTTCAAAGGTTTGTGTTTCTATGAAGAAAAAATATAAGTAGGATGAAGCTAAAGTGAAAGTCGCAAACTTGTGTGAAATACCCATAATTAGGGGTGTTTGCGGTGAGGTTTGGACGGTTTTGACATAAAAAATCATTTGAACCGCAAGAGAAAAAAGTGTGCGGTTCGGTTTGGTTTGGTTGACTTTTAGAAATAAAACCAAACCAAACCAATGCGGTTTGGGTTAGTTCGATTGGTTTGGTTTTTTTACAAAAATTTATTGAGCCATACATACACATATAGATGACAAGATAACTTTGTATTTAGCCATTTATGCGTTATCAAATAACAACAAAATTCATCATATTTGGATAAAAAATTTCCATTTAATATTAAAAAAATTAAGATGAGATAAAAGTGGAATAAAAAACATAAAACAGTAGCATAAAACAATATCAAAAACATTATAATGAAATAAAAAAAGATGAAATATTAGAGAAGATGAAAAAGAAATGAGCATTGAAGATGAACATTAAAAACGCAATTGGAAGAGAGATTAGTAGAATAACAATAATAAGGTGAAAAAGAAAGAACTTAAAAGATGAAAGACTAGAAAAGAAGAGGTGACATGTACTTGGAAAAGAATAAGAGAAGAAGGCGCAATACTGCTAGGAGAGATTTGAGAAGACTTAACTGAAACCTTAAGTGTGAGGAAGAGAAAATCATTTGTAATTGTAAGGTTAAGACATAATAGGTTTGAGTTTAGCTTGGATATAGGTTAACTGAAATTTGAGGGTTGTAACATAATGCGGTTTTGTTCGGTTTGATTCGGTTTGTTAAATACAAACCACAAACTAAACCGAACCGCGCAGTTTGTTAAAAAATGTCCCAACTACATCTGAGCCAAATGCGATTTTTTGCGGTTTCGGTTTGATTTGGTTTTGTGGGTTTCTATTGGGCTGCTTGTTTGTTTATGTTGTATGTTGTATGTTATTTAAGGTTTGTTGTTGATGTATGTTGTTGTTAAGGTTAGTTTAATGATATACCTTTTAAATTCGAGTTTCATTACATTCAATCAATATGCCATATAAGATGAGTTTATTATATCGTATGTGGTTTTAGTATTTTTTCCAACCCCTTACCGAATATATAACCTTTCAAATTAAATTTTTAGAAAATTATAATATAATATATTAAATTATATTAGAAAACAAATTACATTTATCAATGTTATGCACGATTTCTTCAACTCATTATCCGCATTTCGCTCTTTAACAGTTAGAAATTGATTTAATTCTTATAGTTCTTCAACCTCCCCTTCCTTCACCTCTAATCACTACAAAAAATAACACTTTTTATGACGAAGCTTTCACCATGTACAATAAAAAACCACGGATACATGTGACCGGAGCGTCTTATTTTATTTAAAAAATAATAGTAATAAATCAGTTACCTCGGATTTAAATAAAACCTACATAAATATACGCTCAGGATTTGAGGTTCAACTCACAGCTCCTTTTATTTAATGTTTTATATGGAACTAAAAAGACGCTTTTATTTTTTTTAGATTTTACGACAGATATGTTTCCTCGGTTTTTTGTAAAACCGAGATCAAAACTCCCTTTTTTTTCTGCAACCAAAAAGGCGCCTTTATTTTTTGTAGATTTTACGGGATAGCTTTTTATATTATCCGATTTAAATAATCCTTATCTTTTTAATTCCTTAAGTTTCTACCTAAATCAAATTTCGAGCCCTAACTAAAGAACACTTCTTCTCCAAGGAGTCATAGCGAACGAAAAAACTTTCTCACTGGTATGTTATTATTGTTACTGTTGTTGTTGTTATTCTCCATTATTGTTGTTCTCCATTACTATTGTTCTTGTTGTTGTTGTTCTCCATTACTGTTGTTGTTGTTGTTCTCCATTACTGTTGTTGTTGTTGTTCTCCATTACTGTTGTTGTTGTTGTTCTCCATTACTGTTGTTCTTGTTGATCTTCATTATTGTTGTTCTTGTTGTTCTACATTATTGTTGTTTTTGTTTTTCATTAGTGTTGTTCTTGCATGTTGTTGTTGTTGAGAAGTATTATTTTGGGTTGTTTTAGGTTTTAGTTTTGGTGTTTTTTTTATTATTAACGTACAAACTGCCTTAAGAATCAATGAATATGGGAAAGACTTGGACCTCTCCAAGATAATTTACTGTAAGTTATAATTTTTATATATGAAGCATTTCCTTCATTTTTGTTTTAGTTTTATTCAAATTTAGTATAATATGAAAGCTGATAGATTATTGTGTATGAAAACATAAAATGAAACCCCCTAAATTAGTTGTAACATTAAGCTGACAGATAAGAAACCATAGAATAAAACTTTCATTAATTAAAATTACAAAAAGTTCATTTTTCATTAATCATATCTAAATCCTCTGGCTGATATAAAATTTTGCCAAGTATAATATGTTTCATCATCATCAAAATCGATGATGAATGACCTTTTCACTTTTCTTCTTCGTCTTTATCTCCTCTTTCTGAGAGCTCTCCTTAGTCTCAAAGCTTTGGTAGCAACATGGTCTCTTTCAACAACTTGGACCTGTACATCCACATCACCTTCTGTTCTCTCAGCATTGGATGAAGTACCCGATTTTTGTTTTGGTTCTTTCATGACTTAGACCTCTTCTTTGATTTCTTTGGATAAAGTTTCAGCAGAAGTACTCATTTTGATTCTTCATCTTCTCTAATTTCTTTGGATGAAATTCTTTCGTTTTTATATTGATTCTTCTAATTCTTCTTCTTATATGATCTTTGGAAGTCTAAAAGCCAAAAGATTTCATGCATGTCAAGTACTAGTAATTCCTTCTAATTATTGCTTCTTTAATTCTCCATGTTTTCTTATCTTGGAAGTTAGAAAGATCTTCTGGTAAACTAGATACCTTGAGTTGTTGAATGATTACATATCTTTGTCTTTTCAAAATTCTTTTTCCCTTTTTTGATATTCCTTCCACTCCTTTTTACGCATAATTTTAATGTAATTATGTGTACATTGTAGGTTCCCAATGAATTGTGTCATTGATGTTATTCTTGTTCTTGTTAATTTTGTTCTTGTTATTGTTCTCCAATACTGTTCATGTTATTTTGCTTCTCCATCCAGTTCTGAAAATAATAAAAATGATGATATTGGGAATCGAACCCATGTGCATTTATCATTACCCCTTAGTGTTTTAATAACCAAGGTAATAAGGGTTCAATGACGACATATGTTACCTCGCTTTCGTATCCGACGTTAAACGCATTTCGCGTCCGATGTTAGATGTGTTTTTTGTAGTAGCGAATTTTGTATTCAAAGTAAATAATATTTTGCAAAATGAATTAGAGGTCAAGAAAGGGGTGGTTGAAGAACTAAGAGCATTGAAACAAGATCTAACCATTAAAGAGCAAAATACGGATTATGGACTGCAGAAACTTGTACACCATTGATTAGTGTAACTTGTTCTTCTTATATAACTTCATAGCTCATATTATGTTTTTCTAAATTTGATTGAAAGATTATATGTTTAGTGAGCAGTTGGTGAAATAATCATTCCACATAAGTTATAATAAACTCAAGTAGACATATGATCACGGTTGTAAACAAAGATTGTGGTTATATATTATGCGCTAAGTATTTCACCACTGTTGGATTCTAGGACCGAGGTGAAATGTGTTGAAATTTGGAAAAAAAAAATGTAGGTGGTGAGACTTAAACCCCAGATCACAACTGTAATAGTATGTTATGCGCTACAAACCTTTTACCATGGCTAGTCCCTCATTGTTGTAAAGAGGAAACATACAACCACATGCTACTTTACCACATATCACCATTCATAATAGAATATTCTACCAACCGTGATTAAATGTATATTTTGTAGTAGTGTCATGGCCAAATAATGGTCTCCTATACCTGAAATTCAAAATCAGACTACAACATACCAACTGACAAATCTACCCCATATGCCCCTGTATATATGATAAGAAATAATAAAAAGTCTAGAAAACCTAATCTTAAGACTAATATTGATAGATAACACTTATTATACATCCTCGTATCTATTAATATTGTAATTAAGTTTCTAAAAAATTAAAAAATGGAACAATTATCTCAATTTTTATATTGTATTTTAATTTTAATTATTATTGTGAAAATCTATTAAAACAACCTAATTTTTCTATTAAAAAACTTTATCACCATGAAGAATGAGAATTTTTCTCTCCCATGAATTAAAGCATGTGTGTTTGACCAAAATACAAACTAATCTCTCGCATATAAATCAAAATAATATTCATCTACTCTTTTTTTCGATTGATAAATTATTAAATTTATTTAGTTACAATTAAAAATAAATTAGTTAAGTAAAATTGTCATTTAAGTTGCAAAATTAATTTTGTCAAATAAAAATTATTAAAAATTATTATTTTATTTAAATTCAAACAAAAATTATTTTTAATTTGTAAATTATTATTAACTTAATGGAGAGTTGATATACAATTTAATTAAAATGACTTCACCAAAAAAATCAATTGTGCGACATCACAGTCGAAACTCCCTTTTATATATATTGTTTAATTAATTTCATATGTTGATTTGAAGCTAAGATGATCAAGATATTTAACTCTCAAATTCAAAGATGAAATATATTTTCAATAGGGCAAAAAATATTAACAAATGGAAAGGTATTTTAAAGTACCTCATTTAGTTGTTTGCGTTCTAGGGTCAGAGATCGAACCCGCAACAATTAGTTTTCACATGACCAATGTTGAAGTAGGATAACGACATTTGATTTTTGCCAACAATATAATATAAATTATTAATCAAACTATATTTCATAATCACTTAATCTGGATTCTCTTGTTGCTTCTGTTCAGCACTAATTTCATCCATAAGAACCTAATTTATATCTAATTATTAGCTAGTTCATCATTTCTTTAATTCATAATATCCATTGGATTTGGAGCATCACCAAAGACTGAAGAGAGAAAACAGGAGACGATCCATTCTGATAATCACTAGAGTTACACACACAAAATATTATTAAAAAATACAATTAAAAAAAAATTGGTATAGCATTGAGTATGTAAATCAATGATAGATAACACTCTCATGTCATCTAGCATTGATTTACATACTCAATCGATAAATAAATATATTTGGCTTAAATAGTCTTCTGGTCCCTGTAAGTTAGCGAGTTTTTGCGTTTAGTCCCTAATTTTTTTGTAGGTCTGAATCATTATATTTCACTTTCTCGTTGCTTTTGGTCCCTGACGTCAAAGTTCAGTTACAAAAGCGTTGACGTGGTAAACGTTGCTGATGTGGTGGCCTTTTTTTTTTTCATTTTCCATTTTTTTAAATATCCAGTAATTCCATGTAAGTTTTGTTTGTTTGTTATTTTACTTTGGTCCCTAAAATCTTAAAATATAAAAATTAAAAAATAAACACGGTGGTGAAGCAAGGGTGTTTGTTCGGATCTGATAAATCGTGGCGGTGGCTATGGAGATCGCGCGCGGATGAGTTGTTGTCCAGTGTTGGGTCCGACGACGAAAACTGTTTGATTTGTTCTTTTTCTATTTCCGTTTTCTGCTAATGAGCAATAACTACAAAAAGATAACAAACAAATATTGTCGTAACTATTAATAGAACATATGTTGGTAGTTTATGATGATGATTGAAGGATTTGATTTAGGCTATATTAATGGTGATATGTTAGTTTATGAATTGGTTTGATTTTGAAAAAACTTGGTTATGGTTTAAGTGGCTTTATCTGTACAGGTTGTGCAGTGTTGGGAATTTTTTTGAAGGTGGCTGAATTGGTTTGTGAATGTGTTAGCGAAACTGGAACTTATGAATTTCCAGTGTAGAAAAGTTTGTACGTGGAGATGGTTTTACAGAAATAAGGGTTAGAATTTGTTGATAAAAATGCACAGGTTAGAAATTGTTTAAATTTTAAGAATTAGATTAATTGAGAGAAAGAAAAGTAAAGTGATTTATTATTTTTTTTTGGTTTCTCTCTATGTTGATTTTATGTCAAAAATATGGGGTTTCTCTTACTATCCAGTCTGCCATGCGTACGAACCACAAAGGGTTTTTTCTTTGAATGGTAGAAACATGACTTGCTTTGTTACATAGAATTTGTTTATAGTAAGTAATGATAAAAAAAAGTCATTTAAAAAATCAAATATATAAAAATATCAAAATATGTTATTTAATTTTTAATTCTCTCTTAGAATTTAGTATTCTTATTTCTATATTTTACCCCTACTAACATTTTGTTTTGACTGTGAGGTACTATACTCGAGACTCTCGGACTTTCGTGGACAATTGCAATTTTATACTTAATATTTCGTATATATTATTTCCCACTTTAATTTTTTATTTTGGGTTTGTAATGATTCTTTAGTTTCATCCCCATTTGGCAAATTGTAATCCCCATCCCGAAGTCTTGTAATAACGTAGGACTTTACTTTCTGCACCTTTAAACTGCTATTTAACTGCTAGATGTATGTTAATAGAATTGTATGGCAAGACTAAAACTGAACATATCTAACTCTAACTTCAAGATTAAATTTCTGAATCAATACACTCCTCACACACTCACCTTTAGGGTAACCTCTCTTCGTTACCTTTCGATTATAATGGTCAAGTCCCTCGAACGTGAAGATGTCTTAGCAAGGTTGCCTACGATTAATATCATCATAGTCCCTTCGATATAAAGATCATAGTCCCTCGATGACCCTTCGATGTTTCCTACGAAATATGATCTAGTCCCTCGAATTGCCTACGAAAATGATGATAGTCCCTTCGAATGCTAAGACATCCTTACAAGTTTCCTTCTATGACCATTTGATGACCCTTTGATGTCCCAAATACTTCCAATGAAAGGACTTCCCACTAACTAATGGTGTGGATAGTCTATTTCCCTTAAACAAAAGACTTTAAGAACAAGAAAGACCTTACAAACTTAGGGTAGGTAACTCCTGATTGCTTGCTCAACTCAACATTCAAAATACTTTTCACACCTCACATTTCAAACACTTTCAAAGACTACACTTTGTATACATTCACACGAAAATCATTACAAAGTTAAACTTCTTTTACAAAATGTTTTTCTATACACACACTACACTCTTTTTCACACACAAGTTAAACAAAAACAAAGTGAGCTAAGCAATTAAGAGCCCATGGATAACCTTAAATACAAAGGGTGCTAATACTTTCCCTTTGTATAACCTACCCCTGGACTCAAAATCTTTAAAAAGGTCTTTCCTGTTTTTTTGCCTTTCCTAAATTGGATAAAATAAAAGTCGGTGGCGACTCTTGCTAACCGCAATATATTTTGCGAAATAACAAAACAAAAAGTCAGTTCTCCCACCGTATTACAAAACTGGCGATTAATTCCATGTAAGATTTGTTTTTTTTGTTTGTTTTACTTTGGTCCCGAAAACAGGAGACGATCCATTCTGATCATCACTAGAATTGTACACACTAAAATATTATTAAAAAATACAATTAAAAAAACATTTTGGTATAGTATAAAGTAAAGAAACTACCTTCCAAGAAGAGAATCTTAGATAACACTCTCATGTCATCTAGCATTGATTTACATACTTAATAGATTGAACCCATGGCCTATGCAACAATAAACCATTCTCTATCCACTTGGCCAATCGACCATCTTGTTTAAATAACTATAATAAGAATATATATTACATAAAGGCTGTAATACTATCAAAATAATTTATTAATTAGTTTAACTTTTTATATCACTAAATAGTTTATTAATTAATAAAATAATTTATTAATTTATTTATTTACAATTAATCTTTTAATTAATAATATTAATATTTTATTACTATTTAATAAAATAGTGAAAATATAAAATATTTCATAAAATATTAATATTTAATAAATTATTTAATATTTAAATTATTAATATTAAACAAATTAATAAATCGTTAATTAATAGTTGATATCTTCATCCCTAACCTTCATCCTCATAATTAAGAACTAAAACCAAATAAATGTGTTCATATCTTCACCCCCAACCTTCATACACCCAGAATTTCTGTCTTATATAGTCTTTTCATCCCTGTAAGTTGGCGTGTTTTTGATTATAGTCCCTAAATCTCTTTTTTCCTTACGATTTTAGTCCCTAATTATGAGTTTCTGTACCTGCATTTTTTTGCTTTAGTCCCTAATTCTGGGTTTCTCTTACTTCATTTTATTCTCAGTATAATTTTTTACAGAATATATGAAAAAAATTATTGATCTCATAATTTGGCTTCACCAACTTAAACTAGGTTTTATACACTGAATGACAAGAAAAAGAATGCAATGATATTGAAGAGATCATATGAAGATTAAAGTAAAAATGTAATTGAGAATGATTGTTGAAATGATTGAGAAAAATGAATGATCTTGTTTGTGATAAAATAGAGATTGAGGATGAGTTTAAAGGTGAGGAAAATGGATATTGGCGAACTTATGTAATATATATTTGTTTTGCAATCTTGTTAACAAATTCAATGGTTGGCCAAGTGGATAGAGAATGGTTTTTTATTGCAAAGGCCAGCGTACGTGGAATTACTGGGTATTTAAAAAAGAGACCATTTTTTTAGGGACCAAAGTAAAAAAAAACAAACAAAGCTTACGTGGAATTACTGGGTATGAAATTACTGGGTATTTAAAAAAGAGACCATTTTTTTAGGGACCAAAGTAAAAAAAACAAACAAAGCTTACGTGGAATTACTGGGTATTTAAAAAAGAAAGTGAGATAAAAACAAACAAACCTTACGTGGAATTATTGGGTATTTAAAAAAGAAAGTGAGATATAGGGACTCAGACCTACAAAAAAAGATTTAGGGACTAAACGCAAAAACTCGCTAACTTATATGGAGCAGAAGACTATTTAAGCTAATATATTTTTAGTGATCAATTATATTTCATTAAAAGAAAATCAATTTTCATATTCTTCCTTAATGAGGTCATGTTTCACACTTTAATATATTATAACTTAATAATTGTTTTCTATAATAAAAATTAAATTTAAATAACCACTTAACTATAAAAAGGTTTTTATATTTGTAACATAAAATGAAACTTATAAAAATATATAAATATTTCAACTTTTAATATCTAATTAGTTAATGCATGTTAAGTGTACCATCTCGATTTATTTAGTTATTTATATAATTATTTTATTTGGTGTTTTATTATTTATTTATTTATTTATTTATTTAATTATTTAATTGTCTGTTGTTGTGTTAATTGGCTATTTGAGTTATTAGAATTATTAGTAGAATAATAATATAATAGTTATTGGGCCTAATTGTTGGGAATAGAAATAACATGAGTGAGTGTGACTAAGCCCATTAACTTAAGAGAAAGATAGTAAGGAAAATAGGGTTATAGAGTCATAACTATCATTTGGGAGAAAGAGAGAGCTCTAGGGAAGAAAAGAAAAGAAAAGAGGATAAAAGAGGAAGTTTGGTACTAGAAGAAGAAGGAATTTCTTGAAGAGGTAAGCGTCTGACTTCCTATTATTATGGTTATATGTGATTATATGCAATGAAAATGATACATGTTTAGGATTGGGTGTTTCAATTGATGAGATTTTGGGATAGTTAGAGTTTTGATATAAACTTTGGATTTGATGATGAAATAGGAGAAATTGACATGATAGGTTAGTACCCATAAAGAGTAATGCATTAGGTTACTATTGTATAATGAAAATCTGGTGTTTGATGGGTGTATTTTGAACATATAACATGTGAAAATCGGATTTGGTTTGGGTTGGGAGAGTGCTGAAATGCATAGTATTTTTTGGTTCTGGTGCGAGTCGTCGGCGGGCATTTTGCTTCGCCGGGAGAATGGTTGTTTGTAAGCCTTCGTCGGGCGAGACCAGCGGGCGAGAGGGTCAAAAATGTGACCAATTTTCTGTTTTGTAAAAATTCTAAAGTGCATAACTTTTGATCCGTAACTCCGTTTTATGCGTCGTTCGAAGCATTAGGAAGCTAATGTGATTATCTTTATGATATAAGTAGAATGTTTAGAACTTGATGAATTAATGATGATGTTGTTGTGTGAATAACATGTAATTATGTATATGTGAGTTATGATTTGATGAATTGTGAGTAACATTGTGATAGTATGTTATGTGGTGTGATATTCATGATGTGTCTGAATGAATATATGATATTTGAATGCTCTTTGTTGAGGATGATTACTTGATGCATGTTGTGCAACTTCGGTGAATAATTCTTATGAGTTGGATTATTGTGATAGACGTGTATGGTTAAGATTGAGAGAGGATCTTAATTTGCATATGTTGTTGTTGAGTTGCACATGCATCATCTTTGGTCAAGAGGCAATGGGTGCTAGTTCTCGCGGAGACTAGTGACTTATCCCAAGCTCAGAGAGGGGGCTTGAAAGTTTAGAGAACGGGCTTTTTACAAGTTATCTGTCTGCGAGATGGACCCGGTATATCCGGAAAGGATAACAGAGTTGGTACCACATGTATCAGTTGCATATGTTGTTGTTGAGTCACATGTATTATTATTTGTGGATGCTATGTGATGATGTGATTTGTGATAATTGTGTTGGATGCTATTTTGAGCCTTGTTGCATATTTGGCTATGTGAAATAGATTGTGGAATGCTATTTACATGTTATGTAAGGTGTGATGATTTCTTGTATATGTATGATATGCATTGCTTATTTTTACATATTTCTATGATAATGTGAATTCTCACCCTTCTGTTGGAATTATGTTTTATGCAACATCGCTCAGGTACCAAAGATAGTGGTGATTTGCACGAGGATAGTGAAGAAACCTAGTTGATCTTCTTTTCCATTTTATTAGGTAGTGAGTCGATGATCTGGTCATGTAACACTTGGGGGTTTAATGTCGAACTCATGTTTTGTTATTGAGATGTATTGTGATATTTGCTTATGGATTATGTTTCTCTGAAATAATATTTGTTGTTGAGCGGCCTTAGTGCCTAATATTCTGGATTTGGCATTTATTGATGATCATGATGAATATTATTGAGACATGATTATAGTATGGGATATAATCATTTTGCTAATACATGAGTTATGTTATTTTCGTTGTTGTATATATGGAAAAACGTAATGTTAATATATGTTATGTATTGATGACCAGGTGTATCTGTTATCTGAGATTTGTGTTGATAGTTCTCGAAAGCTTTTTTTTTAGTTTTTGGGAATGTCGGTGTGACACCCTTTTTATGTATGCATGCTAATTTACTCTGATTATATGTTATATTTTTGGGTTATAGAAAGGGGTGTTACATTAGTGGTATCAGAGCATGGTCGACCAGTTGGTCAAGGTTATTAATTTCTTTTATTCTTGTTGTATTAGATTTGTGTATCTGACACGATCAATATTGTTTGTCTGTCTGGTTGTTGGTTGTCTTAGGACAATGATTGCGGGAAGGAATGATGATGCTATTACCGAGGCATTGACAATGTTGGTTGGTGCTATTGGACAAGTACCACAGGCGAATACTGTTAATGGAGAAGAGAATGAGTTCAGTGTTTTGGGATATTTTATAAAGAATAAGTCGTTGATTTTTGAGGGAGAGCATGAACCTGACGAGGAACAAGCATGGTTGAAAGAAATCGAGAAGATCTTTCGAGTTATGAATTGTACCGATGTGCAGAAGGTGTAGTTTGGCACTCACATGCTAGAGAAGAAAACTGAGGTTTGGTGGCATAACACTGTGCAAAGATTTGATGAGGAAGACATGGAAGTTACTTGGGCTCTTTTCCGTGATGCTTTTTTGGAGAACTATTTTCCATAAGATGTGTGTGGAAAGAAAGAAGTGGAATTTCTGGAATCGAAGAAAGGAAATGGTACTGTAGCGGAGTATGCTGCAAGATTCCAATAGTTGATCAAGTAATGTCCTCATTACAATACTATGAATGTTGAGAGGTCTAAGTGTTTGAAGGTTGTGAATGGTTTGAGACCTGATATCAAGAAGGCTATTGGATATCAACACATTACCCGTTTAGATGAGTTGGTTAATAAGAGTAAGATCTATGATGAGGATAGTAGGGAGATTAGTTCATACTACAAGTCTTTGAATGATAAGAAAAGTAAGGGGAAATTCCGTAGGAAGCCATATGATGACAAGAAGAAACAATCTGGTTTTGGCAAGAATCCAAGTGGGGGAGGAGCTTCTACTTTGATTAAGTGCTTCAAGTGTGGTGTTGAGGGACATCGTGTTGTGGATTGTTCAAAGGTTGAGGTGACATGTTTCAAGTGTGGCAAAGTGGGTCACAAGGCTAATAGGTGTGGAGTTGGTTTGGGTGTGACTGGCTACAACTGTGGTGAGCAAGGACACATTAGTACCAAGTTTGACAAACCAAAGAAGGAGCAAGCGAAAGGAAAAGTGTTTGCATTGTCTGGTATTGAGACTACTGCTGAGGATAGGCTAATCTGAGGTACGTGCTTTATTAATGGTACACATTTGATTGCTATTATTGATATTGGTGCAACGCATTCTTTCATTTATTTGGATTGTGCTATGAGATTGAATCTTGTTTTATCTGATAATCGTAGAAGTATGGTTATTGATACACCTCCTATGGGTTTTGTGTCTAATTCTTTTGTGTGTTTGAATTGCCAGTTGACTATATTTGGTAGAGAATTCGGAATTAATTTAGTTTGCCTTCCATTAGAGCAACTTGATGTGATTGTGGGTATGAACTGGTTTGAGTTCAATCGTGTTTATATTAATTATTTTGATAAGACGGTTATCTTTCCTAAAACTGGTTTTAAGGAAGAATTGTTTGTGTCTGCTAAGCAAGTGGATGAGTCTGTGCAAGATGGTGCGACGTTGTTTATGTTGTTGGCAACCTTGGATGTTCATGAGAAGAGAATAATTGAGGAATTGCCAATAGTTTGTAATTTTTCATAGGTATTTCCTAAAGATGTAAGTGATTTACCGCCAGAACGTGAAGTGGATTTTACGATTGATTTAGTTCCTAGAACTAGTCCTATTTCGATGGCTCCATATTGGATGTCAACTTCTGAGATAAAATATTTGAAGAGTCAACTTGAGGATTTACTTGAGAAGAAGTTTATTCGTCTGAGTGTGTCGCCATGAGGTGCGCGTGTTTTGTTGGTTAAGAAGAAGTAAGGTTCCATGAGACTTTGTGTTGATTATAGACAGCTGAACAAAGTGACGATTAAGAACAAAATTCTCATAAAATGATAAAATATTTTAAGATATGTTAGAACTTTTCGTGTCTGACAAATATTTAAGAGCTAAGAATTGAAATAAAAAACTTGATCTAAACCTTAATCAAAAGACGGAAGCGATTGTAATTTTCAAAAAAAAGAAAATAGGAAAGAAGAATTCGTTGAAAAACTCAATAAATCAATTCAAATACTGAAGGGATGACTTTAAGAATTCTAAAAGAATGATCATTAAGTTCATTAGAGAAAATTCTTTTATTGAAGAAATAGTGAAATCAACTTTATGATTTCGTTTGAAAGAATAATTTTGGTAGATGAAACATCTTCTAAAGGATCATCGTCTGTTTATGAAGAAGCTCCGTTAAAGAGAATATATAGTTCGAATAATAATGATGATGAAGAAAGTTTGGTCTGTAAAATCTCTGAAAGAAGAAATGATGGAGGATTTTATAAATAATGTCAAATATAATTGAACTCACCCAATTAGAAAATACAGGTTCTACCATGACCAGCCAAACTCTTAATCATTAACATTAAATGTGAAAATAGAATAAAAAAAATTAAAATTATTTATTTAATTTTTAATAAAAAATTATTTTATTATTTGTTTTGAACCTCTGATATCAGGATTGGTTCTAGTTTTAATGGTGTGGCCGACTTGGATTTACTGTGTCAAACTTAAAGAGATATATTGAAAAAAAACGGTACATTTACTGTGTGAAAAAATACAGCACAAAATTGCAAAGAATGCAATGAAGGATGAAAATTAAAAAAAAAAAAACATAGCAATGGGTCCGGTGATATTCAGAAGTAGGACCCCAAAATTAGGAGCTATGATACCAAGTATAAAAAATGTTTCAATATTTTTCTCAGTTATTACTACAATACTAGGACTAACTATTAGATAGAGTTAAATCTAAACGTAATGGACTTGTATAATAGATCTCATACAAATAAAGTAAAACAATTATAAATGTTACTATTTGCAGTATAATATTTACAACAAGATCTATTTCAACACAAACACGTGCAAACCTTCATCTTGCCACAGACAATATTCGTTAGACCACTTTGAAAGGAGTGCCAATGGAAGAAGATAGCATTAAAAGAATGTTCTTATCATTCTTAGTGGTGGATGACACAAACGTCAGGCTCCATTCAACTAGAAGTCTAGAACAAGTGAGTGATAAAAAATATCCACACATCTTCTTCAATGACTTTATCTCAATATTTTTCCTTGTCAAAATTTACTATATAAAGCTATTATAAATAGCCATAGGATCAAAATCTCAAATAAGATTCCATTTAAATGAAAGTTTGTGATGCATAATCCTTTAGTATAGATGTTTACCCAAAAGTTTAATGACCAGGGTCTTCTTCCAAGGCTAACATAATTATTTGAAAATGGTATCATTAATATGTTTGTGACATATCTTAATAAGGCCTTGTTGAATCAAATCAATGTGAGCTCATTGTGTTGTAATTTTCTTATTCTCTAAAAGCTTATCTCTAAAGGAACATTTGTTTTCATCTTGCATATACCTTGATTCCATTTGGTGGCTTTCTCAATGATACCAAAGGCGATGATGCAGAGAATACATGAGAGGGATTGTGGCTTTCTCGATGATACCAAAGGTGATGATGCAGAGAATACATGAGAGGGATTGTGTGAGTACAACATAACTCTAGAGTTATCAAAACTATTCACCTCTCCCTAATCGGGCTACTCAACTCTAAACGAGTTGATTGTGTTGGAACAAGCACAAAATTTTAAGTAAAGTAATGGAAAAAATAAAGAATTTGAGAAGATGAAGTTAATTGAGATATTGAGTGAGAAAGAGAGTAATTAAAAAAAAAAAATTAACAAATGACATTAACTTCAAACCATGCTACATGAGGGATATTTATAGAATACTAACCAATACAAGCTGGAACCAAAAACAGACCCAAAAGCAACTAAAAAACACAAAAATCGCGAAGGAAATTGATTTCTCCAAATTGGGTAATCGATTTCCCTAATTTGAAAACCAAAAATAAAACACCACAACACTCAGGAAATCAATTTCCCCAAACTCGGAATCGATTTCCTCTTCGCAACACTGTCTTTCCAAATTTCCAAAAGTGCTTTTCCTATAAGCTGCTTTCCACGAAACGATCTCAAAAGCTTCAATAATGCATTTGAATTATCAAGGACTTTAATACACAACCTTGATTCAAATGCTCCAAATTCTCCATACCTAAACTTGTCACTAGCTTCTTGAACACCACATTTGTTACACCTTTCGTTAACAAATCCGCAACTTGTTCTTCGCTTCGACAATATCCTAATCTCAACTGGCCTGCACACACCAGATCCCTCAAGTAGTGAAATCTCGTCTCAATATGCTTGCTTATCCTATATACTATGGTATTCTAAGCAAGACTAATAGCTGAAACATTATCAACCAAGAGTGTGACAGCTTCTTCCAACTTGTTGCCCAACACTTCCAGTAGATTCACAAGACACACATCCTGACACGCGCACAACGACGTTGCAATATACTCGGCCTCACAAGAAGAGAGTGCCACCACAAGTTCTTTTTAGAACGCCAAGAGATTGAAGCTCCTCCAAACATAAAGACATAACCAGCCGATGAATTTCGATCGTCCTTATCTCCGCACCAATTGGAATCCGTGTAACCGAGCAATTGGCACTTTCTGCCCGTGTCAGTTGCGGGAAAAAGAATTCTGCAGCCAAGAGTACCTTTGATGTATCACAGTATTATTTTAACTGCCTCCGAGAGAGACACCTTCGGTCTCTCCATAAATCTACTCGCAATGCCGACACTAAATACCAAATCTGGTCGCGTATTGCACAAATAACGTAACAATCCAATGAATCTCCTATATTGCGTTGGATCCACATCCTGCTCATCATCATTTTCGGAGAGCTGCAACCTTGCTTTAGTTGGTGTATTGGCAGCATTGCAATGCTCCATATCACACCTCTTCAATATCTCAAGTGCATACTTTCTTTGATGCATAAGCAATTCTAGTTTTACTTGTGGAAATCTATGACAAGAAAGTAAGTTATGATACCAAGGTCACTCATTTTAAACTCCTCCATAAGCTCACTCTTAAACTTAGAAGTGCTTAACTCATTGTTGTCTGTGATTAACAAATCGACCACATATAAGCAAAGTATTATCACATCTTTGCTCGCACCGGTCTTCATATAGACACCATGCTCCAAAACACACTTCTTGAAGCCAACATCGACTAGGAAACCATCTATGTGTTTGTTCCAAGCTCTTAGAGCTTGTTTCAAACCATAGAGTTCTTTATTTAACTTATATACCCTTCCCTCTTGATTTGTCACAACAAAATCATGGGGATGTTCTACATAAACTTCCTCCTCAAGTGGACCGTTCAAAAATGAGGATTTCACATCCATTTGATACATCGACCGATTGTTGCAATTCGCAATTCCAACAACTAGCCTAATTGTTTACAGCCTAGCAAACGGTGCAAACACCTCATCGAAGTCTATACCTTGTCTTTTCAAAAATCCCTTCACAACAAGTCGAGCCTTATGCTTGAAAATTTTGCCTTTTGAATTTTCCTTCACTTTATGGACCCATCTCACACTGATTTCCTCCTTCCATTTCGGCAAATTAACTAGCTCCCAAGTACTATTCTTCTCGATCGATTCCTGTTCCTCTTTCATCACACACAACCACTTTGGATTGCTTAATGCCTCATCCGTGCTAACGGCCTCGGATTTAGCCTTAAGCGCAAAGTGAATGAGATCACTGTCATTGTTAATCTCTTTATCCCAGAATACTTCGCAATCTCGAAGCCTCTGAGGCAAACCTCTTCTTCTAGCTGGTCGTCTACTGGATTCATCGTTTTCAACTTCGACCGGCTGCTGCTCACAATTTTCAGAATTCTTATTTTTTGTATTTACTTCAGAAAATCAATTTCGAGCAGGAGGGTAATCGATTTCCACTTCTGCAGACTCAATTCCAGTAGCTTCATTATGAAAAAATCGTGAAGGAAATCGATTACCCTCATTCTCGGAATCAATTTCCCCAACTATCATGGCCATTTTTCTGGTGTCAAACAACCTCACCTCATCCACTACCACATCACAACTGATTACAATCTTCTTCATTTTTTCACATCAAACAGCTTGTAACCTCCGGTAGGATGGTAACCAACAAGCAAGATCAACTCTCCTTTGTCATCCAACTTCTTTCGAAGCTGACTCGGAATATATCGAAATGCAGTCGAACCGAAAACTGTCAAATGGCTTAAACTTGGTTTAAATCCACGCCATACCTCTTCTGGAGTCACTTTGTCCAGCTTCTTTGTAGGACGCCAATTCAACAAATAGGTGGCTATAGAAACGACTTCACCCCACAATTCCTTCGGCAAGCTTTTACCATTCAACATACTACGAACCATATTCATTATCGAACGATGTTTCCTCTCAGAAACACCATTTTACTGAGGCGTATAAGGTGGCACAACCTCACGCACTACACCCTCCTCATCACAATAATTCTCAAACTCGTTCAAAGTATACTCACCTCCACTATCCGTTTTGAGAATTTTAATTTTGTGACCACTTTGTCGCTTAACCATGGACTTGAACTTCTTGAACATATCAAATACCTCATCCTTCCTCTTGATTAGGTATGTCCATAGCTTCCTTCTAAAATCATCGTTAAATGTGACAAAATATCTATTGCCACCATACGAGTCGACTTGCATCTAACCAAAAACATCGAAATACACCACCTGAAGGTGACATTTAGTCATATGACCTGCATCTTTGCTGAATCTATCCTTGTGTTTCTTCCCTTGTACACATTTTTCTCACATCTCATCTGGAACATTGATTCTTGGAAACCCGGTTACCGTACCGTTCCTTTATAACGCATAAAGGTCTTAAAAATTGAGATGTTCGAGATGGTAGTGCTACAACCACTCTTCTCGACTTGTCGTTGTAGCAAGCTTTAAGGACTAAAACCTCGTTTTGGTCCAAAATGCGCAAAATCTTATTTTCCATGCGAATCGTGTAATCCTTCTCAAGTTATTGGCCAATACTCAAGATATTACATTCAATTCCAGGAATATATAACACATCTTTGATCAACGAATGACCACCATCCCTTCTCATGATCAAAACATCATTGACCTCGTCAACCGCTAAAGTGATATCATCCGTGAATTTTACTTTATTCTTTGTGGCTTGACTGATTTTGACAAACCAGTCCTTTCTACTTTTCATATGTGTTGAACAACCAAAATTCAATTACCACACATCACCTCCTTGGACTCCATCTCGAATCGTTACCATATATTGGAACAAGCTTAAAACTTGTAAGTGAATCAATGGAGAAAATAGAGAATTTGAGAAGATGAAGTTAATTGAGATATTGAGTGAGAGAGAGTAATTGAGGAAAATATTAACAAATGGCATTAACTTCAAACCATGCTACATGAGGGGATTTATAGGATACTAACCAATACAAGCTGGAACCAAAAACAAGCCCAAAAGCAACTAAAAAACACAAAAATTGCGAAGGAAATCGATTTCCCCAACTAGAAAACCAAAAATAAAACAACACAACACTCAGGAAATCGATTTCCCCAGACTGGGAATCGATTTCCTCTTCACAACATTTTTTTCAGACTCCTAGAAATGCTTTTCTAATAAGCTATTTTCCCCGAAACGATCTCATAAGTTCTCATAATGCATTTGAATTATCAAGGACTTCAATAGACTAAACCTCCACCTTTATCAGAGAAAGCCATAAAAATTATATTCTAATTTGAGCTAAAAATATGCTATGAATTTGGCCTTATATAGATTGTACGCTGCTCAAATTTAAACGAGTCGTTTAATTATAATTTCTATAAAGAATTTAAAAAAAATTCCGTAGTATTTATTAAAAATATAAAATATAAAGTTTATTAATTTAAATATAATATATTTTTAAAACACTAATATTTTACAAAAGTATATATAAAATAATTTTAAATAATACATAAATATTTAAAATAACACAGACTATAATAAAATAGAAAGAAGTAGCAAAATAAAAAGTAAATTTATTTTTTATAATGTAATATTCAACTTAGAAAATATGATGAGACAACTTAAATATTATTATTTTTAAATTTATAATTACGCAAATAAAATAGATTATTATGGATCGGTGACCTTTATGATTTTCAATTCCACTAATTTCATCATTAACCCAATAATTTGATCAATTAATCAATAATTCAGTATTTTTGTCGATTTGATGATCGGTCCGATTTTTAAGACTAAGACTCATAAATACTAACCCTAGCCGATATTTTCAAATTTGACAAAAAAACACTTTTAAAAATTCAGACTTTACTTTTAAAACTCAAACCCTATTCAATCTTGATTGATTGAGTGATTTTTACAGCTTTAATTTGGAGAATATGGTCTTTAACTTTTAATGAAACCCAAATATGATTGCTTGAAATAGTAATATATAGAAGGAAAAAAAGATGTACATTGCGAATTGAAATTAGAAAATTGAGGTAGGTCGATGAATGGTCATTTCATTGCGAATTTCAAGGGTTAAACCAGAAATAAAACAATTCAAAATTGCATCTTGAGGTAAACCAATAACCTGGTAATCTAATTTCTCAAACTTAATTTGTTAATAAACAACTGAACCATCTTTTTTAAATTTAAATAACTCATCTTGATGGTTATCATAAGTAGGAGGACCAAATCGTAATTCCAAAACTTTTGTAAATGAGAACCAGTCTGTTAATAATTAATTATAGTGCATCCACTTAAACCAACATAAGGCATCACCTTTCATGTAAAATGATATTAAGGTTAATCTATTTTCTTGTGGTAATTGTAAAAATTAAAAAAATTGGTCAGCTTGAAATAACCATTCAAATGGGTTTGAACCATCAAACATAGCAAGTTCAAGTTTAGGTGTTCGAAAAGGGAGTAATGGAAGAATATTACATATTTAGGGGTATGGAATGGGTTGGACAAAAAGGATATTATAGTGTTTTGTATGTGCAAAAGTTGTTGGGGAAGAGAGGTAAGGGGGAAATTGTGGGAGATGTGCAATAGGGTTTCATAGTTGTACAATAACCGTAGGTCGTGGGAGAGTGTTAGAGAACATTTTTGAGTTTCTAAGAGGGGTGTTGGTAGGTGTTGCGAGCGGTAAAGCGGCAAGCAAAAGTAAGTAGGATATTATTCCCGGGTGATATAGTTATATCGTATCGTAGTCCACAGAGATGTGTGCCATTCGATCAATTAATTCGTTCTTGAGTTTGGTTTTATAAATGTATAAGAGAGTAAATGTATCAACAAGAAAACTACTCATTCCTTAATAGAATAGAATTGTCAAGCTGAAATATGATCTAGTTCTCACAAACTTAAACTTATTGACCGAATATACTCAACTTGTAACCTATCAATGTTATCACATGTCAACATTACTACCACAATATTATCTAAGTGACGATCTCTCAACCACCTAAACAACACATGAGATATCTGAACTTCCCGTAGATGTCGATCTCTCAGACAAACACGGCCGCTCAGAACCATTAAGCACTGACACTAAGTGATTATCAACCTAATCCATCTCTGCAATTAAGTTAATAGAAAATTATCCTAGATAAGCATTAGAGTCCTACGTCTCCATAGCGACTCAAACACAATAGCAACGAAGCAAAAATCCAAGATAATAATCCACAAAGATATGAAAGCAAGCTTTATACAACATAATGATCAACAAATATACATGAGTTCAAAGGAGATACATACAAACAACCCAACAATGGAAATTACAAAGAGAAGAGAGAAAGAGAAAGCAAACATGTCTTGGTTTGTCAACACCAATTGATGAAGAATACACTCCCAATCCACCAATTGCAAGATCCAATGTTGTTATCTACTCCTAATCTAACAAGAAATGAGGTGATGGAGTTGAGAGAACCCTAAAATTGGCCTCCCAAAACCATAACCCTAAAAATGAAATGAAAAGAAACTATATACACAAATCTGTCTCGCAGCGCTCGCCCGGCGAGCCAATTGCTCCGCCCGGCGAGACCTTTATTCCTGGCCACACAGCCTCTGCCACGTCATTAAGTGGCAAAAATATCTACTTTCGCCCGGCGAATGAATTGTTCCGCCCGGCGACTCCTTCTTCTTCCGCCCGGCGAACGAGAGGCGGCCCAAGGCAGAAACTTTGCAATTATTTTCCTCACTCGCCCGGCGAGCTAAATGCTCTGCCGGGCGAATCACACCAGCCTGCACTTTTTATTTCTTCAAATGTTTCTTCCTTTATTGATCCAAAATTGCATCTTTGAAGCTTTATTACTCAATGCTCCATACATGCTCAAATACCTACAAAATGGATGAAAAACTATTAGTCGGTACATAAATGAATCAAAAACTCGATTAAATGCAAAAGCTACATATTGTATGTAATATACACTAAAACTAGTCTAAATTGAGGAAAAAGAGAAAATAAGTGCCGCAAAACTATACACAAAATAACTACAATTTGGCACTTATCAAACTCTCCCCAACTTAAACTTGTTTGTCCTCAAACAAGAAACAAACAAAAACTCACTCAAAAGAAAGTTTGTCCTCAAACAAGACTAAACAACTCGAAATGACAAAAACGATCAATCAAAGAATCACGAAACGACAAGTTTTGAAAAACAGAAACAAATGTATGGCTCAAATGAAAAACGGTACACACAAAGTATACTACTTACCACTACTACGATGATAACATAAAATCATGAAACCAATGCTAAATACAAAATTTATGCCAAACATTCTAAAACAATGCAAGTTCACATATGAATCACACCTAGCAAAAAGAATCATCGGTAGATGAAAAACACAAAATGAAGAATTTTCACTCATCCAACAATCTTGCAAACAATAGACAAAATTATGCATTCATCTCAAAAAATTCACATTGACACATGAAAACATAAATCACAAGGGCTTTTTAAGGTTGTAATGTGGTCGGGAAAACAAAAAGGGGTGATTCCTAAAGCTAATTGAAACAAAAACTTGCCTAATTCTAAGGGAGATATAACTTCCACAAAGTTTCAAACAATACAATTTCAATCCACTTCTTCTTTCACACCAAGTGTTACACCAAACACGCCACTTATTAACACAATTTATTCCAGACTCTTTTTGTCTTACTATTTTTTAAAGCTTTTCCTCTTTTTTTTTCTTTTTCTTTTTCTTTCTTTTTCTTTTCTTTTTTTCTTTTTTTTCTTTTTCCTTTCCTCAACACATACTCAACCAACCAAACAAGCACATTGTTGAAGCGGTAAAGCGGCAAGCAACAAAAGATTTGGAAATATTCATCCGGGATTTATCGTGTCCACAGAGATTGGTGAGAAAAACTGCCGTTCGACTATCTCGCGTTCTAAGTTTCATGATTTGGGTGCGGAAAGGTAAATGCGGGAAAAGTAAATAAAAGCAGATAAACAATCTCAATAGTTTAAGAGAAGTAGTTATGGAATTGCATTTCGTTCTACCCGTCGAATACTTAAATCTGAAGATCTATCGCTCGACACTCACAATACTAATCAACATCACCAGGCATCACTCGAGATGCCACATCGGTGTCCATGTCTGCAACACCGACGAAAGCTCAACCGTACTATTCACATCAGCGATTTCTCCACCGACACAAACAACACGGAGGCATTAGACTCGATACCCACTAAGATTGTTAGTCCTGAATCCATGTCTGCAACCCAGAAACTAACAGCTATCATTCCTAATCAAGATCTATGGTGTCCATGTCTGCAACAACACAAATCCGGAGCATTTAAGCAAAAAGATCAAGAACAACAACAATGAAGATTTGTAAAGCGAATATATAAACGATCCCAAGATCCACAAATATACATACAATAAGAGTAGAAACATACATACAACACCCACCATTGGAATGAAACAAAGGGAAGAGAGAAGATGAACCGGAAAGATCTCACCGGTACAATGAAATCGAGTCAGATCCATGATCAATCCACATGACGTCGCACCCAATGGTGTTTCCTAAGCCTCTAAACTACCAAAAAAGGACCAGAGCTCAACTTGTCAAGAAGAGGTGATAAAAAAACCTAAAAAATCTGTTATTAACTATTTATACAAAACTGAGTTTCGCAGTGGGCGCGACGCGCCCTACTTCAGTGCGACGCGCCCTGTATAAATTTACCAAACCGCCCTAGAGCGCGACGCGCCCTAATCCGGCGCGACGCGCCCTAACTTCTGCCAGCTTATGTTCTTCAAACTCAAAGAGGGCGCGACGCGCCCTACAGCGCGCGAAGCGCCCTGCACCAGAACAGCAGAATTATTTCCTCTTTGCTCTTGCAGCCGTGTCTTCGACACTTTATTCCTCAAGGCTCCAAAAACGCAAGAATACCTACAAAAATACAACAAAACTATCAAACGGTATAAAAGTGTATGAAAATACATCTATTCACAAAGTATACGTATTTACACAAAAACGGGGAATTATTCAAACGGTATTAACAAAAAGCATTGATAAGTGCCACTATTTACATACACAAAATAACTACAATTTGGCACTTAACAACTCTCCCCAACTAGAATTTGTTTGTCCTCAAACAAGGCCAAACACTCAAAGAATCAAAAGTAAAAATCCAAAGAATCAAGAATCAACAAGATTTGGAAAAACGAAACAATTGTACGGTTCAAACAAAAACGTACGAACAAAGTAAACACTTACCACTATCCTACAACGACAACATGAAAACGAAACGAATCCTAAGTACAAAAATTCATACAAAACATCCTAAAACAAAACAAACTCAATGATGAATCACGCCTAGTGTCGCACGCTCGCGAAAAATGAACAGAGTCGCCACCAATATATTTATCCCATAAGGGAAAGGAATATCAGAAAACCTAACAAATGAAGGAACAGGGTCTTGCGACCAGAGAATCAAGGTACGGGAGTCGGTTGCGCAAGGGGAAGGTATTAGCACCCCTCGCGCCCATCGTACTCGATGGTATCCACCTATGTTTGTTTCTATCTAAAGGGTGTATAACTATGTCTATGTCTAAATGCAAAATGAATGCAAAATGTAGGGAAAATAAAGAATTGTACTCGCACGGGCCCTACCCCGCTGCCTACGTATCCTTTTCAGGAATCAGAGTTACCGTAGCTCGGCTCACGTTTTTCTGTTTGTTTTGTGTTTTTTAGTTGGGCGGAGTTAACGTTCGCGCTCTTGCACAAGGGGACAGCCTAGGATGCAATGGAGCGGAGATAACTTGCCCTTAAGAAAAAAAAAAGAGATTGGTTTGTGTCTTTTAGGGTAATTCCATGATGACGAGAACCCACTACAAGGTCTCGCATCACTTCCTCACTTTTGTTTTAAGTCTGAACATTCATTAGGTTTTTTGAAGTGTTTTTGGGTTGGTGTTTTTTATGGGGATTTTAATTTGTGACTTAGATCATACCAAAAAGAGTTTTGTTTTGCATATTTAGAGAACGCACATCGAGGCCTACGCCACAATCGTTTCTCTAAACAACGGTTAAGAAATACATCGAGGTTTCACACCTCAATCATTTCTTCTCCGCTAAGTAAAGGAGATACAAAAAGAGTTTTTTGTGAATATTTAGAGAATGCACATCGAGGCCTACACCATGATCGTTTCTCTAAATAACGGTTAAGAAATACGCCGAAGCTTCACACCTCAACCATTTCTTCTCCGCTAAGTAGGAAAGAACATACATCGGAGCCTACGCCCCAATCATTTCTTTCCTACTATGAAATGAAGCAACGGTATGATCTTCATCGATTTTTATTAAGTATTTTGAAAGTTGAAAGGGAAAAGAATGAAAGAAGGGAACTACTTCCAAATCTAGTCTAAGTTGTCTATACAAGTCTAAATCCTAATGTTAACATGGGACTAAATTCTAAAAGGAGTATTAAGATGGTATTAACAAGGTAAGCCAAAAATATGGCCAAAATCACACAACAAAATCACAACAATTATACGAAAATTAACATGTAAATGATACAAAAGCAATTCAAGCATTCGTGCAAAAATTGACCTAAAAAATACTACTATTTTATGAGTCTTTTTGTGGGAAATTTAATCAATTAATGTCAAAAATTGCTCTAAAACCTACTAAGCAAAATTAGTATTTTTTATCGATTTTCATCATCATTGAGATATCTAGTACTAAGACAAATTCCTAAAAATACTAGTTAAGTCTAACAAACTGTTTGATTTTATTGTTTAAAAGCTTGAAGAACTAAAACCAAAAAACTAAATTTTATTAAGAACTAAAATGATAACTGGGGGTGTAAGTCAAAAATGATGGTGTAAAAAGTAACTAGCTCCTGGCCCAAAGAAATGACCCAGCAATTTATACTATCCAAATTTTATATCAGATTTTTAATGAAAATAAAATAAAAACGAGATTAGAATGAATGGAAACGGTGCGTTTTGGACTAGGGCTCAGAGTCAAAATTATGACTCTTCACGTTCCTTTCTCATTCTCTCATTCTCTCACTCTCGTCTCTCTCATCTCTCGAACCAAACCTACGCCGGAAATCGCTCCACCGCGCCGGAGGCGGCGGAGCACGGCCGATCGTCCAACCTTCTTCCCTCATCTTTTTCTCCCCGACCTCACAACTTTAGATCTGCTCTTAGTTTTCTCCGATTCCCTTTTCGTTCCCCTAAATCTAAGCAAACCTAAAACCCTAGCATTCTGAGAAGTGAAATTAAACGAAACTAGCGAAGGATACAGATGCGGTACCATGGGGGAAATAATCAGGGAACACAAATCTACCACATAGCATCAAGAAAAGCAAAAAAGAGGATGAACAAGGGAGGAGGCGAGACCTACCTTCTGGAGATGCTCCGGCGGTGATCAGAAAGACGGAGACGAGGCTCTGAAAGCTCAGGTGCGAAATAAACGGGAAGAGCGGCGAAGGAAGCTCCGATTTCAGGTAATAACACGAATTCCCCAGCTTCTTGCAGTATTTCTTCTCCTATCTTCTTCTCCTTCCTTCTTCTTCCTTTTTCGATTTGCTCTTCTTCTGTGTTGTTGTGTATTGCTGCGTTGAGAGATCGAGTTTGAGAGCTTGAGCGTGAGGGATAGTGAAGAGCGATAGAGTTATGCAGAGAGCATGGAGATGGTTATTGAGGGATGAAGGTTGAGCTCAACTTCTTAGAGCTTTAGAGGTTGAAACTCTAGAAGTTATGGTGATGAGCGTGTAGTAGTGGAGAGTGAAGAACGATGAAGATGATGATGAATGGTTCAGTGAAAATGGCGTGTGTTATGGTGGAGAGTGAGAGGTGATGAGGGAATGGAGAAGGTGATGGTGAAGGGTGGATGTGAAGGTTTATGGTGTCCTTGAAGATGAAGATGGTTCTGTTTATATAGGTTGATGGAGGTGAATGTTAGTTAGAGGGGGAAGGATGAGGGCCGTTGGATTTTGATTTTCGGTTATGAGATCAGAGGGTGGAGATTTGTCAGTTATGAGTTAGTTAGCTTAGTTATAGAGAGGCTTGGAGGTAGTTATAGATTGGTTATGTTAGTTAGGTTGGTCATCTGGTTATTGCTGAATGTGTGTGTTAATGGTTTATATGCAGTATGGTTGTGATGGCTGCCAGGATCTTTTTGTGGTTTGTTTTAGTGTGGATATGCTGTTAGGTTTATGATACATGGCTGAATATGTGAATGCAACATGGCTATTTATTTGTGGATTTTGAATGAATGTTAGATATGAATTCTTGCTGCTGATGTGTTTTTTTTGTTTAGTGTACAGGTGCAATTCGCTTGTGTAATGGAGAAATGGAAGAGACGAACCGAGGCAAGCTTTGGCAAGGGATACAAATTTTGGCTTATGTAGACTTAGCAATTTGTTTTAGATTTCAAAATGTGGACCGAATGTAACAAAACCTCCAGTACTTTGTAACACTTGTATATCTTTTTTGTAACATTTGGGAAAATGCATTTTGAAGTATTAGATGCCAAACTTGAAGTGTTCTTGTAGTCTTGAAGATGTATTCTGAAGTTTTTTCTTATGTTATGGAACTTGCATTTTTCTTGTGTCTTGATGATACACCTTGGGATTAGGCCTTGGAATTTGAAATTGATCCTTACCACGTAAGTTGACTTGCATTGACTAATGATGAATGATGAACACTAAATGTGGATGTAATTTTGCTTGTATAACCTTTTTAATCAACTTAAGTGAATTTTGAATAGACGTTTGAATAAGACTCCATGGTAGGCTTTGCTTTTGCAACTTGAATCCCAATTCGCACTCTAATCCCATCAGACTCTTTAATCCCATCAAACTTGTGCATTAAGCCCTCATAGCCCCACATGATCACTTGAAATGAATATTCCACACTAATGAATCCAATCTCAATTCAACTTTCAATAGCCATTCGCATAGCAATACCGAGCAAACGCCTTAACAACAATGAATTCACGACTCTGTATTGTGTACCGCGACAAAATTCTTTCATCAGTTGATACCCTTCATATAACTACAATGCTTAGGGGCCTTTTTGATGAAGACGAGAATTGGAGCACAGAAGGACATCTTGACATAAGATCCAATTACATTTTGCTGGTGAACCTCATAACTTGATGAATAAGTATTTCATGAATCAAACCCTAATTCCTTGATCCCCGTGCCCAAAGAACACCCAGGTGAATCAAGTTTATCTCCAGTAGGAGCCTCAAACCAATAGAACTCTAATCCACTAGAAGACCTCTGATCCCATGTCTCCAATTATTGGTTAATGAATGCATGGATTATGTTAGATGACCTAGTGGAAGGTATGCAAATGAATGCAAGTGTCTAAGCCAGTTAGAAATAAAGGGGTAGGACAAATTTGGGGTATGACAGCTGCCCCTATTTAATCGTCTTAAACCTGAGAGTGAGATTGGCGCTAGCCTTTCGAACATTGAAGGTAGAAGAAGATTAAATATCAAAGTACCAGAAATTTGTCCTGAAGAGAGGATGGTGTAAGTGTTATCTTTATTTTTGTTTTTGCTTTGATATCTGCTGGGGAAAGAGCATTTTTGTTTTTTCTGATGGAAATATTTACAGTGAATAGTTTGATGAATGGAGATAGCTTGTAACGTAGCCAAGGTGCCAATACAAGGTTCTCAAAGGAGGTGATTGTTGTATGAAACCGTGGTTGGAAAATACGGGTTCGATGGAATGATAGGATCTACAATCCACAAGGATGAAAAAGATGAGGATAAGGTTAACGGACCTACGATCCACAGGAAATGAAAAAGATGAGGATGAGGTTGACAGACCTACGATCCACAAAAAAATGAAAAGAGACGAGGATGAGGTTGACAGACCTACGATCCACAAGGAATGAAAAAGACGAGGATAAGGTTGACAGACCTACGATCCACAAGAATTGAAAGAAGGGATGAACATCAACACTGGGGTTGGAGGACATCAACGCTGAAGTTGGAGCGTATCAACACTGAGGTTGGGGGACATCAACACTGAGGTTGTGAAAGGAAAGGCGTCGGCATTGAGGTCGAGGACATCAACACTGAGGTTGGACAAGAAAAGATAAACATCAACACTGAGGTTGTGAATGACGATTGGCATCGACACAGAGGTCGGTGAAGGGATGATAGGCATGAACACTGAGGTTGGACAAGAAAAGGATAGACATCAACACTGGGGTTGGGAAAGAAAGGTATCGACACTGAGGTCAAGGGAAGAAAAAATTAATATCAACACTGAGGTTGGGGATTGGTTTTGAAATGGTTTGCCGGGACGGAAGGTAAAGGATACACAACACGGGGGTTGGATCTAAAAGTTTTTCCGTACGAGGGGAAGGGACCACGGAGACTAGTGACGACTAGACTCGATCAAAAGACATAATCACGAAGATGTTGATGCTTGCGAAGCATAAGAATTACATTAATCCCTCAGGCCAAAGGCGGGGTGTAACTCATCAAGAGTGGCAATCGTTCGAATTGCCACACACCAAGTATGGTTATTCAAACGGTTGAAAAATGAGATGGGTTGAATGCCCACCCTCATTCGCACTCTAATCTTCACGCAGCACACGGGAAATAACCTCGGAGACAACGATTCTGACAAAGAAGGCCAGGAGAGGGAAGATAAGATTTCTTTTGGGGATTGAGAATACCAGGTATTGGCACCACGGTTTGAGGAGATTTGTGATGTAGTAGCAGATATCAATCGGAGTTTGTAAGGACAACTTTTCTGTGGGGAAGTATTGTTATCTTGATTGGGTGTTGATCTGTATTATCTGGCTTATACTTTGATGCATGTTTGAATTTTTCTATGGCGTAATGATCCGCTTTGACAGATATGCTACGCTTTTGAGGATGCAATGCTGTATGTAATGGGTTCTATATGCAAAAGTGTCAAATAAAGGCGTTAGTGAGATAGGGAAGCATGATCATTGGGGTCCGTTGCTTGTTGTCTTGAGATGCCAATATGAATCGGTGTTGGAAACCCTACAGTACCAAATACTATTGGCAGCTGCCTTGAGGGTTGGAATGTAGCTTTGTTGGGGAGGAAGTGACTTCATTTGACTTTCCCTACACCTTGAATTGCTTGGGGATGGTGAGCTTGAGGAGATTCCCTCAATTCGCCATGTTGAGGGTGAGAAATTCATACAAGGAGACCAGGTTGGGGGAGTGGAACAAACTCCTAGGAGAAATAAACTCCTATGCTTGAGGAATGGAACAAACTCTCAGGAGAAATAAACTCCATGCTTGGGGAGAGACCAAGGTTCTAGGAGAAATAAACTCCTATGATCGGGGAGAGCAATACAACTCAGAAGATTATGCCCCAAGATTCGTGGACTACGAAGGAATTTGCCCGAAAGGATCCTTGGAGAGATTTGTCAAATCTCGACGTAATTGCCCCAGATTAATTGACCTCAAGAGATATTCCTCGACTTGATTGCCCCAGATTGATGGAAATTTGAATGGATGCCTCAGTTAACAGAGTCTTCACACATCTTGCCCCTTGGAGTAACCAGCCTCTGAAGTGAATGGCTCATGGAATCGATCAACTTTTTCTGCAGTTGTTCATTGTTTGATCTTCCTTGATGCCAAATGTTTATTCACAAGTAAAAGATATTTGTTTTGAAGATGATAATCTAAATGCAATGCTTATGCTAGCTTCGAAATCAAAGTTATTAAAACAAAGTTGTGACATTCAGTGTTTGAATTATTTGTCATATCGATACCAACATGAATGGTAAGCACACATCTAGGAGTCAGTTTCACATAACTTGCTTTTGAAATAAACTCTGCTTCAATTAGGTCTTTTAAGGGTTGTAACGTGGCCTGGTTCACGGTTTTAAAAAGAAAGGATTTAAGGCTCAAAGTCTAACCTAACCCACCCATTCTTCGTGATGTTCTCCAGTCCTAAATTCCAACTTAACCTGATACGAGCGTTCATCCTTCAAGAGGAGTTTGAGATGGTTGAGGAATCAATGAAGTCTTCTCGGACATGGCAGTCACTCACTTTCTTTTTTGGTGCCTGATCACACGACTTTGTTCTTTTGACGATGGTCTTTGTTTTGTAATCCTCGTTTTTCGCTTCTGCCTTCTTGTTTCCCTAACTTTTGCCTGGACAAATTCTTTTGAATTTTATTTTGGAGTCCAGCGGGATGCCCTAATTTTTGCCTAAGTCACTTGTTTTCAAGTTGGTGACTTAGCGGGCTCTCTTTTTTTTTTATTCACTTCTTTTTTTTTTTTTTTTTGAACAAGTCGTGTGATCCTGAATCTCTGATTTGCGGGAGGTGATTGTGACCGCCTCATTCTTTGATTGATGAGGGATTATCATTGTGGTATTTACTTTCCTCAAACTTTTTAAAGACAACCATTGTTGTATCCTTGGATGCACACTCCTGATGAATTCTGAATGCTCGATCAGATTAATTGAATGCTACCCTGCCCCTGGGTTAGATGTGAGGGTTTTTTCTTTTGTATAGAAAAGAAACTCCTACTTCAAGGCTCAAAGGGGTTAACGAGGGTCTATCTCCCTTATATCTCCAGTGTTTAGGGATTTGAAACAATGCCTGTACATCCTCAGCGGGGTTTTATTCAAAAGCACACAATTAGATATTTTTGCATTTATTATATTTTTCATCATTCTCCTTTTGATATTTTTTTTTTGCTTAATCAAGAGTTTGATATCGATAGACAGAGATATATGAGTGAACACGAATGGATTGATTCGAAACTAACATATGCAGTGCATTTTTATTTTCATTAAAAACAAACAAGTTTTACATGGAAGTAACATTTAACAAAACAGGGAAAACTACAAATGAAAATGCAGAAACGAATTGATGATTGCCATAGTTGAGGAGGCTTGACTCCGTCTGGACTTATTGATCTCGAATACTTTTTTGCGGTTCCTTCCAAACACTTCATATTACTTCCAAAGAAAACTCCAACGAAGTCACCCAAGAGTTGTAAACTTTTGCCTTGCTTTAGGGATTCGAGCAATGCGAGTGATGCAATGCTCAAGATAAGAGTGTGTCTTGCTTATCCCTCGTGCGGGAGCCCCATGAACCTTTCAATTTATATGAAGACCATTTGGAGTGAATGATATCGCTTTGGAGTCAATGAGATCTTGGACCTTGTGTTTCAAAATATTACAATCCTCAGTTGAATGTCCAGATGTCCCAGAATGGTACTCGCACTTTGCATTTAGGTCATATCCTTGTGGAATCGGCGTTGGAGGGGGCTTAGCCTCCCTTAGTTCGACCAAGGATTCATTGAGTAAATGGGAGAGCAGTTGACTATAAGTCATGGGAATCGGGTCAATCTTTCTTGGTGGTCTTCTCGGCCTTCGTGGACCTTGTTGTTGGTAATTTTGGTGATAGTTAAGAACATGAACCTGAGGATAAGCAGGGAGTTCTTCTTCTCTATTCTCTGAAATTGCATTTGTTTCACTTTTCTCTTCTTTAGTAAATTCAGAAGCATTGGCCATATCTTGGATCTTACCCATCTTTAAAGCATTTTCAATTCGTTCTCCCACGACAACCAAACTTGAGAATTCGGAGGAAGCACACCCAATCATCATGTTCAGATAAGGATCTTTCAGAGTATTCATGAACATGTCTACAAGCTCTCGTTCCAAAAGAGGAGGTTGGACTCTGGAAGCTAATTCTCTCCATCTTTGTGCATACTCCTTAAAAGACTCATCCACCTTCTGAGTTAAACTTTGAAGTTGTAGTCTAGTAGGAGTCATGTCACTGTTGTACTTGTAATGCTTGAGAAAAGCCTCTGCTAATTCATCCCACGTGCGGATATGTATTCGTTCAAGTCTTGTATACCACTCAAGGGATGCCCCACTTAGGCTATCTTGGAAGAAGTGCATGAGAAGCTTATCATTTTCTGCATACGGAGCCATCTTGTTGCAAAATGCCTTGATGTGACTCATCGGACAAGTGGTACCCTTGTATTTCTCAAAACTGGGGACTTTGAACTTAGTAGGAATCTTGATATCAGGCACTAGGCACAAATCAATAGCATTTAATCCTGAGGAGCTTCGACCTTCTAAAGCCTTCAATCTTTCTTCCAAGAGATGAAATTTCCTCTCATTTTCCTCGATTGGGAACTTGAAAGCTTCGAGTTCAGAATCGTTCTCATGATGTGAATCCTCCTTATTTGGAACTTCCACGGGCACAGGTTTTGATCCTCTATTAGCAACAGTAGTCGGAGTACTATTAGTCCATTTAGCAACACTTTGTCTAAGCTCTTCTTGCCCTTGAACAACAATCTGGAGAGTCTCGAAGAGTTGGGTCATCCTTTCCCCCATAGTATCCAGGTCCTTACGAAGTTCAACCTGATTTTGTTCAAGACGGTCCATGATTTTCCTGATTAATCCTTGTATGCTACAGATGTAGGGAAGTCAAATTTGTTGATGAAGCAGAAATCTGGATTGAAAGGGACCCCAATTAGCTTCTGATACGGAACCATGACATGCAACATGATATGAATGCAATGTTTCATTTCCAAGGGATCCTAAAGTCTTTTCGCACTTCTATTTTCTTCTTTTTTTTTTTTATCTCTTTTTTGGAATCAAGGCTTTTTTTTTTTTGTATAGAATATCTTTTCTTTTCTTTTTGTTTTCTTTCTTTTTCTTTCTTTTTTTTTTTGAAATGGACTTTAGGATCCCTCATAAATGAAGTGGGTAAAGCGATGATGTTATGCAATGCAAAAGCATGGGATCAACGGTCCATATAATCTTAGTAACCACTGTACAAACTTCTGAATAACTGATACAGGTCAAATGTCACAGGATCAAAGGTCCGGCACCTTTTTGAATACCAGGAAAACCAATAGTCACCAACAGAACAGAATAGTCACCAATGATACCTGTCATGTATATCCCTCCCCACTCACAGGTGAATCTAGGTCAGGGTAGGTTAAAAAAAAGCCAACAGAGGATTGAAAGTAGGCGTAATCATACGATATTGCCTCTTTCAACCAAGCTCTGTCCGTGGATACATGATCGGATCAATCAGACATACGTCTTCTGTCCGTCATGGCCACTCTATTCCTAGTTCCTAAGGTATCACTCATGGCCTGGGTATTGGGCCTTTTACCTCATAGAACAATCCCACCCAACCTGCAAAACAGAACAGAAGACCCCAAGGAACACAGAATATAATCCATATGCATGATGTGCAAACAGAAATAAACATGATATGCAGGCAGAAAAGTAAACATGCAAACATATATACAAGGTATAGACATAAAAACAAATAAACACCCAGTAAATAAACAAACAAACGCAGGCTAGGATCGACTCACTAAGGATGGACCAGCAACAGGTCTAGCAACATCCCCAGCAGAGTCGCCAGCTGTCGCACGCTCGCGAAAAATGAACAGAGTCGCCACCAATATATTTATCCCATAAGGGAAAGGAATATCAGAAAACCTAACAAATGAAGGAACAGGGTCTTGCGACCAGAGAATCAAGGTACGGGAGTCGGTTGCGCAAGGGGAAGGTATTAGCACCCCTCGCGCCCATCGTACTCGATGGTATCCACCTATGTTTGTTTCTATCTAAAGGGTGTATAACTATGTCTATGTCTAAATGCAAAATGAATGCAAAATGTAGGGAAAATAAAGAATTGTACTCGCACGGGCCCTACCCCGCTGCCTACGTATCCTTTTCAGGAATCAGAGTTACCGTAGCTCGGCTCACGTTTTTCTGTTTGTTTTGTGTTTTTTAGTTGGGCGGAGTTAACGTTCGCGCTCTTGCACAAGGGGACAGCCTAGGATGCAATGGAGCGGAGATAACTTGCCCTTAAGAAAAAAAAAAGAGATTGGTTTGTGTCTTTTAGGGTAATTCCATGATGACGAGAACCCACTACAAGGTCTCGCATCACTTCCTCACTTTTGTTTTAAGTCTGAACATTCATTAGGTTTTTTGAAGTGTTTTTGGGTTGGTGTTTTTTATGGGGATTTTAATTTGTGACTTAGATCATACCAAAAAGAGTTTTGTTTTGCATATTTAGAGAACGCACATCGAGGCCTACGCCACAATCGTTTCTCTAAACAACGGTTAAGAAATACATCGAGGTTTCACACCTCAATCATTTCTTCTCCGCTAAGTAAAGGAGATACAAAAAGAGTTTTTTGTGAATATTTAGAGAATGCACATCGAGGCCTACACCATGATCGTTTCTCTAAATAACGGTTAAGAAATACGCCGAAGCTTCACACCTCAACCATTTCTTCTCCGCTAAGTAGGAAAGAACATACATCGGAGCCTACGCCCCAATCATTTCTTTCCTACTATGAAATGAAGCAACGGTATGATCTTCATCGATTTTTATTAAGTATTTTGAAAGTTGAAAGGGAAAAGAATGAAAGAAGGGAACTACTTCCAAATCTAGTCTAAGTTGTCTATACAAGTCTAAATCCTAATGTTAACATGGGACTAAATTCTAAAAGGAGTATTAAGATGGTATTAACAAGGTAAGCCAAAAATATGGCCAAAATCACACAACAAAATCACAACAATTATACGAAAATTAACATGTAAATGATACAAAAGCAATTCAAGCATTCGTGCAAAAATTGACCTAAAAAATACTACTATTTTATGAGTCTTTTTGTGGGAAATTTAATCAATTAATGTCAAAAATTGCTCTAAAACCTACTAAGCAAAATTAGTATTTTTTATCGATTTTCATCATCATTGAGATATCTAGTACTAAGACAAATTCCTAAAAATACTAGTTAAGTCTAACAAACTGTTTGATTTTATTGTTTAAAAGCTTGAAGAACTAAAACCAAAAAACTAAATTTTATTAAGAACTAAAATGATAACTGGGGGTGTAAGTCAAAAATGATGGTGTAAAAAGTAACTAGCTCCTGGCCCAAAGAAATGACCCAGCAATTTATACTATCCAAATTTTATATCAGATTTTTAATGAAAATAAAATAAAAACGAGATTAGAATGAATGGAAACGGTGCGTTTTGGACTAGGGCTCAGAGTCAAAATTATGACTCTTCACGTTCCTTTCTCATTCTCTCATTCTCTCACTCTCGTCTCTCTCATCTCTCGAACCAAACCTACGCCGGAAATCGCTCCACCGCGCCGGAGGCGGCGGAGCACGGCCGATCGTCCAACCTTCTTCCCTCATCTTTTTCTCCCCGACCTCACAACTTTAGATCTGCTCTTAGTTTTCTCCGATTCCCTTTTCGTTCCCCTAAATCTAAGCAAACCTAAAACCCTAGCATTCTGAGAAGTGAAATTAAACGAAACTAGCGAAGGATACAGATGCGGTACCATGGGGGAAATAATCAGGGAACACAAATCTACCACATAGCATCAAGAAAAGCAAAAAAGAGGATGAACAAGGGAGGAGGCGAGACCTACCTTCTGGAGATGCTCCGGCGGTGATCAGAAAGACGGAGACGAGGCTCTGAAAGCTCAGGTGCGAAATAAACGGGAAGAGCGGCGAAGGAAGCTCCGATTTCAGGTAATAACACGAATTCCCCAGCTTCTTGCAGTATTTCTTCTCCTATCTTCTTCTCCTTCCTTCTTCTTCCTTTTTCGATTTGCTCTTCTTCTGTGTTGTTGTGTATTGCTGCGTTGAGAGATCGAGTTTGAGAGCTTGAGCGTGAGGGATAGTGAAGAGCGATAGAGTTATGCAGAGAGCATGGAGATGGTTATTGAGGGATGAAGGTTGAGCTCAACTTCTTAGAGCTTTAGAGGTTGAAACTCTAGAAGTTATGGTGATGAGCGTGTAGTAGTGGAGAGTGAAGAACGATGAAGATGATGATGAATGGTTCAGTGAAAATGGCGTGTGTTATGGTGGAGAGTGAGAGGTGATGAGGGAATGGAGAAGGTGATGGTGAAGGGTGGATGTGAAGGTTTATGGTGTCCTTGAAGATGAAGATGGTTCTGTTTATATAGGTTGATGGAGGTGAATGTTAGTTAGAGGGGGAAGGATGAGGGCCGTTGGATTTTGATTTTCGGTTATGAGATCAGAGGGTGGAGATTTGTCAGTTATGAGTTAGTTAGCTTAGTTATAGAGAGGCTTGGAGGTAGTTATAGATTGGTTATGTTAGTTAGGTTGGTCATCTGGTTATTGCTGAATGTGTGTGTTAATGGTTTATATGCAGTATGGTTGTGATGGCTGCCAGGATCTTTTTGTGGTTTGTTTTAGTGTGGATATGCTGTTAGGTTTATGATACATGGCTGAATATGTGAATGCAACATGGCTATTTATTTGTGGATTTTGAATGAATGTTAGATATGAATTCTTGCTGCTGATGTGTTTTTTTTGTTTAGTGTACAGGTGCAATTCGCTTGTGTAATGGAGAAATGGAAGAGACGAACCGAGGCAAGCTTTGGCAAGGGATACAAATTTTGGCTTATGTAGACTTAGCAATTTGTTTTAGATTTCAAAATGTGGACCGAATGTAACAAAACCTCCAGTACTTTGTAACACTTGTATATCTTTTTTGTAACATTTGGGAAAATGCATTTTGAAGTATTAGATGCCAAACTTGAAGTGTTCTTGTAGTCTTGAAGATGTATTCTGAAGTTTTTTCTTATGTTATGGAACTTGCATTTTTCTTGTGTCTTGATGATACACCTTGGGATTAGGCCTTGGAATTTGAAATTGATCCTTACCACGTAAGTTGACTTGCATTGACTAATGATGAATGATGAACACTAAATGTGGATGTAATTTTGCTTGTATAACCTTTTTAATCAACTTAAGTGAATTTTGAATAGACGTTTGAATAAGACTCCATGGTAGGCTTTGCTTTTGCAACTTGAATCCCAATTCGCACTCTAATCCCATCAGACTCTTTAATCCCATCAAACTTGTGCATTAAGCCCTCATAGCCCCACATGATCACTTGAAATGAATATTCCACACTAATGAATCCAATCTCAATTCAACTTTCAATAGCCATTCGCATAGCAATACCGAGCAAACGCCTTAACAACAATGAATTCACGACTCTGTATTGTGTACCGCGACAAAATTCTTTCATCAGTTGATACCCTTCATATAACTACAATGCTTAGGGGCCTTTTTGATGAAGACGAGAATTGGAGCACAGAAGGACATCTTGACATAAGATCCAATTACATTTTGCTGGTGAACCTCATAACTTGATGAATAAGTATTTCATGAATCAAACCCTAATTCCTTGATCCCCGTGCCCAAAGAACACCCAGGTGAATCAAGTTTATCTCCAGTAGGAGCCTCAAACCAATAGAACTCTAATCCACTAGAAGACCTCTGATCCCATGTCTCCAATTATTGGTTAATGAATGCATGGATTATGTTAGATGACCTAGTGGAAGGTATGCAAATGAATGCAAGTGTCTAAGCCAGTTAGAAATAAAGGGGTAGGACAAATTTGGGGTATGACACCTAGCAAAAACTCATCGGTAGATGAAAAACACCGAAAGGTGAGGACTTTGAACACTAATCCAACAATCTTGAAAACAATAGACAAAATTATGCATTCATCAAAAAATAGTATCGAAATTGCAACGGCACGAATCACCAGGGCTTTTAAGGTTGTAATGTGGCTCGGTTAACAAACAAGTGATAAGTCCTAAAGCTAATCGAAACAAAAACTTGCCTAAACCTAATGGAGTAATTACTTCCACAAAGTTTCAAACAATACAATTTCAATCCAACTTTTCTCTTTATCACAAATTTCACACCAAACACAAAACTTATTAGCACATTCTTATTCAAAACTCTTTTTGTTCTTTTCTTTTTCAAGCTTTTCTCTTTTTTTCTTTCTTTTTCTTTTCTTTCTTTCTCACTTTTTTTTTCTTTTTCTTTTTCTTTTCTTAACCTCACATCAATCACAACATAAAGAGGCAAACACCTTTTCCCCAACTTGAATTCAACCATAACATAAAGTGAATACTCCCTACTTTCTAAGGCAAGGTAAAAATCCAACTAAACATCATAGTTAAGGTCAAGAAAACAAAGATAATCAAAATCCATCAAAAAGGGTGAACTATGTCTCAAGTTCAAAAACAAAATGGACAATGACAAAAAGGCTCAAAGGGGGTACGAATGGTCACACACTCACAAGGTAAAATGACATTTGGCTTATGGTAGTTGTGCTCAAAATCAAACAAGTGCCTTGATCACTTTCGTGCATTCACAAAATCGATACAGACGAAAGATTAAACATAATAATATCCAGTTAAAACAAGAAATGTCGGTCACTCACATATATACACAATGGAAAGCCACCTCACATTTATGGTAAAAAGGAAAAACTAATTGTGATTCAAGTCATGAGCAAGTTATGCAAAAAGAATGAATAGTATGAAAATTGTACAAATGAAAAGTCTCATAAACATGCTATGCTATAGAAAGCGATAAACGAGTACCTTGCAACGGACAAATTTGAACAATCATTACCGCACAACCGGCATGTTGAATCAATCAAAATTGGAGAATTACCAAATGCTACTTCAAGTAATCGGGCCAAAATTTGAGTCTAAACACAAACAAAAGAATTAAAAATAAATCGATAAATACTATACTATAAAGCCTTGGTGTAAGTGGGAAAAAGGCGAGCCGAGTGACCCGTTAAAAAGAGGTCACTGGCCAAAAGCAACCCAGCGCGCGACGCGCGCTACACCAGAAAAACCAGACCAGTCTAAAAAGACAGATTTTCCAGTGAGCCACCACTTAACACCTACACAACTCAATTACAGAAAAACAGAAAAATAAAACCGTTGGGGTGCCTCCCAACAAGCGCTCGTTTAACGTCGTTAGCTCGACGCCTTTATTGTTTCGCGAATGGTAAGAAACTTCCTCGCGGTACGCCAATGCTTTCGCCTCAAACGCAACCTAAAGAAAATGACCTGCCCAAACACTTAATCAAAACTATACGAAACTTAAAACATAAAACCATCGCAATGCGATTAATCTCAACCAATCCCCGGCAACGGCGCCATTTTGTTGAAGCGGTAAAGCGGCAAGCAACAAAAGATTTGGAAATATTCATCCGGGATTTATCGTGTCCACAGAGATTGGTGAGAAAAACTGCCGTTCGACTATCTCGCGTTCTAAGTTTCATGATTTGGGTGCGGAAAGGTAAATGCGGGAAAAGTAAATAAAAGCAGATAAACAATCTCAATAGTTTAAGAGAAGTAGTTATGGAATTGCATTTCGTTCTACCCGTCGAATACTTAAATCTGAAGATCTATCGCTCGACACTCACAATACTAATCAACATCACCAGGCATCACTCGAGATGCCACATCGGTGTCCATGTCTGCAACACCGACGAAAGCTCAACCGTACTATTCACATCAGCGATTTCTCCACCGACACAAACAACACGGAGGCATTAGACTCGATACCCACTAAGATTGTTAGTCCTGAATCCATGTCTGCAACCCAGAAACTAACAGCTATCATTCCTAATCAAGATCTATGGTGTCCATGTCTGCAACAACACAAATCCGGAGCATTTAAGCAAAAAGATCAAGAACAACAACAATGAAGATTTGTAAAGCGAATATATAAACGATCCCAAGATCCACAAATATACATACAATAAGAGTAGAAACATACATACAACACCCACCATTGGAATGAAACAAAGGGAAGAGAGAAGATGAACCGGAAAGATCTCACCGGTACAATGAAATCGAGTCAGATCCATGATCAATCCACATGACGTCGCACCCAATGGTGTTTCCTAAGCCTCTAAACTACCAAAAAAGGATCAGAGCTCAACTTGTCAAGAAGAGGTGATAAAAAAACCTAAAAAATCTGTTATTAACTATTTATACAAAACTGAGTTTCGCAGTGGGCGCGACGCGCCCTACTTCAGTGCGACGCGCCCTGTATAAATTTACCAAACCGCCCTAGAGCGCGACGCGCCCTAATCCGGCGCGACGCGCCCTAACTTCTGCCAGCTTATGTTCTTCAAACTCAAAGAGGGCGCGACGCGCCCTACAGCGCGCGAAGCGCCCTGCACCAGAACAGCAGAATTATTTCCTCTTTGCTCTTGCAGCCGTGTCTTCGACACTTTATTCCTCAAGGCTCCAAAAACGCAAGAATACCTACAAAAATACAACAAAACTATCAAACGGTATAAAAGTGTATGAAAATACATCTATTCACAAAGTATACGTATTTACACAAAAACGGGGAATTATTCAAACGGTATTAACAAAAAGCATTGATAAGTGCCACTATTTACATACACAAAATAACTACAATTTGGCACTTAACACACATAATCAATGCTCTCCCCAACTTGAATTCAACCAACGTTATACAATGAATACTCCCACTTTCTAAGGCAAGGTAAAAACTCATACAACAACAAAAGGTTGAGGGTTCAAGAAAAAACAACAATCAAAATCCACCAAAAAGCGAACTAATTCTCAAGTTCAAAAAGCGAAATGGATAATGACAAAAAGCTCAAAGGGGTTAACAAAAGATCACACACTCCCAAGGTGAAATGAATATATGGCTAAGGTAGTTGTGCTCAAAATCAAACAAAATGCCTTGATCATTTTCATGCTTTCACAAAGTCAATACAAACAAAAGATTAAACATAATAACATCTAGTTAAAACAAGAATTGTGGTCTCCCGCTTATGTAAACAATGGAAAGCTTCCTCACAAAAAGGTTGGGAACTAAAGTGATTCACAAATGAACAAGTATACGAAAGAATGAATGGCATACAAGTTGCAAAAAGCCTAAGTATCATGAATATGCTACAATCTAGAAAGTGATAAACACATACCTCGAACGCAATAAAGCTGTTGGAAATCATTTTTTCATGGATGGTTGGATATTTTAGAGCTCCAATCCATCCAATAGCATTTTTTGAGTGGAATGATGCTAGAAAACACATTGGAGTTGTCAAATGGATGATCCGGGGTTGAATCCTTCATCAATCGGAGCCGACAAACCGGGAGATTTTTGGGTTTTTCTTCTTTTCTTCTCTTTGTGGTTTCATTTGTGGGTTTTGTGTAGATCTACTATGATCTCATGTATATTTGTTGACTATTAGTTATATAAATCTTGCTTTCATATTTTTATGGATTATTGTCTTAGATTATTGCTTTGTTGCTATGTGTTTGAGTTGCTATGGAGACGTAGGACTCTAATGCTTATCTAGGATAATTTTCTATTAACTTAATTGCAGAGATGGATTAGGTTGATAATCACTTAGTGTCAGTGCTTAATGCTTCTGAGCGGTCGTGTTTGTCTGAGAGATCGGCATCTACGGGAAGTTCAGATATCTCATGTGTTGTTTAGGTGGTTGAGAGATCGTCACTTAGATAATATTGTGGTAGTAATGTTGACATGTGATAACATTGATAGGTTACAAGTTGAGTATATTCGGTCAATAAGTTTAAGTTTGTGAGAACTAGATCATATTTCAGCTTGACAATTCTATTCTATTAAGGAATGAGTAGTTTTCTTGTTGATACATTTACTCTCTTATACATTTATAAAACCAAACTCAAGAACGAATTAATTGATCGAATGGCACACATCTCTGTGGACTACGATACGATATAACTATATCACCCGAGAATAATATCCTACTTACTTTTGCTTGCCGCTTTACCGCTCGCAACAAAATGGCGCCGTTGCCGAGGATGTGTTTTGCATTGCGATTGTTTCTTTGTTTTTGAGTTGTAAACATAGTACATTTGTGAATTTATATACTTTGTATAATTATACTTGTTTTAATTTAGTTTGGTGGACTTATTAAACAAGTTGAACTCGGATAGTTCTTAAATGTCATATCTTCACTTTTCAACTTGTTTAACTAATTTCACCAAACGTTTTGTTTTTCTTAATCGTTTGTGTTATGTACTTATTTTTGTAAATATTCTTGTTTTGTAATGTTTGTTTGAGTCTTTGTTAGGACACTTTCTTTAGGTTGCGCGGTGAATCCTCACCATGGCATGATGGAGGAAGTTACTAACTAAGCTCAATAAAGGCGTCGAGCTAACGACGTAAAACAAGCGCTTGTTGGGAGGCATCCCAACGGTTTTAAATTGTTTATAATTTTTCTTTTGTTTTCGATTGTTTGTGTTCAAACTTTGGCTCGATAGCTTGAGGTCGAAATTGGTGATTTGTCAAGTTTGATCGTTGCGACTTGCGGATGTATGGTAATGATAGAGTTTAACATTTTGTACACGTTCGAGGTATGTGTTTATCACTTTCTAGATTGTAGCATATTCATGATACTTAGGCTTTTTGCAACTTGTATGCCATTCATTCTTTCGTATACTTGTTCATTTGTGAATCACTTTAGTTCCCAACCTTTTTGTGAGGAAGCTTTCCATTGTTTACATATGCGGGAGACCACAATTCTTGTTTTAACTAGATGTTATTATGTTTAATCTTTTGTTTGTATTGACTTTGTGAAAGCATGAAAATGATCAAGGCATTTTGTTTGATTTTGAGCACAACTACCTTAGCCATATATTCATTTCACCTTGTGAGTGTGTGATCTTTTGTTAACCCCTTTGAGCTTTTTGTCATTATCCATTTCGCTTTTTGAACTTGAGAATTAGTTCGCTTTTTGGTGGATTTTGATTGTTGTTTTTTCTTGAACCCTCAACCTTTTGTTGTTGTATGAGTTTTTACCTTGCCTTAGAAAGTGGGAGTATTCATTGTATAACGTTGGTTGAATTCAAGTTGGGGAGAGCATTGATTATGTGCTTGTTTGGTTGGTTGAGTATGTGTTGAGGAAAGGAAAAAGAAAAAAAAGAAAAAAAGAAAAGAAAAAGAAAGAAAAAGAAAAAGAAAAAAAAAGAGGAAAAGCTTTAAAAAATAGTAAGACAAAAAGAGTCTGGAATAAATTGTGTTAATAAGTGGCGTGTTTGGTGTAACACTTGGTGTGAAAGAAGAAGTGGATTGAAATTGTATTGTTTGAAACTTTGTGGAAGTTATATCTCCCTTAGAATTAGGCAAGTTTTTGTTTCAATTAGCTTTAGGAATCACCCCTTTTTGTTTTCCCGACCACATTACAACCTTAAAAAGCCCTTGTGATTTATGTTTTCATGTGTGAATGTGAATTTTTTGAGATGAATGCATAATTTTGTCTATTGTTTGCAAGATTGTTGGATGAGTGAAAATTCTTCATTTTGTGTTTTTCATCTACCGATGATTCTTTTTGCTAGGTGTGATTCATATGTGAACTTGCATTGTTTTAGAATGTTTGGCATAAATTTTGTATTTAGCATTGGTTTCATGATTTTATGTTATCATCGTAGTAGTGGTAAGTAGTATACTTTGTGTGTACCGTTTTTCATTTGAGCCATACATTTGTTTCTGTTTTTCAAAACTTGTCATTTCGTGATTCTTTGATTGATCGTTTTTGTCATTTCGAGTTGTTTAGTCTTGTTTGAGGACAAACTTTCTTTTGAGTGAGTTTTTGTTTATTTCTTGTTTGAGGACAAACAAGTTACATGAGATATCTGAACTTCCCGTAGATGCCGATCTCTCAGACAAACACGACCGCTCAGAAGCATTAAGCACTGACACTAAGTGATTATCAACCTAATCCATCTCTGCAATTAAGTTAATAGAAAATTATCCTAGATAAGCATTAGAGTCCTACGTCTCCATAGCGACTCAAACACAATAGCAACAAAGCAAAAATCCAAGATAATAATCCACAAAGATATGAAAACAAGCTTTATACAACATAATGATCAACAAATATACATGAGTTCAAAGGAGATACATACAAACAACCCAACAATGGAAATTACAAAGAGAAGAGAGAAAGAGAAAGCAAACATGTCTTGGTTTGTCAACACCAATTGATGAAGAATACACTCCCAATCCACCAATTGCAAGATCCAATGTTGTTATCTACTCCTAATCTAACAAGAAATGAGGTGATGGAGTTGAGAGAACCCTAAAATTGGCCTCCCAAAACCATAACCCTAAAAATGAAATGAAAAGAAACTATATACACAAATCTGTCTCGCAGCGCTCGCCCGGCGAGCCAATTGCTCCGCCCGGCGAGACCTTTATTCCTGGCCACACAGCCTCTGCCACGTCATTAAGTGGCAAAAATATCTACTTTCGCCCGGCGAACAAATTGTTCCGCCCGGCGACTCCTTCTTCTTCCGCCCGGCGAACGGGAGGCGGCCCAAGGCAGAAACTTTGCAATTATTTTCCTCACTCGCCCGGCGAGCTAAATGCTCCGCCGGGCGAATCACACCAGCCTGCACTTTTTATTTCTTCAAATGTTTCTTCCTTTATTGATCCAAAATTGCATCTTTGAAGCTTTATTACTCAATGCTCCATACATGCTCAAATACCTACAAAATGGATGAAAAACTATTAGTCGGTACATAAATGAATCAAAAACTCGATTAAATGCAAAAGCTACATATTGTATGTAATATACACTAAAACTAGTCTAAATTGAGGAAAAAGAGAAAATAAGTGCCGCAAAACTATACACAAAATAACTAAAATTTGGCACTTATCAGTAGGGGATAAAATCTAGGTAGCATAGGTTGTAATCATGGGAATTAAGATGGAGTTTTGAGTGATACCTGAAGAACTAGCTGCAGAGTGAACAGTAGCAGTATGTTGATGTTTCTTTTGGGTTGCAAGCTTATTGAAAATATACATGATGGATATATATCTGGATTCTACAATATGTTTGTCACTATCCAATCTGGTGTGAATCTGTCCAACATGATGTTCCAAATCCGCAGTAGCTTTCTAAAACCTCTCATCCATGTGTTGTTGGGTTTGGTTCATAGCATTGTCCAGGGGAAGGTGTGTTGTTTTAACAACTTCTTATACAATTTTTTTAGAAGAAGGATTGATAGGTTTAGGGGGGCATGAATTCAAGGTATTAAAGTACCAATGATTGACTATGCTAAGTTATCCTAGACTTATGTTGCATAAGAGATAAAAACATAAAAACAATTTTCTTCTTATCATTCCACAAATTAGAATTTACAATATATATATATATATTGGGTTTTTTCAAAACTAAATGAGCCATAGGCCACTTAATTAAAGAGAAAAAGGCATAATACATGGACTGAAATGCTAAAAACACCCCTAACTTGTGATAAAATCTTTTAGCCAAACAAATTGTTTCCTTTCTCTAATGGGCCTGCTTGATTGCTTATTAGAGTACAACATAATTAATAGTATAATTATCAAAACTATTCACATGTCCCTTAACAGGCTATCCAAACTTAAACGAGTAGGCTATAATGAACCTTCGACTTTATAGGACTAGTCATAAAAGTATTATTTTGTAAGAAAACTTATAAAAACCATAGTATTTATTTCAAATACTAATTTAAAAATTGGATCAGATCGGCCGGTCAAACTGAGGATCAGAAAGGTTATCAGTCTAGTCTAATTATTGGGTCGGATAAGCTATTGAACGAGTAGGAATCAGCTAGAACCAACAAAAACTAATTAAAACTGATGAATTGAGAGTTTTGAAAAATTGGCGAGTTAAATGCTTTTTTTTTCGAACAAAACGAAGGTGTTTTAATAATATTTTTTAAAAATAAAATTAAAATATAAATAAACTTTATTTAATATTTATTTAGAATAATTTTTCCTCTTTAGAATTGAAGTTATTTTGTTATTCAGGTTGCAATTAGACTTTGTTCAACGTTTATTTGAATTTGTATTTTGTACTATTTTATTATGTGTTGTGACTATGTATAAAATTTGAATTTAAAGAAATAACTTGTGAAATTATAATAATTTAAAATTTTGAAGGTATCATAGTCTTTTAAGAGATCGAGTCACTCGGTTCAACCGATTAAATAACTATATAGTTTTGTAATAAAGATCATGTTATTCAATCAAGCTATTCAATTTAATTTAGTTTAGTCTTATAGTTGAACCAGTGAACTAGTGACTCAGTACCTTCACTAGTTTGATGAATGGTCCGATTTTTAAAACACTTATTACAAATGAAAAACATAAAGTATATTAGTTTAAAATATGATATATTTTAAAAACATTATTATTTTTCAATATATATATATATATATATATATATATAATATTTTTAAATAACAAATAAATATTTAATAGAGAAAAGAGACGGTGCACACACTCTTAATTAATGATAATCATATATTCCGTCAAGTCAGAATGTAAATTTTAAATTTTATATAATTTGATCCTTTAAAATATTCTGATTGGATACTAAGAGTGCACAATCATTAAACTCTATTTAAGACAAACTAATGAATAAAATATTAAAAATAAAACTTAGTGAAATTGAAAAATTTAATGTGTTGTTTACAATGTGACATTGGGACGGCAATGGGCAAGGTTTGGGCTGGTACCTATTCCTATACCCATGGTTAAAAAAATCCTCGTACCTGAGCCCATACTCGCCTGGGCACCAATGTTCATACTTGTACCCGTACCCTACGGGTACCTCAATACCCGTCCACGTGCCCGTTTATCCGCGTTTGCGGTAAAATTAAATTGATTAATTATAAAATATTATATATTTTTAAGTTTTTTTGACAATATTAAAAAAGTTATGCATGTTATTATTGAGTTCGGAAATAAATAAACACTTTTATTAAAATGTGTAATAGTTTAATAGCAATATATTTTTTTAAAATTGATAAACATGCATTTTTATATTATAATAATATAAGTGATATTATATAAATATCTAGTATGGGTATGGGATATGGTGGATAGTAAGATACATGTGTCCGCACCGATACCCGCTTATTTTAATGGGTAATTACCCGTGCCCATACCTACTTTGAAGGTTTTTACTCCGTCTGTTGTGGATATTTTTTGCGAGTATCCATAGAGTATGAGTCAAATTGCCATTCTAAAGACAACTTAAATATTTTTATTTTTTTAACTTATAATTATGCAATTAAAACAAGCTACTATAAATACTAACCCTAATTGATAGCAAATATTTTTAAATTTGACTTAAAAAACCTTTTAAAAAATTAAGACTTTACTTTTAAAACTCAAACCCTATTCTATCTTGATGGACTGAGCCATTTTTACTGCTCTAATTCGGAGAGAATGGACTTGGATATAATTGCTTGAAATTGAGAATCTATAATATTAATCAGTGTTTTAAAAATCGGACCGGACATCAAACCGATGAGAGTACTGAGTCATTAGTTTATTGGTTGAACCACTGGGTCACTGGTCGAACCGCATGACTAAATCAGATTAAACCGGATAACTCGGTTGAATAGACCGGTCGTTATAACAAAACTATATGGATATAAAACATGTCGAACATCATGATTCAGTCTCTACAATATATAACTGGCACTTAAATTTTTTAAAAATATCATATCCTAAATAAATTCAAAAGTTCATAATTTAAATTCAAATTTTTAAACATAGGTATCACACATAATAAAATAGTACAAAATTACAAAGTATATATTTGCAAACAAATTTAATTGCAACATAATCTAATTGAATAAATTATAATAAATAACTTCATTGTCTACTAAATTTAATTTCAAAGAAAAAATTATTTCAATGTTGGTATCTCCTTCAATATCAAAATAATCTGCAACAAAATCAACCGCATCCGAAATATCTTTATTTTTATTTTCTATTTCTATTTTTATTTTCTATTTTTTTCTTTTATGTTAATTTTAATTTTCATTAAAATAATTAAAATGATGTTGTTTTAAGTTTTTAAAATTAAAAAAAATTAAAAATGCATTTAAACCACCGGTTCTAGAAAACTGCCGATTTTTCCGATTATACCGGTTCTGACCGGTTCACACCGGTTCAATGATATATCTGATCCAACAATCAAACCAGACCGGTTATCTGACCGGTTCCCAGTTCAACCGGTCCGACCGGCCGGTCGGTCCGGTTTTTAAAACACTGATGTTAATGTATAGAAAAATAAAAAGAAGTTTACATTAATTTCACACAAACATTGAATAAAAACACATTATATTATTACATAAATTCACTTTATAACCATATTAAATTGTATTATCACCTTCCTTGATTAAAATTTTTTTTTAGATATTTGATTGTTTGACTTTTTATATGTATGCTATTATATATTACTATATATTTTCAAGATTCATTTTCTAAAGCAATCAAAAGATTCATTTTAAAAGTACTAATTAATAATTTCCAAAATCAAAAGCAATATTTTTTTCTCTTTATTCTCAAATACTCATTCTGTTTCACTATCAGTCCCCATTCATCTTTTGATGCCTCTTTTTGTAACAATTATGGTCCCACAAAACCAAAATTGCATCTTTTAAAGCATGCATACACTACCACACTTTTCTCATCCACAAACTCAACCAAAAAAAACCACTTCTTGTGAATCTAATCCAACATGTTCGCCATACTCATAGGTAGTGGTTGTTATAATTATGCCACATTGAAACTATTTCAACACTCCTATTTTCTTCTCTCTCTCCAAAAAAACCATTAGTTTCCCATAATGTCTCTAACCATCAAGCTACAGTTACTTTCTCACCATAACATCAATCACAATACCAATCATGCAAACAAATTAATCAAAAACAACACTTTATGTTACAATACTAACTTTCTTGCAAAACCCATTTCTCATAACAATCCATTCATTGTTACAAAGAGTAAAAAAGTTAAGAGAAGAATGCAAGAGAGTTTCATGATCAAAAGCTCTTTGATTGAGCCAGATGGGGGTGTGTTAGTAGATCTTGTGGTGCCTGAAAATGAAAGAGATTCTAAGGTGCTTGAAGCTAAGTCACTTCCTAATGTGAAACTAACAAAGGTTGATTTTGAATGGGTGCATGTGATTTGTGAAGGTTGGGCTAGTCCTTTGAAAGGGTTCATGAGGGAAAATGAGTATCTTCAAAGTTTGCATTTTAATTCGTTTAGGTTGAGTGATGGTTCTTTTGTTAATATGTCACTACCTATTGTTTTGGCTATTGATGATGAGACGAAAGGAAGAATTGGGTCTTCTTCTAATGTTGGGTTGATTGGGCCTGATGGAGATTGTGTTGCTATTCTTAGAAGGTTAGTTTCTCTTGTTCTTGCTTTAGTTTTAAGGTTAATTTCAAGGTTGTATATTGCTGCGAAAACTGTCGTGACAAAACTTACTATTCATTCACACTGCAATGATCGCAATCAGTGTCGTCGCAACACCTGTATCGACCAGAATCGCGAAACCTTTATGCGACTCTTATTTAAAATCTTGGTTAATTTGTGCTTTTTAGTTGATTAATTGTTCAATTGATTTTTATTGAATTTTTTCTATTGATATTGTCATGGTTTTAAATCAATTTTAGGGCTAGTCTGTACTTTTTAGTTGATTAGTTATTAAATTGTTATGGTTTTAAATTTTGGTCACAGTCTAAGAAGTAGAGACACTGACTCTAAATACAACATAGACTTACATGTGTCAGGATCGTGTGAGTGTCAAATATCGACATGTGTAAGACACTAAGGCTATGTTTGGGAGTTTGGAGGGGAAGGGAGGGGAGGGCTTTGAAAAATAGGAGGAATTGGGTGAAAAGGATAAAAAGATTTTGGGTAGGAGGGTTTTGGAGGGTTTGAGTTTATTCATAACACCAAAAACCCCATAAAATGGGGAACTCAAAAATTGTATTGAAGGAGGGTTTTGGAGGGTTTTGAAGGGCATACATAAATTTTCCAAATATCTTTTAGGTTGTTATACTATTTTGAAAATTAAAATTTTTGTAATGATAATAACTCTTTTATCATTCTAAACAAATTCATTTTTTCACAAAATGTCAAATATTTTCCTACATTTTTTTAAAATTTTGTTTTTGGAAGCCTTCCCCTCCCCTCCCCTCCAAACTCCCAAACATAGCCTAAGAGACAGGTAGACCTTGTTACATGTGTCGGACACTAAGAGATAGTAGACCTTGTTAGTAGTTTGAGAAAATTGAAGAGATTAAATGTAACTACATGTGTCAGGGTCGTGTGAGTGTCAAATATCGACATGTGTAGGACACTAAGAGACAGGTAGACCTTGTTACACGTGTTAGGGTCGTGTGAGTGTCAGATATCGATATGTGTCGGACACTAAGAGATAGGTAGACCTTGTTACACGTGTTAGGGTCGTGTGAGTGTCAGATATCGACATGTGTCGGACACTAAGAGATAGGTAGACCTTGTTAATAGTTGAGAAAATTGAAGAGATTGAATTTAATTACATCAGAGTCGTGTGAGTGTCAGACATTGAGACATGTTATTGATTTTGCAAACAATCGTGATCATTGTTTAACCACGGTTGAATCGTCATGTTAGGTTTTTAGAGCATTGGATTTTTAATTGAGATGGCTATTTAAACAAAATCTCTTAGTTTTCACTTTTCACTAACGATTAAATATCATTGCAGTATTGAAATCTACAAGCATAACAAAGAAGAAAGAATTGCTAGAACATGGGGAACAACTGCTCCAGGATTGCCTTATGTCGAAGAGGTCATTGCTCAATCTGGAAATTGGCTTATCGGAGGAGATTTGGAAGTTCTTAAACCTATCAAATACAATGATGGTCTTGATAACTACAGGCTCTCTCCCAAACAACTTCGTGAAGAATTCGATAGGCGTAAAGCTGATGCAGTTTTCGCTTTTCAGTTAAGAAATCCTGTCCATAATGGTCATGCCTTGTTAATGAACGATACTCGTCAACGCCTATTAGACATGGGTTACAAAAACCCGATTTTATTGCTTCATCCTCTCGGAGGTTTCACCAAGGCCGACGATGTGCCCTTAGATGTCAGGATGGAGCAACATAGCAAGGTAATTTTCATCTCATATGGCGTTGAGTAAGAATAAGTATGTTAAATATTGGCGCTATAGTATATAGCAGAATTTGAACAAACCTATATTTTCTGCGAACCGTGGTTGACACCATTTCTTTTGTAATTGTTTTAAACATTTTATTGTACTTAGGTGCTAGAAGACGGAGTTCTTGATCCTGAGACGACCATAGTTGCAATATTTCCGTCACCTATGCATTATGCAGGGCCAACTGAAGTACAATGGCACGCAAAGGCGCGGATAAATGCTGGCGCCAATTTTTATATTGTTGGTCGTGATCCTGCTGGTATGGGTCACCCAACTGAGAAAAGGGATTTGTATGACCCGGATCATGGGAAAAAGGTTCTTAGCATGGCTCCTGGTCTCGAGAAGCTCAACATTTTGCCATTCAAGGTAAGAATTATTGCTTTTAGACATGATTCGTACGCTCTTCCTCCTCTGAGATATGATCTTTCAGTGACAGATTGTTTTCCATTTTATACTACAGGTGGCAGCTTATGACACTAAGGTAAACAAGATGGCATTTTTCGATCCTGGCCGATCTAAAGATTTCCTCTTTATATCTGGAACCAAGGTATTTTATTCCATATAATTTTATTTACTTTGTCATGAATATTATCACATAACTATACAAGTCTATGTTAGATTACAATGACAAATCCTGGTTCAAGATTCTTGCTTGAAACATATATTAGTGAGTTGCTAAAATTGTATATATTTATCTTAAAAATTATATGATGATTAATTTGAAGTATTTGAAATGAAAAATGTTTATAAATGTTAGCTCTTGTTAATGTGATTATTCGCTTGTTAGAGATATAACCTAAGAAGCACAGACAAGACACATCTACAAAGTGTCGTGTCGACGTGTCAGATACATTGTAGACACTGATACTTCTCGAACAAACTTTAGACACGTGTCAGGCACCTTTTATTAATGTCGAATTAATAACAATTGGCTCGAACACCTATAGGTTGTAAGACACGCACCGATAGACCAGGTCGGCACCTGGTCAAAGCCCTTAAGATCTAGTTCATTATGTTTCTTTGTTACAAGATGTAACATTAATTTTTATTTTTTATTTTCCAGATGAGGTCTTATGCAAAAAGTGGAGAGGATCCACCAGAAGGATTTATGTGTCCAAGTGGATGGAAAGTTCTTGTGAATTATTATGAAAGTTTGCAGACAGAAGAAGCATCACAACAGCCTGTGTTATCTGCTTAGATAGAACTACTGCTACAAGTTTTTTGCATTAATAGATTCTAGAGAAAGAGAATTAAGAGTACATTTCAGGAAGTGCCAATTTTTATGCATGGTCTTCCAAAATTATAATCAAGAATTCAGCAAATGTGCAAGCATATTTGAAGTTTTGTAATATATTGAAATATGTTTCATTTCATAATGAGTTTGCCATGTATTGGAAAATCCGCCTTGATTGCAATATTCTTAGCTGCCTAATTGCGGCATTCGGGCGGCTGGTGTGAGTTTAGTCTCACATTGCCGAGAGAATGGGCGTATGTACTTTCTGTATGTACTTTCTTTCTATATATACTTTCTATATAGTTTGAACACCTTTCATCTTAGAAATCGATTTTATAAGTTGAGTTAGATATCGTCAAAATTTTAAGACTAATTAAAAAATTTATTTTGTTGTATATTATTTGTTAGGATTTACAGCATACAACTTGTATGTACACACTATAGTTCAATTTACAATTTTTCTCTAAGTCATACTGCACGAGACTTCACAGCCAGTCAACTCCATTGAACGACCTCCCTCGTTAGTAACTATTGACATAGTATTTGTTTTCATATAGTATATGTTCTCATATCCGCGGTTAAAAAAAAAAAAACTCCATACTTGAGTGGATAACAATGTTTGTGCTCATACACGTATCTTATGGGTACCTAAGTATCCATACACATACCTCGTTTACTCGCAATATTTAATAAAAATTTATCAATTATAATTTATCATGTCATTTTAAGTTTTTTTTAGAACATTAAAAATAATTTAAGTATGATATTGTTTAGTTAAGAAATAAACAAACATTTATATAAAAATGCATGTTTAAACAAGATGTATTTGGTAAAATTGATAAATTAACATGTATACATAATAAAAAAATAAAAAAAATGTGAATATATATTGTGCAGGTAAGGGGCGGGGTGGGTACTAAGGTACTCGTACCCGCACCCATACCCGCTTATATTTGTGGGTAATTTCTCGTGCCCAAGCTCGTACTCATTTTGCGGATTTTTACCCTACCCATTGTAGGTAATTTTTACGGGTGTCCACTAGAGATGGGTCCAATTACCATCCCTATATAAACATGTGCTTGCGATGAATACAATAGAAGTTATCGTACTTATAATCAGGACTATAAACATGTACATGCAATGAGTACATTAGAAGTTATTGTACTTATAATTAGGGGTGGCAAAACGGGCCGCCCACCCCGCCCGCCGCCCGCCCCGTCTTATGCCCGCCAAAAAACGAGCGGGGCGGGCATGCCCGCCAAGTAAAATGGGCATCAAAATCATGCCCGCCCCGCCAAGTTGGCGGGTTGGCGGGCGGCGGGCTTACCCGCCACTTTTTATTTATATTTTTTTAATAGATTAATATGTTTTTTTTACCTTTTAATTGAACTTTTCACTTATTTTTTAAAACAATTTTTTATAAAAGTAATTTTTTAACAAATTTACTCTAAAAAATATTACATATATTAATAAATAAATGTATAAAATAAACCATCAAAAATTGCAATTACTAGAATTAACTAAAAAAAGAGTGAGTTTTGGAGGACGAGCGGGTTTTGGCGAGCAGCGGGCTTTGGCGGGGCGGGTATGGCGGACGGCGTGTTTTGGTCGGGCGGGCTTTGGCGAGCAGCGAGCCTAAAATCCCAACCCAACCCGCCAATTTTTGGCGGGTGCGCGGGCAGCCCGGCGGGCCCCGACCCGTTTTGCCACCCCTACTTATAATGATGTGCGCAGGAGGGCTTAATATTTTCTGATCTATGAAAAATGAATGCATTCTCCAATTTCCTAGCTAGGGTATTTACAAGCGAGGTTTCTTGATCCAAGAGTAATTGTGAAGACATATTATGGTGTCTATGAATTTGATTGTGTGCTTCATGTCTTTGACCTAATAATGAGAGTGACGGGTGAATAATCTCTTATAATAGGAAGTGTGGTTAACGAATAAGACTTCAGATCTTTCAATTATTCCTTTTACATGTGACCGAACATGCTCTCCTATTAATTCGGACTTCCTTATTACTCTTTCTTTTTGTGCCATTAAGTGATGGCGGTTATTAGAGAGTAGAGTGAAAATGGTAATTTGATGAAAACTATAACGCATGGGGAGAGATGTAGGATGAGAAGCACTTTGTAGAAAACTCAAGGTGGAGTTCTGGGGTGGTTGATTGGTGACATGTAGAATTATGAGTGTTTGGGAGCTATGACTATAGTTATAGTTGCGTTGATTCCAATGAGAGTAGTGATAATGACCTTACTTTTCTCTCTTTTTTCCAAGACAAACGATATTAATGGCGGCTACAAGCACTACCCGCTCCAATAGTGGGGTTGACAGCATTTAGTCCGTCTTTACTAACGTGGCCAGTGTGACCTAATTAGGTAAGAACCTTTATGTGTCTACTATTGGAAATTAATGTGATGTATTATTGGTACCATGCAACGAGGGTGCGAGTGCCCCTTTTATGAATTTTTTTCTAACCCTTTGTCTCTTTATGGAGAGGATGGTTCTCATGCCGGTTGCTGAGAAGAAGGATTTATTACAAAGGAGGAGAGATGAGTGATGTGGAGCATGGTGAACCAATCCAAAAAGCGACCCCTCTAGTTTTATAACTTAGGGTGCAAAGACTAGGAAAATTGTGAATGTGGATCGTATAATTTTGATCATGCCTATTATGACTGTGAACCAAACAAATATTAATAAGACTTAGTTTTCTCCCCGGGCTAAAACACAAAATGTTTCTAAAGATCCAGCCACCATTTAGTTGGAGACGGATACCTCCATAGATTTGGAAGATGTGTCATCCCAAGAAACACTTTAGGCGGCTCCTTCAAGGAGTAAGGTGGTGCCTTCCCTTTGGGACGGAGATTTTGACGCCATAAATTTTATGTGTGAGCATTTTAACTTCCTCAACAATATCAAAATGGAAATATGGCTAACTGTGGAACAATTATTCAACGTGGCAGAAACCATCATCTGAGGAGGGCTTTCTTAGAGCAGGCGATGTTTGATGCTTGCAACCGGTCTGATAGGTTTGTGATACTCCTCGAGACGGAGTTAATCACGATGAAAGAAACTACCAATCAAACTAGAACCATGTTGGATTCACCTAACATGAAATATCAGAAGGCACAACACTGAGTGGGAAAAAATGAAGAATGAGAAGAAATAGAAGAATAAGGCATATGAGAAGTTGGGTCGAGGAGCTTGCCCAACCGAAAATGGATATCTTGAATTTGAAAGAGGCCTCCAAAGAATATTCCACTTCCAAAGCCTAATTACAAGCAAATTTGGACGATGCTAAGGCGGTGATAGTTGATTTCTCCAATTAGGAATTTGAAATAGCTAAAGCATAGGTCCTTTGTCTATACCTAGACTTTGATCAGGGAGAGTTGGGTTTGGTCAAAATTGTCTGCGACGGGATGTTACTCAATGAGAAATATCGTCTTGACAAGAGCGATGCATTCCCCACTAAGGCAAGAGAGGAAACCATCATGGACCCTGATGTAGCATGCATCGCCAATGGCAACGAATGGCTTGTCCAAGAGGAATGTTAGTCCATCTGGTCTTATAATTAGACCTTGTTATATAATTTGTTATTATGTTTTGTTTAACAACAATTCTCCAAGGGCTTGAATTAATGTATTTTTTTATCCCTTTAGGGTACTTCATTAATGGAATTTTTGCAAGTTGTTTTAAACTTTTTCTTGTCTGTTATGTTTAGTATCTTTTAAGCAGTTTTGTTCACCTTTTCTATCGTTGTTTTAGATGTTTAGTATCATAAACAACCTCAAATTCCCAAAATACTTTGCAAGTTAACTTGTTTCACATGAGGCGTTAAGCCGCCCCTAAAGGTGTGATGATACTCTGTCCGGTGCAATGATAATCCGAAGGACTCAATAATACCTCGTAGGACACAATGATATCCCTCATGGTGCAACAATACCATGTAGGTAAAAATGATACCCTATAGGGCACAACAATACCTCGATGGTGCAATGATACCCCGAGGATGCAACATACTTCCATGAACTCGAAGAACAATGATATCAAGAAAATAGGGTGTCTCATTAAAAATATTTTCCCTGACAGGGGAAATAGTACCAGCTTTTTATTTATATGTAAAATCTAAAGTACAAATTGCACTGGCATGATTCATCACCTTATTGATTTAAACAAGATAAAAATAGACTATAATAGTGCATCATGTTTTTTGAGTTCCAATAACTGGGAATGAGATTACTATCTAATTCGTCCAGCTTGTATTAGTAATGTGACGATACTTCATGTATTATGTAAGTTCATTCCTAGCTAGGGAGAATTTTTCCAAACAAGGTTTGCGCCACGACTTGTTTGAGCACAAGGTCGCCTTCTTTCATGTCTCTAGGGACTGAAGGATAGAAAAACAATTAGAAAGGGGGGGATTGAATAAGTGTGACTTTAAATCTTGGACGATAAAAATAAATTGCACAATTATTTTTATCCTGGTTCGCTGTTAACGAAGCTACTCCAGTCCACCCCCGCAGAGATGATTTACCTCAACCTGAGGATTTAATCCACTAATCGCACGGATTACAATGGTTTTCCACTTAGTCCGCAACTAAGTCTTCCAGAGTCTTCTGATCACACACTGATCACTCCAGGAACAACTGCTTAGATACCCTCTAAGACTTTTCTAGAGTCTACTGATCAACACGATCACTCTAGGCTTAGTTCACTCCTAAGACTTTCCTAGAGTATTCTGATCAACACGATCACTCTAGTTACAAACTGCTCAGCCAACTGCTAAGACTTCCTAGAGTATACTGATCACACGATCACTCTAGTTCCTTACAACTTAATGTAATCTATTCAAGAGTTTACAAATGCTTCTTAAAAGCGATAATCACAACTGTGATATTTCTCTTAACGTTTAAGCTTAATCTCACTAAAATATTACAACAGCAATGTAGTGAGCTTTGATGAAGATTCTGAGCTTTGATTGAACAGCGTTTCAGCAAGTTTGATATAAGTTGTTTTGGTGCAGAATCGTTAACCTTGCTTCTCATCAGAACTTCATATTTATAGGCGTTGAGAAGATGACCGTTGAATGCATTTAATGCTTTGCGTGTTCCGTACAGCATTGCATTTAATGTTATACGCTTTTGTCAACTACCTCGAGCCTTGTTCACGCTGTGTCTACTGACGTAGCCTTTAGTAGCTTTTAACGTTCCTTTTGTCAGTCAGCGTAGTCTGCCACCTGTACTTCCTTCTGATCTGATGTTTGTGAATACGACGTTTGAATATCATCAGAGTCAAAACAGCTTGGTGCATAGCATCTTCTGATCTTCTGACCTTGAAGTGCTTCTGAGCGTGATACCATCTTCTGATCTTCAGTGCTTCTGATCTCATGTTCTTCTGATGCTTCCATAGACCCATGTTCTGATTCTGCTTCGACCATCTTCTGATGTCTTGCCAGACCATGTTCTGATGTTGCATGCTGAACCATTTGAGATACAACTTCTGAGCGCTGAATTATGCGTACTCTTTATATATATTTCCTGAAAGGGAAATTGCATTGGATTAGAGTACCATATTATCTTAAGCAAAATTCATATTATTGTTATCATCAAAACTAAGATAATTGATAAGAACAAATCTTGTTCTAACAATCTCCCCCTTTTTGATGATGACAAAAACATATATAAATGATATGAATTTGCGATCAGAAAGAGTAGACGGCAAAAGACAAATTACACAGCTATAGCATAAGCATATGAATATGTCTCCCCCCTGAGATTAACAATCTCCCCCTGAGATAAATAATCTCCCCCTGAAATAAATACTCGAAGAACTTTAATAAAAGACTTCCCTGATTATTTCGGTAGAGACGATCATATACGCTTCTTGTCTTCAGAGAATTCATAGCTTCTGACTTCTGCTTCCACAGGACAGCTTCAGAACTTGAATTTCTTTAGATCCTTAGAACACTCACAGCTTCTGATTCCTGCTTCCATCGTGGACAGCTTCAGAACTTGAATTTCTTTGATCTTCAGAACATTCACAGCTTCTGACTTCTGCTTCCATTCAGGACAGCTTCAGAACTTGAATTTTCTGGATCTTTTAGAACATTCACATCTTCTGATTTCTGCTTCCCTCGGATAGCTTCAGAACTTTGAATGTCTACCAACATCACTTCATGCTAGATTTGTATCAGAACATTGTTGAATGTACCAGAGCATCATCAGAGCATCTCTACATCCTGAAATGTTACAGAACAAAAACTAAACGACAAAAGTCAGCATGAACGAGTTAGAACATAAAATGTATGTTTGAACACATTATATGTATCAGAGCCATATAGGCTGAAATAATGTATCAGAGCAAATAATGTATCAGAGCCATAACATTATATGTATCAGAGCAAATAGAATTTTGTCAGAACAGGATAGACAATGATATTCAAATTCTATTATCAGTGCTTCTGATTCATTCTTCTTTCTTGCTTCTGATCTCTGAAGCTTGACAGCACTCAGCTTGCTTCAGTTTCCAAGAGCTTATTCCTTTTACAGAATAACGCTTCTTATGGTTTTGCTTCTAGTGTTTGCTTCTGAAGATTCACTTCACTTCTCTGTACCTGCAAAAAACATTCAAACCATATAGAACTTGCAGTTCTTGTTAGTGAATGCAACTGATTAAATCAAATCATTTATCACAGTATTTCTCCCCCTTTTTGTCATATCATCAAAAAATAGAAAAGATTCAGATGAATAAACCAGAACACATGGAGGAAGAAGATGATTTCATTGAGGTTCAACCATTGGGTACAGAAGTACAAAATGATAAGATCAGATGCACAGAAACAAAACAGATGCAACGAAAAGAAAGAAACAACACAGACTCAATCTAAGATGGCCCTAGTCTTGACAAGATCTTGGCCAGCATCTCTTTAACATCGTTGTTGTGTCCTTCTTGCCTTTCAATGAAAGCATCATACTTGTCATTGAGTGAGCGTTGCTCATCCTGTCTCCTCTGAATCGCTTCTAGAGTCCTTGCAAGACGAGAAGGTTCATCAGAAGAAGCTTCACCGCTTTCAACTACAGGAATGGCATGTTGATCTGCAGCTTCCATAGAAGTATCATTTGCTGGGATTTTCTCAACAGGGTCTGATTCAGCAACATGATCTTCAGCATCTGCTTCTTGCATAGAAGCATCTCCATACTCTGCAGCAGGAATTTCAGAGTCTCCATTCTCTAGTGCCTGAAGGATGGCAGCTAAATTCCTGGGAGCAGAGGGACCTTCAACTTCTGGAGGGTCAACAACTTCTGGAATGACCAAGCTAGGGTCTTTCATAGAAGGGTTTTCCCTCAGAAAGTCAAATAAGGTCTTGAAGTCTCCAAGCAGAACAGGATACTCAGGAATCCAGATAACTATGTCCCTGCATGGGTTTGCTTCCATTGCAGCAGCCAGTCTTAATACTTCCAATTCATCCACAAAGGGCTTCTCCTCAGCAGCAACACACTTTCTGAGAGGATGGTAGTATATACCATTATCTCCCTCCAGAAGGTAACCAGGGTAACCAGGGGCAGCAGCCACTAGTCTTTTCTGTACTGCTATTGCTTCTACTTGAAAATCCTTGCGAAATCTTCTCCAGAGATTTCTTGTAGAAACATCATCCAGACCATTTAGGAATGCATCCTTCAGAAGGTCTAGACTGCTAATCACCTCAAGTCTGAAAAGTTCCAGGTAGGTATAGGGTTCAGGTTCAGGCGGATTGAAGGTGAATTTGTAGTCAGGATAGAGAAGACAGTAAGGTTCGGAATTTTCGATAGGAAAGGGATGAGATATAGAAGTTGGAGGAACGGTGGATGAGGAAGAGGGGATATCTGAGAGAATGATTGATGAGGATGGAATATCAGAAATGATGGATTGAGACGAGGATGGAGTGTTTGTAAAGGGAATTGGTGAGGGAGTTTTATCTGAGGGAGTTGGAGGAAGAATGCTCAACGGTGTGGGGTTTAGAATGGGAGAGGAGAAGGATGATGGAGAAGGATTTTGTAAAGTGAAGTTTACTTTTGGTTCAGAATGAGGTGATTGGGGAGAAGGTTTAGGGACAGAAGGAGGTGGAGTATAGACCTGCCTTGAAGATCTGGTTCTGTGTAGGGAGTCTCTGATCCTCTTATTTCTGTGTTCAGAAGATCCCACCTTGTCAGGATCATAGGTGACCCTTAACTTCTTGGCTCTCTCAGCCTCATCTTCTTGTGCCTTTCTTTTTAGCCTTGCCTGACGTTCCTTTTTATCCTTCTTCAGAATATCATCTTTGGATGGAAGTACTCTGCCACGGATCCAAGCAGGATCAACGTCTGATTGCTTCCTCACACAATCTTCCAAGTAAAACTTGACAACTTGATCAAGTTCTTTATGATACAAAGATATGAATCCTTCAACAGCAATTCTTCTTGACAGAATGTCAGGAAAGCTTGTGCACATAACAGGTACATTCTTAATGACTTCCAGTCCGAACAGATCAACACCATTGAAGAAGGGACCTTGAGTTACTCCAAGAAAATGCGAGGCATTACGATTTCTGATGGAGTCCACCACTTTGCTTTCAATCAGAATGTCTGAAATCATCCTTCCGAAAGGAATGGTTGTTCTTGGAATATGAGGGTACTTCGCCCTTTCATCTTCTCTTGACTCAAAGATAGAGGTTTTCAGATTCTCAAATAGAATATGAGAGATGTTGATCTCTATCTTTTTGCCAATGCAGAAAAGAGTATACTTGTGAGTCGGACTGATGTAGGAGGAGCAGCGCATCTTTTTTCTATGGTGAAGAGAACCCAGAATAATCTCAGCCCATACTTTATAAAAAGGCTTTAAGTTGCCCGTAAAATGAGAATCAGTTCCAACAACCGTAGAGATTTGTTTTTCAACTAAAGTCCAGTCAACTGTATGGGGTTGAAACTCAGACCAACCTTCTTCATCATCAAGATTGTACAGCTTTCTGATGAGTTTCTCAGTGATAGTCACTTCATGCTCTAGCACGAATGAAATGATGGCAGTTGGGGTAACTGTTGCATGTACCCAAAACTCCTTTACAAGTTCAGGATAAATTGGACCAACCAATCTATCAAGATATTTAGACCATCCTTGCTCAAAGATTCTTGCATCACACTGAAAGCCATTTGCTTTAAGGTTGTTGACGTCCACAGCCGATTCACATAGAACTTCCAATTCTTTCGTGGGTATTAAGCATGTTTTCAATGGAGCATCATTTTTGCTTAAACGGTTCTGTGTGGAAGTGATTCTATCTTTAGAGATTGATGAACGAGAAGATGGATTCATTATGATAATGCTTTGAGATCAAATCAAGAACTAGGGTTTGAAGAGAGATGCAACGAAGTGAATGCACAAAAGAGAGAGAAAGAGAGAAAAAAAAAAAGAGGGAATGAAGATGAAGCGGGTTATTTAAAAGATTTAAAAAGAAATCATTATGCATTTAATGAGAAATGACATTAGGAGAGAGAGAACACAGTAAATGAAATGATTTAATACAGTTACCTAGGTCGGCGTCTTTTCAACTGCACGCTTTGTACAAACCGTACAGACACGTGTTCATCATCAGATAATAGATGACAGCTGTAAATATCAGAGAGATTTTACGCCTTCAGATTTAGATCACTGCTTCTGATCTGATCAACTTTCTCTTCTGAAAACACTTCTTCTGAAGTGTGCTGATATAAATCTGAATGATCTTCTGATTCATTACTTCTGATATACACAGCTTCTGGAGGTTCACTTCTTTGTTCTGCAGCTTCTGATAAGACAAAACTGTATCTGCAGAAATTCTTAAGCTCTTTGTTTTATCAGAAACAAGTTTATCATCAAAACAGATGTTTATTGATTTGTCCACAATCAATGTTTCAATGATGTCTATTCTGTAGCATTTTACATCATTGCTATAGACACAAACAAAATAGATGGTTCCAAGACTAACAACTTTCTTTTCTGATCTCCTACAAGCATAGTTTCTTCAACAGATTTAAGAACCAGAACTTGGAAGACAATCTTTCTTCCCTTCAAGTGTTGAGACCAACTTGAGTCCAGGAGACATGTCATGTTGACTTTTATCTTCTTTGTCACCAAGAGAATCTGCAAAAGAAATAGTCTTTTTCTTTGGTACCCACATTTTCTTGGGTCCTTTCTTGTTAGTTCTCCTCAAGTTCTGATTGAACTTGGGTTTAACATTGTAAGCAATAGGAGGAACAGCATGATAATTCTTAATGTGAGTTTTATGATATTTCCTAGGTTGTGTCACATGCTTCTTGGTGTGTGTTATGTGAAAGCTTTGAGCATGTGAAGTGTGCCTAATATCATGAGAGTGGCCATACTTGAACTGATCATACAATGGCTTGTATGTGATTTTCATTTCATCAACTGGTTCAAGTTTGTATGGGGTTTCACCCTCAAAACCAATGCCAACTCTTTTGTTTCCAGATACGGCATATATCATAGAAGCTAGCTGACTTCTGCCAATACTTCTAGATAAGAACTTCCTGAAACTTAAATCATATTCTTTCAGAATATGGTTTAGACTAGGAGTGGATTTCTCTGAATCAGAAGGAGATCCAACATTATTGGATAATTTTAAAAGTTTTTCTTTTAATTCAGAATTCTCCAACTCAAGCTTCTTTGTTTCAAATTCAAATTGCTTTTTCAGCTTTTTGTATTTGAGACTAATTTGAGACTTGAGTTCCAGTAGTTCAGTTAGACCGGAAACTAACTCATCTCTAGTGAGTTCAGAAAATACCTCTTCAGAATCTGATTCTGATGTAGATTCTGATCCGTCATCTTCTGTCGCCATCAGCGCACAGTTAGCCTGCTCATCTTCTGAATCATCTTCTGACTCATCCCAGGTTGCCATAAGACCTTTCTTCTTATGAAACTTTTTCTTGGGACTTTCCTTCTGAAGATTTGGACATTCATTCTTGTAGTGTCCAGGCTCATTGCATTCATAGCACATGACCTTCTTCTTGTCAAATCTTCTTTCATCAGAAGATTCTCCACGTTCAAATTTCCTTGAACTTCTGAAGCCTCTGAACTTCCTTTGCTTGGTCTTCCAGAGTTGATTTAGCCTTCTGGAGATCAGGGACAGTTCATCTTCTTCTTCAGATTCTGATTCTTCGGGATCTTCTTCTCTGGCCTGAAAAGCGTTAGTGCATTTCTTGATATTTGATTTTAATGCAATAGACTTACCTTTCTTTTGAGGCTCATTTGCGTCCAGCTCTATTTCATGACTTCTCAAGGCGCTGATAAGCTCTTCCAGAGAAACTTCATTCAGATTCTTTGCAATCTTGAATGCAGTCACCATAGGACCCCATCTTCTGGGTAAGCTTCTGATGATCTTCTTTACGTGATCAGCCTTGGTGTATCCCTTGTCAAGAACTCTCAATCCAGCAGTAAGAGTTTGAAATCTTGAAAACATCTTTTCAATGTCTTCATCATCCTCCATCTTGAAGGCTTCATACTTCTGGATTAAGGCTAGAGCTTTAGTCTCCTTGACTTGAGCATTTCCTTCATGAGTCATTTTCAAGGACTCATATATGTCATAGGCCGTTTCCCTGTTAGATATCTTCTCATACTCAGCATGAGAGATAGCATTCAGCAAAACAGTTCTACATTTATGATGATTCCTGAAAAGCTTCTTTTGATCATCATTCATTTCTTGCCTTGACAGCTTCACGCCACTGGCATTTACTGGATGTTTGTAACCATCCATTAGAAGATCCCATAGATCACCATCTAGACCCAGAAAGTAACTTTCCAGTTTATCTTTCCAGTATTCAAAGTTTTCACCATCAAATACCGGCGGTCTAGTATAACCATTGTTACCGTTGTATTGCTCAGCAGAGCCAGATGTAGATGCAGGTGTAGATGTAGACTTTTCACTTTCATCAACCATCTTTTAAATGAAGCGTTTTTCTCTTCCTGAATCTTTTCTAAACACGGTTAAGTGCTTGCACCTTAGAACCGGCGCTCTGATGCCAATTGAAGGATAGAAAAACACTTAGAAAGGGGGGGATTGAATAAGTGTGACTTTAAATCTTGGACGATAAAAATAAATTGCACAATTATTTTTATCCTGGTTCGCTGTTAACGAAGCTACTCCAGTCCACCCCCGCAGAGATGATTTACCTCAACCTGAGGATTTAATCCACTAATCGCACGGATTACAATGGTTTTCCACTTAGTCCGCAACTAAGTCTTCCAGAGTCTTCTGATCACACACTGATCACTCCAGGAACAACTGCTTAGATACCCTCTAAGACTTTTCTAGAGTCTACTGATCAACACGATCACTCTAGGCTTAGTTCACTCCTAAGACTTTCCTAGAGTATTCTGATCAACACGATCACTCTAGTTACAAACTGCTCAGCCAACTGCTAAGACTTCCTAGAGTATACTGATCACACGATCACTCTAGTTCCTTACAACTTAATGTAATCTATTCAAGAGTTTACAAATGCTTCTTAAAAGCGATAATCACAACTGTGATATTTCTCTTAACGTTTAAGCTTAATCTCACTAAAATATTACAACAGCAATGTAGTGAGCTTTGATGAAGATTCTGAGCTTTGATTGAACAGCGTTTCAGCAAGTTTGATATAAGTTGTTTTGGTGCAGAATCGTTAACCTTGCTTCTCATCAGAATTTCATATTTATAGGCGTTGAGAAGATGACCGTTGAATGCATTTAATGCTTTGCGTGTTCCGTACAGCATTGCATTTAATGTTATACGCTTTTGTCAACTACCTCGAGCCTTGTTCACGCTGTGTCTACTGACGTAGCCTTTAGTAGCTTTTAACGTTCCTTTTGTCAGTCAGCGTAGTCTGCCACCTGTACTTCCTTCTGATCTGATGTTTGTGAATACGACGTTTGAATATCATCAGAGTCAAAACAGCTTGGTGCATAGCATCTTCTGATCTTCTGACCTTGAAGTGCTTCTGAGCGTGATACCATCTTCTGATCTTCAGTGCTTCTGATCTCATGTTCTTCTGATGCTTCCATAGACCCATGTTCTGATTCTGCTTCGACCATCTTCTGATGTCTTGCCAGACCATGTTCTGATGTTGCATGCTGAACCATTTGAGATACAACTTCTGAGCGCTGAATTATGCGTACTCTTTATATATATTTCCTGAAAGGGAAATTGCATTGGATTAGAGTACCATATTATCTTAAGCAAAATTCATATTATTGTTATCATCAAAACTAAGATAATTGATAAGAACAAATCTTGTTCTAACAGGGACTACCTTGGAATTATACCTTCTAGCGACCTTTTGTTTGGCCATGTATTCTTAAATGGGGATGATCTCTCGTGCTTCATCGAGTAGGACGGTTATGCAGTTGAGTCTTGTTTCATTTTCTTACTCCATAAAGTGTTCTTTTTGACAGGTGGGCATGTTAACCTCCACTAGAAACATTGCGTCAACACCATAAACCATTTGAAAGGTGCTTCCTTGATGGAATACTAATGTGTCATGTGATAAGACCATAAAACTTGTTGTTTTCAATAATGATATTTTCAAATAGGCGAGATAGATATTATGGGCGAGAGATATATAGTATGACAAAGTTAGTTAATAATAAATTTAAAAAAGTAGGTGTACCTCATGAAAATATTCAGACCATAATCCATTTGCCTTGTCAAGCTTCTTCTTGATACCACGGAGGAGGACCTTATTGGTCGACTCCGCATAATCTTTAGCTTGACAATGCACAACTAGACAAATTTTGTTTGAATTTTAAGCTAAAAGCAAAATTCTACCTCAAAAAAGATGCCGACTTAGGTTTTGTTATTTGAGGTGATACATTTTAGAAGCCGAACCTGCAAATTATCTGCTTCTCATAGAAAATGCTTATTATTTCTTTAGTGATCTTAGATACCTCCTCAAATTCGATCCATTTGGAGAAGTAATAAACATCCATAAAAGTGAATTTAAGTTGTCCTGACACCAAGGGAATGACCTAGGATGTCCATGTCCCACTAATAAAATGGCCAAAGGAAGGTTACAAAATGAAGAAATTCAATTGGGCGTGATATAGATTTGAGTTCACTTGGTACTTGTCACACTTGTTGACGTAGTTATCACGACGCAAAAAATACCCGAGAGTATTGTACGCTCGAAATACAACAAAGTCGTCACCGAACTTTATTTATTCCCAAAAGAATTGGAAAATATCGATAAACCCACAAAAGAACGTGATATGGTCATCACAATCAAATAAGGGTTCGAGAGTCGATTATGCAAGGGGACGGTATCAGCACCCCTCACAGTCGTTGAACTTAACAAGACCCATATGATTAGTCTTGCGAAAGAGATGTTATCTTATGTTACTTGCAATCTTCTACTTATTATGCGAGAAAAGAGAAAGAAAATGTTTTTGGATTTTTTATTATTGTGTTTGACAAGATTTCAAAATTCTGCTCCTACGTATCTCTAGGTGTGATAGAGAACTCTAGGCTACGTAGTTCTGGGTAGCCAATGTTTGTGGGTTGGTCAATTTTAGTGAAAGATTCGTAAGTCTCATTCAAACAGAAAACATTGTTTCCCATAGCATGCATTGTGAGAATTTGGATCGAACTCTAGTATGGTCGAAGGGTAGCTTCTTGGTTCGACAGGGTTAAGCATGAAGTCGAAGGTTGTTCACATGTTTGTGTCGAAGATGCTAGGGTTGTTAGCATGTTAAATTAGGTTTTAGTGTTTAAACCCTAATTTGTTAAGTTAGCTTGTTTATTAAGTTGACTTGTGTAATGGGCCTTGTGGAAAAAGCCCATTAGTTAGTATGTTAGGTTTTATTATAAATAGCATACTAGTCTCTCATCATTGCTAAGCTGCAAATCCTAATTTAGGGTGAGAGAGGTTATTTGTTATTCTTGTAAACTTGTAATCTTGTTTTAAGAGAAACTAAAAGAATAACGGTTATAACCAATTATTGCGTTCTTCTTCTCCCCTATAATTCCCTATTATACTTTGTTATTGGTATCGTTTTTCACAACAAATTGGTGCGGTGAGCGTGGAGAAGATTCCTTCAACAAAGTATGAGATTGAAAAGTTCACCGGAGTGAATGATTTCGGTCTGTGGCGCTTGAAGATGAAAGCTCTACTGGTTCAGCAGGGTTGTTTGGAAGCGTTGAAGGGAGAGGCAGCCATGAATGCAGAATTGACGGCAGCGGAGAAGACGAATATGATCGATAAAGCACACAGCGCAATTTTGCTGAGCCTTGGTGATAAGGTTCTCCGGCAGGTATCAAAGGAGACGACGGCATCAGGGTTATGGGTGAAACTTGAAAGTTTGTATATGACCAAATCGCTGGTAAATCGACTCTACCTGAAGCAAGCTTTGTATTCATTCAAGATGATTGAAGACAAAGTATTGGCTGAGCAGTTGGATATGTTCAACAAGTTGATTCTTGATCTTGAAAATATTGATGTGAAGATCGATGATGAAGATCAAGCGCTGTTACTATTGTGTTCTTTGCCTCGATCACATGCTCACTTCAAAGAAACTCTCTTGTATGGAAGGGAGTCCCTGACGTTTGAAGAAGTTCAATCAGCCTTGTACTCTAAGGACTTGAATGAACGAAAGGAGCATAAACCTTCGACTGTTGGCGAAGGTTTGGCCGTTAAAGGAAAACTCTTACGAAAGGATGGTAAGTTCGACAAGAAGAATGGCAAAAGCCAGTCGAAGACTTACAGTGGCGAAGCATCTGGCATTCGATGCTACCATTGTAAGAAGGAGGGTCACACAAGAAAGGTGTGCCCTGAACGCTTGAAATATCATGGAGGTAAGGATAATGGCAACGCTGCCATTGTTCAAGATGATTTCGAATCATCTGATGTTCTTGTGGTTTCAAGCAGTGACTCTAAGAAGGAGTGGATTATGGATTCAGGTTGCACTTGGCACATGACTCCAAACAAAGACTTGTTCGAGGAATTATGTGATCAAGATGGTGGATCAGTATTGCTGGGAAACAACAAGGCTTGCAAGATTGCAGGTGTTGGATCTGTGAGATTCAAGCTCCATGATGAGTCAATAAGGTTGTTGACTGAAGTCAGGTATGTTCCTGATTTGAAGAGAAATCTACTTTCTCTTGGTGAATTCGACAAGAAAGGATATGTTTTCCAAGGAGAGAAAAGTATCCTAAGAGTCATGAAGGGTTCGAAGGAAGTCTTGAGAGGCGTGAAGAAACAAGGCTTGTATACCCTTGAGGCTGAAGTTGTAAGTGGTTCGACAAATGTTGCATCCACGAAACCTTTGTCGAAAACAGAAATCTGGCACATGAGATTGGGCCATGTCAGTGAAAGGGGTCTGGTCGAATTAGGGAAACAAAATCTGCTTGGTGGAGACAAAGTCGAAAAGCTGAAGTTTTGTGAACCCTGTGTACTTGGAAAATCTTGCAGAGTGAAGTTCAACAAAGGCAAACAAAGAACACATGGATCCCTTGATTACATCCATGCTGATCTTTGGGGGCCTGCAAGGTGTCCATCACATTCAGGAGCAAGGTATTTTCTATCCATAGTAGATCATTATTCCAGAAAATTATGGGTATTCATCCAGAAGACTAAGGATGAAACTTTTGAGAATTTCAAAAGTTGGAAGACTCTGGTTGAAAATCAGACTGGCAGAAAGGTCAAGAGGTTGAGGACCGACAATGGCCTTGAATTTTGCAATGAGGCATTCGACAGTTTTTGTGCTGCCTCAGGTATTGCAAGGCATAGAACTACTGCAGGTACTCCACAGCAAAATGGTTTGGCTGAAAGGTTTAACCGAACTATTTTGGAGAGAGTCAGATGCATGTTGACTAGTGCGGGGTTAACAAAGGTGTTCTGGGCTGAGGCTGTTTCGACAGCAACATATCTGATAAACAGATGTCCTTCGACAGCGTTAGATATGAATACACCTGAAGAAGTTTGGTCGGGACATCCACCAGATCTCGACAAACTGAGAGTATTTGGCTGCGTAGCCTATGCTCACATTAGGCAAGACAAGGTCGAACCTAGAGCTCTGAAATGCATGTTCATGGGATACCCTGAAGGAGTCAAAGCTTATAGGCTATGGTGCCTAGAGCCAGGTCACAGGAGGTGTATCACCAGTCTAGATGTAGTTTTCAATGAAGCTGAAATGGCTTTTAAGAAAACTGATGATGTTGGTCGAAGTACAGAAACATCTGACGAAGAGCTGGAACAGGTAGAGATTCCTGTTGAGGTGGAGCATGTTGATGCTGAATTGCATATCCCAGATGAAGTCGAAGAAGAAGCAGAAGATGCTGAAGTTGAGGAAACTGACGATGACTACCTATTGTCGAGAGATAGGTCGAGAAGAGTCATCAAGCCACCTCAGAGACTTGGATATGCAGATCTTATAGCTTATGCCTTAATCTCTGCAAGTGAGGTTCTAGACGAAGAACCTAGAGACTATAAGGAAGTTATGAGGAGTCGAAATAAGACTGAATGGCTGAAGGCCATGGATGATGAGATGAAATCTCTTCATGATAATCATACTTGGGAACTGATCAAGAAACCTGTTGGGGCAAGGTTAGTCAGCTGTAAATGGATTTTCAAAGTTAAGGAAGGAATTGAAGGAGTGACGTCGAAAAGATACTCTAATACGGTGAACTGACTTTTTATAATCGAAAATGTCGCGGTTAAGCAAGAGTCGCCACCGACTTTTATTTTATCCAAACAATATTCGGAAAGGCAAAAAGAAACAGAAAAAAACCTTTTTTAAAGAAATCTAAGTTCGGGGGGTAATTTATGCAAAGGGAAGGTGTAAGGCACCCTTTGCATCCATGGTTTTCCATGGGCTCTTAATTGCTTTGCTTGCTCGTTTGTTTAGAAAATGTAGATGAAAGAGATAGGGACTTTAGCTTGTGAATAAGCGTTGCCCTTTTGAAAAATTATGAGAAAGAATATAATGAAAGTTTGAGCATTGCAAGGCAATTAGGGGCAATTACCTTAAACTCAGATGATAGGTCTCTTTTCAGACTTTCAGAATGAAAGGGTCTATCCTTGCCATAAGAGGGCAGGAAGCCTTTCGTTTGGAGGTTGAAGGGTCATCGAAGCATCCTTTACCATAATAGAAGGGCAGGTAGTCTAAGGCAAGAATCAGAATAAGCCTTATTCGTAGGCAACCAGAAGATACCTCAGCCTTTTTCCGTAGGCAACTTTCGAGGGTCGAGGTCATATTGTGTATCGAAGGCAGCATCATTTAGGGTCGTATGACCTTTAATTATCGAGGCAGCATGGCTGAGGTATCCTCAAATTCGAGGGACATGGCTTATTCTGCAAAAAACACAAAGGCAACAGGCGACAGGCAACAAGGCAACAGAGAGGTTACCCCAAAAGTGTGCGTGTGTGCACCAATCATGTGATTCAATTCGAAATATATTATCTTGTAATTAAATGGCTCTAATTCAGTTCAAGATTGCACTCCCTAAATTACTAACCACGCAATTTAAACAATTTAAACAATGTAATCAACAAATACGGGGGAGGGAAATTGTAACCAGCGGATCCCTTAATAGGGTTTGACATAAGTAATAATTAGAGCAAAGTTTTAGGGTTACCGACATTCGAAGCTTTGACAATTGGCAAACCCTGAAAAGGTGGGAAAAATAAACAAAGATATGGTGAGTGCATTATCGGTTCAGGGGCGAACAAAGCTAACCCTAAAAATAAAAGATAAAGAAACTAAAAATAAATAAATAAATAAACAGGCACTTAGCTTCGATTGATGAAGGTTGATGGGCAAAAGTTTGCCTTGAGCATTAAGCATGGACCCTGATCATCCGAGAATTGATAGGAAAGTAACAGGAAAAAGTAAGTGTAGGAGGAGTTCATTGACGGGGGAAATCAAACCCTAATAAAATAAAATAAATGCAGAAAAATACTTAAACAAGGAAAGATTAGAACTTAGCTTTGAATTTGATCTGGTAGGGTTGACAGTTAGGGGAATCTTGATTAATCCATGAATGCACGCGGAGGCGATGAATGTTTGAAATCACGATGGTAGTACCTCGCCAAAAAAAGAAAGTGTTAGGATGAATATATAAAATGGTGCATGAACACATAACAAAAATACTAACAAATATTGATTATAATTAACAAAAGAAAAATCTTAAAAAAAAATATATATTAAATTCTAAAAGAAAAATTAAGACACACTATATTTTTTAGTATTTTTTAATAAACAAATAAAAGAAAAACATTATTTATTTTAGTGTTTTTGAATGAGTTATGTATTTTTAATAATTAGAAACCTAAATTGAATCAATAATCTAATAGCTAAATTAATCCTACATGTTTAATTAAAACTAAGATTAATTGTTTTTATTCTTAGTTTAATGGAAAACAAAATTATATAAAAAAACTTAAAAAGAAAGAAAAGAATGACGTTACAAACTTAGTTTGACTAATTCAATCCACCTAAATAAAATAATGAAGAAAAATAGCAATAGAGGGCTTTTACGGTTCGGAAACCTTGTGTGAGTTATTCATCCCTTTCAATTTCTCATCTTTCTCTAAAACCATCAAAGTAAAACACCAATACACAGAGCCAGACATGAATCATAGAAGGAATTGGAAACGTACCGTAGTTGTTGATGAATGGTGGGTCGTGGTCGGCGACGGTGGCTGTGGATAGCCACGCGGTTGTTGGCGAGGTATTCATCGAAGATTTGTGAGCACGAAGTTCTCGCGCGGTGGTTCTGCGTGTGTGGATCCGTTCCGACAGGGGAGCTTCTCGCGGTAGAGCTTCGGCCATGGTGTCTCGGTGTTGTTGTTGCTGTGGTTGTGCGATCTACTGATGCTGGTTGTGCACGGAGAAGGTGAGGGCGGGACAACCGAGATCGTCGGAGGGATACACTGCGCCGTCGGGAGAGTCGTGCGTGATGGTGAAGGGCGGCGAACTCGGTCACAGGTGGTTGGCGGTTCCGTCGGATGGGTGATGACAAGTGGATCCGAACTCCTTCATCTATTTAGTTCTGGACCTGTAATCAATGAAAATAACAACAAGCATTATATGACTACAGTTATTATTTTCTAATTTGAACTTTCTTAGATTCATGAACTCTTGATGTTTGTTCCGATCTTCTTTTCCTTGTTATCTCTGTTACTGCAATTTGACAGAAAAAAGGAAACCACATTCGCATTTGTATTTTGTTAGAGTAAATGAAAAAGTATGCAACTTAAAAAATACATTATGGTTCATAAGAGGGGTTTTGATTTATAACATAACATGGTGAAGGTTATATTGAACAATTTGGGGGTTGGATTTGAACATGGTGGTTTGACGATTTTGAGTGTTAGAAATTTGTTGGGTTATGGTATCGGATTGAAGGTGTAGAGAAACAATAAGGATTTCCTTTGGTGAATTATATACATGAGAGAGGTATTGAGAGGTTGTCACTTATTGAATGGAATTGTAGTGGGTGAAGAAGGTTAATGGTTGTCAAATATGTGTCGTGGAAAGGGTTTAGAAACATAGGGTTCAGTCCTTGGTCCCTGTAAACGTGGAAGTGAGTGACTATTTATAAGATACAAAATTAGGTTAAAATGCATGAGATCAAATGGACCGTAATTAGCTAAAAATAACCAAAAGTCCAAAATTGAAATTATTTGATTTGAGTTTTATAATTATATTTAATCAATTAAAAATAACAACCTAAAATGCAAAAGGGTGTAGAATCTTTTCAAATAAAATATGAATAAAGCAAAGTAAAAAAAAGTATTTTTTTTTTTTTTTTAACAAATAATAAATACGAAATTAAATATATAAAAAACTATTTTTTGTGATTTGATTTTTTTTTTTTAATGAAAATGAAGTTAGAAAATAAAAAGTAAAATGTCAGAAGTGGGATTTGTACTTGGGACCTCTCGCTCTTGTACCCTTACCCTCAAAGTCTTACCAATTGTGCCATGTCACTTAATTAAAAAATAATATTTGTAATTATATGAGGGCAAATTTTGGGGTATGACAGCTGCCCCTGTTCAATTATCTTAAACCTGAAGATGTAGAGTGGTCTGTATGCCAGTCGGTATCTGAAGGTGGAAGATGATTGAACACTAGAATACCAAGAAATTTGCCCTATTTGAAGCAGGGACTTTTGTCGGGGATGGGCTTGTAGATGCCATCTGGTAGTTGTTGGAGTATGGATTGTTGCAAAATTTCTGCTTTTGTTGTCTTCCCTTTTTTTTGAATGTTGAGGAACCGTCAAAGGTATCGACTCAAATCTGTGCTGGGTTATTTAAGGAACCGTCAAAGGTGTCGACTTATATCTGAAGCATATCATTGAGGCACCGTCAAAGGTATCGACTCAGATATGTATATAGATTGTATAAGGAACCGTCAAAGGTGTCGACTTATATCTGAAGCGTGTCGTTAAGGAACCGTCCAAGGTGTCGACTTAACTCTTGATGTGGGTTGTTAAGGAACCGTCAAAGGTGTCGACTTAACTTTGAAGCATATCATTGAGGCACCGTCAAAGGTATCGACTCAGATATGTAGATGGATTGTATAAGGAACCGTCAAAGGTGTCGACTTATCTGAAGCGTGTCGTTAAGGAACCGTCCAAGGTGTCGACTTAACTCTTGATGTGGGTTGTTAAGGAACCGTCAAAGGTGTCGACTTAACTTTGAAGCATATCATTGAGGCACCGTCAAAGGTATCGACTCAGATATGTAGATGGATTGTATAAGGAACCGTCAAAGGTGTCGACTTATATCTGAAGCATATCATTGAGGCACCGTCAAAGGTATCGACTCAGATATGTATATAGATTGTATAAGGAACCGTCAAAGGTGTCGACTTATATCTGAAGCGTGTCGTTAAGGAACCGTCAAAGGTGTCGACTTAACTCTTGAAATATTAAGGAACCGTCAAAGGTATCGACTTAATACTTGAAAATAGATTGTTAAGGAACCGTCAGAGGTGTCGACTTAACTCTTGTAAATGGAGATAGTGGTATCCTGAAAAGTAGAGGTTAGTTTTCTTATGTTATGATGCATGTGTTTATGTAATGAGTATTCTCAAAATAAATGAGAAACTTTGTATGTTATGGATTTGTTATGCAGTGATGTATATGATGTATGAATATGTTTGTGTCATATGATATGCAAATATGATTTAGTCGAGAAAATAAATTTCCAGGTCTTTGTGATTTTGATGTTTGATTTTGTCTTGAAAGGTGCTCAGCTGGGGATTTATGATTTCTGCTTGGGGGATGATCAGTAACTTGATGTTCCCTGATTGGGATACAGAGAAAATAGGGATGTAAACCGTGTTGGGGAGCCATGCCTTTGTTGTTGGAAGACATCTTCTTAATGATTACTCTGCGGGGAGGTGGTTTTGTGAACCTGGCTCTGTGGGGAGACATGGGTATCTTGAAAGTTGCCCCCAGTATCATAGGCTCATGACAATGTCTCACGTTGATTGGGGAGTAGCTTTAGATATACTTGGATGCATGCCCCTGATTGTTCGAGTATCCATGGGAGATTCTCGAAATCTTGACTTGATTGTCCCAGACTGATTGGACAAAACATGTCATGCCCCTTGTATTCATTGACTTCTAGTCAACTGAGTAAGTTATAAGGGATGTTGCTGTTGAAATAGTTCCGTCTGTCGGGATGACTTTTAGTCATTAGTTGTACCTTTGAGCAAATTTTTTCTGATGCTAACATTTGAAATTATGTAGCAGAATATGCTTAATAAAGAATTCATGAGATGCACTGCATACGTTTGTCTTGAGTTTTTGAAAAAACATTAAAACAAAAGATGTAAAAGCGTGATATTTGTAAAAACATGTTATTCGTAACAATGTGATGTTTGTAAGAACCGGATATCAACTTAACATTTGCAGTAAACCTTAAGGAGTCGGGATACCTTTTTAGTGACAGTATGCTTCCGAACTAACCATGCTTCAATTAGGACTTTCAAGGGTTGTAACGTGGCTTGGTTCACGGTTTAAGAAACAAAAGATAAAGGCTCGAAATTTGATTGTACCCATCCCCTTCGTGATGATCTTCAATCCTAAGCTCTGCTAATTCAACTTATGCATTCAGGTTCCAAGAGACTTTTTGGATTTGCACCTTTGATAATGATGATGGTCTCAAGCAAAGAGAACTTTTGAGATGGGAATCACTTCTTCCTTTTGGTAGTCACAACATTGTGTTGTTCAAGAATTTATTGACTTCTCTTTTTTCATCTTTTTGATATCCCTAACTTTTGCCTGAACTGTCTATTTTGAGCTTACAGTCAGCGGGATGCCTTGATTTTTGCCTAAGTCATCTTTTTGATTTTTGACTTAGCAGGCTTTTCTTTGTATATATGTTTTTTTCATTTTTTTTTCCTTTTGAAAGATATTGACTGCGTTGCTTAATGATTGATGAACCATCATTGTCTTTTGATTGACATCTCCAATACTTCTTTGATGTGTATGGTTGAACGTTTATGATTGAAACCTTTGTTGAAAGGTGTACTGAATGATTCTCTTAAAATAGAATGCACAGCCAAATTAACTGAGAACTACCCTGCCCCAGGTTATGATCAAGGGTTTTAATTAGTACAAGAAAGAAAACTTCTACTTCTTAGGCTCAAAGGGGTTAACGAGGGATTAACATCCTTATATCTCCACTGTTTAGGAATTGAAACAATGCCTGTACATCGTCAGCATAGTCTGTTCAAAAGCATACTATATGAGGTTGCGGTATCGTTCTCGTCATCCTCCCTCAAAAGGTATACAGCTTTAGCAAGAGTTGAGTAGACACCAAACATATGCAAAGTAAATACGCAATTTAAAATGAGTGATAACGAAATAATGTATTCAAGACAAACATATGCAATGCACTGATGATAATTATTAAAACAGATAATGTCTATCATGATTCGAATGTTTAAACAAACAGAATAGAAATTGCAAATGAAAGTAAAGCTAATGATTAAAAGGTCATCCACTTCAGACATTAGTTAGTCTTGTCGTGACTAGGCATAGGAGCGGTGATCACCAAAGGAGTTCTCGGATTGTTGAATTCAATTTCTCCAGCATCGATCATGTCTTGAATCTAGTTTTTCAATGACCAGCAACTATTTGTATCATGACCATGACTATCAGAGTGATATGCACACCTCACATTAGGATTATAGCTACGAGCAGAAGTACTAGGATTCTTAGGGGGATCCTTTAAAGTGATCAACTTCGACTTTAGTAGGTGTTGTAATGCTAGAGCCAATGACATATTGATCTTTATGAATTGACGCTTAGTTACATCTGACTTGCGTCTTTATTGTGGAACTGGTGTAGAGATCAGAATTGTCCCCACAGTTTTGCTGTGTCCATTGCGACCTTTCAGATTGTGCACAACATTGTTTGTGATGAGAGGAACGGATCATACATTTGGACCCTATCTGAGGAGGAATATCAGAACGAGCCATACATTAGACCATATCTGAAGAGGAATAGCAGAACGAGTCGTACATTAGACCATATCTGTTGGAATGTCAGAATGAGTCATACATTAGACCATATCTGTTGGAATGTCAGAACGAGTCATACGTTGGCCCATATCTGAGGAAGGATATCAGAACGAGTTATTCATTAAACCATATCTGAAGGAGAATACCAGAACGAGTCGTACATTAAACCATATCTGATGAATAATGCCAGAACGAGTCATACATTAGACCATATTCGACTGAGAATACCAGAACGAGTCGTACGTTAGACCATATTTGATAGAGAATGCTTGCTTGGTAGAGTCGATGAGTTATTTGACGAAGTTTTGGAATGTAAAAGGGCTTGCCAGAATGAATCTCCAGCTCGATTATATCTGAGAGGAATGATTGTCGAGGCGGAACCTGAAAACAAAGTTAGAAATATGCAATGTCATGAATGCAAATGCAATGTTTTCAAGGATCTTTAAGGAATTTAGTCAGCAACATTGGAAAGTGATTTGGTCGCATATTTGTTTGAAGAATCCTGACTCTTGTCTTTGAACATCCTTCTTTGAGAATCAAGCTCACCATATCGAGTGGGTCATCGCCTCTGATTCGGGGATACTTCTGAATTTTAAAGTACACGGCTAGAGGAAAATAAATCCTCTTGCCCCTTGATAGGTACTGAGTCTTTGAATTGGAAGGTACGTGGCCAGAGGAAAATAAATCCTCTTGCCCCTTAGATGGGGATTCAGTCCTTGATAATAGTCCCTGAAATTGTGCGCCCTAAATCTCTAAGATCCTTGAAAGGGTTAGTTAAATCGTGTTGTGCTTATGATGTCATGCGAGTGCAATGCATTAAGCACAACGTGGGATAGGAAGGGCAAAAAAGTCCTTTAACAAAACCTGCAAGGAAACAAATGTTAGTATGTTATACGAATGCAGCTCGTTAGACTCAGTGTGAGATGATAAGGACAAACAAATCCTTTCAACAAAACCTGCAAGGAAGTGAAGGTTAGTAGCAAACGCAAACAAGTCACACAAGTCACGCAAGTCACACAAGTCACACAATTTTTGGCTTATGGCTTGCATGGAGTCTGATCAGGTGTCCTTCCCAAGGGTATTTCTATGGATAAGGAGATTTCAGCAACGGGTTCTACAAGTTATCCAGAATTGTCAGCCCTTCTAAAGCACCCTTGGACATGATGCATTCGCACCATGCAATGATACTTTGAGAAAGAACCTATCTGAATTGTAGCATCGGGTAGCGACTAGTTCTTAACATTTGTCAAGAGTAGTCCCCCCACTACGTTCCTAAAGGCCAGGATGGGTTAAGGGTAACTAAAGGTCCTTGAGCTCCGGCGCACCCATAGACACATACATAGACCTCCCTCATTTGAGAAAGGTGTGCATATGCTATGGAGTCCTAACTCAAGTGTGAACTTCATATTGACTCATCTCCCACATATGTGAAAGAGGTCGCCATGACTATGCCACTCCTAATCTTAAGTGTTCTTGAATCCGGGAATAGGATTCGTCCTTCAGTTAATTCCCAAAACGCCCCTGAAAAATAAAGCAAACAAAGCAAACAATAGAAAACATTTAAAGTGAATCCTAAACTTTTAAGGTAACCCCTCTTAATCGGAAAATCCCCAGCAGAGTCGCCAGTTCTCTAATACGGTGAACTGACTTTTTATAATCGAAAATGTCGCGGTTAAGCAAGAGTCGCCACCGACTTTTATTTTATCCAAACAATATTCGGAAAGGCAAAAAGAAACAGAAAAAAACCTTTTTTAAAGAAATCTAAGTTCGGGGGGTAATTTATGCAAAGGGAAGGTGTAAGGCACCCTTTGCATCCATGGTTTTCCATGGGCTCTTAATTGCTTTGCTTGCTCGTTTGTTTAGAAAATGTAGATGAAAGAGATAGGGACTTTAGCTTGTGAATAAGCGTTGCCCTTTTGAAAAATTATGAGAAAGAATATAATGAAAGTTTGAGCATTGCAAGGCAATTAGGGGCAATTACCTTAAACTCAGATGATAGGTCTCTTTTCAGACTTTCAGAATGAAAGGGTCTATCCTTGCCATAAGAGGGCAGGAAGCCTTTCGTTTGGAGGTTGAAGGGTCATCGAAGCATCCTTTACCATAATAGAAGGGCAGGTAGTCTAAGGCAAGAATCAGAATAAGCCTTATTCGTAGGCAACCAGAAGATACCTCAGCCTTTTTCCGTAGGCAACTTTCGAGGGTCGAGGTCATATTGTGTATCGAAGGCAGCATCATTTAGGGTCGTATGACCTTTAATTATCGAGGCAGCATGGCTGAGGTATCCTCAAATTCGAGGGACATGGCTTATTCTGCAAAAAACACAAAGGCAACAGGCGACAGGCAACAAGGCAACAGAGAGGTTACCCCAAAAGTGTGCGTGTGTGCACCAATCATGTGATTCAATTCGAAATATATTATCTTGTAATTAAATGGCTCTAATTCAGTTCAAGATTGCACTCCCTAAATTACTAACCACGCAATTTAAACAATTTAAACAATGTAATCAACAAATACGGGGGAGGGAAATTGTAACCAGCGGATCCCTTAATAGGGTTTGACATAAGTAATAATTAGAGCAAAGTTTTAGGGTTACCGACATTCGAAGCTTTGACAATTGGCAAACCCTGAAAAGGTGGGAAAAATAAACAAAGATATGGTGAGTGCATTATCGGTTCAGGGGCGAACAAAGCTAACCCTAAAAATAAAAGATAAAGAAACTAAAAATAAATAAATAAATAAACAGGCACTTAGCTTCGATTGATGAAGGTTGATGGGCAAAAGTTTGCCTTGAGCATTAAGCATGGACCCTGATCATCCGAGAATTGATAGGAAAGTAACAGGAAAAAGTAAGTGTAGGAGGAGTTCATTGACGGGGGAAATCAAACCCTAATAAAATAAAATAAATGCAGAAAAATACTTAAACAAGGAAAGATTAGAACTTAGCTTTGAATTTGATCTGGTAGGGTTGACAGTTAGGGGAATCTTGATTAATCCATGAATGCACGCGGAGGCGATGAATGTTTGAAATCACGATGGTAGTACCTCGCCAAAAAAAGAAAGTGTTAGGATGAATATATAAAATGGTGCATGAACACATAACAAAAATACTAACAAATATTGATTATAATTAACAAAAGAAAAATCTTAAAAAAAAATATATATTAAATTCTAAAAGAAAAATTAAGACACACTATATTTTTTAGTATTTTTTAATAAACAAATAAAAGAAAAACATTATTTATTTTAGTGTTTTTGAATGAGTTATGTATTTTTAATAATTAGAAACCTAAATTGAATCAATAATCTAATAGCTAAATTAATCCTACATGTTTAATTAAAACTAAGATTAATTGTTTTTATTCTTAGTTTAATGGAAAACAAAATTATATAAAAAAACTTAAAAAGAAAGAAAAGAATGACGTTACAAACTTAGTTTGACTAATTCAATCCACCTAAATAAAATAATGAAGAAAAATAGCAATAGAGGGCTTTTACGGTTCGGAAACCTTGTGTGAGTTATTCATCCCTTTCAATTTCTCATCTTTCTCTAAAACCATCAAAGTAAAACACCAATACACAGAGCCAGACATGAATCATAGAAGGAATTGGAAACGTACCGTAGTTGTTGATGAATGGTGGGTCGTGGTCGGCGACGGTGGCTGTGGATAGCCACGCGGTTGTTGGCGAGGTATTCATCGAAGATTTGTGAGCACGAAGTTCTCGCGCGGTGGTTCTGCGTGTGTGGATCCGTTCCGACAGGGGAGCTTCTCGCGGTAGAGCTTCGGCCATGGTGTCTCGGTGTTGTTGTTGCTGTGGTTGTGCGATCTACTGATGCTGGTTGTGCACGGAGAAGGTGAGGGCGGGACAACCGAGATCGTCGGAGGGATACACTGCGCCGTCGGGAGAGTCGTGCGTGATGGTGAAGGGCGGCGAACTCGGTCACAGGTGGTTGGCGGTTCCGTCGGATGGGTGATGACAAGTGGATCCGAACTCCTTCATCTATTTAGTTCTGGACCTGTAATCAATGAAAATAACAACAAGCATTATATGACTACAGTTATTATTTTCTAATTTGAACTTTCTTAGATTCATGAACTCTTGATGTTTGTTCCGATCTTCTTTTCCTTGTTATCTCTGTTACTGCAATTTGACAGAAAAAAGGAAACCACATTCGCATTTGTATTTTGTTAGAGTAAATGAAAAAGTATGCAACTTAAAAAATACATTATGGTTCATAAGAGGGGTTTTGATTTATAACATAACATGGTGAAGGTTATATTGAACAATTTGGGGGTTGGATTTGAACATGGTGGTTTGACGATTTTGAGTGTTAGAAATTTGTTGGGTTATGGTATCGGATTGAAGGTGTAGAGAAACAATAAGGATTTCCTTTGGTGAATTATATACATGAGAGAGGTATTGAGAGGTTGTCACTTATTGAATGGAATTGTAGTGGGTGAAGAAGGTTAATGGTTGTCAAATATGTGCCGTGGAAAGGGTTTAGAAACATAGGGTTCAGTCCTTGGTCCCTGTAAACGTGGAAGTGAGTGACTATTTATAAGATACAAAATTAGGTTAAAATGCATGAGATCAAATGGACCGTAATTAGCTAAAAATAACCAAAAGTCCAAAATTGAAATTATTTGATTTGAGTTTTATAATTATATTTAATCAATTAAAAATAACAACCTAAAATGCAAAAGGGTGTAGAATCTTTTCAAATAAAATATGAATAAAGCAAAGTAAAAAAAAGTATTTTTATTTTTTTTTTTTTTAACAAATAATAAATACGAAATTAAATATATAAAAAACTATTTTTTGTGATTTGATTTTTTTTTTTTTAATGAAAATGAAGTTAGAAAATAAAAAGTAAAATGTCAGAAGTGGGATTTGTACTTGGGACCTCTCGCTCTTGTACCCTTACCCTCAAAGTCTTACCAATTGTGCCATGTCACTTAATTAAAAAATAATATTTGTAATTATATGAGGGCAAATTTTGGGGTATGACAGATACAAGGCAAGGTTAGTTGCAAGGGGTTTCACTCAGAAAGAAGGTGTCGACTTCAATGATGTGTTTTCTCCTGTTGTGAAGCATAGGTCCATTCGAATGTTGCTTGCCATGGTGGCACAGTTCGATCTTGAACTGGAACAAATGGATGTGAAGACTGCGTTCTTGTATGGTGATTTAGATGAAACGATCCTGATGAGGCAACCTGAAGGGTATGTCGAAAAGGGGAAGGAAGATTATGTGTGCAAGTTAAAGAGATCTTTGTATGGTCTGAAACAATCTCCTCGACAGTGGAATAGGAGATTCGACAAGTTCATGGCACGCATAAGTTTCTTTAGAAGTCAGTTCGACCACTGCGTTTACTTCAGATTTCGACCTGGTAATTCATTTGTTATTTTGTTGCTTTATGTGGATGATATTCTCATAGCAAGCAACAATGTTGAAGATGTGATGAGGGTGAAGGCTGAACTCAATAAGGAGTTCGATATGAAGGATCTGGGAGCTGCTTCCAGGATTCTTGGAATTGACATTCGAAGAGATAGAAATAAGTCGAAGTTATGTCTATCTCAAGAGGCATATCTACGGAAGATTCTTGAAAAGTTTGGTATGTCGAATTCGAAGCCAGTTGTGACTCCAACAAACCCTCAATTCAAGCTGAGTATTGATCAGTGTCCCAGTACTGATGTCGAAAGAGCCTATATGAATAGCATCCCATATGCTAATATAGTTGGTTCTTTGATGTATGCTATGGTCTGTACTAGACCCGACATAGCATACGCAGTAAGTCTTGTAAGCAGGTACATGGCGAATCCTGGAAAGGCTCACTGGCAAGCATTGAAGTGGATTTTAAGTACATAAATGGGTCTCTGAATAGAGTCCTAATTTATGGTGGAGCATTGGGTGAAGATAGTAAAGCAGTAATAGAAGGATATGTCGACTCTGATTATGCAGGTTGTATGGATTCCAGAAAATCTATTTCTGGATATGTTTTCACTATGTTTGGCACTGCAATTAGTTGGAAAGCAACACTTCAGAAGGTTGTTGCTCTATCAACCACTGAAGCGGAGTATATTGCCCTAACTGAAGCTGTGAAAGAAGCATTGTGGCTTGAAGTTTTTGCGAAGGAGCTGAAACTTCAAGGTCGAGGTATCACTGTTAAATGTGATAGTCAAAGTGCAATACACCTGTTGAAGAATTCAGCCTATCATGAGCGAACTAAGCACATTGATGTGAGGCTGCATTTCGTCAGAGGAGTAATCGAGCGTGGAGAAGTCCAAGTGCTGAAGGTTTCGACTGAAGACAATGCTGCTGATATGATCACCAAGACATTGCCGAGTTGCAAGTTTTTCCACTGTATGCAGTTGATAAAGCTGCATGAAGAAAGCTAGTTTGTTCCCTTGATGTTGTAGAGTTAGATCCAAGGTGGAGATTTGTGAGAATTTGGATCGAACTCTAGTATGGCCGAAGGGTAGCTTCTTGGTTCGACAGGGTTAAGCATGAAGTCGAAGGTTGTTCACATGTTTGTGTCGAAGATGCTAGGGTTGTTAGCATGTTAAATTAGGTTTTAGTGTTTAAACCCTAATTTGTTAAGTTAGCTTGTTTATTAAGTTGACTTGTGTAATGGGCCTTGTGGAAAAAGCCCATTAGTTAGTATGTTAGGTTTTATTATAAATAGCATACTAGTCTCTCATCATTGCTAAGCTGCAAATCTTAATTTAGGGTGAGAGAGGTTATTTGTTATTCTTGTAAACTTGTAATCTGCATTTCGTCAGAGGAGTAATCGAGCGTGGAGAAGTCCAAGTGCTGAAGGTTTCGACTGAAGACAATGCTGCTGATATGATCACCAAGACATTGCCGAGTTGCAAGTTTTTCCACTGTATGCAGTTGATAAAGCTGCATGAAGAAAGCTAGTTTGTTCCCTTGATGTTGTAGAGTTAGATCCAAGGTGGAGATTTGTGAGAATTTGGATCGAACTCTAGTATGGCCGAAGGGTAGCTTCTTGGTTCGACAGGGTTAAGCATGAAGTCGAAGGTTGTTCACATGTTTGTGTCGAAGATGCTAGGGTTGTTAGCATGTTAAATTAGGTTTTAGTGTTTAAACCCTAATTTGTTAAGTTAGCTTGTTTATTAAGTTGACTTGTGTAATGGGCCTTGTGGAAAAAGCCCATTAGTTAGTATGTTAGGCTTTATTATAAATAGCATACTAGTCTCTCATCATTGCTAAGCTGCAAATCTTAATTTAGGGTGAGAGAGGTTATTTGTTATTCTTGTAAACTTGTAATCTTGTTTTAAGAGAAAGTAAAAGAATAACGGTTATAACCAATTATTGCGTTCTTCTTCTCCCCTATAATTCCCTATTATACTTTGTTATTGGTATCGTTTTTCACAACATGCATAATTGGACATTGGCGTCGCTTTAAGAATGGATGATTGAGTCTAGTTCAACACAAATTTCTGTCAGCATCACATTCGAGTGGAAAACGTTTGATATTCGTATGTGGAAGTGTTATTTGCATCGTCGCAGAATGGACAAAGAATCTTTCATTTTATGAAAAGGTTATGAATTAGAAAGCCAAAATGCAAAAGGTTTGAAAAGGATTTTATATGGAGCTGAGTAACCGTTGCAGCAAGGTGCGTACTAAGCGCTCGTTTACCCAAGGTATTAAAAAGGATGTGCATCCAATTATCATTTGTCATCCATGTTTATGAAAATTCGTTTTTGCGGGCTATTAATAAACGTTTAAATAAGGTGTTCACCAAACGCTCATTTACTCGGGTTTCACATGGATGTGCACCCAATTGTTCCCTTATTCCCAGTTTGATTAAAATATTTTAGGTTAAAAGATCAATAGTCATTTTGAACCATGTGTGCACCGAGAACTCGATTATTAAGGTTTACATGGATGTGCATCCCATTATCCTCTGTCTTTCGATTTTATTGTGAAAAAGATTTGAATAAAGGGTTGCAAATTAAAGGGGAATAGAGGCCCAAAGCAAAGTTAGCCCAATAGAAAGTGAAAGTTGATTCGTGGACCAAAGTCAATGTGATCTAAAGGCAGGAACGCTAACACTTGTATAAGAGAAAAGAACGTTTTTTTTTTTTGACAAAGAGAAAAGAACGTTTAAAAAAGAATAATTAAAAAAAATAAAAATAGATAAAAGGAACAAGAGGAGCACATGATTGAATTTATTCAGTTTCTTCAAACTTCATTCTTTTTTTCTCTTCTATTTCCTTTTTCTTCCTCTCCTTCTCTGAAACTGGAATTGGCTTTCTGGTTTGATCAATCCGTGTGAACCTATGAACAAATTATGTGAATCATTGATTAAGATGCAATGTGAGGTTAAGATGCAATGTTGAAATGAAAATTCTGTTTGAGATGAAATGTGAATGTAATTGTAGTGTGTTTTGAAATTATGATTGTGAATTTTTTAAATTTGTTTGGTGTAATTTGAAATTTAAATGAAATTGTGTTTAATTTGGAATGTTTAAAATTTGGATGTAATGCATTTTAGTTACTGATGCAAAATGTAAAAGGTAGTTGCAAGTGGTCCCAACTAGTGTTGTTAAAAAAAATTAAGAGTTCAGGAATTTAACTGAAATTAAAATAACTTGAATTGTTATGTTTGGTTAGGGAATCAAACTTAAGTATAAATAATTTTAGAATTGAACCGTAATCGAAATTAAACTGAACTGAAATCCGAACTAAATCAAAATGAAAAATGTTTTAAACAAGTTAATTTAAAAAACAAATAGCTTAATGTTCGGTTCTTCGATTTCTTGATAAACGGTTTGGTTTGGAAAATTTTATTTTCTAACGGTTCGGAATTTCGAAACAGTATATCAAATTAATAATTTTAGTTCAGTTCTTAGTAAATAAAAACGATTTAGTTTAGTTTTAGTAAATTTTTACTATGATTTAATTCAATTCGGTTCAGTTTTTCTCACGAACTATACAATGAGCCCCTAGTCCCAACAAATGAACTTTGGCTTCATGGTTCAATTTGGCTGGCAAGATGGCTTAAAAATAGGCTTGAGAAGAAAATATGATATGGCTTGGAAATCATCTTGAAAAAAAGCTTAAAAGCTTGACTTGATATTGGTTAATAACGACTTGAAATTTTGACTTGCAAACAAAATTTAAAAACAAATGCTCACGTGGAGAATGGCTTGAAATGGCTTAGAATTAGACTTTAAATGTGGCTTAAAAAATATGACTTTAAAAAAACAACTAAAATTAAAAGTGAATAAAATTGAATTAAAAAATAAGATGAGGACCCAATATGCAATGGTTGACTTTTTATGTTGATTTAAAAAAACAGAAGGTGTGTCTCAGATACATGCATGAAATGGATAAGAGACAAAAATGAAATATGACAATAGTGAACGGGATGTGGTGATGTGCATAAGATATATCCTTATACACGGTACATAAATACTTAAATATTGTTTATATTACTCAAAGTATTATATTTATTATTCAAAATAATATACATATTATTCAAAATAGTATAAATACTACTCAGAACAATGAATATATTACTCAAAATAGTTAAAATTCAATATTATTCAGAATGGTGTAAATATTACTCAGAATAGTGTACTCATTACTCACAATTAATAATTACTCATAATTAATAGATGTGTACAAATAATGCATATTTAGGTTAAATTACTCCCAAGGTCATTTAAGTTATTTAATAGTAACAGTTTGGTCCTTCAAGTTTTTTTGTAATAATTTGGTCCTTTTGGGTGATTTCGGCCTCTTTTTCACTCATTTTAAACCTTTAGAAATGTTGATTGTTGTATTTTTGGAAGCACTTCATTATTTTTACGCCACTCAAAATAATTGCATCCACAATTAGCACATTTTCTCCGTTAAAAAAGGATTATGATGCACATATTTGATAACATAAAGAACCTAGTTGTAGCGAAAATAACATGAAGGACCAAATTGTTACAATTAAATAACTTAAAAGATCTTAGGAGTAATTTAACCTATTATTTATGGATTGTGATATTATTACTCGTTTCTAACTAAAATGTTACTCGGAACAATTTAAATATTACTCGTACGAGACTTATGCACCGTGCATAAGGATATACCTTATGCACATCAACCTGACCCATTGTCAACATTGTCTTTTATCATGGTAGGCCAATAATAACAGCCCTTAGTAATTTGTGAGTCAAGGCTAGCTCTCCCTCTAACGTGACTTCCACATACCCCTCATGTACCTCCATCAGTATCTAGTAAATTACATTTTTCCCCATGAACCTCAACATTGGGGAGACCCTCCCCATATAGTACATCTTCCCAACAACCATAGTATAGTTATATGCTAATCTTGTTATCTTTTTCATTTCGTTGGGGGTAGTTCATACTTTGTCAAATATTACACTATTGGTTCCATTCAGCGCGTCGTGTCAAGAGTACTGATAGTATTGACACTTCATTTTCTATGTCAGAAGGAGACAAAGTTTCATATATAATAAATAGTCTTGGTGTTGTCATGCTTATTTATGTTGGCGAGCTTCGATAACATATCAGCCTGGTAGTTTTCTTTCTTAGGCATATAGATTACCTCGAAAAAAGTTAAAATATTTTGTCAAATTTTGTACCTTTTGTAGGTACTTAACAAGTTGGGTTTCCTTTGTTTGATGATCTCTTGCAATCTTGCTTGCAACCCGCTGGGAGCCTTTTCTAGCTTCGAGGTTGAATGTACAGTACTCTCAAAATTATCCTAGTAATCAAAGCTTCTTACTCCATTTATTAGTAAACAAATGTTTTAGATAAGAGTGTGGTCTGGGTTAGTTTTATTGGGGTCCATAGTGGATGTCAACTATACTTGCGATGAATACAATACATTTAAACTGCCTACGACGAGGTGCACAAGAAAGCTTAATGTTTTCTGATAGGTAAAAAGTGAATGTCTTACACAACTACTTAAATAAGGTATTTATAGGTGTGATTTCTTGATTCATAAGTCATTGTAAAGACCGATTTTGATGCTTATAAACTTGGCCACATCTCTCTTGACTTTGACCTAACAATGAGAGTAAATGGGGCGAGTAAGTTATGACGAAGGAACATTGGGTTGAGTTGAATGACATGCTCTCAAATACTCTTAATGTAATTTACGAGTTATAAAGTTTATGGGTCGAGCTCTTTAAGCTTCATCAAAGTTGTTCTAATCCAAGAAATATATCATAATTGAAAGTCTTATATCAACAAGTCTTAGGAGAAGAGGGGCGTGAGATGTTGATTAGGATAGGATCTAGGATATCAATCACAATCACCAAAATATTCCTTAAAATAAGGTAAAATTATAAAATTCTTTTGTGTTAAACAATATCGTATACCGTATTGGTGTTCGTCAACATTTATGTAATTAGAGAATCTATAAATAGTTGATGATGTGGTCTTGAGAATAAAAAGGAAAAAGTGGGAACAACTACAAGAACAAAATTGTGAAATGGTACTACAAAAAGGTTATATTGGAAGACAAATGTTTAATGGCATAATTCAATCGATGCCATGAGCATTTGTGGTGTGTTTGAACATAGATTTTTTTTAAGCAAGAATTTTATATATGAGAGAATTAAGGGTTATCCAATCTTGATACACAAGAACGGAATGAGTTCGACAAAAAACGATATTACAAACCAATTACAATCACGACATAAAATACAAAGGGTCTTTACAAAAATCGCAAAAGTTATAATTGGAATGAGCAATGTCGCCAAAGGAATACCACCTCCAACTTAAAATCTTGATGTTCCAAACAATATTGTTAATATTCCAACTGTCATTCCTAAAACAATAGTCGTTCCTTGTCAACCAAATAATCCAACAAGTGGCTAACCAAAACACCCCATTTTTCCAACTTTGATACCTTTTACCCGACCCTTGGAATACCATTCCATAAAGAACGGCATGCTTTCTTCCTCATTCCAACTCGGGTAATCCATCCACACACTAATTTCCTTTCAAACAACCTTAATCACATCACATTTGAAGAAAATATGGTCCTTATCTTCCAAATGCATATTACAAAAAACACAATTTAAGTTAGGAGTAGGAAAGTTAATACCTCTATACACTAAAAGATCTTTAGTGGGTAGCCTATTCACAAAAAGTCTCCAAGCAAAAGCTTTAATCTTAAAAGGGACCTCCATCTTCCATATCATCTCTAAGGCCTCTTCGTTCCTATTAAAAGGACAAAAAGGCGTCTGCAAAGAAACATACCGGTGGTAACACGAAGAAACCGTAAAAGTCTTTTCCGAATCAAGCAACCAACTCACGAAATCATTATCTTCATGCAATCCCTCAAAATTCTCTAACAGAGCCCTCAAAACCTCCACCTTGTCTAACAAACCCGCATGCTCCACCTCAAACGCCGAAATTCCTAAATCTCCCCATTTCCACTCCCCGTCACAACATCCTCCCATAGCCGCTAGGGAAAATTTTTTCAAAGAAGAAATCTCAAAAAGTTCCGGAAAGGCCTCCATCAACAAAATATTATCTAACCAACAGACTTCCTAAAAAGGAGTAGTAAAACCATTTCCACATTAAAACAACAATTGGTAACGAAAGGGTCATAAGAAAAAGGGGTAGAATAACCAACCTTTATTAAATCCCGCCACTAAAGAGATGAAGAAGAAAGTTTGAAAGAATCTCCGCCACACAAAACATGCATACTTATATCTCCATACCGAGCCTTCAAAATCTCACTCCACAACGACCCCCTCCTTTGACTATCCTCCATATCCATTTATTTAAAAGATCCAAGTTAATATCTTTAATATCTTTAATGGCTAAACCTCCTTTTAAATAAGGCAATGTCACATCTTTCCAACTTACCCAATGAATGTTCTTCTTCTCCACCACTCCCCCCCACAAAAAATTACTTTGTAACTTGGTAAATTCTTTAACCACTTTAACCGGCATCTTATAAAAAGACATGGTAAAAATAGTTAAAGAACTCAATATAGACTTCAAGAGTGTTACCCTACCTCCAAGGCTAAGATAACGGTTCTTCCACCCATACAAACGCTTTCTCATCTTTTCCAAAAGAGGGAACCAAGTGGACTCCTTCCTAGGATTCAAATCAATGGGAATACCAAGAAACACAAAATTACTCTCTTCAATCTTACAAGAAAGGTACAAAGAGGCAGCCTCCAAGAAATTAGGCGAAATGTTAATCCCTATCAATTTGCTTTTGTGAAAATTGATACCAAGACCTGAAGCTAGCTTAAAAGCCCTCAACACAATCTTTAAAGCCTTTACATGCTTCCAAGAACCTTCTCCTACCAATAAAGTATCATCCGCAAAATGGAGAATATCTACACTACACCTCCGCTTTATCACTAAATTCTAATATTCTCCAATTTCAATAGATCTCCATACCAACCTGGAAAGAGCCTCCGCTATAATAACGGAAAGAAATGGCGATAATGGATCCCCTTGTATTAATCCTCTTTTCACCACAAACTCCTTTGTGGGACTCTCGTTGACCACAATTGACATGTCACTCTTAAAGACCAATAATTCCATCCATTTCCTCCATTTAACTCCAAACCCCATCTTATTCAACAACTATCGCAAGAACTCCCAAGAAACTTTATCATAAGCTTTTTCGAAATCAACTTTAAAAGAAGACAAGAAATACCTTCCTTCCTAGCATAGTCTACCACTTCATTAGCCACCAACACGCCATCAAGCATTTGCCTCCCCGGAACAAAAGCACTTTGACAATGAGCAACAATGGATTCAACACTAGTTTCAATCTTCCCGCCAATATCTTCGCCATGACTTTGTACATACACCCCACCAAACAAATTGGTCTATAATCGTCCAAGCTTAAAGGATTGGAAGGTTTTGGAACTAAAGCCAAAAACGATGAAGTGACCGCCTTAGATAACTCCCCTCCCACAAAAAAATGATCAAAGTACCTCATGAAGTCTTCTTTTAAAAAAGACCAATACCTTTTAATAAAAATAAAGGAATACCCATCCGACCCCGGACTTTTTGCTCCACCAAAACACTTTAACGCCTCATTGATCTGAACTTCTTGAAAAGGTCTTTCAAGCCATTCTTTATCCTCTTCACTAATTCTATCAAAAAGAATCCCTTCTAGCATTGGTGTCACGCCTACCTCCTCTTCATATTTTTTTTGCGAAATGATGGACAACATGTTCTTTGATTTCCTTAACCGATTCTAACATCCTTATCCTCTTTAAAAAATCATTTTTAAGTCCGTGAAATAAGCTAGTTGAACCTAACAAGATAAATCTAACGAGTTGAACCGAGATGTTCGTTTACTTCTAACAAGTCAAGTTTGAACTAAAAAAAATTCACGATGAACTCGAACTCGGACAATTCTTAACGAGTCGAGTTTGAGCTGAAAAAATTCGTCAAGAACTCAAACTCGAACTCGATCAATTCTTAACGAGTAGAACTGGGTTGAGGCGAGTTCGACTCGACTCATTTTCATCCTTACTCTCTACAATTTTTATTTTATTTTTCTTCTTTGAATTTAACTAATAACTTATGTTCTCTAATACTTTTATAAGTTTTCTTTACTTTTTTTAATGAATAAATTTAAAGCTTAAAAAATATAAAATGTCTAGTTAGATATATGCAACAAAACTTGTATGTTCTTTAACTAATCAATAAAATATGTATTTTGTATGACCAGCATATAACATTTGTGTTCAAACTTAGTTATGCAGCGACATTTGTATTTTTTTATGGGATCAATTAAACATGAAGAGGTATATAAATACTAGCATTCTTATATCAATTTTTTTTTCATACTTATCTTTTCATCTAACAAACATACTATTTATCTCTTGATTTTAATAATTTTTTTAGTCGTATAATTTTTTTAAAAAAATATTATACCCTAATTATCTTTTATTTCAGTTTTATATGATAAATTAGCTGAAAATTTTAACTATTTATCGCATCCTTAAGTTCATTTTCTTATTAAAAAAAGAAGTTAAAAGAAATAACTCTAAACACCTAATTTTGGACATTCATCATTTTTTTATTTAAAAAACATTTTATTTATTGCAAAGTTATATCATTACATTTTTTTCGTTTCCTTTTTAAGTTTGAACTCAAATTCAAAAAAAAAGAAAAAAAGAGAATATAGAAAAATTATAGATATTGAAAATATAAAATTATATTACTATATGTTTCTATTTTCAAGAAGAAAACACTAATTTTTCTCTTTGCCAAATTTTTTTATTATAGTTTTATGCATTGTGATCTTGTTCTCCCTAAATTAATCTTTCTTAGTATAAAGCACAATGATTACGAGCACACTAAAACTGAATTAGAAATATTAAATTTATATGATTGATATTCTTTTCAATTAAGGTATAAAAATTACAATAATCCATTAAAATAGGAAGAATTCACAAAAATATTATGAAAATTGATTTGTGAGTTTATGGTTTGAGGAGGTATTGGGGAATTTTGATGGGTGAAAAGTTACTTCTAAATGAGAAGTTAAATTTTAGGTGAAACAATTTATTGAATTTTTAAAATAATAGGAAGAGATGAAAAGTCGAAAGAAATAATCAATGAAAGAAAGTGAAAAGTAAGTAAAATTTTATTTTCAGCACTTTGGGTCTCATGTAAATTAATTTTACTTAACAAACCGTCCATTAGATTTAAGATAACCAATGTGATATTTTATGGATAATTGGATAATTTTACTCAAACTTAAATATTAAGATATTCAAGAGCACGTTCAAGGTATATCTAAGTGCACGTTCAATTTTCATTAGTAGATCGATTACTATATATTTGAAATGAATAAAGATTTTTTATATTTTATTAAAATAAAACTCTGAAGTTTAAAAAAATATTATTTAAATCGACTCAAAATGTCGGGTTAAAATATAAAATTTTGTTATATTTCATTAAAATAGAGCTTTCTAATGTTTAAAAAATATATATTATTTGAATTGATTCAAAATGTAGGGTGAATAGATAATTTAAAATATAAAGTCATTTCAAAATACATAATGATGGGATTAAATTAGTGACAACAAAAATATGTTATAACACAAAATATGATATGAACATGATCCAAAAATAAATATGAATTATACGACATAAAACTTTAAATTAAGGTCAAACATGTTAATTTGCATCTCAGAACATCAAAAATGGCTCCATTTTGGATCTAAAATTGAAAGAAAAAAATTGTGGAAATAAGGAACAAAATTCTTCGAAGACACCTTGTAACACAACATGATGGTGATTCATCTTGTTGGTAAACGAAATGCAGTAATGCAGAGAAGTGAATTGGAATTCAAATGAAATGTGATTCCCGCTTTTCTCATTGAAGCATATTGGCATAGTTACAAAGTATATATGGATTCATAGTGGGCTTATCCTAACATACCTAAGCCCAAGTATAATAGTTCCTAAAGCCCAATGGACTTGTTGTCTAACACCCCCCATAAACTTGAGGATACATTATATGTAGCCCAAGTTTACAAACATTTGTTTTAAACATAGAAGGATCCAATGGTTTTGTAAATAAGTCTGTAAGTTGTTGTGATGATGAAGCTGGTAGTAATTGGAAAAGTTGTTGTTGAAGTTTTTCGCGAACAATGTGACACTCGATTTCGATGTGTTTCGTCCGTTCATGGAAAGAGGAGTTGTTGGCAATGTGGATTGCAGAGGCATTATCACAATAGAGGAGAGCTGGCATTTTGAACTGTATGTGGAGCTCGTGTAGGAGATTGGTTAACCATTGAAGTTCGCATACGGTTGAAGCCATAGAGCGATATTCAGCTTCGGTTGAACTGCGAGATATGGTTGGTTGCTTCTTGGATTTCCAAGAGATTAGAGAAGAGCCTAAGTATATGCAGAATCCTGTTATGGATTTTCTTGTCTCGGGACATGGGGCCCAGTCAGAGTCGGAGAATGCTTTCAATCATAGAGGAGAGTTGCTGGGGAAGAAGAGACCTTGTGCTGGAGTGCCTTTCAGATAACGTAGAACACGGAGAGCACTGTTGAAGTGTAAGTCTGTAGGGTTGGACATGTGTTGGCTGAGTTGTTCTACAACATAAGAAATGTCAGGGCGCATGTTTAATAAGTAAATCAACTGGCCAATGAGTTTTCTGTATTTGGTAGGTTCTGGAAGAGAAGTGTCGTCCGTTGTGGTGAGTCTTGTGTCACGAGTCATTGGTGTGGAGACAGGTTTGTATCCAAGAAGCCCAGCTTGTGACAATAGATCAAGTGTGTATTTGCGTTGGTTGATGTGTATTCCAGATTTGTTGCGGGCAGTCTCCAGGCCAAGGAAGTATCTTACAACTCCCAGGTCCTTGATGTGAAAATGCTTATGAAGTAAAGCCTTTGTGTGATCAATTGTGGTGATATTGGTACCTGCAATAAGTAGGTCATCAACATAAATGAGCATAAAGGTAATGTTATTGTTAGAATGATTAATGAACAGAGATTGATCTGAGGAGCATTGTGTAAAATGGTTCTTCAAAAGGACTGTAGATAGTTTTTCAAACCATAGTCTACTGGACTGCTTCAAACCATAAATAGATTTCAGTAGTCTGCAGACTTGATTAGGATAGGATGGTGTAATGCCTTTAGGAAGAGCCATATACACTTCCTCGGTCAATTCTCCATGTAAAAAAGCATTGTGTACATCTAATTGGAAAAGATGCATGTTTAAAGAAGAAGCTAGAGCAAGGACAAGTCTTACAGTGGTTAGTTTAATGACAGGAGAATAAGTGTCAAAGTAGTCAATACCTTGGATTTGAGTAAAGCCTTGGCAACTAACCTGGCCTTGTGTCTTTCTAAAGTACCATCTGATTTATATTTTGTCTTATAGACCCACTTGCAACCTATACACTTCTTACCTGGTGGCAGTGGCATGAATTGCCAAGTATTGTTGTTGGTTAAAGCCTGAAGCTCATCATTCATGGCTTTGTTCCAATGAGAATGAAGGCTTGCTTGCTTATAGGAGGTAGGATCAGAAGAAACAGAAATGGCAGATACAAAATTGAAATATGCAGGAGATATAGATGTGTATGAAATGAAATCAGATATATCATATATAGCATTAGTAGAGAAATTATTGCAAATGAAGTCTTTAAGGTGTGCAGGAGCAGATTTAGCTCTATTTGATTTTCTGATCTGAGGAATAACAGGGGTTTGGTCGTTATTAGCAGGATCAGGGTTGGTGTTATTAGCAATAGGAAGTTCAATATCATTATTTGAGTGGTGGGGAGATTGTTCAGTGTGGTCAGTGTTAGAGGCATTGTGAACAATGGCAGTAGGAGATTCATTAGCAGAATCAGGTATGAGGGAAGGATTATCATGACTGGAGTTAAGAGTATTAGTAGTAGTTTTGTGTGAGGTTGGGTTTGATGTAGCAGGGCTGGATGATATGTCAAAAAGAAAAGGGATTGTAGTTATATCATTATCATTGTTTTGTTGGTCAGTGTAGTTTGGGACAGGGGTGGGAATGTATGGTGTATATGGGAAGATTGTTTCATAGAAAACACAATTCCTAGAATTAAAAATTTTCCTAGAGTGTAGATCAAACAGAAGGTATCCTTTGATGCCTAATGTAAATCCTAAAAAAATGCATTTAGAAGCCCTAGGGTCTAATTTATCCCTATGTCTTTGTAAAGTGCTAGCATATGCAAGACAACCAAAGGTTCTAAGGTTGTTGAATGTAGGAGGAGTATGGAAAAGAAGACTGTAAGGTGTTTTGTGTTGTAAAACAGGTGTGGTTAGCCTATTGATGAGGTAAGTGGCATGGCATAAGGCATATGGCCAGAAACACTTTGGTAAATTAGCATGAAAAAGGAGGGCTCTAGTCATATGAAGCAAATGCCTATGTTTCCTCTCAACAATGGAGTTTTGTTGAGGTGTTTCAACACAACTCCTTTGGTGGAGAATACCTAGAGAAGCATAGTATGCAGGCATGAGAAATTCTGTCCCATTATCACTTCTAATGGTTTTAATGGTGCATTTAAATTGTGTGTGACAGTATGCAATAAATTTTTTAATAAGAACACGAGTTTCAGATTTAGAATGCATAAGTAAAGTCCATGTATATCTAGAATGATCATCCACAATGGTAAGAAAATATTTGAAATCATCTAAGGAAGGTATAGATATAGGGCCCCATATGTCCATATGTATTAAATCAAAGCAATGAGAAGAAATAGAATTACTTAAAGGAAAAGCAAGCTTGCTTTGTTTGGATAGATGACAAGCATTACAAGCAGTAGTTTTATGAAAAGAAATGTCCTCAAATTGTTGAGACATATTATGTAAAACATCAACAGAAGGGTGGCCTAATCTATTGTGCCATAAGGCAGCATTATTACTAGAAACATTAGAATTGATAAAAATAATGGACTGTTGTAAGTCATTAAAAGAAGCAGCAGTATTGATAGGTGTTCTGTGCAGAATGTACAGGTTATGTATTTGTGTCACAGGTCCAATCCTCTCCTTGGTACACACATCCTGAATGGTACAAGAATTGTGTGAGAAGGAGATGGTGTATCTAGAATTGCTACATCTGCATCACACAATTTTCATACCTGCTTTCTTCCCCATTTTTTCTTCAACATTCATCCATGGCCTCCGATCAAGGCTCTGATACCATAATACAAGATGATGGTGATTCATCTTGTTGGTAAACGAAATGCAGTAATGCAGAGAAGTGAATTGGAATTCAAATGAAATGTGATTCCCGCTTTTCTCATTGAAGCATATTGGCAGAGTTACAAAGTATATATGGATTCATAGTGGACTTATCCTAACATACCTAAGCCAAGTATAATAGTTCCTAAAGCCCAATGGACTTGTTGTATAACACCTTGCAATGCAGACAACGAATATATTCTCATTCCTTTGAAGACCCTTTTAGTGCAGAAAACAAATACATTTCTTCCTCTGCAAAAAAATTTGGATTTGAACATAAAAATTAAAGTCCATTTAATATTCCGCCTTTTAAGCCTAACCAGTTAAAAGCCTCATGTTTAACCGGAATAGTCCAACCAGATTGCGGGTAGCCCGCTTAATTTCTTTAATTTCTTTTACAAAAATCCTAGTACATTATACTATTAATGTTTATGTTATAAAAAACCAGGATTGATGAAATACATTGAATATTAAATGCACAGAACATTTCGTTTCTTATATACATACACAATTGTTCTTCATTCCTAATTTCTTTCTTGAATTGGTTGCATTGCTAAAATAAAATGGACAATCTATTCTGGATTTTAAGAATGCTGATCAACTAAATGAACAATGAATTTAAACATCATATAATAAAAAAATGACATAAAACACAACTCTATTTCATTAATTCATGGTATAATACAGAATGACATAAAACACAACTCCATTTCATTAATTTATTTATGGTATAGTACACAATGACATAAAACATAAATCCACTTAACTAACACATTACTTTATTTAATTACATGTGTTCTAACTAATGCAAACACCAATAACGATACCAACACCAATATTAAACCCAAAAAATAATCTATAAATTTTTTATATCGTTTATAGTGCTCAATACTCATATATGTATTACTTTTTAGTTTATGGTTTATTAACTTTATGTATCTATATTTACAAAAATGATTTTTTAATTAAAAAATTAATATTATATATAATTTGGGTCGACCCGATTAACCGTGACCCGTAAAGGGTCAGGCTTGAACAACTAAATTGTAGTTGGTTTAAATTTTGAATTTTCAAACCCGGTTCTCTAAAGATCCAAATTCGTCACAGGCCGGCCCGAAACGGGCCGGATAGCTCGTTTTTCCAGCTCTACCTCTCGTCGCTTTAAAAATATATAATTTTGAATTTATATGTTATTTTCTTTTGTAATCAATTATTAACATTTTGAACCATCCACCTAAGCTCATTCTTGATTAAATAGGCATACCTTGACATCCAACTTCCTTATAATAGAAGTGGATAAACTTATTTAAAAAAAGTTAACTTAAATGTATTTTTTATTCCTCTGTTAAAGTATTTTTAATTTTTTTTAGTCCTATTTTCCAAAACTTAGCTTTTTGTTTCCTCAATTTTCCTTTAGTTGAGATTTGTTTCATCTTCTCCATTTTTATATTAAAATTAGGGTTGAATATGTATGTGATTCCTATAAACAATTTAAAATTTGGTTTTACTCTCTATAAAAATGTCCTTCAAATAATATTTTTCTTAAAATTTTTCGTAGCATTCTTTAAGTACAAAAAATACATTAAATTATGGGGTTTATATATAAACCTCCCTAAATAATTAAAAAAAAATAAAAAGTTAACCGAAAGCATATTCAGCCACACAAATCATTGATTCTAAAATTAGTTACAGAAGCAATTTTATATGATAAAATTAAAGTCTAATTAGAAAAGTGGAACTACTCACGGATGTGTCATATGGGATTAATTTCAATTGTACTCTCAAGAACATGTTGCTTCCTAAATTGGTAACAAAAATTAACTGTAACAGAGCTTCGGTTTCTCCCTCTGGGAACTTTGCTTATGGTGGTATTGTGCATAATAGTGAGGGTAAATTCCTTAGTGCGTATGCCATTCAATTGGTTTTTTTTCTCATTGTCAAACTCTCTGGTACGACGTTTGCAATTGCGTTCGTCCATCAGAATAATTGGAATTATCTTCGGTTGGAAACAGATTCTATGGCGGTAGTCAAGGCGTTCAAGTCTCCTTTTTTGGTCCCGTTGCATATTCAGAACCGTTGGGTAAGGTTAATTGTATATATATAGTTTCATCTTGGAATTTTATAGTTTCTCATATCTATAGCGAATGCAACAGTTGTGCTGATGCTTTTGCTAACTTAGGTCTTAGTTTAACTGATCCTACTTATTATTATTCCATTCCTAGGAATATTCGTGCAGATTTTGTAAATAATCAGCTTGATTTGCCATTCTTTAGGTTCATATCTCCTTAATAGGGTTTCAGTATACGTCTCCCCTATTTTTTTTGTAACAATCTTCTTTTGTTTTAATATAGTTGTAATACGGTGGGAGAACTGACTTTTTTGAAATGTTACGGATAGCAAGAGTCGCCACCGACTTTTATTTTATCCAATTTTAGAAAGGCTAAAAGAACAAAAAAAGACATTTAAAAAGACTTTGAGTTCGGGGGTAGGTTATACAAAGGGAAGGTTTAAAGCACCCTTTGTATCCATGGTTATCCATGGGCTTTTAATTGCTTAGCTCACTTTGTTTTCAAAAATGTTTGAAAAGTGTCGTGTGTGAATAGTAAAATCTTTGAATAAGAACTTTAGCTTGTAAATAAGCGTAGTCTTTTGAATTTGATTTTGAAAAAGAGTGGGAAAAGATTTTGAATTTAGAGCAAGCAATTAGTAGCAACTACCCTAAGTTTAGAAAAAAATGTTCTTTTAGCTTTTCAAGGTGAAAGGGCTATCCATACCATAAGAGGGTAGGAAGTCCTTTCATTGGATATTGAAGGGTCATCGAGTTATCGTTCTCCACAAGACTGCCCCTGCCATAAAGATGGCAGGTAATTTAGGGAAGGATAGAATAGTCATTTAGGCAACAGGCGAGGATACCTTAGGAATGGGACAATCATCATTTACCGAGGCAACTTCGAGGGACAAAATTGATGATGATAATAAACTGAGGGCAACATTTGTTTTGCTTTAGGTATCCTCGGAATCGAGGGACTTGACTATTTGATCGTAATTAAAGGCAGCAGATAATAAGGCAACATGCAACAAGAGAAGTTACCCTAAATGTGTGTGTGTGTGGCACAATCACGTGATTCAATTCGATTATATTATCTTGTAATTAGTGATCTAAGTTTTTTAACAGGCTTGCACTCCCTAGGAAAAATAAAAAGGCAAAATAAAAAGAGAATAATAAAAAGAGATTAATTATCTTAGGGTAATCGAATGGCTTAAGCCTTCATCGATCCTTGATCAACCCTGAAAAATAAGAATGAAGAAGAGAAAGGTTAATGCATTAAAGATCTACAAATCTTAATTGATTAAAGATCTACAAACCCTAATTGATTAAAACAAACCAGATTTAAAGCAATTGGTTTAAGCAAAATATGTAAAATAAATTGATCGTACCTGATCAGAAGAGTCGTCAAGGCCTGCTCGGATGCTGGGTCTTCGTGAAGTGAGAGGGGGGTGTACCTGCAAGGTACTCCGATGCCAAAGTGAGTAGAAGAGCAAAGGAGAGCAAGTACTAGCTAAGGTTAGAAGAGAATTGAATACCTGACCCTCTAGTCAAAGAGGGTATTTATAGCCCCCAGCGCTGGGCCATGATCTCGCTATTGGGTTGGATTCCCAAGCCCAACTAGGAGACTGCCAGGTTTCCTGAGCGGAAATATCGGAGGTGCGTGTATGCCCTCTGTCCTGGTTAACCGCTCCGAAGTTCAAGGGAGACGCGGTCTTTTAGGAGCCACGTGGGATATGTGCTGTTCGGAGGGTTGGATATGAAGGAGCCCCGCGCGGAGCAGGGTCCTCGGCAACGGAGGTGCTCGTTGGAATGTTAGTGCTGAGCGCTGGCTCACGGGGAACACATGATCATGTCGGGTGCCACATGCTCCGAACATGTCTAAGGTGGGCATCCTAGGAGCAGAAGAGGGTCATGGAGGAATGTGGGCCTCTGAGGTTTGCTGGGCCGAAACTATATTGGGCCTAACCTTGGCCCAGTCCAGAACAGGAGCCCCCCAAGTCGGAGCTTTCTGGTCAAGAAGCTGTGACTTTGCTTATGCTCGGACCCATGACCTTGGAAATGCCCGGCGAGATATGCCCGGAGGAACAGCCTGTGGCGGGGGGCGAAACGTCGCGCGTGGGTGACACGCGCTGACGTGGCATAGGTAATGATGGCTTAGGGTCTAGGAGGCGGCGCTTGTCAGGAGAGGTGACGCTTCGCCTTCCGAGCCCTTTCCCTATAAAAGAGGGCGAATTCTCTCATTTGGGAGTTTTCCTCTCTCTGTTTACTTGCTCGGCTTCAGACAGGCGTTCCTCGGAAGATACTCTTCTAGCTTGTTCAACATACTGTTCGTTACGACAGTCGTCGTCTACCGAAGAGTTTCCCCAGTCATCGTCATCATGTCTTCACGTAAGTTCGTTCCCCTCTTCGTTGTTTTATTCTTTTCCTTAGGTTTTGTGTGCTTTATTTTCGCGGTCTTCGTCATCAACGTAGGCTGGGTCCGACGAGCGGTCGTTGCTTCCTCCTCGGGTTATCTAGGCGATGCCCGGGGGTTAGCGTGGGTCGGTGGACCAGATGATGTTGGCGTTAGACCGCCGTGCCTGTTTAGATTCGATTTTTCGTTGTCGAGTCCCGTCATTTTGTGAGTCCTCGGCTGACGAGCGTCTTTCCTCGATGGGGGTTTAGCCGGGGGCTCCGCCGCTCCTGCTCTACCCTTTCGCTTGCATAGCGGTGGAAGGGTGGATTTGATGAACTGTCGAATTCACTTTCTCCCTTCTGCGTGCAGGTGGATCTGATTTGAGCGCCAGCTCGGAGTCCAGCTCGGAATCTGATTCGTGGAGTAGCGAGTCGGATGACTCGACGGCCACTAGCTCCGATGTCGAGATCACCGAGGATCAAAACGCGCCCTCTCTGGCCGACAATGACCATGTTGATTCTCTGGGTTCGGACGCCGAGGGAGGGGTTTCCCCAATGCCCTTGTTCAGTTACGAATGTACAGTTGCGCTCGACTGGATAGCTGACGAAGCCTTAACGGTCGCTTCTCGATACACCGAGTCTTTAGACGATGCCTTCAAAGAAGTTGAGGTTTTGGGAGAGGGTGAAGCGCCGAATTACCAAGTGATTTGCCCGTCCCAGGACGAGCGCATATGCTCTCGGTTCAACGGGGATGGCTTTGCGATGTACGAATATGTGTTCAAGGAGCTCGGCTTCCGATTGCCCTTCTCCGAATTTCAGAAATCGATGATGGCATTTCTAGGTTTGGCGCCGTCCCAATTGCATCTGAATGCTTTTGCTTTTATGCGAGCATTCGAGATTGTCTGTGACTATTTGGGTATTGGCGCCACGACCGCATTGTTTGGCCGGTGTTTTCGTGTCCAAAGGCAGGCGGCAGACGGGCGATATAGCTGGGTCTCGTTCAGAAATGCCGAGCGGAAACTCTTCGGGATGTACACTGATTCTGTGAAAGGCTTCAAGGACCGGTACTTTGTCGTCCGTCCGCTCAGCCCGACGGCTTATTCTGAGGTGTCGGATCTCGTGGTCGTTCGTGATGCCGACGGGGAGATGGTGAGGGGCGAGGACGGACGGGTAGCAAGGGAATTCTGCACGAGATTCCCGTTTTTCTGGTGGAAAGGTCACTTCTCATCTCCCCCGAAACATTACGTTTGGGAAGATGGGGACCTGGACGAGCAAGACACAGAGTCATACTCGGTCCTCTGCAAATACGTAGACAGCTTTACTATGTCTCAGTGGGTGACGAAGAATGGGAATCCCGTGCTGGACGAGAATGGTTTGCCGGTTGTGGAGCAGCGGCCTATTAACACTAAGGCTTTGTTATCTTGCCGGACTCCCGAGGAGACTCGGGCGTTGTTAGGTCGTGTCCATTCGCCCTGCTTTTCCTTTTCTGTCCAGTGTTTTTGCTAACTCATTTGTTTTCTTTTCTCTTTGCAGATGCCATGCCGGAGAAGGAGGACACGGTCCTGAAGATGGCTCTGGATGCGAAGAGGGTTCAGAAGAAGAAGAGTCGGGGAACCGGTGCTGCAGAGAACTCGGCCTCGGCAGGTTCTCCTCGGGTGAACTTAGACGAGAGGTCTTCCAAGAGGTCTCGTCCTACCGAGGGGGGACACCATGAGCCGTCGAGCCTAGGTCCCGAGCGTGCCTTTGTGTTGCCTCCTTGCTACAAGGATGGAGGTTATTTTGAGAAGTTCCCCCTGGCTACCACTCCGGATGAAGCTCGTCGGATCGGTGAGATGGATCCCCCGTCCCTTCAGAAACAGATGGCGTGCGACAGCGCCGCCGTGGTGAGGGTCTTGGGGATGGCCCAAATGTTAGCCAATGGTGTCTCGGGCTCGACCGAGGCTCTGAAGAAGGCGGAGGCGGCTAAGAAGGCTGCCGAGGACAAGATGAAGACCATGGAGGCTGATCGCAAGGAGTTGAAGAAGAAGATCGATGTGGTTCTGAAGCAGAAGGACGGGGAGATTGCGGCGGAGAAGAAAAAGCTTGCCGACCTTTAGCTTGAGTGGGCTCCCTCGGCTGACGAGTCGCCGGACGTGGCTGCTCTGCAGTCTAGGGCTGAGTTCGTGGAGAGGATAGATAGCTTGAAAATAAGCCTCGCCGACATGGCCGAAGTCGGGTTCGACCGTGCAGTTCGTCAGCTGAAATTTCTGAACCCTGGTCTGAAGGAGGATAATATTGGGCTTTCTTCGAAGATTGTGGACGGCGTGCTAGTGCCCGAGTCTCCTGGGAGTGAAGAGTAGATAGTGTGGTCCTGGGCCTGCGTGCCTGTCTTCTTCGGCCTGCGTGCCATTTTATGTTTTGTTGGGTTATGCCCGAATTACTTTTGGGGGCCTGCGTGCCCAGCATTTTGATTGTAACCTTTGGACATCGCCGACCAATTTGGTCGGCCTTTTAATGTTTTATAATCTTGCTTTCTCGTATCTATTTATTTGCACCTTCAAAGTGTTATCGTTGTATGTTCGCATCTTGATAACTTATCTGTTGATAACTGCTGACTTATGCTCGGATATACCGAAGAGTTACCTCTATACTTGTGATATTATTGGTTTTTATGGACTATGCTCGACCTAGATTGATTGCCCGGGCGTGTTGAGTACGGTCCGGGTGCGCAGAGCAGGTGTGCGCTGGTAGCGAGTACGAGACCGTGATTGGGGCCAAGTTCTCGCGGCGTGAACGATCCCATCGCGAGCTGGGGTTCTGCCGTGCAGGTACTTCCACGGAGGGTCTAGGTGTAGAGTCTTCCGTGTGGTCGGTCCTCCCGTTTTGTGGGGAAATTCGACCGTTGCTGTCGTGGAGTCCTCGCGTTCGTACCGAGGACGCGGGTCCCTGCCCGGCTAGCACCCGTGTTGGATACGGGTGTCCGGGGGCGTTAGGTTGGGTCTAACTGTAATAACGTCTGAGTTTTTCAGCGTTCCAAGGCCGAGCAAGTTTTACTCCGAGGAGATCCTCTAGGTAGTAGGCGTCGTTCTCGGTTTTATCGTAAACTCGGTACGGGCCTTCCCAGTTTGGGGCTAGTTTACCCTCGCGCGAATCCTTCATATTTCTGCGGAGCACCAGGGCGCCGACTTCGAATTCGCGCTTGATAACTTTGGCGTTGTAGCGGAGAGCTATCTGTTGTTTTAATTTTGCTTCTCGGAGGGAAGATCCTGTGCGGATCTCCTCGACCATGTCGAGCTCTTCCCTCATAGCTTCGTCGTTGAGCTCCTCTTCGAGGGGAGACTCGGTGCGTCGAGAAGGTTCTCGGATTTCCACGGGGATCACGGCTTCGGTGTCGTAGGTTAGCCTAAACGGAGTTTCGCCCGTGCTCGAGTGGGGGGTTGTCCTATATGCCCACAGTACACTATGTAGTTCTTCGACCCAAGCTTTTTTGGCTTCGCCGAGTCTCCTCTTTAGTCCTCGGAGGATGACTCGGTTAGCTGCTTCGGCTTGCCCGTTCGTCTGAGGATGCTCGACTGAGGTGAAGTGTTGCTTCGTGCCGAGCTTGGCCACAAACTCTTGGAACTTTTTGTCAGTGAATTGGGTGCCATTGTCGGTGACTATGTCCTGAGGCACCCCGAACCGGGCGAGTATGTTTCGCTTGTAGAAACGGAGCACGTTTTGAGATGTGATCTTGGCGAGCGCCTCGGCTTCTATCCATTTCGTGAAGTAATCGACGGCGACCACGAGATATTTATTTTGGTACGAGCCGACCGGGAATGGTCCGAGGAGGTCCATTCCCCAGGTGGAGAAAGGCCAAGGTGATGATAGAGATTTAAGTTCGTTGGGGGGAGCCAAGTGCATGTCGGCATGACGCTGGCATTTGTCGCATTTACGGACATGTTCTTTGGCGTCTTGTTGCATGGTCGGCCAATAGTAGTCGGCCCTGAGGGCCTTCCTCGCTAGTGATCGGCCGCCGAGGTGTTGACCGTTGATCCCTTCGTGAAGCTCTTGGAGTATTTCGAGCGCTTGGGAGGCGTCGACACATTTGAGGAGAGGAATGGAGAAGCCTCGTCGGCATAATTTGTTTTCGATGATAGTGTACGAGCAGGCTCGCCTTTTAATGGTTGAAGCTTCCTTTGGGTCGGCGGGAAGTTCGTCTTTCGTGAGGAAGTTGTATACCGGGATCATCCAGCAGTGGTCGTCCCCGATAGCGAATACTTGTGGAGTTTGGACGCTTTTGTCTATGCTCGGCTTGGACAGGATTTCCTGAATCACCGACTTGTTTCCACCCTTTTTCCTTGTGCTCGCGAGTTTGGATAATATGTCGGCGCGTGAGTTATGTTCCCGGGGAATATGCTCGACCTCCGCTTTGGCGAATCTTTTCATTTTCTCTTTGACGAGCATGAGGTATTCGGCTAGTGTGTCGTTTTTGGCTTGGTAATCGCCGCTGACTTGGGATGCGACGAGCTGGGAGTCAGTATAGATCATGACTTCGCGAGCACCTACGTCCTCGGCGAGGCGTAGGCCTGCCAGGAGAGCCTCGTATTCGGCCTGGTTGTTTGACGTGGTGAAAGATAAGACCAGGGATACTTCGATGACGAGCCCCTCGTCGTTTTCTAGGATTATTCCGGCTCCGCTTCCCGAGTTGCTCGAGGCTCCATCTACGTAGATGGTCCATTTGTTTTCGGCGGGAGCCGGGCAGCTAGAAATTGAGGTCATCTCGGCAATGAAATCGGCGAGCGCCTGAGCTTTAAGCGCCTTTCTTCCCTCGTATTGGATATCGAATTCGGATAGCTCGATGGACCATCTTAGCATCCTCCCGGCCATGTCTGGTCGGCTGAGGAGTTGCTTGATGGGTTGGTCTGTCTGGACGACAATGGTGTGGGCGAGGAAATAGTATCTCAGCCTCCTGGCGGCCGTTACTAGGGCCAACGCGACTTTCTCTATCTGCTGATATCGCACCTCGGGCCCTTGTAGGGCTTTGCTCGCGAAGTATACGGGCTTCTGTCCGTCTTCCGTTTCTCGGATTAAGGCCGCGCTGGCCGCCTCGTTTGAGACAGCCACGTAGAGATATAGGATCTCGTTGCCATCTGGTCGGGATAGGACGGGCGGTTTGGAAAGTACCTGTTTGAGATGAGATAATGCCCGTTCGCACTCCTCGGACCATTCGAAGGTCGCTTCTTTCCTTGCTCGGTTAGGTAGAATCCGAGGAACTTGCCCGCCCGTACTCCGAAGGTGCACTTCTCTGGGTTAAAACGCATCTTGCAGGATCTGGCCTGCTCGAACACCCGTTCAAGATGTGCCGTGTGGTCGGCATCTTCTCGAGATTTGACGATCATGTCGTCCATGTATACCTCGAGGGTGTCGCCGATCTCTCCTCGGAAAACCTTGTTCATCATCCGTTGGTATGTGGCTCCGGCGTTCTTGAGTCCGAAGGGCATTACGTTGTAGTAATAATTGCCCGACTCGGTCATGAACGCCGTGCACTGCTTGTCGCATCTCGCCATGGGGATTTGATTGTATCCTGAATAAGCATCCATAAACGACAATAATTTATAGCCGGCCGAGTTGTCGACCAGCCTATCAATATTAGGTAATGGGTATGCATCTTTGGGGCATGCCCGGTTAACATCAGTATAATCAACACACATTCTCCATTTTCCATTAGATTTTTTGACTAGTACAACGTTTGAGAGCCAAGTTGAATACTTGGCCTCGGAAATAAAATTTGCCTCTAGGAGGTCTTTTACAGCTTTCTCGGCAGCCTCCGCTTTCTCGGGAGACTGCCGACGCCTACGTTGAACTACTGCTTTTGCGGTCGGATTGATGGAGAGCGTGTGGCAGGCGACCTCAGGGTCGAGTCCGGGCATCTCTGCTGCGCTCCAGGCGAACAAGTCGGCGTTGTTCCTCAGGCAAGCTATGAGCTGCTTCCTCGGTGTATCTGGGATGTTCTTGCCGATCTTCACAGCCTTGTCGGGGTTGTCACCCAGAGGAATGAGCTCGAAATCCCCGTCTGGAATGGGCTGGATAGAGTGAGCTGTCTTCGGCTGTGGCTCTTCGCCGTTCTTTAGCTCTTCTTCTGTGAACCGAGCGTCGAGGTCGATTGAGCTGACGTCTGTGGTCGTCTGCCGATCTTCAGGAGGGGATTTATCTTCAGCCCTTGGTTTTTTGTTGGAGCTGGAGGGTGGGGCGATTAGCTCCAGTCCCTTTACTGATGCGTCGAATATCCTCCTAGCAGCTTCGATGTTGGCATTGACAGTGACTACTCGTCCCCTCTTCGTATAGAACTTCATCTTCAGATGAACGGTTGAGGGAACAGCAGTGAGTTCGGCTAAAGTGGGGCGCCCGATGATGCAGTTGTAGAGGGTCTTGCAGTTTATCACCAAGAACCGTGTCTTGACTTGCCTGGAAGCTTCCCCCTCCCCGAAGGAGACGAGCAGTTCGACGTAACCCCACGGCTTTGTGGTTGTTCCGTTGAATCCTTGGAGGTCGGATCCCACGTAAGGAGTGAGACGTGAGTCGTCCAGTTGTAGGGTTTGGAAGAGGTGGGAGTACATGATGTCGACCGAGCTTCCCTCGTCGACCAGGACCCGTCGGACGTCGAAGTTCGCCATCCTCGCTCGCACGAGCAGTGAGATTGTGGCGTTCGGGGCGCCGCCGGGTAGCTCCTCCAAGTAGAAAGTGATCGGTTCTGACCTCCCTTTGAACCTCCTCAGGGTCGGGGTCAGGTCCGTGGTGGCGCTGATCAACTCGTCGAACTTCCTTTTCACGGAGCCGATTGTGAGGGAGCCAGGGTCCCCGTCGTTGGATATCAGCATTGCTGTCGGGAACCTTTCCCAGACGCTGAGGGCAGATGTCACTCCGACCGAGGGTATGAAGTCTTCTGGTCGGGTGACGGATAACGCCACCTGCAGCGGCCTGGCATTCGGTGAGTTGCCCTCGTCGGAGCTCCGACGGTCATTCCTTCTGGGAGGGTCTCCTCTCTTTGTGTACTTAGAAAGGTGACCCTCTTCGATCAGTGTCTCGATGGCGTCCTTCAGGCGTATGCACTCGTCCGTCAGGTGCCCGTGGCTCTTGTGATACTTGCAGTATTTGGACTTGTCGGTCCCTGGCCGGGAGGGATTCGGCTTCGGGGGCCTGATGTTGGAGTTTCTGAACTCGGCGTTTATGCACTCGGCCAGGATCTTCTCCCGTGAAACTTTCAGGGGGGTATAGTCGTTGAAGCGCCCTGCTGGCCCTCTGCGCTCCTTTGTGTCGCGGGACCTGTCGTCCCTCTTTCTCTCGTTTGCTCGGGGCGCGGCGGACGGGTCTTGGCTCGAGCTCCGAGTAACGCCATTTCCCCTTGATGCTTTGACTGCGGCCGCTTCGCCTTCCTCGAAGGAGATGAAAGCCTGCGCCCTTTTCAAGATGGCGTTCATAGATCGCATTTTTTCGATCTTTATCGCTTTCCTGAATTTGCTGTCGGGGAGGAGCCCTCGCTCGAGGAGATACCTTTTCATGTAGTCGGTCGTCTCCACTTGGACGACCTCCTTGTTGAATCTGTCGAGGTAGTCTCGGAGAGGCTCGTTGGTCCCTTGGACTACAGCTTCGAGGTTTGCCTCTGATTTCGGTTGACGGCGGGAAGCAGTGAAGTGACTCAGAAAGAGTTCCTTGAGCTCGGCCCAAGACTTGATGGAGTTAGGAGGGAGATTCCTGTACCAGGTCATTGCCCCCTTCCGGAGCGTGGTCGGGAAGATCCGACATTTGATGGAGCCGTGGACGACGTGATACTCCATGACGGCCTCCAGGTTCCTGATGTGATCGTCGGGATCTGTAGTCCCGTCGTACGCATCCAAAGTCGGGGGTTTTTCCATTCCTCGGGGAAGGCGGGCCCTTCTGATGCTTTCGGATAAGGGGCTGCGGAATTCCTCCTCGTCGCTGGCGCTCGGAGAGATCGAGCGTGTGTTACGCCGGGCGGGTTCCTCCTTGCGAGGTTTCCTCCCTTTCCTGGCGAGCCTTCTTTCCTCTCTGTCGGGAGAAGGGCTCTCCTCCTCTGTGGGCTCAGGCCTCCGATTTTTCTTGCTCTTTCGCAGAGGGGAGCGCGAGTAGGACCTCTGGCGGCAGGATCTTTTCGGTGGAGATCGAGAGGAGGATGGTGAGCGTCGGCGAGTCCTCCTAGGCGGGGAGCGCGAAGAGGAGGAACGCGATCGACGGTGCCTCCGCGGGGGAGAACGATGACGATGCCTCTTCTCCAGTTTCTCAATCCGTTCGCCCTGGAGTCGGATGAGGCGGTTGGTCCGCTGCAGCTCTTTGAGGATGACGAGGGTTGAGGGGTCGGTTTCCCCACGGGCATCTGTAGCATCCCGAGTCTGCCGATGGTGAGTTCTCGGTCTTTCAAGGGAACGGGTGGAGGAGGAGGCAGTTTGCCCGTCCCCGTGGTCAGTCTCGTGTTGGACGCGAGTCAGCGGTTGTTCAGGCTGGGTTTGGATCAACTCGGCGTTCCGATCGTTCCGAGCTGTTTCCTCTCCGTTGTTCTGAGGTTGGAGCTGCTCGGCCTCGTCATTCTGAGCCTGCTCGACGTGCTGAGGCGGTGGTCTTCTGATGGATTGGGGGGTCTCATGACCTGACCTCCCATTCCCTTCAGCAGAGCGCCGTCGTCCTCCCCGTCGATGCAGAGCCGGGTTGGATTCCTCGATCATTTCCGTGAGACGGAAAGGATCGGGGGTCGGGACGAGGACGGTGTTGTTGTTGTTGCCGGCCATGACGATCGAAGGATGGATTAGCTTTGATCTTTGTTTCTTTAAAGAAGGGGGAGCTTGTTCCCACAGACGGCGCCACTGATCGTACCTGATCAGAAGAGTCGTCAAGGCCTGCTCGGATGCTGGGTCTTCGTGAAGTGAGAGGGGGGGTGTACCTGCAAGGTACTCCGATGCCAAAGTGAGTAGAAGAGCAAAGGAGAGCAAGTACTAGCTAAGGTTAGAAGAGAATTGAATACCTGACCCTCTAGTCAAAGAGGGTATTTATAGCCCCCAGCGCTGGGCCATGATCTCGCTATTGGGTTGGATTCCCAAGCCCAACTAGGAGACTGCCAGGTTTCCTGAGCGGAAATATCGGAGGTGCGTGTATGCCCTCTGTCCTGGTTAACCGCTCCGAAGTTCAAGGGAGACGCGTCTTTTAAGAGCCACGTGGGATCCGTGCTGTTCGGAGGGTTGGATATGAAGGAGCCCCGCGCGGAGCAGGGTCCTCGGCAACGGAGGTGCTCGTGGAAATGTTAGTGCCGAGCGCTGGCTCACGGGGAACACATGATCATGCCGGGTGCCACATGCTCCGAACATGTCTAAGGTGGGCATCCTAGGAGCAGAAGAGGGTCATGGAGGAACGTGGGCCTCTGAGGTTTGCTGGGCCGAAACTATATTGGGCCTAACCTTGGCCCAGTCCAGAACATAAATAATTTAATATTTTTTTTTAATAACCATTAAAGGTTAAGAAAATCGAATGTTTGATAAAATATGATAATTAAATAATTAGTGGGTTAAGTCCTAATTAACTAACTAATTAAAAGCATAGGCAAAAATTTGAATTTTTTAATACTTTAAAAAACAATTATTGATAAAATTATGGAAAAAGTCGAGTTTTCGATAATTTATAAATATTTGTTAAAATATTACATCATTTAATTAAAGGTAATTTAATAAGAAAAGGAAAAAAAGAAATAAAGAAAAAGAAAACAAATAAAACAATTGTGTAATAAAAACAAAAACAAAAAAAATTAAGAAATACTTAGCTTCGATCATATGTGGTCCTTTCTTGAGGATGTACGGTGGACTACTTCTCAGAATCTTTGGATTCAGGATCATTGATGATCCAACGGCTGGAATTGAGGACGTATCGTGGGTGTGCACAAGCTGGAGGTGTGAGATCTGTGAACAAAGAGTCACACACAAATATTCAAAAAAATAGATGCAAAGGGGTACATTGCTGGGAATCGATCCCACCCCTTGCTTATTGCAAGCCTTTCACATTACCAGCTAAACCACAGACACGGGCTGATGAAACCTGGAAATCAAACAAATTAAGAGAAACGTGTTTTTTTAAAAAAGGAACGCGCGCCTTGGCTCATCTTCTTCGTTTTGAACCTGGTTTTTTTTGCTACGATTCAGCTGCAATGTTGCTACGATATCCATCGTGGCTAAACCTGCAAACCTTAAATTCAACATGGAAGCCAGATAAAATAACAAACAAGAACCCAGATCAAACAAGTATAATCTTCTGATCACGAAAACGGGGTCGATTTGGACTAATTTATCCTATAATAGGACGGTCCCAAACCATGAGTTCTAAACCCTAGTCATGGTGAATCCTCCAACCTGCAGATAAACACGAATTAATCCATCCAAACAGCTGCAAACATCATTCTAAGCACGAATATGCGATCAAAATGTGTTCATGATGCATGAATTATCGTAATCGAAAATATAAAAATTGCAAACCGTAATGCTTGAATGAATCAATCCAGAGAGCTTTGGCCGTTGGTAGTGATCCGGTTGGTTTTAGAAAACACCCAGGAACCTTGCTTGATGCTTGGAACGACTTGACTCAGCTTGGAATTCAGTATGCAAGATGGCTTTTCTTCACGGTTTTTTTCATGTTTGAACAGGGTTCTGCCACCAATTTTCTTCGTCCTTTGCATCTGGAATCCTTATGTTCTTATAGGAGACCAATTTAGGGTAATAATTTTGGACAAAATCTTCTTTAATCTTTGATTGCAAATTGGAAGGAGTTTGATTTATAAATATTTCCAAAATTTGCCAATTTCACTTCAATCTGCTATCAATCTTGTATTCCACGAAATTGACTCTAATATGTGGTGTTTTGATGACTGAGATTGATTAGAAACTACACCCAAATCAAATCTTTCATATTTTCTTCAATTTACTTGATTTAAATTATATTTTTAATGAATAAAATTCAATAAAAATCCAATATTAATCAATAAATCATGGAAATTGAATTTGTGGCCTTGGATATCATAAGGATGAAGATTGGGCGAAGAAAGATTGGGTTCCTTTGCAAAAAGATTCATTTTGGAGCCTTTTATTTCACATTTTTCCTCTTAAAATTATCCAACTTTGACAAGGCATATCTCCCTCAATTTTTAAGATATCGAGGAGTTCTAGAACTTTTTGGAAAGCTCAAAATGTCCTCTACATGCCACTTTGGATCCTTATTTCCATTTGAGGATTTTATCTTGATGATATGGGCTTTGACAAAAAACTGCTTTTGGTTGACTTTCCAAAAAGGACCTTAAATGTTTTGATCCATATCTCTCAAATGAAATGAGAGACAAATTTGTAGAGAATTCAATTTCCTTCAAATTGAGATTTGGATGGAAAATTTCTGACATTCCATGTGAAAGTTATGGCTGGTCAAAGTTCAGTTGACTTTAGGTCAAAAAACCCTAATTTAGAAACTTTAGGTTTTGTTGATTTCTGAAATTTCCTTTATGAATCATGATCAATAATTGATCAAATGACGAATGATACTTCAAAATGAGGATGTTGACCAAAAATCAGGAATTTTGACTGTACTTTGACCACAGTTGACTTTTAGGTCAAACTAGTCGACTATTGACTTTCTGAGCAATTCACTGAGTAATCCCAGGAATGGAAGCCTGAATTTTGTCATAGAGATAATTTGAAACATCATAAGCCATATGAGATCCATTGTAGATCTTGATTCATTAATTCTCTTCAGAGAATTCAAAACCCTAATTCATTGAGGTCTCTGCATAGGAGAGTGTGCCCTTGAGTTTTGAACTTTGAAAGGTGAAATGAGATGGGCAAATTTTGGGGTATGACAATAGCTTATTTGAGAAAAAAAGTAACAAAAACCAAAGAATCCAGTTAAGCTAAACCCTGTTAGAAGACATTACCGACAACACAGACCACCTCCAACACATTCACATATATAATTTTTACAAAGAATAGTAGCTTTGTTAAAGACACCCCCACTGGTATTGGAATAATGGCAACAAGAACTTACCACGAGATGCTTGAAAATCATCAACAACCCCGTAAATTTGGATCTAACTTTGACCATTGATGTTGAGCTCAGCAACTAAATTATTTGCTGATTTTACAGACATTATTCTGAAGGATGACAAATCCAAATTTTATATATCTTGCATAATTTTTGAGGAATTACAGAAGCATTAAGGATGCCCCTTGCATATGTTAATTAAGTTAAGTCTGGCTTATGAATGTTAAATACTCATCTTGCAATAATGTTTTATTAAGTGCAACAAATTAAAAGTTGAAAAAGTAGGCAAATAAGTAAGCACGAAATCCCCCATCAAAGATTAAAGTTGAATCGGCCATCACAAGCCCCAAACACAGTACAAATTCACAAAGTTGATCACAAATTTCTTTTAGAAAAAAAATCCTGTTTTCTATAAACAACACAAGTGTACATCTTCAAAGGAAACACATATTTACAAGGTTTACCAAAGCAATGAATGATTATAAAACCTCTGCAGTCTCTTAACATAGTCCATATAAGATACTTGCCCATTCTAGAAGGCACTTTTGTGTAACTTAATTTCATTTAGAAAGGTTGTATAGAATCTACGAATTCGGGTACTGGATAACAATCTAAGATTTTCCAAGCCAGGTTGCAGTTAGTGTTACGACCTCAATCAGAGGCAATGCAAGTTTAAGTTGGTGAGTAGCATCAAATATTGTCAACATCTTGGTACGTGTGAGATGATGTGAATTCTATGTGAATTTACAAGTACCAATTCGCAAAAGTACCGTGAACCGGTACTCACGAATTGGTTCGCGGTTCTTCATGAAACCAGCGAATTCTATGACTATGGTCTTGGCCCACTCAAGGAAAAGTAAAAACACTCAGCAACAATCAACAACATACACGGACACTGAAGTGCAGTTTCAATGTGAGCATAATCTAAGTACCCATAATCGGTAGCATCAAAGAAATTGAACAAACTCCGAATACGCAAATCCCTTTCTTGTTTAGTATTACGCAAAGCCAAAAGAACTTATCCACTGATATTAAACCCGTTTTCTTACTGGAGGTTCTACCGCGGATGTGATTGGTGGCTTAAGAAGTGGTCGGAGATAATTTGGGTATCATCAGGAAGCATGAATCCGAATAATATGTAGAGGGAACAACACTTCACCATATTCCAAGAAATTTAGGGAGGGCTTACACGCATGCAATCTACCCTGTTTTCCTGTAATCAATGATGTTAATTTTAAATGATGTGGCATCAATCATTAACTTCTGGAGAAATACTTGCATGGAAACTAACTTAAAACCATATATTTAAGATCAATCAATAAGGAGAGAGAAAATTTTCCTCAACTTCCGTTAAGGTAAATAGACGGCAGAGACTAAACATGTGATCGGAAAATTTTAGAAAGACCGTTATTTAAAGAAATCTTTTATAGAGACTAAAATTTAGTTATAGGTTTATTTAGAGATAAAAACATATTTAACCTTTAAATTTATTTTTAATTACTTGTAAAGGTTGAATGAGATAATTTATTAATTAATATTTTTATAAAATAAAATAATTATTAATGATTTTAATAAATTTTTTAATGAAATTAATTAATTAAAATTTTGGGTAAAAATTATTGGGTCTTAAATGGATCAGTCCTAAACCTCAAAGGGTTGGCTCAGTTGGCAAATGAGCTTTCTCCAAAAAGGGACGGAACCGGCTAGTACCCGGGTTCAATCCCGGCTGGAGTCAAAAACGCCCTGGAGCCACGGTGTCGTCGCCTCCGAGCCCGGGTCCAGATTAGTCACGTGGGGCCCCTTTCCCCTGCGGATACCGGTCGGTTAACTCCAAAAAATAAATAAATGGATCAGTCCTATACTCAAAGGCCCACTATCATCCAAAACCACAAAAGCAAATATTTATGTATGTTTAAGCTTTATAAACCCTTACCTAATTTCTATACATATCTCAGCCCCATTTTTTTTGCTATCCCTCGTCGTAGAAGCAGACCAGTCGTTAGACTTCATACTCAGCCTTTTGAGAGATGAATGGTCCTGCTCAGGGTTAACGTCGTAGAAGCTTTTTCATTATTGCTTCCACTTGAGAGAGAGTAGAAGTATGAGAAGGAGGAAAAGTTTGAAGTGTGTCATTCACCGTCATGGTTTTTTTCCTCCTTAAAAGATTCTTCATGAACACCATATTATCAATAGAAAAGAGCAAAGAGAAGATTAGTAAAATATTATAAAAACTGAAAAATAAAGGTAAGATTAAAATGTCTCTCCTTGTCAAAGAGTTACCTCTCATCTTGAGTGATGGTTGCATTTAGAGCTGTCAAAATGGGCTACCCGGTCCTAAACGGGCCGGCCCTGACGGGCCCTAGGCTTTTTAGAGCTGGACCAAAAAGACTCTGTGTAATATGGACTTGAGAATTACTAACCGAGCCCAGCTCTAGATGGACTTCGGGCTACACGACCCTAGATGGGCTTTTTTATTTTAAAAATTAAAATAAAAACTCCATAATATTCATTATAAATTAAATTAAAAATTATATTAGTTTAATCATAATACATTTTTAAGTATTATATTATCTCTTATAAATACTATAATGTGTTTCTAAATACAATATATCTCTAAATTGTATAAAATAATACTTGAATAGTTAACATAAGGGAAAAACTAATATAATACGATGAAATAATGTTGATTATATTAATGTATAGTATTTAAAAGAGAAAGATTGAATAGAATAGAGATAAAATTTAGTGAGGTAAGATAATGAATGTGCTATTCAGAGTACGAAAGACAATATAAACATTAATATATATTTTTTAATTTTCTAATTATGCGGGCCTGATGAGCTACCCACGGCCCATATGGGCTAGCCCTAATGGGTAGCAGGCTTTTCAGGGCTGGGCTAAAAAGACCCTGAAAAATATGGGCTCTAATTTTAAGGCCCAAGCCTTATGATTTTTCGGGCCTGGCGGGGCGGCCCATATGGGCTAGCTCATTTTGACAGCTCTTTGCATCCACAACCGCCAGGGTATCGATAAATCGACGATTTTTCATAGAAATCGACATGTAAGAATGGTTTATTATTCATTATTCCACAAAAGGAACAATATATGTATTCGAGTCCCGATTAAAGTGGTTCGAACCTAACATTTTAGGGGGCCATGTGGGGAAGGTTAGGGGACTGATTATGTAGAATACAAGTAAGCATATGGGGTTTGGGCGTCACCAAAAAGTAACAGCCCTTAGAGTTTTTTCAACTTTCAAGGTACACATGGAATATTTTGTTTATTTGACGCAGTGAGACCAGACCCTATCCTCGTTCCCCTTTAACTAAAGTACAAATAACGTTGAATATGTTGAAGAAGAGATTCACTGAAGGCTCATAATCTTAATATTCATACAAATATTGGACATCCTGGCGAAGGCTCGGGCCACCGGATGTAACTAAGATAAGGCAATTCTTAGATGCTTGAGTACCCTCTCCTCAACATGAGACCTATCAATCAGAAAATGAACCCACTTCCATTCAAGCCTCTTCCAACTTGGTAACACTTATGTATTAGGAAACCATCCCCAATACAACGACACTTGAAAAAAATAAAAGGACACTTAGGCAAAGGCCTGACTAGAAAATATACGATACACAAGTGCACACGAGTATCCTAAAGGGAACACCATACCTAGTCTACAAACCTAGGGCCACATGAGAGGAAATCTTGCAAAATATCTCAATGATAATACTAAATTTAATGCACTTGTTCTCTCAGATCTCTTCCAGTTTTCCATGTAAAGATCTCGACGTAGAGGATCCAACCTAGTTCTATGAAAGACTTAAATAAAAATTGTAAATTTCAACCTACAATAAAACTTAAATATTTTAATAAAAATAAATTTTAAATACCACAACAAACAACGTTACTGTAACTTTTTAATCAATTTTTTTATAATTAGAGTCCAGTAGTAATATTTTATATTTTGTCGTACATAATTTTGAAATTGGTAATTTTTTTTTAAAAAGTTTGGATTATTATTGGGACTCTTAAAACGTCTTGTTCCCGAAAAAACATCACAATCACAGAAGAAAGAAAATTCGCAAACCATAGCATTAAAAAATTAAGAACAAGATTCACACATGATCACACATAACACAAACACTTTTCATCCAATTCAAAAAAGAAAAAAAGGTCTTGTTATCAATCTTTAAATCCCTTCACAACAACTTGCTCCGATCTTAACGTTGACTCACTGAGTCAATTCATCACCGACCTTTTCAAAAATCGCTCCTACGCCGATCTAGTCTGTCCCTGGGATGATGAAAGAGACATAAACCCGTTCTTCGACTTTGCTTGCGATCAATGTGAACCAAAATTTGAATTAGGGTTATTATGGGACTTCAACTCCTTAGAGCGGGCTTCCTTCTCTTTTATTAGAGCTTCCATGGTTTCAGTGACTTGGGAGGAAAATATGGCCATGGAAGTCCTCACTTTTTCAATATCTTTTTCATTACCCTCTCGAAACGCCTACATAGTGGTCACCTTAGCAACCAATTCCTAAGAAGGGCCATATGTATCCCACTCATTTTTAAGACTAGATAACATATCCACTTCCTTCTAGAGCTCAAACAATTTTTGTTGAAGCTAAGTCTGTTCATATGAAATAATGCCATGTTTACACCTCTCATTATGAGTGGTGGTTGCATCCACGACCGCAAAGGTATCAATAAATTACTGGTTTTCATAGACGCTCCTAGTAGGCTTTCAAATCACCTTTCATTGAATCCTCCTCATAGGCTAAATAGTAAAAAGGAAAAAATTAGGCATCCGAGATATGACTGAAGTGGTTTTGAACCCAACATTTTCGAGGCCCATGTGAGGAAGGTTTAGGGTTCTACAAAACACCGAGTGAGCATCTGCGGGCGGGGGGACGGATTCACAAAAAGTAATGGCCCTTAAAGTTTTTCCAACTTTCAAAGTACACGTGGAATACTTTGTTCATTTGACGCAGCGAGACCATACCTCATCCTCGTTCCCTTTTAACTCAAGTACGATTGACACTGAAGATGTTGAAGAAATTCCCTAAAGGCTCCTAATCTCGATATTCACACCAGTATTAGAACATCCTGACGAAGGCTCGGGCCACCAATATTCGCACCAGTATTAGAACACCCTTAGATGCCTGAGTAGCCCGTCCTCAATTTAAATAAAAGGTGATTTGAGTTTCAGCCTAAAGAACAAACACTCGTGGAAGGGAATAAAGTACTATTCAAAAGAACTATATATCCTTTTGTTAACCTCAACACGAAAGATCATCCAATCAGAAGGTGAACCCACTTTCGTGCAGGCCTCTTCCAACTTGGCAGCACTTCCGTAGTTAAACCATCCCTAATAAGCCTGCATCAACCCAATGGTATTGTTCACCATCAGAAGTTTGGACCCGACTTCATGATCTCAGCGAACCATATATGCCCGAGTGTCATGGAAAAAAAGTCGCTCAAAGACTACAGAATAGTTTCAAAAACTAATACGGTCTCTAATTTTTATATTAGTAGGGTCTCTGCCAATAACCTCTCTAAAAGATCTCATGAAATAATAGGTCATTTGATCATCATGAGCAACTATTTCTGAATCTGAAAGAGGATGGATAGAAGAAGAAGGACCAATAATTGCGACTTTCATAATGAGAGTATCATAATCCACCCATTCATCTTTTTCAAAAAAACTCACAAGAACAACTAGAGGGTTTGTCACAATCTTCAATATAACCTACTTAAGACCCATAACTATCACTAAGCACAATAAGATTGGCAATGAGTCGATTAACCTCTAAAGGGTCATTATTTGGAATAATTGGGGTTTCAATCCCAAAGGACGATGAAAAATCACCAATGCCAGGGTTGTTTATCATGTTAACATGTATATTCTCTATGTTGACCATTATAAGAATGAAGGAATTAAAATCAACAAATGCAAGAAGAATGGTAAGAAATGATACTTGAAAAGGAAATGAAGCGAAGATATGGTTAAAAGCAGGTGAAATTCAGAGATGATAATGAGTCAGGGAATGCATAACCCATATAAAAAGAGAAGATAGTGGAATCAAAGGTCACCAGAGCTCAGAGAAGGAGAAAAAAATGTATAGAAATAAAGGTAAGTTTTAGTTTGCATGAGAGATCAAAAATCGTTTAAAAGACCAAATTAATCCTGATATAGTAAAGCAACATAGATAAATCAACGACCCGAAATGAAAAAAAAATGGAAAATTGAAAAGCAACGGTCAGATCTTGCCTAAAAAATGCAACGACACTTGAGCGCAGTTAAGTATCCTAGAGGGAAACGCCACCCTATCCTACAAACCTAGGGCCATGTGTGAGGAAATCTTGCAAAACATCTCAATGATGAGACTAACATTTAATGCACTTGTTCCCTCAGATATTTTCCATTTCTCCATGTAAAGATCCCGATGTAGAGGAACCGACCCTATTTTCTGAAAGGCTCCCGGTACATTAAACCCTGACAAGTCTTGAGAGCAATTGTTTTGGATTTGCCACATATCCAATACTGTATAAACCCAATTACCATCTACCATGTGTCCAGTCAAAGGTATCCATAATTCACTATATCCTCTTTTTTTCTCACTTATTGACTTAAGTTGAAGCGTTAACTTTATAAGTCCATCGCCACACAACCATACTAGAGATCTGCACTACTGCATCAAAAATCTACATCGTCAATTCATCGTTAACCCTGGTTCACTAACGAAACACTAATTTTTTAACATAAAATTATAAAATAAAATTAACAAGATATCTTTCAATATATATATATATATATATATATATAATTAGTAATAAATAAATAAATTATATAATAAACTTTTAAATATTAATTACGATCCATAAATAATATTTAAAAAATATGTTATTTAATTGGTGCAGTGATAATAAGTAGTTTGAGGGCCTTTTGGGAGAGTGCTCTCAGACACATGAGGTTACATGATTTGCTGGAATGTGCGAGGGCTCAATAAAAATGCTAGATGCCCAGAGGTTGGAGCCCACCTCAGAAAACAAATGGTAAACAGTCTAGCTCTTTTTGAGACTCATGTGAAAATGAATAAATGTAGCCAAATTAGGAAGAAGCTTGGCTTTAACTGGGATTACACTGATAATTATGAATGCCATACTAATGGGAGAATCTGGCTTACCTGGAATCCCCTAGTCTGGAATATGAAAATAATTGAGAAATCTGACCAATTGATTCATACTGAAGTTTATGCTAAGCAAGGTGATTTCTCCCACTACCTCACTGTCATCTATGCTGACAACCAGATTGCTAATAGAAGGAAGCTTTGGCAAGATCTGCACAGACTCAATGACAACATCACTGGACCTTGGATTAGTATAGGAGACTATAATAATGTGTTGAAAGTGGGGGATAGGCTGGAGGCAATGAGGTTCATCTGTCTGAATATATAGTTATGGAGAGAATGATGAGTGACAACAATCTTTTTGAACATGAAACAAGCCCTTTCTATACATGGTCTAATAGACAAATGACTAATCCCATCTATTCAAGAATTGATAGAGCTTTAGTCAATCCTGCTTGGTGCAATGCTTTCCCTAACAGTGAGGTTGAAGTGCTAAACTCTCATATCTCAGATCACTCACCCTTGAGAATCAAGATGGATGGTACACAACAAATTGCTAAACACAAACAGAGATTCAAATTTCTGAATTGTGTTGTAGAACACCCTGATTTCCTTAACACTCAGATATAATTGGAGCCAGAATGATTCAACTTATCCCATGTATCATTTATGGAAGAACCTCCAAAGGCTGCAATATAATCTTAAGGGTCTCAACTGGAAAGTGACTGAAGGTATAAGAAATCTAAGAGAGAGTAGACTGCAGTTAGACAAAGCTCAGAATAACCTAAACACTGATCCACTAAACCCTGAATTCAGCCAAAATGTCAAAATTCGGACTAAGGAAGTGATTAGAAGTAATGAGCTAGAAGAAAAAGTTATGCATCAGAGGGCAAAAGAGGATTGGATTTCTTTGGGAGATGGCAACAATGCCTATTTTTATGCAAAGCTTACGGCAAAGAATAAGCAGACCCAAATCACAATGTTGGAGAATGAGCAAGGGCAAAAGCTCACTGAACATAAAGATCAGGAAAAAGAGGTCCTATAGTTTTACAACAAACTTATAGGCCAAACAACTAGTAGAAGGAACCATGTGGATATCAGCATCATGAGAAATGGAGCCCAATTGAATAGAGAGCATCAAGAGAGCCTTATCAAAGAGGTGAATGAAGAGGAAATATGGCAGGCTTTACAGAGCATAGGTGATCATAAAAGCCCAGGTGTAGATGGATACAATGCCAAGTTTTTCAAAGCAAGCTGGAAAATTATAAAGCATGATGTGATCAAGGCTATCTAAGATTTCTTTGAGAATAACAGATTACACAGGGCAGTCAACTGTGCAGTGGTGACACTTATCCCTAAAACCAAAGAAGCTAAGACTATGAGAGAGATGAGGCCTATAGCTTGCTGTACAACATTTTACAAGATCATATCTAAAATCCTCACTATGAGACTGAGCTAAGTTATAAATCATGTGGTAGATGACAATCAAACTGCATTCATACCAGGTAAAACCATTCATGATAACATTATTCTGGCTTATGAACTCTTAAGAGGATACAATAGAAAGCATTTATCTCCCAGATGCACCCTGCAAATAGATTTACAGAAGGCTTATGACACTGTGAAGTGGGATGCCTTGGAGCAAATCATGAACGAGATGAGTTTTCCTAGTAAATTCACCAAGTGGACCATTATTGCAGTGAGGAGTGTTTCCTACAGATATTGGATCAATGGCCAGCTGAGTAGGGTTCTTCAATCCAAAAGGGGATTGAGACAAGGAGACCATATCTCCCCTCTCCTATTTGTTTTTAATCATGGAATATCTCCATAGAAGCCTTGGTACCTTAAGAACAAAGTATGCCTATCAATTTCACCCCAAGTGTGCCAGAGAAAACATCACAAATATTTGTTTTGCTGATGATCTTCTTCTATTTTCTAGGGCAGATGAAACTTCAGTTCAGGCTTTGATGGATGAGTTTGACAGATTCTCTGCTACTACAGGGCTGAAGGCAAATCCTTCAAAATGCAAAATATATTTTAGGGGGACTCGAGATCATGTCCAAAAGAAAATTGCTGATAATATTAGATATGGCATTGGTAAGCTCCCTTTCAAATATTTAGGAGTTCCTCTCTCCACAAGAAAAATCACTGTGATTCTGTGAACCAATGCCAACCACTCATAAACAGAATGTTAGAAAAGATTCAACATTGGTCCTCTAACTTACTTAGTTATGCTGGCAGACAACAATTGGTGAAAAGTACCCTGATGTCCATTGCAGGCTTTTGGATGCATGTTTTCCCTCTCCCTAAAAGCATCATCGAAAGAATTGACTCGATTTGTAAAAATTTCTTATGGTCAAGAAAAGCCACAGGTAGGAAAGCCTTGATTGCTTGGGATACTGTTTGTCAACCTAAAAATACAGGTGGGCTGAACATGACTTTCCTTATGGATTGGAACAAAGCAACTATGATCAAGTTGTTGTGGAATTTGCACATGAAAGCTGACAAACTTTGGATCAGATGGATAGGAGCTTACTATTTGAAGGGTGACAATATCCTGCAGTGGCAAGTAAACAATTCCCACTCATGGATAATTAAAAACATCATCAAGATGAGAGAATTGGCTCTTTCTAGTGCTTATTGGGTGAAAAGTATTCAATTACAAAAGTTCAGAACTGGTGACATGTATAAGGAGATCAGGGGTAATGGTAGTCCAATTCAATGGAGAAAGATCTTCTTCCATAACTATGCTAGGCCTCAAGCTTGTTTTACTCTCTGGCTTGCTCTTTGGAACCGGCTCCCCACCAAAGACAGACTCGGGAAAATTCAAGTTGTAACTGATGGTTTGTGTATCTTCTGTGGACAAGCTGAAAGTATTTGACACTTGTTCTTTGCTTGCAGGTACACTCATGTGATTTGGTAAACAATGCTCACTTGGTTAGGTTACAATAGAACCAGTGGTGATTGGCTTCTAGAAAGTAATTGGCTGAGTATGGAAACAACAAAGAAAGGTTGGAAAAGAAAGCTCCTGAAGATGACTATGGCTGAAACGATATATCAGATTTGGCAGGAACGTAATGGGATTATATTTGGCAAGCAAAATCTGGATGTCGAGATTGTTAAAAACATTCAGTATATGGTGGTTGTTCGAGCTAATAGCAAGAAAGATCTTAAAAATCATGTGCAGATAGATACTTTGGGAATTAGTTAATTTTGTATTCCTTATTTTTCTGGTAGTTTTGATTTTGTTTGTAGCCTGGATCTATTTGATCGGGCCTGTAATGACTTGTTTTGGGTAATAAAAATTCATATTTTACTCCAAAAAAAAAACTATATGAAAATTGTAAAATTCATTCTACAATAAAACTAAAATATTTTATTAAAAATAAAATTTAAATATCACAATAAACAAGCATAACCAAAAAATCGTACTTATTTAATCTACTTTGTATTACAAATAGATAAAGTTATAGATTATATTAGTTTTTTCTTTAGCCACCTCCCTATGGGGGTCACCCCCAGCGAAAAACTCAAATTACCCCTGCTTTGGAAATGAACTTCCGAATCACTTTTTTTTTAAAAAAATTTCCACAATTCGGAAGTGCATCTCCGAAAACACCTCATGGGGGGTGTTTTCGGAGATGAACTTCCGAAAACACCTTTTTTCAGATTTTGGGGGGTTTCGGAAATGAACTTCCGAATTATGCAGAAACTGGTTTTTTTTTTATGTTTTTCTTAACAGTCTCTTATTTTTAATTAAAGGAAACCGGGAAATAAAATAAGTGACATATAAACAGAAAAAACTAATATGATAAAAAAGTAATATATACAAGCCGATCCAAATCCAAATAAAAATAGTGTGCTAAAGATACAATCCGAAAACAAAAAATAAATAAACCCGACCACTACTGGGTGTGCCTAACCCTCTCACCCTGGGCCCTCCTCTGCTGCCTGTATGCCGCCGCACGGCCCGCATCAGTGACGATCATCTCCATCACGGCGACTGCCTCTGGACCGCCTTGATGAACGACACCTCGATCCAACGCGTCCCGCCCAAGCATCTCTATCCGCTGGAAGATCGGCAGGAGATCAATGGCGTGGTCATCCTCGGCCTGCTGGTTCTCCAGGATCTCCTCGTGTGCTGGCCTAGGAGCGCCTGGAGCATCGGGAGCATCGGGTGTCAGCAGAGGATGAGACACCCGGTAGAACCATGTGACGTACCCCTCCACACTGTGCCAGTCCCGGGTGACCCGCATGAGACGGTACTCCTCCGGTACCACATGATGCTCCCAATCGGCCCACATGGCAGTGAACTGCACTCTAGTCACTGTGTCGGGAGCAGCCTCGAAGGGTGACCTGGGTATCATCTGCACGAATCCGAACTGCCGCATGCACCGCTCAGGGAGATACCGGACCATGATGGTAGTCCCGCATGCCAACCAGCCAGAATATAGAGATATGCCGTCAAAGGGGACAATCTGAGTGTAGTCGCTGAACGGCCTCCAGGTGATGTCGTCGTGCATCGTGCGGTCCAGGTACCCACGGTATGGTCCCACCGCATTGTTCCCCCTCTGGAGAACATATCTGGCGGCCCTGGGCATGGCGTCAACGTACGCATGATCGATGTGGAAACCGTGGATGCGGGAGAAGTAGGAGATGATCCAGCTCTGAAACATACATAAATACGAAACATAAGTAAATACGAAACACAAATACGAAACATAAATAAATACGAACCAATTAAAATGAAACGTACCGTGAGTAGTGTGCAGGATCCAACCAACTGCCTCGTCCTCCAGTTGGAGGCCTCATTCAGCTTCTGGTAGAGGTATGCCAGAGTAGCTGCCCCCCAGTTCCACTGGTGAACAGGATCCAGGTCCATGAAGTAGCGGAGGTAGGTCACGTCGACAAACCTTGCACTCTTGCCCACAAAGAATGCAGCGCCTACCACATGCATGTACCAGCACCGGAGAGCGCAACCGCGGTGATACTGTGTGAATAGATCGTCACCCCCGGCTTGGGCATCGGCCGCCGCGTCCAGGTGGTGCTCGAAATAGCGGCTCAGTGTGGTGAACCGGATATGAGGCCCAGATGTCGTGGCGCACTCAAAGTCAGCAACTTCGGGCTCCATGCCCAAATAGAGCGACATCCACTGACTGGCCTCGACCCTCTGGATCTGGGAGTGGGTCAACAGCGGCCCCCTGATGGGCAGGTGGAGAAGACACTGCACATCACGCAAGGTGATCGTCATCTCCCCAACCGGCAAGTGGAAAGAAGACGTCTCCTTGTGCCAGCGCTCCACAAATGCCCCCTGCATGCCGTGGCTGATGGTGGTGTACCCGTCATGCAGAGCCCGCTAAGCCCTGAACCTCGCATCGCGTCGTTAAACCACTCAGCTGCTGGTTTAAACAGACTGAAAATCTTTCGGGTATGGTTCACCATTTTCAAAGGATCTCTCTCCTGTTACAAAAAAAAAACAAATAAAAGCATATGTTAAATAGACCGTTAAGAAAATATCGAATAAACGTCTAAATTATAAACGGTTAAATTAAAAAATACCTCTCCCTCCCAGATACGCCTAGCGACGTGGTCGCGGTAGGATATCAGCACGGAAGTGTCAATGGGCCCTCCTGGGTAGCTGTCCTCCTGCTCATCCTCCTCCCCAGGTGGAGGGTCAACATCCGGTACCCCTCCGGCTCAAGGTATGGAACTGCCACCTCATCCTCCTCCTCCTCCTCCTCCTCCTCCTCCTCTCGCTGGCGGGAAGAAGATACCCGAGCCAGCCGACTCCTAGATCCAGATGAAGAGGTACCCTCTCCCACGTCCACGGGAACTCGCACACGGCGTCCCCGGCCCTGCCCCCGTCCCTGGGTTGATGCCAGCTGCGCCGCCGCCCGCTCGCGTCTAGCCGATGCAGTCTGGGTCTCTCTACCCTATCTGATACGTGCTGGTTGGTTGCCTGACATGTTCCTGTAAACAATTGAAATCGATTAATATGCGAGACAAATGAAAAAACAAAAAAAATGCACTTCTGATACAGTTCGAAAGTTCATTTCCGAAAACTAGGATGGAGGTGTTTTCGGAAATGAACTTCCAAAACACCCCTGCGCAGAACTTCTCTGCAACCTACAATGGCAGACCCCAAAACCAAACTTCAAAACAGCCCATAATGCTTCTAAACAACCTAAATACTACTAACAACCTACCCCTATATCATTTATGCAATTGAAAACAACCCTAACATGCATTTGAAATATGGATCTAACAAATATAAAAGGGTTAAATAAGTTTTTGGTCCCTATAAATATTGCAGTTTCATTTTTAGTCCCTCCCTGCCTTTAGGCAACGGTTTTAGTTGGTTTTAGCAACGGTTTTCTTGTAAAAACCGTTGCCTAAAGGCAGGGAGGGACTAAAAATAAAAATTGGAATATTTATAGGGACCAAAAACTTATTTAACCCAATATAAAACTTACAAATTGAGTGATTTGAGGGCTTTTGAATGTAGTATTGCAATGTGATTAGAGCTTTGATGCAGCCTTGGAAGTGTGTTAGCAGAAAATTTCAGAGGAGTTGAGTTTGATATTGGTTTAGGGTAAATGATTTGGGGGGAGGGGGGCTGTTTTGCTTAATCTGCAAAACGCACAATATTTCGGAAATGAACTTCCGAAATGGTGTTTTCGGAAGTGCATTTCTGAAATAAGTCAAATTTTTTTAAAAAAAAGGCGCTTTCGGAGATGCATCTCCGAAAACACCTTTTTCTTACATTTCAGAAATGCAATTCCGAAGTCAGGGGTAGTCTGGGTTTTTCACCAGAGGTGGACGGAAAGGTTGGGAGGTGGCCAAAGAAATTTCCATTATATTTTGTCGTCAAAATTATTTTTAAAAAAAGTTTGGATTATTATTGGCGACTCTTGGAACGTCTTGTTCACGAAAAAACATCACAAACACAGAAGAAAGAAAAATCGCAAACTATAGCCACAAAAAAATAAGAACAAGATTCACACATAACACAAACACTTTTCATCCAATTCAATAAAGAAAAAAAAAAAGAATGTCTCGTTATCGTTCTTTGAATCCCTTCGCAACAACTCACTCCGATTCCGGTTCCGATTCTGACGTTGACTCACTGAGTCATTTCGTCACCGACCTCTTCGAAAATCGTTCCCCCGCCGATCCGGTTTGTCCCTGGGATGACGACGGTGATGAAGATGATGATGAAAGTGACGTGAACCCTTTCTCGGGGTTTGCTTGCGATCAAGGTGAACCGGAGTTAGAAGTAGCGTTAAATTTAGATTTAGGGTTTGATGATGAATTTGAAAATGAAGTTGACACTCGGTATAACGATAATTATGATGATGTTTTTGATTTTTCAGTGGGTGGTGATAATTCCACTGGGATTAGGGTTGTTGGGTTTGGTTCCGATTCGGAATCGAGTGGGCACGATGAAGAATTTGGTTATGAGGGAAGAAATGATTGGGATGATGATGAGAGGGTTGGTGGGTTGTGTTGGGATAGTCTTTGTTTGGAGGATCATAGGAGTATTTTGAATGATTGGGAGGAAGTGGGTGAGGAGAGGGTGAATGAGATTGAAGATTCTTCTAGTTTGTTGATTGGTGAGGTTGAGGTTGAGGTTGATGAAGTTGATGATGTTGATGATCAATCAGTAGCGTCTGGGTTCGAGGAGGATGAAGAGGAACACGGGGAAGAGGCGTTGCGATATTTGGAATGGGAGATTCTATTGGCTTTTAACAATTTCGAGAGGAGTGGTGGATTGGAACATGACGATGAGAATATTAATAATTTGTATTTAGCTGTTCAGGAAGGTTTTATTTCGGGGAACGCTGATTATGATATTCTTTTCAGTCAGTTATTGGAGAATGAGAGTGGTTTGAAGGGTAGTCCACCGGCGGCGAAGAGTTTTGTGGAGAATCTCCCTTTGGTGGAATTGACTGAGGAGGAGTTGAAAAAGAAGGATGTTATGTGTGCCATTTGTAAAGACGAGGTAATGGCGGAAGAGAAGGTGAGGAAGCTACCTTGCTCACATTGTTACCATGGAGATTGTATTTTGCCGTGGTTGAATATTCGCAACACGTGTCCTGTTTGTCGGTTCGAGTTGCCAACTGATGATGCTGATTATGAGCAGAGTAAGGTTCATAGAATTGCCCGTGATCTGTTGGATTTTGCAGCATAGATGTAGTTTTCTTACTTGTTGCTTTGCTTTTAGGTTATTCGTTCACCCAAATTTATGTAAATAGCAGTTGATTTTGTCTCGTTTATTCAAATGATGATGAGAACAAATCTTTTGTAATTAGTTTTCGTGTTGTGCTCGTTTGAAATAAGTTTTTACCATATAGTGTGCATTGGATATACATGAGAAATGGATGCTGTCAATACTTAAGTTTATGTTCATAAAGGTGAAGTGTTACAAGATGGATCATGTTGATCGGTTAGTTAGTATTTCTTTTCATAAATTTATGATTGTTGTATTTAGGCATCTTGGTCCAGAATCATATTGTATAAATTAAAATGTTGATCATCTGTATATATGTCTTAAGTTTAGCTTACCCTTTTTTGAAAGAGTTGCATTCCTAAAGAAAAGGAAAACGAGTATTAGTTAGCGGAATGGTATTGTAAGTTTGTAACTTTGTATAAGTTAACATTGTTCTTGTTCACCTTGTTTCCCTTTTTTGGGTAAAGTAAAGGAAGTGCTATTCTATGATTTTTATTCTTATGTTTGCTGAGATTTTTCCTTTTCTTAAGTAATTTGCATTTGGGTTATAGTTTTTTTTTTTCTGTTCTCTAACTATTTGAATTTGCATCAGGTTTATATTTTAGTAAAGCTTCATCTTTTATGCATTTGACATTTTAGTGAGGTCAGATTAACATTTTAAACTGTTATCCAATAATTTTTACTTAGGATTCTTACAACAAACGGAAGAAATTGGAGTTATCTCATAATTTATGAGCCTTTAGTGACAATTCTGTATCTGTCTTCTTGTTTGAAATTTGGTGTTGAGGTGAATGGAGGGTGTTGCCCTCTTGTTTAATACTAGTGGCTTCTTTGGTGCAGTTAGATTGTGAAGGAATTCGTAATGGTAGTGAACATTTTGGTTGCTGTAAATTGTTTTGGGGCTTTTGGTGACATAAAGAAGGTGTACTGTTTTGGGAAGCCAAATTGTGTGTTTTGCTTAGTGCAGTGGGAGTATTGTATCTTGGCGTTTTGGCTTTTTTAAGAGTTGATTAATGGGTGTGTCATATGTGATCTTGTTTGCTTGGCCTTGATGTGGCTGCAACAATTTTGTATGTTTGGGGTTTGGCTTTTATTTATTCAAGGATAAATGACAGTGGGTATGAATAACGGGGACAAACTATATTATGGCTTGAAGGAGTCCCCGAACTTATAGTCACCGGTGTCTAAGATTTTCACCATTGCTTTGCTAAAAAGAGTTAAGCTGTGCTGATTTCGGTGTTTGCTGCTACTGCTAGGAGTCTTGGCTTGACAATGCTGTTAAAACTAGGTGTATGTTGTTTAGTGTTTGTGTATAGCATTAGGTGCTGTCTTTTTGTTATAGCTTGGGATAGGGGAATGGTTTGTGCTCATGTAATTCTTTGAGGTGTGCAGAACATGTATATCACATGCCTTCTTTAGTGTATTATTTTTCCTAATCTTGTCTTAGCGCATGATTGAGTGTCCTCTTCAACCCGTTATAGAAGGCGGTGAGAGTATTAACCCATGATGCGGGAAACATTCTGTAGCATCCTGCAATGTAATCTTTTTTTAACCTTATGTTTTGTTTATATGTACAGCTTAAGATCACAGTTGTTACTTGTGAGTTAAATTTTGAGAATTGACATACACTTTGGATATCCATCTAACTTTGAAGGAGAAATGATTTGCAGTTTACTTGTTTGTTTATTTTACTCTACAAACTGTGAAAAACACATTGAGGTACGAATCATTATTTTGCTATATTCAAACTCATGCATGTCAAGTAATTCCAGTTACCAAGTCATCAGAAAATGCTGCAAGTGGCCGTAAAAGCTTACTGTCATCTATCTACACAAAATTAAGCAGCTTCTTTCTAAAAAGGCAACAAGGTACTTTCTCAAAACCAGAGCATTTTGCTGCTGCCATATGATGTAACATGAATAACACAATTTTGTACTATTTTTATACTTGTTTTGGTTAATTTATGCGGTCTAGATTTATGTTATAAAAATATGAAGGGTTTTAACATAGGTCGCGGATATACTTGAAATACATGACTAGTCCTGTCGAGTGTTGTCAAATATTGGCCATGGCATGGTATTGGTGGTGTTTTTTTTTGATACTCTGCCAAGGCTGAAATTGTGACGAATGGCAGCGCCATATGCGGATATATATGTCAGGTATGATGGTGCGGTATGCCGGATCTTTGGCTCTCCACGACTTTCTTTGGAGCTTATGGTCAAAGGAATTATCTTCTGAGGATATAGAGTACCTGTTAAGGAGTAACTCTTCTTCCAACAAATGCAACTATCACTAAGATGAATTTGAATATGATTAAATGACTCAAACTAGCAGCCACTCAAACTTGATAATTTTTCCTTAAGAACTAAGCAGTAACTTTAGAAGACTCATACTTGGTTTTTAAAAAAAAAAAAATTAATTTAGTTAAAATTGAATTTAAAGTAGGGTTATTTATCTTTACCTAAGTAAATGTTAGACATAGAATTTATAGCTTACATTTTCAGAATAAGAAAAACCTTTTTAAATCAAAATTCAATCAATGATTTGATAAAAGATTCATCATTATTGGGAGTAATAAAGCAAAAATGGAAATGAAATATAATTAGTTGAAATTTTTGTCATGAAATCATTGTTGAGAATAACAAGTGAGTTTGAAATGTTGAGAAATTGTACATTGATTAGAAAAGTGGAGATTTAAGCATTTATAAGTGAGAAAAATTGAGAAAATTTACACACCTATTACTTTAAGGTTTTAAATGAGCATGTGGTGTATTTTTCACAATTTGTGTTACTCATAAAAGAAATGCCCTAATATATATGTTCCTTCATTGCTGATCCCTCAAAATCAATGTTCCAAGGGTGGTATTATGAGTCGTTGGTTCGAGTGAATGACCGACTCATTTGTATTGAAAGTCCTTCTCACATAGTGGTGGATGGGAGTCATGTCACATTGAAAAAGTGCCAACGACTTTACAAGTGTATGTGGATGAAAGAGCTTCCATTTGAGAGTGAATATTGTGAATAGAGTCACACTTGAGGATGAGAATAACAAATGTGAGTTGGAAATGTTGTGAAGTTTTACATTGATTAAAAATATGGAGACTTGAGTATTTATAAGTGAGAGAACTCACACACATGTTATCTTAAGGTTTTGAGTGAGTATGTGGTGTACCTCTTATAAGGTGTGTTGCTCATAAAAGAAAGACCTTAACGTAGATGCTCCCTCATTGTTGAAAAAATGTCAACAACTTTACAAGTGTATGTGGATGAAAGAGCTTCCATCTAAAGGGGAACATTGTGAATAGAGTCACACTTGAGGATGAGAATAATAAATGTGAGTTTGAAATGTTGCGAAGTTTCTTATTGATTTAAAAAGTGGAGACTTGAGTATTTATAAGTGAGTGAACTTACACACTTATTATCTCAAGGTTTTGGGTGAGTATGTGGTGTATCTCTCACAAGGTGTGTTGCTTGATCCGCTGTCGCACACACGTCAAAGACGAAATTAAATTGTAGTTAAGGAAGCAACACTCAAGTCATATCGTAAGGACTCTTGGCAAAATTAACTAACTAAATTAACGATTTATGGGGGTTTTAGGTTTGATTAAGACAATCGGGAAAATAAGTGATTATCAAATAATCTAAAACGAATCGACCTATTGTTCGGTATCCCAACTTATCATCGATAACTATAAATCCAAATCCCAAGCAAACTCTAATCCCTTTTCGATTACAGTACCAATTAACAAGCGGAATTGATCCTATGTAGTTTATACTCCTATTATTCGAACGAAGCAAACAGGTTCAACACTCATGAATTAAGCAAACGTGATCCAACAAACACAATGTAACATTAAACCAACGCTAAAATGCGATACATAATAAGAAAATATAAACCAATCGAATTAAATCAACATGAATATATATATATATATATATATATATATATATATATATATATATATATATATATATATATATATATATATATATATATAAAATTCGAATTAAGCATATGAAATATATAGAAGAATATTGAAAGTGAAAAGAAATTGGATTGAAAATATAAAGCCTCAAAGTTTTGGCGGAAACATGAATAGTAGATTTATCCTTGATGATTAGTTCTCCATGAATTGTACAAACAATGTATCTTTCGTGAAAATTTCTTAACGACTGAAATAAGCTACTATTTTAGTTTAAGTATTACAAGGAAATTCGGGCCCTAATGGAAACCGACTTGAAAAACATAAAAACTGGCTCAAACTAATTATTTTATTAAATCCGAAGATAAAACGAATTATTAGACCTTTCAGTATTTGGAATTAGCTTTTTACTTCAATACAAAACTTATAACTTATCCTCTCAGCTTTTTAACGCATATTAGAACGCACTAAACGGCATTCTATAGTCCAATTTATGACTTGTACAACAGAAATGTATCAAATAACTATTTAAACTGAAAATAAAATACAAAATTAAAACAACGGTAAAATTAGTTTAAGCTTAAAAAACACATTAAAATAATAGAAATAATAAAAAGATACTCTAGAATAGTCGTGACATAATAGTAAAGAAAGTGCATGAAAATGCACTAATAATTGCTCATAAAAGTAAGAAATTTATGTAGATGCTCCTCATTGTTATCCCCATATTTGATGACCTAATAGGTCTGGTACAGGCCAAATATTTTTAGTTGCTAGGAATTTGGCGGATAGAAATCTATATTGTAAAGCATATGAAAAATGAGATAGCAGGTGATGAATTTTACTCAATCATTCCAACCTTTTTGCTAAAACCTTGCAACTATTGGTGGGTGGATACGAATATAATAGTCAAAAGATAAAAGTTAAAAGAGAATAAAAAAGAAACACATAATTTAATTGTACTATTAAAGATTTTGTTTTATTTTTGAATCTGACTTTTTAAAAATTTGATTTGATTTTGTATTGATGTATTCAAATGAACGAAGGTACTCGTATCTTTAAATAATAAAATTGTTGTCTATTAAATAGGTTCTACATAAATTGAATAATTCAGTTAATTCAGTTAATCCAATTCAAATTGAATTATAAAAACTAGTTGAGTCGAGTGAATTGATAGTGATATTGGTTAAATAATAAAATCAAAAGTGTATTTCAATAATTTTAAACATATCTTATGATATTAAATTGATAAGTTTCATACATTATAAAATTGAGATTGTAAGAGTTTATTGATAATAAAAATTGATATTTTTTAAATGAATAAATACTTACACATAATTTTTTTTATAAAACAAGTGTGTAACTCATACCCAACTCAATTTAAAGTATAAATACTAATTTCAATTGGGCGCTAAACTTAGAACCGGCTAATGATAAATGACAAGTTACTAATCAAAATACTTTTGAACTTTATTAATATAGTGAAATTTTAATTGGACCATGATTTGCGAATTAAAGTTGGTAAATAATGTGTCCTTAGTTTAACTCACTTTTATGAAATGATCACTTTTTATATAAGAAAGTAACTCACCAAAGAAAATTTTTCTTTAGCAATGATATAAAATAAACATGCACGTGTAGAGCATTTGTGTAAGAAATAGAAATCATTGAGGAAGTAAATAGAGCTAGCTATTGATAAAAAGTTATTTAGGTTTGTGATATTAATTAACCAATACCTTAATGTTTCAACAAAAGCCCAAAATTGTGCTAGCCAAGGGAAGGAAAAGAGCCCAACTTTTTTATCTTTTTTCATCCTTGAATGGCATTGATGATTAGATGGTCAAAATTATCATCTTGTGAAGCTTGGATCATTGAAAAGGGAAAGATAATAAAAAAAAAAATAAAGTAGCAAAGTAGCAATCGTGTGGTAAAGAGCATTACAATTGATATATGAAAGGCTTGAACTTACTCTTCTAGACTTCTTGGTCATGTTGGCTATTTGGGTCTTTGATAGTCAAAAGCCTCAAAAAGAAGAATTATCACTATCTAAAATTTATAATTGAATCTAAATTATTTGAGTTGAATGGAAGTAACACTCTTTAGACCAAGATTTTATTTAAAAGAACAAAAATCTTAGCCACTTAGACATATATACATAATTAGTACATAACACTGTTTTGTGAACCTAGAGGCTTATCAAGGAATAAAAGTAAAAGATAAGTTCTCCAAAGAAATACTTAACAGTGTGTTTGGTTTAAGTGATTAGAAAATTTTAAAGAATTTAGAATTTTAAATAATTTTTTTTTTGAACAAAATAAAAACAATTAATATAAACCGATCCAATTGAATTTAGGTATGATATCCAACACAACTAATATGTGCTTAATGTAGTGGCATTTATATAAGTATTAAGGATTATATAGGCTTATGTTAGAAACTGTGTTGGAATTATTTGGCTTCCTACAAATTGGAACTTGTGGTTAATGCGTAACTCTATCTTTTTTAAAGATTGTATTTACCGGTTCGACGAATGTCTTTCTTCTATTATTCTGTCGGCTAGGAAATGGATGGGGATGAATTATAATAATTCTAGATTTTGTAGCTATTATGACTGATACACTTCTCCTTTAGATTGTGTCAGGAGAAGAGATTAAGGTTCTCGTTTGTTAAGGGTTCGAGTAACCCTTGTACTCGTTTTTCTTTCTATAATATATCATTGCTTATTAAAAAAAATCTAATAGTTATTCTATGACTGATTGTTACTTTCAAGTTTGTGTCAATATACTTTTGAGAGAAAATATTTTCATTCTTGCAAATGCAAATCTAAATATCATAAATTATCTCTGTTGCGGTTATCTTCAAAAGATGTCGCTTCCATCCTTTCTTCTTAGTTTCACGAATGGTCCACTGGTTTTCATTTGCCCAACTCGTGGAATTTCTATTCCAGCCAATCCATTCAAGTAATTTCTCCAAATCTTTTTTTTAGTGTTGCAGACAAACAACATGTGTTATAAGGATTCATTTTGATTGTAGAGACTGCATAGCCCATCTATATTAATGCCAAATCGAACAATTCTTGTTGAGTTTCAAGTGTGAAAGTTGTGCTAAAGTCTCACATCGATTAATGGAGAAAATGTTGGGTTTATAAGAGATGTGACCCATACCTCCATTGCCAAGATTTTAGATGGATATGTAGCGTCATAGTCTCCTGTAACCATGAACGTTTGTCCCACTGACACTTCCGGACCTCGCTCCCCGGACTTCTCCAACAAGTGGTATTAGAGTCTGGTTGGCTCGGTGGGAGAGCGAAAGTAGATCCTAGTGTGGATCAAGGTTAATGATGTGGATGACTCACACTTGTAGGGAAGATTGTTGAGTTTCAAGTGTGAAAGTTGTGCTATCCAAGAGCAGTTTGTAGAAGAGTTCCATCGCATGATATTTGTGCCTTTTAGATAATAAGAATTAATCCATTTAATCCAAAGTTTGTCACTTTTTGCTTGAAGGTTCTAAAGCATTTTAATTATTGTTGCTTGATTTCATTCTTTCAGTGAGATGACATTGAACCCACTTTCAAATTGAAATTTATTTATTTTTAAATTCTCTTATTTATTAAATTTTTGAGATCTTTTTACAAATTTTAGATTTCTGGGCCAAATATAAAATTTGAAAAATAAAAACTAAGTTGTAATTTAAAAAAATTTAAAGGGACTCATGTGTAGATTTTAAAAATCATTAAGTACAAGTTTGTAAGTTTTAGAAAATTTTAAATATATGGACTAACTTATAAAATTTAAAATAATAATAGAGTTAAATATGTTGTTGGTCACTATAAATATCTCAATTTTGACTTTTACTCCCTATAAAAAAATATATTAACTTTTAGTCCTATAAAATTGCTTTTGCACGCAGTTTTAGTCCCTCTACAGTAGGGGTGTTCGCGGTGCGGTTTGGTTCGATTTTGAGCATAAAAGCCATCCTAACCGCGAGATAAAAATGCATGCGGTTCGGTTTGGTTCGGTTGATTTTTAAAAAGTCATCCAAACCAAACCAAACCAAACCAAACCAATGCGGTTAGGATCGGTTCGGTTGACTGCGGTTTACCCTATAAAATAGAAATGTACTGAAATAAAAGGAAAAAAAGAAAGTAATTCAATGTCAATATAATATATGATATTATACCATACAAAAGAAATTATATTACAAGAACAGTAGAGAACTAAAAATACATTATAAATGAAGTACATATATTAGACAGTAGAGAATTATATATATATATATATATATATATATATAATACAAAAATTAAGTGGATTATGCCAAAACTTAAGTTAATAAATTAATTATTAAAATTCAAAACGTTAGATGTGGCTGTGTGCAATTGAATTTGGAAAAATAATAAATTAATTATTTAAAACTTAAGTTAAATATGCGGTTTGGTTCGGTTCCGTTCGGTTTCGTGAAATAAAAACCGCAAACCAAACCAAACCGTGCGGTTCAGTCCAAAAACCATCCAAAATCATCCAAACCAAACGCGGTTTTTTGCGGTTTCGGTTTGGATTGGTTCGATTTGCGGTTTTGCTTTTGGATTGGTTCGGATACGATCACCCCTACTCTACAGGGACTAAAACTGCGTGCAAAAGTAATTTAATAGGGACTAAAAGTCAATATTTTTTTATAGGGACTAAAAATCAAAAGTGGTAATTTTCTAGGGACTAAAAACATATTTAAGCCATAATAATAATATCTCATTAGATATTTACATGCTATAAATTTGAAAATAATTTTAAATTCTTTGATTTTAATATATAAAATAATTTTCTCGAATAACTGAATCGGTAAAAAAGCTACCCGACTTAATATATAATATAATAATTATCATGCATACAAGAATACAAAACAAACTAGGACGACTTCCTACCTTCGTATTCTTAGTGACTAAAGCGACACGCATATGCTGATTCTCATGCTTTTGCATCATTAGTACAATTTTGTCTCCAATGGTTAGTGACGGATGTAACACCCCAATTTCTACCCGAAAATATCATGCGAGAAATCAGAGTATTTTTAAAACTATCAACAAGCATTTGGGATATCACATTTACTTCATATAAACAACTCATAAACAGATACATAGAACTTTAATCTCAGAGAAGCACAAAACAACTTATAACAGCTCTTAGATAAACCAACTTCAATTTAATATGCAGCGGAATCATAACATTCGGCTTTATAAACAAATCATCTTATTTAATCGGAAATAACTTCAAACATCATAGTACTTCTCACTATCCAATTTGGAACTCAACAACTAAAATATGAACAACATAGAAATAACAATATAGACAACCCCCCGAGTGCTACGTATCAGAGCGACACACCAACCGGACACGATGAAGCTACAAACTTCCACAACTATACTTGAGTACCTTTCCATTTTCCATGGTAGGGGAAACATCAGCAGAAGGGGTGAGATATCAAACATTATAAAGGAAAGTATGATAATAGATATAGCTAGATAAGATCATACACAATTCACCACTTCTCAATATAAGCAATTTGCATCATGACAACAACATGGTTCATATATTCCAACTTATACACATATATCATTAATACATATATATTCACATTCCCATCATGTATGTTTCATTCATGAACATCATATCTACAACATATCAACAATCCATATCAAATGAATTCAACTTCACAAACTATGCATCAACACATCATAACAATGACTCGAATGCAACTCGGTATGCGACTCGAATGCGACTCAAACTATGCATATGTATGTGGTACCAATAAGAGCTTTAGCCCCGTCACCAATTGCCCAATTCAGAGGCATAAGGCATAAGCCTTCGTCACTAATTATCCAATCCAGGCCGTCACAATATATATATATATATATATATATATATATATATATATGCAAATGTATGCGACTCAATGAACCAGACATCACACAACATCATCATCATCATCATTTACTTCACAAAATATTCGTCACAAGGCATACGCCTATATCACAATTATTACGGATTATTAAAGGTAATAACACTTCACACATATTACAACAACTTCATATAAATAACGGAACAATACTGACAGTTCACCTAATCAACGGTCGATACCATTAACAAATAATTACAAATATATTCACAACCGATCCATAAGATATAATCACAACTCAATGCCGGTTAATCGGACACAATTCAATTACTTCACCGATTAAAGTTCGGATATTAATTTCAATTCAATTATATTTCTATTCCATTAGTTTCCAATTCCTAGCATATACTGTACATGTCATTTATCATCATAAATTCATATCAAAACATGATTAAAGTTCAATTTCATGAAAATCTAACATAAACCCTAACATTTCTAATTCTACAATAAAATCCATTATTTCACTATCAATGGTTTACCCACAACAAACACAACAATCTAATACAAAATAGATTATCAATTGCACACAACGTATCACATTTATATCATCACATTCCAACAAACCATCAAATACCCAAAATTGCACATAGAAGAACATGAATATCAAGTATAGAATCTACCCACCATAACATACTATCATATAACCCTTTATCATGAAAGAACTCCACCCTTACCTTGATAAATTTATACTCTTTCACCATAGCTCTAAGCTTTTCTCCAAAAGAAATCCTTTCTAACATCATTTGGAGACACACCTAAAAACCAGTTCGGAAATCAGCTTATCAGACAGACTTAAAATCCTCAAAATCAAAATCGCTCTGGTCAGAACTTACCTCTATGAGTCAGGAACGTTGTGTCCAAGTACCGTAACGATCCAACGGTTGGATTGAGAGATACGCCCGTTTTGCCAAGGTGACTCTATGCTGAAACATAGCTGCGAAAAATGGGGTTTCCTCTAGTTTTTCTCTTCCACCATTGTTCTCTCTCTTTTGTCTCTTTTGTCTTCTTTCTATCTTTTCCCCCAAATGAAAAATAGTAACCTCTAAAACTCTAACTTCCTCTTACTATCTCACTAATGTTAATTGGGCTTAACCCACCAATCCATTTCTAGTATTATAATTCTACTACTTAGGCCCATTTCATAATATCTCTCTAATTACTCAATTAAGCCAAATAACACAAACACATACTCATAATTAAATACTTAAATAATTATTATATCACATAATAACTAAATAAATAAAGAGTTATTAAAAATGCCAAACAATATAATTACTAATATAATAGCGAATAAAATCGGGCTGTTACAACGGAAGGCAATGGACAATCATGTTTCAACTTTATCTGAACTCATTGATTATTGTTGACAGAACCAATATCAATGATTTTATGTCTACTCGTATACATAGGTGGAGCTAAGGAAAGAGGGAAAAATGTGATGTTAAGTCTTTTGGAAAGAGAGACAAATACGACACTATATCTAGAAGCAATATGGTAACCTATGTTAGAAATCTTCATCCATTTATCCATACCCTGCACACCTGTGGTATACTCGTAACACATTCCTAACTATAGAGGCAATGTCATAGAACAACTTGAAAAACACTTGAGAGTGTTGATGAACTTGAGCATCTAACTACGTCCAAATCAAAGGCCATGACTCTTTGCTCCATCCAAGTAAAGATGCATTACAAGAGAAACCATAATTTCCATCGTCACCAACATCAATAATGTCATTGATGTATGGATGTAAGAAAGTAGGTATATGTGACAAGTAAACATGTTTTGAAGGTTTGGTGGACGGTTGGCTACCAATCGGCGTGCTTGACGGTTGACTTCCTGTTGGTTTTGTGCATGATCTCTTCATAGTCTGACTCCCTTGCGAGCCCTAAGCATATTCCTACTGTCTAGGATCATGATGCACATCACTCTCTTGACTCTTTCTACTCTTTTTAACACCCTTATTTGGCTTGTACTTCACCGGCAGTGGGCACATAAAAATTATGGATGTATGTATTAGTTCTCAAACCTTTTTCTTGAACACCCTCTGGCCTACAATATCCAATGAGCTGAAATATGTATTGAACTCTTCACACTCTGATTCTAAATCCCACTTTGTACCACTCTCAACATGACTGACCTCGTGCTATACAATGGCCAATTTCGTTCAAAATTCATGAATCGAGTCTAAGGGAACATGATTGTCTAGTATTTGAAAAGTGGCAAGCTGACACGCACAAGGTAACACATGCGTTGTTCTAATGAAGCAACCACATTTTTCTTGGCTAGAACCAACAAACTTCACCCTTTCTAGTTCTTTCCAATGAGCTGTATACATTGTCTTGGAACAAAACCGTGCAACCTGAAATAGAAATGAGTGTTATACCGATGCTCAATGTTGACAATAATTTTTTAAAACGACACTCTAATTGAACCTAGCTTCAATTTCAACATTGTGTTCACAACATCCTAACTTTGGCATAAATCTCCCCGGCTTGAAGTCAACATGTTGTTTAGTCTCCAATGAGCAGACTCCACCCTAAAAAACATAAATAGAAATATATGTTAACTTATAACTAGATATAAAATGACATCAAACTATCATGTTTCGTGTACCTGTTTGATATTGTGTTATCTAAATGAGTGACCCTGTTAGTCCATCAAGGCAAGTTCTCGATCCGTCACCACAACCTTCGGTAGCAATTTTTTTGAAGAGAACAACTCTTTGACCTTTTCTACTGCCATTGTAAAATTCTCCTCTCTTTCATGTTCCAATTAGGCAAAGGCAACTGAAAATTTCAACTTCGTTGACGTAACACCAACAATCTCAAGTAGTGGTATCCGTCTACACAATGAAAATGCACATAATCAAACTCAAGTCAACACATACAACATATATCAGAATGTGCAACCATAAAATTTTACATATTTGTCTTATATGTGCAATAAAAAATAATACCAAATGAAACATATTCAACAACTTCACAGAATCAGGATGTGTCTAAAAGATATCAGCTACAACGTTTGACTTATCTCTATTTCTAGTCCAACACGTGTATTTCTCTTTATGAATAAGGCTCAACAACATCTGCATTTATGTTAATGCACCTCTCTTGCCCTTTCTCTATGTAGCTCTAGTTGTATACACCTGGGTAACACTCGTGAGGTTTTTTGGATCTTTGTCTTTCAAAGCCGCAACTATGTACCTTGGAGCTATATTGTACTTCGTCATGTCATTCACAAACTTTCTTTCATGATATTTTAGACGACCCAATATGTTATGGCCTTCCAAATCCTTGGATAGTTTATGATTGTGCATCCCACATCTAACCATTATCTTCCAACCGATACCACTTGAAACAAATCTCAGCCTAAACGAACATTTAATTTTCATACTATAAATGCCTTTTGAGGAATTAGTGCTTTCAGATGCATTCATTCTTTTGTAATTTCCTCCTCTCTTACAATCCATAATCAATTTATCCTTCCCCCTGACATTCCATTAGTAGAATCAGAACAAATAGGGAATCAAATTGAAAATTTATAAATAAAATAAAATTTTGAACCCTTTATCTATGCTCTCAAATAAATGATAGTATTAAGAGACCGATGAGAAAAAAATAGTCATTTATTAAGAACTCAAAACTAAGAGGAGTTAATTTAATAAAATTCTATAATTTAGGATTTTTTTTTTACACTACTAAACATGTAAAACATTAAATTGTAGTTGATAATTTATTTAGGTTGAATAAAGGGTAACACAAATTTTCAAAATTGATTTTAGCTCTCACCAATATTAGGAGAATTAGACTAGAGAAAAAAAAATCTGTATTTATAAATTCTTAGAAGGATCAACTAAACTAATATTATAGAAAATTTCTTTGGCCACCTCCCTATGGGGGTCACCCCCAGCGAAAATTCCAAAATACCCCTGCTTCGGAAGTTCATTTCCGAAAGCGTCTTTTTTTGAAAAAATTTACATACTTCGGAAGTGCACTTCCGAAATACTGCGATTTCTGCAGATTTATCAAAACACTCCCCCTCCCCCAATCATTTACCCTAAATCAAAACAAAAAGTGGCAAAGGCGAAAATTTGTGCAAACAGAATTCCAAAGCTGCATCAAGGCTCCAATCACACTGCTAAACAACATTCAAAAGCCCTCAATCCTAACACTTTGTAAGTTTTGAAATTTTTAGATCTATTATTGAAATGCATGTTATTTAGGGTTTTAATTGCATAAATGATATATGGTTAGGTTGTTAGTAGTATTTAGGTTGTTTAGAAGCATTTTGATTTGGTTTGAAGTTTGGTTTAGGGGTCTGTCATGGAAGTTGCAGAAAACTCCATCGCAGGGGTGTTTCGGAAGTTCACTTCCGAAAACACCTCCATCCTAGTTTTCGGAAATGAACTTCCGAAATGTATCAGAAGTTCAAATTTTTTTGTTTTTTATTTTGTCTATGCATATTAATCGTTTTCAATTGTTTACAGGAACATGTCAGGCAACCAACCAGCACGCAGGACTGCGTCTTCTAAAGAGGGCGCTAAGGGAAGAAAGGGTTCTTCAAAGAAGGAGGTGAAAGAGGTGAAGGAGGTGAAGGAGGTGAAGGAGGTGAAGGAGAAGAAGAAGCTTTTGACTGGTTTTGCTTCTCGTCCCCTGGGGGTCCATGGCTCGGACGTGCAGGTCAGCCTTCAGGCGTGATCAACGCTGATGGTTCTGATACTGAGTGGGATGAGGATTGGTATAATTATCTTCATTCGGAGGAGTTCGCTCGTCAGGAAGAATAACGTGTTTTTATTTTGTTTGATGTGTATTTTGTAACGCTCGTCGGGCAGAATAACATGTTTTTGTTTTGTTTGACGTGTTTTGTTTTGTTTTGTTCTGATTTCGGATTGTATCGCACAGTGTTTTTGTATTGGATTTATCATGTTAGTTTTTGGAAGTGGTAACCGGGGTCGGAACATATGACGGAGGAGGTGGATGTTCGGAGGAAGAAGAACCGGAGGTACGTCCACCGCGAGACAAAGGAGCCAATCAATGTAAGCTATAGTTTATCATTATCATCTGGGGACGTCATTTCTAAAAAATCAAGATTAAAAATAATAAGATTTTTTCCCAATTTTTTGTAATGACGTCCCCTGATGATAATGATAAACTATAGCTTACATTGATTGACTCCTTTGTCTCGCGGTGGACGTACCTCCGGTTCTTCTTCCTCCGGACATCCACCTCCTCCGTCATATGTTCCGGCCCCGGTTACACCTCCTCCGTCATTTGTTACTTACAGTAGTACATATTTTTATTAAAAGAATAAAAAAACCTTTTGAAATTTGGAAGCCTTTTTTTCTCCCCACCACTCTCTCATCCCCACCTACCCGTGTTCAACAATATGTAACTTTAATTTTATGTAATATTATCGTTGTAATCTTCACCCGATTAAATAAAGCGAATTGTTGTTGTTTTTCATTTTATTCTGTCCAGACATATTTTCGGAGGTTCATTTCCGAATTCTCCAAGGGGGGTGCGTTCGGAGATGAACTTCCGAAACACCACATTTTCTGAAAAGTAACTTTATTTCGGAGATGCATCTCCGAAATCAATATTTTATATTAAAAAAAACACGTTTTCGGAGATACATTTCCGAAAACACCTTTTTAAGAAAAAAAGTACAGTTTCGGAAATGAACTTCCGAAACAAGGGGTATTGTGGTCAATTCACCAGGGGTGGGCAAGAAGGTTAGGAGGTGGGTGAAGAAATTTTCATATTATATACTTACATCCTCAAATGAGTAGTCAATATGTATATGTGAATGTTCTAAACTCTCTAATATTGAATTTTGTTCCAATCCGAATTATTGTTGAAATGATGAGATGGTTCATTAGAAAGTGCACTACAATTTTAGTACCATAGTGTATCTACAAGATTAATATTCCAACGATTAAGTCAATAAAAGAAATTAAAATGATGCGTGAGAATAAATTTGAATTAGAATGACGTGTCTTTCTCTTTATATACTATGGGAGATTAAAAATACTTGCAAAGGAAGCGACACCCTATGCAGACAACTGTTTGACTGATCTAAATTAAGAGCGTTCATGGTTCATGAACTGCACTGAACCGAATCATATAAATGGATCAATTCAGTTTTTAGTAACCATATTAATAAAAGTTTAGTTAATTGTAAAAACAGTTTTAAAACCGATTTGTATATATAAACTAATTTTAAACCAGTTTATAATTACAAACCGGTTTTATAGTGTATATTGGTTCAAAAACAAACGTAGAAAAATTCATTAATCCATAACTGCGTTTCTTTCGGTATGTTTTTTGAGCATTTAGATTACCAAAGATTTGAAAAATTTACTAATCCAAATCTGTAGAATCCAAAAAGTTTTAAAAATTTACGTATTTAGTAATTAATATAATGTTATAGTTTATAACATGTATATGGTCACACTCGGTAAGTAAAATATGAGATTATGAAATCATTTGCAATTGATTATTCACAATAAAAAATACAATAATTATTTTTATTACGTTTAATAAAATACACTTATTATTTTAAATAGGCATAGAGCTTATATTCAAACCAGAAATTTACAATTTGAAAAATGAAAACTGACAGCATAAAGCTTATACTCAAACCAGAAATTTGCAATTTGAAAAATGAAAACTGACAGCATATATATATATATATATATATATATATATATATATATATATATATATATATATATATATATATATATATATATATATATATATATTTTATGAGAAATGAGAACAATGAATCACGACCATTAAATTTTGATTTTGTTGATTTTAATGGACTAGATTGATTTCTCTTTCTATGTTGATTTAAAATAAATACTAAGGATCGTAGAAAGAGAAACCAATCCAGTCCATTAAAATCAACAAAATCAAAATTTAATGGTCGAGATTCATTGTTCTCATTTCTCATAATAACCAAGTGTTCTCACCTGAGTCGTCCCCATATATATATATATATATATATATATATATATATATATATATATATATATATATATATATATATATATATATATATATATATATATATATATATATATATATATATATATATATATTTCAAATTTTTGAAAAGTTGTAAGAAAAGGATAAACAGTTTAAATAAGTTAAAACCGGTTTATAAACTTAAATTTGGTTAACTGAATTGTTTATAATATGTGATTCAGTTTATTAACCATTTAAATGATTTAAGTTTTTTTTGTTCAATACAATTCAATTTAGGTATATGGTTTAGTTAACCATATTTTTGCACACCCCTAATCTAAACGGTGATTGATACATTAGAGAACAAAATTATCTATTTTGGATGAAAACGACAGAACATATGTTTCTGGTGTTTATTTTCTTCATTGCAATCTGTGTACCTTGAGCCTTGCGGACGAACTGGAACAAGTTCAATTTCCACTCATAAAAACAATTTAACTGATTGTTGCTTATCATTTATCAGTGTTGTAAATCTCATAGTACTAAAATTACTATTAATAAAAAATAATAATACATGATTTCTGTCTTTTTTGAACCAATTGTACCCTAAATAAACTTTATCTAAGTGTCCTTTGGATGCACTGAATCCACATTTAAAAAGTTGGTAATTTGCAAGGAAACTCCAAAATAATACCATTAATATAAGTATGAAAAGCCAGTGAAGGACACTCCATAACATAAAAAAAAAACTGCATTAATGTTAGTTATTGTTGTAAAGTTATTTTCTAAGTTTTCACCTTCATGGAATGTGTTTTTTTCTACTTGAGTAAAAAATGAAAAGAACAACCAATGTCTAGCCTTTTTTTTATAGAATGTCTAGCCATTTATGTAGAATTGAATGCTCAATTTTTTACTAAGCATTAAAATAGTGTTAATATCCTTTTTGAGCTCTATGATTGGAAGGAAAATTTGTGGTCTTGCTATATAATGCTAAAAGTATCTTTAACAGATCTATGAGACACGAGTGAAAAGTAATTTTTTAGTAATAAGAAAAACGTACAATGTATTTAGGAGTGGTTGGTCTTTATCTTAAGAAACAGTTTACTAGATATTAAATTCATCTAAAATTTTAATATAGATTAAGACTTATGCGATGTCCGGTTTTAAATTAATTTTTTATTAAATGTATGTGTATATTGTCAAATGTTAGTTATACGACGAATAAAAGTATTTTAAATGCTAATTACTATAATAATTTTTATAGGGAAAAGATTTATTTTAATTTATTATGAATGATATTGTAAAATATTTATGTTATTGTTGAAATATGAGTTCGTTAGAAAATATTATCTTTGTTTTTTATTCTATTTACTATAATTATTAATATTAAAAAAAGCAAACTATAAACTCAATTTTCTTATATGGGAAAAGCCAATAATCTTATTATTTAGTTTTAGTTTATTTGTCCGACATAATATGAAGAATGTAGAATTAAAATAATTTAAAATTTTTTTAGACACATTATATTGAAAATATATTATAAATTTCTATTTTTTAATATTTATAATTAAAAATAATAATTGCAAAAAAAATAAAAATAATATCTATAGATTTTATGAAAGTAATATATACCTATCAAACTTAATAAGTAACTGTGTTGATTCTCGTGTCTATTTTAGTTGTTATCTTTTATTTAGATATTTAATTTTAAGTCATTAAAGGTGTGTATTTATTTTTAGTGTTAAATAAAATTAAAATTTTATTTTCAATTATTATCACATAAAACTTTATTAGTTATATAAATTTATATTTATTTTATCAAATTTTAGTTATCTAATGAATAAATGGTTGAAAATGCTAGTTATATTAGCTTAATTATTTTTATAAATATTTATTTTAACTTAATTAATGAGATTGTAAAAATTTATCTGATTTTATCATTGATATAAATTAAAATATGAGTGTTATTTTTTAGACATTCTTTTTAATATATTTATTATTTTCTCTATATTACTATTATAAAAGAAAAGAGTAAATATAATTCACTATGGGAAAATTCTGTATAAGTGAGAAATAATTTTTTTGTTATTCGTCTTTAGTTTCTAACCTAGTATTATATGAAAAATTGTAATAGTGAAATATATGGACACCGTAAAAGATTATGGTATATTTTATTATTTTTTAAGATGAATTAAGAGTGGTTTATCTTTAAAAATTGTGTAAGGTTTATTTTAAGATTAAAAGCTTTTATTTCAAGTGTTACTTTTACTGTTATAATTTTATGAAAACAAAATCTTTTTAATTGTGTTTGAATTCCCACATCTATTATAATATATTTTGAAATTAGAGATAAACTCTGATTTAAAATATTTTGTTCAAAAAATATGAAATTTATTCTCTTAAAATATTTTTATTAAATAAGGATAAATTATTTTAATGACTTGAATCCCAAAATAAGTCATTAATATTCAAAAAATTCATATATGCATTATATATCCTTTTAAATTTTTTGCAATTTATATCTAGCAGGACTTTGAGAGGAACACACTCTCAAAATCAAAACATTTTACCGCTAGACCACACACGCACACTTATTAATAAATCTGTTATCAAGCAGGGTTAGTGTCTACTAATAACCGAAGTGTAAAGTGAATTATAATATAAGATCTTAAGATTTATCACATTTAAACGATGCATAAATAGACTTTATAAAATATTTTATGATTAAATTGTAATTAAATAAAATGCTATTCATTACTATTGTTAGAATATGTTTAAATTGAAATCCATAGCCAGAATCTCCCAAAGTTTGAGTGGTAAAACATTTTACCTTAATGGTAATGGTTCTATAAAAAAATTAAAAGAGAATTAACAAAACCCTTAATGGTAATGGTTCTATAAAAGAATCAAAAAGATAAAATTTTGTATGTGGCTATTCAGAGTAACTCCGATTCCTTCAAGTACAAAAGAAAATATTTAAAGCTAAGTGGGGGAGGGGCTAAGATTTATTTATTAATATTAATTCAATCATTTATATTTGAAAAATATTATTATAGGGTCTCTAGAGCTAGTGTCCCCTTATGATAGATAGCTTTCTAGCTTGCTTTAGTTTAATCATCTCTTCTTGTTTTCCATCATTTTTTTTCCTATTCAACTTAGTACTTAGGTTTAACATTAGATCTCTAAGGAGGCTTAATAAGTTTTTTTTTTTATAACTTTAAAGAAAAATTTAAGTTTAATAATGATTACTTTAAGGTAAAATTGTAAATGATTTAAATATTAAAAATATAAAATAAATAATTTTAAATTTTCTACTTCATATTTTTTACCGTGAATATGTTTCATAATTTCTTTTTGCTATTTCTTCCTAACAATAGGTTATATTTTTTTTAATAGTAACAAAAAAACTTGTACAATATTTTTGAAAAAAAATTATTCCATCAAAATTCTTCTTTTAATTAAAATAATAATTTAAATATATATTAAAATATAAGTCTATTCCTTCAAAACTCTCCCCTTAAATATATTTTAAAACCTCCTTTCAAAATATACCATAGAGTTCCTTAGCTTCAAAGTTTATTGTTTTTGGTACATAACTATATTTCTTGCTTCTTATTGAGTCAAGTCCTATAGAAAACCTCCACCAAGTAGGTTGAAGGTACAATCAATAAAGAAGTCCAACATATATTGTATAGGAATCTTCATGTACAATAAAAAAGGAACCTATGTAGCCCACCAATAAGCATAAATTTGTCTCAAAATCAATTTTGGTTGTAAAATAACAAAAATATTATCTATATAAGTTTATTCATTATTAAATGTTAGGCAAAGTAAAAGGCTTATCCTCCAAGAATCTTGTGAAACTTTTGTGTTTCATAGCCGTGCCAAGACAAAAACAATTTTGGGTCAACAAAACACTCATTGTGTATGTATATGTTTCGTTTTATGATAATTAAAATTTATTTTGATCAACTTGATTTTTTAAAATTAATTTAGTTAAAAATAGTATACAAATCACGTTTAAAGTTTAAAAAATCCAAATAATAATTTTATATTTGAAAGAATTCTAAAATTAAAATATTAAAATTATTTTTGAAGTTTTAAATATTGTGTTTTTTGTGATGTTGTGTTAAGTATATGATATAAAGAGTTTAAGTGGATGAATAGACTTGTCTCCTTTTAGAGTTAGTTGTATAGAGTTATTTGATCTTTTCCGAGACTTAGGTAAGAATAAGAACGAAGTTTTTGGAGTAGTTTTGATATGATATTTTGTGAATTGAACTATCTAAAGGATGTGAGATAAACTTATTTTTTGTCAAAAAAAGTTTCCAATGAATCACTAAATTAGCTCGATTTGTTGTCTGTCTTGAAAATGAGTTCATTCTCTTGGTTCGTATGCTTATTTCTCTCTAGTGGATTGGGAGCATGACTTGTTTTTCTTAGGAAAATAAGTGCGAATTGAATGTTTAATTGTTCTTCCTTCTAATTTGTGAGGATTGTTTGTTTCTTTTTGGCTAGTTTTCTTAGATGATTTTTCTATTTTGATTATCTATGTTTTGGGTGTTGTTTTGTTCATTTGTTCCTTTGTTTGGTTGGGTGTATTTGTTTTTTCTATTTTTGTTGTATTCGTTAGTACTCCTTACTTGTACCGTTTGAAAATATCACTTTTGACACATTTAAAATATACGTAACCGTTGGATTAAGATCGGACAAATTTTATTTTAAAAAATTTTATAACTTTTTTTAAAATAAAAAATATCAAATTTCATGTTTGAATTGTTTGATCTTGAATCGAGGATCTCATAAATACCGAATGCGTGAATCCGGAGAAAACTCGTTGTCTATCACTTTTGGCTTATTCAAAGGACGGTGCAAACATGCAATGCGTTATCTAAAATTTAAAGAGAAGACATTACAACCAATGTTGAATGTAAGATATATAAAAACAAAACAAGCATGGGACAGAATAGAAATGACATGAAAGAACAAAATAGTGAAACAAATCCTCAATAGGGTGCATATCACAAACATATCTTATATTAATAATTTCATGCTATTATAGCCTTTTATATACTTCAATTTGGTATTCAAGTATATTTTAGGGGTGTCAATGTGTCATCTAATGTTTGGAGTCAAAAGAAAAGTGTATCACGCATGAATGAGGTTTCTATTAATTTGCAAAAGATAGGTAGTGGAATTGATCAAAGTTAGAATCTAATTAGGGATTAAAATTAAAGGTTGGAAAAGTATCAAAGTTTTACTATGATTTGTGGTCAAATATTTAATTAAGTTATCATGTTTATCTTCTTATTGTAAGGTATATTCTTTATACCACTCTCTCTATTATTTTAAAAATATATATATATTTTAAATTTATTTAATAATTAATATATTTAATTATTTTTTTCAAAAAAAAAATGGTATTTCACCTTACAATCGACTTGTCTAAAAGGAGGTAATCTCAATGTCTACTAGCAGAATCTCTTTTAACTCAGAGTTAGCCCAACACAAAAATTATTAATACCTAGCAGAATATTAAGAGATGCACACTTTTAGATGTCAAGTTTTCAATAATAAGTCAATATGTAAAGATTAATATATTTAATTAATATATAAATTAGATATATTAATTATTTAACTAATTTATGATAAACTTGTTTTTATTTAAAGAGAAAAGGGCTGATGCACTGACAGTGTAAAATTTTTTTACACTGTCAACCAATCATGACCTTGTTAAGCGTCAAGTCATATTGTAAATTTTAAATGACTGATCTGATATGGCAGAATAAAATATTTCTATTGGATGATAGTGTAAATATTTTGTACACCGTTAGTGCACTATCTTTTAACTCTTATTTAAAAATTTAATATATTTTAAAAATTAATTTGTTTTACAAATAAAATAAGAGTTTAAAATATCTTATTCTTGAGTCGATTACAAAATAACATATAGTGAATTTTGTTTACATACTTGAAAGCTGTTATTTTTATCCATAAAAATTTAATTAATATAGTCTTTAACACAATACTTTCAAAACTTGTACTTTAGAAGCTTGAAGTTTAATTGTAATTCTATCATGGTGGGTTTTCCATGATATGTAATTAGAGAAGTTAATTTTTTTAATTTTTTAGTCACTTCGAAGTCCATGGCTTTAGAAGGACGATTAATTAATTCTCCAAAAAGCATTACAAGATATCTTCTAAGCCTAATCTCCCATTGTTTCCTATTGATTGGATTATTATCAAACACCATTTTGAAGCTTAATCATATTAGGACGTAATCATTAAATTAATTAGTGGCAGATACTAAATGGAAGTGGCACTTAACCATTATAAAATCAAATTAGGTTCCATCATTTAATTAATTGAAAATCTATCATTACCAATACTCATCAAATATCAACGGTATACAATTCTACCTAATATCTAATATTTAAAATCAATTGCACGAACTTCTTAAATTGCTCTTTCATCACAAATTCTTTATAATAAAAAAAGACATTTAAGTAATTAAATACTCTCTCCGTCTCAAAATATGTGTTTCCTTTAAAAAATTATATTTTTTAAAATAATGATTAATTATGTTGATTTCAATGATAAAATGAATGTTCTTTACTAAAATAACCTTATTAATAATAGATAATGGATTATTTAAATGAATCAAAATACAATAAATAAGGACAAGTTAATGAAAAATTATAATAAATATAGTATTGATATTGTAAATGAACAAATAATTTGAAATAAATAAAATAGAAAAGATGACACCTATAATGAGACGGAGGGAGTAATATTTACTTTTTCATTCTCATCTCCTCTTACAACATAACATGTGATATTCATTTTTCAAAATTATCCAATTAAATCAGAATTAAATATTACACTCATTCTTTCTCTTAATTAAAATTTCAAAATTTTCTCACATTTTTCCCACATTTTATTACTTTCATTTAAATTTTTTTCTCTTTATTTATTTATTATCACTAAAAATCCTAATAATCTATTTTTTTAATTTTAATAAAATTAAAATTTTATTTATCTCACGGGTCACTATCAACACAATATTTATTTTATTTTAATCAACTATTATCTTAATTTGAGAGACAAAATACTTATTTTTAAATATTAATTTTTTTCTTTCTCCGTCTCATAGCTTTTTTTTTTTATATAATTATTTAATACAATTAAATTTATATGATTATTGTTCATTTTACAATTAAATAAATCTTTTCAAATTTTATATTGTATAGGAATACATTTTTTATTGTATTAAATAAATTTTTTTATTTCACGGATCATTATCAGCACGATGTCTATTTAAAATGTTAAAAAAAAAAATTCTCCATCTCACGGGTTTTTTTATATGGTTATTTAATACAATTGAATTTATATGATCATTATTTCATTTATAATTAAGTCATTCTTTTTAAATTTACATGTATCAAAATATATTTTTTACAATACACGATATCTTACAAATTATTATTTAATAATGTTTTAATATAAACATTATAGCAAAAATATTTGAATGAGACGGAAGAAATCTCATTTGATTTATAACTAAAAGTTTTACAAATTTTTTATTTTAGTACTAATTATAGATATCAAATTTCATCCACTAAATCTAATTATCATTGGTATGTTATGTGATTGGATAATCTTTGACAGTTCTGTCAATACCTTATATAATTACAACTCTCTTTGATGACGAGAGACAATTTTTTATGTACCCCAATAGAAAATTGGAGATACTGTTTTGGTCTATGACCAAATTTTATTTAAAAATTAATCACATACATCTTTCTTATCCACATTATTGCTAGTGCTCCAAACTTAAAAGAAGTACGTAAGCCAATATATTATTATTGTACATGCAAATAAATTATGCTGCAGCAAGCAAATCTAATTCATTATTATACTTGTTCTGCACAGAGAATGTGAAATAAATTCACAGAATAAAAAATTTAAATATACTTATTCAGAATATTAACTAGAAAAAGTGAATTGCAAATCTAGTTCTTGAATCGGTAAAAAGATGGCTAAATTACAGTTTTGATTCTCAATTTTAAATTTAAACAATTTTTATCACTTTCTCACGTTTTTTCATAGAAATATGATAAGATATTCGATTTTTAACTTATATTGTTATCTATAAAATTTTACAGTAGATTCATATACGATAATTTGTCATGTTTCAATAGAAATATATCATTTAAAAAATGGAAACATAATTAATTTTAAGTGTAAAAGTATGAGAAGAAGGCCAAAATTATTTAAATTAAAAATAGCGGGATAAATTTCGTAAATCAGATAAAATAGAGTAAAACTGTAATTAAGACTAAAAAAATTTGATATCCTAATATTTTGTTTATATATTGGCAATCTTAACACAAAATTTATTTTAAAGTAATTAAATAAAAAAATTAGCCTGACATTAAATAATTTCATTTTTAATATTAATAATTAATAAATTTATATTATCACTATACATTTTTTTGATATGTACATATGAAAATGTTATTTATATAAATTAATTTTTAAATATTTTCACAAATATATGATGTAATTTGATTGAATAGACATGTAAAAGAATTTATGTCGTTAATACATGATTTTTTTAATAATAAAGAAGAAATCATATATGGTAAAATAAAATAAAGGAGAAGTAAAAAGTTACCAAAAAAAATAGAGAGCACTAAAAGTATACAAAAACAACAAAATTCAGCAAAGATTAGGTCGAAAAAACTGAAAAGAGAAGAGCAAAACAATGAGAAAAGAAGAAAAACACAACTCAATCAATCCAATAATTTAATCTTTTTTCTGTAAATTAATAGGCATCCATTCTTCGGAAAGAGTAAAGTGAAGGAAGGTAGACATGACAATTTAAATGTGTCGATAACGATAATATGAGAGTAAATGATTTAAAAGATTTTGCACGAGATTCTAATATTATATTATAATTTAAATTGAAACTAATTCATTCTATAAAATCTTATTATAAAATGATGACTTCTTCCAATTTTAAACACATTTTAAAATATTATTTTATATAATGTAAAAGGCATACCTTATATTAGAATCTTGTTATTATAGACATAAATTAGTTGTACTGGTCTTTGAAAGGAGATATGCCGATTATGTTTGGCCAATACAAAATACCTTTTCACATGCTAAAGAACATAAAGCATGAAAAATGCAATATGCCTATGAGATTCTTGCTGAAAAAAATGTCGTATAATAAAGCTTATAATAAAGTACTAAAGTACATATATCCAATATCAAAGATTCTTATGTCTTGATCCTTTCTTCCTCATAAAAAGATCCCTAAATTTTGTAAAATTTGTTTTGTTTGGTCTTTAGCTCAACAAATTGTGATGCTAGGGTTAGTTTTGGTTGATGTAAAGTAAAGAAATGAATTGATTGATAAAATGTTTGTGTATATTTGATGAAATCTCTCAACCTTTCTTGTCATAATAAATGTGAGTTGTGATAGTGGGGTGCACATACTTAATTTCATGTGACATCTCCAACCCATGCTTACTCCCCTAAATTTAAAAAGGAGAAATTAAAGACCCCACAAAAATTAAAACATAAATAATTAAGAGAAAGTAGAATGAATTATAAATTAAAGAGACTATGTATTGAAAAATAAGTAAACATGTGGCAATGGTTCAATATGCATAAAGGTGGAGAAATTAAATAGTGCACTACAATTGAGAATGTTAGTTATTGTATATAGGTAAAAAGAATCGTACGGAGTATTTATTTTTTAAATCGTTGAACTTCATGCCTTATCAAAAACAAATTATAAAACAATTATGTAAGTTGGGTTCCAAAGTTTACCAAGATAATTAAGAAGGTAAGAGTTGTCCCATGAAGGTGTAAAGTTATTAAATATAATAAAATTTTACTTAAACTACGTTCTCTAGACTAATTAATTAATTTAAAACTAACGTGAATTTTTTTAGAAGCAAAAATTATATTCAAAGGTACTAGGTGTACTTTTATCCGATTACAAAATGTGGAAAACAAAAAAATTTAAAAAGAAAAAATTTTAAACTAACAACAACTTAAACTAAACAATTTTTTTTGGTTGACCTCATAAAAATTACCATTAGAAAACTCAAGACAAGAGTTGTCTCATGACGGTGTTAAACTTATTGATATAATAAAATGGACGTGAATATTTAATTACGTTCTACATTATAATTTTATTATATATATATATATATATATATATATATATATATATATATATATATATATATATATATATATATATATATATATATAGAGAGAGAGAGAGAGAGAGAGGGGTAGTTGAATCCAATTCTAATTTTGATAAGAGTTAGTTAGATAGAAGTTGAAGTCTTGTATACTTTAGTCAAAGTCCGTTCCAACATGTAATTGTCGAAATATGCTATGTTATTAGCATGTTGAATTTGGTCAGTTTGTTATCTCAATTGCTTAAGTTAGTTTGTTGTTTAAGTTAGCTTAGTAGTATATAAATAAATTGGTTCTATCACGTCGTTTAGAGAGCATTAATTGTTATTATTCACTTGTAATCTTTTAACCCTAATTTAGAAAGTGAATAGTAAAATAGTTATAACAAATCTTGGTTTTTTTCTTCTTCCCTCTTCTCTCTCTTTCGTAAAACTGAAAGGTTTCTTGTGTTTGTTCGAGAAACTCAATCTTTCTCATAGTTTTAATTTGTTCTTGACGACTCTCGTTACAACAAACTGGTACGGTGAGCGTGGAGGAGAAGACCCCGTCAATAAAGTGTGAGATTGAGAAATTCACCGAAGTGAATGATTTTAGTCTATGGCGCTTGAAGATGCAAGTTCTTCTTATTCAACAGGGCTTGTTAGAAGCGTTGAAAGGACTAGAAAAGATGGATGTTGCCGTAACAGAGAAGGAGAAGAAGACTATGATAGAGAAAGTCCACATCGCCATCCTATTGAACCTTGGTGATAAGGTTCTTCGACAGGCTTCAAATGAGAAGACGGCGATTGGTGTGTGGACAAAACTCTAAGGTTTGTAGATGACCAAATTGTTGGTCAATCGCATCTACTTGAAGCAAGCTCTGTATTCACTAAAGATGAGTGAAGAAAAAGTCTTGACTTAACAATTGGATATGTTTAATAAGCTAATTCTTTATCTAGAGAATATTGAGGTTACCATGAGTGATGAAGATCAAGCGTTTCTGCTGTTGTGTGCTTTATCAAGATCTCATGTTCACTTCAAAGAAATCCTTTTGTATGGAAGAGATTCTCTGACCTTTGAAGAAGTTCAATCAACCCTGTACTCGAAGGATTTGAATGAAAGAAAGGATCACAAGCCATCATCTATTAGTGAAGGATTGTCCGTAAAATAAAAATTCTTAAAGATGGATGGTAAGTTTGAGAAGAAGGGTAAAGGTCCACAAAAGTCTTATGGTGGGGATGCTCCTACTGTTAGGTGTTACCACTATAAGAAGGAAGGTCATTCCAAAAAGTGTGTCTTGACAAGTTGAAGAGTTATGGCGATGGTAAGAACAATGACAATGCAACCATTGTTCAAGATGATTATGAATTATCTGATGTTTTGGTGATTTATAGCAGAGATTCGAGTAAGGAATGAGCTATAGATTCAAGTTGCACTTGGCACATCACTCCAAACAAATATTTGTTTGGGGAATTATGTGATCACTACTACAAATAACACGTTTCACCTCGAACGCAAAATGCATTTAACGTCGAATACATAAGCGAGGTAACGAATGGCGTCATGAAAAGTATCAACTTTATCCCTCGAATCTTAAAACATCGAGGAAAAAATGTTTACGCACATGGGTTTGAAACCCAACTTCTTCACTTTTAATATTTTCAAAACTAACCCATCATACATCTCAGTTTATCAATAACAATGAGGGGTAAAATTTATATATATATATATATATATATATATATATATATATATATATATATATATATATATAAAACTCGTTACAAACGACAGAATATTAATAAGTTAATTGTTTACCCATAATATTATATTGTTTACACATAATATTTCTATAAATATATACATAACAATTTTTGAATCCGATTCATCGTCATCACTGTTGATGAAGATCAGATGTTGGATCCTCATTTCATTGAAATATCGGAGAAGGTAAAATGTTGGATACAATATATTCCAGATCCCTTTTGCATCTATTTGTTTCAGATGCAAAACAAGAAAGTGGTTCGTTAAATGAATAAATATATGATTATTGAAGAACACCATAAAAAAATATTATTGAAGAACACAAATCTTAAACACAATTTATTTTCTGCTCTTGCAATCTATTGTAGAGAACTTTACCAAGTTTTTTATGCTTAAAAGTTTTCATGTTATATGTTTTATTAACAATTATTGATATTCATAATGCTTTTATAAATGATGTCTGTTAGGCTTCACGCGGATCACTAATAGAAGTGTATTGAACATTGATACTCATGAAATGGACGAGACATTTGTTTAAGGACGGTGATTAATATCTTCAATTATAACGCCAAAATTTAACCCTCAGTTTCGGACAAAAATCTAAGTAAAAGGTGTATAAGCTTTGTTTTAACATTACATTATTTACACAGTAGTTATTATCCTTGGAGAACAACACATCTTTGCTGTAATGTTGGATACATTTTGTATTGTAATCCACCATAGAGAATTTTTTTCAAGCTTCTTTAACTTCTAAAATTTCATTATCTTGAGCAAATGTTATAAAGGCAAATGTTTTCACAAGAAATATATATAATGGTGGATGTAAATAGTATGTTGCAGATTGATGTCTTGGCAATATCTTGAGCATTGTTCCTTTAACAATGTCGGGTAGAGATTTGTTGTTGTAGTTGTGTAACATATTCCCTCGATTTTTATGAAAAAAACAAAGGGGAAGCATATTTTCTTTTTTAAATAGAAAAATAAAATAAGTAAGTCCCTCTGTTTTAGAATTACATCGACGTAAATAATATTAATTTTTTAAAAACATTATATTTTTTACACAGAATATTAAAAAAAATTCATATTCATCATCATCGTTGAACTTACCGATTTTGTTGCATATATTTTTTCAAAGGTTGAACAACCTTTTTTGTTTAAATTAGAAACATAAATGATTTTCTGCACTTGTAATCTTAGGAAACTTTCAATATTCTTTAACAGAAAATTATTTCAAAAATACAACATTAATACCATTATATTTTACAAACCATCCTAAAAAATAATGTGCATTAGTTTGAGATGGCAACATAGAATCAAGATTAGGATAAAATCTATTTAACGATTATTTTTATAATAACTCAATCTTTCTGAAAATTTTAATTTGTTTGGTGGTAAGCATTTGAGGTATAAAAAATTGTTTTTGTTTAGATCTTGTTTTTTAAAATTGATATATTAATTCTTTTAAAAACAAAAAATAATTTTCAACTATATAATCTGTTGACTTTGACTTCTTTTAAATTATTTTTAAAATTAATTAAAAATAACTAATATTTTTTTAGTACTCTCTTCATACTGAAATATAATTAAAAAATACACATTATTTTGTCATAACTCACAAATTATAAGAAGAAGAAAAATTAATGTATTTTATATATATATATATATATATATATTTATATTATTCTATGAATAAATATTTTAGAAAATAAAATAAAATATAAATAATATTTAATTTGCTTTCTCTTTTTTTCATAGCTAACAATCAATTGAATTTATTTTTAAATATTTTATGCAAAAAATTTAAAATGAATTTAAAAAAAAATGATTCTAAGTATTATGTTTTTGTTTTCTAATTAAGTGTGAATTTATTTTGTACAATTATATTGTTAACTTATGTGAAAAGGATTTAAAAGAAAATGAGAAATAAAGATTAGAAAATTAAGTAATTGTTGAGTTGACGATATGCTGCAATAGGGATATAGGATGGTGGCATAGGTACCCATGCGTGCTCGTTAGCATGGACCCCACTATCGTGCGCCCGCGTTTTTCTCCTCTCCCTTCCTAACTTTTTCATTTGTCGTTTTCCTTAAAATTATTAGCCAATTGTCGATCAAACTACAAAATTACTTTAATTTAAAATAAATAAATTCACACATATATCATGAACGTAAAACGGACCGATCTAATAAACATGTATGGTTTTTTTTATATTTTTTATTTTTTATAAACGAGTCAATATTTTAAATTTGTATTTCTATTTTGTTTGTTTTGTCTCATTTTATTTTTATAAAATTTTTACAAACTCGAACACTTAAGTATATTTTTTTAATTTTTAACATGTCCGACAATTTAAAGTTTTAGGTCTATACTATTTAATATATTCAATTCTTCATTTTTCTAACAAAAATTTAAAAGAAAAATTTAAATAAAGGAGACATGTCTATTTATCATATCTAATTTCAATTTAAAACTGCATGAAAAATACAATTTTGATTTGAGAAATAAGATGCATGCTAAATTAGTAAGTACTACTAAGTACATGTCATGTACGATGTAGACCATAGGTATAAAGCTTAATGATAACTGATTTCATTTACCTATTACAAATACTAGAATTAATAATTCAAGATTAATTACAACTCCTAGACATATTATTACATCATAATCAAAGAAAAACACAAATAAATTAAAATTAAATTATTATAAATGCAATGCTAATAGCAAATGATGTTAAACATTATTTCTTTTTAATATAAAAACATCTTTATGCATAATGTGATGTGATAATTAAAGAGAAAAATAAAATAAAAGAGAAAGAAGAATAGAGACAAAGTGAAGACAAGAAGGAAAGAAGAGTCAAAATCTGTCTTATGAAATTGTTGACCATTGAATCCACTCAATTACTCAACTAGACTCAATTACACACACGGGGGAAAGTGCAAATACAAAGCATTTATGGTTCTCAATGTTTCTATTGCATTTTGGCTTAAGGGTTAGTGGAAGATACAATTGAAAGTACCATTGTTGATCAATAATTTCAACACCATTTGTGTTATATCACTTTTTTTGTGTGGTTAGGATATCTATTCAATCTCATATCTTTCTATTTCCAAATGAATCGAGTAATTAGGTGTTTTTTTTAATTAATATGGTAAATGTTATAACCTAAATGATCAAAAATTGATTGGTTGATTAGATATTGGTGAGAGTTATTTGAATAATCTAAGCTCAATGTTAGAGAAATAGCATTAAAAGTAAAATAATTGTTAAGAAACCCATACAAGAAATACAATTAAAAGTAAACAAATTGTTAAAAAACCCATAAAAGGGTAAATTGCGTCTATTAACTAAAGAGAATAATATATTATATATACACTGATTCGAAGATTTTGAATTATGAGAGTACGTATATTTGTATTTTATGAACTAATACTTTTGAAGAAATGAATTCATTAAGTTTTTTGAGATCATTAATTTTTTAAGAAATCTATTTTGTTAGATTTCTATCTCTTTATTTCTATGTCTTTCAATATATTCCTGCTTTGAAGATATTTTGTTTGTTTCTTTTGAGTAATCTTCATACCGCTCGAAGATATTTTTAAAATTTTTGGAGTTTGTGTATAAAGAGGTCTCACAAAATATTACCATGAAAAAGGAAAGTTTGACATTTTCAATTATTCGAAGATTTAAAGTTTCTCAAACTTCTTAAAATGTAACCATTATAGTTTGAGCATTCAACCATTGGTAATAGAGCATAATGACTGCACCCGATCTTTCTCAATCGACCACTCCTGACAGCTCACAATTTTCTAAGTTCTCTCTTTTTTGCAACATGTCATATATTGTCTAAATTGTGATTAGGGGTTACTTATAAAAGTGGAAAATGTTGGTCTACTTTCTAAATTTGTCATTTCTCACATAAATATGTCTTCAATCTCACAAATTTCTACTTTGTACCTTCATTAACGCCTTTTCAAGTTTCAAAGCTTATTCTAAAAGAAAAAAATTGAATTTGCTCACGAGTATGAAAGTATGGAAGCCAAAAAAAAACTAATAATATGGATATATGTGTTAAGTCACCAGACTAAAGGTCTTACAAGATTCATAGTAACATTGATATGTTGGAAAAAAAATTCAAAAGATAACACGTAAAAGGAATCAATGAATATATGTCAACACTCGTGCTCTTGGGATTCAAAATGAATATTGATATGAATGTGATATGTAAAATAAATAATTGAATATAGAAAAGAATAACAATATTGGTATGTTAAAAACAAATTTTTATATAACGATTAGACTAAAGGTTTTACAAGATTCATAACTAACCACAAATAATTTCAACACAAGGAAATTTAGCTACTCATACTCATGGTTGTTTTACACAAAGATGAAAAGAAAGTGAAATCGCCTCCAAAGTGGATGAGTTTCAACTTGATGAGAACACAATGCTTCTTCTTTATTTACAAATTTCCGTCTTTTAAAAATGTGATATCTCAATTTTTGACTTACATGATCTATTTAAAGAGCTTGGATAAGAAACATACAATAGATAAAATGTGTGCTCGCCTCACGAGAAAGCTTTCTTCAAGGTCAAGTTTATGCTAGGGTCATCTATGTTGATTACTCAAACCATCATAATTCTCTAGATGATCATTCTTGATCGCCTCACGAAAATGCTCCTACAAAAATTTTGAAATCAATTTTCATTGATCCCTAAGCGAGCTATCCTGCTCGCATCAGGAGATACTTTTTTCTAAAATTTCTCAAACTATCTTCATTTCGTTGCTAGGCTACTAATTTCTCCGTCTAGAAAATTGTTGTAGTTCCTAGATCAGTTGATCATTGATCATTATTTTGTGTTTTCTCCTGCAAAATAAAAAATAAAAGTGAAAAAAGGTCATACAAACTATTATCATGATTAAAACCTAACCAATTTAATATGTTAAATAAATTAGTTCTTTTAACTATTGATTTAATTTAAAACAAATTAATAAATGTCCTAGTTAAAGTTTATAAAATTACAAAAATATAGTCCCTTATCAACTTCCACAACTTCAATTTTTTTGGTCATAAATCACAATCTCTGCAAAGTGTATCACTTAATTAAGTAAGTGTTTATCTCAAATCATACATTTGCAATCGCAAAAAATTCATTTTGATATACATCTTAAGAATATAATCACAAGTATGTAATCAAATATGAACCACTGAGAATTTTTTATTAGGTTGTAATGAGGAAAAGCTACAAGTCGTTGATTTTCTATAGAATTTAAAATGGTCTATATGTAAGAAGACATTTAATTATGATGCAACTATATACACACTTCATTCTATTATGTAAATCATAGAAAGACTCTTAACATATGTAAATCATAGAAAGTTAACACACTCACCAACTAAGTTTATAGTGAAACCTAAATAAATCTACAATTTTCAAGAATTCAAAGAACGTTCGCTTTGATCAACAAATCTGGCTTTGAAATTCAAAATCAAATATGAAGCTTGACCTTGAATTAAACACTTGAAAATTTTGACTTTAATCATGCAAACATAATTGATTAATCATAAACATGGTATTTTCACTTCAAAGTTGTAGAATTTTACCTTATTTCACACAAAAATATTTGACTAACCACAAAAAGACTTTCCTCAGAAATTAGTCAAGATTACTTTAAACAAGTATACAAGTCAAAACACACTTTCGTACCAAATAATTATTAAAATATGAAATATCATAACAATGTTCATCCGACTATAAAATTTAATCGAAATTCAACAATCACCATGGATCTAACTTTCATAATTCTTTTACTCTCATTTTTCCTAAATGTTACGGGCAATTCAATGTACTTCGGACTTGGTATTTGAATATTCTAATCCTTGGGGGTTATTACTGTAGTATGGTTGTAGTTGATGCTTGATTTCCATGGAACAAAATAACTTTGTACACATGATGTCAGAAGAACTCCTTTGGTAAACCGACACGCAACTGTCATTAAATCAAGTCATCATGGCCTTCGCCAACTCTCGGATATGTAGTTTGATACCCCATTGTTCATTTCTTTGTTGTAAAAGGACAAAATTGATATCGTTCTCTTCATCAAATTGGTTGTGATTTTTCCCTTTACGTACTAATCTTCTTCTTACTCCTCTTGAGAGTAAAAAATAAGCTTCTTAACCTTTTTTCTGACTTTATCATCTCATACGGTGATTTTGTGCTTGGATCAAATATGTTTCTCGCTGAACGTTTTCAAGAGGTTCCTCAGAAAGTTGTTGATGCGCCTTGTAGAGAGAAACTCTCCTGTCCCTGCGCTTCTAGAGTTCACTATTAAAATGAGAATATAGTGTAACATTATAGTACATTTCCCATAAACGGTGTCAATGTTCCGACTTCAATTCCACTGCACTAAGTCTACAAGGTATCCTCTTTGGTCTTTGTGAAATACATTTACGATTTTGTTTTCTAGAAAAGACGTATTGTTGGATTAAGAAATGTGAGTGATATATAAACTACCTTTAACTTCGATTCTAAAAAAAGTGAGACTTTTTTTTGTGTGTACCAAAATAGTAGCACCCCCTCCCCGGCCGAGGCTAAAGGAATAAAGGGTCTAACTCTCAAGCATACTCTTAGGTTTAGTTTTCACAAATGACGCCAAATGGTCTGGAGTAGACCTTCTCCAGTGTTGTGGGATACTGTTGATATAATGATAAGTTCTGAAATGGTCTTCTAGCTTTAGTCTGACGGTAGGGATGTATCTGCAAACACTCTGATGCTTAAACTAGTAACACATATAAGTGTGATGTTTTTAAGTTAGAATAATATATACATGAATCCGATTTATATTTTAGCATTTATACCCCATCCTTAGGGTTTGAGGCCAAAAACCTTATTTGAGGGACACTTTTCTCAAAAGATAATTGTCAACAAATCATATGACCTTGTCTTCGAACTACCCATAAAAATTGAACAACTTTGATCCAATGCACTTCTAAGACGAGTGTATTTTTTAAACCATATTTATCAATTAACGTCGAATGACCCGAATTCATGTAAATTAAATGTAATCCTAGATTGAAATAGTTACTATGATAAATCAACAATGTTGTTTAAAATTGATTATTCAAAAATAATGGGGCACTTAACTACACTCAACCGAGATGCCACACATAACCAAAATTTTTAACAATATTTTAATAAGCACTTATTCAAATCTTTTACTATTCACCATCATGATACTATTTGGTTCAAGTAAGAGCAATACTATTTTGTGCAAGTAAGAGCAACTTATATGTGGAATAACCATGAGAATATGCGCTTTATGATTAAAATTTAAAATCTATAAAACTCTTTGAGAAGCTAAAACACAGCACCATGATGCATTCTAACATTTCACCTAGCATATAATTTGCATGTGAAACTGAATCTTCTAGTAGTGTTGTTAGTGATTATTGATTATTGATTAATTACACTATTGAAATCGTCATTACCATGACTTAATAGAATTTGATAAGTATCAAATACCTAATCCTTTTTTTAAAATAAAATAAGTGAATGCTGATGGGTCAATGATCTGGCTTCTTTTTAACCTACATATATACATTTTTGTTTTTGATGTTCCAATAGAAATGGTGCTTGAGTCATCAATATTCTTAAACTTTCTTTATCTGTCTCTTAGTTGTTACCAATTTAACAAGTTAAGAAGAGTAAATAAATAATATGGTATTTGAAATTGTGAGAGTTTGATAATTCACTCTCTCAAAGCTATAAAACAAATATTAAGTATTCTCTCAAAATTTTACAAATAAGGAGTGATATTAACTATAAAATTTAAGTGAATTTTTTTAAAAAAAAATAAATCTTCTGCCATTTGAATAATTATATCATTTGTGTGCAACTTCAAAAATGAAAAAATTTAGTCTAAATAAGAACAAACTAGCATTCAAAAAATTTCACAATATTATATTTTTAGTATTCAATTTAAATCTAAAACATATACTTAATTTGAAAAACACTTTTATAAATATAAAGGACGGATTTTAATTGGAGCGAAAGGAGCCATAACGCCACTCATTTTTATATGAACTAAATAATAAAAATAATTTTTTTTAATCATAAATATCAGGCTTTGCCTTTTAGAATTTCTCATACTCATATTCAAGCCAGTTTACCATAAGCATTCCAATTAATCAGTTTTGTATTAATTTTTTTAAAAAATATGGTTGCTAAAAGCATAACACTCAAATTTATGATTATTTTTTAAAACAATTTTTGTATATTTTAATTTTTGATATCTCTAAGAAATTTTCACCATTGACTTTTATCATCATTTTTAAGTGATCATGAATATTTATGATACAATCTTTAAAACAAATAAAATATTACAATTAGGTAAATAATGATGATGCAACCTTAGTTAACTACAATTACTATATAAGATTATAGAAGCCTCTAAAACATGAACTTACAACCACAATTATGATTATGATTACAATATAAAACATAATTTAATTAGTCCAATGAAGTCTAAGCCAACCTAACAATTGTTTTTCCACAATATTCCACCAAAATCTTATGTCATTTAAGTGAATACTATCCACATCCAACAACATATAATGATCTTGGAAGTACACTAACACATTATTATATTAAAAATGACTTTAAATTCCAAACATTGTATTGTGCTTGCTTTAAACATAACAGTCTTCCATTATAGTTATTATACTCCCCATGATGTGAAACTCATTTGTCTCTATATAACGTAAGCATATAATTTTCTTCAAAATGATTATATCCACAAACTTAAATCGCATTCACCCTTTGGGCCACTTGTATGCATCATCCATAATCCATATGCATAAACATGTCACATATGTATGTTTTTAAACACATTAATGCAAACAAAACCTAAGGACTTGACATTTGGGTAAATGTTTGAGACTCCGGAGTGCGTGTGAGTGTGTTTTTTTTAAAGTCTTATGTTCGAATTTTGTAAGTGTTTATAAATTTTGTGTTGAGTCAGATTATTTGCTTTGGTTTCAATTGAAACCTTCTTTCGCTAGTGGATGGTAAAATTAATCTCTAGATTAGTTGTTTTTAAAACTGAAGACTAAATTTTAAAATATATATATATATATATATATATATATATATATATATATATATATATATATATAAATATAAAGTAAGAGATTTTTATCTTTGATGTTTAAAAAAATCGTTCCTTTTAAAAAATATTCTTTAAGATTAAAAAACATTCATATTAGATTTGAGTTCGAATTCAAACATGTGAGTGCAACAATAATATATTTTCTGATAGTATATTTTTTGTTCATTATAACACTCTTCAACTCAAATGATTAGTCTATGTAATTAAGTTCAAAAGATATTCATTCATTAAAAACAATGTAAAATAGTAAAAAATAATTTATATTTCAAAAAATATTTTAAATGGCTAAAATTGTTGGTAGAAGAATGTTAGTAGCAATTTTCACTTTTAACACTTTTATATATATTTTTGCGAAATGTTGTAGGTTTCACCAATTAAGAAATTGACTTCATGATTTTACATAAAGATTTAATTAATTTTAAAATAATATTTTGAAAATTAGCAAATTAGCTTCACAAATTTAGTATTAATTTTTCAACTGATAGATTGAGCCAAACAAAATTCATATTACATAGTACTTTTTAATAATGAAACAATTTAGTAATCAATTCTTCTATATAAGAACTCATAAAGCGTACAAACATCTAGAGGTGTTTTAAGTATAGTCAATTTATTATTTTTTAAGTGGTTAATAAATTTTAGTGAATATAAAATTACTTAAGAGTATTCAAATTTAAACCTAATTAAAATAATATTTTTATTAAATTTAACTTACTTTTCATTCTAATTACAAACACTTTTTCCTAGAGCAATAGGATTACTAAAACAAACCATATACACATGATGTACATGTACATGACATTCAATCAAAATATACAAAAACTTTTTAGCAAAAACATCAACATTGTGAACTCAACTATTATCCAAGTAGGTCCACTTCATCATTATCTTCTCCCTATATAATACCTACTCTCCTCACCTCACTCTTCAATCTTTCATCACTCTCATTCCTCAATCCTTAATTTCCTCAAAATTCCTTAATCTCCTCAAAAAACATCTTAAAACAAAAAACATGCAAACAAGAGAAGTAACAACAACCGGACTCAATTACATGATCCCATCAAACACCTCACCATATCTACAAACCTACAACAACATTAACCCAACATTCCATCTCCAAAAACTCTCAAACCAATTATTCAATTACCAAAACACCCCTCAATTTCACCATGACTTCAATTATAGTCCTCAATCCTCATGCATAAGTAACAACTCAACTTCTGATGAAGCTGATGAACAAAACCTAAGCCTCATCAACGAGAGGAAACATCGAAGGATGATATCGAACCGTGAATCGGCTCGTCGATCGCGTATGAGGAAGCAGAAACACCTTGATGAACTTTGGTCACAAGTTCTTTGGCTAAGGAATGAAAATCATCAACTTATAGAGAAACTTAACCATGTTTCGGAGAATCATGATCAAGTTGTTCAAGAGAATTCTCAGCTGAAAGAAGAAGCTTTGGAACTTAGACAAATGATAAGAGACATGCAGATTCATAGTCCTTTGATTCCTTCTTTTAGTCCCTTGGAAGATACTTATCTTAGAGATGATTCTTCAAACAACTCCATCTAAGTTCTATGGATCTTCTTGGCTATAATTTGAAGATTGTAAGGCCAAATTTTTATATATTTGGTTTAAAATTTCTTTATTTTGTGTTTATGTTGAAGTCAATATTAGTAGTTTCCTACTCCTTTTTTAGCTATGTATGAGGTGAAAATAATATATATGGCAATAACTTGATTTAAGCTTTTTTATTTTGAGTCTTATCACTTCATTAACTTTGACACTAGAGGATTTTAGTCTCTAAATTTAGTAATAAACATTTAAAGAGACTCAAGAATTAAAGGAAATATCTATTTTAGTTTTTTAAGGTAGATTCATAATGCTAATATTTTATAATCATGCAAAAATTTTTAACTTATTAAAATTATAATTTTACTTAAATTTTGATATTCAATACTAAAATCGACTCTAAAAATATTCTTAGATGTGATTTTTCTTATTTAATTTAAATTTTAAATATAATTTTTTTATAGGTTTAGTTATGAAATGTGTGTTCGATCGGAGATCGGATAGTGAGTTTGATCTATAAAATAACTAATACAAGATATAATTTTAATATATTATGACTAAAATGACACTACACTCTAAAGAGTTTTCTATAAATTAATTCTCTAATTTTATGTTGCAGAGCATAATATAAACATTCAAAGATCATTAACCAATGGTTTAAGAGTTATCTATAAACATGTTGAATTAATGTGTTAAACACCAACTTGAAGGCACATAAAAAAAAGTCAGAAACATCATTATGATTCATTTCTAGAAAACAATTAAAAAAAATAGAATTGATTTTTTTATAGAATTTATTTCAATTTGAAGGTTTCTAACTTTTATCTTTAAACATGATTTTATAATCAAAACTATTGTTCAACATATTCTAATGTACATATATTTTAATATAAACTATTTTATATTGAATTCACTTTTAACTAAAACTAATCACACATTTAATGACCTCATCTTCAAGCAATAACACTCAACACTAGAAAATTGTGGATTAGATAGAAAGGAAGAAAAAGATAAAATCATATATAATATAGAAGATATGAAACTGCAAAAAGAAATCTATATGAATGTGAAGCCAAGAAGCTAATTAATATAATGATTAGTATAGACTAATAATGAATTAATGGAAGTAATTATATCAGGTGGAATTGGATAGGGAAGGAATTGGACATGACACTGAAATAAAAGAAAGTGTATGTAGTGGTCATTGGATGATATGATAGAAAAGTTGCCATAAAAAGGAAAAACATTTGGACATGCCAACCCACTACAAATTATTATCACAATATTTATTGGCTTTTTCAGACCTACCTTGACTGCATATTATTGGAATACAACTTCAGTTTTCGTTTTTTTCTTTCCTATGTTTTGATTAAATTAAATATAAAGTTTGATAGAGATCTAACAGAAGTTTTGTGTATTATTGATTAGCCAATAATGTACCTTTTTCTTATGATATGGTTTGATAAAATAATTTTTTGAACTTTATATATATATATATATATATATATATATATATATATATATATATATATATATATATATATATATTTGTATTTATATTTGTATTTCTGGGACATCTTTTTGACATTCATGTGGTCCTTTGCAAAATCTTAAGAGAGTAACACCTGAATGAGATATTGACATCAATAAATTTAGGCTAAATTTTGAGTTAGTCTTAATAATTTGATTACTGCTACAAACCAAAGTTATGAAAAAGCTAAATAGGGTTGGCCAATTATAATTTTAATAATAAAATCTAATGTGAACATATTTAAATGAAGTTGAGAAAACTCAGAAAAGGAAACGAAGAAAACATAATATTATATTTTGTTTTACTGTTCAATCCCTTTCTATAATTTCTACAAGTTCAAATTTAGTTTTAATCCCATTATTGTTGGCTAGTTCATAAGTGTTTACTCGGTAAAAAAGTGTACAAATATTTTTATAATGCTTTTTCCAATATATAAATTGAGATTAAAGATGCAACATTGATAGGATAAAATAGTTTTATACTGTTATTTTATAAAAATTTATTAATTTATTATGTCATAAATATAATTTTAAAATATAAAAGTGATTTAATGAAATATACGTTGTTGATTGATTGAAAATATAAAATAAATTATTTTAAACTGTTGATTTATATTTTTTTCTCATATAAATGACCTAAATGTGATAATAAAAAAATTCATTTTAATTATTTTTTCCTACAAATAAAAAAGTTTACATGTTGATGAGTGATTTCATCTAAGTTCTTATAATATCCCAATGCAACTTATGATAGTCTTAGGTACCTAGCACAATTTCAATTATGTCCCTGTTTTTGGAGATACACATCAGAAAACATTTTTTTTTTACCAAATTTTAGTTTTTTTCTCGAGGTGCATCTACGAGAGTATTTTTACACAGATAAACATTGAGTGAAAAAAATACTTCCGAAGATACACCTCCAAAAACAGGAAGACATTTTTGAAAGCGTATCTGGTGCCTAAGAAGCCCAAGGGGTGAAATAAGAGATTTTCATTATTAATCTATTGAAAATTGTTGAAATTAGTTAAAAATATACATTTTAATAAATTCTCCAACTTAAAGGCTTCATCTACTCTTAAAATTTAACATACAATTACAAATGTCATTAAAAATTTCATGAAAATATGACAACCATAAGTTGGGTAGTGAAATTAATAATTGAAGTTGAGAACGAACATTTCATGAAAATATGATAACCATAAGCTGTCATTCCATGCAATTTCTTAGTGTTGGTGCCGATACACCTTGTCAAGTTAAAAGAATAACCATCAAACATTCTTAATTCATTTAACCATATACAAACTGCTTTGGCTTTTTTAGGAGTTAGACTACAATTATCCTTATGTTTTAATAATTTTTTATTCGGTCGTCTAGGCTTTAACTCAACACTTTTCGATTTCACAAATGTAAATTTTTTTCATAGTCTATGAATTTTTTCCGTAGACTATAATTGTCCAATTGTGTTTGTCCCGTTATCCTAGAACTGTGAAAATTTTCCATTGTTTGTGAATTTCGATAATTTAAAAAGTTACAAACTTCTGTTGCTGACAATCGAAGGGGAGGTCAATTTGTTACTTTTACACATTTTTTAAAAGCATTCTTATTTCTTCTAAACACATGACTTTCGGGTAGGAACTGTTAGGAAACTACACAAAAAATATTTCATGGTCAGATTTGTGGAAGATCAATAATGTTGTGAAGGTGGAGAAAAACACAAGAAAGGGGGGGATTGAATTGTGTTCTTTATCAGCTTAAATTTCCCTTTCTTTTTTATTCTTTCTTTCTTCTTTGTATCTCATCTTCTGAATATGCTTTTGTGTTGTGGAAGCATGCTTGGAATGGAGTTGCATAACAAATGAGATGTTCATTTAAACTTCTTATGTGTTATCAGAACTTCTGACTTGCTCAAGACAGTTCTGAATATGTTTGCACCACTTGAACGGAGTTAAATGAATAGTACATAAAGTAAAGAACATGTTTATTTTTATCCTGGTTCACCTTCTAAATAAGGCTACCTCCAGTCCACCCTCAGGTGATTTTCCTCTCAACAGAGGTCTTAATCCACTATAACTAAACTTGATTACATCTGCACGATTCTCCGTCGTGACTAACAATCCTGCACAGCCAACTGTTGTGACTAACTCTGCATAAGCTACACGCGAGTTATTAACCCCTAGATGACTGAACCGTTCAGTGATCTCATTTAGATATAACGTTCATCAATCTAGTAACCTGCACAATAACACTTTGTGACTAACTCCCTGCACAACTACCTGTTGTGACTAACTGCAATTGACTGTTTAGTGATCTGATCCAGATATAACATCCATTGACTCTTGCACAGCCAACTGTTGTGACTAACTGCAATGAATTGTTCAGCGATCTCCACGAGATATAACATCCAATGACTCTTGGACTTCTGGCCATCACTTGGTCTCCAAGAGAATTTTCACATTGACCGCAACCATTGTCTTCTCAAGCTTCTGACCTTAACTTGGTCGCCCAAGGCATCTTCTGGAGATTACATGAGTGCTTCTTATACAAGCAGATTTTCTCATATTTTAAGTACATATGTTTATGACTCACTGACTAGAAGTCACTTTTGGAGCCTAAACAATCTATCAGAAGGTTCCTAAGAATTAACACACTTAGAGCAACAACTATATATGTTTTACAATTTATTACAAGAATAATACATAATCTTGTAGTCTTCTGTTCTTAAACTTCTGGATGAGATCTTATTCTTATGTAAGCAAATTAAGAGCAGTAGCTCTTGTGATGTTGCTTCTTGTCTTGATCTTCATCTTCCTCTGAAAGTTGATTAAGAGCAGCAGCTTTTGTATTGATTGCTTCTTTCAGTTTGGTCTTTTCTTGTCTGAGTAAGGAGATTAGAGCTTCAGCTCTTGAAATTAATTCCTTCTTGTAAGACCATCTTCATTTCCTCTTCAAGCAGATTAGAGCAACAACTCTATATTGAATTGCTTCTTCCAATGCTTGTCTTCTTCTTGAATACTGATCATGAAGCTTGTTACAGCTGATAACACATTTAATGATCATAAGCAAACATGAAACACTTCTTCGAGCAACAACTCAGTGTATTTAGTTTCTCAAGTCATTCAATGTGAACAATGTATGAGTTGATCAAGTATTGGTGAACTTCTGATAACTCCAGTGGAGAATACTGCTAAACAACAGAGATTTCTTCTTTAATTCTTCTATGATTTTTTTCACATAGGCTTATGATTAGTGTGTGACAACCCTATGGATTGATTCATCACATACTGAGTATGTGTTGCCTCTTGTGTAACTTGTGATGCACGATTTCTCATTTCTTCATTTATACGTTCATGCTCAGCTTCTTTCTACAGATTTTCTCTCAACATTTTCTATTTTACTTCTCTCTGTAGAAGTATCCTGGATACATACTTTGATGCTCACTCTGGATGCATACATGGATGCATAGTGTAGATGCACTCCTCAGATGCCCCATGGACTCACACTTAGGATGATCCTCAGTTGCACACATTCAAGTTTGAAGTTTGATCTATATATATATAGCTTGATGTGTTACCGTTAGAATATAACCGTTGCAATCTGGTTGAAGATGGCTTTAAATGCTTTGCTCTGATGGGCTGCATGTGTTCACGACAGAACCTTATCCTTAGTAAGATGGTGTCAGTCAGTGGCGTGCTTCTTTGGTTAAGCTTGTCTTTCCAATGCACTACATGTGGCTTGCTTCTTCGTTCAACCTTGGGAGTTGTTCCTTTTAAATGTTGTAACTGTTTTTCTTATGATGATGTTTCTAACGACTCCCCATTTGATTCTACGCTTTATATTTTATTCAATTTGTATACTGAGCTGTAGATTCTTCATTGGTTCACAAGTGACTCTTTTGTTTTGTATGTCACTGCGTTACTCTATCAGAACTTTTGATCTTCTGTTCATGTGATCTTCTTGCTGTAACAAAACTTTATGTATATTGATATTTCTTTTTCAATTCCTTTGAAGCTTCGGATGTACTTTCTGATTCTGTGCTTGTTGTATATGAATTTTGATATTTCCGTTTAACTCTTTGAAGATTGTCTTGTTGAAATCTAGCTCCTTGTGATACTGTTGTAGCTCTATGTTCTTCTGAGTGGACTTGTTTTATTTTGTTGCTTGTTTTGCCTCTGATCTGCTGAATTTGGCTTTGTCTGACGTATTCTTAATCAGAACATCTGATGAATGATATTTTGGCTTTGTCAATCTTCTGGATGTTTGATTTCATATCTGAGCCGGTTTCTGATGAATCTTGTATAGGACTTATAGCATAGTGTCTGCACACTAAATGAAACCATTAGTAATAAAATTGTTACTCACAAAATATATGTTCGTTATCATCAAAACTAGATTCTGAACATAGATTCTCAATCTTGTTCTAACATGTTGGAGCACACTAAAATTAATAATGATATAAGTGTTTAAGAACACTCTCTCACACAAAATCCACAACTCAGTTAAACCCAAAGAACTATTTTTCTATAGATATGTTTTTTACAAAATTTCTTAATTGAATTTTTTCACTCTCTTTCTTGGATGTTTCAAAATGAAATTAAATTTGACTTTCATATTCAATAAAAAATAATAGTTACCGGTTACAATTCTTTCTCTCTCTCCTTAAACTTCTTGTAACCCTCTTTTAATTTATTAATTATTTATTGCATTTTTTCTCCTTAACTTTCTCTTCATTGACTAACAAGAACTTACAGTGACAGTCAAACCACAAACATTTTTCTCCTTTTTTCAAAGTAAACGTCTTTGTCTATTCCATGCAATGCAGATATCTCATTTTACCATGTGCCCTCCAACCAGACAATATGCCATATGCATGAAATTCGTTAATAGTCCATATCAAAGCAACTTCCATAGTAAAATTTTGTTTATGAGATATATCATAAGTTCATTGTCCAATCCACAACCTCTTCAAACCATCATTGTCCAAAACAACATGCAACCTTAATACAACAATTAATCTTTTTTACTTGAAGGCATGTTTTCTTTTACAAGAGTTGCATTCGAAATCATTTTTGCAAAGAATTCTAAACACTGATCAATAACATTTCAATTTGACTTGGAAGCCAAGAGTCTCACACACATTGAAAGTTCAGAGTCAGACGATGATAGCGTGAAAATGCATCATCTTTTTAGACTCTTATCACTTATTATTTGTCGTTATTTTGCTATGTTTCATTGCTTGTATGTCTCGTTATGTCTGCATTTCAAGTTCTTGTTGATTATGGAGCATATGTTCCCAAGAAGTCGAAAAGGAAGCAATATGGTGAAGAAGAGTGCAAAAATACAAGGTTTCGGGGCACGGCGTTCACCATGACCCTAATGGCGTCCGTCATCACACTTTCCATGTCATTAGAGTCCACTAAAGCTCGCGACGTTTGTCATGAGCATAATGGCGTCTGCCATTTGATTGCAGTGGCTGAATACGTGAAAGTGAGTTGAACTCACTCTTGTCCACTTTCCTACTTTTTCTCAATAGTCTGTACACTTTCAAAAGACAGTTATGCAGCATGGAAGCTCTATATAAGTCCTGTTTATACCTAGTTTTAGGCATCCAAGCATTAGGCGAAACTCTGCCGGAATTATTTAAGTTAATTTCCAATTTCATTTATTTCAGTTTTTACATGTTTCTCTTTATTGCTTTATTAGTATTGTCGTTTATCATTTTTAATTTAATTACCATGTTGTTCTTAATTGCAATCGTTATGTTTAATTCGTGTTTAATTAATAGTATATCTAGCTAAATCGTTGTGAGTCCGATATGTGAGGATCGTCGTTTCCAAAGGGACTCGGTAACGAAGTTGGCTTAAACCTTTTTAAAATTCTAATTTGGTATTTGTTTCTAAGTTTAATTAAAATGGTTTGTCACGAGAGTGAAAATCAATTAAGGTTCGAACCGGCACTGCCTGGTGGAGGTCGAACTGAATAGTAGGAATGAGGCATTCAGCATAATCAAAATTGATCCTAAATGCATCACCAACCATATCATTATATTAAATTGTTTCTGATGTTGTATATGTGATTGTATGCTTGAAGCCTTGGTATTAATCCTTAGTCAAATATATGGCAGTTCTTCTCCATTAGATGTCCAAATCTAATAATTTTCCTTAAAACATACTATCTCCAAGTGACGTTTCACTTCACCTGGATCACTAGTTAAACATTTACAACCACAATTAATATATGGACTTCTTACTTCTCATTTGCTTCGATAACATTCATGAGCAAATGCAAATGTAATAAACTTTTAAAGTTTTCCTTAAAATGTGGTTTAAGTCTTGTTTTTCTTAGAAACGTTCTATCACACATCCAAGTAAAGATAGTAGTGATAATAATTCATACTGCAAATGTACAATATTATTGACTTCTAAATTTTAAAAAGAAGTTTTAATCTTTATGGACTATTTTTTATAGTTTTGGTAGATTATATCAAATAACTAACATATATTTAAAACTAATAACAACATTAAGTACACTTACTAATATTTTAAACACATTCTTCTAAAACATTATTGACAAATAATGAAGATATTATACTAAAACATTACATACTATATTATTAACAAAACTATTTTATAAATTTTTTTATGTATTTAATAATTTACTAATATTTTTTAATAAATTGTTTTTAAAACATTATTTACAAATTAATTTATTAAATTATTTTTAAATTAATATTTTTACGTAATTATATTTTAAAATATTATATTAATTTAATATTTTCTAAATTTTTTACTTAATAGTTTAATTACTAATAAACTATTTTTCTGATTATTTCTTATTCTTACTACTAAATTGTTAACAAACTATTTTACTTGCTCTTACTACTAACGTATTAACAAACTAATTTTCTAAATTTTTTAATTATTTAAATATTAAAATACTTACTAATATATTTAATAAATTATTTTTAAATATTTTGTACAAACTAAATAATTAATTTATTTTAAATTAAATATTATAACATAAATAGAGATCTATTGTTTAAATTTAAGCTATCTAAATTTCTAGGTTGGAGAAACTTTGGTTGAGTAAATAGAGAGATGAATGTTTAAATGTGGAAAACATGAATTAGATGTTAATTTTCATAGATGAATTAACTATTCCGCGAAGGAATTAGAATTGATTGTGGAAGACATATGTTATTATTCTCTAATTGTTATTAACCGCTTTTTTTTCTATTTCAAATTTATTTTATGTTATGTTTGTGTATTGTATATCTAATCTTAATTTTTTTGTTGTTTCTTTCAACATAGTGCATTTTATTTTGTTGCGAACTTACTTTTAATTAGATATAAAACTTCACACCGCTCTAAAATTACATATAATACATTTTGTGCATTAGTTTGATTTCTACTAAAAATAATAAACATAAGGTAATTATTACATGTTGTCTTCATTTTTATTCCTTTGATTTCCATTTTCATTCGGAATCAAGTGGAATAGAAGATCATGTGTTATGTTTAATCAAGATTCATATCTTTAATCATAATTGAACCCCATGTTGGAGCACTAAAATAGTGATGGTTTGGATTCAATTTAAGTATGAAAATGGATCCAATAAATGAAGAGTTTTGCTACAGTTGAGTGTGTGTGGTGGAAAATATAAAAGAGTGATTGTGACTCAGGATAGATTTTGGGCCTTAAGTTTGATTATAAAACTCTAGAGACGACTATTGCTTTTATTTTTGGGCTCATGTATATCTATCTATAGTTTTTTTTTTTTTTTAATGAAACCTCGTATATATATATATATAAAAGAAGGAAACATTACTTTTTTCCGGGGAAAAAAGTGGATTATTTAAGAAAAATTTTAAATTTTGTGCTAAAAATCAGACCATCCATAAAGACAACGGATTATCACATATGATTTAAAATTTAACACATTTAAATTAAGTTAAATAAAATCTCATAAAAATATTTATTATAATTAAACCATAATAATATAGAATATCTATTTATTTTAGCACAATTAAACATTAGCTAATCAATAGAGAGTTTTTAAAATATTAAAATATTAAAATATTAAAACGTCTATGAAAAGAAAATCTCTGATTTAAAATTGTTAGAAGACAAGTAATTTAAAATTTGAAGTCTTTCAACTAATCACGGAATCAATTATATATGACTAAAACTGGAGTAATTGTTTATAACTAAAAACATAATAATTCTTCAATTGTGTTCTTTATTAAAAAAAGTATGTTAAATAACTATGAGAATTTTTTTTTTTCATTTCTAATTCGACATTCTTACAACTAAAACTTAGTGACACTAATTTTTCGTAGGTTTTTATTAGCTTAAGGTTGTCTTCTTCTATAGAGTAACTTTTATTAAAAATAATACCCTTTGGATATCTTGAATAAATCTTATTAATTCACCAAACAAAAATTATATGATCAGTTAAAATAATCAAAGCTTTCTACAGCTCGTCTGTTATGGTTTATAAAACAAGTGATTTTGATATTATAATTTAGTTTTTTTTTAAAAAGCACAAAGTATTTTGTATTTATTTTATTCGTAAAGAAAATAAATTTTTTAATAAAAAAGATAAATATAAAAATGTGTTTTTTGTCATATAAAAAAAATAAAAAGAAGAAATATAATAAAAAAATTATTTTATACTAGAGTCAGATATATGTGTAGATCAAATAAACTTGAGCTTCGATGCGGTGGAGTATACTTCTGATATGGAAGAATGAAGGTGAAACTATAAGATTAAGAGTCTAACGCAGAAGTCAGTGAATGAGAGATAAAGTAGTTTAAATGCGTGAATGAGAGTATATATGGAATGACGCGTGTTGGAATTTATATAGCGTGAGAGATTAAACTATTCCCCACGAGATCAAACATCTCACACGGAGGGTGTTGAATTATATATGATTGGCGAAGACTCCCAGTTATTAATGTCTTGACGCACACATTCTCCTTTACCTCAACGATTTCTTGACTAATATAACATTGGTGTTAAGTTGACCTCAAACAGTACTTATATTTGCTTATGCCTTCATGGGGGATTGTCATCTTCTTTTTGCGCCACATAACAGACGGAGGATTCAATGTTCAGTCATTACAAATGCTATTGCGGCAGTTCAAACTGCCTCAAAACTTGGGTTTCGATGATTGGACAACCTTTGCAAAAATGCAAGCCTATTCTGCAACGGTTTGCAAAATCGTTGCTCTAACCACCTTTAATATTTGCAACAGTTATGGGACTGCCACAATTACATGTTTGTGAAGGTTTTAGTAACTAATTTTACTTCATGGGGGATTGTCATCTTCTTTGTTGCGCCACATAACAGGCGGAGGATTCAATGTTCAATCATTATAAATGTTATTGCGGCAGTTCAAACTGCCTCAAAACTTGAGTTTCGATGATTGGGCAACCTTTGCAAAAATGCAAGCCTATTCTGCAACAGTTTGCAAAATCGTTGCTCTAACCACCTTTAATATTTGCAACAGTTATGGGACTGCCACAATTACATGTTTGTGACGGTTTTAGTAACTAATTTTACTAGAGGTTTTTGTTTTAAATGTTTATTAGAAGAAGACTCGTGCGTCCGCGGGAGTAAATTCATTCTTATCTTAAATCATTTGATAGAAATGTCATTATAATACAAAATAAAACTATGCTTATGTCTCAATACAATTTTACATGTATTAATAATAAATGATAAAGTATGAATTAAAAAAATAGAGATAATAAACGGTTTAAACAAACAAATATTTAGATTGATGGACCGTAATTGATATTTTCAGGCTGCGCAATCACAATCAAGCAGGGACTTTCATAAATACAAAGAAATACACTCTCTCAATGTAAATCTTGCATATAACATAAATAAACAAATAGTGAATGATCATATGTCTCAACCTTATCAAAGAACCGGTCAAATAAACACATTATTCAGTTAAACGAATAATGAATGATCATATGTCTCAACCTTACATATAATATAATAAATGATAAAGTATGAATTCAAAAAATGTTAATAGTAACCATACATACACACACACACACACACACACACACATATATATATATATATATATATATATATATATATATATATATATATATATATATATATATATATATATATATATATATATATATATATATAGTGTAGTATTGTTGAATGATATGAATAATATGAATACAAAAAATTAAAATATTAGGAAGATTATGTATAGATTAATAAGTTTACATAATAATGAAAAGAAGTAAAAAAAATGGGATTAAAAAAGAAATCATCGTTAAATGTCAATGATGATTACGAAATTAAAAGAATAGAGGTTGATTGTTGGTAACATTTGCGTGTCTGAAGATTAGTCAACACCAAAAGTCAACACATTTTGACATTTTTGTTGAATTTTTATATTTGCCGCCTATTTTTTTACAACAACTAAAAGTTATCAGTATATTTTTACAACCAGATTTTAGTTAAATAGTAAATAGTTACAACAATTAAATACCACATAACAGAAGGTTTGGGCAATAGTTGGATCAAAACAATGTGGTTCTAAACGAATTGGAGATGTAGTCCTAGTCATCATGGTGTCCATCGAAAATAACTCATGCTCTGCCATTGAAAATGACCTCTACAGATAGGCAGATTTGAGTGTACTTGAAAGAGATAAAATTTTGTTTTCTAGCCATAAAATATAAATGAAGGACAACTTGAGCATGCTGAGGCGACGATAGACAATGGCTTGCATTAAATAAAAGAATTTGACAAATAGAAAGCATGTAAGCAAAATCACGATGTGTGTAGAAGCAAATATATAAATATATATATATATATATATATATATATATATATATATATATATATATATATATATATATATATATATATATATATATATATATATATATAGAGAGAGAGAGAGAGAGAGAGAGAGAGAGAGAGATGACATTTTTATATGAGAATTAGTCAGAATCATTAGATTTTAAAATAAATGGTGCAGATTATGTGTCAATATTTTTTTTCTCTCTCTTGCATTATTAAAATAAATGACTGAGGAAAGAGAAAAAAATATTGGCACATAATCTGCACCATTTATTTTAAAATCTAATGGTTCAGATTCATTCTCATATTCTCACATAAAAATGTTATTCTCATATGAAATTTATATATAATACTGGCACTTTATTTCTTCAAAATTAGGAAATAAACAAATCTTTCAATTTAGTCCAACAAATCACTTCTTGATTAATTTCAACAGGTCACCGACGAGGTGTATGGAACCAGTTATAAGGACCTAATGCATTAACAACACAAATTTTGCAGTTAGATACTCCCTCCGTCTCATAATAAGTGTCCCATTTGCAGTTTTTTCTTGTCTCAAATTAATTGTCCATTTACAATTCCAATGCATCAATCATTATTATTTTTCCACTATTATACCCCTATTTATTAACTTTCACATTATTCAACTACTATTAATAGGGGTATTCTAGTAAATGACATTAACTTTTTTACTAAAACCAATACATCCAATCATTTTCTTAAAAACCGCGCATTACTCAAATGGGACACTTATTATGAGACGGAGGGAGTAGTATACACAGTACTCATGAAAGAAAGTGAAGAACATAAGGAAGCTAATCTTAATTGTCAAATATTCCCAAATCTTCATTGTAAATATGTATTCGTTAAATTTACCTGGAAGTGAGTTAATTGGTTTTGTTGCACGTTGTCCTTAAGCCAATTGATAACCAGCGGCAATACCGAAAACACTGCACATTGTCGAAAAAATAGCGACTTCTTGAAGTACACACCTACAATTTCAATCCATTATTTTATTTTTTATTCAGAAAAAATAAAATTGTAAGTCAAAAAAACATCTTCCTCACTTTTTATTTTGATAGTCTCAAACTATCACAAAATTGATAGAGGAAAAAGTTAATTATTTGATAAGTATTTATTAGTCAATAGATATTTTAAATCATTATGGGACTAACTCATTATGAACTAACCATGTTGTTGGAAAGTCCAGAGAATTACTCACCATGATCAACATAAGTTTTCATCAAGTGAGGAAGAAGAACCTGAGGATCTCGTACAGATATGCAATTGAACAAACAAATCTGTAAAAGAAATCAACGACTTCAATTAAATAACTAATGAAAAAGAACCAAAACCCGCCAAAGAAATCAATAATCTGAGCCCTTCCTTGCTAACTTGCGGTTGCTAAACCTTTTACGAACTGCTCTGGCAAAGTGTGTTACTTCAAGCAAGCAGAGACATCAACTCCACAACATGACAATAACAATATATAAATGGGGTCTACCTTCTCTGAGTGATTCTGAGTATGGTCCTTGAAAAAATATTTAACTAATACTCGAGGAATATTTTTAAGCATGATTTACACAGTCAAAATTTAGTAAGATTAAATGCAGGAAAAATATTTTACTTGTCTTTCACTTGAATTATGCATTTGCATTAAGAATGAAATTTCCTCCTTCCTAGAATTGTCTTTACTACAACATTGTTTACTTTAGGCAACAGATGAATAAACATCGGCTTAAATGGAGTAGCCTAAAGTGATAATAGACCACGGTTAGGCTTTCACAAGTTTCTCTATTTTGTTTAAAACGGTCGTGTATTTACTATAAATTACGGTTTATAAAGGGTGGATGTATTATATATATTTGTTGCTTATTCACTTTAAGCACGTGTTTATTCTTGATTATTTTCTTTAAACCATTGTTTTGAAATTGCAGTTATTTCATAAATAAGGAAAAATATACAAATCGCGGCCTAATCTTCGACTATGGTTTTAATGAAATTTCTTTCTTGAATGTATATTTGTATGAAAAAGGATAACGCGGGGTTTCGGACCCCTACCTCATGTCATCAATGCCTAAAGATAACTTTTAAATTTTGAGTTTTAATCATTCAATATGCACAAAAATAAAATACTGTACACAACAAAATAAACTGTCCAATTAAAAAAACTATGGTAAAACAATTGTTTAAAACACTTTTGTAATGATTAAGTAACATAATTAATAAATAAAATGAAATTAGAGCACAAAATAGATTTTAGCACATTAGAAATAAGAAAACACCTGAAATAGAAAGGGATAGGGGATAAGAAGATTGCACCAAATATTTATGGAGGTTCGGCCTAACCAGTTGACCTACTTCTCTCTCTAAGAATTTCTTCTTCTGATTTTCCACTATGTGTGAACTTTTCACAAGTTATGCCCACAAAATTTCTTAAAATCAAACTTGGAGTTTTACAAAGACTATCCTCCAAACCAAACACGAGATTTCATGCCAGAATATTCTAGAACCAAATGAGAGTTTTTACATCAGGCGTAATTCACGAACCAAATATAGATTTTAGTGGATAATCTCATAAACCAAATGAGAGCTTTTATACCCAATGAAGATCACGAGCTAAATGGAGATTTTAACAGACAATCTCACAAACTAAATGGGAGATTTTACTAACTAAGCTCACAAACCAAACAGAGACTTCTATATTCCAAAAAAGATAAAAAATCTCTTGCACAAATTACAATATTGTCCTTGCACCATAATATATAACCAAATCTTCACTGATATTTTTCACTCCTAAAGCATTAAGAAAATTTTAGTGAAATGAGAGAAATGTGAATAAAAGGAGTAGAAAGTGAGAAAGAGTGTTAGAATATGTTTTCTCGTATGGTTTAAATGTGAGGATAGCCCTCTATTTATAGGATAGAAATTCAGCATAAAAGCTAAACTATCCATGGGCTTTTTAATGCTTATAATAGATTATATGCTTCATAAAAATGGAAATCCTAATTCCAGAAAAGGAAATCCTACAACGGTTAGTGTCCTAATTGATTAGAGTGTTCTCAATTTATTAGGAAGCTTTAAAATTTGCACTAATCAATTGGATAAGGGCATTAATCGATTAGGAAGTATATATATGCCTCATAAATGTTTAGGAACACCCATTATAAATTCCACAAACACCTTGATGGTTCATCTAAGGGGTTTAAAGAGTTTTATCAAATAGAGAGGTTTAAATAATTTTAGGTAAATGTGTTAACTGCCTTAGTAATTTAGGGACTAATCTAATATCATTTATGAGACTCTGATCACTTAGGTATAGAGTAGATGGGCTCTTAAACTTCATCTCTTTTATAAACTCTAGAGTTTCAAAATTCATTGCTTGATACATGAATTATTCAACACTTTATTTGGGACTGGACTCTTCTATATGATGAGGACTAATATGGCTTCTTAATAAACACCATCATCAAAGAGATCGTTTGAATGAGACCATCATGGATTCCACCGAACGCTGCTTGACAATAGGTGTTGTCCTAAAGATATTGGCTTTGACATTTTGATCTTCCAAGTAAAACAAATGGATAAACATTTTATGTGAAGACTTGTTAAGTGTCAAATTGTAGTTATTTTGTGTATGTAAATAGTGGCACTTATCGAGACTTTTTGTTAATACCGTTTGAATAATTCCCCGTTTTTGTGTATATTTGTATCGTTTGTGTTTTGTTACGTTTTCGCGTAAATATGTACCGTTTGATAGTTTTGTTGTCTTTTTGTAGGTATTTATGCATGTTCAAAGCTTTGAGGAATAAAGTGTCGAAGACACGGCGGCGAGCACGCGATTTTACCAATTCATCGGCGGACAAGGCTCAAAATAAGGATGATAAAAATCATCAATTTGGTTGCAATTTATTCATTGTTAGATAGAGCATGAAATAAGCTTTCCAGCGCTTCGAACCGGACGCAAATCGGAGTTATGGTTCTCAAGATATGGCCAAAATAAGATTTCAATTTTCTGTTGAGCGGGCTAAGCGCGGATTTGCGCGCTAAGCGCGGTCTGGGCGGTTTGGAAAGTCATTAAATAGGGAAAAATCACATTTTTTAGGGTTATGCTTTGGGGTATTTGTTCCCAAAGTCATCACAACCATTTTTGAGTGGAAAGATGCTAGAAAACACATTGGAGTTGTCAAATGGATGATCCGGGGTTGAATCCTTCATTAATCGGAGCCGACAAACCGTGAGATTTTTGGGTTTTTCTTCTTTTCTTCTCTTTGTGGTTTCATTTGTGGGTTTTGTATATATATACTTTGATCTCATGTATATTTGTCGCCCATGGCGTTGTATAAAGTTGCTTTACAATATAAACTTGTTGTTTTTCCTGATTTTTTACATCTTGATGTTTGGGTTATGTTTGGTGGGTTGTTTTGCATCTTGATGTTAGGGGTTTGTGTTGTTGTAGAGATAGACCTCACAAATCTTGATTAGGAGAGATAATCATTATCTTCTTGATTGTAGAGATAGATGAAGAGTTAATGTTCACTTTGTGTTGGTTCGTAATGCTACCGGGTTGTTTGATTGGTGGAGAGATCGTCGATCGAGCAATATTTTAATTTAACACGGTAAGCTACCGTATGTTTGATTGGTGGAGAAATCGTCAACTAAGCATACAATAGAACTCGTGGAGGTGTTTGGACACGAATGTCGACAACGGGCAACACGTGAATGGTTTAAGGAGTATAGTAGACTGAGTGCAACTGGTCGATAAGTTTAAGTTTGTGAAGAGTAGATTATATGCAATACTTGATAGTTTCTTCTATTTGAAGAATGTATTCTTTTTGTGTTGATATTTACTTTTCCATTTCATATTTAAATTCATTCAAAACCAAACTCATAACTAAGAATCCGTCGAACGGCAGTTCAGTAGCACTAATCTCTGTGGACACGATAAATTCCCGGATAAATATTTCCAAAACTTTTGTTGCTTGCCCTCTACCGCTTCAACAAGACTTCACTTCATAGTTTTGTCATCACTCAAACCATATAAGTCAATTGATTGTTGCAGTTATTGTACATGTAAGCACGTAGATCCACATTCTTCCCCTTTTTAAGATGACAAAACATCTCTCAGGGAGGTGGACAAACAAAGACCTAAAGTTGACAAATTTTAGTAGTTGAGAACTCCCTTTGACAAATGTAGAGAGTATAAACTACTCCTAAGAGTATACTTCTACCTCTTTGGCATCATAAAAAAGACGGGAAATATCAATAGTTAAACATATATGTAAACATCCAAACACATATATCACAAGATAAGAAAAACACACACACACACACACACAGATATATATATATATAATAAATCAAATATTTCATTAATTAAAATAAGAATTAAAATACAATAGGAAAAATGGCATAAAGCATACAAAATCAACAATCAAAAGACAAGCAAGCAGACATACAAAGACTACTTTATGTCCTCATCATCATCATTGAACAACTCATATGGCATTTGGATTTGAGTAAGCTTACGATCCAAGAAGCTGATATTTTTTTTGGTCCCTTTCGATTCCTTGATTATAGTTGGGAGGAGAGCTTGGTTTGGAAGAGTTTGAGGGATCTCATAATTATCATGCATAGAGAGTCATGTGTGGAACTCACCCTCTGTTCCTAAAGACCGTCTCTCATTGACATTATACTTTTTAAATCCCAAAAGAACAACACCGTTTGGCACCCACAAAGATGAGTACTTTTCTGGTGAAGCTCAAAACCCTTTTCTTCTTCAAAATTCGATGCAGTCTCGGAACTCATTCAATTTCAAATTCAATTCTTTTCTGGTAATCAATTTAGTTCATTTCTTGTCTGACATTAAAAATATAATTCTCTCCTGGTAATCAATTTAAGTTCAATTCTCTCATATCAATCAAATCATTTTCAAGTCTAGTACTCGCTTGGAAATCAAACCATTTTTAAGTCCAATTCTCGCCTAGAAATCAAGTCTTTTTTCAAGACCAATTTTCGCCTGCCAATCACATTTATTAACAAAAATACATGCATTGATCAATCCTTACATTTCATGTGTATCATATCCACAGATGTGGTATACTACACCAAATAACCAAAGGCATATCATGCAACATCAAATACATCTACAAAAAGCATGCATACAAAGCATAATCCAAGATTTTGTGATAGCTTGTGGAAATCCAAAATAATTCCCTAGTTAAACCATTTATAATTTCCTATGCATGTTCTTATCTCAGCAAGAATGCTTATTAGTTTCCCCAGTAGGTAATTTTCCCGCAGAGTCTCATTTGAAAGTTTTCCCCATCAACATTCTCCCTAGTGAGTCTTTTCCGGAATCTTTCCTAGTGGATATTCGTCTTCAACGATCTAAACCAATCCCTAGTGGGTCTTCCCCAGTGAACCTCAGTGATATGTTTCTCTTGTGGAACCTCCTGTGAGGGTTTTCCCAATTAATCCTCTATGAATCTCTTATTCGATCCTTTGTTGATCAACTTGCCGGTTTTAGTGGCTGAAGTAGCTAACTACCTCATTTTCTCATTTGAAAGTAACATATTAACCCGTGAATGGGTGTTGGCCTCTCATATTCCAAACAAGTTTCCTTCTTGATCTAAGCATCAATCTTTGGGTTAAAGACGATCAAGTGGCCTTAATATAAGCATCAACCCTTGGATTGATGACGATCAGTTTGTCTCAATCTAAGCATCAACCTTTATATTGACAATGATCTCCGTTATCTTTGATCTAAGGATTAACTCTCAAGTTGACGACAATCACCTCTTGTAGGTCTAAGCACCGACCCTTGAGTTGGCAACGACCTATCTTTTAGATCTAAGCATCAACCTTCAGATTAACGATGATTAGTTTGTATCGATCTAAGCTTTAACCTTCAGGTTGACAATGATCTTCTTTATACTCGATATAAGCATAAACTCTCGAGTTGACGACGATCATCCCTTGTAGGATTAAGCACCAACCCTTATGTTAGAAAAGACATGTCTTTTAGATCTAAGCATCAACTTAGGAGTTGACAAAGATCCTTTTCAATTTGATCTAAGAATAAACTTACGAGTTGACGACGATCTTCTTCCGTCTTTTAGATCTAAGCATCAACCTTCGGGTTGATGAGGATCAATTTGTATTTATCTTAGCATCGACCTTTGAGTTAACGACGATCCGTTTGTATTGATCTAAGCCTCAAATCTCAAGTTGACGAAGATATTTCCCACTTTGATCTAAGCATCAAACTTTAGGTTGAAGACAATTAGTTTGTCTTGATCTAAGCATCAACTCTCTAGTTGACGAAGAACTTTTCCTGCTTTGATCTAAGCATCAACCTCCGGGTTGACAATGATCAGTTTGTCTCAATATAAGCATCGACCTTCGGGTTGACGATGATCAATTTATCATGACTTAACCATTAACTCTCAAGTTGACGATGTTTTCTTCCCGCTTTAAACTAAGAATCGACCTTCAGGATAAGGACAACCAATTTGTATCGATCAAAGCACTGACCTTCGGGTTGACGGTGAACTCCTTATCCTTGATCTAAGTATCAAACCTTCGGGTTGAAGACGATCTCCTTATCCTTGATCTAAGAATCAACTCTCGAGTTGACGATGATCTCCTTATTCTTGATTTAAACATCAACTCACGAGTTGATGACAGTCTCCTTATCCTAGGTCTAAGCATCGACCCTTGAGTTGGTGACGATCTTGCATCCTATCTTATCTAGACGTCTTCTTATTCTTCCATATTTCTTTTCAAACATCGGTGGAATTTTTTTTGGAACCTTTCGTATTTAATTATCTTTCACCATGATTACATGAAGATTGTCGTCACTCATGCTCTCAGGTTAAAGATAATTGAATAAGGGCAACTGTCGTACCCTAAATTTTGGTAGCGTGTTTTTTACTATCTTATTTTTAAGAGCATTTCAAAAGAAAATAAATATATATATATATATATATATATATATATATATATATATATATATATATATATATATATATATATATATATATATATATATATATATATATATATATATATATATATATATATATATCCCAAGTTCATGGACCTTGAGTAAGTCAGCTCAGTTGGTAGTTGCGTAGGGACATCACGTGTAGGGTTGTAGGTTCGAACGTTATTGTATTTCATTTTATTTGTTCTTTTATTAAAGGGTCAAAAAGTCAAATGTTGACTTTTAGGAGTATTTTAATTTTTTTTTTAATAGGCATTTTTTTAATTATAATTTTTTATGTGTATGTTTAGTTTCCTGTTTAGAATTTTTTTAATCATATCTCCATTTCTATGTGTATGTTTAGTTTCCTGTTTAGAAATTTTCATTAATTAAGTAATAATTGTGTCTATATGTAGGTGATTCTCTGATTGGGCTCCTGCATTTTGCTCATGTTAGAATCTTACACAAGGGATAATGAAACTCATAAGTTGAATGCAGTTTAAATAATATGAATCTACATTTCCTTTAAAGCTTCCAGGTCTTAGCCACTATATTATTATTGTTGATGAGAGACTGCTTCCTATTTTTATTGTTATTTGAACTCTGAATTTTTTTAATTAATTAATGAGTGTTTGGTGATATTTAGAAGTATGTTTGAGAGGCTGGTAACATCAGAATACAAAAGGAAAAAGCTTAATATTCAATATATTATAATGATCATTCCATTAGCTTATTCCCATGCAAAGAGTTCTATAATGAAAAATTTCTAATGCGGCCATTATTATGGAAGAAAGTTATCTTGCTAATCCCATTAAATACGTTGAAACTGCCTCTTAAGTATGTCATAAGCTAGTTTTAAACACTTTTGTAGGTGCTTATACAATGAAGTATATTTCAATAGGTGTGCTACTATGAATTAGATGCAAGTGTCTTACAAATATAATACGATTTGTTAACACCGTTTTCTTTGGTATGTGCGGGAGGCGCAAAGATGTAGATGTTAATGTAGGCCCTGACAGATCTGACCGGACAGAGAGGCAGCGCCCGTGTAAGACTGGAATTATGTTTCTCTTTTCATTTCTATGTTGTTTGTTGACTAATTTTGTTGCATTAAAGTTATATTTTCTTAACATATTCTTAAATCAAATGGTACAACATGTTTGATATTTATATTTTCTCAGCTTTGCATGATAGTATGGATATGATTCACAGATGTGGGTTCACGCTTGAAATTCATCAGCACCAAGTCTGATTTTTATGATTTCTGTCAACTTACTATAGTGACATTTGTGATATTAAACTTTTGTACTACGATATCTCATTTAGCAGTTCTCCAACTGAATTGTTAGGCAATAGTCATTACCATTTGACATAGAATTTGGATTTCTTTTTTGTTGTGCAATTTTGGTGTGGTTTGTTCTTTCCATTATGTTAAAACAAAGTCAAAACTCTAACGACCAATCCCTTTGTAACTCTTTTGCCAATGTTTAGAACAATATGTATGTTAGTAGTTTTTTAATTGTGTGACTTATTTTGAGAGAAAATATGTAATTTCTATAAAAACTTGAATGGAAGGCTGAGTCTCAAACAATGCAACGATAATAGTATGGATTATTCAAACCAGACTCAACTACTCAACTTTCTAAACAACTTATTTAATAATTGTAAAATATTGTCAAAAGTTGATGTTTACAATATTCAATTGAAATTCAAACACACTTTTGTTTTTTTACCCATTGAGTCAATTTTAAGTATATTTTTGGATAAACATTTATATAAAAAGTGTTTTAATCTATATTACTCTTGAAATTGAAGCATATTTCTAAAATTAGTCAAAATATATGGTAGTTGTGTATAAGAGACAACTAAATAATTTAAAGTTGTTGCATATTTCTATGACTGAGCACTTGAGTTTGCAGTGAAACTATTGCAAAGTTTTGAAAACAATTTTATTTTGAATTAAATAAATATTCTTGCATATATTTAATAAAGAAGTCTAATGGCTGAGACGGGTTATAGGCTCCCTTCGTACCTTGAGGGCTTGAAACACATCTTTTAATATTTATGTAAATTGACAACAACATGAAATTATTTAATTGATTTTAATTAATTATATTAATATGCTTTTAATCTTCTAAATATATATAACTATTTTTGTTTTTCATCTCTCTAATATAGCATATGAATAATAATATAGCATATAAATATATTTACCATACGAAGGTTCACATATACATAGATCTACGGGTACATAGATCCACGGGTACATGTGAACGAATCTATGAGATACTAATTATAAACTGTGAAGTGTATCTACGCAAGAATGTTTATTAATAACATGGATTAACTTTTTATTTATAAAATTTTTTTTTTCCAAATTTTTAGAAATTTAATAGAAAATCATATTAAAAAAGGGTTAATAGTAATTCACCCCCTGTAAATGTAATGTTAGCGAATTTTGCTTTTCCCCCTCCCTACCTTTTGACAACAGTTTTTTTAAAAAAAACCGTTGCCAAAACCTATCTTTAGCAACGGTGAAGGTAAACCGAAACACGCACATATTACATGGGGTAAACTGATACAATGAACACGCTACAAATTGTTCATTATATCAGTTTCAAATTGATAGATAGTAACACATTTAAATTATTTTATTAATCTATATTTATAATTATGTAAATATTAATGGACTGTAAAACAAATTTCATAACTGCTAAATGAGATATCGTAGTACAAAAGTTTAATATCTATATAATTAATTAGTACAAAAGTTGGATAATGTGTAGTAGTTAATACTCAATAGAATAAAGTGTAAATTTTTTCTTTATAATAAAGTGTTAATACTCAATATAATTTAAATTTTTTTTTATTAATCTAAATTTTTTTCTTTATAAAAAAATGTTAGTGTTTTTTATGATAGAATTGTATCATTTATACTAAAAAAAAAGTTATAAATATTTGTATATGATAAAAAAGCCGGAGACAATTATGATAGAAACATACATTAATTTTTTATGAAATATATAAATTTATCATTTTTTTTATATTTTTATAATTTTATATTATCATTTTATTTAATTAGTACACATAACATAAAGTTTTATCACCGAATCAAAAGTAAATTTTTCCTCTTTATAAAAACCTAAAAAATAATATACATTAATTATAATAATTTTAACTGTTATAATAATATATATTAAACGTAAAAACTTTAAAGCATTTGACGGAAGTTGTCATATATTTTAGGTTTGGAGCTAATATCTCAAATGGGTTTAATAAACTTTATTCTCTAACTGTGTTTAATTTCTTAATTAAAATTAGATTTTTCGATATTCTTAGATCTGATTTTTTATTTATCTACTGATAAATACACTAATAATTGTTAAATTATAATTTTATTTATTTATTTATCTACTTATAATTACTCGATATTCTTAGAACACACATATTTTTTTTCTCTTTCTTATATAAAATTTAATAATTGATTTATTTTATTTGTTATTTTTTTTATTAAAGCAGACCACATGTCGGAAAAGAAGTGTACTTGCAAAATTTTAAAAAAATATCAATAATTTAGTTTTTAAATATTTTTTCTTTGCTTTTGAATCTTTAGACGAGGTACTGTAATACTTTTTAGATTTGTAAAATTTATAAATTTGAAATTTGATGGGCAACTGTCACATATTTTAGGTTTGGAAAAATAGAATAATATCTAAAATAGGTTTAATAAATTTTTAGAATTAACTCATTTGAATTCAAATGGGGTTTGTTAAAACATCTGAATTCACGGGTCGATGTGAACATATTTATGAGATATAAGCTATTGCATAAATGTTTGATATATATATATATATATATATATATATATATATATATATATATATATATATATATATATATATATATATATATATATATATATATATATATATATATATATATATATATATATATATATATATATAAAAAGAACTTTATAAGTCAGAATTAGATATATGTAATGTGAAATTCCGACCAGACCCGTGCGACAACACGGGTTTCCTACTAGTAGTCTATTAGATTTATGTATCATTAAAATATTTACAAAAAAAATCACTTTTAAAATCAATAAATCATCTCATTTTTACAATAAAGAATTTCATTACTATTTTACTACTTTATGGTTGCTAATCATTTTATTAATTATATTTAGCTTAAATAAATAATTGTACGATATATTGATTTGGTTATAGTTATTACTAATATTATCTTAGATTAGAATTTTTTTTGTTTATTTATTTAAAAATATCATATTTGTCAAAAATACCATTTTAAAAATGATTAATGAGACGAATAACTTTTTGGTCGTTGAGTTGTTAGGACGTAAGTTTACATCATTATTTCAATTATCATATTTTCTTATAAAAAAATAGGATTAAAAAAGGAATGGGTGAATGTACATTTATTTGTTCCTCAAATAATCGAAGGCTTAACATACGCTTTTTCCCGAATCGATTGCCCATCTTCTATTAAAAGACACCTTTAATTAACTTAGATTAAAAAGGGAATGGGTGAATGTACATTCACTTGTTCCTCGAGTAATCGAAAACTTAGTGTACACTTTGTCTGGATCGGTTACTCGTCTTCCGCGAAAATGATTTTTACAAATAACTTGGATTAAAAGGAGAATGTGTGAATGTACATTAAATTGTTTCTCGAGTAATCGAAGACTTAGGCACACTTTTCTCGAGTTGGTTATTCATCTTCTCCCTAAAAACAGTCTCAACTAATCAAACTTTTTTTCCTTAGTACAATAAAAAATCAAACTTTTTCATAAACAGAAGATTTGTATCCATTCTAACACAATACAAACAAACGTTTAAGCCTCCTGGATGCAAGCATACAACCCATGTTTAACCTCTAGAATTCAACCTAAACATCGTTCATTAAAATCAACTGACAAACAAACATTTACTATCCACGAACCATGATGCTTTGAGTTTCCCATTCCATCTGGGAATACGTAGGAGCAAGATTCAACATCTTGTCAAGTACCCTAATAAAAATAACTATTTTTACCTTTTGTTTCTCTTTTTAAAACATCTTTTTTATAAACAAAAGAACTTCAAACACTTTTTTAAACTAAACACTCACAAAACTAACTAGAAGGTTCTCGTTGAATACAACAGGTGTAAGGGGGTGCTAATACCTTTTTCTCTTATAACCGACTCCCAAATTCGAAATTGTTTGCGACGATCATGTTTTCGTCCTTCAAGGGTTTTATCTATGTTTACCTTTAAAAAGAAAACTTCGGTGGCGACTCAGTTGTATTTCGAGAGTTCATTACGCTTAGGTATTTTTCACACCTCGACACCATCATGTGATGGATCACTGTGTAACCTAGTTTTTCTCAACTTTGTTGGCCAATGACCAGCTCATGACCACAATAACTTTTGACAACTATCCCAAATTATGTTTTCTAGGGACAAGAATATGGTTTACCACATTGTGAATTAACCGAATGTACACTACCATGAGAAAAGGAGAAGGAATGTTAGAGTTTGGATCTTGCAGTAAGGATAAAGAACCGCAAGAGATAAAATCACCACCTTGATTAATTTCCATGTAGTAAGGACAAGAGCAAGGAGGATTGAATATTTCACCAAACTCTTCAAGTGACAGAGATATCTTATACTTATTGACTTCAGATGTGAGACCTCATTTTGCATATCTAAGGTTGCCATAGAACATATTTACTAGAGTTAGAAAATCTCCACCGATGTATCACAGATAAGCTTCTCAAACATATTTAAGAATTCATTATCTTTGAGAATGTTCACCTCTCAAAAGTAGGAAGGCAAGATTTATATGGAGGCAAACTCCATGTTCATCTCTTGCTATGTGGTTGAGAATTCTTCCAAAAAGTAGGTTGGAGCGGAAGAGTTGGCTGGTGTTCATACTCTCTTTGGTGCCATGATTATGGATAAATACTAAGTATATTTCACACAAGTTTGCAACAAATGACAATTAGAGAAGAAGAAGATGAAGAGAATATAAGATGAGATAAATAATAGAGTCAAGAGAATATAATTTAGATTTTTTTATTTCTTTATAACTTATTTGTCCTTATCTTATAATATATCTTTATCTATAATTATGACTATATTTATCATTACTACATGTTATTAGTCTTAATTAGACGTAGGTCACGAGGACAATCCAAAAGATGAACCTCGTGTAAAGTAAAATGTCTCAAAACTTTATTTTACCATATGATTTTTACGAGCTTAAAGAATGTCTCTATGAAAGTAGATACAACTTTAGATATCAAACCTATGGACTGAAAGGTGAAAATTGATATCTGAACTTAAAAACCAGACGAATAAGCAGATACATGAAAATAGTTTATGCCTATTTGAGAAATCACATACAAATGCAAATATCCATTCTTAAGGAATCATGTTGGTGTACCAAGCTATAAAAATTAAAGGGTTTAGTGACTTAGGATACAAAAATATGCTTTGAAAGAAGATATAACCCATGGGTTTTTATTATTTCTTTAAAAACTAAAATTTTCCAAAACATAGTAGAGGGGCACTGCTTTATTAATTATCTAAAACGATGATAAGTTAATTTTTTTTATTTAATTTATAAATCAATAAAAAAACTAACTTATCATTGTTTTAGACAATTAATAAATATTTAAATTTGATAATCTAAATAGTCTTGAGCAGAATGATACTTTTTTTAGTATTCCGATAAAACTGTACGCTTGCAGCTTATTGATAAAATGTATAAGTGCAGTTTGACAACCTAGGGGACCCAAGTTAGTCCTAGTTGAAAACCACGTTTTCAACAATGCTAAAATCTTCAACGAATCCAAAGGAAAACGAGTGGAAAGTGAAAAGAGAAAACGAGAGTTAGTTTCATCATTAGAGAGAGTGGTCTCAATGAGATCCTTGGTGGACAAGACTATGATAAAGCCATAAACTCATTAGTAAATGGTGTTCAAAGGTGTGAAAGATAACATAAAGCCATAATTTCGAAAGATAACGTCATACATGGGAAATTACATAGAGGATAAAAACTATAAATCCCATCATTAATATTATGGAGGATTATAACCCATTATTTTAGTTCCCCAAAAATCGTCTAGGCATCTAAGTTTTGAAGAACGTCAGGGCCATAATAGTTGGACCGATAACCCAAAAAAAGATGATTAACATAATTTTCCATAAATGTCATTGCATTAGGAACTATGAACTTTCTAGGAGGATATGATTAAAAGTCATCCATAGATACTTTCTTAGAACTATATGTCAGAAAGGGAACAAGCACCACTAGAAGAAGGAGGCAAAGTCACCACCCAAATTCATTAGCGCCACTACAAGCAAGATCCTACCCCAACCATAATAAAAATAAAAAATTTAAACAAAGACTACCAATATTATAAGAAAAATTCATATCAAAGGAAACAAACACATAGAAAACTATTTACAATCCTAAACGCAGTAATAAGAAAAAACAAAAAGACTTACCCAAAATATTCACATTAGTGCCACAAAGAATCCACCCAACAAAGAAGATGAGTGAGGGAAACTCCAAGAGATTTGAATTTCACTACAAAGTTAGAGAGGAAAAGAAACCCAAGTGAACAAAGAAAATTCTATTTATAGGGAAACTTCATAGTAGAATATCAACCACGGGAGGGCACCTAGATTAAAACAAATCATCATAGCTACATTTTCCTTACGCCACAATTACCATTCTTAGGTGTAGAGTGAGAAATACACATTAATTATGCCTTTTACCTTAAATCATTAAGGACATCCCTAGTGAGACACGTTGTGCCAAGAAAAAAATGCAATAGTCATAAAAGGAATGATCCAAAATAGTCCTAACCGTCAGAAATATCACGTTTCAACAAAAAACTAGCTCCAAGATTATAACGAAGTCATAACTTAAAAGTCACAATCTCATCACAACTATTAATGAAAACCCTCATCTTACACGTCAGGAACAACAAATATGTTGGATGAAGGCTGTTATATTCTAAGGGTCTTTTGGACCCTTGGAAAAGGGAATGAGATAACTCAAAGATCAAATGAAGTCATAAGGAGTAAAGAGACGCTGATAAAGACGATCTATGATCATAAGCCACACCTTAACTACGTCAGACTTGGTTTTGAGGGCAACTGTTTCTGTATGGGCCTGAGGTGTATTTAGCAGCCCAATAAGATGTCTAGTCCATGATAAATATGTCAAGCCTATTATGTACCACAAAAAACGAGGGCATCTAATCAAATATGAGATTGTCACAATGACGTCATAGAATGGGGGTGTTATTCTTCCAACTATAAATCCACCCAGAGAAGGTTCTAAGACATCAAGAACAATCATGTACCTTCCCTAAAAACACATAATCGATGGAAATGATTGAAGAAAAACAATCAGATAACATAATAAATTATACTATGACACTTGTTGCATCAGACAAGGAAAACACATAATAAAGTTCGAGACCCTCAAAATCATAGAGTTAACTTTAAAAAGGAAGCTAGAAATCAAATTAATGTACACACTTTTTTTGTTGCAAAAAATACCTCCTACCACCTTCAATAATCACTAACTTAGACGTTGAGGTATATGTGAATACCACCCCTATGAAATGTCAAAACCAAATTCAAGAACACACTAGACTTTCAAAAACCGCCAAACTTGATTAAATTCATATTTATGCGACTGACTCCTTTCAAAAAGATCAAATATCAAAAAAAAAAACTATTATAATAAATTTAACTTTATTTTACATATAATCTAAAAACAAAAAAAATATATTTAATTAATATTCAATCAATATAAAGTTAATTCTTTTTATTTATAATATCAATTGAATGGACTACTTAATATAATTATAAGCAATTTTTTAATCAAAAAATACTCTAGGAAGTATGAAGTCGGTAGAATATCAAAATCCCCAATTAGTGTAATCTTCTCCAACCCCATTAAATTCATGGGTTAGGAACTACACCACAAAAAAACAAAAACTCAAAAATGAAAGTCAAAAAAAGAAAACAAAATCATAAATAAACAATCAAATTGCCAATAGCTTAGTGTGAACATGATGTGATGGACCCCATAACCGTTCTTCTATTCACAAACATTAACTAGCCCACTTTCAATTAATTCTAATTCTACTACATTCAATTCAATTTCATACTCTTATCTCAATTCTGAATCCTCCATTTTGTTCATTCAATTCAATTCTTCAACAACAACAACAAACAAACACTGAAGAAAAATCACTTTTTTACATAGTTTCTCTGTTCTTGGATCTGACACTAATGGCGGTTTCTTCCAGAGGAACCAGAGGTGGATCTAACCTCCGTGGCTTCTTCTCTTACCGGATCTTTATCTCTGCTATGTTCTCTCTCCTCTTCATTGCAACTCTCTCAGTTCTCTTCACCACAAATCCATCCACCGAGAATGATAACTCTGTAAGTTCCTTTTGTGTTTTTTTGTAAAAAGTTTTGATTTTTATCGAAACCCATTTTCAATTTCGTAATTTGAAAACAACCCTTTATTTTAGATTCAGTTTTAAGCATAACCCACATGTTAATTTCATTAATTTGATGAATTTGGTGAATTCTATAAATTTGATGAATGAATGAACCATGTGGTAGTAATGAATTAGGTTTTTGTTTTTTTGTTGTTGTTGTTGGCAGGATCTTCCTACTACTGGTAATGCATATGTGCATAGAACATTTTTGGCATTGAAATCTGACCCTCTTAGGACAAGAGTTGATTTGATACATCAACAAGCTAAGGATCATATTTCATTAGTGAATGCTTATGCTGCTTATGCTAGGAAGCTTAAGCTTGATATTTCTAGGCAATTGAAGATGTTTGATGAATTGGCTGGGAATTTTTCGGATATTTCTTTGAAACCGACTTATAGAGCGTCGTTGTTTGAGTCGGATGGTCCGATTGATGAGGATGTGTTGAGGCAGTTTGAGAAGGAGGTTAAGGATAGAGTGAAGATTGCAAGGATGATGATTGTTGAGGCGAAGGAGAATTATGATACTCAGTTAAAGATTCAGAAGTTGAAGGATACTATATTTGCTGTTAATGAGTCGCTTGCTAAGGCAAAGAAGAATGGGGCGTTGGCGAGCTTGATTTCTGCGAAATCAGTTCCTAAGAGTTTGCATTGTTTGGCGATGAGGCTGATGGGTGAGAAGATTTCGAATCCGGAGAAGTATAGAGATGAGAATCCTAGGCCGGAGTTTGAAGATCCAAGTTTGTATCATTATGCAATATTCTCCGACAACGTGATTGCTGTGTCGGTGGTGGTGAGATCTGTTGTCAAGAATGCAGCTGAGCCATGGAAGCATGTTTTTCATGTTGTTACAAACAGGATGAACGTTGCTGCAATGAAGGTCTGGTTTAAAATGAGGCCAGTTGAAGGGGGTGCATTTTTAGAGATAAAGTCGGTAGAAGAATTCACGTTTTTAAATTCATCGTATGTACCGGTGTTGAGGCAAGTTGAGTCAGCAAAAATACATCAGCACTACATTGAGAATCAAGCTGATAAGGTAGCAAATGATGCACGCGACTCGAAACTTAGAAACGCCAAGTACTTGTCGATGTTGGATTACCTTCAGTTTTATTTGCCAGAGATGTACCCTAAATTGCGCACTATCTTACTTTTAGACGATGACGTTGTGGTGCAAAAAGACTTGACAGGTTTGTGGAAGATTGATTTGGAAGGAAAGGTGAACGGTGCTGTTGAGATTTGTTTCGGTTCTTTCCACCGATATTCACAGTATGTGAATTTCTCTCACCCGTTAATCAAGGAGACCTTCAATCCAAAAGCTTGTGCTTGGACTTATGGTATGAATATATTTGATCTGGATGCTTGGAGACGTGAAAAATGCACAGAACATTACCATTACTGGCAGAACAAGGTAAATTTCTTCTGCTTGTAGTCATGAGTATGAAGCACTGACATCGGAAACACGACACTGGTAATAATTTGAAAAAAAAAAGAATAAACTAAACATAATCACAAGTGTCGGTGCCGGTTTCGGACACCGACACCTTTTTTCAGAGGTGTCTGCGCTATAGAGCTTATAACTATTTGTTATGCTATTGCGAAAGCAATTGAAACAGTTTACCAAAATAAGAGATTCTTATCAATTAAGTTCAGTTTAGTATTGACTAGATATACAATTCGCATGTATTGTACGATACTGATAACCATCCTTGCTTGAATAATGCTCAATGTGTTCCTTTGCACAATTGTTAAATGGAACTCCCTAATTCTTGTTTTTGTATTGATTCTGTTATCAGAACGAAGATCAGTCGATATGGAAATCAGGGACATCAGGGACGCTTCCACCTGGTTTGATTACCTTTTACTCCACAACCAAGTCACTAGACAAATCATGGCATGTTCTTGGATTAGGATACAATCCTAGTATTAGCATGGACGAAATCAACAACGCTGCAGTAATTCATTACAACGGAAACATGAAACCTTGGCTCGATATAGCTCTGAATCAATACAAAAATCTCTGGACCAAATATGTGGACAGCGATATGGAGTTTGTCCAGATGTGCAATTTTGGATTATAGTTGAGCTTATCATGCAATCGTTTTCATAGTCATAATCTCGCAAAGAAGCGTCCAATGTGGCTTACCAAATTCTTACTGTACTGAGAAAATCTCATGTTAAATGTTGCTTGTCACAGGAAAGTTCTGCATCTTCGTCAAAGTATCGTCTATGCTGGGAATGCCGTCTGAGAATTCATTGTTGATAATTTTCAGATGCTAGGCAATAAGTTTTATGAGCTGAATTTCAAAATGTATACGATATAGTTTTTTGTGTTTTGAATTGTTCTCTAGTTTGGAGTATATTTATCATTTATTCATTTGCTGATAGTATTGTCATGACTTCAATTAATGAATAATGAGAAAGCACTAGCAATTATTTATATATATAACTTACATCCTTCTCCATAGTTACATTATTGATGATAGTTGATAAGCTATGTATCATAGAGAATGTCTATATGTGGGAGCGTAAATTATTTGCAGGGATTTGGCTCATCTTGTTGATGGATAATGCATTTTCGACCAAGGATTTTCATACGAAATGAGAATTTGCATTTGAGCTCATCCTCCGCAAAGCGAAGGTAAGGAATTCATAACTTCAAGCATATTTCCACTTGATGTTGATTCTTGTTTATTGCATTCATCTTTCTTTAAATCCTCTGAGTAATTTTGTTGCAATTGCAGTGAAGTGATATGAGGCGGTGGTTATGCAATTTTAGTTAAGTATTTGAAATGAAATTACATGAATAATATGATAACATTTGGAAAATGTGAACTATGCCTTTTCCTCGCTATCTTTTCATTCATGCTTTTTACTTTTATTTGTACACTGTTTTGATTAATTCTTACAGTAGTTTCATGTAGAAATGGTATTGCAATTTTAGTAAAAAAACACACATTTGGATATAGGGAAGTACCCTTTAGGCGTATATGTTTGGGTTCACTCCGAGTTTGAGAAAAGCATAATGAGTTGTCGTGGTTTTGCAAAAGCCACACTTTGGAGTTAAAATCACGGTGCCACCGTAATTCTGTCAAACTCATAAGGAAAAGGGAGATATTTTGAAACTAATTTATATTTTTGATATTATAATTTTACCATAAAATTCACGATATTTACCATTTATAATTTAAATATAAATTCATTGACGAAATATAAGTATTCAATTCGATAACATCAAATTTTTTTATAAAAACGTTACAGTTATAATATATAATTTAAAAAAGATTATTGAATACAATAGAACCTAACAAAATTATGTAAAACAAAAATACTACAATCATTAAAAAGAAACATAAAAATATAAAAAATAAAATAAAAAAATTAATTATAATTATAATGATGATAAATATGAAAATATAATTATAACTAATATGAAGCACCTCCCTTCCTCTCTGAAACCTCCAAATCGTGGGAAGCAAAAAATGACCTAGGATGAAATTTGGTCCTCTCCATCTACCTCCCCTACCCCTCTTAAAATTTGAATCAAACACATAAACTATTAAAAATCCCCTCCCCCTATATTTACCCCAACCAAGCAGACTCTTAAGGTGCATTAATATATTTTTAGTTATTAGTTGCTAATACTTTAACATGTTTAAAGGAGATACTAATTTACATTCACTTATTTTTTTAGAAACACATTTATAGAAGATATTATTCCCCTGTCCCAAATTATAGATCACTTTGCCAAAAATATTTGTCATAAATTATAAGTCATTTTATAATTCAAATGCAACATTAATACAAATTTTCATGAAATACCCTTTATTATTTATTATTCTTCTTTTTTCATACTCTTTTAATTTCACTTTCCAATGTATTTATTGAAAGATATTTTTGTAAAGTTATACATCATTTCACTTTCTCATAAAGTAATAATGGTATTTCTTAATTCGTATGAAATGGCTAAAACATCTTATAATTTGGGACGAAGGTAGTAATTTACATCCACTTTTTTTTTAAACAGAATTTTAGTAATATTTTTTATGTGTTTAACTATTTACAAAAAAATTAATAAGAGGGTGTACGCCACCAAATTATATTTGGAGTTACACCAAGAGTTACATTCTTTCAATAATATTATATCAGATACATATTTTTAAAATTAATCGCTGAATTGAAAGATATTTGGAGTTACGCCAAATTTAATTTTTAACAGCACCCCTACTAAAGCGCTTCTGGTAAAAAGCGCTCTTATAGGTTGCACTAAAAACAAAATAAAAAAACACGCTAAAAAAGCGCTCTTAAAGGGGGGGGGGGGTATGAGAGCGCTTCTGAAAAGCGCTGTGGTAGGGGGGGTGTATGAGAGCGCTTTTGAAAAGCGCTTTGGTAAGGGGGGGGGGGGGGGGGGGGGGTATGAGAGCGCTTTTGAAAAGCGCTTTGGTAATGGGGGGTATGAGAGCGCTTTTCAAAGCGCTGCTATAGGGGGGTTTAATGAGAGCGCTTTTTGCTAAAAAGCGCTGGTATAGACCAGGCTATGAGAGCGCTTTTCTGAAGCGCTTTAGTAGCCTTTATTAGTAAAAATTAAAAACAAAAACACGCTTTCACTTTCTCACTTTCTCTCTTTCGTTTTCTTTTTATTACTGTTTCTCACTTTCTCTGCAACCGAAAAACCCTCCCTCCGTCGCCAGCCACAGCCACCACCGTTCGTCCCTCCGTCGCCAGCCACCACCGTTCGTCCCTCCGTCGCCAGCCACCACGTTCGTCCCTCCGTCGCCAGCCACCACCGTCGTTCTCTCCTCCGTCTGACTGTGCAAGGTAATATGATTTATGGGTTTAGTTTTAAGGGTTTCAACTAAGGGTTGCATTGCAATTTGAGAATGAAGCATATTACATGTTTGATTAAATGTCTTTAGAGTGTTATATATTTTGAAGTTTTGTTAAGTTTTTATTGTTCTCTCTTAAATCTTTGTGTCTTAAAGATTCATCATGTATTAGAATATTCTAAACATAGTTAGACACTTAACCGGTTTAATTTGGTTGATGTAAAAGGGAATTGAAGATTCAGTTCCGGTTTTGATTTTGATTTTGAGTTTAGTTTAATTTAAATAGCTATGGCAATTGAAGATTCAGTTCCGGTTTTAACAAATTCTGATTCTGTTGAGCAGGAAAAAGTGCTTCCTTTAACTGATAGTATGATGGAAAGGGGTTTAGGGATATTTGGTTGGTTAGAATTTGTGCAGTGCATTCTTGTTTCATTTGCAATGTTCTTTGAAGTTCTATTAAGGTTCTCTCATCCTGTGTGATCTTTATTAAGTTTAGAGATTGTTTAAATCAGCCCCTGTACTGTGTGTTCTTTATTAAGTTTAGAGGTTTGAATCTTGGGACCGGATCGATTGCACTTTAGGATTTTTAGCACCGGTTAACTACGTGTTCAGGTTTTTCTTTAATAGTTGGACTGTGAATTCTGTTTCTGCTGATGTTTTGGATTTCTATAAAAAGGATTTCTTTCAAATGGTGCAATATATAGTAATTTTTCCTCTTTTTTTCGCCACCTGTAAGCTATATGATTATGGTATTTGTATTTTACCTTGCCCATATCTTCGTTATTATCAAGGTTATGTTAAATTAAGAAATAGTTTGGTGATAAGAATTTTGCATTATCATTATTATTTTACTATGCAACTATGCTTAATTTTATGTTTCAAAAGGAGAAAACTAGTAACACGAACTTCAGAATTTCATGTAAAAGGAATGTAAATGACCTTAACTGTCAAAAGGCAAACAAGGAAGTATTATTTGTAGCATATTTATGTCTTGGACTTTATGATTTTAATCATATTATTATTCTACTGGAGGTCTATTGATTTGTTTTGGTATATTTTTATTTAATTTTACAGTTACTTTGAAGAATCCGATTTCATTCACGAAGCTGAAGCCACCGTCTTCTTCCTGCACTCCCCTCGCCGTTTCAAACGCCGCCGTCTTCTTTCACGGTACCTGCCTTATTTTTATCACATTGTTTTGTAGTTTATCAAATATAATTTAAGTAGAAGCTTTTGGGTGGAACATTGTTTTGCATGGTTTGACTTGTATAGATTGTAAGCTTATTAATAGTGTACTAATGTGCTTTACTTTGTTTGATACAGGTTCAATGGCTTCAGATAAAGATGCTCCACCTGCAAACTCACAAGAAAACTCACAAGAAAGAGATGCTCCGGATACAAATGCTCCACCTGATACTGAAGCAAAAGAAGTTGCACGAGGCATCACGATTATGAAGGGAATCATACGACATAGAGACCAAGGATTAGTATACCCTTTGGAATGGAATTCTGAAAACTAACCAATTGGTCCTAATTCTGCAAAGTTGACAAGTTACATTGGTACACTTGTTCGTATGCATATTCCAATCTCCGTAGCTAAATGGAATATGAAGAGTGACGACTTGGATAATAGAAAAAAGGCGATTTGGGAAGAGCTTCAGGTATATACCATATATGGTTGTTGTTATTATATTGACGATAAATTGTTTACATTACTTATACTAACACACTATGCGTATGTTTTTTTGCAGAGGACCTTTGACATACCAGATGAGCGTAGACGGTACATGCTTAGTTTGGCCGGAAAAAGATATAGAGGGTGGAAAGCTTTTTTGACAAATAACTATCTTAAGGATAAAGATGGAAACTTTCTTGAAGAGGCGCCGGGAAGACCACTAAAGTATAAGACCTTCATTGATGAAGAAGATTGGGTTAAGTTTGTAAATCAAAGAGATGAAGATTTCCGGAAAAGGAGTGTCACAAATAGCGCGAGAGCATCAAAACCCGCATATCCATACAAAAAAGGGCGTATGGGATATGCACGCTTGGAGGATAAAATTGTAAGTAAATAGAAATGTGTTTTAATTAATTGTCTAAATGTGTTTTATTTGACGATTTTGCGATTTGTGTCAATGCATAGTTAGAGGAGTCTAAAAGTGAGGAAACCTCACTTCCTGTGCATGTGTTGTGGAGGGAAGCTCGGGTGGGCAAGAATCAAGCCGTCGATCCCGAAGTTCAGAGAGTGTATACTGAATGTGTAAGTATAATACTGTGTCTTTATTTAAATCAAATGTTTTTTAATATATAAATGATTTTTTATCTCCACTAATAATTATTGAAATATAAATGAATTACAGGAGACCTTGTCGCAATCGGTGTCCACCGGTGAGGATCATGATGATAGGAGCGTACTTAGTAGAGCCCTACATGCTCCTGAGTATCCCGGTCGGGTGAGGGGTAAGGGTCATGGTGTGACTCCAACCTCTTATTACAAGAATCCTAGGAGAAGAAATCCTTCAAATGAAGAAGTGTTGCAAAAGTTGGCGGAATTGCAAGCACAAGTCTCTGCATTGCAAAGAGATAAAGATTTGTATATGAAAGAAAAGTGCAATACTGCATCGGTGAGAGAAACTAGTGATAAAGCTAGTTTCAACGGTCAAAGAAAATTTCCCGAGGTATTTCTTACAAATTGTTCTATTTCCTTACAAATTGTTCTATTTTGTTAACGATAATGACTTTATATTTACTATTGGTTTAGGGCATTTCATCTTGCCAACTATACTTATCGGAACCGAGTTATCGACTAGTTGGCAAGGGAAAAGTGCACAACACTGTGGGAGATTTACTTCACCATAGACCGCTCCCGGATGGACACCTGAAAGTATCGGTGGATGTTGTAGTAGATCATGATGCGATGCTACCGGTACCTGACTTGGTCTCAGAGACGACATTGCTGCGAGATGCAATAGGATCATTTGTTGCATGGCCCTCGGAGCTCATTGTCATTAGTGATGAGGTATATTGAAAACGATTAAGAAATCATTTAGTTTTCGAATGTCAATTCTAAACCGTTTATTAACTATTTTTTACATTTTAATTTTAGATTGCTCCTATAAAACCCGCAAATAAGGGTAAAGGGATTTTCCAGGTGGAGGAGTCTGTTGCATCACTAAAAGAGGTACATTTAAAGTGTTAATAATTAATCTGAATCTAAATCTGCATGATTTTATATTTTACCTAACTTATATGATTTTTAGGCATCCGCTCGGGAGTCACAACAAGTGACGCAGCAAGTTCGTACCGTACCACCCACTGGTCCTCCGAAGCCAGCGGGAAAAAAAGGCGGTTCTTTTGTGCCTCGGTACCGGTCGACGCTCGCAACAATGGTTGCTATGTCCGATTTGAAGGACGGTGCGTTACGTGAAATCGTTATGGATGAGAGTGTCTTCGGTATTGAATTCAAGTCATTTATTGAACTTGGTGACTTGGAGGAGATTTTTAAGCATGATCAACTAGGCGTCAATAACATGCACTCATACATCCGGTAATATTCCCTCATCCGATATATTATTTAATTAGTCCCACAATATAATTTATTTACACATTTCAATGAAAATAATCTAATGTTTATTATGTTTTTATTTAAGGTTGTTGTATGACAGAGTGTTGCGCGGGACTCCGTTGTCTAACAGATTCCGTTTCGTGTCTTCCGCCCACTGCAGCGGAATGACAATTGCTTCGGAACGGGAATCAGTTAGACAGCGATTAGTCGATAGATTCATGTCCACCGGCAACACAGAATGTCTGCATCTTTGGGCGTATAATACCCGACCAGTAGGGTTAGTTTCTCATTCTTTGTTCATCTAATTTCTGTTTCTTTTGTGTATAGCCAAATTTTCATATAACCTATTGTTTTTATTTATAGAGCACACTGGTTGCTGCTTGCTATCAACCCTATAAGGGAAGTCGTGTATTATCTGAATTCGGTAAATGGTGAATGGACCAATTATCAGGCCATGAAGGACATCGTTGATTTGTAAGTGGGATCGTTCTAAATATATACTCGTGTATATTTATATATATATATATATATTTACTTATTTGTGGGATTGATCTAAACATATGCTTTTATATATTTGTTAATTAGATCAATACAAGTGTTCCGAAGTCAACGGGACGCACAGGTATCCCGAACTAAATCTAGCAACATTACTTGGATCCAAGTGCAGGTAAATTATTTTTCACAATGTTGCTTATAATATATTTATGCTACTTGATAAAACAATGCACAACTATAGAATCTTATTTGTTTTTCTATGTAGTGTCCGCAACAGCGAAACAGTTACGATTGCGGATACTTTGTATTGAGGTATATAAAAGAAATCCTTCAGGCAAATCAATTAGAGATTCCGCTTACGGTATGAATTTATAACTTAAGATAATTTCATATAACTTATTACATTTAACTAAATGTATCATTCATATTTTTTTTTGTTTTGTAGTACCTTGACGAATTCCGTGCCGCTACATACCCGAAACTTAAGTTGGAAGAAATAAAAGAGGATTTGAGTCATTTTTATATTAAGCACTTTTTCATGTAGGATTTGTGTCGATTTACTTACAATTTTATATAACATTATTGATGTTGTAATATATGATGTATATATATAATTTTGGATATTATTTTGGTATATATATTGTCTTACTGATGGCTGAAATAATATCGTCGAAAATAAATTACAGGTCGAAAATAAATTACAGGTCGAAAATATTACAGGTCGAAAATATTACAGGTCGACTGGGAGGATTAAATTACAGGCTGCACATTAAAAAACCTCACAAACCTACTAAAGCGCTTCTTAGTAAAAGCGCTGCCAAAGATTAATAAAAAAGAATTAAAAAAAAAAAAAAACGCAACATACGAAAGCGCTTCTGGAAAAGCGCTCTTATAGGGTGGCCTTTAAGAGCGCTTTTTCCTAAAAAAGCGCTCTTAAAGGCCACCCTATAAGAGCGCTTTTCCAAAAGCGCTTTCGTATGTTGCTTTTTTTTTTTTTAACTCTCACAGGGGGGGCTATAAGAGCGCTTTTCTGGGAAAAGCGCTCTTAAAGGTGGGCCTACGAGAGCGCTTTTTCTGGAAAAAGCGCTCTTAAAGGTGGGCCTACGAGAGCGCTTTTTCTGGAAAAAGCGCTCTTAAAGGGGGGCCTACCAGAGCGCTTTTAGAAGCGCTTTTGTAGGCTACGCCAGCGCTGGCTTTGGCAGCGCTTTAAAGCGCTGTTAAAGGCCAAAAAAAGCGCTTTTAAAAGCCCTACGCGTTGTAGTGCATCCAAAAAAGGTGGTCTAGTGACTGATCCTTCTTCCTTAGCGGTGTCCATTTAAACCGAAAATACTTTCTTTGAAGTTCAATCAAACAGAACAGAGTGCCTGCTATGATATTGTTAAACCTTAATTCATGATAGGTGAAGAACCATCCATCAGTTTTTATGTATTAAAGAAGTGCAAACACCTGAGAGGGTGTTTGATTGAAAGATATATATATATATATATATATATATATATATATATATATATATATATATATATATATATGTGGTGTATGGATCGTAATTCATGTGTATTTTTTTTTGTGACAAAATTCATGTGTATTTTTTAAGTACAGTGAATTGGGAAAGTTCATATGAGACAGTTGTGTATTATTGACTATTAATAAGTGAATTTCTTTTCATTGAGATTATGCCTTCTAGACGTATGTGACTTTGCATCGATCTAGGTTAACAATTACTTGTGTTATTTATTTTACTTCTTGTTATTTGTTGTTACTTCATTGCATTGTCTCAACATTATTATCGATTAAACATAATTTCAATTTTAGTTGTAATTTCAATTCCTCCAAGTAAACTTGACACATATTTTTATGATGCATTAAGGATGATTTGGTATTTAAAGTGTACTTTGTCTCATTAATAGATATGAATTTTCATAGTGTTATTTTATTCTTTATTTTTTCTTTCCTTAATCTAATAGTTAAGCCTTAATTAGTGATTAGTTGAAGAACCTCACTCACTTTTCATGTTCTAAAGAAATGAAAAAACAATTTATTTTTTTATTAAAAACATATATTCAACTTAATATATTAATTCAAATTTATTGTTAGGACAAGTCTACAATGCTTTTTGAAAAAGTAATGAAGCAAAAGAACGTATGCAATTATTTGAGACAATCACATGGGCCCTCCTCTAATTTTGACAATGAAACAATAGACAGCTGCCCAAATATCAACCGATGAAGAAACTTCCATATTATTATGCCCATGATTGGATATATGCTTCATCACAACACGAAAGAATCAAACATCAACAGTTGTTTGACAAATTGAAACTATATAGCCAAAATTTTAAGAAAAGAATAAACAGAAATTTCTTCCTCAATTCCACTAACTTTCATTCATTGTTTTGCCTTAACATGCATGCACTATAAATTAATTCCTTCAATTTCTTTTATATCAAACCTTTAGGATCCAATTTAACAACAAAACAAGAAGAGAGATTAATAGAGGAAAATTTATTGTTTATTTTTTTTTTGTAAGTGTAAGTGATTCAAATATGGATGCAGCTTCCGGTGGCGGTTTCAAAACCGTTACCTCTCCGGTTCCTTACCTCTTTGGTGGCATAGCTTTCATGCTTGCAATTGCAACATTTGCATTAATTGTTCTAGCTTGTTGTTCTTGTCATGAAAATACACCATCTACCACTTTAGCAAATGAAGAGAAATCTATGAAGAATGTGGAAATGGTGGTGGATTTAGAGCCTAAGATTGTTGTCATTATGGCTGGAGATAGTAACCCTACATACTTGGCTAAACCTGTTTCATCAACAAGCCATACTGAAGAAATGGTTTAGACGTAATCATCGCTTTGAATTGTGACTGTGTCGCGGTTGTGGAAAATGTTGCTGATTCATTCAAACCATGGAAGTATGTCATGACTGAAATCATCAGCATAATGGAGGGAAAAAGAAGAAAGAAAAAAAGACCTATTACCAATGTTTTCTTGTCCATTGATGCCTATCTGTACTATGTATTTAAACTCATGCTGATTGTATGAGATGTGAAATCATAGAGTAGAGATGATATGAAGTATATATGATTGTTTTAGATTTTATAGGGATGATTTTGAAAGAATTTATTTTGTATATAATTGACAATTATTTCATCTGAGTAAAATTATTAAAGTTCAGTTTTATTGGAGAGTAAAATAGAATTGGTTTTATTGAGAAGAGAATATGTGTATTTTTTTTACAAATTTGTTGTCTTATATTCACCATTAACTTTCTATATTAAAAAAGAATATTACTATCATTAATCCAAAAAGCAATATCCATGATTTATAAACACGTATCCACACCATATCTATCCAAAATGTGACTTCAATTTTTTTGAATAGACTTCCTTAGATGCTGCATTATAAAGTGATATCCAAGTGATGCATATTACTTCTGCTAAAATTGTGAGACACTTACACAATATTCCCTCTGTCTCTCTTTTTATTATTAGTCCATGTTATAGAATATCTTATGAAACATAGGCTATTTTAGACTTTGATTCTTTTTAAATTTTGGATAATCCGCTTTTATGTGTTTTTACTTTTCACATTTAAAGTGAAATTTTGGATTGATGTTGAAGCTTCATTCTTCATGAAAAATTTCTTCCATTTTTATCATTATTAAAAAATTTGTATAACCTTTTTTTCAAAAAGTATGAAGTTCTCATCTTCTTCTGGAACGCCTTCAACTTCTTCTCTTGAGTCAACCTTTAAAGCAATACTTTTGAATTTCTTCTCTTGAGTCTCATGCTTTTCTAGTCTTCCAAATTCAATCTTATGTTCTTGAAGTTTTCCGAATAATGCTGCGAAAGTCATATTGGGTTTACTTTTCTTTTTCGGATATCGCCATTACTTTCGGTTGCCATGCCCTGTTCAAGGATCTAAGTATTTTAAAATTAAGTTCATCATTAGTAAAAGTTTTACTGAGGAACATTAAGTGATTTGTCAAGTGCACAAATCTTTTCTGCAAGTCAAGGATTGATTATTTAGGCAACATTATGAACAACTCATATTCTTGACTTAAAGTATTCAATCTTGATCTTTTCACTTCAGTGGTTCCTTCATGAGTAACTTCTAATGTACATCGAGAGACACGAAAGATTTCATCCATGCTTAATGCCGCCTTCTTTGCTTTCTTATCAAAGAGAAATTTTTTCTTATCATCTTCATCCCATGAACTTTTAATCTTTGTTGTACCAACCCCATTGACAATTCTTGTAGAAACAAACATACAATTTTCTACAACACTCCTAACATCTTCTCCTTGTACTTCAAGATGTGATTGCATGCAGATCTTCCAAAAATCATATATTCACCACAAAACAATGGAGACTCATTGTTGCTACCACCGTCTCTAAAAACTGGATTTGTGGAAGTCATTCTAGATCTTTAGGAACAAGTTACTTATAATTTGCTATGATTCCAAATGTAAGTATGAAAAGTAATCTAAGAGGGACTAAATTAGATTAACCGATATTATTGAGTTTTTCTCGACTATGGTCGTTATGGATGATGTTTTTATTTTTCCAAAACTGATGTGAATGTTAAAGTGCTGAAAAATAAATGCAGAAAGTAAAGAACACCAAGATATATCGTAGTTCCCTTTTCCAAACAAGGGTACTCCAGTCCCCTAACACCCCTGAGAGACTTCACCATGTCAGATACGTTACAGTCGATCAACTTGACTCTCTTAACTATCTAACACAATCTCAAAGGCACATCACCTTTTGATTTTACAACATGCAAGAGAAAGTACACCATTTTCACTTGAATACAATGATCACTCATACTTTAGCGAACAAACACATAATTTGAATAATGAAGAAGATTTAGTACTTATATCAATTATGATAATTGATCTTCCCTTCCAAGTAAACAATTCACAATCAATAATATTTAAGTGCTCAGAACTTTTAAGAATGAAACTTCAGTGATGTTGTAAAAGTAATGTAGAAGTGTCACAAAATTTTTGGCTCAAAAAACTTAGATGAAAATTGAGAAATATTTGAATTTGAATTGTTTACGATGAAGTGAGTTTTGAAATTCAGAAACAATGACTATTTATATCTGAAATACACCTTTTGGAATCAATATAAATTCATGAAGCATTGCCATGATTTATAGACAACGTATAGAAAATGTGAGAATGAAAAATATATTGAAAATGTGTTACTAGTTCAGTGGTAACCGATTATCATATTGGCGTAACCGTTTCTGCTGTAGCTGATAAAGTAATTTTCAAAATATTTGTGGTTGTAACCGATTATAGGGTTTGGTTAACCGGTTACAACTGTAGCATTTTCTCAAAAAAATTAAAGTTTTTGTGTCTGTAACCGTTTACAGCTTTTATGTAAACTGTTACAACTGTATGAAAATGCTCAATTTAGCTTGTAACCATATGTTCTCAAAATAATGAATTTCAAAACAAGTTAGAATGCTTAGAGAAGAAAAATGCAATTTTGTTCCAAGCTATTAAGGTATTATACAAAGCATAATTGTAACTTGTACCTTATGTTCGTGACCAATCCATCAATGTCAGACATCTTTTAAAGATTGTTTGAATTCCAAGTCTTGTCATAAAAGACTTCTTTAAAATTTTGAGCTTTTTTCTTCTTTTGATAATGCATTTGAGTTAGATTCTTTGTCTTCATCAAAACACAAAACAATGGTGAAAGCATGTCTTCACAAGAAGTCGGCATGGAATGATAAGAAGGGATAAGTCGGTAGAAATGAATTCTGGACCAATATTTCTTAAAAACACCTCTACAACGGCGAACAATTCCTACTGGATCCAAATACGAGCACAGGGCCATATGCTTCTCAAGAGTGACAGGTTTCACCAACATGAAACGCTCTAGAAAAGTTCCCCCAGTTAGAAACTAAAAGGTCGAACCAAGGTACTTGGGGACGAAAGTAGAATAATTCTTGATCTCGTGCATCATCTAGAAAAGTACAATGCACGGATAAGAGGTCAAAGAAGAGCCCCAATGAAGGTTTCCAAGTCTTATACCCGACACAGAGCTGGAACACCGCCATGAAGGCTAAGGTTCTAGGATGATGTTGTGACAGGGAAGCTTTTAGGTGATTCACCACTTGCACCTCAAAATCAGAGAAGAATTAATGTATTCCCATCTTGGTGAAGAGACACTCGTACAAGGGAAGCGTGAAACCCTCGAAAGAGTTGCATATCATCTCATACAAACCTACTAGCCAAATCGCCCAATTTAGGAAATTGACAACTGTAATGTTGGCTCTGGTTATGATTTCAATTGCATTCAGAATAGAAAAGTCTCAATTATTTCAGTAGCCACCCAATGGTATCTACTTGCATTGGTCAGCTCTATTAATCAAAGATCCATATGGGCCAATACACCATCTCTATGATGATCACTGGGATTGATCCAAGAGACATATCCTGCTGCCCTTAGCATTCTATATGACGAGCAATTTCAGTGCAACTGGGGTCATGACCAGTTGACTCCTGGTATGTTTGGACAAAGCGATCAACATGTTCCCTCTGTTGACGTGCAACCTCTATATCTGCCTCACTCCAAATAGGTATTCAAAATAGAAAGTCAAAGTAAAATAAGGAAATGGTTGAATCAAAATAATTACCTTTCAAGTTATATATATATATATATATATATATATATATATATATATATTTATTTTAGAGGGAAGGGCAATATGAATGTTCTATTATGTTACATCAACATATTAAACAGATTCTATAATATATCTTCTGTGGAAGTAGGTCAACATCTCTATTGGAAAATAGGGGATTTTCAAGTGCATGCTCAAGTAATTATTACCTCTTGGATTGTAATTTCTATCTTATTAATTTCAACCATTCTCGTTGTTAGAAATCCGCAAACTATTCCCACGTCTGGTCAGAAGAGGTAACGACCCCTCTGAAATGTTTTCATCCCTGTCGGGTTTCACAGGGAACATGGATTCTGAAGTATTCAAGGAGAGAGCTTCATCTGATATAGATTCTCTAGACGACTCTTCCATATTCGAATCATCACTCAAAACGATGATTCCTAATTCAAGACCCCCACTCACAGAGGGGAAGAAATGTGATTCGAACTCCATTCCCCTTTTTGAAGATGTAGAATGTAACACCCTTCTAAACCCCGCGACAATTAAATAAAGATTTCAGAATAACATGAAACAAGGGTGCCACAATTCATAATTAAAACAAATATCAAATGTAATTGCCATGCATTCATTGAGGAATTCATCATAATACATAACAATTCATGCCAACACAACGGAATTTAAATCATACAGATAAGTTCAACATCTTTTAAAACTTTATTCATTCAAACTCAAAACAAACAATTAGAGTTATAAAATATAAACTCAAAACATCACGTCCCCCAGTGTTACATTGTATCAGAGTATGACATCTTACGCTAACTAAAACGCACTGAATCATGAGCTAATCCTCACCAAGTCGGAAAGCCGCTACCTCAATCTGAAAATAACAACATGTAAGGGTGAGTCTCATCGCAATTAACAAATATTATTGCATCATAAATAATAATACGTCATAGTTATATTATTCACCCAATTGTATCATATTCAGACAATTTCAACAAACACACAACTAGCACATCATCAATTCATAACACTGAAAACACATTTAATCATGTTATGAAAATCATGCATATGTAATGACTGACACTATGCATGTGGTACCAAACATCATCAATGAGAATAACCCACCGAACAATCCAACATCGTCAAGATACGGCCCTGCCGACACAGATTCCACACAATGGGAATCATGCCCTTCTTTGATCCAACACATCATCATGGATACAGCCTCAATAATTGATTATGAATGAATGCAAACATATATGAACATACTTATACCATCGTCAAGTCAATGAGTAACATCATCCAATACTCAATTCATCATCATCATCATCATCAAAGCATGTTTACATATGTTAACGTCACCAAATATTATCTAATCATCATCGTCAAACAACCAATAAATCATCACATGATTATTGCTTCAACATAGCATGTATTATCACATTTCATCACATATATGCACAATACATCATTCACCAAGCAATAAATCATGATTCATTAATAATCGAAAGTTACACCTCATTTCTTCACTTAAACGCATAGGTTATGTTATGAGGTCTATCATACTCAAAATGGCACTCAAAACAGGCCAACGGTTCAAAAGATACATCATTTTCAAGTTTGGACAATTTTCTGCACATCAAGGTCCGCTCAGCGGACCACTAGCAACACGAGGCAAAAGCGAACTTCCTTCAAACCTCTGCTCAGCGGACCACTAGCGACCCTGCACAGAAACTAGCTAGGTCAGGTCCTCCGCTTAGCGGACCCCCCTCCGCTTATCGGACCTGAGATTTTGCAGATTCTCAGGTCTGCAACAGACCCTGCGATTTCACACATTTAAGCCCCAAAAATCGACTCTAAACACCAGTTACAGTCATACAATCACAAATTACATCATTATACATCATCATACATCAAAACAACACATTATCAATCCAATAATTCATGCAATTTCATCAATTATAACATCCATAACTTAACATACCAACCAATTGACTCAAACGACATCCCTAATCAATATTATCATCTAAGAATGAGATAATAGATGCTAACCGGAGAGTCCCCCCTTACCTTAGTCGAAATTCTTGACAGGTCTCTCTCTTACAGTTCCTTTTCACGTATCAGCTTCCCAATCTCTCGTCTCTTCTGCTATGCTTTTCACGTTCCTTTTTCCTTTCCCCCAATTTCTTTACTTTTGTGAAAAAAGATTCTAATTAGTAAAAAGGCTTTACTAGTATAACACCCCCTTCCTTACTAATGCCACACATGGCCCAATGGCTTACACCAAACTTTCCAAATAATTTCCAAAAAGCCAAATAATTCTAATTATTGATTTAAATACCAAATAAATTAAAAATTAAAATTATAGGGTGTTACATAGAAACACTACCCTCGGAATCATTCTCGACGATAACAGGGATACCACAAATCGTAATGAAAATGTAATTAAAAAACTTGAGTAAAAGCTGAGGAGAAGAGAAGGTACCTTGAAATAGGCAAAAGCGCTTAAACGAGGAAAAGAGCTGGAAAGTCGAAGCTTTAGTGCTTTAAAGTTTTAAACATGAAACGATGGTTACTTTGGGAAGTAAGTGTTCTCGGAAAAAGGGGAAAACTCAAAGAGACAAGGGAAACTCTGACTACGAAAGCAAGAAATAAGTATAAATCTATGGTCAGATTTTATCTAGGGAAGAAAATCACACTCGAGTGTACTCGAGTACACAGAAAGTTGAGTCACATCACTCCATACCTTTTCAGATCACATGTCAAAGAAAAAAAAGGTGAAATGTTTCAATGATGGCATTGTATTTAATGTTCACATTTACATCATGCTTTGGCAAAACCAAAGTGGTGCATGCCAATTGACGCCTGGATGAAACTCCCTTGAGGACGACCACTATTATTGAAAGACTCCCCCAACATCAAACATATTTGACTAGTCTTGGGGGAAATTATTCCGTGCCGTCCAAAGACCCGGGACCCACTACTCTGCCCCGACCAAAGGCCTAATATACAACACATGGCTCATTACCTAGCCTACTCTGTTAGGCCGAATGTATAAATATCTTCCTAAAGGGTTCTAAGGTACACAATCTCTAATCTCCACTTTCACTACCAATTATCTTGAATCCTAAACTGACTTGGGCGTTGGAGTGCTAATCATGCAGGTACTCACCCTTAGGTCCACCGTATCAGATATAATAATACTGATTATCGGCACTGCATCAGCACCAATACCTCTGGTTCAGGAAGAACCGTAATTGCAACCTTCGATCCATGATGTCGCATCCACGTAGTGCATCAGAAGCTTCGTTCCGCCGTAGTTTTCGCAATCATCACTATTTTTGGTTCCGCAACGGAATAGTCTTCATATATTTTCGTGTCACATCAGAAGTCATGTCAAGCGTCAATTTTCCTCTTTAGTAATTTAATTAAGTTATTAAAGATTCAATTAAGCCATTCAACTTTATCTTCTCCATCAAGTCTAATATTCTAATGAAAAGAAAAAAGCAATGCAGCAAAAGAACGTATGCAATTGTTGGAGACAAACTCCTTGGCCCTCCTTTATCTATAATATAAGAAAATTAATGGCTCTGGAAAACCCAATTTTAACCTTTTTTCTTTACCCTCCACCTCATTGATTTGGGGGCAAATTGCGTCTAAAATTTACTTTTTGTAACCAAATTGTACTTTTGGTTACAACTTAAAGGTGGTAACTTTAATTTGTTTTAAATTACAATGGCTTTTGATTTTTGTAGTTAAAGTAGGACAACAATTTACTATTAATAGATATAAAACGTCCTTTTGTAAGTGATACCTACTATGTCAAAGTACACAATTGTAACCAAGTATGTATTTTTTTTTATAAAAAAAAAAACAAATTTCAAAAAGTAACAAAGCTAAACCGCCCTTTTGTCAAATGATAAAACGTTCTTTTGTCCACCAGATTTCAAATATTACAAATATTTTGTCCTACCTTTACTATCAAAAGTGTGAAGAGAGCTATACATGTTTTTGTCCACAAGCTGAAATAGTTTAACACAAACCTTTTCTATAATATTGCAAACCGTGCCACTTTTCAGCAAAATGGAATTGTCACTTCCTGAACCACGTCTTGTACCAACAAAGCATGCATATCAGCTCCCCAAATCCTCATTCAACCACTTCCTGTTGGTCTTCTTCTTCATTTCTCTGTGTTCACCGATTTGTTTTCAACTTTCTCTCTTCAAACACCTTCATCTCTCCAAAGCGTTCTTTAGTCCACCGATTTCTGATGGCAGGACCGTTGGAGCTGGTGAAAGACATTAATGACACAAAGGAGCTATGGAAAATAGCTGTGAGAGTCCATCACAAATGGACTGTTCAGTCCAAGAATAAGGAACATTTGTTTATCTGGTTTGTGTTGGTGTTGTGAAATATTTTTCATTTATGACTTTATGGTTTCTGGTTTGTGCTACTGATTTTTTCTTTTGGTTTTCGTTTTTTATTTATGTTATCGTTTCTGAGTATATGATTTTAGAGGAGTAATATTTTTGGTTTTACTACCAACTCTATTTGTTTTTCATTAACTGAGTTTATGGTTTTAGTTGTTGTGGTACTGGTTTTTGTTTTTTAAGTAACCTAAAATGTTGAAAATAAATGGACTGGTTTAACATGTTGATGGGTTTGTTATGCTATTCTCATTTTTGCAGTCAAATCTTATTTGTTTATACTTATGTCATTTTTATTTGATAGGGCTTCTTATGTTCATGGTTGTCTAATTTATATTTGCACAGACCATTATTTATGGTACATCTCTCCCATGTTTAAGGTTTAACAACCAGTTTTTTGTATTTCAGGCACCCGGATATATGGCATCCGAATATATGTAAACCTTTAACGAAGCAAGGACTTGATTTGTTGGTTTATCTGTTGGATTGGATCAGTTTGTATTGCGTATATAGTTAATTAAATGTGAGTTGTTAACTTTTAATTCAATGGGGTTATGATTGTTTAGGTGGTTTTGATTCCTACTCATTTAGAAATAGTGATGGAGTATGCAGTTGGAGGTGAACTCTTTTAGAGGGTATGGAATGCCGAACGGTTTAGCGAAAATGATGTTAATAACTTGACGATTTTGGAGAATTTTTTTCTTTATTTCACAGTTTTCGTATCTAAGTTGTTTTCTTCTTTGATTATTCATGATAGATATTTCTTTCAAGCATGTTGTCATACACAAAGATGTGAGATTCTATATTATGTTTTCATTTTGTCCTTATTGTGTTATTATTCAAACTTTTGTGCTGTGTTTTCTGGTTTTTGTTCATTTATATTTATTGTGACATTTCAAATATTATGCTTTACCATCAACGATTTTAACGGTTGAAATTAATTTCTGTGACATGTTTGGTTCATTGAATTTTGAATATTATGCTTTATATTTGTTGTGCACTTCCATCATTGAGTTTTGACATTTGTGCTCCATTCAATTTCTTTCAATGTTTGATTCATCTATTGTAGCTTTGAACCATAAGAAACTTTGGACATTTGTGCTCCAAACTGATTTTTGCAGCTCTGTGTTTAAAAATGAGGTGTTGAAAACAGTGATTAAAAATGAAGATGAACGAAATGAAGAGATCGTGGGGCCAATTTATTCCATTCAAATTTTCTGAAATAAGTTGAAGGAAATGAAGATGAAGGAAATGATTGGGTGTCTAACTTATTCCACGTATTCCATTCAAATGAAGATATTGGGCGTAAGCTCTATCGGTGATGCCGACGACCGTGCTCTGTAACCTCGCCGACAAACTCTATGAGAAACACAAAAATGTTGCTCTTGAGGTTTTGTCCGCTTCTATCTTTCATTGTGATTTTTTATTTGTGTTTGATGATTATTGCAATTTGGTGAAGATTGTTGTGGAAATAGGTTGAGGAGATTATGAAGCAGCTTGCTTGTGCTCGTGATGATTTTAGGTGGTAATGCTTATTTCTCCAAATAGCTTGAGCAACCACCAATGTCAGTTCAATTCCTCTTCTCAAATTTAATCAGATTTCCATCTTCTTGATTGTTTCATAGTAGTGTATATTTTATATCTTATCATCATGTTCTTCTTAGGATGGTCAATGGATTTCTTAAAACTGCTCAAGGTGTTTCTTCTGGTGTTACAGTGATGGAGTTGATTTCAACAACAAATACTTTCTTCTTTTCCTGCAAATCTAAGAATTAGTTGGCGACCAGTGATAACCTCAAGAAGAACCACACCAAAACTATTCATTAGTATTGCTTCCATCCTCGAGAAAAGGTTATTTGTTTCTATATGTTTATAATGACCATTTCATGATTTGCAACATGACTTTTATGTTTTGATCGAGACAACCGACAGTGATGATTCTTCGGACAAGTAAAATCCTTGCCATTTTATGCTGATTGATTTGTTTATTTTAATAGAGTATAAATTACAATTCCCCTGTTCTGAATTTTCTTAATCGAATACCACCATATAAATTGTAACTTGAGAGTTGTTAGCATATATTAGTGTAATTTACCATGTTAATGTATTTGTTGAGATTTTAAAGATGTTCCTTTATATTTGATATATCTCCAGGCAATGAATTGAAGCATTTTTAATCTTACTGATATGTGACAAAAGAGAGCAAGGAGAACATGTGAGAGCAAATTCTTGCTTGGTAAAAGTTATAAGCACTGTCTTAACATGTGAGAGCAAATTAAATTCAGTATAAGTATTCACTATTGTTGATGTTTATTCATTATATATGTGCTTGTCATAAAACAACTGATATGTTCTTTCTTTTAATATTATTTGAGCAGGCTAAATAGTAATAGTAATGTGTAGTTTGGAAGCTTTCTCAATACTAAGGCAATATGAGTGAGGATTTAATTCAAGGCTGAATCTCCAAAGTAATGATATCACAATTGTTGTTACTAATAAATTATATATTTATTAAAGAAGTTAATAGAAGTTCGAGTTGTTTCATTTGTGGCCATAGAGTTATGACAATCTTAATCACAATTCAATTTTGTTTTCACTTTTTAGTTTGAGTTTTTTTTTTCTTTCATGTAATCAGAGGTTAAAAAAATGCACTGGTAAAGAAAAACAGAAAATTTTACTTCCTACCCCTACACTTGCCTTCCCACCCCTACAATTTTTTAAAAAATGGCAATTTTACCCTCAAACACTAATAACCATTTTATTATTTTACTTTTTACCATTTTTCCAAAAAGTCAAAAAAAATTGAAATCTGCACCCCTACGCGCATCAAAAACGGAACACTTAAGGTAAGAGTTCCGGTTCACAAAATTACAAACCGGAAGACTTTTGAAAACAGTTCCGGTTCAGTTTTTTTCTTTCCCGGAACACATTTGGTAAGTGATCCGGTTTGTAAAATTTCAAAAAATCAGAAAAAAAAAATACACACCGGAACACATTTCCAAACTGTTCCGGTTTGTAAAATGCTCACCGGAACACATTTCAAAACTGTTCCGGTGAGCATTTTGGCCAAACCGGAACAGTTGGTGAAAGTGTTCCGGTGAGCATTTTACAAACCGGAACAGTTTGGAAATGTGTTCCGGTGTGTATTTTTTTTCTGATTTTTTGAAATTTTGCAAATCGGATCACTTACCAAATGTGTTCCGGTTTGGTGATTTTGTGAACCGGAAGAGTCTTCTGAAGGGTTCCGGAGCGTATTTCGTGGAGAGAAGGGAGAGTGTTTGTTCAAAATCAGTAAAAAGTTGAAAATGAATTTTTTTTACCTATTTATACGAGGGTAATTTCGTCCAAAAAATTTGATTGTAGGGGTAGAAAGACAATTGTAGGGGTAGGAAGTAAATTTTTCAGAAAAACAATGCTACCTAGAGGGTGCGTACTTATTCTACATTATAAAAATCATGTTCCTTAAAATTGCTAACAGGGTGCGAAGAAGTTGTTGTCACTTGATGTTTTTGCTCTAATGGGTTTTAAATGCTGTCAAAAACTAATCTTTACCTATAATAAAATATCATAGTTTATATTTAAGATAATCCTTAACTTTTTAAGATTTTATAATATATACATTATATTTAATTTTTTATTTTAAAAAATATAAAATACTACATACAATTAAAAATAAATCATAAAACATAATATTAAAAATAAACCATTAAACATAATATTAAATATTATTTAGTATCATTCATCAATTAATAAAATTATTTTGAATATTTTTATAAATTTTGTTAAAACAAAAATTATATTTATATACAGAAAAAAATACATTGTTGATTTAAATATTTTTATATACGAGAACAACTGTACTACTGATTTAAATTTTTTATAAATAATATCAAAATAAAAATAATATTTATATACGGGAAAAAATATATTGTTAATTAAAATATTTGTATATAGCACAAAAAATACTATTGTTATAAATGGAAACAACTTTATTACTGATCTAAATATTGATTAGTAGAAATTTATAGGCCATTTTATTCAAATTTATAAAAAAGTTTAAGGGAGCCTATTAAAAATATTGAGTAGATATTTATCTAAACAAAAATAATATTTATATACGAGGGAAAATGTACTATTGATCTAAATATTTTTTTATTTTATACGAAAAATGGTATTTATGATCCGAATATTTTTTATCCAAAAATAGTTTACAGAAAAATATTTATTATTGATCTAAATATTTTTATATATGAAAAATTTACTATTGATCTAGATATTTTTGTAAACGATACGTAAACAAAAATTATATTTTTATACTGGAAAACATGTATTATTGATCTAAATATTTTTATATACGATAAATGATTTTTATGATCCAAATATTTATGCTGCAAAAATGGTATACGGGAAAAAAATTTATTAATGATCTAAATAATTTTTTATACGAAAAAATCTATTATTGATCTAAATATTATTTTAATCTTCTATTTAAAATAAATATATTATAGAAACAAATGCACGTACCGAATCAGAACCCGTGCGTATGCACAGGTTTGTTACTAGTTTTTGACAATGACAGAATTGATAGGTTGCCCAAATGCCAACCGATGAAAAACTTACAAAATTATGAAAAAGAAACATTTCCCATGATTGTATATAATATATGCTTCATGATCATCACACAGCATGAAAGAATCAAACACCAAAAGTTGTTTGACAAATTGGAACTATATAGCCAAAAAATTTAGTAAAGAATAAACAGAAATTTCTACCACAATTCCACATGTGGCCATGTGGGCCATTTACGGAAAAAAAAATTAAAATAACCAGGTTTAATAAAAAAAATACAGAAAAAACCATGTTTTCGGTGTATTTACCAAACTGTCTAGGTTTGGGATTTCCGTTAACTGAATGCGCCAAATGAAATGGCGTATAGGTGTTAATTAGGGATGCATGCGCCAAATGAAATGGCTAACCCTAAAATTCCTAAAGCATGCGCCAAATGGAATGGCTCATAAGTCTAGGGTTTTGCCCTAGATGCCAAACCATTTGGCGCCTAAGTGCAATCCTTTTTCTTTTTTTTTTTCATTTTTTTTAATTTATTTTAGTTAATATTTATGAAAATATTTACTTTTAAAAATCCTATTTTATTTTTATTTGTTAAGATATATACGTAAATAAATTTGGAAAATATTTTTTGTCCTAAAAATGTAAAGCAGAAAACGAAAATCGAACTTGTAACATTGATTACAATAAAATTTAAAAACTAAACATCGGTTACAATTAATTTCAGAAACGATAGCAAAGATTAATGAAAAATACAACAAAATAATCAGCGACGTCCATCACCAAGATAGCCATCTGTTCCGCAACCTGGTCTTGTAATGACACGTTTACCGCGATCGTTGATTCCGCCGCGAATATTGACACCGCCTCTTGCCCTAGCTCTACCCCCACCCCTTCCCCTTTGTGCTTCTTGTTGGGTTTGTGTCACGGGGGCTGGTACTGGGATGTCGCGTGGATCGCTGTCTATGAATTCGTCGACGCCCCCATAATTATCCGGAAAACCGCTGTTGTAAAGTCGGCTACCCATTCCCTCAAATGTGCTTATTCGTGGTGGTGGAGTGGGGTGGGAAAAGACTTCCGGCGCATAGCATCCCGTAGCACTAGAACTACCTTGGTTAAAGCCGAATTGGTTTGTAGGTGTTGCGTAGCCGGAGGGGGCGCCACGGTAAGAGGATTCACCATGAGGACCATCGTCGGGACTAAGATGAAGGCTAGATGAACCGGGAGTTAGGTTTTGGCCGAATCCCCTTGAGGACCCAGCAAATGTTGTAAATCCGAATGGTTGTGAGTGGGTCTGATATTGGTCCGAGGAAGGATGTTGGTCTTCATACCCTTGTAATGGTTGAGATTGGGATTGGAACATATTTGATTGGCGGATGTTGCGTGCGGAACGGAGTTGTTGTTGTTGTTCGTGTTGTTGTTGTTGTTGTTGTTGTTGTTGTTCCTCTTCCGGTTGTTGTTGTTGTGGCAAGATGTAGTTCTGTGCACGGGGATCAATTAAATAGAACGGAGCTGCAAGAAACAAGTTAGGGGATGTGGCTGTACGATACCAACTCATGTATTCAGGAGAAGGTTTCATTTCATGGTCACTAACGGGGAAGTTTAGGACATACTGGCGACGGTTCTTCCACATCTGGCGCTGATCGGGTGCAAAATCCTTCCAGTGTTGGTGTGTCCATTGATGGTTAACTCTTTTTAGGTGCCACACTCCCAAGTCAACAGGAGGGTCGGGTATCCGTTGACGCATCCCAAACTGAAGCATCACCCGGTCACTTTGATGCATTTCTATTATGTTGTACCGGATTAAGCAGCATTTTGTCGTCCAAATTTCTGCATCCTGAGCTCTAGGCTCATACTCGCACTCGAGATACGGTCGCCATATGAACTGCATGCATGAGAGTTATACATTACTTCTGGAAAAAATATTTAAGGAAAATACTTAAAATAAAAGAAGAAAATAATTAGAGATAATACCTGATGTTGTCCAAGGTGATCAATTAGCATGCGGTACATTGTGATATTTGACCGCGGATTAAGTGTGAAGTCCATTTTTTTCACACAAAATCTACAACGAAAATATAATGATTTAGTTAGAATGGAGTAGAATGTGTAAGGAGAAAATGGTATACTAAAAACTTACCACAAGGCATACGGAAAGTCCCAACTTCCGTTGTTAACCGGGGCCATTATGGGCATCCTCCACCACCCCCACACCTGCACCAACAGGGCGCATCCATAGAATGTGCAGGACTCAGCAACCGCGTTTTTGCATAGTGACTGGTACAGGGTAGCCAGAACCGCAGACCCCCAGCTGTACAGACCAACTCTACTAAAATCCATTAGCAAACGAAGATACATAAAGTTAACCGTGTTACCAGTGCTATCTGGGAACAAAACGTTTCCAATAAGCAACATTATGTAACACCTAGTTTTCTGCAGTATGGTCTCTTGGGGAGACGCATCATTCAAGTGAAAATTTTTATAATAATCCTTTAACCTCTTGAGGTTAACACCTTGCCCCCTAGCACCAACGGCTCCTTCTATCAAGTCTATTCCAATTGCCTCTTGGCATAAGCTATTCGCCTGCATAACACAACCATTAATTGCCTTACCATCAACAGGAAGGCCGAGTAGCATATGAACGTCTTCAAGGGTGATGGTGCACTCCCCTGTTGGAAGATGGAAGGTGTGTGTCTCGGGCCTCCAGCGTTCTAGCAAAGCAAGAACAAACTTGTGGTCAATAGAAGACTCGGCGATCCTGCTAATCGGACCGAAACCAGCAATGTTCAGATATGGTATAATGCGGTCGTCCGGAGCGATGGTATGTTTACTACGAGTGCGAAAACGTTGAACGTTCTGAAAAGAGTAAGCATGCCCAAAAAAATCAGTTAGTTTATCAGGGACAGTTGCATGCATGAATATAAAGTAATACTGATACACTTACGAAGGTTGCGATGTTCTGGGGGGTTCCTCTGTGTGTTTCGCCCATGGTTAGGAGAGACATGGTTGAAGGCTGAAAATTCGTAAGCTGATTGCAAAAGGATTGTTCTAAGAGTAGATGAGTGATAATGGTGATGTATTTCCAGAATCCCAAGTGCTTTATATATTGATGAGGAAAAAAACGGTAACATCATGCATGCTTGACATGTCAACACAGCCATAAGTGTTTGGTGTTGCTTCTGCAGGATGTGTTGGCATGCATGCAGTCAAACTATCGGTGACAAGGCATGGTGGGATGCATGCAGCTCAGGTCTAGGTGACAGCTCGGGTAGCATGCATGCAGGAGTAGGAGGAATCCTGGCAGGAAGCTGGTCAGGAATCTTATCAGAAATTTTTACAGTCGCATGCTTGTTAACAGTAACTCCATGCTGGTTTACAGTAACTCCTGGAATCGTTTCAGAACATGCAGGTGGGACCATGTGGGACCAGGTGGGCCCCTGGGGGGTCCACACATAATACATATGCGCCAAATGATTTGGCTTATTCTCCTAAAATTCCTTCTTATGCGCCAAACCATTTGGCGACTTGCAGTTGAATTTTTTAACTAATGCGCCATTCCATTTGGCGCATTAGAAGGCCCTATTTTTTTTTTTTCAAAATTAGGGTTTACGTGTATGCATTGTATACGAAACCCTAATTGTGATCCAGACCTAAGGCAAGACTTCAGACCCTCTATAAATTAGGGTTTACTGTGTGCATCAGTACACACAAGCAAAAAATGAGATCTCGAATAAGGCCAAATAGCTCGCACCAGACTACAGAACCTCCACCCCCTGTGAGGCGTTTCGACTATCAACCGGACTATCGTCGAAGGACTGGATACGTCATTTTCTCTGCCGTCAAACCTCCTATGCAGGTGTTGTTTTGGAACATTCAAACCATGGACCAGCTTAAGAGAACCCTCTTAAGGTTTTTGGACGGAGAGTGGAGTCCAGGCGAACAAATCAGATCTATCAAGAGACTTAGAACAAGGGGCGGTGTTTTTCTTGAAAGACAGCGTTGGTGGGAGACTATGGAGGACGACATTCAATGCACTCGAATGATGGAGGACAGAGAAGACATTGTCCTAACCGTTGTAATTTCCTAGATGTCGCAATTTCTTTACCCTTTAAATTACTTCTGTACAGTCCAATTAAATGCTCTGAGCATATATTAATGAAATGTTTTTTTAACATTACCAAGTTTCCTATTAGTGTTTAAGTTATTAATAATTAACAAAGTTATTTTCCTCTGTATTTCACCCCCTATAAATATAGGTATGAGTGTGTGGAGTTGAAGTACCAACTCTTTCTTCATTCTTACTGCAAACACTAAAAAATGAACTCAGTTTGGGCTGTCGTTTTTTTTGAGGAAGGTAGGCACATGCGTGTCTGCCTTAACCCCCACTGGAATTTCCGGAGAATTGTTAGAGCCATCAACACTGGGTTTCGTCAACTAGATGGTCCAACCAGAAAAGTTAAACAGATAGATTACCGTTGTCCATACATTACGTTGACGGATAATAATCCAGAAGGCACCTACATGTATTATTGGGACCGTGTGAAAGACGATGTGGACGTGGATCTAATGTTTAATCTCTGATAGGCACGCTTCCATAGAGAGTGCTTACAATAATCCAGCGAACGGATGGCATGACCCCCCTTCAAAACACGTCTATTGTATTCGCCACATCGCCCAAAACTTCATGCGGGAGATCAAGGACAGACATCTAAGAAAGGCCCTAGTCAATGCTGGTTATGCATTGACCCAACCCACGTTCCAGCATTATAGGAGTGAGATTGTAATGACAAATCCAGAGGCAGGTACTTGGGTAGATAATCTTTCCAGGGACAAATGGACAAGGGCATACGACAATGGCGTGCGATGGGGCCATATGACAACTAATCTTGTGGAATCCATGAATGGCGTTTTCAAAGGCATCCGTAACCTTCCAATCACAGCACTTGTGGAGGCCAAATACTTTAGGATGGCTTCACTCTTCTCAACAAGAGGCAGGAGATGGGGTGATGTTAGGCAAGCTGGTCAACTATTAAGCGATAGTTGCATGAAATTTATGCAACAGCAATCGGCAAAAGCGAACACTCATCAGGTGACTTCTTTCGACCGATTCAATCGCACGTTCAGTGTGCGCGAGACAATTGACCACAATGAGGGACTGCCAAGGCAACAATATAGGGTTCTTCTTGACGAAGATTGGTGCGACTGTGGAAGGTTTCAAGCTTTTCGTATGCCTTGCTCACACGTCATAGCTGCATGTGCGTATGCCCACCGCGACGCTATATCACTACTGTCTCCGATTTACAAGACTCAGACATTGCTCAGAGTTTACAGTGTTGCGTTTCCTGTGGTGGCCAAGGAGGATTACTGGCCTGAGTATGAAGGAGAGGTAGTTTGGCACAACGACGCAATGCGGCGAAAGAAAAAAGGGCGTCCCAATAGTACACGGATTAGAACCGAAATGGACGTCCGCGACAAAATGGAACGAAAATGCAGCATTTGCCGTCAGGTGGGGCACAATATCAAAAGATGCCCTAATCGTGGCTCGACAGCGTCGCAAGTTTAGTATAATCTGTATTTTTTTTAATGCAATGTATCAGTTTCGCTTACCAACTCTTGTAACCGTTCACCTCTTGTAACCGTTCACCTCTTGTAACCGTTCACCTCTTGTAACCGTTCATCGGTCTTTCATCAATAAATTGAGCTTTAGTAAAAAACCGATATCGATAACGCATACATTACATTATTTAGGGTTAATAAGATTTTTACGAACTCGATTTATTAGACGTTTTTACGAAAATAATAGACCGAAATCGAAAACGGTACGCGAAAATACCCAAAACGGGTTAATTTTGAAAAAAAAAATGGCCCACACATAGGAGCCAATTGGTTTGGCGCCTATGTGTTAATACATGGCCATATGCGCCATTTCAAATGGCTTGCAAATTCTTGCCCTAATTTTTCTTCTTATGCGCCAAATGGTTTGGCTTGTGTGACATGCATGCGCCATTTCATTTGGCGCATTCTCTTCCAGTATGTCCCAAACCTAGACAGTTTGGTAAATACCCCGAAAAGTTGGTTTTTTCTGTATTTTATTTATTAAACCTGGTTATTTTAATTTTTTTTCCCATTTACGCGCAAATTCATAAATCATAGCATTTCATTCATTGTGTTGCTTCAAAATGCACTATAAATTAATTCCCTCTATTTCTTTTATGCCAAACCTTCAAGATCCAATTAAAAACCAAAAACTAGACATAAAATAAGGTTAAATATTAATAGAGGAAAACATATTGTTTCTTTTTTTCAAAGATTAAGTAACTGAAATATGGATGTAGCAGCTGGTGGCGGTTTCAAAACCGTTACTTCTCCTGTTCCTTATCTCTTTGGTGGCATAGCTCTCATGCTTGCAATTGCAACATTTGCATTGGTTATTCTAGCTTGTTCTTGTCATGAAAATTCATCATCTACAACTTTAACAAATGAAGAGAAATCTATGAAGAATGTGGAAATGGTGGTGGATTTAGAGCCTAAGATTGTTGTCATTATGGATGGAGAAAGTAACCCTACATACTTGGCTAAACCTGTTTTATCAACATGCCATAATGAAGAAATGGTTTAGACGAAAGCATCTTTTTAAATTGTGATTGTGTCGTGGTTACGCGGCGGATATTATATTATGGAAAATGTTGCTGATTCACTCAAACTTACAATTGTGACTGTCATGTAAAATTCAAACCATGGAAGTATGTCATATCACTACGCCAAAATTGGCTTTTAAAAGCGCACGTACAACAGCGCTTATTCACAAAAGCGCTTTCGTAGGTTTGGTTAAAAACAAAATAAAAAAACACGCTAGAAAAGCGCTCTTAAAGGGGGTGGGTATGAAAGCGCTTTCCAAAAGCGCTCTTATAGGTGGTGGGTATGAAAGCGCTTTCCAAAAGCGCTCTTAAAGGGTGGGGTATGACAGCGCTTTTCAAAAGCGCTCTTATAGGGGTCTTATAGGGGGTGGATATGAAAGCGCTTTTGAAAGCGCTCTTAAAGGGGGGGGGGGTTACGAAAGCGCTTTTAAGGAGAAAGCGCCGGTATAGAGTGGCCTATGAAAGCGCTTCTGAAAAGCGCTCTTGTAGCCCTCATTAAATATTTTTAAAACTAAAACACGCTCTTTTATTTTAATTTCCAGAAACATTCTGAAAGTTCTTCTTCTTCCTCTCACGCTACTGTTATTCCGTCGAACCACTCACCCTCTAAACCACTCACCCTCACGAGCGAACCACTCACCGTCCGTCTCAACCACGTACTCTCCGTCGTCTTCTCACCTTCAGGCCACCGCCGCCGCTGCCGCCGCCGTTCTTTGGGTGGGATTTTAGGGTTTTCTTGGTCAAAATCAACATCTTCTTGCTGCTTCTGTTCAGGTAAAATCTTCCCACTATTCTGGTCTGGTTTAGGCAATTTCAGCGAGGACTTTCTGTTTAGGGATTTTAGGATTTTAGGGATTTTAGAACTTGTAATTGCAAATGAAATTTCTGGTCTGGTTTGAAGACAGTAATGAAGTCAGTGATACATTCTTCTGTTATGGATATCAATAGAAAAATTAAGAGAAATATAATGTCTTAAAATGCTAGAAAGCAACACACTTACTGATTGATACATAATTTTGAACTAAAGTGTTGCTACTCTTGGACATTTTCTTCCACTCTTACCACATTTCATTTAGAAATGTAACTGAGTTTTTGAATACAAAACTACTTGCTGTTGCTGCCTAAATTAAGGTATCTCAAAAAATGAAAACAGAGACAATAAACATCATCGACTTCTGTGAAAGTTCTATTTTAAAATATTTGTACGGTGATACTACATATATGGTTATAACATATGTTAAATAAATAAATATTAAGTGACATAAACTTCAAAAGATAGGTTTTTATTTTTTTTAATTTGTAATTATAACTAGATTGCTTCTGTTGATGATGATGTGAGTTCTAGTTTTGTTTTTGTTTTTGTTTTTGTTATTTAGTGATGATGTGAGTTCTAGTTTTGTGATGCATTTGTGTAGTTTATGTCAATGGTGATGAAGGTTAAAGGTTATTATAGTAATGGTGAAATTATAGTAAGGCAATTTCATGGGTTTATGGATGGTTATTATTATTCTATTAAGTGTACTTTTATAGTTACTTTGAAGTCTATGGTTTCTACTTCTAAAATCATAGTAGTTTGTGCTACAGATTGCATATAGTTCCTTCACTTTTATGATATTTGTATTTAACTGCATCGTGCGTGTGTGTTTAATTTTACAGTTACTTTGAAGTCTCTAGTTTCTACTTGTACAACGCGGATTCAAACCTACCCATCTCCCACATCAAGTCTAACTCAGGTTACTATCCCTTTCTTCTTGCTTATAGTTTGTTATTTTCTGCTTATAGTTTATTGTTTATGGTTCTATTTAATATCAATTTAGTGTCTCTCAACCATTTTTTTGGTTTGTGGACTTATATTACCTTGAAATAAGGTAAGGTCTTCTTTAAGAAATCGGGTATTCTGATTAGGTATTCTGATTAGGTATTCTATTATGATGATAGCTATTTATTATCTTGACAGAATTCCTTAGTACCTGATAGAGAAACCAAGAAGCATTTGTTTAGCTTAATTAAGTCATGGATAAGACATGGATGAGATCAAACCGATTGTCGAAAGAGTACGAGAAAGGGGTATGGGAATTCGTTGAGTTTGCGGTTGCGCACTCCGAAGACCCGCTTCGAATGCCGTGTCCTTGCTTGGGTTGGTGTTATGGGGATAAGGTTGACGGGAAAAAGTTGGGATCCCATTTACTACGGTTTGGAATTGATAGAAGTTATACATGTTGGACAATGCATGGTGAGAAAAGTAACGGGAATGCTGGGTCGAGTTGTAATAGGAAGTATGCTTCAAACGACGATTGCACAGACACATACGATTGCGATCGAGTCGAAGAAATTGCAGAAGCGCTTGAAGAAGATCTTGCGGATTGTCCCAAAATGTTTGAGAGGTTGGTAAGCGATGCAGAGAAACCGTTGTATGATGGTTGTTCAAAATTCACAAGATTGTCTGCGGTATTAAAGTTGTACAACTTAAAGGCGGACAATGGATGGTCGGATAAAAGTTTCACAGAGTTATTAGCCCTTATGAAAGATATGCTACCAGAGGATAATGTTCTTCCCAATCGAACGTATGAAGCCAAAAAGATGTTGTCCTCTATTGGCATGAGCTATGATAAGATACATGCATGTCCAAACGATTGCGTTTTGTTTCGAAACGAGTATGCAGCTTTGAATGAGTGTCCTAAATGTGGTGCCCCTCGATATAAGAAAAAGTTGTCTCCTGCTAAAGTCTTATGGTATTTTCCTATAATTCCGAGATTTAGACGCATGTATCGTAGTGAGACCGATTCAAGACACTTGACTTGGCATGCAGATGAAAGAATTATTGATGGAAAGTTGCGACATCCGGCAGACTCACCACAATGGATGAAAGTTGATACTGAATATCCTGAATTTGGAAATGAAGCAAGAAACCTTCGGTTATCATTGTCTACTGATGGAATGAACCCGCATGGTATTCAAAGTATCTCGCATAGCACATGGCCTGTGATTCTTATGATCTATAACCTACCTCCGTGGCTATGTATGAAGCGTAAGTACATGATGTTATCTATGCTAATTTCTGGGCCTAAACAACCAGGGAATGACATAGATGTATACTTGGCACCCTTAATCGAAGATTTAAAGTTTTTGTGGGAGAACGGTGTGGAGGTTTACGATGGGTATAGGAAGGAAAGTTTCAACTTGAGGGCGATGTTGTTTGGAACAATTAATGATTTTCCAGCATACGGAAATCTATCCGGGTACAGCAATAAAGGTCAAAAGGCGTGTCCCGTTTGTGAAGATGAAACCGATACGACACGATTGGAGCTTTGTCAGAAGAATGTCTTTCTCGGCCATCGTAGATTCTTAAATTCTAATCATCACTACCGTGGGTGGAGAAAAGCATTCAACGGAAAGGCCGAACACGGTACAGCCCCGCCTTTTTTGTCAGGTGATCAAATTTTTGAAAAGGTGAAAGATGTGAGCACTCAGTTTGGCAAGCCTTTTGCACATTCACTTGTCAAGGGTGGGTGGAAGAAGAAGTCAATTTTTTTTGAACTTCCATATTGGAAGTCGTTGTACGTAAGACATTTCCTGGATGTTATGCATATTGAAAAAAATGTATTTGACAGCGTCATAGGTACGTTACTCAATATACAAGGAAAGTCTAAGGATGGCCTTAACATAAGGAAGGACATGGTAAACATGGGAATGAGAACTGAATTGGGACCCGTGACGAAAGGAAGACGAACATATCTGCCACCTGCTGTTTACACTCTATCTAGAAAGGAGAAGAAAACATTGTGTAAGTTTCTCAGTGAAGTTAAAGTTCCAGAAGGCTACTCTTCAGATATTAGAAGACTTGTGTCCTTGAAAGACCTCAAGTTAAAGAGTTTGAAGACGCATGATTGTCATGTTATAATGGAACATTTTTTACCAATAGGTATACGTTCTATTCTTCCAGAAAAAGTAAGAAGCGCAATAACTAAGCTGTGTTTCTTCTTCAGGTCAATTTGCAGTAAGGTGGTCGATCCCGCGATCTTACCAACATTGCAAAAAGAGATAGTTGTTACTTTATGTGATCTTGAAATGTATTTTCCTCCCTCGTTTTTTGACATAATGGTTCATCTAGTCGTGCATCTTGTGAAAGAGACACAATTGTGCGGACCAGCTTATATGAGATGGATGTACCCTGCTGAACGTTATATGAAAATATTAAAAGGGTACGTGAAAAACAGAAGTCGACCGGAGGGCTGTATTGCGGAACGATACGTTGTTGAAGAAGCGGTTGAGTTTTGTACTGAATATCTGTCAAATGTTCAATCTATTGGACTCCCTAAGTCTCATATTGTCGAAAAAAAAGAAGGAAAAAGGCTAATTGGAAATAAAGTTGTGACAGTATCAATGGTCGAACGGGATCAAGCGCACTTGTATGTTCTGCACAATGAGATTGAGGTTGAGCCGTATGTTGAAATGCACAAGATTGTTCTCCGAGATTTAAATCCAAATAGAAATGAGAACTGGATAGTACGAGAGCACAATCGAAGTTTCATACCGTGGTTTAGGGATCATATTTATTCAAAGTATCGTTCAGATCCTGCTTCAGTAACAGAAAGGTTGAGATGCTTAGCCTATGGTCCAACTGTAATTGTGCTTTCTTATAGCGCATACGCAATTAATGGATACACATTTTATACCAAAGAACAGGATGATAAAAGTACTATGCAAAATAGTGGTGTTACCTTGGTGGCTGAAGCAATGCACATATCAAGTGCGAATGACTTAAATCCGAAATTTGCAAATTTGTCATATTTTGGGGTTATCGAGCGCATTTTGGTGTTTGATTACGCGAAGTTTCAGATTCCTGTATTTGGTTGCAAGTGGGTTGAAAATAATAGTGGCATACGAATGGGTTAAGTTTGTAAATCAAAGAGATGAAGCTTTTCGGAAAAGGAGTGTCACAAATAGCGCGAGAGCATCAAAACCCGCATATCCATACAAAAAAGGGCGTATGGGATATGCACGCTTGGAGGATAAAATTGTAAGTAAATAGAAATGCGTTTTAATTAATTGTCTAAATGTGTTTTATTTGACGATTTTGCGATTTGTGTCAATGCATAGTTGGAGGAGTCTAAAAGTGAGGAAACCTCACTTCCTGTACATGTGTTGTGGAGGGAAGCTCGGGTGGGCAAGAATCAAGCCGTCGATCCCGAAGTTCAGAGAGTGTATACTGAATGTGTAAGTATAATACTGTGTCTTTATTTAAATCAAATGTTTTTTAATATATAAATGATTTTTTATCTCCACTAATAATTATTGAAATATAAATGAATTACAGGAGACCTTGTCGCAATCGGTGTCCACCGGTGAGGATCATGATGATAGGAGCGTACTTAGTAGAGCCCTACATGCTCCTGAGTATCCCGGTCGGGTGAGGGGTAAGGGTCATGGTGTGACTCCAACCTCTTATTACAAGAATCCTAGGAGAAGAAATCCTTCAAATGAAGAAGTGTTGCAAAAGTTGGCGGAATTGCAAGCACAAGTCTCTGCATTGCAAAAAGATAAAGATTTGTATATGAGAGAAAAGTGCAATACTGCATCGGTGAGAGAAACTAGTGATAAAGCTAGTTTCAACGGTCAAAGAAAATTTCCCGAGGTATTTCTTACAACTTGTTCTATTTCCTTACAAATTGTTCTATTTTGTTAACGATAATGACTTTATATTTACTATTGGTTTAGGGCATTTCTTCTTGCCAACTATTCTTATCGGCACCGTGTTATCGCCTAGTTGGCAAGGGAAACGTGCACAACACTGTGGGAGATTTACTTCACCATAGACCGCTCCCGGATGGACACCTGAAAGTATCGGTGGATGTTGTAGTAGATCATGATGCGATGCTACCGGTACCTGACTTGGTCTCAGAGACGACATTGCTGCGAGATGCAATAGGATCATTTGTTGCATGGCCCTCGGAGCTCATTGTCATTAGTGATGAGGTATATTGAAAACGATTAAGAAATCATTTAGTTTTCGAATGTCAATTCTAAACCGTTTATTAACTATTTTTTACATTTTAATTTTAGATTGTTCCTATAAAACCCGCAAATAAGGGTAAAGGGATTTTACAAGAGGAGGAGTCTGTTGCATCACTAAAAGAGGTACATTTAAAGTGTTAATAATTAATCTGAATCTAAATCTGCATGATTTTATATTTTACCTAACTTATATGATTTTTAGGCATCCGCTCGGGAGTCACAACAAGTGACGCAGCATGTTCGTACCGTACCACCCACTGGTCCTCCGAAGCCAGCGGGAAAAAAAGGCGGTGCTTTTGTGCCTCGGTACCGGTCGACGCTCGCAACAATGGTTGATATGTCCGATTTGAAGGACGGTGCTTTACGTGAAATCGTTATAGATGAGAGTGTCTTCGGTATTGAATTCAAGTCACTTATTGAACTTGATGACTTGGAGGAGATTTTTAAGCATGATCAACTAGGCGTCAATAACATGCACTCATACATCCGGTAATATTCCCTCATCCGATATATTATTTAATTAGTCTCACAATATAATTTATTTACACATTTCAATGAAAATAATCTAATGTTTGTTATGTTTTTATTTAAGGTTGTTGTATGACAGAGTGTTGCGCGGGACTCCGTTGTCTAACAGATTCCGTTTCGTGTCTTCCGCCCACTGCAGCGGAATGGCAATTGCTTCGGAACGGGAATCAGTTAGACAGCGATTAGTCGATAGATTCATGTCCACCGGCAACACAGAATGTCTGCATCTTTGGGCGTATAATACCCGACCAGTAGGGTTAGTTTCTCATTCTTTGTTCATCTAATCTCTGTTTCTTTTGTGTATAGCAAAATTTTCATATAACCTATTGTTTTTATTTATAGAGCACACTGGTTGCTGCTTGCTATCAACCCTATAAGGGAAGTCGTGTATTATCTGAATTCGGTAAACGGTGAATGGACCAATTATCAGGCCATGAAGGACATCATTGATTTGTAAGTGGGATCGTTCTAAATATATATTCGTGTATATTTATATATATATTTACTTATTTGTGGGATTGATCTAAACATATGCTTTTATATATTTGTTAATTAGATCAATACAAGTGTTCCGAAGTCAACGGGACGCACAGGTATCCCGAACTAAATCTAGCAACATTACTTGGATCCAAGTGCAGGTACATTATTTTTCACAATGTTGCTTATAATATATTTATGCTACTTGATAAAACAATGCACAACTATAGAATCTTATTTGTTTTTCTATGTAGTGTCCGCAACAGCGAAACAGTTACGATTGCGGATACTTTGTATTGAGGTATATAAAAGAAATCCTTCAGGCAAATCAATTAGAGATTCCGCTCACGGTATGAATTTATAACTTAAGATAATTTCATATAACTTATTACATTTAACTAAATGTATCATTCATATTTTTTTTTGTTTTGTAGTACCTTGACGAATTCCGTGCCGCTACATACCCGAAACTTAAGTTGGAAGAAATAAAAGAGGATTTGAGTCATTTTTACATTAAGCACTTTTTCATGTAGGATTTGTGTCGATTTACTTACAATTTTATATAACATTATTGATGTTGTAATATATGATGTATATATATAATTTTGGATATTATTTTGGTATATATATTGTCTTACTGATGGCTGAAATAATATCGTCGAAAATAAATTACAGGTCGAAAATAAATTACAGGTCGAAAATAAATTACAGGTCGAAAATATTACAGGTCGAAAATATTACAGGTCGACTGGGAGGATTAAATTACAGGCTGCACATTAAAAAACCTCACAAACCTACTAAAGCGCTTCTAAGTAAGAGCGCTGCCAAAGATTAATAAAAAAGAATTAAAAAAAAAAAACGCAACATACGAAAGCGCTTCTGTAAAAGCGCTCTTATAGGGTGGGCTTTAAGAGCGCTTTTTCCTAAAAAAGCGCTCTTAAAGGCCACCCTATAAGAGCGCTTTTCCAAAAGCGCTTTCGTATGTTGCTTTTTTTTTAACTCTCACAGGGGGGGCTATAAGAGCGCTTTTCTGGAAAAAGCGCTCTTAAAGGGGGGCCTACGAGAGCGCCTTTTCCAGGAAAACGCTCTTATAGGGGGACCTACGAGAGCACTTTTTCCAGAAAAGCGCTCTTATAGGGGGGGCCTACCAGAGCGCTTTTAGAAGCGCTTTTGTAGGCTACGCCAGCGCAGCCTTTAACAGCGCTTTTAAGCGCTCTAAAAGACCAAAATAAGCGCTGTAAAAGCCCTTGTACGGCGTAGTGTATATATATTCACCATAAACTTTCCAAAATGTGACTTCAACTTTTTCTAATAGACTTTTTTAGATGCTGCATCATAAAGTTACATCCAAGTGATACGTAATTACTTCTCAAATTTTGAGACACTTGCATCATATTCCATTTGTGTCTCTTTTTACTATTAGTCCATGTTATAGAATATCTTATCTATATTGTAATATCTTGGAATAATTTAGTTTGATTATAATTGAAGTTACGCGGCTTCGGCTTGTACAAGTTGAGGATTAATATAGTTGGGTCCCTTGTTATCACAATAAAAACCAATATTAAGAGAGGGTTTTTAGTTGGATTCCTAATCCAAATGTTGAAACTACACATTTTTATAACCTATGTAAACAAAAATTTGATACCTTTGTTTATATATGAAAAGTATGTACGTCGAATCATAATCTCATTCATTTTTTACCAAAAAGAAAACCAAATAATTATTCCTCGAGGCATATATTTAAAAAAAAGACTAAATTATAGATCAAATCAATTTATCTTCCTATTCTTTTTATTACATCTTTTGTTGTACAAAAGGAAGGGGGACGAAACCAAACCCTTCAAAACGGAATGAACCTAAAACAAGAAAAATCTATCTATTATGAACATAAATAGTTTGAGCTTATGTGAGAATGGAGTTAAGTTAGTAGATCATGAAAAATTTGTTGTAGTGTCAAAGAAATGTTCCAGTTGCCATTGAGATTAGGATCCAATACAAGGCTAGGTGATTGGATCTCATCTATGATAGGAGGGTCACACTAATGATGAGACCTAAAATTTATGATTGTCTTATCCCCAAGTAACCTATAGAGTTATCCATAAGTCTACCAAATTGATCTTTGATACCCCTACAATATATCCATCAATTCATTCATTTTGCTATCATTTATTGAACCTCAGTAAGTTCTAGTGTCAATGTTCCACACCCATGAATCTTCATTCCATGATCCCATTTCTATCACTTTATTTGAGTAGAAAATCCTTTATCCATTTGCTTTGACTTTTTCTAAAAATGATTTTTACAGTGTAACATAATTTTGGGTAAAAAAATTACAAATAAATTTTTCTTTAAAGCTTCAAATAAAAATTTGATTTTAATATTTATTCTTAAAATGTTATTTTAGATATTTCATCATTTTATTGAAACTTTTTTTAGATATTAAAATTTCAAAAAATCACTTAATTTTGAAACTATTTCAAATAGATTTTCATAAAAATCATTTTTGAAATATTAATTTTTGATAAAATTACAATTTTAACTATATTTTGATCTTCAATAATGTATGCTTATTTTATAGGATGTCAAAACTAGTTTTTCAATTTAGAAAAAAAAATATAAAAAAAACTTATAATATTTTGAAAAATAGTTTTATAAAATCTATTTTAGAAAATAAAAAGAAAAAATCTATTTTTTTTAAAGAAAACCAAACATTCCAAGAGTGATAGAAACATTAATAGAATTAATGAAGATTTCATTTCTATCGGTTTAATATTTTACAAAATATCAAATAATAAATATTAGAAAAATTAATAAAGTCTTTGGTAGATCACCAACAATATTAGTCTACCTTAAATATTTATTTTTTTTTGATAAAAGGATGGGCCTAAGCCCAAAAGAAACAAACTACAAAAAAGTCATTCGAGAAGAAGAAACTCCCGAAATATCGCTAGCTAACAAAGTAAACATAAAATCAGGACACGATCTAAAGATGTGAGGTCCAGGATCATAGGTCGAGCTCCTTTTGGCCATAGCGTCAGCACATCTATTAGCCTCGCGGAAGACATGGGTGAAAGTCACGATAATATCTCCTGCGATAAGAACTTTAATACTTCTAAGCACTCCATGAACTGCTCCCTTCTGTCTACTCAGGCCATTGAGCTTCGCAACGATGTTCTTGTTGTCTGATTGAAGCTCAATCCTACTGTATCCTTCTCCAATGGCATTTTTAATCCCTTCCAGCACTGCCCAAAGCTCTGCATCTTCACTACTACGAGTACCAATATACTTAGAAAAGCCTTTAACCCAACTACCTTTGTCGTCTCTAAGAACACCACCACAAGTTGCCTCCCGATTTTGCTTAACGGCTCCATCCACATTAACGCAAATCCAACCAACCGAAGAATAATTTGATAATTAAAAAAATTAACTATGAAACAAATATAATGTGGGGAATTTGAGGAGGACAGAAGCAATGGATGTTCAATATATAATTCAGACAATTTAGTTAAGTGATTAAAAATTCAATTAAGCCATTCAACTTTTATTGTCTCCTACAAATCTAGTATGCTTTCAGAAAGAAAGAAAAAAAGTAATGCAGCAAAAGAACGTATGCAATTGTTTGAGACAAACTCCTGGGCCCTCCTTTATTTTTGGCAACGAAATAATTGATAGCTAGCCCAAATGTCAACCGATGAAAAAACTTTCATATTATGAAAGAAAAAAAAGAAAATTTGCCTATGATTGGATATAATATATGCTTCATCACACAGCACGCAAGAATCAATTACCAAATATTGTTTGACAAATTGAAACTGTATAGCCAAAATTTTAAGAAAAGAATAAACAGAAATTTCTTCCACAATTCCACATGTAGACCCATTCACGCGCAACTTCATAAATAATTGCATTTTCATTCATTATGTTGCTTTAACATGCACTATAAATTAATTCCCTATACTTCTTATATACCAAACCTTCTTGATTCAATTAAAAACCAAAAACTAAACAAAAAATAAGAAGAGAGATTAATCGAGGAAAATTTATTGTTTTTTTGTTTTGTTTTGTAGTGTAAGTAATTCAAATATGGATGTAGCTGCTGGTGGCGGTTTCAAAACCGTTGCTTCTCCTATTCCTTACATCTTTGGTAGCATAGTTCTCATGCTTGCAATTGTAACATTTGCATTAGTTATTCTTTCTTGTTCTTGTCAAGAAAATTCATCATCTACGACTTTAACAAATGAAGATAAATCTATGAAGAATGTGGAAATGGTGGTGGATTTAGAGCCTAAGATTGTTGTCATTATGGCTGGAGATAGTAACCCTACTTACATGGCTAAACCTGTTTCATCAACATATCATACTGAAGAAATGGTTTAAAACTATGATAATTTCATATTCAAATCATCAGAACAATAATGGAGAGAAATTAGAGAACAAAGAAGGGTTAATAGTGATTTATTCCCTCATAATATATCTGTATTTTGATTTATCCCCTTTAAAATAAATTTTAAATACCCCTATAATTTTGGGGTACCCCTAAGCGTGTAAAAACTAAGGTGGAAAATAAAAAAAAATATTTGACAGGAGCAGTGGCGGAGCCAGAAATTTTAGACAGCCTGGGCAAAAATTTTACACCATTTGTTATGCATCTGTTTTAATTTTCATACCTTATTTTTACTAATTTTGCCCCTAATTTTATCCCTGATTTTATCTAAAAATCGACTATTACATTGGAGTACAAAGAAAATAGGGGTTGAGCCCGGGCGCCTGCCCGGGCTAGCTGGGCCTTGGCTCCGCCCCTGGACAGGAGGTAATTTTTCCATCTGAGGATAAAAAAGACTTAAAATTTTAATATTTTAGGAAAGTTTTTTTTTAAAAAAAAAAATTAAAGGGAAGTAAATCAAAACACATATATTACAGCGGAGTAAATGACTTATTAATCCAACAAAGAAATAATACTCCCTCTTATTAATGGTTTCTTGTCCATTGACATTTATTTATACTATATATTTAAACTCATGCAGATTTTGAGAGATGTAAAGTCTTAGAGTAGAAATCATTTTGAGAGATGTAAAGCCTAAGGTATGGTTGTTTTAAATTTTTTTAGGGATGAAAGAATTCATTTTGTATAATATTTTGAAATTGTAATGTACGAAATTCTTTATAATTAATTCTTTTGCTTTTCACCTTTTACATTCCCTTCGTCTCTCTTTTATTATTATTATTATTATTACTAGCGTTCAGACGAGAACGCCCATGTTTGTCTGTCTACTTTTTTTTAATGCATACAACAGATAAAAATAAACGTATAAATAGTTTTTAATGAGGTTTTTATTGTACGACACATTTTAAAAATAACATTAGTTAGACCCAATTAGTAGAATTAAAATCGAGATGCGCATAAAAGTATATGTATGTTGTTTAAACATACTAATAATATTATTACACTTAAAAAATAACAAACAAATATATTCAAAGACTAAAAAGCATACAATGCACAATTTATGTTGTGTAATCAATGACGCGCTTTACGAGGAAGGTCGAACATGAAATCCTTATTAAAAGAATTTTCTATTTTCCTGCCATTTTTTTCAGCAGTAATGCAGAAATGTATTAATTTCGCTATCAGTGTGCTTTGAGGTTTTACTTTATGTACTTGGTTGACACGTCCCTTTTGTGGACAAAAGTGCTAACTACGTGGATGTAGCATACCTCCGGTACTTTATAGATGATGCGGTGAGTGAGTGGAACTGGGGGCCGGTTGTTTGATATACCTATACCAAAAGCTGAATGAAACCTTTAACTAGAGGATGAGGCAACTTAAAGGCTCTTGCACATTGTTGACGGTACCTTTCATTCCCACTATTAATATTTTTTTACTTATATGTCTCTTATTCGTTTTTCAGGGATGAATCATTTCTCACTTCCACCGCATTCATAAATATGCTCTTGATATTGACTATACAGAGGTGATGCCGAGGGATGCCATGTATCTCTCCCCCATAGAGGGAATCCGACTGTGCTTCTGTTTCGAGTGTATCTTGATCGGACTGTTCATGATGACATCCTATTTTGCCGTTTGGGGATCACAAAGAGATTATCTCATTCGACTCCATCTCTTTGTACACTGGATGGCTGGCATGTGGGACCGACACTATGGTTAGGTATCTTCCGGAGTGATGCATGCGGCAGTTTGATATGTCCAGATCATACTCAGATCTCCATCTCAGACTGCTCCCGACACCATTGTCCGTCAGGATCTCGATGACATCTTTGAGGATTTAGATCATCATATGGTGCCACAAGACTATTGGATGATGTAAGCATCCAACATTTGACATTGTGTAGAGGGATACGTGACATGGTTCTACACAGTGTCACACCTTATCATGACACCGGATACTCTTGGACGTCCACATATGTCAGCTCATGAGGAGATTTTGGAGAACCAGCAAGTCGAGGATGACTATGCCACTGATCTCTTGTCGTTCTTTCAGCGGACACAATTGATTGGACAGGAGGCTTTGGAGTTAGGTATCATTAAGAGTGGCGGTCCTAAGGCGGTGGACATCGTAGAGAGGATGGTTAGAGAGGCAACGAGTGCGGTAGAATACACGAGGCAAAGGAGGGGTCTGGGGTGAGGATTAGGCATACGCAGTAGGCTATGCCTTTTTTTTATTCCAGAACAATTAATGTATAATATTTTACTATTTTCATAACAATATTTTATGTTTATCGTTTATTATTGTTTGATATTGCTTACCATCGTTTGTGGTTATTATCGTTTAACATTTTTATTCCGTTCGCATTTTTATCTAACGTTTTAATCTAATTCTGTATTAAAACTTTGATGAATTTCTAAAAAAAATCACTGTCAGGAGTAATTTCGGAAATGCATCTCTGAAATACCTTTAAAACGCATAAAAGATGCTTCCGAAGATGCATCTCCAAAAACACTTCTTTTGTGGTGCGTTCATAGATGCATCTTCGAATGATATTTTGAATTTCCAGGGTGTTTTTGACCACCACGAGGTGGAGAAAGAAATTCCCTTTTGAAATTCATAGTGTTGTTAGGCCCAATTTCAACTATTCGTTTGTCTCATGAACTTATATCACTGTATGAATATTATTTATAAGAGGAATGCTATTCCTACATCCAAAGGTTACAATTAAACCGTATAATTATACGGTTTGATTTTTTTTATTATTTTTATAATCAATGTTCACTTTTTTCAATACAAAACAACACATGTCTTGTTGTATTTTTTTATGGTGTATGTACATGGTGTAGGAATTTTAGTGTAAGCATAGTAATGCAATATTTATAAATATCATTTGACAATATATAAATATAGAGATGATTCATTATTGAAAAAAAATTAGAATCGTGAAATTTAGTTGTAATAATTTTATAGTTATAATTGCATTCATTTTAGTTGCCATAGTAAACAAAATGCTTAATATCTCAAAATAATATCAAAGATGATGTTATATTAGTGAGCAATTCTTGCATGGACACGACCATAAATCCACATTCTTAGGCACAACCAATAAGAAAGAGTCTTTTTTAAATTTATTTTAATTTTAATTTTGGTTTTAATTGGATTCATGGGGTGGTTGAGATTATGAAGGAGAGAGAAAAATCAGTATTTATTTTTTTAATTAATTAAAATTTTGTGATTGGTTGTGTGTAAAACAATTTCTTAGGTATGTGTCCACCTAAGAATTTTCCTATATTAGTTAATTCATTATAGTTGATTTTTTATTTTCAAATTTTTCATATTCTCTTTGCTTTTAATTATTCACTATTTAAAACACGTCTCATGTGCCATTAATATGATATTATAATTATTTTTAATTATTTAATCATATAGATAAAAAGATTAAATACTTTTTGCTAATTACAACTCTTGTACAAAATTTCAAGGTGTCTAAGAATTACACATCAGCGTCGTAGTGAATGATTGGATTTTGCCCAAGTAAGATGATAAAATCTCAAACCAAATGTTTAAATATCATAACCAATAATTTTATTTCCAAAATCCACGAGTGAAACAACAACAGTTCATGGTTTACAACTTTTGCGTTTCACGTGGTATTTGAACTAAGCTTTTTCTTTTCTTTTCGTTTTTTCATTGCAAATTATTTTTTATAAATTCTTATACTATCCTAGCTTAAGCAAAAATATAGTATTCTGAATTATTAAGTAATAAAACATACAAACTAATTCAAATAAGATTTTTCAAGTTCTGAAGTTTGGCCTTCAAAAGCCTCATTTGTGATATAGATATTACCACAAGTCAAAATACTACTACTACAATAATAATAGTTGTGATATAGAAGATGTGAATAGAAAGACAGGCAACATTTGTGACATTAACTTTTAGTAGTTATAGAAGCAGTGTTCCTAAAACAGGCCAATATCTATATAATGCACTGCACCTTTCTAATGGAAAACCGGTAAGGCTTTTACATATAGTAGCCATAGAACATGAATACTACGGACAAGAAAAGGTGAAACAGACCTCTTTTCACATAATAGTTGGTCATGAAACCGTCCTCATTATAACCGAAGATAAAACCCAAAGAAGATATCGCAGCATTGAAGAACGCAACCAGATAAGGGATAATTGTACTTGTAAGGACAACATATGATGAGATGCACAGCATGAAAATGGCCAAAACTGCAAATGAAGAAATAACTATGGAGGGTTTTATACATGACATTATAACCTGCAAACAACCAAAAAGGATAGAAGCGTCAATACAATTTATTGTGGTGTAATAAATTTTATTATGATGACTAAAGTATGTGATTTAAAACTAGTAATTCCAAATACAAGTACTTTCACATGACAAGAAAACAAATTCAACAGACCATTTATGATAGAGAAAACATTTGCAACAAGATTCAGAACTAAGACACCACATACTGAATGCATTAGAAAAATAACAAAATTTAATCAAATTAAAAAGTCTATGTTTATATTAGATTAACCAAACTAATTTCACACACAAAAAAAAAAAGTATTTTTAAAATGCTAATGTTAGTGTTCATTGTTAGGTGATAGGGTTTATGGGATTGAATTCATTGTTAGGTGAAAGTGTTTATGGTATTGAAAGGGTTTTAACAGTACAACTACAACATCATATGTGTTCTTATCTGTTTACAATTTTGGCTCAGGTAAAGTAAGCTCAAAGTTAACAAAACTTAAACAAACAAAAACTAAACTAATGACAGAAAACAAATGAAAAATATTGTGTAAACTATATAATACTAAAACAAAAACATAAGCATTTCTTGTTTCTTTTCTTATTGAAATTCTCTCTGCCTTTAAGAAACAAACATAAGCATAAGATATGCTACTGATAAATGATTTTATCTTGCATGAGACAACCTCACTTAACATTTGAACTCCAAAACCAAAGCTTCCTAATGTATATTTCAATGGGATACAATTCATTACTCCCAGTGGTTTATTTTGGAAATTAGGTTAGAGGATACAGATTATTTACCAAACTTTATAACACTAAACCCTGTCATTTGGAATCACACTTACGAGCCTCTCAGATTTTTATTATCATAGTGGATGAACTTCCACAATTGAAAATTAAGCACATTTAACATATATCTAAATGCATACCAAATCAAACCTTGAAAAACACTTATAGACAGCAGGCCTATTCATATGAACTTATATCAGCCAAACAAGAAATATTTCAACAAAAAATACCTACTAGCAAGCATGTTAAAATAATTTCAACAAATCATAGCCAAACTCATAGAGGCATTTCAACAAACACCTTTAACAAATCTGAAGCTTATACAAAAAGAGTATTCAATACCCTTCAACGTCACATAAAAATAGTTATGTTAACAATTTGTAGAATGGAGGTTATATTTAATCTAACTCTTGACAACATTGACTACTACAAAGAAGATGACAATAAGCTATAATTACTTACAAAGGAGAGGACAAGAAGCTAGAACTGCAAGTGTTGCAAATCGAGTGCCGCGCAGGAGCTGAAATAACAAGCAAAGTTATTATCAACACCAAATTCACAGTGAGCACATGCAAGAACAAGCAAAAAGATTCTTAACACCAAATTCACAGTGAGGAAGTAAAAAGATTCTTAACACCAAGTTCACATGTGAGCAATTGAAATTCACAAATCGAGCAAATGAAAGAACAAGTAAAAATAAGAGTGAACAAGCATAAATTCTGAGCGAGCGTTGATGCAGAAGCAAAATGAAGAAGAAAATACAAACCGTGAGTTGCAGAGAGAAGGAAGAGAAGAAGAGGTCGATGAGAATGAAGAAATCACGGCGAAACCCTAACGAAGTTTCTGGTTGGAGAAGGATGAAAAAGAGAACCAAGAGAGAAACTTCAGCTGCAAAAGTTTGATAGTTATGTTGAGTTGGTTATATCACCCGCATTTCTAGCATTTCAGTTACAAAGTTTTTTTTTTCTTCCCTCATTCTTTCACACTAATATATGAGATTCTACTTTGAGTTGTGAATGCTAATCATTCGTACCTAATGTTTATAGCGCATGCATCTTGAATACAACCTTACCTTCTAGTTAGTTTGGTTTTCAAAATTCGAGCTCAATGTATAGAATTTCAATAAAATATTAAAATATTTCTACTTTATCTTCTTTTCGTTTTTTTGAAGTTATACACTGTTTCCAAAAAAATTAATTAAAAAAACTAAACAAAATATTTGAGTCTATATATCTTAATATTCACTTTTAATTCTCTAACAAAAATTAAAAAAATTTCTCGTGCTCATTTTGAATCTCCTCATGTATCTCAATGGACAAAATCTAACATAATGAATCACATAAACAATTTTAAACTGACACGTGAATAATTTTAATCACATATTTTAAAGTAAATTAAAAATTATAAATAATATTATTAATATTTCATTCATTCTCAAACACCTCTACCAAAAAAAAAAAAATCATCTTCTGCTACAAGTTAACATCAATTTTTATCTTCACGTACAAATTCAAAATAGAATGAATTAAATTTCAGGAGAAAATGAATGATACATTGTAAACTAATTTGAATGGTCAATGCATCTTCATTAAAAAAAATTATTAGTTATTTACCTTATTTTTAATTTTAAATTGATCTTTTAAGTCATATACAACATTTGAATAATTATTTATTTACCTTCGACTATGCTAAAGAGTTGAATGCTGACGTGACATGTCTTACAAAACAAATTGTATTTTAAATTCTTAGTTATCTAAATGAAAAAGAGGAGATGAAAAAATTTAAATAAAAAATGTTTATAACAAAAATTACATAAAAAACAAGGTTTTCAGAAAATTTATCAAAGTGTCTAGGTTTTGCAGGACCCCCTAGAGGATGCGCCAAACCATTTGGCGCATTAGTATAAATTTTCTTGAATTAGCCAATTCATTTGGCGTATATGTGTTTGTGAAAAGTAAAAAAAAATAAAAAAATCCACATTTGCGCCAAACCATATGGCGCATACTCCTAATTTTTGTACTAATGCGCCAATTCATTTGGCGCATACTCCAGGGGGTCTTCAAAACCTAGACACTTTGATAAATTTTTTGAAAAACTTGTTTTTTTGGTAATTTTTTTTTTAAACCTTGTTATTTAAATTTTTTTTTCAAAAGAGGATGTTAGATACTTTGTTTGTAAGTAAAAGAAGGATGAAAAAATTAAAATTATATAAGTCATTTATCGTAAATTACCTTTAATTTTATAAGGTGTAGTCTAAACCTCACTTAGAAAATCATTATAAGATATATTAATGTTCTTCATTAATGTTTTTTCTCTTCATCAACTTCATTTTCATTGTCATCAATGTTTTTCATTTTCATCTTTATGTTCATTTTCATATACAATTTGTATATCTTTCGTATCTTCGAAATCATCTTGATGGATTACTCTTACATCCTTGAAATATTGTATAATGATAAACGGTAAAATAATAAATATGTCTAATAAATTAATATACGAATGAATGATGTATTTGTACATGACGAATAAAGAATGATCATAAGATAATGGAAAAAATAAATTTTCAGTTTTGGCACCACTATTTGCATTATTTTGACTTTTGAACTCCCTTTGATAAAAGTCAGCTTTATAGTCCTTAAACATATATTTTTTTGGAAATGTTTTGGTCTCTTCCCTTATTTATGTACGTGGCACATAGAAATGCTGAAATAGAGCAATCAACACGCTACCACATCATTAAATGAGTAAATTCAATGTTTTTAATTTCAAAATGTATTTCTAAAAGTCTTTCATTTAGTTTTGTTATTTATTAAATTGAAAAAATAACTTTTACATTTCCTTTAAGCAATTAAAACGTTAGAACAACTTAATCCCCAATATCCAACCCTAACTCTCTCAACCCCAGAAACTTGTTTGCTTCAAATCTCATCCATCAATCTGTTGTCATCGACGAACTCATAAACCCTTTTCGAAGTTCAAGACGCAAGGAACAATAATGGGATGAGCAACATTCCACCCATTCCATTGTTATCGACGAACAAAGAAGATGTCAGATTTTATGTGAGGTATGTCATGATTCCCTTTCACCTCGTTTAATTATTTTGTTCTATGGTTTTTTTAAATAATACAATGATTGCAAACATTGTTATTCAGACCATCTTAGAATCAATGCATTAGTTGAAAATTCATCATAGGGGAAAGTTAGTAGAGCATCATGTTAAATGGTACGTTGATGGATTAGTGTCTGAAATGGATTGGGAGTAGGATACAGACTACATGTCATATATGCAGTTTGAAAATTTGATGATAAATGAGTGATATAGGAATATCAAGTACATATGGTATTTGAACCCCAAATATAACTTTAGTTATGGCCCGGGCCCCTTAATTGTGATGGTGATGTTCTTCAGTTAGTTAAGGATTTAAAAGGATTTGACTTGGTGGATGTTTATGTTGAGCACTCAATTGAAGTGATATATATGAGTCCGAAATAGTACATGATTATGATGAGGATGATGGTCCAAACTATGTTGATGAGGGGGTTGATAGTGATGTTGAAGTTGCAAGTGATCATGTGCAACGGCTCTATATCAAAAACTTCCTTTTTGGGAATCTTAACGGTCATATTTGAAGTATTTGATCTGTTAGGCTAATCGATTAAATAGTTAATGTAGCACATGGATCGATTCTTTTTTGGGTGATTCCAACTATTATATAAAGAGACGTCTCCCTCGCTTCAAATCACGTCATTTTCCATCATTTTCATATTTCTTTGGAATTTTTCTTTCTTCCTCCTCCTAAATTTTCTATTTCACTATTGGGATGAACCTTTTCCTTACAAGAATTGGTTGGTTAACTCTTAAGGAGATGTGTGGACTACCCTGAGGCGCGCCAAATCTTATCGACATGCCATAATGCACCATATAGTGGATATTTTAGAGGAACCAGAACTACTACTAAAGCGTTACAATCAGGTTATTTCTGGACCTCTCTATTCAAGGATACTAATGAATTTTTTAAAACCTATGATAGATGCCAAAGGATATAAAGTATTTTCATGAGGCAAAAAAAGTTTTCTCACTAATATCTTAGAAATCGAATTGCTTGATGTTTGAGGCATTGACTTCATGAGACCATTTCCCTAATTCTTTGTAAATTTATACATCCTTGTAGATGTGGATTATGTTTTAAAGTGGAAAGAGGCAATAACAACTACCACTAATGATGTTAAGGTTGTGACAAAAAAATTTATAAAAAATATTTTCTCTAGACATTACACACTTAGATCCATCATTGGTGATGAAGACACCCACTTTTGCAATAAACTTTTTGAAGATTTGATGACCAAATATGGGGTTAAACACAAGGTTACTTTTGCCTACCATTCTCAATGTAGTGGGCAAGATGAATTATCCAACCGGGAGATAAAAATAATCCTTGAAAAGATTTTTAACCCTTCTAGGAAGGATTGGCCTATACATCTTGATGATGCTTTGTGGGCCTACAAAGTTGCTTTTAAAAAACCTTTAGGAATTTCTTCATATAGACTTGTTTATGGAAATAAAAATCCACCTCCCCCATTGAATTACAAAACAAATCCTTTTTGGCTGCTAAGAAATAGAATTGTCCAACTGGGAGATAAAAAGAATCCTTGAAAAGATTGTTAACCCTTCTATGAAGGATTGGTCTAAACATCTTGTTGATGCTTTGTGGGCCTACAGAACTGCTTTTAAAAAGCCTTTAGGAATTTCTTCATATAGACTTGTTTATGGAAAAAAAATCCACATCCCCCATTGAATTGCATTATAAAGCCTTTTTGGCTGTTAAGAAATTGAATTTCAAATTTGCAAACTAATGGACAAGCAAGGATATTAACACTTAATGAGTTGGAAGAGCATAGATTGTTCTCTTATGAAAATGTTGAGTTATCCAAGGAAAAAATCAAGAAATGACACGACATGAATACACTTTTCAATATCAATTAGTCTTCAAATTCACACCCTACTTTTAATGTCGAAATTCTCGACTAACAACCCTCAGATAATTAAATAAAAAAATTTAAAAAGAATCCATATGAATTTTGAAAAATAAATAAAAATTAAAATAACCATCTAGACAAGTCACGTCAGCAAAAGTGAAATTTTTTTGCCAAGTTGTGACCTAAGGGGCACAATAATCCAATCTTTACATTTTAAAGGAGAAATTAAGAAAAGTTTACTGAGAATAAATCGAATCTCGCTTACATCGCACGAAAAAAAAAGAGTATATTTAACCCTTTTATTTCTCATAATGATTATGTTGTAAACATCTCACTAGATTATAAATATACACTAGGTATAGATTATAAATATACACTAGGTATAGTTTCATTGGACACAATTATTATACATAAATACATTTTCTACAAAATTGTTGGTTGAATTCAAATGAGACATATGTTAAACTTGATAAATCACATTAGTAATATCAAAATGTGGGTCTTTTGACGCTCATCCAATAACCTAATTGTGCGAGTGTTTTCTTTGTTGAGATTTTAATTCCTTGAGTTGAAGCAGGTTGTTCGACATAATTAAACCTACTCTCCATTGATTAAGTCCATAACAACACGCTTAGTGCTTCCTTCATTCTTTAACAGCAGCCTCTTGTTAGTCTCTCTGTCACAAAAACCATGCATTCACAAAACCATCACAATCATCAACCAAAAAGCATCAACAAAAATAATGTAAGCAATGCATGTGATAGTAAAAGTAAGTCTCAGTGGCAGTTATGAAAATATGAGAACATAATTGAAGTTAAGATAACACGCAAAATTGGTTCACGAAGCAGTAAAGTAGGTGATGGGATGTAGAATTTAAAATTTGCAACACTCACAATACTGGTAATATTCACGGGGGATGTAAGAAAGGAGAGGAAATGTAACGGGGTCTGGAGTTGGATACATTGATAGTGGGTGTTATTAGCTAATATTTGAAAATTGATTTCTTGAGTTTTTCTTCTGCATCTGATTTAGAGTTTAAGTTAGATAGTGATTATATTTTTTTTAGTCTATGGTATATTTTTTTATAATAGCATTTGATTGGGAGTCGATGTTCAACCTTTTGTAATTCCGCCTCTAGTTTTATTGTTTTTGATGATCGTTATTAAAAAGTCGAGAGAAAATCAACCAGACATATTGAAAAAAGTATTCAAGAAAACATCTTACCATATCATGTAACTCTTCAAGAAGAGGATCTCACTCAGAAACACCACAAAGTTCATCTATTGAGTGAACCAAATTGTACTCATTCATCCTCAAAACATCTTTGTTTAAATCAATATGCTTAAAACCCATCTCCTCAAACTCTTTTGAAAGAAGACGAAATTGTTCTAAATTTCCCACTCAGGGTGCTCCTGCAATCAGAAGATAAGAATCTTGGAGTATGAGAACATAACATTATTATGCAGCAAGATTTAAGCACATTAAGTAAAAGCACAATAAGCTCAATATATTAAAAACGTGAAACATTTGAAGGTGTGAAATTCAGAATGATTTCCTGCAGGATTTGGTTAAGGGCTCTAACATCAATGAGTCAGAAACTTGCCTCTTGAGTTTCTTTCAATGTATGGAGGCAAGAGAGAATGAATGATTTACAATGAAAATGTAAAGTATCTTTCCAATTCTCAATCGTGAACATTGAGTTTCTTTGAAGAGTCTCCCCTATTTGAAAATTTCCAATTAAATTTAAATCTATTACAAATTGAGAAGTAGGGTAGTCAGTTAAATTAAAAAAACTAGACATTTAAATAAAATTAAAAATAGTAAGAAAAAATAGTAGATTGACACATTAGCCGCAATAAATATCAAATGCATAATATTGAAACAAGGGATAAACTCAGAAGGATAAACGTGATTTTTCCAGATATTTTACGCTTTATATATTTATAATAGATTTTATAGTTATAATTGCATTCATTTTTGCCCTAGCAATCAAAATGCTTAATGACTCAAAATAATATCAAATATGGTGTTATATTACTTAATTAATTATACCTAATCAATTATTTAATCATAAAGATAAAAAGATTAAATTTTTTTTGTTAAATTTAAAGAAACTCTTGTATAAAATTTCAAGGTGTCTAAGAATAACACATTAGCGTAGTAGTTTTTTTTTAATAAGCAACTGATATTAATAAGGAGTATGATGGATACTCCAATCGTCAACAACAAAGCAGAAAACTCCTACTTCTCAAAACAATTGGGAGGAAGGATATTCCATATGTGAAAATTACAATTATCTGAAAGAACATAGAAAGATTGAAGCCAAGTCCAAGATAAATAAACTACTCCCGTCATGCACTCGGTGAAGCTATACGCCTCATTTCTGAAAATGATCGCGTTTCGCCTAATCCAAATGCACCACATCGTAGCAAGCCAAATGACCGCTACCGTAGTCCTCTTAGCTTTAATCTTCACCTTATGAGAAAACCCCAAAAAATCCAGCAAACTCCTCCAATGATAAACCATCTAACGGACCAATCCAGTTAAACACTTTACACCATATTTTAGCGACAGTAGTGCAGCCCCTAAAAGATGCTGTAAATTCTCGTTCTCCGAAGGACAAAACACACATCGTTGATCTCCCCCTTCCAACACAATTCCCCTTTTTAATAATTGATCCTTCGTTGCTATTCTATTGTGAAAAATTCTCCACCCGAAAAAAAGAATTTTTGGAGGCACTTTAACTTTACATAGAAGATCAACATTAGTAACAATAGATGGGTGAATAGGCGGACCTGTAAGCTTTGCTAAAAAAATGTTATAGCATGATTTGACCGTGAAAATACCTTCGGGATTGCCTCTCCAACAGTAGCTGTCCGTCTCTCCTTCATAGGGTTGAAATTCACTTAACAGGTCGTAAAATTCCAGCCACTGTTGGGCTAAATCGCTGCTGTTATGGAACAGGACAACAGCAGAATTCCAACGCCATATTCCTTCTGTGAACTGTCCAGCATCCGCGACTGAAACTGCATCATCCCGAACGTTTGCATACAGCTCCGGAAAGACAAGATGCAATGGCTGGTTGCCGACCCAGGTGCAATACCATAATGGAAACGTCTTACCATTTCCAGCCTTGCATAAAAATTCACCTGCAAAATTATGGTGCAAGAGAGAAATATAATTATCGGAAATAAGAATGTCTCTCCACCAAATTGAGTCTCGATTGTGGACTACGGAGATATCACCGATGAGGACTTTCAACTTAATGTTGCTATATCTCGCAACAAGAATGCTACGCCATACCGCTTAATTATCCACTAAAATCCTCCACTTCCATTTAGATAGCAAAGCCAAATTCATAACCTCAACGTTATTTACGCCCAACCCGCCTTCTTCCCGTGGTTTGCAAACGTTGTCCCAACACACCCAATGTATCGGTCTCTTTGTGATGCTCCCATTCCATAAAAACTTTGATTGAATTGCCCGAATTTGTTTAATGATTAATAAGGCACATGCGTCCCATGCGTCCCGCTATATTGAGGTTAACTCCCTTCCAAACGGCCAACCGACTCTTTAACATCGAAAACAAATCCCTCCGCTTTGATAACTTCCGCGGACTATCTCCCACTTTCACACCAAGGAATTTGAAAGGAAGCTTATCAATTTTGCAAGATAAAAAAATTGACGCCGCTTCGAGAAAATCCACATTGACGTTAACTCCATAAATATTACTTTTGTTGAAATTTACCCGCAAGCCCGACATTAGCTCAAAACCCCTTAATATGGCCTTTATGCTCCACAAATCCGCGGTGTCTCCATCCGTTAGAATAACAGTGTCATCCGCAAATTGCAATAAATCCACACGCTCTTCTTCATTGATTTTGAACCCCTTAGAGTCTCCATTTACCATTTCCTTTCTCATTAAAGCCGTTGGGACCTCTATAACTAAGACAAATAGAAAAGGAGAAAGTGGGTCTCCTTGGCGGAGTCCTTTCTCGATCAAGAAATCCTTGGTGGTACTACCGTTAATTAGAACGGACATGCTACTAGTAAAAACACAACACTCCATCCATCTCAACCATCTTGTGCCAAAGCCCATCTTAATTAGCACGTACCTTAGAAACTTCCAACTCACCCTATCATAGGCTTTCTCAAAGTCAACCTTCAAAACAACACAAATTCTATTATTTCTCTTAGCTAAATCCATCACCTCACTCAAAACCAACACACCATCCGATATGTTTCTACCCGGAACGAAGGCCGTTTGGTTAGAAGAGACAAGCTTTCCAATCACACTTCTCAATCTTCCCGCCATCAATTTTGTAAGAATCTTATACAAACTTCCCACTAAACATATTGGTCTATATTCGGTCAAGGACTGGGGATTCTTGACTTTAGGAATTAGAGCAATAAAAGACGAAGTGCAACCTTTCGTGAGCCTAGCCTTAACATGAAAGTCCTCCACAAATTTGATAACGTCCAATTTTACCGTTTCCCAAAAGAATTTGAAAAACTCAAGCGTAAAACCATCTGGACCGGGGCTTTTACTACCATCACAATCCCAAACCGCTTCTTTAATCTCCTCTACCGAAAAAGGTCTTTCCAACCACTCACAATCAACGTCTTCCAACCTATCCAAATCCAAACCTTCCGGGACAGCCCTCCTTAAATCGCTTTCTTTGAAGAAACTTTCGAAATGATTTTTGACCTCCATTTTAACCTCCTTCACTCCTTCCATCCTACCCTCCACCCCGTCCAACACTGTAATGGAATTCTTCTTATGTCGCTCCTTGATAGAATTAAAGAAGAACCGAGAATTCTTGTCACCGTCCTTCAACCAAAGTTGTCTAGACTTTAGTCTCAACATGCTATCTTTCATAAGAAGTCCTTTCCAAAATTCACTAGAAGCCTCCTTCCTTGCTTCCACAATCGTGTCATTAAGACTACCAAAATTATCCACCAAAGCAAGATCTAAGTCGTTTATCTTTTCCACCTCTTCATTGATTTTTAGATCAATCCACCCAAAAACCTCATGGTTCCACACTCTAATCCGGGCCTTCAAAAGTTTTAGCTTTTCGAATAAAATGAAATCTCCTCTCCCATCTATCTTCAACTTTGCCCATTCCTTGCAAATGAAGTCTTTAAAGTCATCATGTTTAAGCCACGCATTGTTGAATCTTAAAGGTTTTGGTCCCCAATCGATGCTACCACAATTAAGACGAATAGGAGTGTGATCTGGTAAGTCTCTAACACCAATACTTTGGTCTATAACACCCTAATCATCAATCAACTTAAATGTTACCAAAAAGCGGTCAAGTCTACTCATCGCATTCCCATTATCTTTGAACCACGTGAACTTACCTCCCACACACGGAATATCAACCAAACCCATCCTTCCAATGAAATTTTTAAAATCCTCCATGCCTCTCTGATTGTAGTTATCTCCAACTCCCAATCTTTCTTGACTACTCACGATTTCATTGAAATCGCCTCCTACACACCACTCCTCATTCACATATTTTAGCCTCCTTTCAACCAAACAATTCCCCACTCCTCTTCTTAAGGTCAAGTTACATGGTGCATAAATATTATCCAAATTGATGTATAAGCCTACCCGGAGAATATTAATTCCAACATACCCTTGTCCTCTAAAACTGTAGTTAACCGTCATAGAACCTCTTTTCCAAAGAATAGCCATTCCTCCTGTCGTTCCTTCTGAGTTACTGGCTGTCCATTCAACCTCTCCTCCTCCCCAAAAAGAATTGGCTATCCTATTTTCATACCCCAAAATTTGCCCAACATATTTATTCATATTTCAGTCCATCTGACTTTCAAATGCTCAAAGATACACAAGAAGGAAGCATGCAGTCTTTCTCCTGAACAATAACCTCCAAATTAGGGTTTCTGATTTAATCAAGGAATTTGAACTTCTGATATCTCAAGTGGATTCCATAATCTCTCATATGATTCAAAGTACCCTCATGCCAAGTTTCAAGCTCTGACTCACAAGATTGATCAATCAACTGCCCAAACGATCAATAGTCGACTGATTTGACCTAAAAGTCAACTGTAGTCAAAGTACAGTCAAAACTTCTGATTTTTGGTCAACATCCTCATTATGAAGTATCATTCATCACTTGATCAAAGATTGATCATGATTCATCAAGAAAAGATCAGAAATCAATACATTCAAAGGTTTCTAACTTAGGGTTTCTGTTGACTGCAGTATAGGGCAAGCAACAAAAAAGATTTGGAAATATTGATCCAGGAATTATCGTCCTCAGAGATGGAGAGATGCCATTCAACAGTTTCTACGGTTTCGAGCTTGAGTTTGAATGAGCAAAAAGTAAACAAAGATATAGACAAGAAAAGAATAAACACATTCTTAGAAGAGAAATAACTTATCAAGAATGTAAATATATTCACTCTTCACAAACATACACTTACCAACCCGTTATACTCAACCTACAATACTCATCTATGTCATCACGTATCTCTCACATAAGCGTCCATCTCTGGAGCACAAACGAGATCATCTCACAACTAAGGTTATCTCTAACGCGAAGTCACGAGAACATCCGTATTCTCGCGTCGGCGATCTCTCGCGCGCCGCTTAAACACGAAAGCATTAAGAACAGATACAAATAGTGAATGCTAGCTCTAAATCTATCTCTAGAGTTCAGAACCAACAGATAATCATCCTAGATAAGGATTCAAGAAGTTTATCTCTAAAGCACCCCAAATCCCCAGCATAGAGCAAAAATCCAGGAAAACATCAACACAGATTCGTAAAGAAAGTTAAACATAACATTATAATCGGTAAATATACATAAGATTCAAGTAAATATACAAACAAAACCCAACTAAAGAAAAATACACAAAGAAGAAGAGAAATGAACCGAAAATCTCCCAGTTTGTCAGCTCGGTTCGACGTTCAATCCACCCCCGATCATCCTTATGCAACCTCCGAAGTTGTTTTCTAAGCTAATTTTGATCTAAGAATGAAGTTGATGGTGTTGGGACTCAAAAATACCCAACCCATGACCTAAAAATGTGATTTTGGCCCCTTTTAACGAGCTGCTGTCTTAGCAGGTCCGCTTAGCGGACCCCCTCCGCTCAGCGGACTCAAAATTGCACCCAAACGCTGATTTGCTCCGCCGGAGCTCCGCTCAGCGGAGTCTGCTAAAAATCAGATTTTGTTTTCGCCATAACTCGAGAACCGTAACTCCGAATTGCGCCCGGTTCGAAGCGTTGGAAAGCTTATTCAATGATCTATCCAATAATGAATGAGTGGAAACCAAAATGATGATTTTGGTCATCCTTATTTTGAGTCTTTGGAAGTCCGCTTGATGGTGGCTAAGCGGGCTTTCACCGAAATTGCAAAATCGAAGCCGTGCCTTTGACACTTTATTCCTCAAGGCTCCAATAAGCATGAATACCTATAAAAACAAAGGAAACACTATCAAATGGTATAAAAGTATATGAAAATACAACTATTCACAAAGTATACGTATTTATACACAAAATGGGGAATTATTCAAACGGTATTAACAAAAGTATCGATAAGTGCCACTATTTACATACACAAAATATCGACATTTTGACACTTATCAGTTTCATAGGAGAAAGTCAACTGAACTTTGACCAGCCATAACTTCCACATGGAACATCAAAAATTTTCCATCCAAAGCTCAATTTGAAGGAAATTGAATTCTCTACAACTTTGTCTCTCACATGCCAAGGCTAAAAATGCTTCATTTAAGAGATATGAGCCAATACATTACAGGTACTCCAAAAAGGTCAACGAAAACACCTTTTGGGTCAAAGCTCATAACTTGAGCATGGAATATTTAATCGAGATGAAACCAAAAGCATCATTCAGAGGACATTCTAAGCTTTCTAAAAGTACGAGAAATTGAAAAAATGTTGAAAAATGAGGAAATGGCAAGGTGCGCAAGTTCACTTATTTTCAAGAGGTGTACAAAGAGAAATATGGTCCAAAATGATTTTTCTTCTCAAATGGGCTTGATTTCTTTTGGTCCTAATATCATCTTAAGCCCATCCACGACTATGGAATATATCTCTTACAATTTTATTATTTTTATTTATTATTTTATATATTTTATCCATTAAAATCATAATTTAATTAAATAAAATTATAAAAATAATAGAATATTTGATTTGGCTTTAAAGTTGATTCAATTAAATGTCAAATATACCACATAATCATTCCAAAATCGTGGGCAAGAGATATTGGAAAGAGATGATCAAAATTTGAGCCAAAATAGAAAGAATCCATGCAAATTTCAATCAAAGTTCCAATCATTGATTTAAAAAGATTCAGCTCAATTTTCTTAACCTAATTGGGTCTCATATATATATATATATATATATATATATATATATATATATATATATATATATATATATATATATATATATATATATATATATATATATATCTAATTCGTTCAAGGCCAAGAGGAGCAGAAACCCTAGCTCAAGTAACCCTAACCATTCACTTGAAAAATTCATAAAGATAGTGCACGAAGAAACAAGATCTCCAGCCACTTTCAAAGCTAACAAACCTTCTCATTCAGCTCCTGAGGTAATATATGGTAAGGTTGAGTCAATATGCAAGTTTCATAACACCTATGGTGTTCATACCGAATCCATCATCTTCATGCATACATTAAATTCTCTTATCTTGTGTTATAATAGGTTTTAATTCTAACTAACGATATATATATGAGTTCCTAATATTGTTTAGAAGAGCTTTGAACCATCGGCATGGAGCTTAATGACCTGGAACGCAAAATACCATGGCTAGGGCACAAGGATAATCGCTCTTCGTGTCAATACTTACAGGCCGTTTCGTGGCATCCTATTTAGTGGATCTGGGTTTTCATATTGTTTAAATTCACGAGTTTTCTTGAGTTTTGATTCTGCAGGAATTCGAAGGAAAAATTCGCATGAAAAACCGCAACAAAAAGCCCAGCAAAATCCGCAGGAAATCCCTGCAAAAAAGAGAGGAAGAAGACGACACACATGGAGCCACACGGTTGGTCGGTCAACCAAAGTCCTCTCTCTCCCATTAATGCCACGCGTGGAGCTGCACTATTGGTTGGTCCAAACGTCAACCATCTCTGGCCTCATCCGATTGGTTGTTCAGCGCGCGACGGGGCCCACGTTTGACTGTCTTTTTTTATTCCATCTAATGCTAACATTTAAATACTTAAGTATTAATGACGAATCCATTAACACATCTTGATTCTAGCGCAGGTGGTTGAAGGATAAGTTTAATGGCCAGCAAAACCTTGGTTCGAGTCCCAGCTGCGCCCATTTAATTTTTATGGTGATTTACCACAAGATCCAGCGCATGCTGTCTATGAAACCTCATTGTACAACCTCCGGTCACGACCGTCAGATTATAATCAAGGCATAATCTAATGGTCACAATGGCAAGGATCATCATACACCCTCAATGGACAACCACACATGATCCAAGCTAAGTTTCTCTAAATTTTTTATTTTATTTTTTAATTACATAATTATCTTTTATTCTTTATTATTATCATTCTTTTATTATTTATTTGTTTTACTATAAATTATTTATATAAATAATAATTTTATAATTATTTATTTTTAATCGAAAGCTTGATTTTCTTTACAATACTTTAATTTTGATTTTAATTTTTATTTATACGCTTAATTAATTAAAATATTAGGTTTAACCTTATAATTATTATATTCTATTCTGGCATCTAGCTATACTTAGCCAAACTTTCGATCTCATTAACCTTTTAGGGTTTGCTCAACCCCATTTATTTGCCTTTTGGGGATAATATAGGGTTTGTACCATGGTTAACGAATGTTAAATGCACTGACGCTTCTTTTTTTCATGTCAATTCTTTTTAGGGTTAATCAGAAATTCTCCGCCTACGCGCCCCACCAATCGAAAGCTAAGTTTTATAATTCTTTTCTTATTTAAATATTATTTTAATTCTAATTTTCCCTTTTGCCCAAAATAGGGTTTACTTCATCTGTTAATGAATCTCTCTTACACTCATTCCCTTATTTATTTTCCTCTTAATTTGTAGGGTTGGGAGATCAAGGCTCAAGATAATTATTCATCCCTCTTATTTTTTGTCTTTTAAACTTCCCCCATCCCCGCAAGTGTTTATTGTAATAGCGTAGGACATTTATCTTTCCGCCTTTAATTTCTGCCATTTTAACTGCGTGGTTAGTAAAATAGGGAGTGCAAGATTATTAATTGAATCTAGAATCACTTAACTGCAAGATAAATGTCATCGAAGTTAATCACGTGATTGTGCCACACACACCTTTAGGGTAATCCCTCTGGTTGCCTTGTTGCCTTATTATTGTTGCCTTAATTTTGTTGCCTAAAAATAGTCAAGTCCCTCGATTCCGAGGATACCTAAAGCAATGTTGCCTGTCGCCTTCAAAGTTATTGAAACTCCCTCGATGTTGCCTTATAAAGTGATTGTCCCAAATTGCTAAGGTATCCTCGCATGATGCCTAAACAGATAAATGACTATTATATCCTTCCCCTAGACTACCCGCCCTCTTCATGGCATGGGACAGTCTTATGGAGAACGGTTTATCGATGACCCTTAAACATCCAATTGAAAGACTTCCCGCCCTCTTCATGGCATGGGATAGTTCTTAATTGCTTGCTCACACATTCAAAATCAAATGCTTTTCACACCTCTCTTTTCAAATACTTTCAAACAAGGCTACGCTTATTTACAAGCTAAAGTCCTTAACGAATCTTTTTACTATTCACACACGACACTTTTCAAACAATTCAAACAACAAGTGAGCTAAGCAATTAAGAGCCCATGGATAACCATGGATGCAAAGGGTGTCTTACACCTTCCCTTTGTATAACCTACCCCCCGAACTCAATCTCTTTTCAAAAGGTCTTTTTCTGTTCTTTTAGCCTTTCTATAAATTGGATAAAATAAAAGTCGGTGGAGACTCTTGCTATCCGTACATTTCAAATAAAGTCAGTTCACCGTATTACAGCTATCGTTGAAGCTGACTAATTTTGTTTCTTGGATGAAACATACCTCCACTTTACTAGATTGTAGTAAAAAACTAACTCTCTTTCGCTTGGATAAACATCCCCTCCCCTTATATTATAGGATATGATATTCATAATAACGATCTCTTAATCGCCTTCGATCCCTTCAGATTCAAATTATGTCCCAACTTATCCCTCTTTTCCATGCCTTCAACTAAATTGATTGAAGAGCTATCATCAATACCGCTGACCACCCCTAATCTAGCAATAGAATTCCAAATTTTCCTACTCACATCCAAATTTGAAGGATACTGAATCCTATTATTACACCTAACCACTTCAGAATCAGAGTGGGATAGACAAGGAAACTTACCGTAAGAATTATTTTCTTCTTCATACTCCTTCTACGTTCCTGTCATCGAATTCTGGGGCGAACAGTTTGATTTTCTAGGAGCTATGCAAGCAAAGTATGAAGGCACGGAGGACACCTTCTCACCCAGGTTCTGCAAACTTTTCACATGTCTCTTTTTAATTTTGTGGGAAGATAACTTGGGCTTTGGGGAGAGCTTCCTACATGCTGAGTCAAAAGAGATTGGGCCATGCCTTTTCCCTTTTTTCTTCGGTCCATTAAGTGGTCATTGAGACAAGAAAACATGTGAGTTCAGGGACCCACTTGCACTTCCAACATCCACTGGGCAATTACTAAAACTAGTTCCACCTTTTCCACTTTCCTCTGTTGCCCTCCTATCCACGTAGCCATCATTGTTTGCATTAAATGCAAGATTGGAAAAAGGAACGTTACTTTTCAGCAAATCACCATCCAGTACCACATTATCAACAATTGTGGCAATGTTCTTCTCTTTTACGCCTCCTGCAGACTGTGCTGCCTCCCTAGCTTCCCTACTTCCTTCAACCTCTTCACTTGTCTCCATCAATTCAGAACTTTTGGTCAAGGGAACCTTGGATACTACATTGTCCTGACCGCTCTCTTCCCCGGAAGAAATGATGTTCGCCGGAAAAGATGAAAACTCAGACTCCTCTTCTTCCCTAACTAATCTCGATGTAGCAGTAAGAAATGTTGGGGAAACATCTTCTGTCAAGAAACACCTATAGGATACTTCATCTACTATAACAATGCACTCTTCATTAATCAAAGCTCTGTGTCTGGTCTTGACCAAAAACTTTGCCTCATCCATTCTAATCCTTGTGACTGTTTGATCGTCGCACTTAATGAAATCACCAAAGGATTCAACTATTATTTTAAAAAGTTTTATGCCCCAAGCGTGACAAGGTAGACCCGATATTTTTAACCATACAAAACGCTCCGAATCTATATCAGAAGGCTTCCAAGCACGAATGCTACTAAACCACTGACTCCACCACTCTTTACGTTCCTCTAAGAAAATCTCAACTTCACCGTGAATAAGGTCTTCAAGCAAACATAGATTAGGTCCCAACGGCGTGACTCGAATGGTGAAAATTCCTTCTTCGATAAACACTTTCTTCATCTCCGCCACCATTGTTGAATTCCTCGCCACCCCTGTGAACGCCCTCCCATATCTATTAAGATCTTCTACCTCCGCCTCCAGCGAGAATGATCGGTTTACCGGTCCAGCTCCGTTCTTCTGTGTTACTGCTTTCCTATTCATCGTGACTTCAGCGAAAGATCGCTTATCACCAAAGGATTTAGGAATGGTGTTAAGGAGGTCTGGGATGTGGCGAACGGCGGGAGGAAGACAGCTTACGAAGGAAAGTTAACAACTTTCTTTATCACGGAATTTGGAGACAAGTGGAGAGCAAATGACTTGTTCTTTGAACTGAAAGAGCATGGAGAGTTAGAGGAGGTTGTTATTCCACCTAGAAGAGATAGAAGGGGAAGGAGATACGGCTTCGCGGGTTTTCGGAATGTTAACGATGAGAAAATGCTTGCTATCAACCTTGATAGCATTGTCTTAGAGGATAGAAAACTTTTTGCTAACTTACCAAAATTTCAAAGACCGTCAAAGTCCTCAAACAAGCTTTCTAGGGCGAGGGATTCTGGTGCTAGCTTAATCATTAACATTAGCGTAGTAGTGAAATGATTGGATTTTGCCCAACTAAGATGTGAAAATCCCATAAACCAAATGTTTAAATATCATAAACCAATAGTTGATTTCCAAAATCCACAAGTGAAACAACAACAATTCATAGTTTACAACTTTTGCCTTCACGAAGTATTTGAATTACGCTTTTTCTTTTCGTTTTATCATTAGAAATTGTTTTCTATAAATGCTTATACTATGCTAGCTTAAACAAAAATATAGTATTCAGAATTATTAAATAACAGAACATATAAACTAATTCAAATTAGATTTTTCAAGTTCTGAAGTTTTTGGCCTTCAAATTTCAAAAGCTTCATTTGTGATATAGATATCACCACAAGTCAAAATACCACTACTATAACAACAACAATAATAATAATAGTTGTGATATAGAAGATGTGAATAGAAAGACAGGCAACATTTGTCACATTAACTTTTAGTAGTTATAGAAGCAGTGTTCCTAAAACAGGCCAATATCTATATAATGCACTTCTCCTTTCTAATGGAAAACCTGGAAGCCTTACATAAAGTAGCCATAGAACATGAAGACTACGGACAGGAAAAGGTGAAACAGACCTCTTTTCATAAAATAGTTAGTCAGGAAATCGTCGTTATTATAACCGAAGATCGGAATAAAAGACACAAAAGACATCGCAGCATTGATGTACGCAACCAGATAAGGGATAGTTGTAAGGACATCATATGAGATGCACAGCATGAAAAAGGCCAAAACTGCAAATGAAGAAATAACTATGGAGGGTTTTATATATGCCATTATTATCACCTGCAAACAAACATAAAGATAAATGAACCAATATTATTTATTATGGTGTAATGAATTTTACTATGATGACTAAAGTATGTGATTTAGAACTAGTAATTCCAAATATAAGTACTTCCCCGTGACAAGAAAACAAATTCAACAAACCAATTATGATAGAGAAAACATTTGCAACAAGATTCAGAACTAAGACACTGCATACTGAATGCATTAGAAAAATAACAAAATTTAATCAAACTTAAAAGTCTATGTTTATCTTAGATTAACCAAACTAATTTCACACAACAAAAAAAAAGAAGAAGAAAAGTATTTCTAAAATGCTATTGTTAGTGTTCATTGTTAGGTGAAAGGGTTTATGGCATTGAATTCATTGTTAGGTGAAAGGGTTTATGGTATTGAAAGGGTTTTAAGTTTTAAGAATACAACTACAACATCATATGTGTTCTTATCTGTTTACAATTAAGCCAAACAAGAAATTATCAACAAATAATACCTAGTAGCAAGCATGTTAAAATAATTTCAACAAACCATAGCCAAATTCACAGTGACATTTCAACAAACATCTTGTTTACCAAATTGAATCATATACCAAAGAGTAACTCTATACCCATCAAAACCACATGAAACACTATCAACAATTAGTTCCACATAAATATAGTTATGTTAACAATTTGTAGAATGGATAGGTTATATTTAATCTAACTCTTGATAACATTGACTACTACAAAGGAGATGACAATAAGCTATAATTACTTACAAAGGATACGACGAGAAGCTAGAGCTGCGAGTGCTGCAAATCGAGTGCGGCGCAGAACGAGAGCTGAAATAACAAGCAAAGTTATCATTAACACCAAATTCACAGTGAGCACATGCAAGATCAAGCAAGAAGATTCATAACACCAAATTCACAGTGAGCAAGTAAAAAGATTCCTAACACCGCCAAGTTCACAATGAGCAACTGAAATCCTCAAATCGAGCAAATGAAGGAACAAGTAAAAATAAGAGTGAACAAGCAAAAATTCAGAGCGAGCGTTGTAGAGGAAGAATGAACAAAGGAAACTTATAATTCAAAATCAGGAACAAAGAACACGCAAATGGAACGACAAAATATCACACATGATGCAGAAGCAAAATGAAGAAGAAAATACAAACCGTGAGTTGCAGAGAGAAGAGAAGAAGAGGTCGATGAGAATGAAGAAATCACGGCGAAACCCTAACGAAGTTTCTGGTTGGAGAAGGATGAAAAAGAGAACCCAGAGAGAAACTTCACCCACATAAGTTTGATAGTTAGGTTGAGTTGGTTATATCACCCGCATTTCTAGCATTTCAGTTACAAAGTTTTTTTTTTCTTCCCTCATTCTTATATATGAGATTCTACTTTGAGTTGTGAATGCTAATCATTCATACCTAATGTTAGGGGATCTTTCTCCCTTCTAGTTCGTTTGGTTTTCAAAATTCGAGTTCAATGTAGAATTTCAAAAAAAATATTAAACATTCCTACTTCATATTTTTTATTTATTTTGAAGTTATATACTATTTCAAAAAAAATTTAAAAAATTAAATAAAATATTTGTGTCTATATATTTTAATATTCACTTTTAATCAATGTTTTAAAAACCGGATTGATCCGGCCGGTTGAACCGGTTCAACCTTGAACCGTTGTTTAATTCGGTTAGGTTTGGACTAATAAACGGTTAGGTCTATAAAATTAAGATAAAATTGCTTCAAGCACAAAATAAACTAAAATAACCGTAAAATTGAGACCGGTTTTGGTGAACGAGAAGGTTAAAAAATGAAAGATAATTTTTTTTCTTATGTTTTACTTTATTTTATTTCTTTGTTTAAATCTAAAAAATTAATTATAGTAAACATTTAAAATTGTATAAATGGAAAATAAAGAATAAAATTGAAACACAGAAGACAATGTAAATGTAATAGAAAGAGAAGAAATAATATAATGTTTGTGGACACAAGATAACTGATGTTGGTCTTTAAAGAGATGTGAAAGATTATACTCATGAAGAACTTATAGTTTTAAGTTAAGCAATTAGGACAAATATATACATATAGGTTCTTAACTAATTTTATGATTTGTTATTGGGTCTTACATTGCATTCTTCTTATTTCGTAAGCTTGTTTATTAGTATCGTATTTATTTGAGAATTTTATTTTACAAATATACTGTAATATATTTATTAGGATATTTAATAATAAATAATATATTTATTTATTGTTTAGTTTAAATTTAATATACTGTTCAACCACGGTTGAACCGATTCAACCATGATCCGCATGTTTTAACGATTCTTTCTCCGGTTCGATTTTAAAACATTACTTTTAATTTTCTTAAAAATTAAAAAAAAAAATCTCATGCTCATTTTGAATCTCCTCATGTATCTCAATGGACAAAATCTAACATAATAAATCACATAAACAATTTTAAACTGACACGTGAATAATTTTAATCACATATTTATTTTAATCACATATTTTAAAATAAGGGCTAATTGGTTTGTAATTTTAATCACATATTTCATCGGGAATATTACTCGATCAAATTGTAACTTTTACGGTTTTAGCAAATTTTCTTTGTATTATTTATCGTAAGGGCTAATTGGTTTGTAATTTTTCTTTATCGCGCCTTGTCGGGCTTTTTTGTAAGTGTTTCCGAGAACTCATTGTTCTCTTTTTAATACATCTTGCTTACGAAAAAACATATTTTAAAATAAATTAAAAATTATAAATAATATTATTAATTATTATTAAATATTTCATTCATTCTCAAACACCTCTAAAAAAAAGGCATCTTAGCTTCTCCTACAACTTAACATCAATTTTTATCTTCACCTACAAATTCAAAATAGAATGAGTTAAATTTCACGAGATATAGTATAAACTTATTTTATATTATCAATGCATATCTATCAAAATTTGATGTTTAAAATAGGTTAGCTTTTTACCTTTTTTAATTTTAAATTGATTTTTTAAGCCATACAACATTTGAATAATTATTATTTTCATTCAACTATGCTTAAAAAGTTGAATGCCGACATATCTTGGGAAAGATGAAATAGAATCTTCAGATAAGAAAAAGCAAATCTCTATCTCATGGAAAATCATCAAGACGACGAGGTAACCTCTTACTTTTCCTATCAAGATTTATTTTGCCTTTGTAAGAAGATATCAAAAGAAATGAGTAAATTAGAACAAATTATCTCTATCTCCAAAGACATTATCTCTTCCCTTGAATTGAAAAATAAACCTGTTGGAAGAAATAGAAAGTTTTAAAGATGGAGAATATGATCTAATAAGAGGTTAAACGAATCTATCAAGTGTGAGCAATGAAACAGTTTGAAAAATAAATTTAATGATCTTCAAAACTCACTTGATAAATTCACCAAAGGGACAAATAACTTGAATCTTTTGTTAGGAAATCAAAGGGCGTCTTACTATAAAGTGGTATTGGTTATGAACTTAAGAACAATATTAAAAGCTTTAGCAATATTTGTAATGCCCAACTAACATCTAAGTGCGAAACCGTAAAATGTAATTACTGTAATAAAGACGACCATATTGTCGTGTTTTGTTTTATCAGAAAGAGTCATAAGAGCAAACAAGGACATCCTCCTTCATAATTTTATAAAGAACATTATGAACATAAAAATAGAAGGATGTACACTCATAATATGTATTCCATTAACATCAAAGGAATCAAAGATACGAGTACCAAAGATAGAAAAGTCAAATTATGATGTAGATAAGGATACCGACAGTTTCTCTTCAAGTGAATAAATAATTCTCTATTGTTCCTCTCCTACGAGGGGAAACAAATTATTTTCCTAATAATAACAAGACAAAATCATCATATCTTTGAGTCTTTGTAAGATCCCTAATCTTACCCTTTAGTTGTCTTGATTAATTATAGTGTTATCACACAAGTTACTTAATATTAAGTAAGTTGTGCAACAAAGATAATAAGGTGTGTTTAATTCCTCTATATGCATGGTCAATAAAAATATTAATATGAAATCCTTTTAAAATCTCTTTTTCAAAACGTATCATGACTATGGAAGAACTCATACATATTACCTTTGGTGAACTAACCCCTGTAGGTAGTGTTAGTTCCATGGTTTTTCTGATTGTCATAATTTTGCTAAAACATGGTTCTTAACTGATATTGAGCAAGATGTTGAAACATCTTGTCTTATTGTCATAACAGGTTCAATTGTTATGTGTTTTGATAGATGTTGTGATATCCTACACCAGAACATCCTGACAGTTCAGAATGATTTTTAAGCCTTGAAAGATTTGATTGAAAAATATGAGAATCTGGAATATTTAGATACTCATTACAGGCGCAGGGAATCAAGGAATGTTTAGGACAATTGTAGATTTGTCTTGGTTTTAAGAAAAATAATCTTTGAGATTTCTTTTAGAAAACTAAGATTTGATTTGATTTGATTTGATTTTTTCATATTTTATGTGAAGAGCTTGCAGTAGTTTCAAAAAGGAGAATATTGAATTTATTTCATAGTACAAGTTCATACTGCAAGATTCTATAAATAAGAACTTGGGAAACCTATTTTTGAAAGCACTCACAAATAGAAACCGCGTGTGCAAAATAAGGCTTATTGTTTTGGGAGTCTTTCAAGTTCTTCGTGTGTTCTATTATCTGTGTTACTCGTGTATCTTATGATATATTGAGGTGGACGTGTGTTCTCACTCTTGAAGCTTTTAAGCAAAAGAATTGAGTATTGTTCTTGATCAAAGCATTTAAGCAAGATCAAGTATTGTTCTTAGTTAAGGTTCTTGGATAAGTGTTGTTTATTTGAAAGTGTGATCTTTCTATTTGGTTCCTCTGGTCCGGGGTGTGTGACTTTTTATCATTGCGGTGATTGGAAGTGAAATGTCGATTTCTCATATCTAGATGTTGATTTCTAGATAGAAGTTGCACAGAGTAAGGATTAGGATAGAAGTTGTAAACTAGGATTGTTTATGCTTTAAACTAGTAATACTAATAGTATATTTCCTTCCTGGCTTAGTAGCCCCTAGATTAGGTGTTGTTGCACCGAACTAGGTTAACTATTACTGTGTTATTTATCTTTCTGCATTTAGTTCAGTTTTGATAATTGTGTCGTAAGTCAGCGGATGTTATAACATCTCTCTTGACATTGTGTGTTGTTAGGACATTTGTCTTGACATCTGTTGTGTAAGTGCCCGAATTTCAGGTAGAAGTAAGGGTTGTTACTTTTCCAGGTATCCCTTAGAGAACATCATTGAAATGTTAAAATCAATGGAAAGAAGAATGTCAAAAGTCTAAATAAAAGAGGCCAACTTAAGAAAACCAATGTCTAACTAAAAAACTAGAGGACCTTTAAGGACCATCTTATTAGTAATGTTAAATATTCTCTAAAGCATACGTATCAGTTGATTTCGTAAGTGAATATTACCTTACGTTGGGAGAAATAAGACTTTTAGATCCTATACCTTACTCTGGACTGCTACTGTCCATTTCTATATGTTAACTTCTTCCTTTAACATGAGATCTATGTGCTTTGATTTTGTTACTCCTTTTTAATAATGAAAAAGGGGACAAGTATACTCTCAAGGGGAGGTATATTTTCTATCTAGCTCAAGAGGAATTTAATCAGTCCAAATATATTATTTCTTTTACCACATCTACTGAGATATGTATTGTCATCATAAAAAAAAATGGAGAATGTGGATCTATGTGCTTGCAGGTAATAAAGATCACCATCTGAAGTTTTGATGACGATAATGCATGAGGATCTAAATGTGATTGCAGAAGAGGAGTCAAGATCAAAGTGCTTATACAATCAGATACTATCCAATAAGAGTCTTAAAGCCTTTTTAGAGAAAGAGATGAAAGCTCCCTAGCTCTTGGCCGTCGGTCTGTCTGAGTGAATCGAGTATTATAAAAGTAAGGTAGTAGCTTAAGAGTACTAAGGAAACTCACACACACAAAAAAACATTTTTTTAATACATTATCAAGAGAAAACAGTTTCAAAAATTCATTAGAGTTAAACTAGACGACTTAAGAGTTGTAGAAATAGCCTGAGGGGAAGGCTTATTTAATTGATTAAGACTTTATTCTAATCGATTAACTCAGTCCAAACTTACGCCTAAAAAAATTTGAATATCACCTTAATGATGTGCAACGGCTCTATATCAAAACCTTCTATTTTTGGAATCTTAACGATCATATTTGAAGTATTTTATCAATTAGGCTAATCGATTAAATAAATAATGTCGCCCATGAATCGTTTACTTTTGGAGTGATTCCAACTACAATATAAAGGGAGGTCTCCCTCACTTCCTATCACACCACTTTCCATCATTTTTATATTTATTTGGAATTTATCTTTCTTCCTCCTCCTAAATTTTTGAGTTCACTACTGGGATGAACCTTTTCTATACAAGAAATATGTTGATCAACTCTTAAGGAGATGTGTGGACTACCCAGAGGCACGCCAAATCTTACCAGCGTGCCACAATGCACCATATAGTGGACATTTTAAAGGAACTAGAACTGCTGCTAAAGCTTTACAATCATGTTATTTCTATCCCTATTTAAGAGGAACCAGAGATGTGCTAATAAACTTTATTTAAGGATGCTGATAACGACTTTATGAGTCTATCAGGTATATTGACTGCAAGTGAATAGTCTAATCGCGTAGTTTTAAAAGATATCGACCCCACAAGGATTGATAATCAACTAATGCTATCTAATGTTACTTTGTAAATCTAAGGCTAATGATTACTCTTGGGTTTTGAGAAAATGGGAAATAAATTCATTTTTAATAGAAATATTAAATAACGGGACACCGGTATGCAATACGTCGGACTTTGGGGATTCGATAAACCATTGGCGTAGTTTTTAATTGTTAAAAGCACTTTTCAGTAGAGACTGTTAATTTGAAAGCCATTATCTCACACTCTCGTTTTTATTGACTCAGACTATATTCTTAAATCAAAATGCTTGCTCTCGTTGTCTCATTTGAATCTAAAAATACTTTTGGAAGTCAATAAAAACCAATTAATTCTAAAGTGCTCTCGTTGTATTTAAAATTAATGTTTGGTTAATACTATCCAGTTAAAATCTCAAACTCTCGCTTTGTTGATTTTAACCTTTGTTCGTCTTTTACAATCGTAACAAAACTTTTTTATTTTGTAATTAGAAACCTAAACCAGAAAAGTGGTTTGTGAATATTTAGCCAATTAATTTCCGAATCCCTTCAGTGCTATGACTCTTACATACCGGTATCAGAGGGATTAGACGGACATGCTTACAGACATAAACATACAACAATAGTGAGAGAACAAATATGTAAGCATGGTTATTAATAACAGAGACAATTAAACAAACTTAAATAGAAACCTGGAATTAAAAATGGAAAGTGGAATTAATACTGAAACTTCAAGTCTGCAATTCTCCACAGATGTCGGCAGGATTTGCTTCTTCAAAAATACAAATGAGTGCAAAATATAAATCTAAAACTAAGGTTGCAATAGCTCCCCGGTGTAGGAAACTATCACTATTTCAGGTGAGATTTTCTTCTGCCTAAAAAACTAACAATGCTCTCAACAGAGAAAAAACTGAGGAACCCCTCTTGCATGCAGTTACTTCCTTTTTATTACCTTCTGTAACTTCCGTGGAGAGGAATCCGGAGTCGTGGCTTCATGGAGAAATAGTCGGGAAGATTCAGCTTACTGGAGAGAATTTAGGGGAATTGGGCTTTTTTACTCAAGCGTAAACGACGTGGCTTACGTAGAAAAATAAAGTCTGGAGAACAAAGTTGTGGCGGTGGCCACAACATGTGTGGTGAGGGCCACACTTACTTTTCATCTGTGGTGAGGGCCACAGTCTTCTGTATGCAATTTTTCTTTTCTTTTCTGTCAGAATGCCGTTCTTCTCATTTCTTTGCCAATTCTTCTTCTTTTCTCATGCAAGCTTTGTGGATTGGTAATACCTGAAATAAACTAGAAATACCAACATAATACGACATAAAGAACTAAAAACAGTAACATAATTCATGCTAGTCGAGTTGAATATGCAATGTAATTTCGTATAATCAGATGCTAATGAATTTGTTAAAATCTGTGATAGATGCCAAAGGTTAGAAAATATTTCCATGAGGCAAAAAAATTATCTCACTAATATCTTAGAAATTGAATCGCTTGATGTTTGAGGCATTGACTTTATGAGACCATTTTCCCAATCCTTTGGAATTTTATACATCCTTGTAGATGTGGATTATGTTTCCAAGTGGATAAAGGCAATAACAACTAACACTAATGATGTTAGGATTTTGATCAAATTTTTTATTAAAAATATTTTCTATAAACATTGCACACTTAGATCCATCATTGGTGATGACGACACAAAATTTTGCAATAAACTTTTTTGAAGATTTGATGACCGGGTATGGGGTTAGACACAAAGTTACTACTGCCTACCATTCCCAAAGTAGTGGGCAAGCTGAATTGTTCAACAGAGAGATAAAAATAATCCATGAAAAGATTGTTAACCCTTATAGGAAGGACTGGTCATAACATCTTGATGATGCTTTATGGGCCTACTGATAAGTGCCTATTTGTAGTGCTTTTGTATATATAGTTTTGTGGCACTTTTCGTGTTTTTGTGTAAATTCTGTTGAATAATCCCCCGTTTAGTGTGTAAATACGTTTAGTTTATTTATACTGGTGTTTTGATTCATTTGTATATCTTTTGATAGTTTTCTATTCAGTTTGTAGGTATTGATGCGTATTTGGAGCATGAGCAATAAAGTGTTGAAGACACGACTTCAAACGCGCGATTTTGAGCAACGGAACCAACTCATCAACAAATAAGAATCACAATCAAAGAATAAAAAATATCAATTTGGTCGATATTTTGTCATTGATAGATAGGAAATTGAATAAGCTTTCCAACGCTTCGAATCGGGCTCAAATCAGAGTTACGGTTCTCAAGTTATGGCCAAAATAGTGATGTTGCTACTGGTGTCGTTCGCCCAGCGAATCCAGGCCCGCCCGGCGAATCTGGAAGGACAGAAATACGTTAAAAGGGAAAAAAATCACATTTTTAGGTTATGGTTTGGGTATTTTTTGCTCCCACTCCATCACCAAACATTTTTTAGGTAGATTAGCTTAGAAAACAACTATGGAGCTTGCATTTGGATGATTGGAGGTTGATTGATCATCAATCGGAGCTGACAAACCGGGAGATTTTCGGTTCATTTATCTTCTTCTTTGTGTATTTCTCTTTGGTTGGGTTTTGTATATGATTTTACTTTGAACTCATTTATATTTGTTGATCATGGTGTTGTATAAAGTTTGCTTTACAAATTATTATTGATGTCTTCCTTAATCTTTTTGCTTAATGTTTGGATTTGGGTTGTTATAGACATATACCTCACAAATCTTGATTAGGGATGAATATATATTAGTTCTAGACTCTGGAGATAGTTTTTGAAGCTAATATTCACCGTGGGTATCGAAGCTTAATGCCTCTGTGTTGTTTGTATTGGTTGAGAGATTGTCGACGTGAGAAATACGGTTGTCTGATGTGTTGTTGAGGTTGGCTGAGAGATCGCCGCCGAGATGATATAGTAGTTCTCTCTACTTTGGGTTAGAAATGACTTAGGGTGTGAGCGATGCTTGATGATATTGATGAGTATTCTAGGTTGAGTATTACTGGTCGATAAGTTTAAGTTTGTGAGAAGTAGATTATATGCATGCCTGATAAGACTCTTCTCTCTAAAATAATGAATTGTTTTTGTGTTGATATTTACTTTTTTGTTTTTATGATTTATCAATTCAATACAAACTCATAACTGTAGAAACTGTTGAACGGCAGTTCAATGCACTAATCTCTATGGACACGACAAATTTCACGGATAAATATTTCCAAAAATTTTGTTGCTTGCCGCTCTACCACTTCAGCACCTACATAACTGCTTTTAAAAAGCCTTTAGAAATTTCTTCATATAGACTTGTTTATGGAAAAAATTTCCACCTCCCCATCGAATTGCAACACAAAGCCTTTTTGACTGTTAAGAAATTGAATTGCAAGCTGATGGGAAAGCAAGGATATCACAACTCACTGAGTTGGGAGAGCATAGATTGTTCTCTTATGAAAATGTTGATTTGTACAAGGAAAAAGACCAAGAAATAGCATGACAGGAAATTCTAGAAAAGAATTAGTAAAAGGCCAAAATGTATCCGTGTTCAAGGTTGAAACTCTTTCTTAGTTAACTAAAATCTAGATAGTCAGGCCCCTTTAAGTTGGTAAAACTTTATCCTCACGGGGTTGTGAACCTCCTGAATGAACATACATTTGGTTCCACTGACGTGGACACCTTTAGGTTTCGGAACAAGATCCCATACATCATTCTTTGAGAATTGGTTCAGTTCTTCTTCCATTGCTAAAATCCAGTCTTTGTTTAGAAGAGCTTCATCAATAGATGTTGGCTCAATCAGAGACAATAAACCCATAAAAGTTTCTTTAGAAGGTTTGACGGCTGATCTAGTTCTAACTGAAACATCTTTATTTCCCAGAATCAATTCTTTAGGATGCAAAGTTGCAATTCTGCTTTGTTTTTCCTGTTGTGGGAGATCAGAAGGAACAATATCATCAATGGGAGCTTCTGATTCTTTGACTTCTAGTACCTTTTCCTTAGGTTCTGGAAAGGTTATCTCCAAATCTGCAAACTTTTCAACTAGCTTTGACTTTGCAGAGTCAAGCTTATCATTGAATCTGACGTGAATTGATTCTTCCACAATTCGTGATTCTGTGTTATAGACTATGTAGCCTTTTGAGTGTTCACAATATGCTAACAACAGACACTTTTATGCTTTGGAATCAAATTTAATCAGATTCTCTTTAGTGTTCAACACAAAACATACACATTCAAATGGATGAAATAAAAAATGTTGGGCTTTTTATTCTTCCACAGTTCATATGGAGTCTTATTCAAAATAGATCTTATGGAAGTCCTATTTTGAACATAACATGTTGTATTTACTGCTTCTTTCCAAAAGTGCTTAACCATACCAGTCTCTTGGATCATGGTGTGAGTCATCTCTTGCAAGGTTTTATTCTTCCTTTCTACAACTCCATTCTGTTGTGGAGTTCTGTGACAAGAGAAATCATGGGATATGCCTATCGAATAAAAAAGACTCTCAAAGTCTTTATTCTCAAATTCTCCACCATGATCACTTCTGACAATGACTATTTTGCAGCTCTTTTCATTTTGCACTTGAGAGCAGAAGGTAGCAAATACAGAATGTGGCTCGTCTTGTGTCTTAAGAATTTTACCCATGTCCATATGTTGTAATCATCGATGATGACTAGTCTATATTTCTTTCCATTGATATAAGCAGTTTTCACTGGTCCAAACAAATCAATGTGAAGAAGTTCTAATAGCCTAGAGGTAGAAACAAACAACCTTTTTAGCCTTATAAGAGATTCTTGTAAACTTGCCTTTCTGACGTACTTCACAAATCAGGTTTTTGTAAACTCTTTTAGGTTTAGTGTTTCTGATTGAGCCAACATCAATTGATGAAGCTCTTCTAGACAAAGACTGGATTCTAGCAATAGAAGAAGAATTGAACCAATTCTCAAAGAATGATGTATGGAATCTTATGCAGAAACCTAAAGATGTCCACGTACATTCCAACTCATTGAGTTGTGACATCCTTGCATGTCAAAAAGGCTTTGTGTTGCAATTCAATGGCGAGTTGGAATCTAACATGATGTTATATTACTTAATTCATTATAGTTGACTTTTTAACTTTCTTATTTATTTATATTCTCTTTGCTCTTAATTATTCACTATTTAAAACATGTCTCATGTGCCATTAAGATGATATTATAATTATTATTAATTATTTAATCATATAGATACAACGATTAAATATTTTTTGCTAACATGGTGTCTAGCAATAACACATCAGTTTAGTAGTGAAATGGTTGGATTTCGCCCAAGTAAGATGTGAAAATCTCATAAACCAAATGTTTAAATATCATAATCAAATAGTGGATTTCCAAAATCCACCAGTGAAATAACAACAGTACATGGTTTACAACTTTAGCCTTCACGAAGTATTTGAAGTAACCTTTTCTTTCCGTTTTATCATTGAAAATTATTTTCTATAAATGCTTATACTGTGCTAGCTTAAACAAAAATATAGTAATCAGAATTATTAAGTAATAGAACATATAAACTAATTCAAATTAGATTTTTCAAGGTCTGAAGTTTGGCCTTCAAAAGCTTAATTTGTGATATAGATATTACCACAAGTCAAAATAATACTACTACAACAACAATAATAACAATAGTTGTAATATAGAAGATGTGAATATAAAGAAGACAACCTTTGTCCCATTAACTTTTAGTAGTTATAGAAGCAGTAATCCTAAAACAGGCCAATATCCAGGGGCGGAGCCAAGGCCCAGCTAGCCCGGGCAGGCGCCCGGGCTCAACCCCTATTTTCTTTGTACTCCTCCAACGTAATAGTCGATTTTTAGATAAAATCAGGGATAAAATTAGGGGCAAAATTAGTAAAAATAAGGTATGAAAATTAAAACAGATGCATAACAAATGGTGTAAAATTTTTGTCCAGGCTGTCTAAAATTTCTGGCTCCGCCACTGCCAATATCTATATAATGCACTGCATCTTTCTAATGGAAAACCTGGAAGGCTTACATATAGTAGCCATAGAACATGAATACTACGGACAAGAAAAGGTGAAACAGACCTCTTTTCATAAAATAGTTAGTCATGAAATCATCCTCATTATAATCGTAGATCGGAATAAAATACACAAAAGACATCGCAGCATTGACGAACGCAACCAGATAAGGGATAGTTGTAAGGACAGCATATGAGATGCACACCATGAAAATGGCCAAAACTGCAAATGAAGAAATGACTCTGGAGGGTTTTATACATGCCATTATAACCTGTAAACAACCAAAAATACAAATGAATCAATACTATTTATTATGGTGTAATGAATTTTACAATGATGCCTAAAGTATGGGACTTAGTACATGTATGGAATTCAAGAAATCATAGCCAAACTCGTAGAGACATTTCAACAAACACCTTTTGCAAAACTGAAGCTTATACAGAAAGAGTATTCAATACCCTTCAACGCCACATAAATATAGTTATGTTAACAATTTGTAGAATGTATAGGCTATATTTAAACTAACTCTTGACAACAATGACACAGTGAGCAAGTAAGAATGAAAAACCGAAATTCATAATCCAAAATATAACACATGATGCAGAAGCAAATTGAAGAAGAAAATACAAATACAAACCGTGACTTGCAGAGAGAAAGAAAAGAATTGAAGAGAATGAAGAAAGCACAAAGAAACCCTAAAGAAGTTTCTTATTTATACCGAAAAATTAGGGTTTTACGTTAAGAAGACGACAAACGGTAAGGGTGATTTGACCATGATGGTCAGTAGAGGCGGAAGCAGAGCAGTATGCCGCGTTATTCGGAAATGGCGTTGTTATGTAATGCAGTCGTCTGGGAATTGAGACATAAAAACGTAAACAAAACAAAACCAAGAAAAAAGTTAAAAGAAATGTTAACTTAAAATAGAAGATTCTCTTGCTGTGATTTTAATTTCTATTTTTTTTAGAGCTTGGAATGGTGACATGCGAAAAAATCAAATGAAAGATATATTGAGACATCTCCTCAACGAGTAAGATTCCTTTGAGATGATAATGATCTTTCTTAAATTATTTTTGTTTTTTTATTTATGAAATTAGTAAAAGAGTGAAAAATAGGTTAATAATAAAAAGGGCTTAATTGCAACTTTAGGCCCCCTATTTTGTCTTTTTCTTGATTAGTAAGATACATTCATTTCAACAAAGAACAAACAAACACAACACAAATATCAGACACCAATACAAGTGAGAAGCAAAACATAACCTCTAAAACAGAAAAAGAACCCAAACAGGAAAACACGAAAGCACCTAACAAAGAACCGACTATAGCTTCTTAGAGAAAACCAATAAAGAGCAGCAGTGAACTCCAACGAAACAGCAAGAACACAGTAAAGGGAGGAAAAAGACACTCAAGCTGTTATTGGCTAAGATGTAGGATATGATTCTCAAGCCATGCCGAGAAAACACATGAGCTACCCACATACCTATCAAGATACCATTTCTAAGCCAAAAGAATGCCAAGGTCTTCCACGACCTTATAAAGCACATGAGATACCATTTACAAAACTCTGATCGCTCGACTAGACACGATCAAATGAGCTTTCACACTTCCTTTCTTTCATAGTTTGAAGCTTCAAGTCCTTTTGTCGGATATATCAATCATATGAGCACTTCACTTGAATCTTCTTGTGGACGAGGCTAGAGATATCTCCAAGTCAGATGTCATCATCAGAGGATACCACTAGTGATCATAAATCCTAATTATTCTGCTTGAATTAGAGAAATAGCTTGATCAACCATCGTGTGCATCTTTGACCACTAGCTATAGTACTTGCTTATCTTCATGTGTTAATGTCATTAAAATCACTTTAATATTTGTTACAACTTCAAATGACATCATCATCATAACCATTATGGTATCAGGGCCTAGCATATCTGGCTTATCTATGAGCTTTGATAACTTTCTGATTATACGTGCAAGTTCATAGTTCCACAAAAACTTGATGATTCCAAGTTTTCAACACACCTTTGAGAACTTTAAGTTTCTCTTTCAAGACAAAAATCTTTCCAACCAAAGAATTGGAAGCTAGACTAACTTATATGGACTACCTCAGAAAGATAGGGGTGTGCGAGCTAATGGTTTTTGAACTGAAAATGCTCGTAATCCCACAACTAATTAGAGTATCTAAGGATTATAGGACGGTGATCATACACATCTCTAGGTAGATCCTATTAAGACGTTTTCCCTCATAACTCCCACCAAGCATCCGATATTAGGATCTTATCCAGATGACTAGTTGCCCCCATCAAAAGGCTAGTATCAGGTAAAGCTCCTCTCAAGAAGGGGAATATTAAATTACTAAAATAAATACAACTAGCACAACCAACAATATGGATCGAAACGCCGCTACTCACATGAAGAGCAATTAGAATTAAAGTCCCCTAAAACACACTTGACCTCACCCCTATGTTTAGCCGTCGTCACCAGAAGATATCTCCACAAGGCTTTCTTATCTCTAGAGATACACTTGAAGTAAATATTAGCCACAAGGAAATATAAACATTGACGACCCCATTCGAAACGGACAATTTAGTACCCAAAACCAACAAAGGAAAGAAGCAGTGATCCTTTCGAACTACACTTGATTGACAGGGGAAATTCTAATCACATAAAGAGTTACCCAAGAGAGCATAAACCATTGAGGTAGAGAACTCAACAAGTTTTATCTCGAGAGTTGTTATGAATTCCAAAGATTTGGAAGTAATAAGTGATGATAATTTATTAGTCATCATTTTGATATGTTTTATCCATTCAATTTCATATAATTTCGTAACTATTTAGTGATTTGATCATGAGTTTTAGTTATTTTGTGTGTTTCATCAGCTTCATGAGGTTTCTAAGATTATTTGAGCAGTATGATGTGTTAGAAGAAGTTTTGTCTAAGTTGTAGGACTAAAAAGCAAAGAGGAATCGAAGAAAAAAATTGAACCTATAGTAAAATGCATTCACATGCGCGTTGTTGAAGCGGTTAAGCGGAAAGCAAAAGATTGGAAGTATTTCGGGGTTTATCAAGTTCACAGAGAATGGTCTGGTTAGAATGCCATTCAACTGTTTCCGCGTTTCTGAGCTTGGTTTTGAATGGTTTAAAGTAAATGCGGGAATTAAAAGATATGAACATAAAAAGAATTCCCTCTTTGAATCCAAGAAAATCCGACAGGTTTGTGTTACATCCACATATCAACTACTTAAACCTACTGATCAGTTGCACTCAACCCAAATCACTTGTCAATATCATCACATATCGCTCACAATAAGGTTATGTCTAACGCAAAGTTAAGAGAACAATCGTATTGTCTCGGAGGCCATGTCGTGCGCAACTTAACAGCACGAAAGCATTAAGAACCGATGCCCACTTAGAACATCAGACCTAAATCTATCTCTAGACTCCATAGTATAACAGATAATCAACTTAGATAGAGATTCGAGAAGTATATGTTTGTAGCAACCCAAACCCCAAACATAAAGCAAAAATCAAGAATAATCACCGATAAATATTTGAGAAATAGATTTTATACAACACCATAATCAATAGATATACATAGAATTAAAGTATATAAACACGTGAAGAAAATACATAGAGAAGAGAGAAGAGGAATCAACCAACTCCCACGGTGTCAAATGTGATTGAAGCTTAAGCCGACTCCGAATCCTCAAGATATAAGCTCTAAATGTGTTGTAGAATCATCCAAGAATCAAAGAAATGAAGGTGATGGTGTTAGGACCTAAAAATTCCCAAAACATACCTAAAAATTGTGTTTTTTCCCTAAATATACAATTTTGCATAGCAGATCTCACGTAGCGGTAGCAGAGCTCGATAAGCCCAAATTGTTGTAACTTAAAATATTGTTTCAATCATAACTTGAGAATCATAACTCCAATTTGCGCCTAGTTTGAAGCGTTGGAAAGATTATTCAATGCTCTATTTAACAAAAAATAAATGGAAGCCAAATAGATTATTTTTAGTAACCTTATTTTGAGCCTTGTTCTTTGATGAATTGCTAAACAGTGCAATCTTGAAGCTTAGTCTTTGGCCTTTATTACTTAATGCTCCAACCATGCATGAATACCTACAAAAAGACATAAAAACTATCAAATGGTACATAAATGAATCAAAATCACAAATTATACATAATGTGTACAAATCTAACTAAAACATGCAAATTCACACACTAAGTTGAGGAAAAAGAGACGATAAGTGTCATAAACTATATACAAAAATAACTACAATTTGGCACTTATCACGCATCCAGAAAGTCCAAATGTGTCTCCATACATGTAAAAGAAGGAAATACCAGCTGAAACCCATTTCACATAGGCAGAAGGTCACCATACACGTTTCCAGACGCGTTTGCTAGGTTTAAGGTGAAAATCGCCTATGGCCAAACACATTTTCATGTGTGTCCAAAGAAGCACAATAACTCATACACATTTCCTAACGCATACCATGGGTGACTATTATAGAAGGAGTGATGCAGGGAAAATTTCTATGAGGCTCAAACCGGAAAACCCAGTTTCTTTTGAAAATTAAGAATATTGTTGTTCAGGTCCGAGAGACAACTAGTTCAATGGAATTGCAATTCGAGATCCGTGAGAGCATATTAAACGCATTTATGTTCAATCCAAATGGGGTAACTGAAAGTAAAATCAAGCTAGCACTTTTTCAAGTTTTCATTAACTGGTTGAGCAAAAGATTGACTGCAATGTCAACCTAGTGGGACCATTCAAACATGGACTGAATTGGAAGATAAGTTCTTATAGAAAATTTTCACCATTGCTCAGTTTGTTGAAATAAGGAATGAAATTTCAAATTTTACACAATGTGATTCATGATTGCTTTATGACTCATGGGAAAGATTCAAGATTTTAATCAAAAGGTTCCCAAATCACAACATGGACACCATTGGGCAAATGCAACATTTCACAAGTGTAACGCCCGGAAAAATAATTATTGGCTTAATTTAGACATTTGTGATGTTTACTGAAATTTTCGCGTTTTGGGGCGATTTAGTCGGTATTAGTTCGGGATAGCGGATCGACATTTAATCGAAGATTTTAATATTTTTAGTATTAAAAATATTAATGAGTTAATGTTTAGCGTTTTGGGAATTTTCCGAGTAATTAAGATTAGACCAGAAATATGAGGCACTGAGTAATAAGTCGGTATATTAAAATAATCTGATTTTATTTTAATGGAATTTAAGTGGAAGTGTTAGTTTTATATTAAGTGTAGAAAAGATTTTGGGCTTAAATAATGACATCTCTAAGTATTAAGGGGTATATTTTAATAGGCCCATTATTAAATAGTAGTAACAAGTGGTGTACCACTTTTTGGTGATTTTTAAAAGTAGTATCATAGAAGAGAAAAAGGAACCGAGGAAGGAGAGAAAGAAAAGAGAAAAGGGGGCTAGGATTGTGAAGAGGAGAAGAAGAAGACCCAAAGTGTTGCTCTCAAGTGTCATTTTTCTCCAATTTTCCATTGAAACTTCTTAGAGCTGCACTCAATCTAAGGTAAGGGGGGATTCTTTCTACCTAAATGGAAATATGATAGATTGTATGTGGGTTTAGGGTATAGATTAATTATTGTGTTGTGTTAATCTTATTTTCTGTCATTGTTGAAAATGCAAATTGGAATGCTAATGGTGCTCTGTGAGTAAATGAAAATGAAATTAAAAAGAAAAAAACGCAAGCTGAAATGGTGTCGTTCGGCACTGTGTATTATGTATTTTCGTTTTAGGGTATTCAAATGTGGTACCTTGTCTTCTTCATGTGCTGTTAAAATGCTTTTCCCAATTTCTACATTTTCATAAGGGTACTTAGTATATTATAATAGTATAATATAAATAATGGAAAAATAGGATAGAAACAAAATATCTATGGGAGCCACTTATGTTTGCAGATGACCTGCTTATTTTTGGTGAGGCCACGGAAGTGCAACTCAAGTGTGTTATGCATACTCTGAAGTCTTTTTGCTGCATGTCAGGACAGGAAATAAGCATGGAGAAGTCAAGTATTATGTTTTCTAATAATGTTAGCAGGAGCATGCAAAGAAAACTCCAGCAGTTATCTAACTTGAAAGCTACCAAGAACTTTGGTCGCTACCTTGGTGTGCCTCTAAGTGGAAAAAATCTTACCAAGCATGATTTTCAATACATAACGGATCAAGTTGCTGAGAAGCTCTCTGGCTGGAAGAGAAACACTTTATCTCTGGCTGGTCGCATAACTCTGGCAAAAAGTGTGATTGAAGCTATTCCAATATATCCCATGATGACAAATAAGCTTCCGAAAGCTACGATTGATGTTATTCATTCCATGCAAAGAAGTTTTGTTTGGGGAGATACGAATGATAAAAGACGTATTCATGCCGTTGGTTGGAAGCAGGTTACGAAACCCAAGCAGCTGGGGGGTGTCGGGCTTCGTGATCTGAATATTTTCAACAATGTTTGTATCATGAAGTTAGGTTGGAAGGTGTATAACAATGAGGACGATCTTTGGTGTCAAGTCCTAAGGAAGAAATATAGGATACTGGAGCATGGAGACTGCATGACTGTTAGGGATACAACTTCTAGTCTATGGAAAAATATTGTGAGATTAGTGCCATGCATGGTGAATACTGGCAGATGGATTATAGGAGATGGAAAAAGTATTAAGGCTTGGGATGATAATTGGCTAGGCCATGACTTTCTTATACGTAATTATGATGTCATTATTCCGGAGGACCTGCGTGGAGCTCATGTGTGCGACTTAATTACGAGAGATGGAGAGTGGAACTTGAGCATTCTTGAACATTGGCTCCCAGTGCAATGGATAGAGAAACTGAAATCTTGCCTGCCCCCAATTGCGGGACAGGTGGCTGACGTTTTCTGTTTTGCAGGTACGGGAGATAACGAATTCTCGGTGAAGGACATGTTCAATGAACTTGGAGGTTTCAATGATGAAGATGTAGATGGAGATTGGTCGAGGATCTGGAAAGCTGCAATCCCAGAACGGTGCAAAACGTTCATGTGGCTTGCATAACATGATAGGCTGCTCACGAATCTTAGTAAGAACAAAAAAGGGTTAGGAAGCGCAGGTTGCAAATTGTGTGGGGATGCTCATGAAACTACTTTACATGCATTGAGGGACTGCGTCAAGTGCATGGAGGTTTGGAAGGGATTAGTTCCCAGTGAGCTCATGATGGAGTTCTTCTCCACAGATATGGAAGCTTGGATCCGGTTGAATCTTAATTTTCTAAGCCATAATCACAAGGATTGGAGGAACACGTGGATAATAGCATGCCACACTCTTTGGACATGGAGAAATCAAGAAGAACATGATGACTCTTTCTCCCGTCCAATGGATCCTATTAATCATATCCTTAGAAGAAGTAATGATTATATGCAAGCCATCAATTTGCACAAGAGTGTGAATGTGAATGATAATGGTAATAACTTGATGGGGTGTGTCGCACCCCAATTTTTGCCCTACAAATTTCATTCATTTTTGGTTGTGTCACATTTGTATTTCAATTAATTCGCATTTTTTGCATATTTTGAAAAAAAAAAGACTTTTTATTAAAGTCAACAAAAATAGCTTACATTTTGCATCCTTGCGTAATTTTATTCGAGTAAACATTTGTTCGAATTTTTATTTTAGATTGCATAGATTTTTTTTGTTTTTATTATTATCATTTTAGAAATATAGAAATATATATAGATAGTTTATTGATTTATGTATTCTTATATTTTTTTATATTTAATTTTCAAGAATCTCTTAATGAGACTATTATTAAAAACAAAATCATCTTTTTCTTTTTATCTTTATCTTTATTTTATTTCATTTTTTTATTTTATTTTTACCAACAATTTTCTTTTTTATTATTATTATCATTATTATTGTTCTTATAGTTTTAGAATTTTTTGTCCAAATACAAAGGACTTTTGTATGTTGGGCCCTTGTTCTTTTTTGTAAAGTCCAGTTTGCACAAAGTCAAACAAAAATATACAAAGAAACAGAATGTGTCTTCCTCTGCTTGCTATCCCATGCCTGCCCCTACACTATAGCTGCCCCAAAACCGTGACCCTGCTCCACCAACCTTGCTGCACATTACTGTCCGAAAATTGCACAAAAATGGATCAGACAGAACCTGCAACAAAAAGAAACAATTCAGTATACCATAATTGTTTGAAAACACACCCAATTTCCCCCCAAAATTCACCAATTCTATCTATAAGAATAGAGATTCACAGCACACATAGGGGGGGCAAAAACGATTCAGGAGCCACAAAAAAAAAGAAGATAGAAACTCTGCTGAAATTCCTAGGTTCTTCCTCCAATCATCCTACCAAAACCTCATCATCAAAGCCACATAACCATTCACGTTCTACTTCACAAATCATTCCGCCTATCACACAACAACATCTGACCAAAAATAACCTCGAATCCTTAACCCATCTTCACCCTTCATAATCGTTAGCAGAACCATAAACCACCCTTCCATAACCTCCAATCGCACAACTTTCATCACAACAACATTCGCAACAACCTGCAGATTGAGGTTCAATAAAGTTTTAGTGCAGGGATTCATACGCAAAGCCATAAGTGCGAGAAGAAGAAATGGAAGAATCATAAGCTTACCTTGGGATTTTGTCACTCCGATAACTTTCGGATCGGTAACCGCCTCCTTTAATTTTATTTCTGGTTGAATGTGAATTATTATCGTGCTGTTGATTTCATGATTGTTTGGATAGTGTAACTAGATTCCATTGTCTTTTTTTGTTGTTCGATTTCCACCATGTTTGTTTTGTTCGGATTGAATTTGTGAGAAATCTGAGAGAGAGTGATCGAGAGAGATGAGAGATTGGTGGCTCTTTGTTGTGTTTACGAACGGAAGCCATGGAAGTGGTAATCAAAGAAATCGTGAAACAGAGGGAGAATATAGAGGGAGACTTTAAAGTGAAACAAGAGGTAGAGGGCGGCTGTTTTTTGTTCGTTTAGGGTTTCTGTTTTGTTTTAATTGACTATTGATCTCTTTGGGCCAAAAACGCAAGCCCAGACAAGATTCCCTGCATGCTACACTCTTTTTACGAGTATACCCCCCTCCTGTGTTCATTTTTATCGTGGGCTAAGTTCTACTTGAGCCCAGTCCGTTTTTAGAACTTGTTTTACTCTTCAACACCCTTTTCGAATCCTGCACCTCCCTTTTTTCGTTTAGTTTCTTAGTCCATTTAATTGTTGTTTGTTTTATTTGTTTTTTTTATTTATTATTATAACTTTGATTTTGTTTGTTTAATTGAAAACACAAAAGTATTTTATTATGTAGGTTTGCTAGATTTTACTCCTTGTATTAAAATAACAAAAACATTATATTCATCCCATTCAAAAATCAATAAACCTTGGTTCAACGCCAAATCGTTACAATTAATTTCTCGATCCAACGTCGAGCTTCTTCTTTTCGAAAACCTTTTTTTAACCATACCGAAAGATCGTGTGACAAGGGGTGAACACCTCTCGAATACCTCGATTCTTTTGGATTAACACTTTTTTTTAAAACCTTTCATTAATCAAATCAAGAGAACAAGTGACAAGGGGTGAACACCTCTTGAATACCTTGATCTTTTGAACTAAAACACTTTAATCAAACCAAGAGGTTAAGTGACAAGGGGTGGACACCTCTTGAATACCTTTATCTTTTGAACTAAAACATATTAATAAAACCGAAAGATCCTGTGACAAGGGGTGAACACCTCTTGAATACCTTGATCTTTTGAACTAAAACACATTAATCAAACCGAAAGATCCTGTGACAAGGGGTGAACACCTCTTGAATACCTTGATCTTTTGAATCAAAACTCTTTAATCAAACCAAGAGGTTAAGTGACAAGGGGTGGACACCTCTTGAATACCTTTATCTTTTGAATTAAAATACATTAATTAACTTGGACAACAAGTGACAATGGGGCTCGCTCCTGTTCAATACCTTGGGTAAAGACGCGCTAGGTGAACGCCTATGCTCAATCCTTTGCTAAATGTCCCTTTAAAACACAACTTCAATTTCATTCAAACCTTTTTGCCTTATGGCTTTTAAAACTCTTTTCATAAACGAGACACTTATCCGATTTTCAATACGAACATACTTCCACATGTGAAGATCGAATATCTTCCACTCGAATGCGATGATGGCCAAAATCATGTCTTATCTTGATTTAGTTATCCATTCTTGTAGTGATGTCATATCCATGTGCGCATAGTATTTCCATTTGAAAGCGATCGAGTACTTCTCGCTAAAATCAATCAAAACTTTTCGTGGTTCCTAGCCCGAACTACGATTGCTCTGACTTTCCCATTGCACTAGGGAATACGTAGGCACAAGATACAAACGTCTTGGCGAGCATAATAATAAAAAATCTTTTCTTTTTCCTTCATAATAAATAAAACCCTAAAAAACATCTCTTTCATCTTTTCTCGATTAATAAGCTAAAGAACATAAACCAAAAACACTAACACTCAAACACGAAACTAACTAAATGGGTCCCATCGAGTACGATGGAGGTGAGGGGTGCTAATACCTTCCCCTTGCTTAACCGACTCCCGAACCCTAATTTGGTTACGAACGACCATCTTATCCATCCTTTTCTATTTATGGGTTTTATCGATATTTTCCCTTTCCTCTTTGGAATAAATAAAGTTCGGTGGCGACTCTGTTGTACTCTGAGCGCGCGAAAACGCTCGAGTCACATTTTTACCGCTACAGAAAGTGGCGACTCTGCTGGGGACTATCCTAAGAGAGTCAACCCTAGTTTAGTTTGTTTTATGTTTGAGTGTTTGCTTTTGTTTGTTTATACTTGTGTTTTTTATGCTTATGTTCTTTATATTTATTCTTGTACTATTTATGTTTCTTTACTCTTGCTTTACCGCTTTTTATTTTATTTCTGTATATACTCATTTGTGGGTATGGGAATGATACTTGAGTGAAGCTCTCAACCCGAGCTTTTGAAAAACAAGAGAAAAACATAAGTTAGGAGGTGGTTGTGTAGTGCTAGTCCCCAAGGTGAACACCTTGAATGGCTAATACGAGAACCCCACTTGGAGGAGACTTAGTCATGAAATTTGTCATAAGATGGTTCGCCCATCGCATGGCAGAAATCTGATTTCGTCGCTAACTCCAAGGACCTTTAGAACCCGTTCCATCTGTAGAGGTTATGTTATATCCAAAAACTCTAGAGCTAACCTTGTGAGGGGATTCTTGGGTAAAGAACTTAGAACTGTCCTAACTTAAGGAATTTTCCCCAATAAGTGTTTTTATTATCACGTTTCGCATCCAACATTGCATGACATTGCATATCATTTGCATCATGCAAGTACCTCATTCCAACTGTCTCTTTCATTCAGTTATCTGTCAACTGTCAAACTGGTTCCTCCACACGAGTACGAGACTAGAGCCAACGTCAGACGAAGAATGGCAGATCAAGAGCAACACAATCTTGAAGTTAGAATGGAGATTGAAGATTTGAAGTCAGGAATGACCAAGCTCACCGAGATGTTGCAAGTTCTGATTGCTAGAGGAGAGCCACCTCAAAGGACTGCTATTCAAGAGGTCGCCGACAATGTTGAAGACCCTATTCCTGTTCAAAGGCCAGCCACTACTTGGCCTGAGTTTGGCTTACCTCCGGATTATTCTCCACCTCATGCCACTACTGCTATGATAGGTCAACCTTCACGACCAATGTTCCAAGCACCAATCATGACTGAGTCTCAGCCAATTGTGCACGCTGCTGGCCAAACCACTTATGAAAATCCTCTCTTCGAGTACCAAGCTGGTGACATTGATGAAGTCAAAGAACAATATCAAGTCTTGGAGAAAAGACTAAGAGCTATGGAAGGCGTTGATTACTTTGGGGTCGCTGCTGAAAACATGTGCTTGGTTTCTGATTTAGTCATGCCTGCCAAGTTCAAAACTCCTGAGTTCGAAAAGTACAAAGGGTACACTTGTCCAAGAAGTCATTTAACCATGTACTACCGCAAGATGGCTGCCTATACCAAGAACGACAAATTGCTGATTCACTGCTTTCAAGATAGTCTGACTGGCGCTTCCCTGAAATGGTATATGGGACTGGAGAAGGGTCGTATCCATTGTTTCCAAGATCTGACTGATGCTTTCATGAAGCAATACAAGTACAATCTGGACATGGCTCCTGATCGCCGTCAACTTCAAAACATGTCTCAAAAGGAAAGAGAATCGTTCAAGGAGTATGCTCAGCGCTGGAGAGAGCTAGCTTCTCAAGTGGAACCTCCTCTGGCTGAAAAAGAATTAACTGGAATGTTTATGGATACTCTCTCACCTATCTATTGGGAGAAGATGATTGGAAGCGTTTCCTCCAACTTTACTGATTTGGTGACCATTGGTCAAAGGCTAGAGGAAGGAATCAAGAAAGGCAAGGTTGCCAATGCTGCTGAATCCTCCAATGGGGCAAGAAAATCTTTTGGAAACTTCTTTAAGAAAAAGGAAGGAGAAACAAATGCTGTGAGTGATGAAGGAAGAAGACCTCGTCAAAGGACTAATAACTATGATCAACCAATTGTAGTTACAGTTGCTCCTGTGACCAAGGTTCCGCAAGTTCAAGCTCCTCAACCTCAAGCTGCCATTCAGAATCAGAATCGTGGTAGGACGACCTATGATCCTATTCCCATGACTTACACTGAGCTATATCCTGCACTAGTCAAGAAAGGTCTGATTACAACAAGAGCTTTTACTCCACCGAATCCTCTTCCACCCGGTTTCAGATCCGATCTGCATTGTGAATTTCATCAAGGTGGTGCTGGCCATAATTTGGAAAGTTGTTTCGCGTTGAAGGCTAGAGTGCAAGAATTGATGAGGGCAAATATGTTATATTTCAAGGATATCAATCCCAATGTTGTCAAGAATCCTTTGCCTGAGCATGACAAGAGTGGCTGAGGACAAAGAAAGCCAAGTTACCTCCCTAAAGCCAAGTGTTTCGTGATAGGATAGCTCCTCCTTGTCGCTGATTAGTCACTAGGCCTTGTTTCGTTTTGTTTGCAATTTCCTTATGTTATTTTGTGTACTGCATTTGAACTTTGTTTGTTCCTTAATGTTAATTTTAATGAAATGAGCATTACATATTTGAATCAATCCATTTACATCCACTATGTGCTTCTTTATGTTTTATTTTTTTTTAAAAAAAAAAAAAAAACAAATATATATCTCTTCTTCATTTTCTTTATCAAGCTTTTGTTTATGCAAAGATTGGAGGGAGGATGATGACAACAAATACCCAAGTTGTTGAATTGTATGCTTTCAAATAGAACTTTGCTGATGATGTAAAGGCATTGTTTCAATTCCCAAACACTGGAGTAATAAGGAAGTTAATCCCTAGTCAACCCCTTTGAGCCTTTGAAGTTGGAGTTTCTTTTTTTAAACGAAAAAACCGCAATTTTAACCTGGGGCAGGGTAGTTCTCAGTTAATTTGGATGTGCATTCAAATTCAAGATAATCATTAAGTACACCTTTCAATAAGGGTTTCAATCAAAAGTGACCAAGATGGTTATCATCAATCATCATCGAGGCAGTCACTATCTTTCCAAATACAAAAAAATATTTCAAAAAAAAAAGGGCCCGCTAAGTCAGAACCTACGAAGGAGACTTAGGAAAAATTGGGGCATCTCGCTGACTGTGATCTCATATGAAACAGTTTAGGCAAAAGTTAGGGATAAAAAAAAAAAAGAAAGACAAGTCAATAAAATCCTAAACGACCACAAAATGTTGTGACTATCAAATGAAGAGGTGACTGCCATCTCGAAGATTCCCTTGGTCTTTAAACCGTCATCATATGAATGGGTGCAATTCCAAAGTCTCTTGGAACCTGAATGCATAATTTGAATTGACTGAGCGTAGGATTGGAGATCATCACGAAGAATGGGGTGGGTACAAATATATTTTGAGCCTATATCCTTTGTTTCTGAAACCGTGAACAAGCCACGTTACAACCTTCAAAAGACCTAATTGAGGTAAGGTTTATTTTGAAAGCACACTACAACAAGGTTGCGTTAACCTGACTCCTAAAGATCTTTGCAAATTGTTTGTTTTACCATACCTTTTGCTTTATCCATCAATTTGAATGTCTAGACAACTGTGTTTGGACCTTTGATTCATTTTCTTTACATCAATAACATCATTCCAATAATGACTTTGATTTCAAAATATGCTTTGATCATTGCATTAAAATTACCATTTTTGAATGAACATTTTATTTGCAAGTACTCATCTTTTGGGAAATTCAAACAGTCAAGAGACTTGATCAGTGATCCTATCAGGGGCAAGTTACTTCAAGATCCTGTCATTCAAAAGTTATACTGGGGCAAGTGTTCCTGACATTCATCTCAAGGATTGAAGTAACAATCAGGTAACAATCAGTCAGTCAGGGGCATTCTTCTTCAACGATACCCAAGCAGTTTGGCAATCATTCCCAAAAGGGTCATCAGTGTGACATAACAGATTTGGCAATGTTCTTGTGTTGAGGAATCAGAATTCCAATCTACCCTCATAAAAGAGTCTACTTCAGTTGTCATAACCAAATGCATTACATTACATTCACATCTCATGCATAGGAAAATTCAATATCATGCATAGAAACAAAATTCATACTCATTTGCATTCTTTCAAGGTCCTGTTGTTATCAACACTTCACCTTGAGATCAAAGCCCAACTTACTTGGCATCTACCAAAATGATGTTTGTCTCTTCATCCAAATCTACTCTTGGATGTATATTTGTCTCTCTTCGTTCAATGCTACTATTGGATGTCTTATTGTTTCTCTTCATCCAAAGCTACTCTTAGATTTGTATTTGTTTCTCTCTGTCTAAAGCTACTGTTGGACATGTTGTTTCTCACCTTTTATCCAAAGCTACTGTTGGATATCACAATCCCTAGTAAAGTGTTATTCAAAGCTACTGTTGAATGATCTTTATATCTTTGAGCCGGAATACCATCCTTTTCTCATCCAAAGTCACTCTTGGATGCTCTTGAGTTTGTTTTCCCATCCAATGCTACTATTGGATGTTCGCTCGTATTTTCCAAAAAAATGGTATCCATTTCATCTATTGCTCCTCAGGATGACTCTGATATATTTTCAGGTTCTGGTTTCCTTTTTGCATTCAAAGCCACTGTTGATTCTCTTTGGTTTCTGTATTATCCAAAGCTACTGTTGGATTGCCCCGATGTTTTTCAGAGTTTGGATTCCATTCGTTCAAAGCTACTCTTGGACGCCTCTGCCATATCTCCGAGTTTGTAGGTCTCCTATTGCATTCAAAGCCACTATTGAATCTTGTTGGTTTCCTTCCATCCGAAGCTACTATCGGATGTCTCCAATGTTTCCCCAGGGTTTGGATTATTTTCAGATACATTCAAAGCCACTCTTAAATGTCTTTGATGTTTGGTGTCGTCTAAAGCCACTCTTAGACTTTCCTACCCGAAGTTTTTATTTCAGATTCATTCAAAGCTACTCTTGAATGTCTCTGATGATTTCCGCCGTCTAAAGCTACTCTTAGACGTTCCTACTATCTTTTTACCAAGAGTTTTATCTCTCGTTTCCAAGTTTCTCCATCAACAGTTTGTCTCCTATGGCATTAGTTCCCCACACAGTTCAACATATGTCTCATATCATATTGCATTCAAAATAACAAAAATAACAAAAAGGCCCATGCATTGCATTTCATTTGCATATGAAGGACAAAAATTGTGTACTTTGTATTTAAGTCTCTTCAATAGAAGAAACTCAAATAGGGGCATCTGTCGCACCCCAATTTTTGCCCTACAAATTTCATTCATTTTTGGTTGTGTCACATTTGTATTTCAATTAATTCGCATTTTTTGCATATTTTGAAAAAAAAAAAACTTTTTATTAAAGTCAACAAAAATAGCTTACATTTTGCATCCTTGCGTAATTTTATTCGAGTAAACATTTGTTCGAATTTTTATTTTAGATTGCATAGATTTTTTTGTTTTTATTATTATCATTTTAGAAATATAGAAATATATATAGATAGTTTATTGATTTATGTATTCTTATATTTTTTTATATTTAATTTTCAAGAATCTCTTAATGAGACTATTATTAAAAACAAAATCATCTTTTTCTTTTTATCTTTATCTTTATTTTATTTCATTTTTTTATTTTATTTTTACCAACAATTTTCTTTTTTATTATTATTATCATTATTATTGTTCTTATAGTTTTAGAATTTTTTGTCCAAATACAAAGGACTTTTGTATGTTGGGCCCTTGTTCTTTTTTGTAAAGTCCAGTTTGCACAAAGTCAAACAAAAATATACAAAGAAACAGAATGTGTCTTCCTCTGCTTGCTATCCCATGCCTGCCCCTACACTATAGCTGCCCCAAAACCGTGACCCTGCTCCACCAACCTTGCTGCACATTACTGTCCGAAAATTGCACAAAAATGGATCAGACAGAACCTGCAACAAAAAGAAACAATTCAGTATACCATAATTGTTTGAAAACACACCCAATTTCCCCCCAAAATTCACCAATTCTATCTATAAGAATAGAGATTCACAGCACACATAGGGGGGGCAAAAACGATTCAGGAGCCACAAAAAAAAAGAAGATAGAAACTCTGCTGAAATTCCTAGGTTCTTCCTCCAATCATCCTACCAAAACCTCATCATCAAAGCCACATAACCATTCACGTTCTACTTCACAAATCATTCCGCCTATCACACAACAACATCTGACCAAAAATAACCTCGAATCCTTAACCCATCTTCACCCTTCATAATCGTTAGCAGAACCATAAACCACCCTTCCATAACCTCCAATCGCACAACTTTCATCACAACAACATTCGCAACAACCTGCAGATTGAGGTTCAATAAAGTTTCAGTGCAGGGATTCATACGCAAAGCCATAAGTGCGAGAAGAAGAAATGGAAGAATCATAAGCTTACCTTGGGATTTTGTCACTCCGATAACTTTCGGATCGGTAACCGCCTCCTTTAATTTTATTTCTGGTTGAATGTGAATTATTATCGTGCTGTTGATTTCATGATTGTTTGGATAGTGTAACTAGATTCCATTGTCTTTTTTTGTTGTTCGATTTCCACCATGTTTGTTTTGTTCGGATTGAATTTGTGAGAAATCTGAGAGAGAGTGATCGAGAGAGATGAGAGATTGGTGGCTCTTTGTTGTGTTTACGAACGGAAGCCATGGAAGTGGTAATCAAAGAAATCGTGAAACAGAGGGAGAATATAGAGGGAGACTTTAAAGTGAAACAAGAGGTAGAGGGCGGCTGTTTTTTGTTCGTTTAGGGTTTCTGTTTTGTTTTAATTGACTATTGATCTCTTTGGGCCAAAAACGCAAGCCCAGACAAGATTCCCTGCATGCTACACTCTTTTTACGAGTATACCCCCCTCCTGTGTTCATTTTTATCGTGGGCTAAGTTCTACTTGAGCCCAGTCCGTTTTTAGAACTTGTTTTACTCTTCAACACCCTTTTCGAATCCTGCACCTCCCTTTTTTCGTTTAGTTTCTTAGTCCATTTAATTGTTGTTTGTTTTATTTGTTTTTTTTATTTATTATTATAACTTTGATTTTGTTTGTTTAATTGAAAACACAAAAGTATTTTATTATGTAGGTTTGCTAGATTTTACTCCTTGTATTAAAATAACAAAAACATTATATTCATCCCATTCAAAAATCAATAAACCTTGGTTCAACGCCAAATCGTTACAATTAATTTCTCGATCCAACGTCGAGCTTCTTCTTTTCGAAAACCTTTTTTTAACCATACCGAAAGATCGTGTGACAAGGGGTGAACACCTCTCGAATACCTCGATTCTTTTGGATTAACACTTTTTTTTAAAACCTTTCATTAATCAAATCAAGAGAACAAGTGACAAGGGGTGAACACCTCTTGAATACCTTGATCTTTTGAACTAAAACACTTTAATCAAACCAAGAGGTTAAGTGACAAGGGGTGGACACCTCTTGAATACCTTTATCTTTTGAACTAAAACATATTAATAAAACCGAAAGATCCTGTGACAAGGGGTGAACACCTCTTGAATACCTTGATCTTTTGAACTAAAACACATTAATCAAACCGAAAGATCCTGTGACAAGGGGTGAACACCTCTTGAATACCTTGATCTTTTGAATCAAAACTCTTTAATCAAACCAAGAGGTTAAGTGACAAGGGGTGGACACCTCTTGAATACCTTTATCTTTTGAATTAAAATACATTAATTAACTTGGACAACAAGTGACAATGGGGCTCGCTCCTGTTCAATACCTTGGGTAAAGACGCGCTAGGTGAACGCCTATGCTCAATCCTTTGCTAAATGTCCCTTTAAAACACAACTTCAATTTCATTCAAACCTTTTTGCCTTATGGCTTTTAAAACTCTTTTCATAAACGAGACACTTATCCGATTTTCAATACGAACATACTTCCACATGTGAAGATCGAATATCTTCCACTCGAATGCGATGATGGCCAAAATCATGTCTTATCTTGATTTAGTTATCCATTCTTGTAGTGATGTCATATCCATGTGCGCATAGTATTTCCATTTGAAAGCGATCGAGTACTTCTCGCTAAAATCAATCAAAACTTTTCGTGGTTCCTAGCCCGAACTACGATTGCTCTGACTTTCCCATTGCACTAGGGAATACGTAGGCACAAGATACAAACGTCTTGGCGAGCATAATAATAAAAAATCTTTTCTTTTTCCTTCATAATAAATAAAACCCTAAAAAACATCTCTTTCATCTTTTCTCGATTAATAAGCTAAAGAACATAAACCAAAAACACTAACACTCAAACACGAAACTAACTAAATGGGTCCCATCGAGTACGATGGAGGTGAGGGGTGCTAATACCTTCCCCTTGATTAACCGACTCCCGAACCCTAATTTGGTTACGAACGACCATCTTATCCATCCTTTTCTATTTATGGGTTTTATCGATATTTTCCCTTTCCTCTTTGGAATAAATAAAGTTCGGTGGCGACTCTGTTGTACTCTGAGCGCGCGAAAACGCTCGAGTCACATTTTTACCGCTACAGGGTGGAAGCCGCCTATCAAAGGTATGGTTAAGCTCAACACGGACGGTGCTAGCAGGAATGGTAGTGATGCTGGGTGTGGAGGAGTGATTAGAGATGAAGTAGGGCAGTGGAGAGGTGGTTTCTCTAAATATATTGGGCGTTGTAGTGCTCTCTTGGCGGAGATGTGGGGAGTGTATGAAGGTGTTAAACTTATAAATCGTTTGGGGTATAAAACTGTGGAGATTAATATTGATTCTATGGAAGTAGTGCAAGCTATTGAAAAAGGTGTTGTGCGGCATGTGGAGTGTGTTGCTATCCTTCGTCATATTTTGGAACAACTAAAGCTTTTGGAGATAGTCATTATCTCGCACACTTCTAGGAACGCTAATGCTTGTGCGGACTCTCTAGTTAAGCATGGTTGTAATGCTAGGAGATTCCTTCTTTTTGAAAGAACTCCAGATTTTCTTGTGGAGTTGTTAGTGTCAGATGCTGCTGGGATTGTTCCTAAAGCAGTGGATTTGTAGTTGTTTTTCTTTCGGGCTTTAGCCCTCATCATTATCAAAAAAAATATATATCTATGGGAGCCATGTATGTATTTTTCGTTTCCTTGCTGTTCATGATGTATAATGACCACTTTTCTTTTCTACTTCATAATGAAGCTATGTCACTTTATTTCCTTTTGTTTCCATGGTTCTTATTAGAAATTAAGGCATATAAATAATGGTATTATATGGTAGAAATGAATCATGATTTATGAATTGATAAATATTGAAAACAGTAGGATAATAATGATGAAACATGTAGCATGAATATAACAAATGTAATTCAAAACAGTCCCGTTTAATTGAAATAGCTGAATTAAGCGGTATAATTAGTTGTTTAGAATTTGATGAAAATTTACATGGTAGCTAAGTTTAATTAGTAGGTTAATGTAGTAGTGATATTTTGTTGAAATTGTGTTATTTTACGAACCGATCGAAATTGTGTGGATTTGAGTATCCTTTATATTAAATGTTGGTTTTGGAGTAGAAAGTGAAATAGTAAGTTGGAAAATGAATTGAAAATAGAATATTGAATTAAATTAATATAGTGTAATATTAATTGCGATTTGGTTGAATATTTATGTTGAGAATAATATATTGCTATGCCAATGATGTTGTCTTGATAAATAATATTATGTCTAATTGAATTAGTTGATAATTGGAAGTTGATTCGGTTTACCTGATAAATTAGCATGTTGAGATTATCTTACGAATTGATCGAAAATTGTGGTTTTGATTTGGATGACTTTGTTAATATGTGAAATTGAGTAATTGTGCCGATGTGCCAAAACGTGATGATAATTGTAATAATCTTGATGATATGTGAATTATATATTTGTGACGATTTTGTTAACACGCGAAGTTGTATGTTTGTTGTGATATGCTGAAGCATGAGGATATATATGTAATTACTTGTTTATATGCAAAGTTGTATAAATTGCGACGATGTGTCGAAACATGACGATGTTTTGTGATGATTTGTAATACGTGATGTTGTATATATTTGTGATGATGATTTTGTGACTAAGTGAAGATGAAATATTATGGTGACGTGAATTACCTCGTATAGATGGTAATTGATTGTGATATAGGCTTATGCCTCGTGACGACATGTGATTGTGATGAGTATGATGTATTGTCTTGTTTGTCGAGTCACATTTCATATGCATACTCTGTGACGGCCTGGATTGGCAAACTAGTGACGAAGGCTTATGCCTTGTGCCTCTGAATTGGGAAATTGGTGACGGGGGCTGAAGCTCCGATTGGTACCACATGCATATGCACAGTTGAGTCGCATTTGAGTCGTTGTTGTTGGTTGAAGTTGTTGATTATGCATTGCGATGCTTATATGACAATATAGATACTTATATGTTGACTTGTTGAAAATGCTTATATATTGATAATGACGCTTATATGTTGACTTGTTGAAGATGCTTATATGTTGACTTGTTGAAGATGCTTATATGTTGACTTGTTGAAGATGCCTATGTGTTGACTTGTTGACGATGCTTATATAATGACTTGTTGAATATGTTTCTATGTTGATATCACGACTATTCATTGATGATGTTCTTTGTGATGTTTATGCTGACGTTGTGTGAGGCGGTGATTCATTTATATTCTTTATCTAATATATGATTTATCATGATCCTATTTATATAGTTTAATATCTCACCCTTGCTGCTGATGTTTCCCCTACCATGGGAAATGGGCAGGTACTCAAGTATAACTGTGGAAGTTTGTTGCTTCATCGAGTCCAGTTGGTGTGTCGCTCTGATATGTAGCACTCGGGGGTTGCTTATATTGTTATTTCTAGGTTGTTGATGTTTTAGTTGTTGTTATTATAACCGTTGATTCAAAGTTGAATAATATGAAGTACTTATTATACTTCAAAGTAGTTTGAGTTGAGATAAGATGATAGTTGACGATTAATTCGAATGCTATGTATCATTGTTAAATGAAATACAAGTTGAACGTTTAAGTTGATATGTGATACTCCAATGTGTTATTTGAAATTTTAAATACTCTGATATTTTCCGCATTATAATTTTCGGGTAGAATTTGGGGTGTTACAACAAGAGGCCTAAAATTTCAGACAAGAATGCTTCTAGATACCTCAGCTTGAGGCATAATGAAAACAAATAATGAAGACAACGTGAAAGAGTTGATTGAGAAAACGTATTAGAATAAATATCACTCCTGAAGGGAAAGGGTTGTGAAGAATGAAGAAAAGAAGAAGGGTGTGCTAGAGTTAGATGCCTACACGAATTTGTTGGCTCAATTTGAGGTTCTTACTAAACAACTAGCTAGAACTAGAATTGTTCTTGCTAATGTGAGTTAAGTTCAAGCATTGTAGTGTGATTTTTGTTGGCAAGGTGTTAGTTACCAATTTGTGTAAATATATTAGGTAATTTTTGGTAACTCTCAAGTCTTTTTGTGGTTAATAGTAGTATTTTATTATCATTTGGTATATATATTCTTATATTTATATTATTGTTGAATAGTTCTTATCTTTGCAATCTGTGTTGGATTTTGTAGTTTTTATAGATAATTGGAAGCTTGGACCATGGAAAAAGGGCTTTGAAGATGTTCCAAGACCAACACCAAGGATTGCTGGAAAGAGGTAGCGCGCTAAACGAGGTTGGGCCCGCTAAGCGCGGTTTTGAAGAGAAGAAGGAAGTTCTGGCAGAAAGTTCCGCGCTAAGCGAGGTCTGGAGCCCGCTTAGCGCGTTTGGGCGGTTTAGCAATTTTTGATAGCGCGCTTAGCGGGCTACACCGCGCTAAGCGCGGTTTGCGAAACTTTGTTTAATTGTTTATGGGCCAGATCACTTTGGGGGGATAGAGAGAGATATTTTTAGAGAGAAAGAAGAGCACAAAACACTGTAGCAAACTAAGAGTTGAAGATTCGAAGCCTTGATCGTCGATTAATCGCCTTTGATGCTTGTTGATCTTCATCCTTTACTTCTTGAGCAAGCTACCATTCTCATGGATAGCTAAATCTCTTTTGTATCAAGATAAGATGTAATCTTCCTAACCTTTTGTATGTATTTCTTGTGAATATATTGTGTATGAAAAAGTGATGATCAATATAGATGGTTTAGTTTGTTTATTAAAGCTTTTCTATGGTATAAATGTTTGAGACATCAATGTTTGTATCTAGACCTAACTTATCATCTTTCAAACTATAAGTTGCAGACATGGATTTAGCATTTGATGTTTACTAAGTATCGGTTTTTAAAATGTTACTTGTATTGTTTAAACGGTGGAGAAATCGTCAGTTAAACAATACGGTAAATCTAGCTATATCGTTGCGGACACGGACGATATAGACGTCGATACGTAATTATATTGATCGTTAGCAAGTTCATAGGCATATATTTATAAGGAAACATACAAATTTAGGTTGATGATATCAAATCTTGATACATTTTCTTTAACTTAGAACTTTCATAAATTTACTCTTTGCTACTAAAATTGTTAAATGATCTTTTGCAAATCCAAAACTAAAGTAACATTAACTCAAGACAAAATAGGCTATAGAACGGCGGTGATATCGCAATAATGCCTGTGGATACGATATAAACGAAAAGTACACCACAATACTCTTTCAACAAAATGGCGCCGTTGCCGGGGATTATTGTTTAGATATTGCAAGCATTGCAATAGTTTGTTTTGTATTGAGTCTTATAATTAATCTCTTGTTTCTAAATTTATTTTCCTTGTGTTTGTTAATTTGCTTGGTTAGTTTTTCAGATTACAGTTTATGCGAGGACGTGTACCTGCAGATCAACTCCTTTTTGATCCTGAGATTGAGAGGACTGCTCGTAGAGAGAATAGCAAAACTCGTAGGAGGAGACAACTAGCTAGGGAAAGAAGACAACAACAAGAAGCATCTTCTTCTTCAACTCCGGTTGAAAACTTGGTTGAGGAAGAAATGGCTGCGGATCCTAATGTTCCAGCTCGAGGGCCTTGTGTTAATAGCCCTCGACTCAATGCACAATTTGCTCGTGATCAAGCCAATGGAAGAAACTCCGAGATGAAAACGGGGTTACTTCAATTACTTTATCAGAATCCTTTCACAGGGGCAGATCACGAGGATCCATTTACTCATCTAACAAAGTTCTACGAGATCGCCGGAACAATTGGTGCTCCGGAAGCCGAAGAAGAACGGGTGTTCAGGAGACTCTTTCCTCATTCCTTAATTGGAAAAACTAAGGAATGGTACCTTGATCAACCAAATAATGTCATGACAAATTGGAACGAGTTAGAAGAGAAGTTCTTGGATCGGTTCTTTCCTCACAATAGGTTCATGGAAGCGAAAACTTCTATTGCGGTGTTCTCTCAAGGTTCGAATGAATCTCTCAATGAAGCATGGGAGAGGTTCAAGTCCATGGTTAGAAAATGCAAAGGTCATGGGTTTGATGAATTGTCTCAAATCCATATCTTTAGGAATGGACTCCAACCTCAACCAAAAACTCTTTTAGATGCTACCGCGGGTGGTTCGTTGATGTCAAAAACAGCTGCTGAAGCAATTGCTATCATTGATAGGATGGCTTTGAATGATCATCAAGGGCAACACAACCGTAGTGCATCGCAAAGAAAACCAGGAGTTCTTGAATTGAATACTAGTGATGCAATACTTGCTCAAAACAAGTTATTGACACAACAAGTAGAATTGCTCACTCAACAAATGTCAAAACTCCCTCAATAAATCAAAGAGATACATGGGATCCCTTCTAAAAATCAACAGGTGATGTGTTGTGAATTGTGTAGGGGTGACCATCAAACTGGTTTTTGTCCTCCACCAGGTGAAGAGGTGAATTATGTGTCTAATCCTAATCAAGGTTATGGTGGGAGACAACAACCTTACAACAATAACCAAGGTTACCAACAAAGAGGTAATCAAGGTTATCAACAAGGATGGAGACCGGATGCAGGTCCATCGAATCGTCAAAATCCTTATCAAGGTGGTTACAATCAACAACCTCAACAAACAAAGCTTTCAATCGAGGACACTCTTAGTCAATTCATGCAATTGCAAATTGCAAGCCAAAAGAGTACGGATGCCGCAATAAAGAACCTTGAAACTCAAGTCGGGCAATTGTCAAAGAAACTTGCCGATCAAAACAAAGGTCCTTTTCCGGCTACTACACAAGAAAATCCTCGTGAGCATTGTAAGTTAATTCTAACTCGTAGCGGTAGAAATATTGATATGGGTGTAGGAGAGATAGTTGAGGAAGAAATTGTTGAAAGTGAAAAAGATAGGGAGATTGAAGTAGAAAAAAATGTTGAGGGTGATTTAGTTGAAAATGAGAAAGAGAAAGAATTAGTGGAAAAAGAAACTCTTGAGAAAGTTGTAGAAAAAGAGAGAAAAAAATTGAGTGTGAGTGAAAAAGGGAAGATGAAAGAAAACTCAATTCATGTGAAGAAATTACCTTACCCTCCTGGTCCGTCAAAGAAAGAGGATGCGAAGCACTATGCTCGGTTCTTGGACATCTTTAGCAAGTTGCAAATCAATGTTCCTTTTTCCGAAGCATTAGAGCAAATGCCGATGTACTCTAAATTTATCAAAGACATCATCACTAAGAAGAGAAGATTCTTGGATCCGGAGGTAGTAACGGTGAGCTCTTGTTGTAATGTGTTAATTCAACGCACTACACCGATTAAATCGAATGATCCTGGACGGGTAACCTTGCCGGTGTCTGTTGGAAATGTTCAAATAGGCAAAGGATTGGTGGATACCGGCTCTAGCATTAATTTGATCCCATTGTCTATGGTGAGAAGGTTAGGAATTAATGACTTGAAGCCGACTAGAATGACGTTATCATTAGCGGATAAATCCACAGCTCATCCTCATGGAGTTGCGGAAGACTTGCTTGTCAAGGTTGACAAATTTTGGTTTCCTGTTGATTTTGTTGTCATAGACATGGAAGAAGATCCTGATATACCATTGATCTTAGGAAGGCCTTTTATGAAGACGGCCCGAATGATGATAGATATTGATGATGGCTTAATGAAATTAAGGTACCAAGATGAAGAATTATGTCTTGATCTCTTTGAAGCCATCAAGCATCCGAGTGATGATGATGATTGTTTTAGAATCGATGCTACCGAAAGGGCTATTATGAAAGTGGAGAATCAAATGCACTTGTCGAATTCTCTTGAGAAGACTTTAATGGAAGCTCTTGAAGTTCTCACCAAAGATCAAGAGAAAGAAATTGAAGATTGCTTGAGAAATTTAGAGGCTTGTGATGAGATGAATCCATTTGAAACTCAAATTGAAGAGTTGAAAGATGAACCTAAAGTTGTAGAGCAAAAGGTGGAGTTGAATGTGTTACCTTCTCACTTGAAATACGTGTTTCTCAGTGACAATTATATTAAGCCGGTTATCATTAATAGTGGTTTGTCTAGCAAGGAAGAGAATCGATTGAAGGAAGTTTTGATAAAGTATCAAGAAGCAATAGGATGGGTTTTATCCGACTTGAAGGGTATTAGTCCGGCCTATTGTATGCATAAGATTATGTTAGAAGATGATTTTCGGCCCGTGGCACAACCTCAAAGGCGATTAAATCCAACCATGAAAGAAGTTGTTAGAAAAGAGGTTGTGAAGTTATTAGAGGCGGGGATGATTTATCCCATCTCCGATAGCGAATGGGTGAGTCCGGTGCATGTGGTTCCTAAGAAGGGTGGATTGACGGTTGTGAGAAATGAGAAGAACGAGTTGATTCCTTCGAGAGCGGTGACCGGGTGGCGTATGTGTATTGATTATAGGAGGTTGAACCAAGCAACAAGAAAAGATCACTTTCCATTACCTTTTATGGATCAAATGTTAGAAAGGTTAGCCGGAAGAAATTTCTATTGTTTCTTGGATGGTTATTCGGGATACAATCAAATATCAGTGAATCCGGCGGACCACGAGAAAACTGCCTTTACATGTCCTTTTGGCGTTTTTGCATACCGAAAAATGCCATTTGGACTATGTAATGCTCCCGCAACATTTCAAAGGTGCATGCAAGCTATCTTCTCAGATTTGATCGAGAAAAGCATTGAGGTGTTCATGGATGATTTTTCTGTGTACGGGTCGTCATTTGACTTGTGCTTGAAAAACCTTGATGTGGTGATGGAAAGATGTATTGAAACAAATTTGGTTCTCAACTGGGAGAAGTTCACTTTCATGGTAACGGATGGGATTGTTCTTGGCCACAAGGTATCTTCAAAGGGGCTTGAGGTCGATCCGGCAAAAATCGAGGTTATTGAAAAGCTTCCCCCACCGGTGAATGTGAAAGGCATAAGGAGCTTTTTGGGACATGCTGGGTTCTATAGAAGATTCATCAAGGATTTCTCCAAGGTCGCAAAGCCTTTGAGTAATTTGCTCAACAAAGGTATGGAATTTAATTTTGATGAATCATGTCTAAAAGCTTTCCTAGAACTCAAAGAGAATTTGACCACCACACCCATAATTGTCGCTCCTAATTGGTCGCTTGAGTTTGAACTCATGTGCGATGCTAGTGACTATGCGGTTGGTGCGGTCTTAGGCCAAAGGAAGAACAAATAATTCCATGCTATACATTATGCGAGCAAAGTTTTAAATGAGGCACGGGTTAACTATGCCACTACCGAAAAAGAATTGCTCGCAATTGTATTTGCATTGGAAAAGTTTCGTTCTTACCTCATTGGTTCTAAAGTGGTGTGTTATACTGATCATGCCGCAATCAAATATCTTCTCACCAAGCCTGATTCAAAACAGAGGCTTATTCGGTGGATTCTTTTGCTTCAAGAATTTGATCTTGAAGTAAGAGATAAGAAAGGTACAGAAAATTTGATTGCGGATCATTTATCTCGGTTAGTGAATACCGAGGTGACAGAAAATGAAAAAGAAGTGAGGGAAGAATTCCCTGATGAAAAACTGTACATGGTACAAGAAGTTAGACCCTGGTTCGCAGATATGGCTAATCACAAAGCATCTGGCTGGATACCCGAGGATCTAACTTGGAATCAAAGAAAAAAGTTTTTGAACGATGCCAATTTTTATGTTTGGGATGAGCCTCACTTGTTTAAGTTGAGTAGTGACAATCTTTTAAGAAGATGTGTCGCGGATGAGGAAACAAAAAGCATTTTGTGGCATTGCCACAATTTGCAGACGGCCACAAAAGTCCTTCAATCGGGATTTTGGTGGCCTGCTTTGTTCAAAGATGCTTACCACCATGTTTCCTCATGCGATAGTTGTCAAAGAACTGGTGGAATAGGGAAAAGAGAGGAAATGCCCCTCCAAAGTATTGTCGAAGTAGAAGTATTTGATTGTTGGGGCATTGATTTTGTTGGACCATTCCCTTCCTCAATGTCAAATGAATACATCTTGGTAGCTGTGGATTACGTGTCTAAGTGGGTGGAAGCAATTGCTTCACCCAAAGCGGATGGTAAGACCGTGATAAAATTTTTGAAGAAAAATATATTTTCGCGGTTTGGCACGCCAAGAGTGTTAATTAGTGATGGTGGATCTCATTTCTGTAATGCCCCGCTTGAAAAAGTGTTGAAGCAATATGGAGTAAAGCACAAGGTGGCTACTCCATATCATCCACAAACTAATGGGCAAGTTGAGAGGACCAATAGAGAAATTAAGAGAATTCTTGAAAAAACTGTGTCTAGCTCTAGGAAGGATTGGTCGATGAAATTAGATGAAACCTTGTGGGCATATCGGACCGCTTCCAAAGCACCGATCGGTCTTACACCGTTCCAAATGGTGTATGGTAAAAGTTGTCATCTTCCCGTAGAAATAGAACATAAGGCATATTGGGCCTTGAAACTTTTGAATTTTGACCACAAGCTGTGTGGTGACCAAAGAAAAATCCAACTTCATGAGTTGGAAGAAATGAGATTGCATGCCTACAAGTCTAATTCTATCTACAAAGAAAAGACCAAATTCTATCATGATAGTAAAATTAGAATGAAAGATTTTAAGGTAGGACAATTGGTGTTACTCTTCAATTCCTGGTTAAGACTTTTTCCGGGAAAGTTGAAGTCGAAATGGTCTGGACCGTTTTCGGTCAAAGAGGTTAGAAGCCATGGGGCTATTGTGATAGAGGACCAAAAATCAAAGCAAGAATGGGTAGTTAACGGTCAGAGGTTGAAGGTTTATTGAGGGAGCGATTTTAATCGTGAAACTTGTGTTTTATCGTTTGGTGATCCTTGATTGCCTTTGACCGTCGAGCTGACCGATGTTAAACAAAGCGCTTATTGGGAGGAACCCCAATTTGTATATATTCAGCTTGTTTTATGTGTTTTTTACCGTTTATGTTTTTTGCGTTCTGGTCGAGCCAAAATCAGTCTACCGGTAAAGTTACACTTGCTGGTAGAAGAAATTTTTTTCTGTGTTCTGTCATGGGCGCTTAGCGCGCTGGAGCCTGCTTAGCGCGCTTTTGAAATCTGGGAACCCCCAGTTCCAGTAGCTTTCGCGCTTAGCGCGCCTCAGAGCCCGCTTAGCACGAGTTGGTTTTCAAAAAAAAAATATTTTCGTTGGGGCCCTTTTGCTTCTGACCCGGCCCAGAACGAAGTTGAGGAGGAGTGGTTAGGGTTTTGAGTACCCTTGCCTCATTTTACTCTTTTCCTTCTCAAATCTTTCTCCTCTTTTTCCTTTGCTTGTCTTGTGCTTTTATTTCCAGTTTACCAAGGTTATCTCCTTCAATTTCTCAAGGTAAGCATCTTCTTCTTCTCCATTTTAGCTTTATCTCCCTATTGTATAGTTTTCAATTTTTGGTTTTAGGAATATATGATGTGGTTAGGGTTGTTGTTTTGAAAACTTAGTGATATAATCTGATTTCCAGTGCCTTGTACATGTTTAGAATAGAATTTGGGTGCTGGAAATGTTTGGCTGCAACCCTGGTTCGCAGGGAATTTTTTCTGCAAATCGCAGAGCCCGCTTAGCGCGGTAGGCGCGCTTAGCGCGGTCTGGGAATTTCAGAAAAAAATTCCCTCTTCTGCCTGTTTTTGTTTGATGCAGGGGGAGTGATCTTTTGCTTTGATTCTTACTGTGGCTGTTTATTTTTATTTATTTATTGTGTTAACATTAAGGTTTTGTGGTGCCGTGTTCTTAATTGTTTCAGATGGGACCGAAATTCTTAGGCTCTAAGAAGAGAAAGACCGGAACCAAAGGTGGCAGTTCTTCTCAAGCACCTAGGGCTATTCCGTTTAATCAAAACCGTTTTAAGAGTCATGTCCAAGAGGAGAGGTACAAGAAGCTAGAGGTTAGGACATGGTGGCCAGAGCGAATTGTGAGAATCAATCCTGAGGGAACCTATGGGTGGTGTTATAACACCATTGAGGAGTATGGTTGGCTTAAACTTTGTGAGCCTGCACCTAAATTTCATTTGGAGATTGTAAGAGAGTTTTATGCTAATGTCGTGCCAAATGAGGAATTTCCGGTTGAAGGTGTGGCCTATGAGTTCAAAACTTGGGTGCGTGGTAAGGAAATCGATTTTTCTTGTCAGGCTATCCGTGAATTTCTTGGAACTCAATTGCCTTTTGAGGATGGTGAGCTGTGTGGTTACCATGTACAATTGGCACGGGGGAATTTTGATTGGGAGCATCTGAGGGAAGTTTTGTGTATGAGGGGGCAGTCTTATGATCTTAATCCTTCGCTGCAGCCCCAAAAGTTCTCTAGAAAGGCGTTGACTACTAATGCCCAGATTCTTATGTCAGTGGTCCTTCATAATCTGAGGCCTAGGAGTCACACTTCCTCTTTGCCTGCTGAGTCTGCTGCACTGGTTGCTCGTATGATTGAGCGTGAGCCGATTGATATTACTCGCATTATTGCGAATGAGCTGAAGAGGGTTGCTTTGAGTGGAACTCGCCATGGTGATCGTGCTCCCTGCAAGTTGATATTCTCGGGTTTGATCATGAATCTGTGCAAGAAAGCTAGAGTGCAGATTCCTTCTGAGGGTCTTGTGTCTATTGACACTTTCATTGATGATACTTTTATTGAGCGTTATTGTTTATCCAGGTTGACTGTTGTTCCTGTTGCTGCTGCTCGCCCTGCTCGCCGCCGTAGTGATCCTGATAGAGAGGAGAACTTGGCATTTCATATGGCGCATCAGAGAGCATTCATGTTTATGCATGACTCTATGTCTTAGCTGAGGTTGCAGATGATGGAGCCCCATGTGGCTCATCCTTGGAGTTCTCGCCAAGACTTGGTAGATTATGCTAATTGGCCTAAGGTCAGTCCATTTCCTGAGGAGGAGGAAGGTGGCGAGGATGAGAATGTGGAAGAAAATCTCCAGGATGAGGATGAGTAGTTCTTTTTGGTTGATGCTTAGTATTTTCATTAGTATGTTTAGTTGCTAGTTTTTTTTTATTATTTTGACTTAAGCCTTGTTATGTTTTGTTCCATCCTTCTAAAGGATTAGGTATTTTGGATATTTTGACACCTGTTGGTGTTTGTTTTTAATTTATTAAGTTTTTAGTTTAATTGCTTTATATTTCTATATACTTTTGCAATTGTGTTTTAAATTTTTGTTGTTGTTCTTGTGAAAGTGCTTCCTTGATGAAGCAAGCTTTTTCAACCAATTGGGGCGGTGATGATATAATGTGAAATTAGTACGTACAAGGTACATTTCTACCGTTTCTTTAATATACCATGAATTAGATGCTTGTAATTGTACAAATTAGATGTCATATTTTCTTTAACAAATATAGTTCAATAATGAATCATTTTAGTTCTAAAGGGTGAGGAGCATTTCCATTGTACATATATATATTATTTTGTGGTTACCAACAATGTGCGTTTAACTCGTGTTTATTATGTTTAATCTTGCGTTTTTATTTAATTGTGTAAAGCATGAAAGTAATCAAAGCATTTTGTTTCGCATTACGAGTATAACTTCTCTTCCAAATATAACCAACCCGGTGAGTGTGTGAGTATTTGCTAACCACTTTGAGCCGTTTTGCCAAGATTCAATCGGTATCATGTCATGCCTTATAATTGCCGATTTTTGATTTGAATCTTGATGACTTTCTTTTAACCTTGAAAAGCACCATGAAACGTGGTTAGGATTGATTCCTTTTCGCCTTAGAATAGGGAGCATTCGTGATAATGTGGTGGTAATATTCAAGTTGGGGAGAATAAAAAATTATCTTGGTTGTATTGGTGGGGAGAAGAAAATAAATGATTGCTCAAGAGAGAAAAAGAAAAAAAAAATAAAGAGAAAAAGGAAAAGAAAAGAGCTTTGTTCATAGCTAGTGTCTTTTATATTAAAAGTGATGAACTCTTGAGCAATAAAATTGTGTGATCGGTTGATAAGGATGTGTGGATATAATCGTGATTTGAATGCTCTTTTAGGAATTGACCCTTTCGTTTCAATTGCCTTGAGAAATGACACTTCCTTGTTAACCAAGCCAAGTTTCAACTCTAAAGTCTTTGTGATTCTTGCTTTTACGCTTTTTATATAAATGTTGTGTAGATGAACGCATAATTGATTCTGGATGTTGGCGGCATTGTTGTGTGAGTGTTAGGATCCTCAATTTTGTCTCTTACTAGAGAAGTGTGTAGGTTGTGATTCAATCTTGAACTTATTTTGTTTTAGGAATTATTGACATCAAATATGTATTTAGTATTAATATCTGCATCATGGTGTTATTTTAGTAAAGGTAACATGTTACTTGTGTGCTTATGGAATTTGAACCACCCAATTGTTCTTGTCTTAGCTTGTGATCTCTTGGTTGTGTTTGTTTTGTTTGAGGACAAACAAAGGTTTAAGTTGGGGAGAGTTGTTAGTTACTGATCGGTAAAATAGCAAGTGTACTATTTTGCCTCTGTAGTAATAATAGGGAAATTCCCCGAATGTCGATCTCAAGGACTGCACGTTAATATCGAGTTTAAATAATGGTTCAATTAAACAAAAAACTATATTAGGAGTTTTGTTTGCAAATTGTGACTAAAAATAATTAAATTAAGCAGAAAAGTAAATTGGCTTTTTGACAAATATGAGTATTATGCTAGGGTAAAGTGTGTGATTGTTCATGTAATAACCTTGGATTTAGATCTCTTCAACAAGTTCATAACCTTTAATTACCAGCCCTTTAGGATATTTTCCCCTAATTCCTTAGCGGGAAAACCTTTGAACATTCATCCTAAATCCTAAGTCCTTAGAGAATTATGATGAAATCAAGCCTTTATATTATCAAGAGTTAACCGGTAACTATAGGGTATCCCTAGTCCTAGGTGATATCTACTATAGTCTAATCGTACAAAAACCTTAACAACCGCTGTCCAGCTGGTTGTTAACCTTAAATCAATCTTGTTGGTCCGACAAAGAAAGCATAAAAACCTTGTACAATTAAATTAAATAAGAAAACAAATCTATTGATGAACTCAGGAATTCAAAATCATTACAGAATCAAATCAGGGACACCCCCTAGCATTAGGGTTTAGTTACTCATATTGTTCAAAGAAAACAAAATATAAAATAGAGACGTTACAAGAATTGAGATGATAGTTGATCTTCAATCGCTTCCGTTCATGAAAACCTTCTTCTCTCCCAAACCCTTGTTTTCTCCAATCTTCAATCGTGTCTTCTCCTAGCCAAAAAGTCCTCTAATTCATCGTTAAAACTCTTCTAAATAGTGCAAACTCACTTAGGTTGGTTGGAAGTACCCAAAATGCCCCTTGGGTCAACACTTAATAAAAAATCACAAAAATCAGCAAAATCAGCGTTTTAGCCAACACTGGCCGTGTCAGGCAACACGGGTGGCCGTGTTGGCCTCCTGGACTTAATTTTTCAAAATCACACTCAGCACTGCTAACACGGGTGGCCGTGTTAGGTAACACGGGCCGTGTTGGTCCTTAACTTCAGAATTTGGATTTGCGTTCTTCATGAAAGTTGTAGCACTTTTCGTTAGCGAAATTTTGCCACCGGAACCGCGTCATTCCGAGTTACGAAGCTCCAGTTATGATCAAAATACTACACGCCTGTCACGATAAGAAACATGCTGAAAATTTCTAGATCTCACACTTGCTAACACGAGCCGTGTCAGCCCCGTGAATTTCATCTCTTTTGCATTTTCTTGGCCACGCTTCATCCTAATACGGCCAGTTTTAGGTGACACAGGTGGTCGTGTCAGACCTCATGTAGCTTGATTTTTCACTTCCTTCGAAACTCTCCTTTTTGTACTTTTTCGCATTGATTTGTCTCGATTTATTCCTTTGAGCCTGCAAACAGTAAAATACACAACCATAGCATAAAATGTAGAAGAATAAAGTAAAGCACTTGACAATATAAAGCAAAGACGACTAAAATCAACGGTAAATAAACGTGTAAAAACCACTGATCAGTTACCAATTTGTGTAAATATCTTAGGTAATTTTTGGTAACTCTCAAGTCTTTTTGTGGTTAATAGTAGTATTTTATTATCATTTGGTATATATATATATTCTTATATTTATATTATTGTTGAATAGTTCTTATCTTTGCAATCTGTGTTGGATTTTGTAGTTTTTATAGATAATTGGAAGCTTGGACCATGGAAAAAGGGCTTTGAAGATGTTCCAAGACCAAAACCAAGGATTGCTGGAAAGAGGTAGCGCGCTAAGCGAGGTTGGGCCCGCTAAGCGCGGTTTTGAAGAGAAGAAGGAAGTTCTGGCAGAAAGTTCCGCGCTAAGCGAGGTCTGGAGCCCGCTTAGCGCGTTTGGGCGGTTTAGCAATTTTTGATAGCGCGCTTAGCGGGCTACACCGTGCTAAGCGCGGTTTGCGAAACTTTGTTTAATTGTTTATGGGCCAGATCACTTTGGGGGATAGAGAGAGATATTTTTAGAGAGAAAGAAGAGCACAAAACACTGTAGCAAACTAAGAGTTGAAGATTCGAAGCCTTGATCGTCGATTAATCGCCTTTGATGCTTGTTGATCTTCATCCTTTACTTCTTGAGCAAGCTACCATTCTCATGGATAGCTAAATCTCTTTTGTATCAAGATAAGATGTAATCTTCCTAACCTTTTGTATGTATTTCTTGTGAATATATTGTGTATGAACAAGTGATGATCAGTATAGATGGTTTAGTTTGTTTATTAAAGCTTTTCTATGGTATAAATGTTTGAGACATCAATGTTTGTATCTAGACCTAACTTATCATCTTTCAAACTATAAGTTGCAGACATGGATTTAGCGTTTGATGTTTACTAAGTATTGGTTTTTAAAACGTTACTTGTATTGTTTAAACGGTGGAGAAATCGTCGGTTAAACAATACGGTAAATCTAGCTATATCGTTGCGGACACGGACGATATAGACGTCGATACGTAATTATATTGATCGTTAGCAAGTTCATAGGCATATATTTATAAGGAAACATACAAATTTAGGTTGATGAAATCAAATCTTGATACATTTTCTTTAACTTAGAACTTTCATAAATTTACTCTTTGCTACTAAAATTGTTAAATGATCTTTTGCAAATCCAAAACTAAAGTAACATTAACTCAAGACAAAATAGGCTATAGAACGGCGGTGATATCGCAATAATCCCTGTGGATACGATATAAACAAAAAGTACACCAAAATATTCTTTCAACACAAGGGCATGCTAATGGAAACTCCGTAACAGAAGGAGTAACAAAAGAAGCACAATATGCAAACAAATTTCTAAAAGGTAATTCTTATTCTAACACTTATGATCCAGGTTGGAAGGCTCATCCTAAATTTAAATGGGGCAACGCATGTTTAAATCCATTCCAAGGAGTTTGTCAAGTTCCTCAAATGCAACAACCAAGGAAGCCTTCTCCATTAGAAGAAACTATGGCTCCTTTTAATGAGATGACTCAAAGTAACTTCGAGAGGATGAGTAATAATCAGGTGATTGTGAGCAAGAACCAAGAAGCATCCATTGAAAATTTGGAAATGCAAATCGGACAATTATTTAGCCAATTTGCATCTCAAACAAGTTGAGGTTTTAACTAAAAACTTTATATAATCCTAAGGATGAGAATTGTAATGTCATTGAGTTAAGAGATATAATAGTTTCCACAATAATAGATCCTATGAGTGAGAAGAAAAATCGAGTGGAGGAAATAGTATATGAGAGATTAGTTAAAAAAGAAAAAAAATATAAAAATAAAGGGAGAAAAAAAGAGGAAAAAAGGAAGACATTGGGAGAGTATACAAACTTGGCAAACTAATTAATAGAAACTCACATTTGAGAAGAACCAAGATGCAAATTCTCAACAAACGAAATCCCGAACTCTCTTATTATGTGAAACCACCTTATCCTATTTTGAAGAAAAAGCCGAAGAAAGAAAAGAAATATGGTCAGGTCAAGAAGTTCATGGAGAATGCCACCAAATATCAAGTCAATGTCCCTTTTGGTGAATCTTTAGAGAAAATGTTAGTTTATGCAAAGTTCATGAAAGATCTATTAACCAGAAAGAGAAAACCAGAGTATGATGAGATTATAGCTTTGAAAGAAGAATGCAATGCAATTATCTAAAGGAAACTTCCACCAAAGCTGAAAATCTAGAGTTATTTATCATTCTTTGCAGCATCGGCAAGCTAAAGATAGAGTTGGCACTTTTTGATTTAGGGGAAAGCATATATTTTATTCTTCTTTTGATGATAAAGATGCTTGAATATGGTGAAGTTAAGCCAACTCAGATGATCCTCACATTGGCATATTGATCCATTGTTTATCTTTATGGTGAGCTTGAAAATGTGTTAGTTAAAGTGGGTCATTCGTTATTCCCAACTAATTTTGTTATTCTAAACTTGAAGGAAGATGAACAAATACCTCTATTTTTTGGAAGACCTTTCTTGGCAACAAGTAGAACTTTGAAAAAATACCTCTATTTCATACAATTTTTTATCGGTTGGTCTGTTTATTTACACAGTGAGGCATATTTTTTATTGATTAACTCTTAACTTTTTTAAGTATACCTTTATAAGACATTAATTTTATGGTTTGGTTTACATTACATTACATTGTTTATAAACTTTATGCTTTTCATCTGGTTCAAGTAAGTTTTCAAATATATATCCAAAGTTACCTCATTCAAATGTTCGGATATGTATCTCTGAAGTCATCCTTTTTGTAATAAAATGTGTGGTTTATTCGGATATGTATTTTCAAAATTTTATATGATACATGATAAGGCTTTTGAGGTCCAAAGTGACCCAATACTTGTATAAATAGGGTGTGTCTCAACCCTTATTTGATGTACAACACACTAAAACCAGATAATGAACTCATATCCGACCTTGCACTTGTGTATTTCAATGGCGAGAAACCACCACTTCCATTTAGGGTCACTGAGGAAACATTCATCGGAGATCTGATATCCAAACTGAATACTCTGGTGCGCTTTTCAGAAAATCACAGAGTTGTAAAGCTCGAGTGTCCACCCTCATTTGACAGCGAAGGGAAGATTCATTTCATCAACCTTGAATTGAAGACGGATAAGATTTAAATGTTATGTGGAGTATTTTTCTCCGTTATGAATCAAAGGATCTGATTGAAGTGGATGCAAAGTTTCAAAGATCCGTTGAAGATATAATCCTTATGTTGCAACGTGCCGATGAAATAGTTATGTAGTGTTGAATTTATTTTTGTGACTATCTATGTAATTATAGTTTTTAATTAATGCAGTGTTGGTTTGCAATTGTTCCGTCATATTTCTACTTAAGTTTTCTGGAATCAGTTATGTTCGGAGATATATCCCCGAACACATCCTTAAAAAGACTTCAGAGATGTATTTTCGAATTTTATTTAAAAATAAAATAACATTTGGTGCGTTCGAAGATATATCTCTAAAAATAGAGAGCATTTTAGAAATTTTGGATAAAGCCTAAGGCTATGTTTGGGAGTTTGAAGGGGAGGGGAAGGGAAGGCTTTCAAAAATGAAATTTTAAAAAAATATAGAAAAATATTTGACATTTTTTGAAAAAATAATTTTGTTTAGAATGATAAAAGAGTCATTATCATTACTAAATTTTTAATTTTCAGAATACTATAACAACCTAAGAGTGTGTTTGGATGAGGTAATTAGAAATTTTAAAGTAATTTAAAATTCAAAGCAATTCAAATGATTCAATTCAAATTCATTCATTTTTAAATTGTTTTGTTTTGATGGAGTATTAAGATAATTCATTGTTAGATTTTTGGTGTCATTTTGTATAAAATTTAAATTTTTTGGACCAAATTAACAAATGAAAAAGTAGGGACTAATTTGTAATTTTTAAAAATTTGAAGGACCAAATTGTAAAATTTAAAAATTATTAAGGACCAATTTGCAATTTTTAAAAAAAAAATTGGGGTCAATTTTATAATTTTGAAAAATATGAGAACCAATTTGTAAATTTTGAAGAATAATAATAACAAATATATTCTATGGAACATGAGAGGAATTTCAAATTCTTATGTTTTTGGTGTCATTTCAAAATGATTAAATTTAACTTAGATGAAATACTCCATAAATTTCCATCATTTTAACAATTCTTCATTTTTGTATCCAAACAATGGATTTTGGTCAAATCATTTTAAATTCTCTCAAAACATTACTTTCCCTCATTAAAATGCTCCATCCAAACACACTCTAAAAGATATTTGAAGAATTTATGTAAACCCTTCAAAACCCTTCAAAACCCTCATTCAATATAATTTTTGAGTTCCCCATTTTATGGGGTTTTTGGTGTTATGAATAAATTCAAACCCTCCTACCCAAAATCTTTTTATCCTTTTCACCCAATTCTTCTTATTTTTTAAAGCTCTCCCTCCCTTCTCCTCCAAACTCCCAAACATAGCCTAAAAAAAAGAGTAAGGATGCGATCACAAATTGCGGCTGAAAATGGCAATTAATGGAATGTTTGGGCTTTGCCCAAGTAAGTTGTGAAAATGTACCATAAACCAAATGTTTAAATATCATAACTAATAGTTAATTTCCAAAAACAGTTCATGGTTAACAACTTTGGCGTTCACGAAGTATCGAGCTTAATGCTTTTTTTTTTTCTTCGTTTCATTATCGGAAATCATTTTCTATGAATGCTTGGCCTTCAAAAGACTTTGAAGTTAAACTAAAATATAGTATTCAGAATTATTAAGTGAAAAAACATAATTCAAATTAGATTTTTCAAGTTTTGAAGCTTGGCATTCAAAAGACTTTCCTAATTAATAGTTATAATTTAGAAGATGTGAATAGAAAGACAGACAAACTTTGTCACTTTAAATTTCAGTAGTAATAGAGTGTTAGTAAAACGGGCCAATTGTAAGACTTACATAACAACAACACTATAGTAGCCATAGACCATGAGCATTATGGACAAGAAAAGATAAAACAGACCATTTTTCACAAAATAGTTGGTCATGAAATCGTCCTCGTTGTAGCTGATGATTGGAATAAAATGCAAAAAAGGGTTTAATAGGTTACCGGTACTACGATTTCTACGCATCTATCAGCTAGAATAGCCTTAGTCTAAACGGGATAACAATAGGGTACGAAATTTGATGAAGTTGGTCCCCGGCAACGGCGCCAAAAACTTGATGGGTCTATAACGTGTAGCCTAAATATAGTACTGCAAGTGCACAGCCTATCGAAGTAATATATAAGATTATCGAACCACAGAGACCAATCGTCAATCTATCAACACTATTGTTAAGGTGCTTATCTAAGGTGAACAGGAATATTGTTGTGAGTGCAGTGCAACAAGGTAAGTGCGCGAAGTGAATAACAGATTTCAAGCGATATGTTGGAATGTAAATCATGAAACCAGACTATGATCCAGACATGCATAAGTGAAACGACTCATGGGGCAGTATTTTCTATTTGTAGCAAAGAACCAATTTAATAGGAACTTGTAGCTTTTGGCTACTAAGAACCGAATTTACCCTTTAATTTAACTTCCTTTATTGTCACATATAAAGGGTGCCTTCCGCGTTAAAGCAGTAAATCTATTTGTAAGAAATTGATAGTTTTGACTTAACAGAAAAGTGATTTTACTTGGAAAGATTAACTTAAAGAGACTCTTGGTTTTTGACCAAGAGTCAGATTTCAAACCTACAAACGCGTCCGAAAATAGTTTCAAAATCGTTTTCTAAAAAAGTTAATGATTCCTATTTAACCAACCAAATCGCTTTCGCTTCTTTTGTTTGGTTAAATAATAATCAAGTCCTATCTTTGATATGGATGGCTTTTGATCTTACCCAATAAACATTTAAGCACAATTTGACTTAAGTTAAAAGTAAAACATCCCCAGAGTATTTTCACTAACACGACAATTAGAACACAGACATGATCACAATCATTACATTCAAACCTTTATGATTTAGCCAGACATAGTAATTGCGAGTCTATAACACATGTAGACTATGGTAAGTGCGAATAATAAAAAGGGTGTGAGTCTATAAAACTTGTAGACTATGGTAAGAGCATTTAGAGTCTATAACACATGTGGACTATGGTAAGAGAATTTAGAGTCGATAAAACTTGTAGACTGTGGTAAGAGCGAGAAAATAAATAAAACAAGTAAATTGAACCTTACTCCGATCGGAGATTGAATCTTGATACAAAGTGAAGGCTGGTATGATAAACTTCAACCAAAGTGCTCCAATACTCGATTACAACTCAATCTACACCGTAGTAACTCCCCGATGTGAAGAGGTTACTACTTTACAGATACTGATGGAATATGGCTTAAGTTTGTACTAAGTTTGGATGAAAACCGAAAATGAAAAACTAAACTATATATAGTGGATTCTAGATCAGCGTAAGGACAGAAGTGCCCCTTAACTCCTTTTGAGCGGGAACCATTTTTTGAAGGCCGCGGGCGCGGTGGTTAGTAACAGACATGATCGTGTGATCGTGGCAGTTGGCTCCATCATGAAGTGGGCCACGTCATCGCGTCCCCTATGGTCGGCGCGGTGCAGAACGCCACAAGTGCAAATCTCCTTGAAAACCCTATTTTCCTGGCGTTTTGGCTCGTTTCTTCACTAAGGGCTCCAAAAGGTCAAGAATCTTGAAAACAAAGGAAATAGAAGCATAATACAAGAAAATGATAATAAAAATTAAGGAAAACATGTGATATTCGAGCCAAAAACATAGTGCGATTCAATGCTATCAAAAACTGGTAATTAGCCATGTGAGTTAGCCAGGTGAAAATCACCTCGCAAATAATAGCACTTACAGTGTGAAAATCATTACGCAACAAAGTTTTTAAAAAAAACAATTTTCCAGCTTTTCTATCTCGCTAGTGAAGGAGGGAAATTTAAATTTTTTTAAAATAAAGTTGCGAAGTGAGTTGTACCCTGCAACTATTTTGGGGGGAAATATATTTGGGTAATTATTGATGGGTCAGAGGTGGCAGGGGAAAGTATGGGTCTCAACAGTAATAAAGGTTGTGGGGTGTATTCCACGTCACATGTTGTGAGTTTGCGGGGTGCATCCCACAACACAACTTTTTTTTTGAAAAAGTGGATGAAAAGCATTGATTAGGAACAGAAGAGCAGGTGGACGTTCTGATCAATTCTGACAATAAATGTTGCGGGGTGATTTCCACCTCGCTAGTTGCAATGGTCATAAAATTTGCGGGGTGATTTCCACCTCACTACTTTCCTTTATATACACCCAACGCATTCTTCTTTTTCTGCATTCTAGAAAATATTTATCTCTTCATCCTCTTGCAAAACAGTCCCAAACCTTCAATGTATCTCCAAAATCTTAAAATCTCAACACAAAATAAAAACCCCAAGTTTTCAAATTTGTTGTTGATCTTGGATTTTGCTATCATATTGTCATCATTTCCATTTGCAAATGTTAATGATATGATAGGGTAAGTTGTGCTCTTGTTAGTTTAATATGAACAATGCAAGACAGTTCATTTCACTTCAGGAAGCAATCCAAGCACCTTCGAAAAGCTCTTTGGATATAAATTTTCAAACTCTTGTGAGTGAAATTTCTTCCTTAATATAAGAAATATATATTTGGAAAGTACATATTTTTGATCTGGAGTATCAAAAGTTCTTTGGATTTTTTTTTAATATTTTGTTATTTAACATATAAATTGGTTGTATGAATTAGTTAGATTGGTATGAACTCTGTAGAATAATTTGTATGATAACAATAATTATGTTTAGATTTGTGTAGAATATGTTAGCATTTTTCTTATAGAATTTATATGATTTTAATAATATGTTGAAATAAAAGAATAATGAAGAAAATGGAAGCAACCAAGAATCTTCGGATCTGGAATAAATGTCATTTTAAATTAAAATATTTTGAATTAATTATAAATTTGTCTAATTATGAACTTTCTAAAATTAAATTTTAATTTAAATATTTAGAATTTATTATAAATATAGCATTTTTAAATATTTTTGAATTTAAATTATTTATTATATTTATATTATTCTAAATATTAATTTAATATTTAGAATAATATAAATATATTTTTTTTTTGGTATTTTCAAAAATTTAGCCAGGTGAATTTCACCCAGCAAATGTTTCAAATTTCAAATTTTGCTAAGTGTTATTCACTCTGCAACTTTCTGCAGTCTGTGGTCCCTGCTCTGCTCTGAACTCTGTGCATAACTGATCTGCTCTGCGTCCTGCTGCGTGCATGTTTACCAAAGCGTGTTGCGGGGTGACATTCACATGGCAACGTTGCGGGGTGATAATCACTGGCAAAGTTACGGGGTAGTTTTATATTGGCAAATAGTTGTGACTACTGTTTTTGCAGGGTGTTTTGTCCACTTTGCAACTGATGAATTGCAGGGTGAATTTTAGATTTGCGGGGTGTTATCCACCTAGCAAATCAGAGTTTTTTTGGTAGTGTATCTAGCCAATTTGCATCTCAAACAAGTTGAGGTTTTAACTAAAAACTTTATATAATCCTAAGGATGAGAATTGTAATGTCATTGAGTTAAGAGATATAATAGTTTCCACAATAATAAATCCTATGAATTTTCAACAAACGAAATCCTAAACTCTCTTATTATGTGAAATCACCTTATCCTATTTTGAAGAAAAAGCCGAAGAAAAAAAAGAAATATGGTCTGTTCAAAAAGTTCATGGAGAATACCACCAAATATCAAGTCAATGTCCCTTTTGGTGAATCTTTAGAGAAAATGTTAGTTTATGCAAAGTTCGTGAAAGATCTATTAACCAGAAAGAGGAAACCAAAGTATGATGAGATTATATCTTTGAAAGAAGAATGCAATGCAATTATCTAAAAGAAACTTCCACCAAAGCTGAAAATCTAGGGCTATTTATAATTCCTTGCAGCATCGGTGTAATACGGTGAACTGACTTTTTTATAATCGAAATGTTGCGGTAAGCAAGAGTCGCCACCGACTTTTATTTTATCCAAATTAAATCGGAAAGGCTAAAAGAACAGGAAAAACCTTTTAAATAAAATAGGGTTCGGGGGGTAATTATGCAAAGGGAAGGTGTAAGGCACCCTTTGCATCCATGGTTTTCCATGGGCTCTTAATTGCTTTGCTCGTTTTGAAACCAAAAGTTTAGAAATGTATAGAAGATGAAGAAACAAGGACTTTAGCTCGTAAATGAGCGTAGCCTTGAAAGTGCTTAGAAAATAGTAGAAAGATGTTTTTAAACCAGAGCATGCAATTAAGGGCAAATTACCTGGTTAGATGAAAAATGTTCTTTTAGCCTTTCAGAGTAAAAGGATCTATCCTTGCCATAAGAGGGCAGGAAGCCTTTCATTTGGAGGTTGAAGGGTCATCGAAGCATCCTTTGCCATAAGACTGTCCCATGCCATAGAAGGGCAGGTAGTCTAAGGCAAGGATCAGAATAAGCCTTATTCGTAGGCAGCCAGAAGATACCTCAGCCTTTTTCCGTAGGCAACTTCCGAGGGTCAAGGTCATATTTGTGTATCGAAGGCAGCATCATTTAGGGTCGTGACCTTTTTATCTAGGCAACATGGCTGAGGTATCCTCGAATTCGAGGGACGAGGCTTATTCTGCAAAACACAAAGGCAACAGGCAACAGGCAACAAGGCAACAGAGAGGTTACCCAAAAAGCGTGCGTGTGTGCAACAATCACGCGGTTCAATTAAGTTATTTATCTTATAATTACTGACTCTAATCCAGTTTAAATTTGCACTCCCTAAATTACTAACCACGCAGTATATAAACAATTTACGGGAAGGGGGAAAATGAAACCAGCGGATCCCAACAGGGTTTGACATAAGTAATAAGAGACAAGAGATATCAGGGTTTAGGGTTACCAGTACTCGTAGCTTTGGCAGTCGACAAACCCTGAAAATTGGAAAAGAAAGAATAAACAAAAAAGGGTGAGTGCATTATCGATTCGAAGGCAAACTTTATTAACCATAAATAATGAAATTAATAAATAAAATAATAATAAAAACACTTAGCTTCGAATTTGATCTGATACGGTTGGCGGAAAGCCTCGGGAGTAACGCCGAAAAAGGCAAGGCAGAGATAGTGAAGGCAAGACAAACCCCTGATTTTAAAAGAAATTAAAATATGCTTTAAAGATAAGATACTTAGCTCTGGGTTTTTGATCAGGCGCATTGTCGGAGCGAACCATGTTGATATCCATGAAAAAGCACAAAAGAAATATAAAGTTTTCAGTGTAGGAGTGATCTTCATTAACTCTGATTAGGGCACAAGTTAGCCATGGTTAATAGAATAAATAAAGGCCAGACAAACCGTATAAGGCGAACAAAACAATTTTATGTTTAAAAACAGTTATAGATAAAATCATATAAAAAACAAGTTTTCAATTAAAAATAAATAATTATAATTTACTATAAGAAAATTAATTTAAAATAAATAAGAATATAATTAGTAATAATTGTAATAGAAAAGGAGAAGAAAAAAACATTCATGTAATTAAAAATAAAAAGAACATTAAAAAAAGTACTTAGCTCTGATCAGGTGTGGTTGACTCTTGAAGGTCCACCCCGAGATTGCAGGCTCTGAAGCGTTGGATTAATCTATGCGTGCATGCACAAGCTATGAATGTGTGCAAAACAGTCTAATGCTCACGATGGTAGTACCTCGCAAAAACAAGAAAGTGGGGCAGGTACAATATAGAGGAAGAATTGGGCGCGAAAATAAAAGCAGGATAAAATTGAAGGGAGAGCGAAAGGTTTTTTTGAAAAGAAGGCTAACAAACCTAAAATTAAATTAATTAGCCTAAAAATGAATTAATTAGTTAAAATCTAAGTTAAAGTTGATTTTAATGAATCCTAATTAACTAAATTAATCTAAATCTTATGGTTATTACCCCTAATTAACTAAGTTAATTAATTAAATCACTCGGCCAAAAAATATAATGATCTAATTAATTAAATTAACTCAATAATTATCATTAACCCAAATTGCCAATGGGTGCATGTGAGAAGAAATGATGGCCTTACGCCAACATGTTAGAGGCAAGCCCTAATTCACTAAGATTGTAATATAATCTAAACATAAAATAAATAAAAGGAAAATTGAAGAACTTATTCACGTGTGTACTGTAAGGGTGGTCTTTGGTTAATTCCATCATAGTAGCATAGTAGTACATAATGAAATAAAATAAAACTAAAAACTAAACTTAAATAGAGAAATTATATTACCTGTAACAGCAACCCTTATTTTATATGTCACAGATGTTTCAAGAATTGTCCATTTGAATCAACCGTCCCCTCATCTGGTTCACATTACAGTAAAACTCATAGAAACAAATTTCAAACATTCATCTTTCACTCTTTCACCGGCGGAGGATGCAGAGCGGCGGAGACAGTCGCGTCCTAGTGGCGGTGCGCGGTGCGGCTCGTGCGTAGGGGAGCTGTGTGCGATTTGGGCGGAAGAGGTGGCTGGTTGGTGCTGTTGCCTTTTTCATTCCGGATCCGAGCTTCTCGCACAGTGGTGGCGGCGGTGTCGCTGTTTGCTTCTTCACCTGCGAAACAAAATTCAAACAATCGGAATCAAATTGAGATGGAGCTCCGATTGGATGTATGTTAGCGATGGCGCGATGTGGCTTGCAAGGATGTTGCGATTTGAAGGAAGGCGTTGATGATATTGAGGCTTTGACGACGGTCACTTGGATCTGACGCCGTTATTGTACGTTGCTCTTGTGCGATGGCCGAAGGTGAACAACTTCGTGCGTTTGAATTGCTTTTTCGTTATTGCCAGATTGTTGTGCCTTGAGTTGTTGTTCTTCTTGTTCTAATCGTATGCTGATGCGTTGAATTCGCGATTTGCTGGTTCATCGAAGAGTTTAATCTTCTTCCTTTTTCGGATCGTATTCTGAAGAGAACAAAATAACAAGGAGGTACGCGATGTATAAAAAAGGGTTTGGGATGGTGGTAGTGTTTGACTTCTTTGGTCAACACGTGAGAAATGATTATTTGTGTGTGGGGCTTGTATGTGAAAGTTATGTCAGTATGGTAACGTGAACTGTGTGAATGGAAAAGCTTATTTACAGTATAAAAAAAACTGGTAAGATGTGTATGTGAAAAATTGTGTTCCGAGAGAATAAGGGTTCTGTGTCTATTTATAATATACAAAATTAGGTTAAACCTAATGGACCATAATTAATTAAAATAAGCAAAAGCCCAAACAAAAGAATTATTTTAATTGAGTTTTTACGATTATATTTAACCAAAAAAAACTAACGTAAAATGTAAAAAAGGTGTAGAATTTAAAATCTTTTTATTTTTTATTTTTTATGGAAAAAGTAAAAAAAACTATGAAAATTAATTGCAAATAATAAAACAATTTTTTTTGTGTTTTTAAGAAAAGGTAATTTAAAATGGAAATTAAGTTAGTAACAAATAAAATAAAAGAACTGTTAGTAGCGGGACTCGAACGCGGGACCTCGCGCTATTGTACCTTTCACGCTCAAATTCTTACCAAGTGTGCCATTTCATTTATTCGAAATAAAATGGCGTTTGTAAATATATGAGGGCAAATTTTGGGGTATGACAGCTGCCCCTGTTCAATTATCTTAGACCTGAAGATGTAGAGTGGTTTGCGCGCCAGTCGGTATCTGAAGGTGGAAGATGATTGAACATAAGAATACCAAGAAATTTGCCCTATTTGAAGTAGGGACTTTTGTCGGAGATGGGCTTGTGGATGCCATCTGGTAGTTGAATTTTGAGAGGATTTTGTTTGCGCGTTGATCGTGTCATTACTGTTCGTGGTAGATGAATTAGATCCTTGGGAATTGATCGTGTCAGTATCGTTCGTGATACTTGAATTAGATCTTGGAAAGATGATCGTGTCTTCATCGTTCGTGATGATAGAATTAGATCTGAGGAGATAATCGTGTCTTCATCGTTCGTGATGATAGAATTAGATTCTCTTGTCGTGTCAGCATCGTTCGTAATGACTGAATTAGACTGGGAAGGCCAGTGACCGTGTCCACACCGTTCGTGATGATAGACTTAGACCTCTGAAATTTGATCGTGTCAGTACCGTTCGTAGTATTTGAATTAGATCTTCTGTCGTGTCAGTACCGTTCGTAGTAGCTGAATTAGACTGAGAAGGTCAGTGACCGTGTCTACACCGTTCGTGATGATAGAATTAGATCTCTGAGAGTTGATCGTGTCAGTTCCGTTCGTAGTAACCGAATTAGATCTTTGAGCGTTGACCGTGTCAGTACCATTCGTAGTAGCTGAACTAGATCTTGGAAAGTTGGAGATTTCGTTCATTTGTCGGTACCTGTATTCTGAAAAAGGTAAGGTTAATCTTTATGCAATGTCATGATGCATGGGTTATGTAATGAATCCCTCAAAATAAATGAGAGCTTTTGCATGTTATGTATGAGTTCATTATGAGGTAATGTATGCAGTGTATGAATATGATATGTGAATATGATTTATGTTGTCTTTGATTAAGAAAGTAGATCTCTATGTCCTTGTAATTGTACTGTCTGATCTTGTCTTGAAGATGCTCAGCTGGGAATTTATGATTTCTGCTTGGAGATGATCAGTGACTTGATGTACCCTGATTGGGAATAAAAGATATTAGTAGACCATGTTGGAGATGAGCCAAGTGTTGGAGAACCGGTAGTGTTGAAGATGTAAACTCTGTTGGGGAGCCATGTCTTTGTTGGACGAGAGCATTTGAAGATATCTTCTTAATGATTACTCTGTGGGGATGTGATTTTGTGAACCTGGCTCTGTGGGGAGACATGGATGTCTTGAACGTTGCCCCCCAGTATTATAGTACCTACCATTCCTGGATTTAATTAGGACACCCCACTGAGTAAGATGTCAAACTGAACTTGCATAGATTTGCCCCCGCTAGTAGAGACTTTGAAAAAATTCGTCTCCCGAGGACTTTATGAGACGTGCACTATGGGCGATATGCCCCTAGTAGTCATAGGCCAAAGACAATATCCCATGTTGGTTAGGAAGTAGCTTCAGATCTATTTGGATGCATGCCCCTGATTATTTTGGCGCCCTTGAGAGATTCTTCGAATCTTAACTTGATTGCCCCAGATTGATTGGGAAATAGTTTGAAACCCACTTGAGGTGTATGCCTTTGATTGTTTGGCTTTTGAGAGATTCTTATAATCTTGACTGGATTGCCCCAGATTGGTTGAGCAAAGCATGCCATGCCCCTTGTATACGTAGGATACATTGCTTCTCGGCGTAATCTTGTCTGTCGGGATAACTTTCAGTCATTAGTTGTACCCTGTGCAAGTTCTTTCTGATGCTAACATTTGGAATTATGTAGCAGAATATGTTTAATAATGAATTCATGAGATGCAATGCATACGTTTGTCTTGAGTTTTTGAAAAACGTTAAAACAGGAGATGTAAAGGCGTGATATTTGTAAAAACATGATATTTGTAACGATGTGATGTTTGTAAAAACGTGATATCAACTCGGCATTTGTGGTAAACCTTAAGGAGTCAGGATACCTTTGTCGTGACAGTATGCTTTCGAACTAACCATGCTTCAGTTAGGACTTTCAAGGGTTGTAACGTGGCTTGGTTCACGGTTTAAGAAACAAAGGATAAAGGCTCAAAATTTGATTGTACCCACCCCTCTTCGTGATGATCTTCAGTCCTAAGCTCAGTTAATTCAACTTACGCACTCAGGTTCTAAGAGACTTTTGGATTTGCACCTTTGATAATGATGATGGTTCACAAGCAGAGAGAACTTTTGAGATGGCAGTCACTTCTTCCTTTTGGTAGTCATAACTTTGAGTTGTTCAGGAATTTATTGACTTCTCTTTTTCATCTTTTTGATATCCCTAACTTTTGCCTGAACTGTCTCTTTTGAGCTTACAGTCAGCGGGACGCCTTGATTTTTTGCCTAAGTCATCTTTTGATTTTTGACTTAGCAGGCTTTTCTTTGTATATATGTTTTTTCATTTTTTTTCTTTTTTGAAAGATATTGACTGCCTTGTTTGGTGATTGATGAACTGTCATTGGCTTTTGACTGACATCTCCAGCACTTCTTTGATGTGTGCGGACGAACGCTTGTGATTGAAACCTTTGTTGAAAGGTGTACTGAATGATTCTCTTAAAATAGAATGCACAGCCAAATTAACTGAGAACTACCCTGCCCCAGGTTATGATCAAGGGTTTTGATTAGTACAAGAAAGACACTTCTACTTCTTAGGCTCAAAGGGGTTGACGAGGGATTAACATCCTTATATCTCCACTGTTTAGGAATTGAAACAATGCCTGTACATCGTCAGCATAGTCTGTTCAAAAGCATATTGTATGAGGTTGCGGTGTCGTTTTCGTCATCCTCCCTTAAAAGGTATACAGTTTTGGCAGGAGTTGAGTATCGTAAAACATATGCAAAGTAAAGACGCAATTTAAAATGAGTGATAGCGAAATAATTTATTCAAGACAAACATATGCAATGCACTGATGATGATTATTAAAACAGATAATGTCTATCATGATTCAAATGTTTAAACAAACAGAAAAGCAACTTGCAAATGAAAGAAGATCTAATGATCCAAAAGTTCGTCCGTCGAGACGTCAATCAATCATGTCATGACTAGGCATAGGAGCGGTGATCACCACAGGGGTTTCAGGAGCGTTGGATTTGATTTCTCCGTCATTGATCAGATCTTGAATCTTATTCTTTAATGTCCAACAATTGTTTGTGTAATGTCCAAGACTGTTGGAATGGTACGTGCACCTCGCATTGGGTTTATAGTAGGTGTTAGAATTCTTTGGCTCGATTGCCCTGAGCGTCTGGATCATATGAGTGAATTGATTGTTGTGACTCAGTTGTCGTGACTCCATTATCGTGACTCAGTTGTCGTGACTTTGTTGTCGTGATTCCATTATCGTGACTCAGTTGTCATGATTCCATTATCGTGACTCAGTTGTCGTGATTCCATTATCGTGACTCTGTTGTCATGACTCAGTTGTCGTGATTCCATTATCGTGACTCTGTTGTCGTGGTCTTTTCTGATTTGAGTGTCATGATTAAATCTTTAATGGCACGCTTCAACGGTCTACCTTTACACCATAACCAGGAATTTTCGAATAATAAGACAATCTCGCATTGTGATTGTACCCCAAGAATAAGAGTGCCTTAAATTCTTCTTGCCCCTTGGCCGAGTTAAAGATCATCTCTCAGAATTGGTTGTTCTGAGCCTGAAGATTTTTGACTGATTGCTCGAGATCCATTTGTGTTGAAATAAATGGCGAGAGGGAATGGGAAGCCTATTGCGGAAACTTGTTATGCAATGTTTATGAATGTAGATGCAATGTTCAAGGATCGTTAAGGAATATAATTAGCACGTTTAGAGGATGATTTGGTCGCGTCTTTGTTCGAAGAAATCTGATTCTGGGATGTTCTTCTTTGGGAATCAAGCTCACCATATCCAGTGGGTCATAGCCTCTGATTCGGAAACTTTTGAATTTGAAGGTACATGGCTAGAGGAAAATAAATCCTCTTTCCCCTTGATAGGTACAGCGTCTCTGAATTGGAAGGTATGTGGCGAGAGGAAAATAAATCTTCTTGCCCCTAGATAGGAATTCAGTCCTTGATAAGAGCACTTGAAATTGCGCGCCCTAAATTCCTAAGATCCTTGAAAGGGTCAGTTAATTATGTTATGCTTATGATGTCATGATGTCATGATGTTATGTGAATGCAGTGCATCAGGCAAAGCGTAAGATAATAAGGGTAAACAAGTCTTTTAGCAAAACCTGCAGGGAAACAAAGGTTAGTAGCAAACACAAACAAGCCACACAAGTCACACGATTTTTGGCTTAAGGCTTGCATGGAGTCTGATCAGGTGTCCCTCCCAAGGGTATTTCTATGGATAAGGAGATTTCAGCAACGGGTTCTACCAAGTGACTCAGAATTGTCAGCTCTCCTAAAGCACCCTCGAACATGATACATACATACCATGCAATGATACTTTGAGAAAGAACCTATCTGAGTTGTAGTATCGGGTAGCAACTATGCTCTCAACATACATCAAGAGTAGTCCCCCCACTACGTTCCTAAAAGTCAAGATGGGTTAAAGGTAACTAAAGGTCCTTAAGCTCCGACTCACCCACGGACATCCGCACGAACCTCCCTCATACAAGAGAAGCATGCGAACACCCATAGAGGCCTAACTTAAGCGTGAACTCTCATATTGACCAATCCTCCACATACATGAAGGAGGTCGCCATGACTATGCCACTTCCTATCTTAGGTGTTCTTGAATCCGGGTGTAGGATTCGTCCTTCAGTTAATTCCCAAAACAGCCCTGAAAAATAAAGCAAGCAAAGCAAACAAATAGAATACAATTAAGTGATCCTAAACTTTTAAGGTAACCCCTCTTTTATTCGAAAAATCCCCAGCAGAGTCGCCAGTTCTGTAATACGGTGAACTGACTTTTTTATAATCGAAATGTTGCGGTAAGCAAGAGTCGCCACCGACTTTTATTTTATCCAAATTAAATCGGAAAGGCTAAAAGAACAGGAAAAACCTTTTAAATAAAATAGGGTTCGGGGGGTAATTATGCAAAGGGAAGGTGTAAGGCACCCTTTGCATCCATGGTTTTCCATGGGCTCTTAATTGCTTTGCTCGTTTTGAAACCAAAAGTTTAGAAATGTATAGAAGATGAAGAAACAAGGACTTTAGCTCGTAAATGAGCGTAGCCTTGAAAGTGCTTAGAAAATAGTAGAAAGATGTTTTTAAACCAGAGCATGCAATTAAGGGCAAATTACCTGGTTAGATGAAAAATGTTCTTTTAGCCTTTCAGAGTAAAAGGATCTATCCTTGCCATAAGAGGGCAGGAAGCCTTTCATTTGGAGGTTGAAGGGTCATCGAAGCATCCTTTGCCATAAGACTGTCCCATGCCATAGAAGGGCAAGTAGTCTAAGGCAAGGATCAGAATAAGCCTTATTCGTAGGCAGCCAGAAGATACCTCAGCCTTTTTCCGTAGGCAACTTCCGAGGGTCAAGGTCATATTTGTGTATCGAAGGCAGCATCATTTAGGGTCGTGACCTTTTTATCTAGGCAACATGGCTGAGGTATCCTCGAATTCGAGGGACGAGGCTTATTCTGCAAAACACAAAGGCAACAGGCAACAGGCAACAAGGCAACAGAGAGGTTACCCAAAAAGCGTGCGTGTGTGCAACAATCACGCGGTTCAATTAAGTTATTTATCTTATAATTACTGACTCTAATCCAGTTTAAATTTGCACTCCCTAAATTACTAACCACGCAGTATATAAACAATTTACGGGAAGGGGGAAAATGAAACCAGCGGATCCCAACAGGGTTTGACATAAGTAATAAGAGACAAGAGATATCAGGGTTTAGGGTTACCAGTACTCGTAGCTTTGGCAGTCGACAAACCCTGAAAATTGGAAAAGAAAGAATAAACAAAAAAGGGTGAGTGCATTATCGATTCGAAGGCAAACTTTATTAACCATAAATAATGAAATTAATAAATAAAATAATAATAAAAACACTTAGCTTCGAATTTGATCTGATACGGTTGGCGGAAAGCCTCGGGAGTAACGCCGAAAAAGGCAAGGCAGAGATAGTGAAGGCAAGACAAACCCCTGATTTTAAAAGAAATTAAAATATGCTTTAAAGATAAGATACTTAGCTCTGGGTTTTTGATCAGGCGCATTGTCGGAGCGAACCATGTTGATATCCATGAAAAAGCACAAAAGAAATATAAAGTTTTCAGTGTAGGAGTGATCTTCATTAACTCTGATTAGGGCACAAGTTAGCCATGGTTAATAGAATAAATAAAGGCCAGACAAACCGTATAAGGCGAACAAAACAATTTTATGTTTAAAAACAGTTATAGATAAAATCATATAAAAAACAAGTTTTCAATTAAAAATAAATAATTATAATTTACTATAAGAAAATTAATTTAAAATAAATAAGAATATAATTAGTAATAATTGTAATAGAAAAGGAGAAGAAAAAAACATTCATGTAATTAAAAATAAAAAGAACATTAAAAAAAGTACTTAGCTCTGATCAGGTGTGGTTGACTCTTGAAGGTCCACCCCGAGATTGCAGGCTCTGAAGCGTTGGATTAATCTATGCGTGCATGCACAAGCTATGAATGTGTGCAAAACAGTCTAATGCTCACGATGGTAGTACCTCGCAAAAACAAGAAAGTGGGGCAGGTACAATATAGAGGAAGAATTGGGCGCGAAAATAAAAGCAGGATAAAATTGAAGGGAGAGCGAAAGGTTTTTTTGAAAAGAAGGCTAACAAACCTAAAATTAAATTAATTAGCCTAAAAATGAATTAATTAGTTAAAATCTAAGTTAAAGTTGATTTTAATGAATCCTAATTAACTAAATTAATCTAAATCTTATGGTTATTACCCCTAATTAACTAAGTTAATTAATTAAATCACTCGGCCAAAAAATATAATGATCTAATTAATTAAATTAACTCAATAATTATCATTAACCCAAATTGCCAATGGGTGCATGTGAGAAGAAATGATGGCCTTACGCCAACATGTTAGAGGCAAGCCCTAATTCACTAAGATTGTAATATAATCTAAACATAAAATAAATAAAAGGAAAATTGAAGAACTTATTCACGTGTGTACTGTAAGGGTGGTCTTTGGTTAATTCCATCATAGTAGCATAGTAGTACATAATGAAATAAAATAAAACTAAAAACTAAACTTAAATAGAGAAATTATATTACCTGTAACAGCAACCCTTATTTTATATGTCACAGATGTTTCAAGAATTGTCCATTTGAATCAACCGTCCCCTCATCTGGTTCACATTACAGTAAAACTCATAGAAACAAATTTCAAACATTCATCTTTCACTCTTTCACCGGCGGAGGATGCAGAGCGGCGGAGACAGTCGCGTCCTAGTGGCGGTGCGCGGTGCGGCTCGTGCGTAGGGGAGCTGTGTGCGATTTGGGCGGAAGAGGTGGCTGGTTGGTGCTGTTGCCTTTTTCATTCCGGATCCGAGCTTCTCGCACAGTGGTGGCGGCGGTGTCGCTGTTTGCTTCTTCACCTGCGAAACAAAATTCAAACAATCGGAATCAAATTGAGATGGAGCTCCGATTGGATGTATGTTAGCGATGGCGCGATGTGGCTTGCAAGGATGTTGCGATTTGAAGGAAGGCGTTGATGATATTGAGGCTTTGACGACGGTCACTTGGATCTGACGCCGTTATTGTACGTTGCTCTTGTGCGATGGCCGAAGGTGAACAACTTCGTGCGTTTGAATTGCTTTTTCGTTATTGCCAGATTGTTGTGCCTTGAGTTGTTGTTCTTCTTGTTCTAATCGTATGCTGATGCGTTGAATTCGCGATTTGCTGGTTCATCGAAGAGTTTAATCTTCTTCCTTTTTCGGATCGTATTCTGAAGAGAACAAAATAACAAGGAGGTACGCGATGTATAAAAAAGGGTTTGGGATGGTGGTAGTGTTTGACTTCTTTGGTCAACACGTGAGAAATGATTATTTGTGTGTGGGGCTTGTATGTGAAAGTTATGTCAGTATGGTAACGTGAACTGTGTGAATGGAAAAGCTTATTTACAGTATAAAAAAAACTGGTAAGATGTGTATGTGAAAAATTGTGTTCCGAGAGAATAAGGGTTCTGTGTCTATTTATAATATACAAAATTAGGTTAAACCTAATGGACCATAATTAATTAAAATAAGCAAAAGCCCAAACAAAAGAATTATTTTAATTGAGTTTTTACGATTATATTTAACCAAAAAAAACTAACGTAAAATGTAAAAAAGGTGTAGAATTTAAAATCTTTTTATTTTTTATTTTTTATGGAAAAAGTAAAAAAAACTATGAAAATTAATTGCAAATAATAAAACAATTTTTTTTGTGTTTTTAAGAAAAGGTAATTTAAAATGGAAATTAAGTTAGTAACAAATAAAATAAAAGAACTGTTAGTAGCGGGACTCGAACGCGGGACCTCGCGCTATTGTACCTTTCACGCTCAAATTCTTACCAAGTGTGCCATTTCATTTATTCGAAATAAAATGGCGTTTGTAAATATATGAGGGCAAATTTTGGGGTATGACAATCGGCAAGCTAAAGATAGAGTTGGCACTTTCTGATTTAGGGGAAAGCATAAACTTTATTCTTCTTTTGATGATAAAGATGTTTGAATATGGTGAAGTTAAGCCAACTCAGATGATCCTCACATTAACGTATTGATCCATTGTTTATCTTTATGGTGAGCTTGAAAATGTGTTAGTTAAAGTGGGTCATTTGTTATTCCCAACTAATTTTGTTATTCTAAACTTGGAGGAAGATGAAAAAATACCTCTATTTTTTGGAAGACTTTTCTTGGCAACAAGTAGAGCTTTGAAAAAATACCTCTATTTCATACAATTTTTTATCGGTTGGTCTGTTTATTTACACAGTTAGGCATATTTTTTATTGATTAACTCTTAACTTTTTTAAGTATACCTTTATAAGACATTAATTTTATGATTTGGTTTACATTACATTGTTTATAAACTTTCTGCTTTTCATTTGGTTCAAGTAAGTTTTCAAATATATATCCAAAGTTACCTCATTCAAATGTTCGAATATGTATCTCCGAAGTCATCCTTTTTGTAATAATATGTGTGGTTTATTCGGATATGTATTTTCAAAGTTTTATTTGATAGATGATAAGGCTTTAGAGGTCCAAAATGACCCAATACTTGTATAAATAGGGTGTGTCTCAACCCTTATTTGATGCACAACACACTAAAACCTGATAATGAACTCATATCCCGGCCTTGCACTTGTGTATTTCATTGGCGAGAAACCACCACTTCCATTTAGGGTCACTGAGGAAACATTCATCGGAGATCTGATATCCAAACTGAATACTCTTGTGTGCATCAACCTTGAATTGAAGACGGATAAGATTTGAATGTTATGTGGAGTATTTTTCTCCATTATGAATCATAGGATCAGATTGAAGTGGATGCAAAATTTCAAAGATCCGTTGAGGATATAATCCTTATGTTGCAATGTCTCGATGAAATGATTATGTAGTGTTGAATTTATTTTTGTGACTATCTATGTAATTATTGTTTTTAATTAATGCAGTGTTGGGTTTGCAATTGTTCCGCCATATTTCTGCTTAAGTTTTCTAGAATCAGTTATGTTCGGAGATATATCTCCGAACACACCCTTAAAAAGATTCTAGAGATGTATCTCCGAATTTTATTTAAAAATAAAATAAAATTTGATGCGTTCGGAGATGTATCTCTAAAAATAGAGAGCATTTTAGAAATTTTGCATAAAACCTGAGAGAAAGAGTAAGGATGCAATCAGAAATTGCGGCTGAAAATGGCCATTAATGGAATGTTTGGGCTTTGGCCAAGTAAGTTGTGAAAATGTACCATAACCACATGTTTAAATATCATAACTAGCAGTTAATTTCCAACAACAGTTCATGGTTAACAACGTTTGCGTTCACGAAGTATCGAGCTTTATGCTTTTTTTTTTTTCTTCGTTTCATTATCAGAAATTATTTTCTATGAATGCTTGGCCTTCAAAAGACTTTGAAGTTAAACTAAAATATAGTATACAGAATTATTAAGTGAAAAAACATAATTCAAATTAGATTTTTCAAGTTTTGAAGCTTGGCCTTCAAAAGACTTTCCTAATTAATAGTTATAATTTAGAAGATGTGAATAGAAAGACAGACAAACTTTGTCACTTTAAATTTCATTAGTAATAGAAGAGTGTTAGTAAAACGGGCCAATTGTAAGACTTACATAACAACAACACTATAGTAGCCATAGACCATGAGCATTATGGACAAGAAAAGATAAAACAGACCATTTTTCACAAAATAGTTGGTCATGAAATCGTCCTCGTTGTAGCTGATGATTGGAATAAAATGCAAAAAAGACCCCGCGGATGTGATGAATGCGAACAGATAAGGGATGGTATGGATATATGTAAGTGCAGCATATGTGATGAACATCATGAGAACGGCCAAAGCTGCAAATGAAGAAATAACTCTAGAGGGTTGAATAAATGCCATTATAACCTGCAAACAACCAAAAAGGATAAAAGAATCAATACAATTTATTATGGTGTAATGAATTTTAACAGTACAGATACAACTTCATAATTGTGTTCTGATCTGTTTACAATTTTGGTTCAAGTAAAGTAAGTTTGAAAGATTGAGTTAACAAAACTTAAACAACCAAAGACTAGACTAATTACAGAAAACAAATGAAAAATGTTCTGTAAACAATTTATCTAATTTTGTTTTGAAGAATAAATTTATTATTAAAATGACAGGGCTTGATTTTATCTTGCATGAGACAACCTCATTCAACATTTGAACTCCAAAACCAAAGCTTCTTAATGTATATTTCAATGGGATACAATTCATTACTCCCAGTGATGTATTTAGGAATTTGGGCTAGAGGTTACATATCATTTACCAAGCTTTATAACACCAAGCCCTGTCATTTGGAATCACATTTACGAACCTCTTGATTTTTATTATCATTTTGGGTAAACTTCCACAATTTGGGGTAGATCTAAACGCATACCAAATAGTACCTTGAAACACCTAAAAGACATGCCTATTCATATGAATTTGTATTCAGCCAAACAAGAAATTCTCAACAAATAATACCGACTAGCAAGCATGTTAAAATCATTAGAAAGGTGTTCGATTAGCTTAAAGCCATCATAACAAAACTTATAGTGAGATCTCAAGAAACACCTTGTTTGCAAAACTGCAAATTAGTTCCATAGAAATTGAAACACTATCAGGACAGTAACAAGCAGAACAATCAGATCCACATAAATATATGTTAATACTTTGTAGAATGGATAGGTTATATTTAAACCAACTCTTGACGATATTGACTACTACAAAGGAGAGAACAATAAGCTAGAGTACTCACAAAGAAGAATGAAGAATACCTTAATTGAAGAACCACAAAGGAGAGGACAAGAAGCTAGAGCTACAAGTGTTGCAAATCGCGCGCGGCAGAATGAGCGTTGCGATCAAGTGCTGAAATAACAAGCAAAGTTATTCATAACACCGAAATCAGTGAGCAAGTAAAATTCACAGATAAAGCACATGCAAGGACAAGCAAAAAGACTCTTAACAGAATCACAATCACAACGAGCAAACAATATTCACAGACTGAACACATGCAGGAACATGAACAAGCAAAAAGATTCTTAACTCTGGAGGGTATTATATGCCATTATAACCTCACTCACCAATATAAGCACTTTTTGTTTCTTTTCTTAAAGAAATTCTCTCTGCCTTTAAAAAACAAACATAAGCATAATGTATGTTTCTCTTCCATGAGACAACCTCACTCAACATTTGAACTCCAAAACCAAAGCTTCTTAATGTATATTTTTATGGGATACAATTCATTACTCCTAGGGTGGTGTATTTATGAATTTGGGTTAGAGGATACAGGTTATTTACCAAACTTTATAACACCAATCCCTGTCATTTGGAATCACATTTACGAACATCTCGATTTTTATTATCTTTTTGGATAAACTTTCACAATTTAAAATCAAGCACATTTAACATACATCTAAAAGCTTACCCTATCAAACCTTGAAACACCTTAAAAACAGGCCTATTCATATGAATTTATATTCAGCCAAACAAGAAATTATCAACAAATAATACCTACTAGCAGGCATGATAAAATTATATCAACAAATCATAGCCAAACTCATAAGAGACATTTCAACAAACATCTTGTTTGCAAAATTGAAGCGTAGACCATAAGAGTAACTCTATACCTTTCAAAAGCACATGAAACACTATCAACAATTAGTTCCACATAAATATAGTTATGTTAATAATTTCTAGAATGGATAGGTTATATTATATTTAATCACACTTTTCACAACATTGACTACTACAAAGGAGATGACCATAAGCTAGAGTTACTTACAAAGGAGAGGACAAGAAGCTAGAGCTGCGAGTGTTGAAAATAGAATGCAACGAGAGTTACGATCTAGAGCTGAAATAACAAGCAAACCTATTCTTAACACCAAATTCACAGTGATAAAGTAAAATTCACAGATAAAGCACATGCAGGAACAAGCAAAAAGATTCTTAACACGAAACTCACAGTGAGCAAGTAAAAAGATTCTCAACAACAAATTCACAATGAGCAATTGAAATTCACAAATCGAGCATATGAAGGAACAAGTAAAATTAAGAGTGAACAAGCAAAAACTCAGAGCGACCGTTGTAGAGGGAGAATGAACAATGGAAATTCATAATCCAAAATCAGGAACAAATAACAAGAAAATCGGACAAGTAAATGTCATACATGAAGAAGCAAACTGAAGAAGAACATACAAACCGTGAGTTGCAGAGAGAGAAGAGAACGAGAGGTTGATGGGAGTGAAAAAAGCAAAAGGAAACCCTAACGAAGTTTCTGGTTCGCAAAGGGATGAAAATCACCTGCAAGAGTTTGATAGTTATGTTGAGTTAGTTATATCACCATCCGCATTTCTAGCATTTCAGTTACAAAGTTGTTACAGCTTATTCCCTCATTCTTTAACTCTCAATGAGATTTAGTGTTACTCATTCATACACTTCTCCTTCAATGATTCTACTTTGAGTTGTGAATGCTAATCATTCCTATTCGTGTTTAATTTAGCTGATGTTAATAGAGCATACACCTTGAAAAAACCCTCACCTTCTAGTTCGTTTTCGATTTCAAAATTCTAGCTCATTTGTAGAATTCCAAAAAAATATTAAAATATTCCTACTTTATTTTTTGAGTGAAGACCCATTTTGATCCCTCACAAATATTACATGAGTCAAATTAGTCCCTCACAAAAAATTTGACCCAACTTAATCCCTTACAAAATTTAACCGAATCATATTAGTCCTTCTGCTAATATTTTTCTCAAATCGGTTTTTTTTCTAGTTTTAAACTGTGACAGGACTGCCACGTTGGACTTTATTTATTTTTCATTTTTTAAATACTAAATTGATTTTTATTTTTAATTTCATTTTTAAACAATTATAAATTAATAATATAAAAAAGCCAAAATTGTTTCTTATAAGGAGTTGAACTCAGGCCCACGTGGTTAATCTTAAACAATTCTAAATTTAAAATAAAAAATACAAAATTTGTATTAATATGGTATCGAACCTAAGTCTCTTCAGATTAAATGACAGTCAATTTAATACAATAGAAATTGATTTGTCTATTTGTAAATGATAGTCACTTTACTAACAATAGAAATTGATTTGTCTAGTTGTTATTGATAGTCACTTTATTAACCGTAGAAATTGATTTGTCTAGTTGTAAATGATAATCACTTTATTAACAATAGAAATTGATTAATCTAGTTGTAAATGATAATCACTTTACTAACAATAGAAATTGATTTGTCTTGTTGTAAATAATAGTTGCTTTACTAACAATAGAAATTGATTTTTCTAGTTGTAAATGATAGTCACTTTATTAACGATAGAAATTGATTTGTCTAGTTGTAAAGTGAAAATCATTTAACTTGAAGGGACTTGGATTTGAGACCTCATAGGTAAAATTTTATGTATAGAATTTATTAATATTAGTAGAAATCATAGAAATTACTTGTTTAAAAATTACTTTATAAGAAATAATTTTGGCTTTTTTGATATTATTCATTGATAACTGTTTAAAAATGAAATTAAAAATAAAAATTAATTTAGTATTTAAAAAAAATCTAACGTGTCAGCCCAGTCACGGTTTAGAAGTATGAAAAGAACCGGTTTAGAAGTAGAAAAAACCGATTTGAGAAAAATATTAGCAGAAGGACTAATATGATCCGGTTAAATTTTATAAGGGATTAAGTTGGGTCAATTTTTTTGTGAGGGACTAATTTGACTCGTGTAATATTTGTGAGGGACCAAAATGAGTCTTCACTCTTATTTTTTTTATTTTTGAAATTATAGATTTTTTTACAATAATGCCCCATATATGAAATGTAATAATGTATACACCACATTGCCACATGTTTGAAAAAATTTTGCTAAAATGTCACTTTTTTTCAAGGTTTTGGACGCTGAGTATTTTTTGAACCTGTTGGGGCTCGACCAGGGTTTGGCCAACCCTGAACTATGTCTTTTATTTATTTATTTATTTTATTTTAAATAATTAAATAATATTTTTCATTTATAAATATTATTAATTACTTATTTAAATTATTAATTGAATTTAATTTAATATTAAAATATTATTTTAATTATATAAATAATTAATAAAAAATTTAATTGAATTATTATTTTATAATAAACTAATTAATAAGATATTTTATTAAATAAATTAATTTAAATATAATAAATACGATGCTTCAATGGTCGATCTAGTGAAACGAGTATACCAAAAAGACATATAGGTTGGACGAGCGCATGAAGAAGATGCGTGCATGTGTAGGATCGGCCAATGGATGGCCGAGCTCATATATTTTATTAATTTTTTGTTGCCTATAAATAAGAAGGTCTTGCTCGTTTGTACTCACATCAGTTACAACCAAAGTCTTAATTTAACTCTTGAAGATGTCTTCAGGCACATTTCCAACGTTCCTAGTTATGAAGGGAGATGCAACACTTTTTTTCGGCAACAAAGTCTCCGTTAAATGATAAAACTCTGGAACACGCAGACATTCGAGCATCTTCAGAGGCACTTGATTCGCTGGCTAGACTGAAACATTCTTGACGGTGAAAAGATAAGGAGAATTGACAGGCAAGTTATGGTGTCAGGCGTAAATGGAGTAACTCTTTCCTAGAAACCAGTGAAAAATGACGATGGTGTCCTTAAGATGATGCTAGGATCAGATGATATTGTCTTTTTGGTTGTAATCTCTTAGTTATGCTTTATTTTTTCCGTGTTGTTGTTTTATTTGTGGTTGTCTTTATTTCGTTCACTTCAAATGTTGCTATTTATAATTGAAATGAAAGTTGAATTAAAAAGACATATAACATTAATATAGCCAGTTGACGGGCCTGCTACATTTGGACATTTACTCCGGATATGGCCCACTTCACGACAGATCCCATACATTCTCGTTTCCTTTTCTACGTCGTCCTTTTGATTCTAATCCGAGTACTATTTGAGCGACCTTTTTTCTTCCTCCGCATAGTCTCGTCATGACAAAGAGTAGCTCCTTTATATTGCGGCCAATTTTCCTGATGTGGGAGTACAAGGAAGCTTTCTTGGTAGACTTTAAAAACATGGTGAATCTTCAAAACGTCTGGTATGTGAATGGTGTAGTCTTGGCGTATACTTGCACATGTTGCAATAACATGGGAGCAAGGCAAATGAAACGCTTGAAATTTTCCACAAACACATGCCCATTTTCTCAGATCAACGCTGAAAGTACCAAATGGTCGACCATCGTTTTGGTTTATTCTCTCAGCCACCATAAAATAGAACCTCTCCCGGTCAAACTGCATTACATTATGACTGCTTGCTTTATTGACTTCTTCAGCCATTCCCTTGATACAATTGTCTGTAAAAGTTTGACTTGATGCCAAGCTCTTCGTCCAGTCATGGCTGCATTTACCAAATAATGCTCCCATCCGAAAATATGTAGACTGTACCAAAGATGTTATTGGAAGGTTTTGGGTTGCCTTTAGCACAGAGTTCTTTGCTTCGGCGAGGTTAGTCGTCATGTGTCGCCAGCGTTGTCCTTTGTCAAATGCCCTTGCCCACTTTTTCTAGGGAATATTATCTATCCACTCCAAAGCATCTCTATTTGCCCTTCGAATTTCGCCTCTATAATAGTTATACGCCGACTCCGTCAATGCATACCCTGTTATAAACTAATCAACATGTCAAGCATATGAAATTCAATAAATATATGTACTAGGTATAAAATTAGATTCTTACCCATGTTGATGATTTTTTTACGTAGTTCCTTATCTCTTATCGCACACATGAAGTTTTGCGCGGTGTGCCAGATGCAGTAGACATGTGAAGAAGGAGGGTTTTGCCATCCATTTACAAGATCATCATAGGAACTTTTAATTGATTGATGTCTGTCTGATATTAGGCATAGATTGGCCTAGGGTGTCATGTGCTTTCTCAGATTCTGAAGAAAGAAACTCCAAGCATCCTTGGTTTCACCCTCAACAATTCCGAATGCGATTGAAAAAATGTTACCATTCTCATCCTGCGCCACAGCCATCAACAAGGTCCCTATATACCTTCCATACAACCATGTTCCATCGACTTGCACAATAGGCTTGCAATAAGCAAAACCATGGCTACACTTTTTCTGGGGAATATTTTCTAAGTGCTATATCAAAAACAGGTAAGAATGTGTAAAATTATTCTTTGTATTTGCAGATCAATTATCATACCAGGAAGATATGTTTTCATTATCAACAACCATTGTGGAAGGTCATTGTAAGACTATGATTATTTATATACAACCCTGATTGGACTTAGGCTTACACAACTTGGATTATATTTGATATTATAAGATTTGATTATATTTGATATTATATTTAATATTCCAATAATATCTCATCAGCTTTCTTTAAAAAAAAAAAAATTCTATTGGTGAGAAAGGTGTCATGTTAAAGGACAGTGGACCAAAAATATTTAGTAATGTGAGCATGAAAAAGAAAAGCCCTAGTAACATTAAGTAAATGCCTATGTTTTCTCTCTACAATAAAGTTTTGTTAAAATATTTTCCTAGAAGAAGTTTGATGGATAATTCCTAATGACTTGTAGAAAAAAATCATGAGAAAATCAACTTCATTGTAACTTCTAATGGTTTTAATTTGGGGTGAAAATTGAGTGGAAACATATCTAATAAACAGTTGAATGAGCATTCTAATTGAGTAAATCATAGAAACAGAAGTGATTAGCTTAAGTGTAGTGATCTTGCAAATTTAACCATAACTATGATGCATTGTCAAGCAAATCATGTTCCGGGCGATCTATTGAGATAAAGTTTGTGAATCCAAGATATAGCCATGGTGTTGCAACAATCCCATAGCTCAAAGTTTCTGTTAGAGGGAGAAGGTTGAGGGAAAGAACCATTGATGAAGGGACCTTTTTTCTTGTATGATAAAGCTCATTTCATTTATTGGCTCCAATTGGGGTACTTTTTATCATTCGAATGAGGTGTGATGAGAATTTTGATATTGTTGAATTAATTGAAGTGGAATTAGAATTACAATATTTAATAAATGTCACTTGTATACAATCATCAAATGACCTAAAGTATTAACTAACTTCCTAACATCCATAACAGAAAATAAAACTAACTAACCTAACCATAACTGCCACAACTGAAAGTGAACTATAACCTCTAATAAAAAAACCTAGGTATGGACTTCATTTACTTTTAATATTACAACTATTTGCATTACACATTCAAAGTTCAACAAATAAGTATATGTACATTTGCAAAAACAAAAACAAGCAGCTTTTTCATATGCTTTCTCTAGAAAATTACTTAGAAAACAGAATAATAAGAAAAATATATATCAAACTAAAAAAAATCTAGAAAAATTTCACCTTGGACCTGAAAGCTCCATGGCTTGGATTAACAAAGAAGAATCATTGGTGAGATCGGAAAATCGATCTGACAAAGATAATTCATGTGGTTTGCACTTGCTAGTGTTGTCAGCTCTTTGAGAAGCTTCCCATTTCTCGGCTAGACCGTCGCCTTCGAGCATGCGTACGACTTCGGACATTTTCGGTCTGTGACTCGGAAGATATTGTGTACACAAAAGTGCAACTTGAACTATTTCCTCAAGCTCAATCTTGTCATAGTTGTTCTTGAGATCTTTGTCTACAAGCAAATCTAGCTTCTTCTCTTGATGAATTTTCTTTACCTATATGGCAATAATACAAAGATTTTAACATTTTACTCTAACAAAACTGATGTTATATTTTAGGGACTAAAATCAACATAGTCAAATATTGAATAGTGTTAAAGGACTAAAGCCAAAACAATTGAGAACAAAAACAAAAGTTTATACTGTTAAGGGGTTAAGAAATGGACAAACATGTTTTGTAAGACTAAAATTGAAAAAAGGGTATACCCTACACTTGAGATATGCTGAATTCACTTTGTCAGTACATCGTGACTGTTGGATCAAGATCGGACATCTCATATTTCAAATTCGGTATATTAATTGACCGATTTGAATACAACAACCACCAATGCACTTACTGCATGAATACGGTAACATCTCAATTAGGATTGTTCAAAAAAAAAACTGCCAAACCGAAACAATGAACCAAACTGAACTGAAGTTAAAATAACCGAACCATTATGTTTGGTTAGTGAACCGAACCTCTGTTGTACAAACAATTCTAGAACCGAAACTGGAAAAAAATGCTGAAAACAAGTTTAAAATTTTTTATTTAAAAAAATTTGAAAAAAAGTATAATGGTTCAGTTCTTAAACCAATGGTTCGCTTTGGGAAAAACTGTTTTCTAACGATTTGGAATTTTGAAGCAGTTTACCAAACCTATAATTGTGGTTTGATTGTTTCTGAGTAAATTGAAACAGTTTGGTTTGATTTGATTTTTTGAGTGAGCTATACCATAAACTGTCCTAATCTCAATTATGGAGATTCCATTTTTGTATATTCTATGGACAAAAAATCTTTTTAAGCCTTTAAATCTTTAAAGAATGATGAAGGGAGACAAGGTTACCCAATCCAGCATGGCTCCTTTTTGGTTGGCAGCCTTTCCAAATTCAAGGGCCCTCAAACCTGTAATCAGTTCAAGAAGCAAAATGCCAAATCCAAAAACATCAGTCTTTTCAGAAGACTGTCCTGTGGAAAGATACTCAGGTGCAATATGCCCTACTGTGCCCCGAACCGCAGTTGTTACATGTGAATCTTTGTGGTCTAAAAGCTTTGCCAAACCAAAATCTCCAACTACTGCCTCACAATAATCGTCAAGTAATATATTTGCAGCTTTCACATCTCTATGGATTATCTTTGGATCACATTGTTCATGAAGGTATAATAATCCTCTTGCTGCTCCTAATGCAATTTGCTTCCTTGTGCCCCAATCCAACACTGGCTTAGCTGAAATTAACAAAAAAAATGGCTTTCGAAATTTTAGTAGAGGCAAACCGAGTGAAAATGTCTGGCAACAAGAGTCATCTCAAGTTTTTGGAAGCTTTGTGTAAGTCAGCCACAGTTTAACAATGGCAAAACATATTAACCACGATTTAACAGTGACAAATATTTTATGAGTTCCTATTTAGCCACATTTTAACCGTGATAAATTTTGGACCTTATGCAATAGCCCGCCTTGCACGCCCTAAAAATGGCTCAGGCAACAACATAATGTTCTATCATGAAGCTTACCTTTGAGACGAGAAGCGACGCTGCCATTGGACATGTAAGGGTAAACTAAAAGCCTTTCTGATGAAGTCATACAAAATCCATAGAGTTTGAGAAGGTTTCGATGAACTGCCAAGCTGATCATTTCAACTTCGGTCTGAAATTGTATCTCTCCTCCCTTTGCATTTCCGTCTTTAAGCCTCTTTACAGCAACAAGCGTACCATCCGAAAGAACTCCTTTGTAGACAATGCCGAAACCGCCTTTTCCTAAGATGTTTTTGTTGCTGAAGTTGTGAGTAGCAATTTGGAGTTCTCTTAATTGGAACCTCTTCAAGTTTCCTAGGTAGACTTCTTCATGATGTCGATCTGTAACATGGTTATGGAATCGTGAATTGAATCTTATTATGAATCGCAAGCCTATTAGGCTTCTTAAATGAAGGAACTATCATAATTTGATCAAATGTATATTGTACCTTTAACATCAAAGAATGCTTGTTGATTATGCTTGTGTCTCCTCCATAGTACAAATCCGAAACCAAGGACTAACAAGCAGAGGCATCCAAGACTCAAACCAAATGCAATGACCCTTTTGCGAGCTTTTGTTTTTCTTGATGGTAATGCGTCTACAGAAGAAAAGATATTTTTATCTCAAACAACTAGATATCAGAGTACAACACATGGTTTTAAATTGTGGTTCACAGTAGTACAAAAGTTTTAGAGGTTTTTGCAACGGCATCAAAATTGCAATTGCGGCTGCATCTTAACACAATATCGAGGTTTGCAGCACAACCACAATTTTGAACCACTGTACAACATGTGTAAAAATGATGTAAACTTTCATGACAAATCATTCAAATTCTTAAAGGATCTTACCGTTTGTATTGTTTAAGTTCATTGACATAGGCATGAGTTTCATCCCATGACAGTTTGTTTCTTTTGCTGTAGCACAGACCAGAGGGTTTCCAACAATACTGAAATATCAAGAGAAAATCGGAAAATATTTCAAAGTTAGCACCAAATTTTCTTAAATCTCTAAATATATACACCTACGACCTATGTAGCACCGACACTTCAAATTAAATCATGTCAGTGTCTAACGCCAACACTTGTGATTACATTCAATTACTTGCATACTCTTAAATTAGTATCGTGTCTCCGTGTTAGTAGTGTCACAGTCATGTCGTGTCTAAGTGAGTGTCACATCTGAAGTGTGTCAAGTGTTCGACCCTAACATAATACAAACAAATGTAGTTACATTCAATTACTTACATTTTCTAAAATTATTATCGACGTCAGTATTGTGACTGGCGTGTCTGTGATTTATAAATTGGAGCGTGCGCATATATATGTATTTATATACAGTGAGAGAGTAACCTGAATGATTTGGCCAAGATTCTAGGCACACTGCCACTAAGATTGTTGAATGACAAATCCCTGAATTTACAATCACAAACAAGTCATCTTTAGAAATACATCTAACAACAAAATGAATGAACAAAGTAGTGAAAGAAAAAGGTGAAAAAGATTACAGAAAAGTAAGTTGTGCCATGTTCGCCAATGACTCAGGACATTCACCAGAAAAACTGTTATTATTAAGCCTCCTGAAATCATATCAATAACTTCTAAGCTCAAGAAATCATGTTCTTAACACATTTTCAACTTCAATGATAGCTCATAAATGCTTACAAGTATTGAAGCTTTCTCAGATGACCAAGAGAAGGAGGAATTGCTCCATTGAAGAAGTTATCAGAGAGATCAAGTGTTTGAAGCATGGAAAGTTTTCCTAGCTCTGAAGTGATTGGTCCAGTTATGTTGTTATTCTGTAACACACTGAAATAGAAGTAAAAAATTCTCAGTTTAAGTCGCTTTTACTCAGAATCAATTCATTCAAAATCAATTTTCGTAGAAGCGCTTTCTGATTACTTACATAGTTTGAAGATAGGTCAAGTTTCCAATGCTTGGAGATAATGTACCAGATAAATTCTGACTAGGAATTCCCCTAAACCAAAACAATACCAAAAAAATCATCAAAAACACTTAACAATCTCAAACCAACTTTGAATTAACTTCAACATTTAAGCTTTTCTTTTAGCAACTTCATCAAATTCAAATATAAAAAAGTTGGAGAAAAACACTCACAAACTAACAACAAGATTCTCAGTAGAACAAGTAACCATATTCCAACTACATGGATCAACAGCATCACCATCCCAATTCTCTAGAATTCCATGAGGATCCATTAATGAAGCTTTTATACTCATCAAAGCTTGAACTACATTAAAAAAAACACAAACTTATATACATTTACATTCAAATTCATTAAAAAAAAAAGCACCATTTTTCAAAAACTTTACCTTCAAAGTTAATTCCCTTAGGAGAAAGCAAAGCATTTGTAGAACACAAAAACATGAACAATGTCACAAAACATAGAAAACCTTCTCCTCTTGAAACTTCCATTAAGATTATTGTGGTAAAGGATAGATGTTGATAAATGATAACAACTCTCAAATGTTTTATTTTCAAAATAAGAAAGAAATTATATTCACTTTTTTCCTTGACAGAATCACTTATTCACAAAAGCTCTTCTGTGTCAGACACAAACACAAGAACAAAAAAAAGACAGGTTCATGAATATGATATAATAATAAAAAGGTAACTAAAGCATGCCTGTCATTGAGTCAGGTTTTTTGTAAAAATCAAGATATTATGTAAATGGATGAAATGGAAGTAATTTAAGGTGAAATTTTGAATGACATGTATGGTATTGAGAGAATATGGGAAGGGTAAAACTGGAAATTTATTTTGTTAATCATGCACATGCTGAGAAAGTAGAAAGAGCTTTTGTAAATTTTTTATTTGAACTAAAGTATATAAAGCCAAAAAATTATATTAGAAAATTTCACTAGAGGACGAGGGAATATCACTTCATCTAGTCACTATATTTTGTTAGTAAACATGTATGTAAATATAAATATATGATTTGGTTAGTCTTTAATTCTATAAAATCAGTTTGTAAGATAAGAATTATTCGCATTTATAAATATATGCTCAGATTATATATTTTTTCGTGTAAAATTATTTAACACACTTTTTATGTACAGAATTGAATAACTAAAGAGTGAACATAAGTAAATAATAAGTTGTTTCATAACTAAAAAATTGATAACGCTATAAAGTCTAAATTTAACTCTGATATCATATTAAAAATTATGGTCGGACCCTTTTTTTGGAATTACTTAACGATCTTAAACATTGAATTTAAATTTTCTGTCTTAAAATAAGTCGTGCTTCACGCATTTAAGTCTATCTGATCGTTTCATCAAGATTGAAAAAAAATAATCAAATTTGTTTTTGATTGCAGCGAATTTAATTTCTTAAGATTGATAAGGTTGTGTGTGAGATAAGATTATGGTTGCTTAGGGTTTTGAAGAATCCAACATTCTCTGAGTTTGGCCATTCAGTAAAGTTCCAAATTGAAAAATAATTTAAACCAAAGTGGTGAGAATTTGAGAATATCGAGAGAGTGGAGGTTCTTCTAGGGGCTCGAGATTTATGGTGGATTTGGAGGTCACCCACTATATCTTATGACCCACTAGTATCTCTCTTGGTTTTTTTGTTTTGTTTTATTCAATGCAAATTATTGCTAACTAGTGTTATTACTGTGTTAGTTAATTGTTAGGTCATTTCAGAATGTTTTTTTTTAATAAGTTTGTGGCTCATGCTATTCTTTAGTATATTCTCTATTGTTTAAAAGAGGTTTATGGTAATTTTAGAGGATTGCTATTCTTACCTTTAAAATTTACACCGTATGCTTACACTAGTCAAATACAACACTGCCATGTCTCTTCTATATTGAAAAAAAGTAAAATATATAATTATTAAATATAATAAAAATTTCGAACCGTATAAATGTACGGTGTTATTGTCACATTTTGTGTAAAAGTAGCATTCCTCGTAATTTTATTAGCTTGGTGAAGATTTCGTAGAAAGGGAGTTCAGTATATCGTAGATTCTAAATCAAGTTAAGCTTCATGCAACGCGGTAGTGGTTAAAGTTAAAGAAAAAAAAAAGTAAAAATAAAAAATCACCAATGAAAATTTGAAACTTGCGGAATGGGTTAAACTTTTTTTATAAGCAATGATTGTATAGGTTAAAATTGAGTACTAGCGTTACTCAACTCTAAATTAAGAAGAAAACAACAAGGGATTAAAAGATACAAATAATAGCTTTGCATAGAGAGCAATGTTTCTTCACCATGAAGTTTTGGCCACATCATCTTCTAAACCACCTTGTCTCACCTAATAGGAATTGGCTCGCCTGGCTAGCTTCCTTGTTGCGACCTCGTCAGGCAAGAATGCTGAATTTGAAACTTTGAAACTTTCTGCATGGCCTCGCCTGATGCTCACTGATGACTTTATTGGGCGAGACAACTCGCTTGGTGCTCGCTAGGCGGCATAGCTGATTTTTCTGCCACGAAACATTCTTGTTAGAACAAGATTTGTTGCTACAATAAGTCTCTATGTTTTGACGATAACAGTACATATATTAAGTATGTAATAATTTAGTTTCAAATAGTTTCTTGAGTGTAAAGATATTGTGCTCTAAGAGATTCTGGATTGTTGTCCGTGAAAAGTCTAAAGAAACATCAGTAGTTTAGAAGTCATAAGTAATCAGAAGAAAGAACTCTGTTAAAGCTTCTGCTCCAAGATAAAAAATCAGCGTACATGAGCGAGCTTTCAAGTCAAGTTCAGAAGTTAAGATTTGTTAATAAAAAAAGATGTTGCTTCTAATTCTGAAGACAAAGTCAAGATTCTGAATACTTCAAAGGTCAAGCCTTAAAAGATCAGAATCAAGGATTTACTAAAGATCAGAATTAAGCTAATAAAGCAAAAGATCGGAAGTGTCTTCGAATAATGAAAGGACGTGCTTCTCAGATGCTCACATATCTGATAATAGTGTTCTAACTCTTAAAGGATTCTGAAACAAAGTCTGAAGAAACCAATCTGAAGGCCAAATGCTGAAAGACTCTAAAGATGCAGTTCTGAAGACTCTGAAGACTTGAAGCTCTGAAGATTCATGTTTCTGAAGACAAAGGATACTGAAGACCAAGTGCTGAAGACTCGGAAGACGTGGTTCTGAAAACTTGAAGTTCTGAAGACCCAAGAGCTTATTTTCTTTCTTCCAACTCATGCTGTCAGCCTTTGAAGTTCAAGAAGAATAGAAGATAACATTATGTAGTATGAGGTACAAGGTTATAGACGAACGTCTCATTTCATTACCGTAAAAAGACGGACAAAGCTTACTATTCTACAGAAGCTATTTTCCACCAATTCATAACAACGTATAAAGCTACAAGACAAAGACGTATTGTACCATTCACATTTATGCTTGATTCTATCCGTTGGGAACTAGCTGTTGGAAATCAAAAGGACCTTATTTCCCTCCAACGTCTCTTTTGAGAAACTATAAAAAGAAGACCAAATCATCTAACAATGTTGACGACAACTAGTAACGTTGTTGTTGCAATCCCCACAATGCTAATATTCATACTGCCATAACGGTTGTTGTCATTGGAGTTGTTAATTGTCGCTCGGCTTGAATGTAATTCAACCAACACAGATTGACAAGAATCAACACATGAAGAAAGAAGACAAATGCTTAGAAGCTGGTGTTGAGAAGCATATGTCAAAGGAGAGGCTAAAGCTCACACTAATTCATAATGCTACTAGGCTAATTAGTTGATGTTAATGCCTAAGTTGATATGCAAAAGCCAATCAGAACACAGAAGATGAAGAAAGAAGATTCTAAAAGATGCTACTCAAATATAATCATATAAATCTTGCTACAAATCAAAAGAACCTAGGATTCGTTGCTCGTGACTTCCTCAACCAAGAAGATGAAGAAAAAGAACACTACAAGATGCTTTTCAACATATAATCATATATATCTTTGTTGAACAATGTAATGAACACAAGAGTTGTTGCTTGTGTTATAGTTTGAGAATTCTTCATGGAAATTGTGTTAACATAAGAGTTGTTGCTTACAATTGTGTTAAACAATATGTGTTTAATCAATTATGTAATCTGCTTAGAAGAAGCCTGCGAAGAAATTGTCAGATCAAGATTTGAAGCTTCTGAAAGAATGTCCATGATAAAGAGTCTACGAGTGAAAGGAAGATTTAATCAAATTCTGAATATGAAGCTACAACTATGTTTCTAAATCTGAAAGGCAGAAATTCAAAGTTCTCAGAAATAAAGGTAAAAAGGATCACTTTATGTAAAGGGAAGCATTGACGGGTTAGAATTTCTAAACCTTATCTCTCATTGTGAAGTCATTGTATATGGTCTTGATACTTCTACGAATTGGATGTTATCTTGATTAGAAAATATTTTTATTAAATCAGAAACTCTCTTTCTTCCTGACATTAAGAACAATCAATAGTGATCATTACAATATGGTAAAACTTTTGTTAAAACTCATTTATGACATACATTTCTTTTAGTAAGTCATATTTTTGGAAATGAAAAGTTTTAGCACACTTTATCCTTTTTAGTCATGTCTCTTTAAAATTTGTCCTGGGACTTGTCTTTTACCGTGTTTCATAAGTTTTCATTTATTAAGGTGTCAGTTTCAAAATTCTTTAGTAAGATATTCACGTCTTCATTTATCTATTTAAAGTTCCCTTGTGATCTTCTTCATTTCACGCCTTTCTGTTCATTAAACCTCTCTGATCGTACCTGATCAGAAAAGTCGTCAAGGCCTGCTCGGATGCTGGGTCTTCGTGAAGTGAGAGGGGGGTGTACCTGCAAGGTACTCCGATGCCAAAGTGAGTAGAGGAGCAAAGGAGAACAAGTACTAGCTAAGGTTAGAAGAGAATTGAATACCTGACCCTCTACTGAGAGAGTGTATTTATAGCCCCCAGCGCTGGGCCATGATCACGCTAGTGGGCTGGATTCCCAGGCCCAACTAGGAGACTGCCAGGTTTCCTGGGAGGAAATATCGGAGGTGCGTGATGCCCTCTGTCCTGGTTAACCGCTCTGGAATCCAAGGGAGACGCGGTCTTATAGGGGCCACGTGGACTCCGTAGTATTCGGAGGATTGGATATGAAGGAGTCCTGCGAGGAGCAGGGTCCTCGGCGAGGAGGGCGCTCGCGGAGAGCAGGGTCCTCGGCAGGGATGTCAGCGGGGAGCACCCATGCCGAGCAAGGAGGTGACGAGCACCACTTCACATGGTGGAGGGTGCAACCTGGTTTGGGCCTCGAAGGTCCAGTGGGCCGAAGCGGCATTGGGCCTAATTCTTGGCCCAGTCCAGAACAGGAGCCCCCAAGTTGGAGTCTTCTGGTCAAGAGGCTGCGACTTTGTTGATGCTCGGCTAAGCGACAATGTGCGTCCTCGGTGGGGTAGGCACTCGTCGAGTGGGTCTGCCAGGACGGGCATGTCTTCGGGAGTCCGAGCGGAAAGGCGCGCGTGTGACGCACGTGCTGACGTGGCATAGGTAATGATTGCCTAGGGGCTAGGTGGCGGCGCATGGGAGGCAGTGTCAGACGGCGCGACGTTTCGTCTCCCGAGCTTTTCCCTATAAAAGGGGGTGAATCCCCTCATTTTAAACATTTTTTTCTCTCTCTTCGCGTGCTCGGCTTCTAAAAACGCTCCTCGGAGGTAGCTAATCATCTTTGCAGTTCGTGACAACCCGGGTTCCCGCCGAGGATTTCAATCCGACCACCCTCGTCATGTCATCATCAGGTATGTTCACGAATCACTTGTCGTTTTTATGTTTTGCCTTGCTGTTTCGAGAGCAAGCGGCCTTCTGTCGTTATTGCTGTCCTCGCCACCTACGTCGGCTGAGTCCTGCGTAGTCGGCGCTCCTTCTTCGGGTTATCCAAGCGATGCCCGGGGTTGAGCCTGTAGGCTAGAGTTCCGGGGGTTGCTTCCGCTTTTTGTTAAGTTTTTTGGCGTGGGTCCTCGGTTGACGGATGGGCGTATCCTCGATGAGGGGTTTAGCCGGGGGCTCTTCGCTCCTGCTCTACCCTTTCGCTTGTGTTGCGGTGGAAGGGTGGATTTGATGAACCGTCGAATTCATTTTTTCCTTCTGCATGCAGGTGAATCTGATTCGAGTGCCAGCTCGGGGTCTAGTTCAGAGTCCGGCTCATGGGCCAGCGGTTCGGGAGAGACGGCCGCTAGTAGCTCTGATGTTGAAATAATCGAGGTCCAAAGTACCCCGCCCGCGACTGCTGCCGAGGAGGATCGAGAAAATTCCCTTGAAGCCGAGGGGGGCGTTTCTCCCATGCCGCTCTTCGATTATGATTGTCCCCATGAGACGAGCTGGGTAGCCGACGAACCGCTGGCGGTGGTGTCTCGGTATACTGAATCATTGCACGGGGCTCACCGAGAGGTTGAAATTCGGGGTGACGGTGAAAAATTGAATTACCAAGTAGGCTGCCCGTCTTCGGAGGAGCGTATCTGCTCTCGTTTTGACGGGGACAGCTTCGCCATGTATGAGTACGTGTTCAAGGAGCTCGGCTTCCGCCTTCCTTTCAGCAGCTTCCAAGTTTCTCTGTTGGCGTCCCTTGCTTTGTCCCCATCCCAGCTTCACCCGAACGCATTTGCCTTCATGAGGGCGTTTGAGATCGTCTGTGACTTCTTAGGTGTCGGGGCCACGACCGCCTTGTTCGGACGCTGTTTCCGGGTACAGAGGCAGGCGGCTGACGGGCGCTATAGTTGGGTTTCTTTCAGGAATGCCAAGCGGAAGCTTTTCAAAATGCACACCGATTCCGTCAAGGATTTCAAGGATCGATACTACCTTGTCCGGCCGCACAGCCCGACTGCGTACGCGGCATTGACCGACGTAGTGGAAGCTCGGGATTCAGACGGTGTATTGGCCCGGGATGAAAATGGGGAGGTAGTACAGGAGTTTTGTACGGTGTTCCCTTTCTTCTGGTGGAAGGTTCACTTCTCGGCTCCCCCCAAAAATTATGCCTGGGAGGACGAGGATTTGGACGAGCAGGACACGGCCTCTTACTCGGTTCTGTGCAAGTATGTGGACAGTTTTACTATGTCCCAATGGGTGACGAAGGACGGGAACCCCATTTTAGGTGAGGACGGCGTGCCGATAGTGGAGGCCCGTGGAATCAACGTCAAGGCCTTGCTATCCTGTAAAAATGCCGAGGAGATGCACTCGCTGTTAGGTTATGCTCGGGTGTTTGTCTTGCCTTTCTATCAATTTTTGGTGTCTTTACTAACTTGTTTCGCTTTTCCTTGCAGAGGCCATGCCAAAGAAAGAAGACAAATTGCTGAAGATGGTGACCCAAGACGCGAGGAAGCTCCGGCAGCAGCAGCAGAAGAAAGGCCGAGGGGAAGTTGCGGGTGATCAATCGGGTTCGGCTGGATCTCCCCGGGTGCTTGTGGAGGGTGAAAGGTCCCCTAAGAGGCCTCGTCCTTCGGAGATGAGCCGCGAGGAGGGGTCTACCCGGAGGTCCGACCGTACCTTTGTGTTTCCTCCCTGCTTTAAGGACGGGGGTTACTTTGATAGGGTTCCCATGGCCACTTCTCTGGATGAGGCTCGTCGGGTAGATTCTATGGATTCCCCTGCTCTTCTCAAGCAACTGGCGAGCGATGGTGCCGCCGTCATGAGGGTCTTGGAGATGACCCAAGTGTTGGCCAGCCGAAGCTCGATTTCTCCCGAGGAGCTGCGCAAAGCTGAGTCGGAGAAGAAAAAGGCCGTGGAGGATGCCAATCGGTTGAAGGGTGATAGGGAGAAGCTGAAGTTGATGAGGCCCTGAAGCAGAAGGACGAGGAGATCGAGGCGGAGAAGAAGAAGGTTGCTGATCTTCAGCGGGAGTGGGCACCGTCGGACGAGGAGTTCCCCGATGTGGCGGTGCTGAAGTCTCGGGCGGAGTTTGTCGAGAAGATAAACGAGATGAAGCTGAGTCTGGCCGAGATGGCCGAAGTGGGGTTTGACTGCGCAGTTCGGCAGTTGAGGGTTCTGAATCCCGGCCTGAAGGAAGACAACATCGGGGTCTCGTCGAGGATTGTTGATGGGGCCGTGGTGCCCGAGTCTCCCGGGGACGATGAATGATCAATCTTTTTTAATTGTTGGGCCTGCGTGCCTGTCTTTGTCGGCCTGCGTGCCGTTTTTATTTTGTGTGTTAGGGCCTGCGTGCCCGTCATTTTTTTGTAACTTCTGGATATCGCCGGCCAATTTGGTCGGCCTTTAATATTACTCCTTTGCTTTCATTGATTGGTGTTTTAAATGCTTTGTTATTGCATGTTCATTGATGTTTGATAACTGTGCTCGGGTTTTGCTTGTCCCGAGGAGATATTCTGATACTTAGAAATATTTTTGTATGTTTGTTGGGTTGGACTATGCTCGGCCTAGATTGTCTTCCGGGTGCGAGGGGTACAACCCGGTTGCGCAGAGCAAGTGTGCGCTATAAGCGAGTACGAGGCCGTGGTCGGGGCCAAGTGCTCGCGGCGTGAACGTTCCCATCGCGAGCTGGGGTTCTGCCTTGCAGTTACTGCCACGGTGGGTCTAGGTGTAGAGCCCCCGTGTGGCCGGTCCTGTTCCTCGGTGGATGGATCCGACGATTGTTGTCATGGAGTGAACGCGCTCGTACCACGGCGCGAGTCCGTTCCCGGGGTGCTCCTCGCGTTGGGAGGGGACGACCGGGGTGCGTTGGTTGCTTCTAGCTGTAATAACGTCTGAGTTTTTCAGCGTTCCATGGTCGAGCAAGTCTTTCGCCGAGGAGGTTCTCGAGGTAATAAGCCCCGTTCTCGGTTTTATCGTAAACTCGGTATGGGCCTTCCCAGTTCGGGGCGAGTTTACCTTCGCGTGAGTTTTTCATGTTTCTGCGGAGCACTAGGGCGCCGACCTCGAACTCGCGCTTGATAACTTTGGTGTTGTGCCGAAGAGCTATCTGTTGTTTTAATTTGGCTTCTCGGAGGGAAGACCCTGCTCGGATCTCTTCGACCAGGTCGAGTTCTTCCCTCATGGCTTCGTCGTTGAGCTCTTCCTCGAGGGGGAATTCTGTCCGACTAGAGGGTTCGTGGATTTCTACGGGGATCACGGCCTCGGTGCCGTAAGTTAGTCTAAATGGAGTCTCGCCCGTGCTCGAGTGGGGCGTCGTCCTATATGCCCAAAGTACGCTGTGTAGTTCTTCGACCCAAGCTTTTTTAGCTTCGCCGAGTCTCCTCTTCAGTCCTCGGAGGATGACCCGGTTGGCTGCCTCGGCTTGCCCGTTCGTCTGTGGATGCTCGACTGAAGTGAAGTGTTGTTTCGTGCCGAGCTTGGCCACAAACTCTTGGAATTTTTTGTCAGTGAATTGGGTGCCGTTGTCGGTGATTATGGCCTGTGGTACCCCGAACCGGGCGAGTATGTTTCGTTTGTAGAAACGGAGTACGTTTTGAGACGTAATCTTGGCGAGCGCTTCGGCTTCTATCCATTTTGTGAAGTAATCCACGGCGACCACTAGGTATTTGTTCTGGTATGACCCGACTGGGAAAGGTCCGAGGAGGTCCATTCCCCAGGTGGAGAAGGGCCAAGGCGAGGAGAGGGATTTAAGCTCGTTCGGGGGAGCCAGGTGCATGTCGGCATGACGCTGACATTTGTCGCATTTCTGGACATGTTTCTTGGCGTCTAGCTGCATGGTCGGCCAGTAGTAACCGGCCCTGAGGGCCTTCCGCGCTAGTGATCGGCCGCCGAGGTGCTGACCGTTGATCCCTTCGTGAAGCTCTTGGAGTACCTCGAGCGCTTGGGAGGCGTCGACACATTTAAGGAGAGGAATGGAGAAGCCTCGTCGGTATAATTTGTTTTCGATGATAGTGTACGAGCAGGCTCGCCTTTTAATAGCTGAAGCTTCCTTTGGGTCGGCGGGAAGTTTGTCTTTCGTGAGGAAGTTATACACCGGGGTCATCCAGCAATGGTCGTCCCCGATAGTAAATACTTGTGGAGTTTGGGCGCTTTTGCCTATGCTCGGCTTGGGCAAGATTTCCTGGATTACCGACTTGTTTCCACCCTTTTTTCTTGTGCTCGCGAGTTTGGATAATATGTCGGCACGTGAGTTATGTTCCCGTGGAATATGCTCGACATCCGCCTTTGCGAATCTTTTCATTTTTTCTTTGACGAGCGTGAGATATTCGGCTAGTGTGTCGTTTTTGGCTTGGTAATCGCCGCTAACTTGGGATGCGACGAGTTGGGAGTCGGTATAAATCATGACTTCGCGAGCACCCACGTCCTCGGTGAGGCGTAGGCCTGCCAGGAGAGCCTCGTATTTGGCTTGGTTGTTTGATGTGGTGAAAGATAAGACCAAGGATACTTTGATGACAAGCCCCTCGTCATTTTCTAGGATAGTTCCGGCTCCGCTTCCCGAGTTGCTCGAGGCTCCATCTACGTCGATGGTCCATTTGTTTTCGGTGGGAGCCGGGCAGCTAGAAATTGAGGTCATCTCGGCAATGAAATCGGCGAGCGCTTGAGCTTTAAGCGCCTTCCTTCCCTTGTATTGGATATCGAATTCGGATAGCTCGAGGGACCATCTTAGCATCCTCCCGGCCATGTCTGGTCGGCTGAGGAGTTGCTTGATGGGTTGGTCTGTCCGGACGACAATGGTGTGGGCGAGGAAATAGTATCTCAGCCTCCTGGCGGCCGTTATTAGGGCCAACGCGACTTTCTTTATCTGCTGATATCGCACCTCGGGCCCTTGTAGGGCTTTTCTCGTGAAGTATACGGGCTTCTGTCCGTCTTCCGTTTCTCGGATTAAGGCCGCGCTGGCCGCCTCGTTTGAGACAGCCAGGTAGAGATATAGGATCTCGTTGCCATCTGGTCGGGATAGGACGGGCGGTTTGGAAAGTACCTGTTTGAGATGAGATAATGCCCGTTCGCACTCCTCGGACCATTCGAAGGTCGCTTCTTTCCGAAGCAACTTGAAAAATGGGAGGGCATGCTGGGCGGATTTTGCGACGAAGCGGGATAGTGCTGTGAGCATTCCGTTTAGTACTTGGATAAATTTTTTATTGTTAGGGGTAGGAAGTTCCGAGAACGCTTGGCATTTATCCGGGTTGGCTTCTATTCCTCGCTCGGTTAGGTAGAATCCGAGGAACTTGCCTGCCCGTACTCCGAAGGTGCACTTTTCTGGGTTAAAACGCATCTTGCAGGATCTGGCCTGCTCGAACACTCGTTCAAGATGTGCCGTGTGGTCGGCGTCTTCTCGAGATTTGATGATCATGTCGTCCATATATACCTCGAGGGTGTCGCCGATCTCTCCTCGGAAAACCCTGTTCATCATCCGCTGGTATGTGGCTCCGGCGTTCTTGAGTCCGAAGGGCATTACGTTGTAGTAATAATTGCCCGACTCGGTCATGAATGCCGTGCACTGCTTGTCGCATCTCGCCATGGGGATTTGATTGTACCCTGAATAAGCATCCATAAACGATAACAATTTATAGCCGGCCGAGTTGTCGACCAGCCTATCAATATTAGGCAGTGGGTATGCATCTTTGGGACATGGCCGGTTAACATCGGTATAATCAACACACATTCTCCATTTTCCATTAGATTTTTTGACTAGTACAACGTTTGAGAGCCAAGTTGAATACTTGGCCTCGGAAATAAAATTTGCCTCTAGGAGGTCTTTTACAGCTTTCTCGGCAGCCTCCGCTTTCTCGGGAGACTGCCGACGCCTACGTTGAACTACTGCTTTTGCGGTCGGGTTGATGGAGAGTGTGTGGCAGGCGACCTCAGGGTCGAGTCCGGGCATCTCTGCTGCGCTCCAGGCGAACAAGTCGGCGTTGTTCCTCAGGCAAGCTATGAGCTGCTTCCTCGGTGTATCCGGGATGTCTTTGCCAATCTTCACAGCTTTGTCGGGGTTGTCACCCAGAGGAATGAGCTCGAAATTCTCGTCCGGAATGGGCCGGGTCGGGTGAGCTGCCTTCGGTTGTGGTTCCTCTCCGTTCTTCAGCTCCTCCTCTGTGAACCGGGCGTCGAGGTCGACTGAGCTGACGTCTGCTGTCGTTTGCCGATCTTCAGGAGGGGACTTATCTGCGGCCCTTGGTTTTTTGTTGGAGCTGGAGGGTGGGGCGATCAGCTCCAGTCCCTTCATTGTTGCGTCGAATATCCTCCTAGCAGCTTCGATGTCGGCATTGACAGTGACTACTCGTCCCCTCTTCGTATAGAATTTCATCTTCAGGTGAATGGTCGAGGGGACGGCAGTGAGTTCGGCTAGAGTGGGGCGCCCGATGATGCAGTTGTAGAGGGTCTTGCAGTCTATCACCAGGAACCTTGTCTTGACTTGCCTGGAAGCTTCCCCTTCTCCGAAGGAGACGAGCAGTTCGACGTAACCCCACGACTTTGTGGTTGTTCCGTTGAACCCTTGGAGGTCGGAGCCCACGTAAGGAGTGAGGTGTGAGTCGTCCAGCTGTAAGGTTCGGAAGAGGTGGGAGTACATGATGTCGACCAAGCTTCCCTCGTCGACCAGGATCCGACGGACGTCGAAGTTCGCCATCCTTGCTCGTACGAGCAGTGGGATTGTGGCGTTCGGGGCGCCGCCGGGCAGCTCTTCCAGGTAGAAGGTGATTGGGTCTGACTTCCCTTTGAATTTTCGCAGGGTCGGGGTGAGATCTGTGTTGGCGCTAATCAACTCGTCGAACTTCCTTTTCACTGAGCCGATTGTGAGGGAGCCGGGGTCCCCACCGTTGGATATTAGCATTGTTGTTGGGAACCCTTTCCAGATGCTGAGGGCAGATGTCACTCCGCCCGAGGGTATGAAGTCCTCTGGTCGGGTGACGGATAGCGCCACCTGCAGCGGCCTGGCGTTCGGAGAATTGCCCTCGTCGGAGCTCCGACGGCCGTTTCTTCTGGGCGGGTCTCCTTTCCTTGTGTATTTTGAAAGGTGGCCCTCTTTAATCAGCGTCTCGATGACGTCCTTCAGGTGTATGCACTCGTCTGTCAGGTGCCCGTGACTCTTGTGATACTTGCAGTATTTGGATTGGTCAGTCCCCGGCCTAGTGGGATTTGGCTTTGGGGGCTTGATGTTGGAGTTCTTGAACTCGGTGCTTTTGCATTCGGCCAGGATCTTCTCGCGCGAGGCGTTCAGAGGGGTATAGTCGTTGAACCGACCTGCTGGCCCTCTGCGCTCCTTTGTGTCGTGGGGTCTGTCGTCCCTCCTTTTATCATTTGTCCGGCGCGTGGCCGATTGGTCCTGGCTTGAACCCCGAGCAACGTCATTTCCCCTGGAGGCTTTGATGGCGGCAGCTTCTCCCTCTTTGAAAGAAATGAAAGCTTGGGCCCTTTTGAGAATGTCGTTCATGGAACGTAATTTCTCTATCTTTATGGCCTTCTTGAATTCGTTTCCGGGGATGAGCCCTCTCTCGAGGAGGTACCTCTTCATGTAGTCGGTCGTCTGCACCTGGACGGCCTCTCTGTTGAACCTGTCGAGGTAATCCCGGAGAGGCTCGTTGGTGCCTTGGACAACAGCTTCGAGGTTTGCTTCAGATTTCGGCTGTCGACGAGAAGCGGTGAAATGGCTCAAGAAGAGTTCCTTGAGTTCGGCCCAGGAGTGGACGGAATTGGGTGGAAGATTTCTGTACTAGGTCATCGCCCCTTTCCTGAGGGTGGTCGGGAAAATCCGACATTTGATGGATCCGTGGACGATATGATACTCCATTACGGCTTCAATGTTCCTGATGTGATCGTCGGGATCGGTAGTCCCGTCGTATGGGTCCAAGGTCGGTGGCTTTTCCATACCTCTAGGAAGACGAGCTTTCCGGATGCTTTCCGACAAGGGGCTGCGGAAATCTTCCTCATCGCTGGCGCTCGGAGTGACCGAGCGATTACTTCGGCGGGTATTTCCCGACGTCCTTCCTGATCTCCGGCGGTCATCCCTGGGGGAGCGTTCGTGGGGTTCTCGGTCTTTTTTGGAAAGTCTTCTGTCCTCTTGATCGGGAGAAGGGCTCTCGATTATGGGCTCAGGCCTCCGATTTTTCTTGCTCTTCCGTGGAGGGGAGCGTGAAAAGGATCTCTGTCGGCTGGACCTTTTAGGTGGTGACCGCGAAGATGACGGGGAGCGTCGGCGGGTCCTTCTCGGTGGAGAGCGAGAGGAGGAGGAGCGCGAACGATGGCGTCTCCGCGGGGGAGAGCGATATCGCTGCCTCTTTTCCAACCTCTCAATCCGTTCACCTTGATCTCGGATGAGACGGTTGGTTCGCTGCAGCTCTTTGAGGAGGAGGAGGGTTGTGGTGTCCGCTTCTCCGCGGGCATCGTTTACATCCCGATGGTGCTCGTGGCGAGCCCTCGGTCTTTCGAGCGAGCGGGTGGAGGAGGAGGCGGTCTGCCCATCTCTGTGGTCAGTCTCATGTTGGACGCGAGTCAGCTGTTGTCCGGAATGGGTTTGGAGCTGCTCGGGGGTCCGATTGTTCCGAGCTGGTTCCTCTTCGTTGTTATGAGACTGGGGATGCTCGGTCCGGTTGTTCTGAGCTTGCTCATCTCCATTGTTCTGAGCCTACTCGATGTGCTGAGGTCGGGGCCTTCTGGCGGACTGGGGGGTCTCATGACCTGACCTCCCATGCCCCTCAGCAGTGTGTTGTCGTCCCCCCCCCCCCCCCCCCCGTCGGTGTCGAGCCAGAGTGGATTCCTCGATCATATCTTGGAGCTCGAAAGGGTCGGGAGTTGGGATGGTGACATTGTTGTTGCCGGCCATGACGATCGTAGGATGTGTTAGCTTTGATCTTTGTTCTTTAAAGAAGGGGGAGCTTGTTTCCCACAGACGGCGCCACTGATCGTACCTGATCAGAAAAGTCGTCAAGGCCTGCTCGGATGCTGGGTCTTCGTGAAGTGAGAGGGGGGTGTACCTGCAAGGTACTCCGATGCCAAAGTGAGTAGAGGAGCAAAGGATAACAAGTACTAGCTAAGGTTATAAGATAATTGAATACCTGACCCTCTACTGAGAGAGGGTATTTATAGCCCCCAGCGCTGGGCCATGATCACGCTAGTGGGCTGGATTCCCAGGCCCAACTAGGAGACTACCAGGTTTCCTGGGAGGAAATATCGGAGGTGCATGATGCCCTCTGTCCTGGTTAACCGCTCCGGAATCCAAGGGAGACGCGGTCTTATAGGGGCCACGTGGACTCCGTAGTATTCGGAGGATTGGATATGAAGGAGACCTGCGAGGAGCAGGGTCCTCGGAGAGGAGGGCGCTCGCGGAGAGCAGGGTCCTCGGCAGGGATGTCATCGGGGAGCACCCATGCCGAGCAAGGAGGTGACGAGCACCACTTCACATGGTGGAGGGTGCAACCTGGTTTGGGCCTCGAAGGTCTAGTGGGCCGAAGCGGCATTGGGCCTAATTCTTGGCCCAGTCCAGAATACTCTCCTTGTTAATTCTTCCTTCTCTTGGTCATGTCTTTGAAAACCTTTCTTGGAGATGAAGAAATTCTTGAAGTTCTTTATGAGCTTAGGCCTAATATTCCTAAGCTAGCTTCTGATGATCTTCTCTTCATACAAAGCATCAGTTTTCAAGGTTGGTCAAAATACGCGGAGATGCTGCATGGACCAATCTATCATATTTTAGTCAAAGAGTTTTGGAAGTATTCCATTGTTAACTCACATGGTGTCTCTATTTCCTCAACTGTTTTTGGGATCCCTATCATTATCACTCCTTCATTTATTATTGTTGCCACTAGTTGTCGTCCTTCTGGCATTACTGTTGAAGACCTTCGTTTCAAATACTCTCAGGTTGAAAAACTCAGTACCATCCATGACGTCTCTCATAGATATACACCAACCAATCCTGGAACTATTATTCCCATTGCTGCTGTATGGTTTCAGCTTGTGTTGAATAACTTCAGACCTAGAAGGTTCAACAAGAACACTCTAAAGTTTGATGACAGGGCTCTTATTTATTTCCTTGTGCATCATGTTAGAGTCAATCTACCTCATACAATCTTCAACTATCTCAAGAGCTCGATTGTTGTCTCCAGGAACCATCAGCAATCCTTTATACCTTTTGGGAGAGTTCTTTCTGCACTCTTCGTCCAAGCTGAGATTGTTGGAGCAGTTCGCTGCTCTGGACCTAGCAATGCTTGTGACGAAGAAAGATGTGAAGTTTTATTTGCGTAGTTCAGTTTGATTATGTTTGTTTATGTTATGTAGTGTCTATGGTTACGAGCGTTTACGTTGGCTGCTTGTGGCTGTACTTTGTGCTCTTCAATGAATGAATTAAATTTTCAAATTTAATATTCATGTTCATAAATAATTCAAGCTTTTTTATTCATTTTTAGATATGATATAAAATGTTCTTATCTCTAACATATTTAAGCATTAAAAATGTTCAGAAGCCATAAAATTTTTTGAAGAAATAATGGCTATCCTTCGTGTCCTCTATACTCTCTTCTGACACTAGCATTAACCGGGATTTTCTGCTATGCCATTATTTTCTGAAGCATATATCTTGAGTAATACGCTCATTGTGTTACGTCATTTCTTCAATTAGTCTTATCTCTTACTCTGTATATGTGTCAATTTTGTTATCCTTTTTATCGTGCCTATACTTACTCTTAGGTTGTTCATTCCTTTCTCCATCATGTCCCTAATCACATTCAGTAAGAGATAAAAGCCTTCTTAAAGTCACTTCTCAGTCCGTTTTTTCTCTTCTATTTTTATTCATGTCATGTATGTCTCTCGTATCTAAAACAAATGAATATTTGTGTGCTAATATCCATCATTTGCATTCCCATAAGTAGCTTACTTTTAAATATACAATCTATTTGCTACTAAATCATCATAAAAAGACATAGGTATAAGAAAGTAACTTAAAACTTTGGAAGATTAATAAATATCATAATAATGTTTGTTTATGAAAATAACTATTATTTGAAAGATCTTCTGGAAGAATGGTAAGTCTGTATTCTAACTCTAACAATGTCTCAGAAGTTCTAAACCTTCTGAAGGGATATTATTTATGTCAGGAGCATGTTAGTTTTCCTAACCTTAGTAACATTAATTCTGAGTAATAAAATCCTTTGAAAGTAGGTAAAATCCTAATATACTCATATCCCTTCTCATTAAAAGAAAATTTATTCAAATGATCAACCTCCTGTTTATCTCTTGATTCTTGTGAAAATACTTCTTTGACCCCTCTGCAAGATCTTTTGCATTCCTAGTCACTATCGTGTCCTGATCCATTTATCACACATGTCTCAAAAATGACAACAAAGTCTTTTCGTCACCCCTATCTGATGAGACATTAAAAATAGTGATAATCTCGAGTCGGATTTTCTAGTCTTTTACTGTTCTTAACAGTTATTCCTTTTCTTTAATACTTGTTTAATTATCTTCTCCTATTATTATAGTTGAGTATTTTCATTATAACAAATACATAGAATTATGTATTCATGGATATCATGAACTCTGATTGCTAATCAGGTTCTCTAACTTTTGGATTCAGACTCTGAGAAAATGTTTTGACAATCAGACTCTAAAAAGATGCTATCCATAATTAAATGTTGAGTTCTTCAAGATCTCATTTAAACAATCAGACTCTAGAAATGATATTGGAAATCAGGCTCTGAAAATGAGAGATCTCATTTATTAAGAATTTAATGAAAGTTTTGAGTTTGTGTCTTTTAAGAACATCATGTTTCTGATTCTTCCTTAACTATCAATGTTTATATATTTTTTTTATTATGATAAAAAGGGGGAGAATAGATCATGATTTTGATATACCCAATTCTCAAATAAACCATTGCTTACACTCTAACATTCTTGAAAAAGGTTTAGAATATGTTTGTTGAGAATTACTGCAGGTACCCTCTGATAAAGCAAACTTTGATAAGTACATTCCAAATGCTTTGATTAATTTCTGAGGATACTATTTTCCTTCTAACAACATCATGATTCTTAGACTCAGGGGGAGTCTCCATCCCAAGGGGAGTATTGTTTCTACCATAAATATTTGTACCCTGTGAAATTGTTCCGTTAAAATACATGGTTCTCTAATCATCAAAAAGGGGGAGATTGTTAGAACAAGATTTGTTGCTACAATATGTTTTGACGATAACAATACATATATTTTGTATGTAATAATTTAGTTTCTAATAGTTTCTTGAGTATGCAGATATTGTGTTCTAAGAGATTCTGGATTGTTGTCCGTGAAGAATCATCAGAAACAAGCAAGGCAGTTCAGAAATACTATTTGAATCTGATTCTAAAGAAACATCAGTAGTTTTGAAGAATATTGAATGGTCATCATAAAGTGAAGTTACAGAGTGCTTCTCAAATAAGATGTTGCTTCAAAAGTTACAGGTAATTAGAAGAAAGAACTTTGTTAGAGCTTTTGCTCAAAGATTAGAAATCAACGCACAAGAGTGAGCTTTCAAGTCAAGTTCATAAGTCAAGATTTGTTAATCAGAAAAGCTATTGCTTCTAGTTCTGAAGACAAAGTCAAGATTCTGAATACATCAAAGGTCAAGCCTTAAAAGACCAGACTCAAGGATTTACTGAAGATAACAATTGAGCTAATAAAGAAAAAGATCATAAGTGTCTCCAAACAATGAAAGGACGTGTTTCTCAGATGCTCACATATCTGATAACAGTGTTCTAACTCTTAAAGGATTCTAAAACAAAGTCTGAAGAAACCAATCTGAAGACTAAGTGCTGAAAGACTCTGAAGACGCAATTTTGAAGACTCTAAAGACTTGAAGCTCTGAAGATTCATGTTTCTGAAGACAAAGGTTACTAGAGACCAAGTTCTGAAGACTCTGAAGACGTGGTTCTGAAAACTTGAAGTTCTGAAGACCTAAGAGCTTATTTTCTTTCTTCCAACTCATGTTGCCAACCTCTAAAGTTCAATAAGAATATAAGATAACATTATGTGGTACAAGGTTACAGACGGACGTCTCATTTCATTACCATAAAAAGAAGGACAAAGCGCACTATTATATAGAAGCTATTTTCCATCAATTCATATCAATGTATCAAGCTACAAGACAAAGACATACTGCACCATTCACATTTATGCTTGATTCTATCCGTTGGGAACTACCCTTTGGAAATCAAAAGGACCTTCTTTCCCTTCAACGTCTATTTTAAGAAACTATAAAAATAAGACCGAATTATCCAACAATGTTGACAACAACTAGTAACGATGTTGTTGTAATCACCACAATGCTAATATTTATACTGCCATAACAGTTGTTGTCGATGTAGTTGTTAATTGACGTTTGGCTTGAACGTAATTCAACCAACACAGATTGACAAGAATCAACACATGAAGAAAGAATACAAATGCTTAGAAACTGATGTTGAAAAGCACATGTCAAAAGAGAGGCTAAAGCTCATGCTAATTCATAATGCTATTAGGCTAATTAGTTGATGGTAATGCTTAAGTTGATATACAAAAGCCAATCAAAATAAAGAAGTTGAAGAAAGAAGATTCTACAAGATGTTACTCAACAATAATCATATACATCTTGCTAGAAATCAGAAGAAGAAATGAGTTGTTGCTCGTGACTTGCTCTACAAAGAAGATGAAGGAGAAGAACACTACAAGATGCTTTCCAACATATAATCATATACATCTTCATGTAAATTTTTTTAACATAAGAGTTGTTACTCATAATTGTGTTAAATAATATGTGCTTAATCAATTGTGTAATCTGTTTAGAAGAAGCAATCATATAAACACAAATCTCATAAACTGTATGTTGAGAATACCTTGAGAGACCGAGTGAAGGTCAAAAGCTCAAGAGTACAATGGTAGCGAGTCATTGTGGAAATCCTCTTAGAAGACCGAGTGAAGGTTAGAACTCTAAAGGGGTAAGTGAAAGTTATATCCATCGAGATCACTGAACGTATCATTTATTGGTGGTTAGTCAATTGTGGTTGCTTGTGCATTGTATTGTTAGTCACCGGCGGTTGCCTATGCAATTGTAATCAGTTTAGTTTTAGTGGATTAAGACCTTGAGTTCAAGGAGAAATCACCTTGGTAGGGTGGACTAGATTAGCTTGAGGGTTTTTCAAGTGAACCAGGATACATCGTGTGTTATTTACTTCTGTCTATTTTCCAATTATCAAAAGCTATAAGAAGACTCAAGTTCAGAAGAAGTTTGAATGCTTATGAGAAACGCTAAGCTTCTGATAAATAAGAATTGAAAGCTTCTAATGAACACGAGCTTCCTAAGGTTACGTGTAAGAACTTAAGAAAGGAAAAATTATTGAAACCCATTTCAACCCCCCCCCCCCCTTTCTTGTGTTTTTCTCCACCTTCAATTTTGTTTCTCCTTGCATGTTGTTCATTGTAGGCTTGCTTGGTGAGATTAGTTGTGTTCTACTTCATGCTTTGAGTGACCAAATCTTCCAAGGAGCAAAAATACCTACAAAAATTGAATGAAATCAACAGTAAAATATTCAACACATTTGATATCCTAACATAACCCTAATCTTATTAATAATTAAGGATTTTATTACTAAAAACTTGCATAACAAGTAAATAAGTGTCTCTTTTCAATGTATCCGATTACCATATTTTGACACTTATCACCATTGTGTTTGACCCAAGTGTTTGTTGGAGGGATACTATGGTGTGTGGCGGGTGGAGGGGCGAAGACCCCCACAGTACGGTTTATGGGTATTATTGTAATTTGGATCATTAGTGTGTGTGTGTGTGTGTATATATATATATATATATATATATATATATATATATATATATATATATATATATATATATATATATATATATATATATATGGAGCATATCAATGTATCCGATTACCATATTTTGACACTTATCACCATTGTGTTTGACCCAAGTGTTTGTTGGAGGGATACTATGGTGTGTGGCGGGTGCAGGGGCGAAGACCCCCACAGTACGGTTTATGGGTATTATTGTAATTTGGATCATTAGTGTGTGTGTGTGTGTGTGTGTGTATATATATATATATATATATATATATATATATATATATATATATATATATATATATATATATATATATATATATATATATATATATATATATGGAGCATATCAAGTGAGAGCATTTTAAAGTGAGAGATGAGAGGAATAAATATCAACCAATGGATTCATTAAGAGAGAAAAGGTTAATGCATTAATGTGGCTTATTAATTTCGCTCTCTTGATGAATCCATTGGTTGGTATTTATTCCTCTCATCTCTCATTTTAAAATGTTCTCACTTGATATGTTCTATATATATATATATATATATATATATATATATATATATATATATATATATATATATAAAACTCTTGTGTGTGAAATTTAGATCAAATTAATAAGGCGAAACTATAATTATTCTATAGTCAAAGACGTAAGCAATTTAACTAAAATGTGTAAACAAAATTTTTGTGGTTTTCTCTCCACTCTAACTCTATTTGCATACATGTTCCAACAAATACCTTTATAAGATTAAATGTAATCCATAAGATAAAGTAATGAAATATAAAACAAAGTTTGTTGCCAAATGATTCTTACAAAGACAAGGACTAGATTATTAGGAAGTTTTTTCATCAGGCTAGATATGATACAATCAGAGATTAGTCATTGCTTTATTTTGTAGCAGAATTTAGACCTTATTCCATTGAAATGTCAAGTTGTCATTTCGAAATGAATCATTAAATAAAATTGTGTTGTTTAATCAACTTCTTAGGTTTGAGATTATGGACAAAGAAGAGATGGTGTCACTACAAGAAAAATGCCCTTTGGTGACGGTCATTTTTGAATGTTTTACCTACAGACAACAAAAACCGTCACTAATTCTTATTTTAATAGTTTTATTTATTCAACTTTATTTATCTTTATTATTATTATTATTATTTTAAACTCAGATCTCTCTCTTTTGACAAAATTCGAAAAACCTTCTCCAAATGCGCCACTCGTCTCTCTCTTTCTCGTGCCGACAAAACGCGAAGAACTTTCACATAAGCGCTTTTCCAAACACGCTTTTTTCTCAAATCGATTCTCACTGAAGTTCTCCAACGTTGCTTTTTCCCCAAATCGTTCAATCGCTCGAACCCTAAAATCGTTCAATCGCTCGAACCCTAAAATTGTTCAATCTCTAAACCTCAAAATCCTTCAAATCGCGTAAACCTCAAAATTGCTCGTCCTTATTTCAATCTCAACTCTTTTAGCTTCAACCTAAATCACTTGAATCGTATCAATTGCTCAAACCTTAACAATCAGATCTGAATCGTTTCAACATCAAAATCAATCATTTGAATTGCTCAATCATCAAATCTTTTGTGTGAGCTCTGTTTATCATATCATGCTATAGGAGTTGTAGTTCAAATAATTCAATTTGATGTTTTTCATGCCTTTAAGGTCGAAGACATCGCCATTATTGCGCCTCGCCGTCACCGACACAAATCAGGTACTATAAACTTTTAAAACTAGTTTAAATGTATTTTTGAATGTTTATCTGACTATTGATTTCATCTAAAATTTGTTGTTTTCGTCACTAATTTATACTTGTTATTGAATTTGAGTTCATGGTTATGCGTTAGTTTTGTCATGCCGAGGAAGACCGTTGTTATTTTTCTAGTTGTGTATTCATTTATTGTTGGTAATTACTTGCATTCACCAATTTCGGTTTCCAATTGCATGTGTATTTACTTGCATTCACCACCTTCTTGTGGCAACTATCTGAAGCTGAGATGCTGTATGAGATGAGAGGGTCTTACTACGCACAATGCTTCCAGCTCTACGATCTCATTTGCAATTACATTGTTAATTCTATATATTGGTTGTGCACCATATAGTTTATTTCACCATAATATTTATTCATGTAATCTAATGCCGTATGTATCAGACAACAAGCTTATTATATTCCAAATTTTACAGGAATTGATGGCGTGGGATTGGGACTTGTTTCGCATCATCACCAACTCGGAAGGTTTCTCTTCATTTCACCTTTTTTTAGACCTACTAGCATTTCACGTTAACTCATATATGTAATAATGAAATATTAATTTTGTTATTTTTTGTTCATTCAAGGATATTTGATTTGTGGTGCTTGCATATTCCATTTGCCGATCGAACACCATTTACAGGTTATTTTTGCTTCTACTACTCATCTTCAACTCTCTTACCATATACATTATGTTTCTTTTTCAGTACTTTATTCCATCATTATTTATTTTCATGTTGCAGACCTTGTGAAATTAGTTGAGACAACAGTTAGGTTAGAGTATCAGCGTTCACCAAATAGGCCCATATATCTCGTAGGAGAATCTCTAGGAGGCTGCCTTGTACTGGTTGTTGCCGCTCGTAACCCTCATATTGATCTTGTACTAATTTTGGCAAATCCATGTAACTTTTTAGCTTTTACTGATATAGATAAGATTTATTAGCTTTCCTTTTACGGATTTTATACTAATTTTGGAAAATTCAAGTAAGATGTCTGTTATTGCCTAAGAATAAGCTGGAGATTAGTGTTTTATGAGTGATGCCATTTATTGGAAATGGTTCAGTGAAAATGCATTTCATAGCTAGAGCTTTGAGTGAGAGTTCCTTAACAATATCCAAGTTATTTTTGCTATAGTAAATCACTTAAAGAATCACAAAGTACCTGATCTGACCATGACCTTCCTATTTGGCAGCTACTTCTTTCGGCAGGTCCCAGGTGCAACTTCTAACACCATTGTTGGACGCTTTGCCTGCCACACACTTTCCTGCTCTACCTAACATTCTCAGTTTGAGTGCAGGCATGTGAGTGATGACTTGTTTGACTGCATCTTGCAGATTATTTAGTCTTGAAGTTTCAGCCATCTTCAACCCTTCATTCCCGAACCTTGCCTTTGTTCTATACTACCTTGCGTAGCTAAACTCGAGCTCTCAATCACTACTGCATGATGACTGTCATGTAAGATGCTGCACGGGTTACTCTACTCAAACTAGAATTTATGTACCATTACTATATTTGCACTATCTTAAGAAGTTCTTTAAAAACACAAATCGAATCGCATTTCTCCCAGAGAATCAAATCAAAGAAGAAAATGAACTTGAACACAAGCAGTGAGGTTGAAACTCATACCAAGCTTGACGAACTCTGTAACTTCGACAAAAAATGCCTCTTTGATCTCGGCCATCCTCTCGTTAACCGCATCGCCGAAAGCTTCGTCAAAGCTGCCGGAATCGGAGTCGTTCAAGCCGTTTCTCGCAATGCTTATTTCTCAGCCATTGACGGTTTCTTAACACTTCCTCATCTTAATTCATTTCATAATTTTTATTATATTTATCATACATAACTTGCATGCAAGCTTGCTTCATTGTTATTATTGTAATGTGTTGTTTTTAGGTACCAGAACCGATAACAATGGCGTTAAAGCTTCTTCGGATGGATCAGCCGCTGGAAAACGCCGTTTGCTGGGACTTAGAGGTATACATCCATCATCCATGCCACACTCATTTGTTAGGGTTTATGTAAGTTAGGAAAATATTAACATAACTTTTTGGTTTTGGTTTTGTGTATTTAGGAGAGACCAGTAACAAATCTCTTGAGGCTATGGTGAGTTGGTTACACTTCTCCCTCTAAATTAAGCATGTTGGCTTTATATAGTGGTGAACAAACAACTGAACTTGACACGTTTGATATAATGCCACAATTAAGATGAGTCTTATATCATATTAATTGAGTGGTGTTTTCTGTTAATTGTGTTGTTTTTTTTTCTTTCATTATCAGGTGATTAATGCTGGGAAAGAGTCCTTACAATGGGGTAATGAAATATTCCTTTTACTTACATTATACATATATGCTTCATTTTGTCAATTTTTCAATGATTAATAGTAACTTTTAGTTATTTTACTGTCTATCATTTTTGTTAAGAGTCTTGTATCAATAAAATATGGTCTGGAAATATGTTTACATGTGGAGATAATTTTTACGGTTTTGAAAAGTTATGTTAAGCAGAACCTCATTTCTAAGAATTTTCCTTTTCTAATTGCTCTTGTTTGTGTTAATTCTAAATTCTAAATCGCATATTATCTGATGATTATGAAATTGGAAATAGTAAACATTTTTGGAGACAAAATAATTACCTTTTGTGAACATGAAGTTTAACCCTTAGATATTATTTTGAATTGCAGGAGTGGCTGCAGGATTATATTCAGGTCTAACATATGGGTTGAAGGAGGCTCGCGGAGCTCATGACTGGGTAACGCCATTGTTTTTCTGTGTTTATTAAATGGTTTCCATTTGACATGTTATCATAAGGTTTTAAAAAATGGTTGCAGCTTTGTAAAAGCTTTTGCTGAGTGCGAATTGCAGTCGGTCTTAACTACAATTTTTTCTTTAACATAAAAGCAGTGAATGACACCTATCAACACTGTTTTGTTGCAGTCCTTTTTGTGGATCCTTATAAATGAACACTTCATGCATCAATGCATGATTTTAATGGATGTGGCAGAACAATTTCGCTCGGGTATATGTTACTTCTGTCCATTTTAATGTGCTGCTGTTTCGATCTTGTCAATTACATGGTCCCTTCTTGTGCAGCTGTTTCGAATTAGGATTGCTCGGGTATATGTTACTTCTGTCCGAAATAATTTATGCATATTAGCAATTTCTGTTTCGAATTAATTTAGTGTGTACCAGTTCTTTATGTTCTTGCATATGCCTCTGTTTCAGGAAAATCTTGGTCGCATTCGTAAGACTCTCGCTGACTTCACCAGCTTGAATCACTGAGTAGTTAACATACTACTTCTGTCGGGTGGACTCCATCAATGCTTTCGAGCCTGATGGTTACAAATCCTCTTGATTATGTTGAACCTTTGGGAAAAGCTTGTGCTTCTGGGTTTACACTAAATAAAGCTGGTGCTTCTGGTGGACCGTTTCCCGTGGGTTTACACTAAATTAAGCTGGTGCTTCTGGTGCTTATGTTGAATCCTCTTGAATATTTTACTTGGTCATTGATTAGATTCATACAAAATAGTGGTCTTTCTAGTTATACTTATTCGAACAGAAAATAAGAAAATGTAGTTGAAATTCTTTGTTACTATATTGAAATATTTGAATTTAATTGAAATTGATATAATAGTTTAATTTTATTATTAAGTTAATTTGTCATATTTAAATTGAAATAATAGAAAATGTATTGTAAAAATTTTTACCAAGTAATTGAATTTTAATATTATATTCTTCAATTATAAAAAAAATTAATTTATAATTTTATTATATTTTGGTAAACTAAAAAATATTATTTAACAGAGTTCTAGTGACACCTATTAAAACAAAGGCTGTAGGTAAAAATAGAAATATTTATAACACTAACCTATGATATAGTGACATTCAGGTAAATATTTGCCCGTAGCTAAAAGCTATCGTGACACTTGTTATACCGTAGCACTACACCCCCTTATAATTTACCGTAGCACTACACCCCCTTATAATTGACGCTAAGGGTGGGCGTCACTCAATGTCTGCAAGACTTTTACCTACGGATTATTGACTTTTAGTGACACTTTTTGAGTATCACAAGAAGTCAAGTCAATTTTCTTGTAGTGTGTACACATTCCTCCAACCTCTATATGAATATATAAGTTTTGTATTTCAAAACTTATATATAAGTTTTAATATCTACTTACTTATTGAATATTTATATTTTAAAATTTAATATTAAGTTAAAATTTATATAATAAATTATTTATCAAAATTTTATAACCAATTTTTATTCTTACTAAATTTCATTAAGCTAACATTTTCTAAAAGAAAAATGGTAATGAATATGTTTTTAGGAGCTTGGTTAAGAAAGCTACACATATAAAAAAATGTATTTTGGAGAATACTAAATCATTTTTTTACAAATTTAACTATTGTTATTTTGAATACTAATACTTTTAATTTATAATTTCTTTAAGTACTTTTTAAAGCACTTATTAGTTTGATTCAATAAAAGAAAAATTAGTTAAGCAGTTCTCATATATCTATGTACTAGTATATGGTCACTGGGGTGCTGTAACTTGTTTTTCATGACATTGGTGGGTGTGCAGTGTGCTTTTTAGATTACATCACCGCACTATCAACTAATCACAACAGTGAAGCTCTTTTGGTCTATTCCCACAACTGACACTTATTTCCCTAAAATTGTTCAAAGATGGTAAATTTTCCAAAACCAAAAGCTGCTGCTCCACTCAGTCACTCTTTGATCCCTTCCCTTTTTATAAGATCCCGCATTTTTTTCTAAAAAAGTTTAAATCTAGTACAGTATCTCCGATCCCATTTATAAGAAAAGATTCTCTTATTAGATACATTGAATAAATAATGTATCCAGACAGTTTGTTGTCCAGATACATTATTTATTCAATGTATCTAAGAAGAAAATATTTTCTTATAAATGGGACCAAAGGGAGTAGTATACTATTATTTGTCATAAAGGATGGTAATTGGATACACACTAGCCTCTCCAAATAAATACTCCCTCTGGTCCTATTTATAAGAAAAGATTCCTTTTTTAGATACATTGAATAAATAATGTATCTGGACAACATATTGTTCTGATACATTATTTATTCAATGTATCTGAAAAAAGAATCTTTTCTTATAAATAGGACCGGAGGTAGTATTTATATAGAGTAAAAATCTGCAAAAATAAATATGAGTATGAGTAATAACAACAACGATAATATTAAATCTTCAATCTTAACAACAATAACATTAAACCTTAAATATCTCATTACAATATTATTATTGTATGTATGGAGAAAGTATTTACGTACATAAAATAAGATGACAAAGTCAAATAAATAAGTTTAGTTTCGTTCAAGTTTTCTTTTTGAGTTTCGTTCGAGTATTCTTCCATCTTTTCTTGCTTAGTTCGAATGGGAGAAGAGAAGATGGAGTTTGGTTTAGTGAAGAAATAGTGTTTTCGAGTTTGGTTTAGCGAATAATTGATGTTTTCGAATTTGGTTTAGAAGAGAAGATGAAGAAATGGTGCTTTGCTTGTTTATGTAAGATGGTGTTTCGTTCGTTAAACAGAGAAGATGAAGAATGTGCTTCTTTCGTTACGTCTCAATCAATTTTCGTGAAATGTAAAAGTTAACGAGAGTTCATGTTGTGTTTTTGAAAATAATGTTGTGAGGATTTTTCCTCTTGGTTGACATTATAAACCGAGAGAATAAGTGGTCATTTTCCTCTTGGTTGACATTATAAACCGGGAGAATATGTGGTCTTTAACTTAGATGTGGAATATTGGATCGAGTTCTATTAGATCGGAGGGTAGCTTCGTGGTTCGACAAGTTCGACAGAGGTTAGTCAAGAGAGGTCAGTCAATTTACCTCTTGAGTAAATTGAGTTACCATTCTATTTTGGCTTATGTGAATCAATTAACCATTCCAAATCAACCGATTAACTTAGTTTATCTACTTTTAATATAATAAAGTACATGACATATGAAATTCTTTCAATGTCCCTATAATCACCAATTTGAAGGTGATATTCGGGGACATAGCGGTAATTGTATCTCCTTTTAATACTTTCATTAATGAATAAATTTTTTCATCATTTAATAACCTTTCAATTGTCCATTTTCTTTTACATCATTAATACTGTCGTGACAGCTTTGTATTGGAATTGTGGAAAACTTTCTTGAATACAGTAAAACCTCTTCCACGCTTTTTAACTTTGGTTTCTGAAAAACCCTGTAACTTTCTGTCAATGATCTCTATATATTATGGCTTTTGATTTCAACCTGCAAACCCTAAATTACAACCCATTACAGTCTCTTCAAATTCTTTCTCTCCATCTATAAATTTATTCTCTTCAACAAAGTTGTCTATCATTCTCTTCAACAGTTCCTTCCAATATTCCAAGCATTTGAAATATCACGAATTTGAACCACAACCCTTTCCAATTCCTTTCCTCCATCTTTAAATTCATTCTCTTAATCAAATATATCTAACTCTCTTTTATATCAAACAGAGGGTTTCTTTTCATCTTCCTTTACCTCATTATTTTTTCATTTCTAACTTTTTTTATCAATAATCTGCTTTTTTTTATTGATTTTTCATAATAATGAATTCTTGGTATTTTATTTTTTAGAAGTTGCTCAGTCTACATCAACTTCCGCCGTCTACAACCGTGTCGCACATCCCTTCCGCCGCTCAGATCCGCAGGTCCAACATTGTCGCCGTTTAAAGTCGCCGATGAAGGTTTCTGTTTTTTCCCTTTTCATTTTTTTATTACTGATTCAAGCTTTAAATTTCTGGGTTTTATTTCATAAAAAAATGGAGAATGTAACCGTGATGATTGGTTTTTGATTTTGCAGAAATTTATTTTTTCATTGCGTTATTTTGGGATGAGAAAGGAAGTTTTGGGAGTTTTTGAGGAAAAACAAATAAATTAGCGTAAGAGAAAGCAAATAAACACCATTTTTCCGATATTCTTTTTGGTATAAAAAATTAGAAGCAAAAACTTTATCTATGTTGCTGTGTAATGATAGAAGAAGTGTACTTTAACCATCTAAATGCATATAATCAAGCACACTATAATCTAAAATGGCACCAATGCTACTTTTTTTTTTCATTAATTTAATTTTCTTATTGTATAATTACATTTTATTTAATTATAGTATGTATTATTTTCTAATCTTTTTATAAAAGATCTTCATTATTTTCACTCCTTTAACATGTCAATTTTTTATTATTGTTTTTTTACAGGTATTAATATACAGTAATATACAGGTGGAATGGAAGATGGAAGATTTTGAAAGAAGAGGAATTATTTGTTTTCACATAAATGAGAGCATGTTATTAGTTCATACTTTTTTTATTAAGATATTATTTTTGATTATTTTAAGTGATTTTTAATAGAGATTTCATAAAAACATAAATAAATAAAAGAATGGTGTTTCGTGAAAATATGTAGTATTGCTTATTCTTATACTTTTTGTGTTTATTTTTGTAATATAAATGTAATTTCATGTGATTAATATTGCGCGATTATGTAATTATCACAACATTAATTTTCTTAATTCAAATTGATTTAAATTTTGGAATATTTTTAATATTTTCTTTAACATGTTTTTTCCGAAACAAATAATAGATAGTATTTATCAAATTCCAAAAAAAATATTTCAAAGGCAAATTTTACATTGGTAAGCGATTCCTTACCTTAAAATTCAAAATTAACTGTAATTATTGATATCAACATTCTTTGCATTTTCTAATGTAAATGGATTATTATTATTAATAGTATTTAATTTTGGAGTTTTTAAAATTGATACATATATTTAAGGGATGATAGTAGTGTCGTGTCTTCCTAAGTAGCATAATTGGCATATTTTCACTAACTTTAAAGGTTGTAAATAGCATTAATTTTTTTTATAAACTATTAATTATTATGATTTTTTTAGTAATCATTACCATTTTTGATTTTTTTTAAGGGTACAACTTCTCTACCCATCACAAAAAGTTGGGTAGTGTACATTCCACCAATCACATTGCATCATTTAATTTTGTCATACTTAATTAATTACTACCTCCGTTCCTTTTTATAAGAGAAATTTCACTTTTTAGATTCATTGAATAATCAATGTATCTAGTCTATAAAGAGACCAAATACATTAGTTATTCAATGAACCTAAAAAATGACTTGTCTCTTATAAAAAGGAACAGAGGTAGTATTAAATAGTATTTTTTTTTTGTTTCCAAAACATTTTACACTAAGGGTATCTCTACCCAACTTTTTATGATGGGTAAATAAGAATTCACTTTTTTTTTAAATATTAATAAAATACAAAAATAATAAACAAATAACTTATAAAATGAAAAACGATAATAATAAATTATTTAAAAAGAAATATATGCTTTTTAAATAGGTGAATTTAGATGGTAACATTTATACTAAAAGTTGATATAATATTTGTTTCAACCAAAAACATGAGACAATTATGATGTATCGAAAACACAATTTTTTTAATGAAAAACTCAAATTTATTTTTATTTGATTTATTTTAGTATGCACTAAATATTTATAAGAAAATAGATGCATAATATATTTTTGCATATATAATTTCATAATTAAATAATTTAAAAATAGAATTTTTATTTATATTAATATAAGAATTTTTATTACTATTATTATTATTATTACATTTATTTCTATTATATATTTCAAGTGAATAATATATATTAATATTAATTAATATTGCACAATTATGTAATTATTGCAACAATAATATTCTTAATTCAAATTGAGTTGAATCTTGGAGTAAGTGTTCAACACTTACTCATGGAATAATTTGAATTAGTATTAATGTGAGTTTAATAATATATGTATGAAATATCACCATATTTAAGCTATTTGATTTCAATTAATAATTTGATTTATTTCTACTTTATTGTTTCCAATACATATATATTATTTTATTTTAAATTAACATTCTTTATAAGATTTTTGAGTTCCCAAATTACTTATATTTTTCAAAATTGATTGTTACCCGTATGTTTTTCCTCTGTAGACATTGTTTAAAAAAGTTATGATTTTTTTTTAAGGAAAGAGTTGAACTTTATATAGTGGTGTTTGCTAAAGGTTTGATTATTTTTTTTGACAGAAAATAGTTTTTGAATCAGGAGGGGAGCATTGTGGTTTTTGTTTATATCACTCCAGATTGTTTTTTCCATTACTCTGTTTGATATACACACAAGTAGAATGATTTAATTGTTTATTTATTTTTATGGTGAGATGTATGATTTTCACTACTATGTCATTCTATCTTTGTTTCTCTTTTTTTATCTTATAATTTTTTGTATTGAAAATATTAGACTATTTAAGTTTTTTTTGCATTTCTAATTTAATAAAGTCCTAATTTCCTGTTAATTCCCTCTCTTTCCCAGTTCTATCAGTTCCAATTCATTCTAAATAATTATATTGATATGTTGCTTACAAAGTTGGTTAAAGATATTTTGTTGATTTAGTATTACATTGAGATCTATGCAGTAATGCTATGGTATGGCTGTCAACCGTTTCTTTTGCATGCACTATTATTACTATTCATATGAAACAACTATTGCTTACAATTTCCAACACACATGCGTTATCCTTTAATCTACATATAACACTTAAGCCAAAAGATCTTGGTAAGAATAATTTCATAATTTCATCTATAATGCTATAAGTTCATTGGAAACTGCATGTAGTTTTGACTTTCATAATTGGATATGCATTACCTATAATACTTTAATAATTTTAATTTACTTTATTAACTTATTAATTAATAATACTTTAATAATTTTAATTAATAATTATTTTTTTATACAATTGATTAATTTCTTACTATTCAATTCAATTTTGTCTTGAGTAGTTTTCACTATTATTTATTTTGAAGTGTATAATTTGTCTATGTGAAAACAGGTAGAATTTATTATTATCTAGAAGTTGTATTTAGTTGATTATAGATAATTATTCTCAATTTTAATTATTATATTTCCCATTAGTAGTTTTAAATAATTAAACTAAAATAATCAAAATAATAAAATACAATAACTATTGATAATTGAGAAGTTTGAAATATCACATTTAATGAGGGCACTTACAATTGATACCCTCATTGTTGTTATTCACGTGAAAAAAATATTAGTAAAAAAAAATGTTGAACTATTCCACTTCCAATGCGTTTTTGGCGGCTCACCATCACGTTTCATGTGCATAAACCAATTCCAACGCCATTTTGCAATCATTCTCTTACATTCACAACCCTTCAAATTATTATTATGTTTTTTTTTTTTTTTATTTCATGTGCATAAACCAATTCCAACGTCATTTTGCAATCATTCTCTTACATTCACAACCCTTCAAATTATTATTATCTTTATTTTATTTTTTATTTATTATGGCTATATTGTGATAGGAAGACTAAATATATTTAAGTTAATAGGTTTTCAACACAACTCTCTAAATTACAAAACAACAAAATAACTAATGAATTATAAAATAATATTTGTAATTTGACATAATAACTTAATACTATATATATATATATATATATATATATATATATATATATATATATATATATATATATATATATATATGCAAATTAAAATCTGAACTTTTAGTAATTGTAATTATAATATTTATTTAAGAAAAGAAAATATATTTATTTTTAACTATGACATTTACTATTATAATAACCTATGATATTCACAAAAAATGAGAGCATTTATAGTAAATCTATTAATTGATTGTTATAATAAATCAATTCATGCCCTTCAAATGACCCAATAGAGGTATGTATTAGTTGTAGGTGATAATAATTAATCGTCTTTTTTAATTAGTTGTGATTGAGTTTAGGTGATAATAATTTATTTTATAGGTAATTGTAGGTAATTATTAGTTGTATCAACAAGGCTAAATTCATTTTATAGAAAATTTTAAGAAAATATCATTGGGAATATGTAGTTTTAGGTGATAATAATTAATCAGTCTTTTTTTAATATTTGCAATTGTTACTGTTTTTTAAGAAATTATTCATCTACTCTTATAATAACTACTATCATAATATTATTTATCTATGTGATATGGGGTCAATAATGATATATTTATTTTGTATTAAATAGAGTGAGATCCTTTTGTGTCATATCTTTTTATTGCATTTGTCAGTATAGTTTTTGTTTAATACTAATTATAAAATTATATTAGTTTACTTTTAATATGGGTAATGGTAAATATATTTATTATAATAAATATATTTATTGTAATAAATTCATTATACCCATAATAAATTTATGGGTAATGGTAAATGAGACCTAAATAAACAAAATTTATCTTAAAAAAATGATAAAACAATCTATTTATGAAATAACCATCTTATTTGTAAAAAAAATATTCTAAAATATATATGAAAAGAGAGAGTCCATTTTTTAAAAAGCTTACTCTTTATTATAAAATAACTATCTTATTTGTAAAAAAATTAAGAGAAATAATTATTTAATATAATATTAAATAATTTTTTTAATTATAATATTCATTTCAATTACATAAATTTTATTTTTTTCCCGAATTCAATTACAAATAAAAATATACTATGTCAACTAATATATTACAGGTAAAATATATAAAAAGCCTATAATATAAAATTTCTTAAATTTTAGGATAGTATATTTATTTTCAAAGTAATCATTAAGAGGTAGTACCATAATTACCTATTATAAGTTTTACTAAAAAAACCTATTATATCTTTTAAGCCTATTTTAATAATTTTATTTATTGCAAACCATTCATTAACGTATTGATAAAACCAAATTCATTATGACCTGCCCCCACAACTTCTTGGGAAACCTACACACCTCTTTTACCGTAAAATCTTCAAATTCCAAGATGATTCAACGATTTTCAATCCAACTGCATTGTGTTATGTTCCAATTTTTTTAATTTTGCTATTTGCAATACTTCACTATTCTCTTTCATTGTGGTTTTATATATGCAATCATATTAATCACCTTCCCTTCAATTGTTATTCAAAAATTGTTATACTCTTGCTTATCAAGCATCCATTCAGATATCAACCGATTATTATAGGCAAGACAACCACTATTAATAATTGTTTCGTTTGGCCTACATTTATTTATTCACTACAGTTTGTTAGCTTCATCCAATATTAATCATTTAATTTTATTATTTTATCATAATCATTGTTGTTGTTTAATTTTTTTTATTTGAAGTTATATCAATGAAATGAATATTTTTAATATTATTTATTTATTAAAAAAATAACTAATTTTTTTCAATAAAATATTAATCATCTTTTTTAATTAGAATATATTTATCTCTACCTTCCATACAGTACCTTAGTACCTTGAGATAATTGAAGACCTAGAAAATTATATAATGAAAATTATAGAATGAATAAATTTTTAACGGCCAATATAATTATTTAATTTTATTATTTATTATAATCAATGTTGTTGTTTAATTTTTTTTATTTGAATGAATTATTTATTGATCAATAAATCAAATAATTAAATAATTACCAAATAATTATATATTTTAATGAATTATTTATTGATCAATAAATCAAATAATTAACTTATTGTCAGAATTGCTTCATTAATCTAAACTACTAACAATAATACTATATAATAATACTAAATATAGTTTTATCTATGAACATTATTTATTTTTTTATGTTATTTTTAAAAATATATATAATATATTAATTATAATTAAAGATACTATTAAAGTATAATAAAAGATATTAAAAACTTCAATTATCAAAAAAATGTTAGCAATTTTTTATGATAAATTTAATATTTATACTAAAAAAAATTGCTATTAATATTTTTTTTTTTACAAAAAAAAAACATGATACAATTATGATGTATAAATACATAAATTTCTTATGAAAAACATACATTTTTCAATTGACCGAAACTACTTATAAAATTACATTTAACATCAAACAATTAGGATTGATGAATACATAATTTCTTAAATAAAAAAATTGTTATTCTTTTTGTATTTTATATACATTTTTAACCATCACTATATTATATTAATTTACTATTTATAATGACATTGTATGAACCGTGTGAAGCACGGGTAAATGATTTCTTAATTTTTTTCTTTATTTTTCTTTATTTTTCGACGGGACAAAGCTACGGGACAAAGCTACTTAATGTGTATATATTTTATTTACATTTTTAACCATCATTATATTATATTTATTTACAATTGTGATAGATAAATACTTAATTATTTCCTTTATTTTTTATATGTACATATTAACCTATAATTGATATTTTTGAAAAAATAAATCTATTAAATATATTGAAATTTTTATTTAAAATAAGTAAAAAGATTTCAAATGCTTATAATAAGATAGGGGTATGAGTGACAATAAATAAAATTTGGACAAAAAAGATTGGTACCTGTTACCAAATCAAATAAATATAATCACATATATTATATTTATTTATTATTTATAATATTGTGCAATACGTGCGAACGCACGGATAGATGACTACTCACGATAGATTACAACTATATTGTATGATGTGTGCAAACGCACGGGTAGATGACTACTTAATTATTTTATTTATTTTTTCTACTAAAGTATATATTTCTAACTAGATTAAATTAATATTTATTTGACAATTATAATTTCAAATGTTTTTTATTTTTAATTTGTGTATCTTTTATATATATTTATTAACCATCATTATATATTTATTTATTGTTTAAATCGACTTTGCGTGACCCGTGCGAATGCACGGGTCCTTTACTAGTTTTCTTAAAACTTTTAAACATTAAGGATAGGTCAATAGATTTACATTCTTAAGTAAATCGATTTACCTCTATAACATATGAAAAAAAATTCTAAATCAATACCATACCTCTTCATCACAATGGATCATGATACTTTTCCAAAACATTGCAAGTTCTCATGATCATTTTCTCAAACATTGTTACTAATTTATAGAGGTATCTTGTAACTTATAAATTGAAGAATTTTTCATTCTTCAAATCACCTCTTCCCATCTTATTTTTCAAATAATTCATCTACTATTTCTATTTGTTCATATCTTTTTGACAAAAAGTTTGTGTGCATAAATTTCATACATCAGATAAAAGTTTCTTAAACACATTGAACACTCCTGATTATATATATATATATATATATATATATATATATATATATATATATATATATATATATATATATATATTCTTAAATTATATTCAAGTGGAAGAGAAGATCAAAATTGTTATATCTTGAAATTCAAGCCAAGTTAAAAAGATTATTTAAAGTTGTATTCATATAATTCGTATTTGTTCACCAAATATGTGGTGACATTGTTTGTAAGAAAAGTGATTGTACTTTCTACAGGTGTTTGCAAATAGAAAGTTGTGTTCTTTCTATTTGTTGAAAAAGGTCTGTTGGATTGGTTTGATTCAAATTCCAACATAGATTGATGTTTATTTTAGAAGATTGTAAGAGAGGTCTTCGTGTAAGGTCTGTACAAAGATCTAACATAGTAAAATCTCTCACGGGATGTGAGGGGAATTGACTACCTTTGTTTGAAAAAGAAAACCAAGATATATCCTTGTGTTAATTTACTTATTGTACTTTATTTTTCCTACTTTAGCATTCATTTGATTATCTTATCTTCGAAAAAATAAAAAGATCCATAACATCTCTAAAATAACCGAAAAGGTCTTAAAACCTAATTCACCTCCTCTTACGTTGCACTCTATACTTGGTAATCAAACCTCCTATTGACACGAACTTCAGATTAGAGATGTTCCCTGTCACAAAGGTTTCATAGGCTTTTTACCATCTCCCAAGCGCAGGACAAGAAAGTGGGAGAGTTAGGTAAATGGGTTGAGGGGAAAAATTATTGGGATCTTATATGGAGATAATATTTTTGACTAAGCGGAGGCCATGATCTCCGATTTCTTCTCCATTCTTCAACCTGTTCATCTTAGTGTGGAGAACGATATGTGGGTTCAGAGACATAACAAAGAGGGAACTTTTTTAGTGGCCTTCGTGTATAGTCTCCAGTTGCATCTTGTTTCTCTCTCTTTCTCTCTCTTTCTCTCTCTCTCTCTCTCTCTCTCTCTCTCTCTCTCTCTCTCTCTCTCTCTCTCTCAATTGGTCATGGTGTGAGGTATGTCTTTATCATTCCCATTATTTGGGATAGTTGGCTCCCTATCTAAAGTGAAAGTATTTTTTTGGCAGCTTCTTTATCATTCCCATTCATTTGTTATTTGAAACTTAGCCTTCAGGGTCTAGTATATGATTTTTAGATGGTTGGGAATATAAGGTGACCTTCCTAGGGATCTTAGCACCCTTTTGAGTTATTTCGATCATTAGGAGGAATGACTAAGGTTAGGGGTGTGCTTATCATGATTTGGAATGTAGGGGTGTGGATCATTTGGTTGGTGCATAATAATAAGTTGTTCTCTGATATCCAAACAAATGTGAAGGAAGTGAAGGACAAGAGTAATTTTCTAGATTGAAATTGGTTTATATGTAGGTCTTCTGTGAGCTCAATCTTGCTCTTAGATTGGCTTGAGAATCCTATCCTTCAAATTTATCAATAGCGGCTTGAGAGATTGGTCCCTATCTTGAGGGGTGGTGTGGTGTGGTTGTAGCGGGTGTCTCTTGCTACGTTCTTGATGTGACTGGTGATTTGAGCTCTAACTTGATTCTCAGTTAGTGAGAACACTGGTACTTGATTTTGGTTTTAGAGTTTGCTTCTTATTGTTTGTTTTTCTTCTTTTGTAATATTTTCTTCCTTTTTCGTTGTTAGTTTTTGTTTATGTTATTTGTGTCAATTTATTGTATTTGTACTTTGATTTTTTTAATTGTATAAATCTTATTATTTTTGCCTTTAAAAAAAAACAGGCTATTGAATTTTGGTGTCAAAAAAATCTGATACATTGGATATTATATAAATATTAAAATTACTTATCACATTTTTTTAAAAATGTGATTTAAACTTGTACCGAAAATTACGGTTACTATGAAAATCAGATTAAATCCCAACTGTTTCGCCAAAAAAAAATATATATTTAAATACGCAAAATTGCAATTATTATAAAAGAATTTTAATTGACATTTATAAAACATATGCAGGTGTCATTGCAACATTGAAGGTGTTATGTTAGGTAAATTTGTGTTTAGTTTTTAATATTTTAGCGTTGCATGGTTAAAAAAATATGTGGGAAAAAAGTTTGTATAAAAAACTTAGCAGAATGACTAATGCGTCTGAATTTATATTTGCTAGAGACAAAAAAAAAATATTACATTTTGTTTTTAAAAACTAACCTGCCTGAATTATGAGATTTTTATGAAGGACAAGAATTAGACTTCACTTTAAATTTTAATTCGCAGCAAAAAGTTAAAAAGTAAGACTATTATAATAGAGGAAGCAACAACGAAAGAATCTCACATAAACAAATAGAAAAAAAAAAAGAAAAAAAAAAGCAACATAGGAAAAGAACACTACATTAATATAGTATAAATTGATCTTGTTTTGTTTTTAAAATGAACAAATTAAGGACCTAAAGTAGAGATATAAGTTATAACAGCTGGACAATATTGTCCATTCTTCACATAATTTTAACCATAGCCACATTGATGAAATTTTAAGGTAACCCTCCATTTGTCTTTTTCTTGTACTATGTCTTTTTCATCCCTCTTGTCAAGGACACACAACAAAATAATTTCCGAAAAGTATGAGATGTCACTTGGACACAATAACACGTGGCATATTGAGATTGGACGATATTGATAGCCACGTTAAATCATTATGAACTAGTGTAGCACACTAGCTATATTGAAGTACCAATCACATTATCAACATTGGAATAGAAAGAATGTATAGTAGAAAGCTAAATAATTTTTCATGGAAAAGGGCATGCATTGAGTATCAGGTTATGATCTAGAGTCTAAAGAAGAAATGTTCTATTTGTATGAAAAATTTGGATGTGAACGATCCACATCTTTAGGTATCATATGCTAGTGTTACCTATTGGAATCTCAAGGACCATCATGAAATTTGTACAAAGTTGTTAGTTTAGTGCGAGATTTATGATAAGCTTTTAGTACATAAACATTCCTTTTCTTCTTGTACAATAATCATTACATTTGATAATTTTGTTTAAATTGAATGTTGTAAAATTAAAATATCAAAGGTTCCAATACAATACATTAAGTGTGTGTTTGGAAAATTGAAATGTCAAAGGTTCCAATACAATAATTAAGTGTGTGTTTGGCAAAACGGTGATCCACAACCACCTCACGTTTAAAGTTGTTTTTACTGCAATTTTTTGAAGCAATTATTTATAGCTTCTTCCTAAGGCATTGTCACATTGTGACTTTTCACAAATCTCAAACATAGATTAAGTGTGTGTTTGTATTGACAGTGAATATAATTGATTTTGACATAATTGAATTAGGTAAAATTGATCTTGACTAAATTGAGTTTAACATAATTGATTTATGTTTTGATACATTTACGTAAAAGTGAGTTAAATAATAAATTTCAGGATAAAAATCACATTTAAACTCAGAAGCTACAAATTACAACTTCAAGTAACATCAATTATGAAGGCAAGACCAATTTTATTTAAGGAGAAACAAAGACTTCATAATGGATTATACACCTCTAGAATTCTTTTTGCCTCTTCCAAAGCCAAAGCAAACATGCTATAAGAATAATAAAGTGTGAGACAAAGAACATCGATAACCAAATTAAATTATTTTAAGTGAAATTTTCTGCCAAACAGGTTAAGCAAAACTATAAGAAGGAAAAAAAATAAAAAAGGATTACATACAATATTCGATCCACTATACTTCATGAGTGTTACAAGATATTACAAGATGAGTTACAAGAACATAATCTTTCAAATTTATAAGAACATCTCATACTTTCTATTCAAGTGTTTCTCAATCTCTCATCCACTTAGCATGTGATCACACAACTTCAAAATATTTAGAAGTATTTACTAATTCCCATAAATATTCTGAGAATTTTCAACTCAAGTAACAATAAATTTAAAAATATCTTTATAAGCAATGCTCATCATAATTTTACTTATCTTAATTTCTTACTAAAATATATGATTGAAATGCGTTTCTATAGATGTTAAGAGAAATAGCAGTGTGTTTCCCTAAAATAATTGTGTTTATTATTAGGAAGAACTCAAGTCCCACATTGGTTAAAGATAGAGTCTACAAAGGGTTTATATTGAGTAGTACTCTGACGCTTAAGTCAGTATGTGAAAGAGTAGAGAGTATTCAAATTGTGTTTAAAACTTACTATCTGAAATGATGTCATTCCCTACATATAGGGGAGAGGAATAACAACCTCACTATCTTTCAGGAGTGAAATGCAGAAGACTGTTGGATGTGTTTGAGGTGTAGATCTCCTTTATTCAGGTACATGATAGTCCTGTAGTAAGGAGAAGATTTTGGAACCATGACTGCGCAGTCGGTTGATAAGTTTTGGCTCGTCAACGACCTATCTCAGGATGGTTGGTCCGAGAGAGATATGGACGACTCCTAACAACTTAAAAAATGTCTATTTCGGTCTCTCAATTATTTAAACAGAGTCACATTTATCCTTGACATTAAAGGCATTAGTCAAAATCAATTGAAGAGGCCGGATGTTGCTTAAATGGATTAGTATTTCTGAAGTAGGTAAATATTGGTGAGATAAAATACTTAAAGGAACTCAACAAGTGATTGATTTTATTTCTTGTATTTTCTCTCAGGGTGAAATCAAGGAATAATGTTGGAGAGGTGTTGCGAATGAGAACGATTCGGGAGGAAGGAACTTAGGCTAAAAATGAAGAAACAATGGATGAGAATGAAGGAATGAAAGGTGAAATGAAAAGAGTAAGACAAATCTACTAATAAGTTTAATGTTCCGCCTCTTTCTAATTTAGGGTTTAATGGATTTTTAATTTTTGCCCCTTTTAAATTTAGGGTTTTACTAGATTTCCATTTTACTAATTTAATGTGTGGAGGTTTAATGTATAATATAAGGGTGCATTCTTCGTATTAGGGGTTTCTCATTGTTTTAGGAATTTGTGTTGGTTATTATTATAAATGTTAATTTGTGTTATATCAGTGTGATTGTTTGATTTTCTGTTGGTTTTAAAAATTTGTGTTGGTTTTGATTATAAATGCGAATTTGTGTTATACTAATGTAATTGTATGAATTTGGGTGGGTTTTACGAATTTGTGTTGGTGTTGTCTCTAAATGTTAATATTTGTTGTAAGATATTGTATTTATGCTAGTTTTATTTCTAACTCGCAAGTGGATAACATAATTGCCTCTACTGGATTCTTGAAAGGTACTGTTCCATTCACTTATTTAGGCCTTCCTATCTTCAAAGGGAGAGTTAAATCCTATCACTTGTCTCCTTTAATTAATGGACAAAATTTTGTTGAAGCTTTCTTCGTGGAAAGGATCCATTCTCTTGGTTGAGGGCCGTCTTATTCTAGTGAAATCCATTATTCATGGCATGATCCGTACTCTATAAATACTTATTCGTGGCTAGTGTCTTTGTTGAGGAAAATCGATAAAGTGTGCAGGAACTTTATATGGACCGAAGATACTCACTCCAAAAAAATTTGTGCTGTTTCTTGGAAAAAGATGTGTCAACCTTACATTAACGGAGGTTTCGGTATTAGATCTTTGTTGAGGCTGTATGAGGCTGCTAATCTCAAGCTTTTATGGAATTTGAAAAATAGTAAGGAACCGTGGGCGACTCTTCTGAAGAAACGTATCATCAAGAAGCACAAAGCCATCAAATAACACATTTCTCGACGATATATACTGGTATAAAATCTGAATCTGCGGTCTTGGATCTGAACTCGGTTTGGTGTCTTGGCAACAGCAAGGACATTCAGTTTTAGACAGATAGTAGGGCTGGGCAGCCTCTCATTCAATCCACTTCCATGGAATTCCTCTCTTCCAAAGGAATCTCGATCTCCTCTTTGGTATCTGATTTCATTGATGCAAATGGTTCTTGGAATTTGCCGGTATTTTGGGATATTTGGTTTCCTAATATGAGTAAGAATTTGCCATATATTTCCTCGGAGTTTCACTCTCTCTCGGACGGTCTGTACTGGAAGCACAATATTTCGGAGGTCCTTTCGCTTAAGGACCCGTACAACTTTAAATATGGGTCTTTTTTGGTTTTTAAAGATGCATATTATATTTGGAACAATGCGGTTCCTCCTAGCAAAACTTTGGACGTTTGGAAGTTGGTGCACAATAAAATTCTAATGGAGCTGCTGATCAAATCGAGGGGCATCTTGCTGGCTTCGGTTTGCTGCATTTGTAGTTCTGTAGAAGAAAGTGCAACACAGGAGACGGCTTGTAAACGTCCCCTATTGTTTTAAGCAATGTTTATCACATTTCCGGCTACACTTTTCAATCGTTGTTAAATAGGAAAAATGTTGTAGTGCTAGGAGTATTTGAAATTGGCTTAATAGAAGGACAGGTAACCATTGTCAATTCTCGTTTGTGGATAGTTGTTTCTCTTTGAGCAAAAACTATAAGAGTAATCAAACGGGGCTGGTTATGAAAGCGACAATCATTTTTATTATCAGTCATATTTGGTGGGTGAGAAATAAGTGCAAGCATGACTCTGTCAAACCAAATTTGAATATTTCTTTAAAATGGATTCAGGATCTGATTCTGTTGACTGATAATAATTCTCAAAATCTCACTGCGGTTTCTATTGATGATTTTGTTCTGATTAAAGCTTTTGGAATTACGATTCGGCCCACGCGTGCGTCAAACATTAAAGAAGTGCTTTCGATGCCTCCTTCCCATGATTGGTTAAAGAGCAACTACGACAACGCGTATTTCTCAATTACTTAAAAGGGGGGTTTTGGTGGCATTTTCTGAAATAATTATGGTGATTTTAGGAAGGCTTTTGCAGACAACTTACAAGACTTTTCCTTTCTAGTGGCCGAATTCTTTGTAGTTATTCAGGCGATTGTCATAGCAAAAGCCCGTGGTTGGAGTAAGCTCTGGGTCGAGACTGATTGCTTAATAGTTGTTAAAGTTTTCTCCAACCATTTTTTGGTTCTGAGTTGTTTACGGAATAGGAGCTTTTGTAAATAATAGGTTATGAATATTTTTCTTTTAAGTTTTCTCATTTTTTATGGGGTTTAGCTTTTTTACTTGCCTGATCTAGTTAGCTTGTAACACCTTTTGATTTTTATATATAAGTTCTTATTAAAAAACATATCAATATATATATATATATATATATATATATATATATATATATATTAAAATTAATATATTTTAACTAAGAAATTAGTAATTTATATTAAACTCAATAATCAATATTTAGTAAAATTGGGAAGAGTTTGTTAAATATGAAATTTTAAAATATTAATTTAATTAAATAATTAATTTATTAAATTTATGAATCAAATCTAATAAATAAATTATGGAATAAAATCTCAAATTACTCCCTCTATATTTTTATAATAGTTTTTTATTTTTTCCAAAATATAAGTTATTTTGCAATTTAAAAAAATTATCAATATTATTTTTTTCTATTACATCCTTAAATATTTATTATATCTTTTTTTAATTATTTAAATTTATCTTTTTCATATAATTAAAAAAGGACAATTTTGTAAAATTATTTATAATTTTTCTTTTTTATAAAATAATAATTACTATTTTTTACTACGGGTGAAAAATTCAAAACACCTTATAAATAAAAACAGAGTGAGTATTTTTGAGTTAATTTAGTTCATTATTATGAACCATAATTTTTATTAAAATATTTTGAACAACAGATCATTGTTCAAATTATTTAGAACGCCATAATTTTCTTTTTTTAAGAGAAGAGGGGCTAGGCCATAACTTTTATTCATCTGAGCTTTGTATGTTCAAAACATGATCACTGTTCTAAACTAAATTAAATTCATTCAAAACAGACTTTATTAAAGAAAAACATTTGGAACAAAACATGAATTTATTCAACTTTAAAAAAAAGGCATTTTTTTATTAAAGTAAAAAATAATTTATTAAAAAAAAAAAGAGTAAAAGTAAATTTTATTCACACAATGATTGAATCAAACCAATGTCGATTGAGGGAACATCTTTTATCTTTTTCATCTTTTTCTTTTCCCTACCTCTTCTAAATGTCCCATTTTCTTCTCATTTTGTGAGAGTGATGTTTTAACATCTACAAATGAAAAAAATTCTAAAAAACCATAACTTTATACCTGTGCTGGCTCAGCACTTCCTACACTATAATTCATGTTGGTCCATGATTTGTCTTCAAATTCGTACCAATAAAGGAAACTATGATTTGCTCCATCAAAGAAAAACTGAAACAATGACTTTCTCTCACTTGATTAATTTCACCTTCTTTTGAGAGTAAAGAATTTCAAAATGTTTGTAGGTAAGAGGACATTGTAGTATGTTCTTATACTAAAAGACCATAATGTTGTTGCTATGTAAACATCGAAAAGTTACACCCTTTGCTCACTTAGCTTTAAATTAATGATGAGTTTAGTAAAATTATAGGGACAACTAAAATTCACTCAATGAAATTGTTTACTTAAAAACGTGGATAGTAGTTGGTGAGGTATCACATAAACCATCTCCATAGTAGTGTCATAGATCAATTGCATTGGATAAAGATAGGAGATGAATAATAATATTGTTTGTAATAACACATTTTGACTTAAAAATATACTTATATTTTTAAGAAAAAACAATTATATATTTAATTTACTAGTTAGAGTTTTTTTGTCTCATACTAGAATGATTATTATTATATTTTTAATTAGGAAATTGACTCACGAGTTCAACACATTGCTTTACATAGATATATGGATCTTTTAAGTCATTTGAGTTTATTTTAGACCCAAATACAACATTTTAATATTTTCTGCAATTTACTATTTTATTTTTGTTTTGAATTAAAAGTCCATTAGGGCTTCTTTTACTATTTTGTACTAAAAACCCATTACAGTTTCTTTTTATATATTTAAATACCTTTGGGTATGGTCGTCAAGGTTATCTTTGATCAAAATAAAATTCGAGTATTTTTCTTTTGGTGAATTCCAAAACTTTACCTGACTGGTTTTTTGCTTGCAAACTTGTGTTTTCGTTCTAGGCTTAGCGTTTGCTAATCCTTCGTGATTTCGATTGCGTCAGGTAGCATCAAAGCGGGTTTTCTCCTATTTATTTTCGTAGCTTGATCAACCATGGGAGATCAAGCATTGACCAGAGAAGACCTTGAGGAAATTACCGCAATTTTGACCACAAACCTAACTACTTTGATTGAACGGATGACAACTTTAACAACTCAGGTGAACAACGCCACCAACAACAAGAACCAACAAAGGCATAGTAGAAGGAAACCGATTAGAGTTATGTGGGAGTGGAAACAATCGTGTTGTTATTGTTGAAAATTCGAGTTCTGAAGAAGAAGAAGAAGAACCCGACAAGGAAGAGATAGTTGATCATGGGAATCGACGTCTAAAGAAAATAGTAGCAAACCGCATCAGAAGCCTTTGAAGTTATCACTATGATACGAAGTCTAAAGAAATCAATCTGAAGACCAAGTGCTGAAGACTCTGAAGACACAGTTCTGAAGACTCTGAAGACTTGGAGCTATGAAGATTTATGTTTCTGAAGACAAAGGGTACTGAAGACCGTGTGCTGAAGACTCTAAAGACGCAGTTCTGAAGACTTGAAGTTTTGAAAACCCAAAAGCTTATTTTCTTTTCTTCCAACTCATGTTGTCAGCCTCTGAAGTTCAAGAAGAATTGAAGATAACTCTATGTAGTACGAGGTACAAGGTACATATGAATGTTTCGTTCCACTACTAAGAAAGGACCGATGTTGCGTACTAACTTATCTCCCACTACATTAAAGGCACCAAAATTTTGGAAATTCCAGAACTTCCCTCCAACGGATATATTATTATATTGGCTATATAAAGACTTGAAGACTCAAAGAGGAAGCTGCTAATTCACGATCATATACATTCTTGAAAGACTGTTCAAAGCTCCATTTTCTTTAAGTCTAGAATTTGAAAAATATCGTTTACATACAGCTTGTGTAGAAGCATTTACTTGTAAACAAACTCTTATTCAAACTGTTGTTTGATTGTTCCTCAAGAGACTAGTTGGTCAGAATTTCTTAAGAAGTTTATGAGTAGTGTGTCTTAAAGGTTGTTGCTAGTCACTTGCAGGTAGCTTGTGCATTGTATTGTGTTAGTCATTGATAGTTAGTCCATGCAATTGTAATAAGTTTGGTTATAGTGGATTAAGACCTCGTTTGAGAGAGGCGAAACCACCTTGGTGGGTGAACTAGATTAGCTTGATAATTTTCAAGTGAACTAATATAAATATACCTTGTTCTTTCCTTCTTGTAATCTATTGTTATTATCAAGAGTGAAGTATTTGTAGCTTTAAAGAGGGGAGTTGTTTTTGTAAAAAGCTTTATTTGTTAAAAACCCTATTCAAATCCCCCATTTCTAGTGTTTTTCACACCTCCAAGGCTTGTATCTCACTTAGCGCACTTGTGTTTCTTCTGCCCTAAGTCAAGACAGTTTATCTTCAAGTGGACTTTTTCGTCATACCTCACTTAGCAGGCCACAAATTCAGGCTTAACGAGCAAACTCTTAATTTCTTCTGAAGTAGCTTAGCTAAGAAGCAATGAACCGCCATAACTCTCTTAGCGAGTTTGACATTTTTCTTAGAGAGTTTCATGATTAACCTCGAAGTAACTTGGCTCTAAAGATATCTTGTATCACCATTGCTCGCTTAGTGCAAACTTGTTCTTCGTTTAGCGAGTGTATCTTCTTGGAAGGCAATTTTGGCGAGATATTTGACTATTGTTTTGGTGTTTTATTGGTTCTTTTTACCCGTAGTTAGTGAATACATAGCTAAAAAGTTCATACATGCATTTTATCTTCTTTTAATGATAAATTTGAGAATTTTTTCATTGATTTCTTGTGACTTAAGTTAATAAGTGTTTATGTATTTTACATAATTTTGGCCCTTATCAACTCTTCTCAACTTATCTTTTGTTTGTCCTTAAACAAAATCAATACAAATGGCTCTGAAAATTTCAATATGCATAGTTCATGTGCAGTTTCAAAACTTTAATGAAGAACTTTTTCAAATATTTTCGAGGTATGACATGATTTTCTTAAAATGAAAATTCACAATCAACATCATAATCATCCATAAACTATAGCATGAAGATAAAAAACTTGCTTTATCCAAATTATGATTTTAAAATATGTTTAGATCAACAATCACTTATTCATCAGAATTATGAGGAGAATATGCGGTGTTTAATTTTCTTATTATTTCTTAAAACTCTACTTTTGAGAAGAATGGCGTAAAATTCCTCATAATTTAATAGATTCCAGCAAAGTTACAAGTTTGAAGCTTCATTTAGACAGACTAAAGATTTGAGGCCCAACCCTTCTTTAGAGTAAGGCTTTCTGATATTCTTCCAAGCAACTGTGACCATCTTACTTTTGGGTATTCCATCACTCCATATGAAGTTCTTAACAACTTTTTCCAAATCCTTATCTAGGGCCACAAGTCAAGCCTACACATACATCGAATGAATTAACATACCTTGCAAAATCGATTTCATCAGTTCTACCTTGCCAACAATAGATAACAGTGAGCCTTTCCAAGATGCAAGTTTGCTCTTGAATTTGTTTGCCAAAGGTTGAAGGAACTTGATTTTAGGTCTTCCCTTAATAACAGGTACCCCAAGATAATAGAAAGGCATGAAAACTTTGCTGAAAAAGTTAATAATGCTAAAGAAATGAGTCTGGACTAGGACATTGAACCAGAGTAAATGAACCATTTAGCCTGATTAATGAGTTGGCCAGAGGCTAATAAATAAGTTTTGAACATGAAAGAATGAGCCCTAATATTTAAGATCTTGTCTTTGTAAAAGATAAAAGTATCATTAGCAAAAAATATATGTGATGGTTTAAAATGCCTTCAACATGTCATCAAAATCACATAATTTTTAAAAAAAACGTATCTAAAAAATAATTTTTAAGAAAAATTCTTCAAAATAGCTTCAAATATAAGTGTTTTTTTTTTTTGAAAAAATTCAATAATAAAAAATTGGAATAAAAATAAATAAAATACCTAAAATATCATTATACAAAAAAACTATTCTAACCAATTTTTTTTATTTAAAACTTTTTAAAAACAAAAAATTATACTTTTTTTAAACAAATAAATTATTCTATAAAAATTATTTTAGATAAACTGAATCAAGCTGGCCCTTTATTTCCTAAACACTTTGAGATATCAAAAGTGTGTGGCCTATGATGTACTAGTATCACTTTTAAATAGATAGGACTATTTTCCTCTATGCACACTCAAATCAATCACATGCATCTTATAAAATTTTAAAATATGGTCATATGGATGTCACAAAACGACAACCTTACTCAGTAAATGATACCAGAAATTAGTAGTAAGTAAGACCTTTTGGAGAGAAAAAAATGGAAATTATACTTGCCAAATTATTAAGCTCAAGAGGCATTTCTAGCCACTAGATTTTCAACACCGGAAGGAACAAAAGAACATATTAAATGCTTTTGTCATCTATGTTTGTTAGTAATCATAAGGTCTGTTTGTCTCCAGAACAAAAAAAAACGTTAATTAGCCATGAGAATTTTTGTTATGACTAATGAAGCAGAAAATGATTAGCCAAAATTGGATTCAAAAGATAAAGATCACACACGCATGCTTCTTTCAAAACCACATTTTAAAATCGCTTTTCAACTCAATTTTAAGTGCTTTTATATGTAGCCACTTTAATTCACGCATGTATTGAGCAATAACCATATGCTTTGGTCCCCTTTCTTTTTCCCTTTCCTCTCCTCCTCAACGGCTTAGTTGAGAACCGAATGATCCTTTTGTATCAAGTATATGAGAATGTCAACCCAATGCTCATTGTATAGATCATTGAATCATGGCATGGTACAATTGTCGAATTTTTTTTCTTTCATATGTCCTTTGTAGATACAAATTTTGAACTTAACAACGGTACATAAAATACTTGACCTCTAAGATTTAATTGATAATTATTTGCAAAATATTGATTAGAAATACCTGATTAATAACCACCAAAGCACCAACTAACTAATTAACAAACTATCCAAGCTTGTTCAAAATGTGCTTTGACCAGTCCTTGAATTACAATGTTCAACTAATCTGAAAAGCTGCTAAGAACCTGGCCATAAAATACAAATTTTGTATCAAGTGTATGAGAATCAATTGAGATGAGAATCAAATGAGCCACTTTAATTCACGCATGTATTAGAAGAGAATCAAATGACCCTTTTGCATCAAGTATATGAGAATGTCAACCAAATATTCATGGTCTAATTCATTGAGTCAGTTGGAAGGAAATCCACAATACAACAGAATAATCCATGAGCGTAATCTCTTCTAAATATTAAATTTAACTTAGAGACACTGAACTGTGAGATGTTGGATCGAACTCTAGTATGGTCGAAAGGTAGCTTCTTGGTTCGATAGGATTGAGCATGAAGTCGAAGGTTGTTCACATGCTTGTGTCGAAGATGCTAGGGTTGTTAGCATGTTAAATTAGGTTTTAGTGTTTAAACCCTAATTTGTTAAGTTAGCTTGTTTATTAAGTTGGCTTGTATAATGGGTCTTGTGGAAAAAAGCCCATTAGTTAGTATGTTAGGTTTTATTATAAATAGCATACTAGTCTCTCATCATTGCTAAGCTGCAAATCCTAATTTAGGGTGAGAGAGGTTATTTGTTATTCTTGTAAACTTGTAATCTTGTTTTAAGAGAAAGTAAAAGAATAGCAGTTATAACCAATTCTTGTGTTCTTATTCTCTTCCCTAATTCCCTATTATACTTTGTTATTGGTATCGTTTTTCACAACAAATTGGTGCGGTGAGCGTGGAGAAGATGCCTTCAACAAAGTATGAGATTGAAAAGTTCACCGGAGTGAATGATTTCGGTCTGTGGCGCTTGAAGATGAAAGCCCTACTGGTTCAGCAGGGTTGTTTGGAAGCGTTGAAGGGAGAGGCAGCCATGAATGCAGAATTGACGGCAGCGGAGAAGACAAATATGATCGAGAAAGCACACAACGCAATTTTGTTGAGCCTTGGTGATAAGGTTCTCCGGCAGGTATCAAAGGAGACGACGGCATCAGGGTTATGGGTGAAACTTGAAAGTTTGTATATGACCAAATCGCTGGTAAATCGACTCTACCTGAAGCAAGCTTTGTATTCATTCAAGATGATTGAAGACAAAGTATTGGCTGAGCAGTTGGATATGTTCAACAAGCTGATTCTTGATCTTGAAAATATTGATGTGAAGATCGATGATGAAGATCAAGCGCTGTTACTATTGTGTTCTTTGCCTCGATCACATGCTCACTTCAAAGAAACTCTCTTGTATGGAAGGGAGTCCCTGACGTTTGAAGAAGTTCAATCAGCCTTGTACTATAAGGACTTGAATGAACGAAAGGAGCATAAACCTTCGACTGTTGGCGAAGGTTTGGCCGTTAAAGGAAAACTCTTACGAAAGGATGGTAAGTTCGACAAGAAGAAAGGCAAAAGTCAGTCAAAGACTTACAGTGACGAAGCATCTGGCATTCAATGCTACCATTGTAAGAAGGAGGGTCACACAAGAAAGGTGTGCCCTGAACGCTTGAAATATCATGGAGGTAAGGATAATGGCAACGCTACCATTGTTCAAGATGATTTCGAATCATCTGATGTTCTTGTGGTTTCAAGCAGTGACTCTAAGAAGGAGTGGATTATGGATTCAGGTTGCACTTGGCACATGACTCCAAACAAAGACTTGTTCGAGGAATTATGTGATCAAGATGGTGGATCAGTATTGCTGGGAAACAACAAGGCTTGCAAGATTGCAGGTGTTGGATTTGTGAGATTCAAGCTCCATGATGAGTCAATAAGGTTGTTGACTGAAGTCAGGTATGTTCCTGATTTGAAGAGAAATCTGCTTTCTCTTGGTGAATTCGACAAGAAAGGATATGTTTTCCAAGGAGAGAAAAGTATCCTAAGAGTCATGAAGGGTTCGAAAGAAGTCTTGAGAGGCGTGAAGAAACAAGACTTGTATACCCTTGAGGCTGAAGTTGTAAGTGGTTCGACAAATGTTGCATCCACGAAATCTTTGTCGAAAACAGAAATCTGGCACATGAGATTGGGCCATGTTAGTGAAAGGGGTCTGGTCGAATTAGGGAAACAAAATCTGCTTGGTGGAGACAAAATCGAAAAGCTGAAGTTTTGTGAACCCTGTGTACTTGGAAAATCTTGCAGAGTGAAGTTCAACAAAGGCAAACAAAGAACACATGGATCCCTTGATTACATCCATGCTGATCTTTGGGGGCCTGCAAGGTGTCCATCATATTCAGGAGCAAGGTATTTTCTATCCATAGTAGATGATTATTCCAGAAAATTATGGGTATTCATCCAGAAGACTAAGGATGAAACTTTTGAGAATTTCAAAAGTTGGAAGACTCTGGTTGAAAATCAGACTGGCAGAAAGGTCAAGAGGTTGAGAACCGACAATGGCCTTGAATTTTGCAATGAGGCATTCGACAGTTTCTGTACTGCCTCTGGTATTGCAAGGCATAGAACTACTGCAGGTACTCCACAGCAAAATGGTTTGGCTGAAAGGTTTAATCGAACTATTTTGGAGAGAGTCAGATGCATGTTGACTAGTGCGGGGTTAACAAAGGTGTTCTGGGCTGAGGCTGTTTCGACAGCAACATATCTGATAAACAGATGTCCTTCGACAGCGTTAGATATGAAGACACCTGAAGAAGTTTGGTCGGGACATCCACCAGATCTCGACAAACTGAGAGTATTTGGCTGCGTAGCCTATGCTCACATTAGGCAAGACAAGGTCGAACCTAGAGCTCTGAAATGCATGTTCATGGGATACCCTGAAGGAGTCAAAGCTTATAGGCTATGGTACCTAGAGCCAGGTCACAGGAGGTGTATCACCAGTCGAGATGTAGTTTTCAATGAAGCTGAAATGACTTTTAAGAAAACTGATGATGTTGGTCGAAGTACAGAAACATCTGACGAAGAGCTGGAACAGGTAGAGATTCCTGTTGAGGTGGAGCATGTTGATGCTGAATTGCATATCCCAGATGAAGTCGAAGAAGAAGCAGAAGATGCTGAAGTTGAGGAAACTGACGATGACTACCTATTGTCGAGAGATAGGTCGAGAAGAGTCATCAAGCCACCTCAAAGACTTGGATATGCAGATCTTATAGCTTATGCCTTAATCTCTGCAAGTGAGGTTCTAGACGAAGAACCTAGAGACTATAAGGAAGTTATGAGGAGTCGAAATAAGACTGAATGGCTGAAGGCCATGGATGATGAGATGAAATCTCTTCATGATAATCATACTTGGGAACTGATCAAGAAACCTGATGGGGCAAGGTTAGTCAGCTGTAAATGGATTTTCAAAGTTAAGGAAGGAGTTGAAGGAGTGACGTCGAAAAGATACAAGGCAAGGTTAGTTGCAAGGGGTTTCACTCAGAAAGAAGGTGTCGACTTCAATGATGTGTTTTCTCCTGTTGTGAAGCATAGGTCCATTCGAATGTTGCTTGCCATGGTGGCACAGTTCGATCTTGAACTGGAACAGATGGATGTGAAGACTGCGTTCTTGTATGGTGATCTAGATGAAACGATCCTGATGAGGCAACCTAAAGGGTATGTCGAAAAGGGGAAGGAAGATTATGTGTGCAAGTTAAAGAGATCTTTGTATGGGCTGAAACAATCTCCTCGACAGTGGAATAGGAGATTCGACAAGTTCATGGCACGCATAAGTTTCATTAGAAGTCAGTTCGACCACTGCGTTTACTTCAGATTTCGACCTGGTAATTCATTTGTTATTTTGTTGCTTTATGTGGATGATATTCTCATAGCAAGCAACAGTGTTGAAGATGTGATGAGGGTGAAGGCTGAACTCAATAAGGAGTTCGATATGAAGGATCTGGGAGCTGCTTCCAGGATTCTTGGAATTGACATTCGGAGAGATAGAAAGAAGTCGAAGATATGCTTATCTCAAGAGGCATATCTACGGAAGATTCTTGAAAAGTATGGTATGTCGAATTCGAAGCCAGTTGTGACTCCAACAAACCCTCAATTCAAGCTGAGTATTGATCAGTGTCCCAGTACTGATGTCGAAAGAGCCTATATGAATAGCATCCCATATGCTAATATAGTCGGCTCTTTGATGTATGCTATGGTCTGTACTAGACCCGACATAGCTTACGCAGTCAGTCTTGTAAGCAGGTACATGGCGAATCCTGGAAAGGCTCACTGACAAGCATTGAAGTGGATTTTAAGGTACATAAATAGGTCTCTGAATAGATTCCTAATTTATGGTGGAGCCTTGGGTGAAGATAGTAAAGCAGTAATAGAAGGATATGTCGACTCTGATTATGCAGGTTGTATGGATTCCAGAAAATCTATTTCTGGATATGTTTTCACTATGTTTGGCACTGCAATTAGTTGGAAAGCAACACTTCAGAAGGTTGTTGCTCTATCAACCACTGAAGCGGAGTATATTGCCCTAACTGAAGCTGTGAAAGAAGCATTGTGGCTTGAAGGTTTTGCGAAGGAGCTGAAACTTCAAGGTCGAGGTATCACTGTTAAATGTGATAGTCAAAGTGCAATACACCTGTCGAAGAATTCAGCCTATCATGAGCGAACTAAGCACATTGATGTGAGGCTGCATTTCGTCAGAGGAGTAATCGAGCGTGGAGAAGTCCAAGTGTTGAAGGTTTCGACTGAAGACAATGCTGCTGATATGATCACCAAGACATTGCCGAGTTGCAAGTGTTTCCACTATATGCAGTTGATAAAGCTGCATGAAGAAAGCTAGTCTGTTCCTTAACGTTGTAGAGTTAGGTCCAAGGTGGAGATTTGTGAGATATTGGATCGAACTCTAGTATGGTCGAAAGGTAGCTTCTTGGTTCGATAGGATTGAGCATGAAGTCGAAGGTTGTTCACATGCTTGTGTTGAAGATGCTAGGGTTGTTAGCATGTTAAATTAGGTTTTAGTGTTTAAACCCTAATTTGTTAAGTTAGCTTGTTTATTAAGTTGGCTTGTATAATGGGTCTTGTGGAAAAAAGCCCATTAGTTAGTATGTTAGGTTTTATTATAAATAGCATACTAGTCTCTCATCATTGCTAAGCTGCAAATCCTAATTTAGGGTGAGAGAGGTTATTTGTTATTCTTGTAAACTTGTAATCTTGTTTTAAGAGAAAGTAAAAGAATAGCAGTTATAACCAATTCTTGTGTTCTTATTCTCTTCCCTAATTCCCTATTATACTTTGTTATTGGTATCGTTTTTCACAACATGAACAAATACACACCAAACAACACAACACAATTTTATCGTGGAAAAACCGTCGTTAACTATGAATAAAAAATCATGGGACCCATAGGCCATTTAATATCTCCACTATAATTAACAATGGGTACAAACAAGATTCTCTCTAACACTAGTTAGAGGCACACATAAACATCATCAAGTTCCATAATCAATCATGGAATACAACAAGAATCAAGAGAAACAAAAAAAAAACTCAAAAATACCATAAAAATTCACACCTCAAATATAGACTCGATAGACGGACTTAAAAAGCTCAGAATCTAGTCTCCGTATTTCAGAATGTACGCCTATGAGTCATGAACATTGTGACAAGATTTTAAAACGACCCGACTATTGGGTTGTCCCTAAGCTCTAATTGCATGGAACTCCTCTGTGCTGAAATGAGGATGCATAATTTCTCTCTTCTCTCTACCTTTTCTTGTAGTCTCTCATATCTAAACCATATTCCTCTTTGTCGAATAATAACAACGGCCTACACACATATGAGCCACTAACCCAAAACATTTAGGTCAATCCAAATAAGAGAGATCACCTAACAAACTCCCTCGATCGACTAGTTGGAGGGCAATATCAATTCGATTTCTCTACGACAAAACTCAAACTTTCCCCTAGACAACACCTAAGTCAACATATTTGAACCATTATCATCGGTGTGAATCTTCTCATGCTCCATCAACTTGGAATCTAATGTATCACAAATTCAATGATAACAAACATCAATATGCTTCGACCTCTGATGAAAGGAGGAATTTTTTGATAAGTGAATGACACTTTAATTATCACGAAAAAAGACATACTATTTTGTTTCACACCAAGTTCTATTGCAAACAACTATTTTGACGCTTCCTTGGTGGCTATAAAGTTGGCTTCGGTAGTATATAATGCAACACACTTTTGCTACTTTGATTGCCAAGCCACGACTCCCGTGGAAAAAGTCACCATATACCTCAAAGTGGATTTTTGATCATCTAAGCTTCTAGATAGATCTAAATTCATATACCTAACCAACATAGGCTTCTTGAATTCCGAGGTTAACTTTAAATTCAGCGAGCCGTGCAAATATCTCATCACCCACTTCACAGCCTCCCAATGATCTTTTCCCAGATTTGTGAGATAATGACTCACTATTCCCACGGGATGAACAATATCAGGTCTTATACAAATCATAACATACATCAAACTACCAACAACTGACGAGTATGTAATGCTCTTCATACTCAAGTTTTCTTCATCCGTAGATGGACATAATTTTTGACTAATCTTGAAATGAGAAGCAAATAGAATGCCCACAGCTTTAGCCTTATCCATATTAAAAAGCCGAAGGACTTTCTCCACATACATTTCTTGTGACAAGTACAACTTCTTCTCATTTCGATCTCGAACAATTTCATACCAAGAATTTTCCGAGCCTCTCCTAAATCCTTCATAGAAAAAGATTCATTCAAAGTGTTCTTCAACTCTTTAATTATTGAAATATTCTTTCCAACAATTAGCATATCATCCACACAAAGCGAGATAATAATGAAATCACCTTCGGAGAAATTCTAAAAAAACACAAAATGATTGGCCTTGGTCATCTTGTACCCATGTTCAATAATCATCGAGTTGAACTTTTGATATCATAGCCGAGGTGCTTGTTTCAAACCATAAAGACTCTTTACCAATTTGAAAACACAATCTTCTTTTCCTTTCTCTTGAAATCCATCCGATTTCTCCATGTAAATTTCTTCATGTAGATCACTGTGACAGAAATCTGTCTCCACATCCATTTGCTCTACTTTCAAATCAATACTAGCGGCTAGCCCAAGAAGCATTCGAAAAAATTGTATCTTAACAACTAAAGCAAAAATCTTGTCAAAGTCAGCACCTTCCCGTTGTTCAAAATCTTTTACCACCAACCAAGCTCTGTATCTTCTTTGAGAAGTACACTCTTCTTATTTAATCTGATAAACCCATATATATTCTTCAATGCTCTCTTACCCCTTGGCAACTTCACTAACTAAAAGGTATTATTCTTAAGAAGTGATTGCCTTTCATCCTCCATGAAATCCATCCACTCTTTTTTGTTCTCATTCTACAAAACGTTTTTAAAGTTTTCGGGTTCTCCATCATCGGTAAGAAAAACATATTCATTCGAGGGGTATCAAACGGAAGGCTTTTTATCACGAGTAGACTGCCTTAACTCATTATAAGCAACCAGTTGCTTAACTCTTTCAACCTCATTTTCAACAACATCTTCCATAGCACCTAAATCAAAAATATAATTAGGAGTTAAAACATTATCAATATTCAAATCCATGGCTTGATTTTCAATTGGAACATCTTTGAGAAGGGTATGGGAAATAGTAGTTGAGTTCGTATCAACCACTTATTCGTCTTTAAAAGTTGGATCTTTATTCTCAACTTTGTCTATATCCTCAATGGTATAATCATCCATGAATACAACATCACGACTATGAATAATTTTTCGTTGAGCCTGATCAAAGAATCAATACTCAAACTCATCAAGTCCATACCTAACAAACACACATTTCTTTGACTTCTCATCCAATTTTGATCTCTCACCCTTCGGAATATGCACATAAGACATGCACTCAAACACCCGAAGATGATTGTAGGAAACATATTTACCACTGCAAACATGATTTGGAACATCAAACTTCAACGGAACACATGGAGTGAGGTTTAAAAGATGTACAACCATGCTCAATGCTTGAAACGACTTGAAGGTATCTAATACTTGATCTTTCGTATTCAAAATCCCATATTTTATGAGAACAATCATAAATGAAAATCACAAATTAATGTGCACCACTAAGTGACCGAGTCTTCATCAGACCACACATATCGAAATGTACTAAATCCAACACTTCTATTTCCTGTTGCTTCAAATAACATAAACAAAACTCTCAATTGCTTACCCGTCAAAAAATGCGAACATTTTCTTAACATTGCAGCGGAAATACCATATAACACATTCTTCTTAGCCAAAAGACTCAAACCTTTTTTCACTCATATGACCCAAATGCTTGTGCCATAATTCGAATGAGCTATCATTGTCACAAGTGTTGATGTAGCACTTCAAAACTCCAAGTTGGACGATATACAAGTTCAAATTCATTTTTCCTTCATCAGGAACCATTAAGCCTTTAACTTCCATTCATTTCTTGAAAAATAATTACCATATCCTTCATTATCCAACTTTCCAACGTGTAAAAGATTGAATCGAAGTTCCATAATATCTTTCCCGCCTTTGAGAACTTGAGTAGTCTCATTGATAGTTTCAACACAAATATCTCTTATTCTGATTACATTAGCTTGCCCAGTGTTTCCCATACGAACAACCCCAAAGTCACCGGTCTCGTAAGTTGAAAAAAGATCACACCTTGAGGTAGCGTGAGTAGAATCACCGCTATCTACAACCCAATCTATATCATCACAAGATAGATTAACATTCTCTACATAACTATCACAAACAACAAAGAAATCATAAAAACTAGGAACATATTCATCTTCCTTTTGTTGTTGTTGTAGCTCTTCTTCTTGTTTTCCCTTTTTAACTTACAACAATATCTCTTTATGTGTCCCTTTTCCCCCACAATGATGACACTCAATATGAGAGAATCTATTAGAGCCTCCTTGTGACTTAATATGTGAAGCTTCACAATTACTTGAACCCCTACTTTGATGTCTCCCCCTTGAATCGGTAACCAACACCTCAGAATGTGAAGTAAAACCTTGTGACTTACGCATCAAGTCCTCATTCAACCACAAACTTGTCTATGCAACAAAGTCCATTCTTCATCACTCTTTCCATCTGGTTTTTCACTAGATAAAACTAGTAAGTTAAAACTTTTCATATAAATAAAATCTTCCATTTTTCCTTTTCAAACATTATAGTTGGAATCATTCAAACTCACCATCCTAGATGTGTTACAAATCAAATCATGACTCTAGACACCACTTGTTGAGAGGAGATCCACAACACAATAGAATAATCCAATAACACAAACTCTCCCAAATATCAAGTGCAACTTAGAGACATCAACAAAAATACACCAAACAATACAACATAATTTTATCGTGAAAAAACCTCCGTTAACTACGAGTAAAAAACCACGGGACTCGCAGGCCACGTAATATCTCCACTATGATCAAGAATGGGTACAAACAAGGTTCACTCTAAAAATAGGTAGATGCATACATAGACATCATCAAGATCTACAATCAATCTTGGAATACAACAAGAATCAAGAGAAACAAAACAATCCGAAAACACCAAGAAATTCATACCTCAAAGATTGACTCGAAAAACGGACTTATAAAGCTTAGAATCCAATCTCCACCGTTTAGAATGTACTCCTATGATTTATGAACACTGCGATAGAATTTCAAAATGATCCGACCGTTGGATGATGTGCAAGCTCCGATTTCATGGAACTGCTCTATGCAAAAATAAGGCTGCGAGATTTCTCTCTTCTTTCTACTTTTTCTTGTTATCTCTCACATCTAAACCTATGAGTCACTAACCCACATCATTTGGACCACTCCAAATAAGAGAAGTAGTCCCACTTTTTTCTAATGTGCTTTGATGCATCCTTGGATTTCAATGTTTAAAACTTCTTAATTCTTAACTGATCAAAAGTAGTAATTCCAATTTCTAACCTAAGTTATAAAAATGGTCTCTTTTGACATTTTTAGTGAATAAGTTTACCAATTAATCTTAAGTGGGACAGTACTCCAATATATGCTTCTCTTTATTAACTCGATCTCAAGGATAATGAAATCTCATCTCAGTGTGCTTATATTTTCTATGGAAAATGAGATTTCTAGTTAGATTGATGGTTGGCTTGTTATTTATGTTTAAATTAATTACAATGTTGTGAATGATCTTCAATTCATTCATGAGAGATTATAACCAATTATCCCGAAAGTTTTTTAAGGACCTTGCCATATACTCAACTTCCCAGCTTCATTGGACTATAATATATTGTTTTTTAAAGCACCAAGAAATTGGTGATCTTTAAAACTTGAATAGAAATTCATTATACTCAGTCTATCCACTTTGTTACCACACCAGTCAAAATCGAAAAAGCCTTTAGTTCTAGCTTGTTTAACATTAAGGAATTAGGGAATAAGATGCCATAGCTGATAGTTCCATTGATGTACCTCACCATTCTCTTGGCATCTAGTAGATAAACTTCAATAGATTTCTCATGAATGTGCTTACCACTCCAACAAAAAATCAATTGCAAGGTCTAATTTGATATATGTATCTTAATAAGCCAATCAGTTGCCTGAAAATAATATGATCCACATCTTTATCATCTTTTTCTTATATGAGTTTAGGTATTTCCTCTCTTAGTGTCAATGCATATTGGAGTTAAGCATTTTAAACTTTCTTAGATTCTTTGTGGCATACTTGAATTAATGATGCATAAGACCTCTTGATGTTTTAAGAAATTTCATTCCTAAAAAATAGGTGAGTTTTTTTAGGTCTGCCATTTCAAATTCAGTTTTCATTTTCCCTTTGAATGCTTTAATTTCAATGGTGCAACTACATATCATCAGTAATTTATCTACATACATGCATATGATTAGAATATAATTGTCATTATTTACCTTAACATACACACCATGCTAAACATTGCACCTTATGCACTCTTGCTGAACAAAGAATTTGTCAATTATTTTGTTCCATGCCCTTAGGGCCTGTTTCAAACCATAAAAAGATTTGTGAAGCCTATACGAATGTCCTTCTTTCGTATAATATAACAACACAATGTTTGGATGAAAAATTTTATTTATTTTAATTGTCCATATAAAAATGGAGAATTGACATCTAAATGGAATAATGGCCAACTTTTACTGCAAGTTATTGTTCGACAAGCTTGGCATAATTGTTTCATGTCTAGCCACAAGTGAGAATGCTTCGTAAAAATATAGGTATTAACTTTGTAGGAACTTTGTTCTGCCAATCTTTTTTATGCTTCATTATTTTTCATCAATATTCTGATTTATCTTGTAAGTCCATTTCACATCAATGATTTTCTTGTCACTTGATAATTTGGTCAACTCCCAGATTCTATTTTTCTTAACAGATCCCAACTCATCAAACATAGTATCTTTCCAAACTTTTTCCTTCAATTACACTTTGTAAATAGTTGGTTCAAAATTAGAAAATATTGCATAATGCATCAAATTACCATCTTCGCCAATAGCATTTTTCAGGGATCACATCAAAATTAACTAAACTTATAGGAAAGTTTATGTTTCTTTGTGGCCTGGCTTCAATTTTAGGTGTTTCATATGGTCTTGTACCATATGCATTACCTTCATCAACATTTAAAGTTTCAACATTGCTTTACATATCATCCAAGTCAATGGAACATTATGAGATAGACACACAACCTTTCTTCAAATCACAGAGTTCTTCCTCCATAACCTTGACTTCTTTGCTAACCTCAATCTTGTTTAACATATGATTGTACAACATGCATGCATCACGTTGGACATCACACTTCAAACACAAGAGGGGTGAATTGTGTGGGATTGAAAATTCTTTTTCAAAACAAAATATTTTAAAGATCGTATTTTAAAAATCTTTTGTAAAACAAACAAAGTAAAAGCAGTAAAAATAAGAAAATGGAATTGCAGCGGAAATAAATGACGGGAAATTTAAGAGTTAAAGGATAATAAAAAACATTAGAATTATAGAGGTTCGGTCTTGTTGAAGTTACATATTCCTCTCCCTAATAATTTTTTCATAAGAGTTTCTGCAATCTTGAGAGCTTTTAACACGATATGCCCACGAGTCTCATTTAACAAGGATTGGAATTTTTTAATGGCTAACTTCTCAACCAAGATAGATTTTTAAGTACGGGGAACTCTCCAACCAACTGAGACCTTTAATCTGATTCTAAACTCATGAAACAATATAGGTCTATTAATATATGGTTGATCTCACGAATTGTCTAAGAGTTTTAATAATGGAGACCTGCCAAACCAAAAACATGGTGCAAATTAGGATACAATCCATGGGGTAATTAAGCCTCATAATCGATTATGTCAAGTGCATAATTGATTATGGCTCCAAAATGATAGATTTTGATTCCAAGCCGTTTCCAATCATTTAAGAGACTTCTCCCATCAATTTTAGGTGTTACAAAGGGAAATAATCGACTATCCCTTTGTAAAACACGCTTCTAATTGATCAAACAGTTTTTAAAATATTTTTAGAAGAGTTTATAAAATCAAGAGAGGCTTTTTGAAGAGGTTTAAGTCTGCGTGTGATTTGTCTTAGTAAAATTGAGAGTTAATTTTATACTTTACAGACATTGATTACTCGACACTGACTAACGAACTTTCACACTTCATCTTTTTTAAAGATTATGGTTTCTTGCCACATTATCTTTGACTTTACCACTTAATTAGACCTTGAATCTTCTTCTCATGAGGCTTTAGATAACTTTTCATGATAACCACCATAATCAAATAAACCGCTCGATCAAATATTTTTGCTGATTTTACTAAATGTCGCTTAACAAAAGTATAAGATGTTGAAGAAAAAAAAAAATTTTTGTAATAATATTGTTTGTGAAAATTGTAAGAATTTTCCAATATTATCATTCAAGTGTCAACCGAGACCTTTTTTTTGTTGGTAACATAAAGGACCTAAGTCCAGAAACAAGAAACTAAAAAGCAACTAATCTAGAGTGCATGAAACCACTCTTGTCCTCCTCAAAGTTCTTCAAAAGCCAATTTAGGATATCTTGAAGGAACTTACGGTCCCCTTTAATATCCTTCCCAAACTTTGCTAACATATTAGCACACCCACTAATCTCTCTATAGATGTGACATGTCTCCATATTCTCCAAGATACTATTTGAGTAACCAAATTGCAGTCAGCCCACTTATGTTTCTTAGATCTGTTAACAATATCGACGGCATCTTTAGAATTGGATTCCACTATCACCTTTGAAAAACCAAAAAACCAAGGTCCATCATCATTTTCAAACCTTCATGAATTCCTTAAAGCTCCGCCATCAGTGGGCTGCTTCTACCAATGCACCTGGCAAACCCCCCACACCAATCTCCATCCTCATTCTAAATAATCCCTCCACACCTAAAATTTCCTTTACTATCATGTGAGCCATCAATGTTAACTCACGAATTTAATAAATATATATAATTCAAACAATGAGTGCGGTCAATTTAATTTTCGATGAATTTTAAAATGTTGTATGTGTCGATTTAATCTGGTTTAACTATATTGTTCAATTAATGATTTAGTTGTTCGAATAATGAACCAATAACATAATATCTTACCGATTTGATGACTAGTTCGATTTTTAAATTGTGTGAGTGTTCCTATGCAATAGTCCATTTTCCTTTCCTTACAAATATTATGCCTTTCCTATAAACAAGAAGAAAAAGAAATCTTTGCATTTCATCGCCACAGTACACTGAGTCTTATTTTGGTTGAATTATTGAAAGAGTGTGGTCAGGCTATTGACGTAGTATCACTTTCAAAATATCCAACTCTGAACACACTCAACCATACAATGTTACCCTCTGAAATTATTTTAAATTAAGGATGTCACAAACGACAACCTTATTCTGTGAAGCATGTCAGAAATTAGTAAGACCTTTTGAGAAAATTGAAACTTGATAAAGTTGCCAAATTATTAACCTCAAGAGGCATTTCTAGCCACTAGATTTTCACCACTCAAAGGAACAAGAGAACATATTAATTGCTTTTGTCATCTATGTTTGTTTAGTCATAACTAGTGTGATACCCGTGCGAACGCACGGGTACCTGTCGTTTTCCCGCATTTGAATTGAAGAAAAAAAGTATTAGTAAAAGATTAAATTTGAGTTAAAATGAGAAAAGTTATAAAAATACTAATATTAGAAAATTTGAATTTTGAAAATAAAAAGTAATTAAGAAAATAAAATTTATATTGTTTTAGATTGAATAATACATTTATAGATCCATTTAAGAAATGTAGTGATTCCATTGAAAAATAATATTTGTAAAAAAAAAGTATAAATTATAACCCATAAAATGAATGAGCTATTTATTGAAAGACCCATATAACCAAAGTCCCAATAAGAACCAGACCAAACATGAGTTCATTTTGTTTTGTTGCGAATTTTATGTTTGTTGGTGAGTACGACAATGGAGGGAGGTGTTCAATAGTGTCAGGGTCAATTTTCCGAACGTCATGTTCCCGTTAATATTCAATAGTTTGATCAATAATTTCATATTATCGTTAATATAAAATATTTTGATCACTAACTTCATGTTTTCGTTAATATTCAATATTTTGATCTGTAAGTGAATGTTCCTGTTATTATTGAATATTTTGATCAGTAATTTCATGTTTCCGTTAATATTAATATTTTGATCAGTAATTTCATGTTCCCGTTAATATTAATATTTTGATCAGTACCTTCATGTTCCTGTTAATTTTCAATATTTTTATCAGTAACTTCATGTTCCCGTTAATATTCAATATTTTGATCAGTAAGTTCATGTTTTCGCTAATATTCAATATTTTGATCAGTAAGTTCATGTTCCTATTAATATTCAATATTTTCATCAGTAAGTTCATGTTCCCATTATTAGTAAATTCATGTTTATGTTATTATTCAATATTTTAATAAATAATTTAATATTCCCGTTAGTATTAATTATTCTGACTACTAACTTCATGTTCACATTACTATATAAATTATTACTAAATATAAATACGTTTAAATGAATAAAATACTTTTTTGCTACGTTTTCATTTATCATAAGTAATATTTAATATTATTTATTTTATTTTAATATGTTATAACATTTATAATTTTAGATGATATATAATGATTTTAAAAAAAATCATAGATATTCATACTGTAATAAATAGTTGATTTGTTAATAATAAAATATAGATGGTAAACATAAATAATATCAATACACAATAATGAAAAGAAATCGAATAGATACAAAACAAATTTGCAACACGCCCTCTCCATTAGGGGTGTAATCGGATCGGTTTGGATCGATTTTTGGTAAAAAAAAGTCTGAACTGATGATATATCTATCGGTTTGATTTGGTTCGGTTTTTAGCATTTTTAAAATATGAAACCAAATCAAACTAACCGGTTTGGTTCAGTTTGATTTGGTTCGGTTGATCGGTTTACAATGTTTGTTTAAACATTATATTAATCAAAATATTATTCACTATCATATTTTTTAGTGTATTTATGCTTTTTTTTAAATAATACATTTCATTTAATTTATGTTATTCTTTATTTTTTCAAACAAATTACAAGTTGCCCTTAATTCATATGAAACACTGACATTATTCTCATTGCATTATAAAATAAGTTCAATATCAAATTCAAAAGTTAAAACTTGACATCAGAATGTTGAAAATGGGTTTAAAAGCTTAATAAATAGAACACAATAAAAAACATATCAATTAACATGTTTCACACCTAACCCCCAAGGTTTGGCCTAGTGGTAGAGATTTGAGTTTTGATATTGTGCTCCTCTCAAGGTTGGGCAGTCTAGTCAGAGCTTTGCTTGCTCTGACTTTAAACGGGATTCCCGATATGGGATTGGTCCTCTTGGATTAGTCGGTCTCAAGGCCGAATACCAATATTTCAAAAAAAACATAAAAATAATGTTTCACACCTCAAACACACATCAAATTATTTTATATTAATAAAATATATTTTAATTTTTTTATATATTATTTTAAAAAATATTTTATCAGAAATTACAATTAACCTCAAAATATAAATATTAATTAAAAAATAATTTATTTTTCTCGTGCATTATTTTAATTTTTTAATCGTACAAAAAAATATAATAACTCGTACGTTCGCACGGTTTTTAGTTTGATTACCTGTGCGTCCACAAATGTCGTAGAAAAGATTTTCAAAATCAGTTTCCGATCAAGTTATTGAGAATGAGTTCAAATTTAATTTAGTTAATGTTGAGTTTTCTATATAGAATGCATTATTTTTAGAAAAAAAGCTACAAAATGGAAGACAATTACTCAACCAAATATTGTCAATTACTATAATTATGATGATTGGTACTATAACAAATTATGTCATTTCTACGGCTATTATGAAACCAATCACATTCACATGTTAACCTAAAACTTATTTAGGTTTTCAGATGGTATGATTACACAAAATTAAGAAGCTGATTAACTTATTCAATTGTCAATTTTTTAAGAGCCTTGTTATTTTCCATTGATTCTAAGGAATAGAAAACTGCAGGTTTAGTTTATACCAGAAACAAAAACATGGAATTTTGCCAGCAAAAATAAAAGAAACATTGAATCTATATGCCTCATTTGAAAACATAAATTAGTTCTCTAAATAAAATAAACTTTAAAAATTAGTATTTAGTATCACATGTAGGAAGCTAACTACATCAAGGAAATGAACAAAATTTCAGCGACAAAGCATATTGGAAAGAGCAACCAGCAATGGTGTGAAATGTATCAAATGGTTGTAGCTTTGTACTGTCTATCTCATTGATTACTCCTTCAAGCTGTAAATAACACATAAGAAAATGGTTATGGACCAACAATCATGAAATAAATCCCGGTCAATTGTATTGCTAGCAGTACCTGAACCGAAAATGACCAGTCCTTGTTCCAGGTATATAAATCACACCATATTCCTTCGAACAAAAAAACTCCAAATGCTCTAGCCAAATGGTCTAATTACTACATGCTTCCAATTTGAAACAAATTTTGATATTCAATTCAGAAGTTTACAATTCTCAAATGGAGAATTAACTTCAACTTAGAGTCGATGATATACTAACCGTTTCTTGTGATTTTCTATAGAAAATATCATTAACTTTCATTAGTCCCACGCCATTTCCGCACTAATAATGCCACGACTCTTAAACATCCATTTGTTTGCCCCCGTCGATGAGCTATGACCCCAGCCTTCAAAACACGTTATATATATATATATATATATATATATATATATATATATATATATATATATATATATATATATATATATATATATATCAAACATTATTTAGATATCAAGATGCCCCCATAACATCCTGATACTTAGTAGCATATCTTGATAGCCTGTACCTAGTGCAGAAACTATAAAATATCAAAGAATGAGCATTGTTCCTTTGAAATAGTTTAAAGTTCCATTATGCATTTTGAGACAAACCTAAATGATATGTTTTTGTAGCAGGCAAAATTTATGATGCATGTTTAGCATGAGAAATATTTTGCAGAAAGGAACCATAAAGACGCACATCGAGAAGATTGTAAGAGTAAAGTATGAACAACAATGGCTAATGTCAATAGGACCTGGATACATGCTGCTCCAATCTCCGACTTTAGTTCAAACTGTTGACAAAGTACCAGTGTCATAATAAACCAATAATAGTGATGGTAAAGTTTCAAGAAATATTAACTCTTATCAAAATGATACTTTTAGGTAATGAAGAACTAAATTTACAGTGAGAATCGATGAGAAAAGTAGAACTTGGGCTGCAAAATGCCTCTGGTCGTGTCATCTCTTCTTTCTGTCTATTTTCTTTTTCTATAAAATGAATGAATAACAACCATAAGCTAACAACAAAAGAGAAAATGAGACAAAAGTATATCGCGCTATATAAGACTGCCGACATCGCCCATCCCAGAGATGAAACATCTACATCTTGACCACCAAAAGGATCCTTATCTGGCGTAACACCGACTAACGCACGCTTGACGTGTTGCTCAATTGAACAATGGAAGGATGCTTATCAAGTGCAAGCCAATTGAATGCTTCTAAAAAAAGTTGTATGCAAAGTCAACCTTCTGGGCAATAGTACCACCATTAATCTAAATCTCCATGATATGGCTTTCTTTTGCTTCAATCCTTTCATTTTCCTGATCTGTGAAATATATAAGTACTGGATTGTTAAATGGGTGAAATGAAAATTAGTGGACAGTAAAATTTTGAGAAACAAAAAAGGTACAAAAATATAATTAAGCCAAAGGAAAAAAATAACATAACAGTTTCCAAACTCTCAGGATCTTACCTCTCTGAAACTCTATATAAAGGACTGGATGGTAACCATCAGCATCACATGGTGGCTTCAATCCTGCAACAGCAGAAAACGTTAAAAGCGCCATTTCCTGCGAAACACACAAATGCCCAAAATGAAAATTTCAAATGCAATTCGAAACGAACGAACATTTTAAGAAAAATGAACTTCAAAATGAACTTGCAATGACATATAGATACATGAGAATTTACCTCCTTTTCTTTCTTCTTCAAATGTTGCCTTCTCAGCCTGCAAATGTTCTCACTAAATAGATTAACCTTCATTCAGCATTACACAGTTAGAACAATAGGGTTGGCAAATAGAAACAATTAACATCCTTCTGTTTCCCAAAAATTCAAAGTCTATTTCATCATGGTTCTTCTCATACATGTCCCCATTTGATAACTACAACATAAATAACATTTGATGAATAACTTAAATTACTTTTCTTTTTTCTTCTTCTTCATAATTTCAAACAAAAGCAATAAACTTTTGCAAAAAAAAGGGTCAAAAGCAGAAAACGTAATAATGATAATTTTTTTTTGTCACTCAAAGTCATAACATAAAGTTTACAACCAAGCTTCAAATCTTCAACTTGATAAAGGAGTTAAAAAAATTGCACACTTTAAAAAATAAAATCAATAAATATAAAAAATTAATAACATAAAAAAGTGGTGTTGTAACTCACATAGAATGCAACAACAATTCCAGCAGTGTAATCAGAAGGTAATTTAATGGAAGCACTAAAATACCCATGAAGGTAAATATCCTGAGAAGCAAATCCAAAGCCTGAAAAAACATCAAATCCGAAGATGCAAACATGGACATTTCTGAAACCAAAATGCAAGGACATTTCTGAAACCGAAACCACAAATATTAAACCATACAAAAAAAAGGCTAAACCGCAAAATTTCAGAAACTAAAACCACAAATCTGAAACCACAAAGCTTTAATCTGAAACAAAAACAAAATACGTAACCAAAACCTCGTCTGAAACAAAAACAGAGAACAAAAACGTAACTGAAACTAAAGAAATCTTACCCGAATAACAGAAAGAGGGTGAAAGGGAGACGAGGTGGCTGGATGGTGGGGTTAGGGTTTTGAACTTGGAGAGAGAGAGAGAGAGAGAGAGAGAGGATTTGAGTTTGAGGGAGTAGAGAGAGGGAAACGAAAGAAAATGAAAAGTGAATAAAATTTTTTTTTTTTGTTAAAATTGAGATAATGACATACAGCTCAGCAAGAAAAGGGTATTATTTGTTAAAAACCAAAAGACATATTTTGCCCCAAAAATATTAATTTAGACTAAGATAATCAAAGGGTATTTTGGTGAAATCCAGAACAGTAAATTTTCTTATATTATAGATAAGGTTTGTTTGTCTCCACAAACAAAAAGGATAAGGTTAATGAAGCATAAATGCTGAGCCAAAATTGGATTCAAAAGATAAAATATCACACACGCATGCTTCTTGCAAAAGCTCATTTTAAGAATCGCTTTTCAACCCACTTATAAGTGCTTTTTTTTTAAAGTGGTATTAACTTCTATTCAACAATAGGAAATTAAAGTATGTATCTTGAAGTTATAAAGATAAATTTTTATCACTAAGTTAACACCTCAAATACAACTCACTTAAATTTATACAAAATTTATTTTTGTCTCTAAATAATCCATAATTTCTTCAAAAATTGAATATAGACAAAGTTTAAAACTTTCAAGTTTTTATTTTACAATTATGTCTTATCATGTAACATTTTTTTTCAAGCTCTAACAATATGATGAGATTGTCCTATGTACCAAAAAATATAGTATTGCCAAAGTCCAAATGGGCTATGAAGCTACATTCACACAATCCTTGCGGGTTACTTTCTAGACACTACTGTTTCTTATACACCCTGTAAATTTAATGATTTCATTTTTCAGTTTTAACCATTTTATTTTGAAAATTTCTTTGCCAACCTCCCTACCTTCTAGTCCACCTCTGGTGAAAACCCCATACTACCCCTGACTTCGGAAATGCATTTCCGAAAATGCAAGAAAAAGGTGTTTTCGGAGATGCATCTCCGAAAACGCATTTTTTCTTGAAAAAATTGTCTTATTTCGGAAGTTCATTTCCGAAAACAGTATTTCGGAAGTTCATTTCCGAAATGCTGCGCGTTATGCAGATTTATCAAAACACTCCCCCTCCCCCATTCATTTACCCTAACTCAAATCAAAAACAAGCAAAGGCGAAAATTTGTGCAAACACACTTCCAAGGCTGCATCAAGGCTCCAATCACATTGCTATACAACATTCAGAAGCCCACAAATCACTCAATTGGTAAGTTTTAAATTTGTTAGATTCATTATTCAAATGCATGTTATTTAGGGTTTCAATTGCATAAATGATATATGGACTGGTTGTTAGTAGTATTTAGGTTGTTTAGAAGCTTTTTGAATTGGTTTTATGTTTGATTTTGGGGTCTGCCATGGAAGTTGCAGAAAACTCCATCGCAGGGATGTTTCGGAAGTTCATTTCCGAAAACACCTCCATCCCAGTTTTCGGAAATGAACTTCCGAATTGTATCAGAAGTTCAAATTTTTTAGTTTTTTATTTTGTCTCGCATATTAATCGATTTCAATTGTTTACAGGAACATGTCAGACAACCAACCAGCACGCATGAGACAGGGTAGGGAGACCCAGACTGCGTCGGCTAGAGAGGGTAGGGAGTGTCCGTTTTAATTTGCAAGTACTTTATTTTTAACGCCTTTGTTTACTGTGCCCGTTTCTTTGAAGTTTGTGTGCATGCGTTCTGACTTCTTTGACGGCGTGTCGCTGGTTTCCAACGTCTTTGTTCTTTAATGACTTGTCTGTTTCCCAAGCGTTTTTGTCCCCTTTCTTCTTTTATAAAAGGAGGTCTCATGGACCTTTCTTTCTTCATTTTTACGCAGGAATGGGTGGCGCTAAGGGAAGAAAGGGTTCTTCAACCTCGTGCTCTCGCGGAGTGAAGGAGGTGAAGGAGGTGAAGGAGAAGAAGAAGGTTTTGACTGGTTCTGCTTCTCGTCCCCTGGGGGTCCATGGCTCGGACGTGCAGACTCAGTCTTCAGGCGTGAGAGTCATGATCAACGCTGATGGTTCTGAGACTGAGTGGGATGAGGATTGATATAATTATCTTCATTCGGAGGAGTTCGCTCGTCGGGCAGAATAACGTGTTTTTGTTTTGTTTGATGTGTATTTTGTAACGCTCGTCGGGCAGAATAACGTGTTTTTGTTTTGTTTGAAGTGTTTTCTTTTGTTTTGATTTCGGATTGTATCTTTCGCACAGTGTTTTTGGATTGGATTTATCATCTTAGTATTTTCAGTTTATCTGTTGCTTATTTTTATTTGGCGTTTGCGTTTAATTAAAATGCGAGACAGTTTAAGAAAAAACATTAAAAAAAACACAGTTTCTGCATAATTCGGAAGTTCATTTCCGAATTCACCCCCATGAGGTGTTTTCGGAAGTTCATCTCCGAAGACACCCCCCATGAGGTGTTTTCGGAGATGCACTTCCGAATTATGGAAATTTTAAAAAAAAAAAAAGCGCTTCGGAAGTTCATTTCCAAAGCAGGGGTATTTTGGGATTTTTGCTGGGGGTGACCCCCATAGGGAGGTGGCTAAAGAAATTTTCTTTATTTTTTGTTACAAGTTTTGAAATTTGAGTAAAGAACGTGTATATTTCTCAAAGGAATGGAAGAGTTTATTACTCTAGTTTTAGTATATAAATGAATAATTATCATCATCATTTTTAGAATTATATGTATTTATATCTTTTACTTACTTTACTATTATAATAATTAACACTTAATCTAATGAAAAAATAATCAAATAACCGTTAACGGCTTTCCTCACCAATAACGGCTCTTTTCACGGTGGTAGCAACGCATCGCAACTCTCTCCTTCTCCTCTCCTCTCCTTCGCCTTCCCCCTCTTTCTCCTCAGTCTCAGCCATGGATGTAGATGTCCTCTTCCCTTAAGCCATTGCACATTCGAAGGTAACAAATCATCCAAAAATGAGAAACACGATTGATTCAAATCGTGTGAAATCCTTTGCATCTGTGGTTTCAAACAATGTATGTGACATACCTTTGAGCCAGTTGCCTACACCCTGCCTTAAAGGAGACAGATTAGAAATCACCATTCCTGAAGATGAGTATAAGCTTAGAGTGGAGGCTTGTAAGCACAACCTTCATGGAAGAGTCATCTGGTCAAAAGGGGCGGTTCCTTTAACAGTCACAAACTTAAGAACCAAACTTTTGGAGCTCTGGCCATCAATTGGAAAATGGGGCATAACTGCTCTTGGAAAAGGATTTTATGAGTTTGTCTTCTCTTTGCTGGAAGATGTTCAGCGTGTCAGATTTGTGAGTGCCTGGTCCATACCACAGGGAGTCTTGAAGCTATTTCCATGGACCAAGGATTTCATACCTTCGACCATGAAACAAACCTCTGCACAGGTCTGGATAAGAATACATGACCTTTCTCAGGAATATTGGCGACCAAGAATAGTATTTGCAATTGCAAGTAGTATTGGAACGCCTATTTGCATAGATTTTGCTTCAAACAAGTCGGCCTTTGAAAGACCTTTTGGACATTTTGTCAGGGTATTAGTAGATTTAGGTCTAACAAAGGAATTCGTTTACAAACTCTTGGTTGAAAGGGTTGGATTTGCTTTCTTTGTGGACATAGAGTATGAAAAAGTCCCTGAATTTTGCTCTTACTTCTCATGCATTGGACACAATATTTCTTCTTGCAAAAGGAAGGAGACAGTTCTGAAGGGAGCTGATGGTGATAGGAAGAATAAGAAAGGTGTAGACTCAAAAGGAAAAAAGGTCATTGAAGTGGTGAATACTGAAACTCCAGGTGAAGGGACTGATGAAGATCCTTAATTGGAAAAGACTAAGGAAGGTCATAACTTCAATGTGGGGGAAATCTCTGACCCTAAGCACACTCAAAATGATGTGGTTACAAGCTTTGCAGTTGTTAATTATGTAAGCAGACCTTCTCCTGAAGAAGAAGAAGAAGGACACACAGACAGTGAGTATATTGATGCAACACAATTGGAGGAACAAGTTCCTGAGACACAACTTGATGAGACACATAAAAAACAAATTACAGATTTTCTAATGGAATCATTGTTGCACCCCAAAATTTGCCCTCTTCTATGTGCCATAAGTTATGATAGACGTTTACTTCGTCAATCAAAAATCCAAAAATAATATAAAACTCTCATGGATTATGGATATTAGAATTCATTTTAGGGTGCTTATGTTTACGAGTCCAGTGCAGAGTTTTGCCTTAACTTTCATGTAGTGTGATGCTCACAATCAAAGGTTCTTGTGGTTCATCATTATTCAAGGTTTAGTTCCAAATGAGTGTTGATGTTATAAGCCAGAGCCCTTGGGATTGTATGCAAGTAATGAAGTTTATAGGGAGTTTCAGTGCATCATTTCAAGATTAGAAAACCATATGTCTGAAGCTTTGACTTTTAACCAATTATTCTTAAGATACTTTGGTATCCCTTTCTTGTCTTATGCTATGGATGTGAAATTTGCAATGTGAAGACTTGGAAGTGCAAATGACGCCTTGGAGGAAAATGTTCATTCAAAATTCATTTGAAGAAAAAAGGATTTTTGTTCATTTCTTATTTCAAAACCAATTCCATACAAAACTCAAGTACAAAGTCCATATTTTGAATTACAAAAAAGGCCCACTATTAGCCAGAAATCCAATTGATAATTACAAAAAATTGAATTACAAAGAAAAAAGCCCATCCTAATTCCTAGTTGTTTCAAGCAACTCCATGCTTATCTCAGAATTTCACCAAGCTGGTTCGTCTGCACCAAGCCAAGGTCGGCAACCTGTAAGAGAGAATAAACCGCATACCGGTTCATCACAGAAAATCAAACTCGGTTCGGAAAAAAAAAGCCAAGTGCAACAGCATAACAAAGAAGAAAAATCAGAGAAAACGTAACAGAATGTAACAAACTCGGGAACCTCTCTCCAATATTCACCTTCAATTCTCCTTCATCTTCTTCAATCTTGAAGACATACAAAAAACTCAGAATCAAAGAACCTTCATCACCTTCATCGCACAAGAACAAACTCTTTCTCGGTCTTGAATCTTCAGCTCCTCTTCATTCATCCACCACCATAACCTTCAAACCTTCTTCATTCATCCATCACGATAATCTTCATCTTCACCGATCCATAATCCTTCATCTCTTCAAGCACCTTTATCTCAAGAATTCTTCATCAATTTCACGTTGAAGATCTTCATCATCTATCATCAACAATTCTGAAAATCACCTTGAGCCTTCATTCAATTCTGAGAAAATTCAACGAATTCGTTAATATTCAATCAACCGCAACAACTCCACGCGTCAGTATTGTTCATTATCATCATCGATTCGAGAAAGTACAGAAGATCTTGCGTCATCGTCAATCTTCACAACCTCCATCACCGATCCGCGTCTGTGTTATCTTCAACAAACCTTCAACTGCAACAACAAACCAGAAGAAGTATGCAGCTGAACGAGATTCAAGAAGAAGGAAGAACAATCGATCGGAAATGCTAAACGCAAGGTATACGCGGTGTTACCTGAAGATTAAAGGTCCCACTGATCTTCTTGACATCACGGTTTCGTCGGAGTAGGAACCGATCGGAAAATTAAAGAGGAGAAGAGTGAGGCGTTGATGAGGAGAGGTCGTTTTGCTCTTGCTATTCGCGACGGTGCTCGAAAGACGGCGACGGAGAAGCTCGTCGGAGTAGTACAGCGGCGCCGCTCGCGTACTATAGGGAGGGAGATCTACTCTCAAATGTACGTGAATGTTCTAACCTAGTTCCTCTTCTAATTTCAAATTTGCATTGATTTTGAGTTTAATCAGTAATAATTAGCACTAGTAAAATAGAATATGATAATTAGTTGTTAATTAGTGATGTTTGGACCATGAAATCAATACAAAGACTATTGTTGGGCCTCCCATGCGAATTGATTGCCACACCTCCCTTAAGCCCAGCATCATCACACTCAGTTTTTGGCCTAGATAGAAAATCTGAGTACAAAAAACGCTTCCCTGGGCCTTTCACCTTTGGGCCTGCGCCCAAATTATTGATTTACACCATTGTTTTCCATATTTCACCCTTGTTTCATATTAATTCATATTAGATTTAGTTGTCTTTAACTAGTTTGTTGTCTATTATCTTTAACTAGTTTGTTTTCCATATTTCACCCTTGTTTCATATTAATTCATACTTTTGTTAGATTTTTTTGTATAATAAAACGATAATAAAAACATGTATTATTTTCCGTGATTAGATTTAGTATTTTGTACATAGTTTTGTTCTATTGTTTTAGATAGAAATGCCATGAAAAAGAATATTCTTGTTAGATTTTGTTCTTAGAATTTAATTAGAATTTTACCTCTTTTTGTTTCATAATCCGATTAAGCGACTTTGTTCGCATTTTCTTGTTATTTTTAATAAGTGTGCTAGCTTGTGCAAGGTACTTTGAGAGAGTTCGATTGGGATTCAATTGCGTTGTGCTCCACTTTATTTGTGGGACACAAACTTATTCTTGATCTCTCATCCATTGAGATGTATTCCTGTATGGTCTGGATTGTATTTCTTGCAGGTTGCTTGTGTGGTTGTGTTTGATACGCACCACATAGTGGTTGTGATTTATTTTCACACCGCATCGCTTTGACGCTTATGCTGGACTCCTGGCTTTGCTGGATGTTAGATTACGTGAAGTTTCTTAGTTCTGCTTGCGTTGCTAGCTCATTGCGGATTTGCTATCCGCTCGGTATCCCCTTTGTCTTTTTTACTCTTTCGCGCACCATATCTTGCCATGAGAAGTAGGGTAGGCATGCAGCATCATTCTTAACATGAGAAGTAGGGTAGACATTCATCTGGCCAAGCCCTCGAAAGAGGCTCTGTTTTTGTTTGTTTACTATTCCTTGCTACTTTCTTTTGACTTTCCGCCTGTCTCGGGTGGCTTTCCCCGTTGACAATAGCTTCGGGTGGCTTTCCCCGTTAGCTAACAGTTTGTGGTATCCCTGTCTCGGGTGGCTTTCCCCGTTGACAGTAGCTTCGGGCGGCTTTCCCCGTTAGCTAACAGATTGTGGCGTGTTTATCTCGAGTGGCTTTCCTCGTTGATAGTAGCTTCGGGTGGCTTTCCCCGTTAGCTAAGAGTCTGTAGTGTATCTATCTCGGGTGGCTTTCCCCGTTGATAGCAGCTTCGGGTGGCTTTCCCCGGTAGCTAAAGCACTTCCCCTGTCCCTAGGTCACTACTTCGGTAGTTTGCCTGCTTTACGAGCCGAGCTCGTTTGTGTGCTGCATTTGCATTGTTTACTACTTCGGTAGTTTGTTTGTTTCTCGAGCGGAGCTCGATTGTATGCCTTATGGTTGTGATGCTTGTTAACTATCTTTGTATCTGCTATGCCTGTTAGTATGATATTTTTGTGATGCTTGTTCACACATTTGACGTGTATACCTGTTACATGTTGTTTGCGATGCCTGTTCGCATTTTTGTTTGTGATCCTTGTTCACATTTGACGTGTATACCTGTTACATGTTTGTCGTGCATGTATGCATGTTACGTGTATGTCATTTATCTGCTATGCCTGTTAGTATGATATCACTTGTGATGCCTGTTCACACACTCACATTCGTGTATGCCTGTTACACGACTATTTTTTTGCTTGCGATGCCGTTCGCATGTTCTTATCTGTGATGCCTGTTCACATGCCATGTTTGCTAGGATCTTTGTGACGCTCCTTGTTTGCATGCTCCCTTAGGGTGCTCGGTTCCGTTTCTCTAGGAGACGCGAATCGAGATAGAAACAGAAACTTTTGGGCCGAACTACGGCGCTCTGATTTCTCCATTGCACATTGGAGGTACGTAGGCACAGGGTACGAACACCCTAGCGAGCGATCTTTTCTCTTTTTCTTTATTTTGTTCGAACCTTTCTTTTTGTTGTTGTTTTGTTCGACTTTGTCTCCTATCTTGTCTACTTGTTATTTGCATGTTTCTTGTTATCTGTATATCTTCCATTGCATGTTTCCCTTAGCACATAGCATGTTACACACACACACCCTTAGATTAGAAAACTAGCAAGAATGGATCCTGTGGAGTACCACAGACGTGAGGGGTGCTAATACCTTCCCCTCACGTAACAGACACCCTTACCCTTTCTCTGAGACCATTGCTTGTTTATTTGGTTTTCTTCGATATTGTCCATTCCTGTGCATAGGATAAATAGATGTTCGATGGCGACTTCATTGTATTTGTTTCGATGAGTTTTCCAGTTGCTTCAGCTGGCGACTTCACTGGGGACTATCCGAGTGTCGTTCCTAGTTCTTGTTTGATTTCCTTTTCTGTGGTTGTTTGTGTGTTTACTGCTAGCATCATTGTATATACTGCTTGCATGCATTTGCATCTATGTGTTTACCGCTTTCCATATTCTGGATATACTGTTGTGCTGGCTGGTTGTTTTGCTTGGCGGGCGGGATGTTACTATGAGGTAAAAGGTCCATTACCCAGACCAAGTACACATTTAGATTAGAGTGGATAGTTATGTTGGCTCTCGTGGCGCCTGGCACGTAGAGTTGGCATAACATACCACAACCAGGAGAGAACTCGGTGAGGTGATCCTTGTCCGGCATGCTTATTGCCTGAGGCAGGCGCTCTCATTGTTTGTTCGAAATTCCTGGTGACCATTAGGGACATCCTGTGTGTGTTTAGGGTTTCTACCTGTGAGGTTTGGGATGGGACAGGAAACCTTGGCTCCTACATACCATTTGCTTCTCTAGATTTGGGGTCGGACCTTTATTTGGTCTGTTCTCATCGTGCCCGATATTTTGGTATTCTGAAACAACGGCAGAGCTTTGATCCTGTTACTTTTGGTTCTATTCAGACGTGGTACAACATGAGTGGTTCTATTGGAAGTTAGTTGGTTCTTGTTGATCTGAACTATGCCGAACCTTTGAACCTATGTCGTGTGATTTTACGGCAGTGCAACTGTATCCAGTATTGTGGTTCCCACCACCTTGCATCATTGCATATTTACTTTTTGAAAAAATGATGTACAAAAGAATAACTAGCATACATGTTCCTTCTGTTTCCAAGGAATCATATCTTTAAGCCTCGTTCCGAGCTCTTTCATCTCTTATTTGCTAAAAAAAAACAAAAACACGAGGATTCCTTGGAAATTGAATGAACATGGCATTGCATTCATATCATGCATCTCATACATTTCATGCATAACAGGTGTTCATGATTGAGGATCTCTTATTCAGACTTGGTACTCTCACTAGACTCACAGACTCAACTTGTTCTTATTGCTTATTCAGAGATTAGTCATGGAACAACTTTGTGGGGATTTGACCAAGAGGAAAGCTCAGTTTGGAGTTCTTTTTGAAGACTTGTCTTATGCTCATTTGCTTCCATGCTTGCTTTATTTGCAACTGGTTAAGTTCCGTACTGTGTGGATGTCTACAGATTCTCCGCTTAATGACGATGATACTAGGTGTGAGTTCTATTCTGGGGCGCTGGTGGTGATGTTAGTACCTGCAAGTCTTTGAAATTGCTTGGGGCTCCCGCACGAGGGATAAGCAAGACATTGTCTATCTTGAGCATTGCACCATTCGCATTGCTCGAATCCCTAAAGCACTTACAAAATTCCGTGTGACTTCGCCAGAATCTTCTGCCAGATAGTAATCAAAAGTGATTCGCAAAGGCGCCTCTCATTCTCAAGTTTCTACTTCATATCCCGAGTCACCTCTTCCTCGAGTTTCCTTTTTAGTAGCATTCGCTTGTCAACAGAGACGGAAAGAATATGAGGAACAAGCTGACGAGATCCCCATGCCCCTTATGTCAAGTTGCTTCCATGCTTGTTGAAATTGCAGTTGGTTAAGATTCGTGCTTTGGATCTTTCTCACCACATATAGCTCCTGATTTCGATGATAATACTCAGTGTATTCCATGCTGGGGCACCTGATCATAATGTCAAGCCTTACAAGGTGTTGAGGTACAAAGAGTCCGGGACTTGCTCGATACAGAGATGTTTGAGTTAATGGTTCCTACCAGTCAATCCCATTTCATCTGCTGCAAGTAGAATGTTTGTTCTTCCTCGAGGAGTAACTCACGAGAATCACTTGAAACCTGTACTTCCAGAGGCTTCCTTCCCAACAATTGTTGTGTGTTCCAAATAATGACTTTGATAGCCAAGCGTCAGAGGTTATTGTTGTTCGCTGATAGTAACACAAGTTTCCTCCATTCATGATGGTGTTTTCTGTTTCAGCTGCTATATTTAGGGCTCCCGACCGAGGGATAAGCAAGACTCCGTGTTCTTGAGTTCGCACCTGGCGGCTCAAATCCCTAAAGCATTCACAAATCCAGTCGCTATATTTAGGGCTCCCGACCGAGGGATAAGCAAGACTCCGAGTTCTTGAGTTCGCATCATTGGCAGCTCAAATCCCTAAAGCATTCACAAACTCCAGTCGCTATATTTGGGGCTCCCGACCGAGGGATAAGCAAGACACCTTGTATCTTGAGTTTGTGCACCACTTGCACGACTCAAATCCCTAAAGCTGAACACTTACAATTCTTGTTTCCGAAATCTTCTTCCAGGAAGTGATCTAAAGTGTTCTGACGTAACGCTTGATGTTTTCCGCTATGGGGGCATTTGGTTATCTGATTGAAGGCTGTCAGTCATTCAGAGACAAGGTTCAAGACCTGATTGATGCAAAGGCTATCGCATTCACACCTGAAGGCCAGAATTGAAGTTCTCCTTTGACTCAATGGATCTTTTGAAGCAATAAGTCCATACAGAGAGATTATCCTCAACATTGGCAATTCTTAAATCATCATGCATTTTCATGTGTAATCTTTCTTGTTTTATGCAATACTGTTTGTATGTAAAACTTGTTTGTTTTTGAACTATAATCATAATGCATTGGATATGTTTGTCTTGAAAAAATCCATTCGCTTTTGCACTTATATGTTTCTCTATGCTTTTTGTGATACTCAACTCTTGTTAATAAAGCATGATAACTCCGTAGGGAGAATGATGAACATGATACCAAAAAAAACTCAAATGGTATGCTTTTTAGTAGAACCCTGTTGATGATGTACAGGCATTGTTTCAAATTCCCAAACACTGGAGATATAAGGGAGTGAAACCCTCGTCAACCCCTTTGAGCTTCGAAGTAGGAGTTTCTTTTCTATACAAGAAAACCCTTATTTTAACCCAGGGGCAGGGTAGTATTCAGTTGACCTGATCGAGCATTAAAAATTCATCAAGAGCATATATCTAAAGATACAACAATGGCTATCTTTCAAAAGGTTGAGGAAATTCAAATCCACAATAGTTATCCCTCATCTCAGGAGGTCGAGACATCAAATTTATCCCTCACAGCAGGAGGTCGAGACCAACATCAAAGCCGCAATGGTTTATCCCTCACATCAGGAGGTCAAAGGATGATAATACCACAATGGTAATTCCTCATCAATCAAAGACTCAGGCAGTCACAATCACTTCCAACAAATCAGAGATTCAGGATCACACGACTTATTCAAAGAAAAGAATAAATCAAAAAGAAAAGAAAAAAAAAGAAAGCCCGCTAAGTCAACAACTTGAAAATATGTGACTTAGGCAAAAGTTAGGGCATCCCGCTGGACATCCAAATCAAAATTCAAAAGAATTTGTCCAGGCAAAAGTTAGGGAAACAAAAAAATGAAAGCAAAAAAAAAAACAAGGATTACAAAAATAAGAATCCTCATCAAAAGAACAAAGTCGTGTGATAAGACACCAGAAACGAAAGGAAAAGTGACTGCCATGTCCGAACGCCTCATTGGCTCCTCAACCATCTCAAACTCCTCTTGAAAGATGAATGCTCATGTCAAGTTAACTGAACTTAGGAATGGAGAACATCACGAAGGGGGTGGGCACCAAATAAATTTTGAGCCTAAAAACCTTTTTTTCGCAAACCGTGAACCTAGCCACGTTACAACCCTTAAAAGTCCTAACTGAAGCATGGGTTAATTCGAAGGCATACAATAACGAGAATACGGTAAGCTGACTCCTAGGAGATCCGCTAAATGCCTGAGTTGGTATCACACCATCTTTCTTTTACAAAAATCGATGTTACGACATCCTTTCAAAAAGTTTCTTTAAACTTCGAGACAAACATACTCTTTGCATTAGAATTATATTTCTCATAATAAACATTCTTTGCATATGAACAAGTGCTTAACACCAAGAAAGTTTCCATCATGAACTTCAGATGAAAAGTTTTATCCTCCCGAAGGACAAGTTGTCTTCAGAACCCCGTTGAGTTGAAGCGAGGATATCTCAAAGTCTGATCACCTTCAGGAGAACAAAAGCATTTGAATACTCTATCGAGTAAGTTTCCAATCAATATGAGGCAATCAGGTCAAGATTCGAAGAATCTCTCAAAGTGCTAAGCAATCAGGGGCATTCACCTAAGCGTAGCTGAAGCTACCTCCAACACAGTTCCAACAGGGGCATTGTTCTAAAGTTCATGATATTGGGGCAAGTTGATAGCATGAATCTCAAGAAGTCCTTACGAGACAAATTTCTTCAAAGTCCCTACAGGCTGGGGCAAGCACTATGCATTGACATATTATCCTCATCAGGAGATGTTCAGTTTAAAGTTCAGGTGTGAGCTAAACAACTTATTAACTTGAGAAGCATCAGGGCGTCATCCTCAGCAGTCAGAAGCAGAAAGTCCAATACTTGTTGGCATCCTCACAATCATACGAATATGCAGAACACTATGAAAGCCAATGCCTGTTTGGTCCCTTTGAAGTCAATACTTGCTTGACCCATTAATCCCACTTCCTGGTGGCACTCTCTCGGAAAATCAATGCCTGATTGATGTTCCGGCCGAGACTTGTTTGATGTTCTAATCATTGCTTGCCTATCAGCTCATTGAATCCATTGCTTGTACGGAAAGTTTCAAAGCCAGGATGTATGACAATCTGTTTGCTCTTGCATTTGCCCATTTGTGAGTGAGCATCACTATTCTCTACCATGTGAGGAGATCCCGTGAAGATGTCATGCTTTATCCTGGGGCATTTTCATCTGTTTATCTCGCAGGTACATCCTTTCGAGTACACCATGTCAGCACATTGGCGGACCTAGCCAAGTAAAAGATCCTCATTCCCCAGCTGAGTGCATCCAGATGAGGTTTTCTTTGTTCCAAGATTCTTATATCCTCAGCAAAGCACGTTTCAACGAGATCTCCATGCTTCAGAAGTCTGATTCCCCGGTGGAATGCCTTCTCCCCAGTTGAATCATGATTGAATGGTATCTGATTCCCCAGCAAGCTCTTAATGAGGTGCCTTGCCTGAATGCCTCATTTTCCCCAGTAGAGCGTTTCTCTCCCCAACAGATTGACATGTTTTCCCCAGGAGAGACACCTTATTCCCCAGCGGAGTGATCTTAACAAGGGTTCTTATGCTAAGTTTCTTATCCCCAGTGGATCTCTCATCTCCCTAGTGGATCGTTATGTAGAAGTATTCATCTTCCCCACTGAATTCTTTCCTCAGCAGAGATTCATGTGCATCCTCAGTGGAATTTGCGTCCTTCAAGGATTTCCCCAGCGGAATGCTTCCATACACAAGCAAGTCGGTCACTCTCCATCAGAGTTGTCTCCACGACTTGCCCTTATCTCCACAACCCCAGAATGTCGAGAATTTGCTTCTCCAATGAAGTTGCCAAGGTATTCCCTAAGCAGTTAATTGGGATGTCCATATCCCTAAGCAGGATTTATTCCCCAACTAGAGCTCGCGTCTAGATTTGATCATCTCCAGCAGATTTCCGATCCATCTTTGTCAGCTCGCAATGGTGACCCTTGGTCACTCATCTTGTCCTCCCCCACAGAGTTCCGTACTCTCTCCAGGACTACTTCAACAATTTAGTGCTCCTCCGCTGTCTCCCTAAGCAGCGTCCGAATCATGCATCATTTGCATTGCATTCTCTAAGCGTGTAGCGTCTTCCTTCTCCGGAACGTTATTCCATAAACGTTCATACATGCATCATGCATAAATCATATCATATTTGTTTCTTTCTACAGGAAAGTTATCAAGTTTCAAAATGCCTCCCAGAGAGCAACTCGCCTAATCATTACAGGCGCTTATCCTGATGTACATATCAGGAAAGGATTGTCAATTCACCTGATGAAGATATTCCTATTCCCGACGTCCTCAGATCGGTTGAAGATATTTGTTCCTATCCTGATTCCAGTTCAGTGAAGGAGCCGCCTCCGGGTCTCTGTCGATCTTCCGAAGGAGCGAGCCCTCTGATACATCAGATCAGTTGGAAATATCTACGTCCTGACGATTTATTCTCGTTCAGAAGAAGACTTGTCTGCCCGTTTCTGACATTTCTTTTCCCGGCGCACACAGTTCGGAAGAGATATTTGTTCCTATTCCTGATAAATCAGACTTTCAGCTGAGGGAACCGCCTCCGGATCTCGTCGATCTTACGAAGGAGCAAGCCACTGATGCCCAGATCAGATGGAGATATCTGCCTGATTGACTTTGTCATTCAGAAGAGGATTGTTCTACTTATTTTCTAGCATCGAGCCTAGATCAGTTTAAAGACTTCCTTTCCCGGCGTACACAGTTCGGAAGAGATATTGTTCCTATTCCTGATAAACCAGACTTTCAGTTGAGGGAACCGCCTCCGGATCTCGTCGATCTTACGAAGGAGCAAGCCGCTGATACCCAGATCAGTTGGAATATCTGCCTGATGATTTAATTGCATCAGATGGAGATGTCGCCTTGGTGCCCAGACCAGAGATACTTACTACCCGTTGATGCCCAGATCAACCGAAATATCTCCTTTCGATTCCCAGATCGACTTAGACATCTATCCCCGATTCTTGTTCGGAAGACATCTGCTACGCCTGATGCCCAGATCAGTCGAGATGTTCCTTCTCTTGATGCCCAGATCAATTGAAGTTTTTTCCCCCTGCCTGTGGGGTTGCCCGTTCCTTCTTATCGCAAGTTGGAGCTACTTAATTATCCAGATCAATTTAAGTTTTTCTCCCTGCTTGCGGGGTGGTACATTCCTTCTTACTGCAAGTTGGAATCTTCTATTGATCAAGAGCGCAAATTTTCGTGTTCATTCTGGTATTCAATCTCCTTCCACCTCGACAGTTCAAAACTCTCGTTTCTCGCTCGTCAGGTTCAAGAAGTTTGAATAGGGGCAGCTGTTGCACCCCAATATTTGCCCTCTTCTATGTGCCATAAGTTATGATAGACGTTTACTTCGTCAATCAAAAATCCAAAAATAATATAAAACTCTCATGGATTATGGATATTAGAATTCATTTTAGGGTGCTTATGTTTACGAGTCCAGTGCAGAGTTTTGCCTTAACTTTCATGTAGTGTGATGCTCACAATCAAAGGTTCTTGTGGTTCATCATTATTCAAGGTTTAGTTCCAAATGAGTGTTGATGTTATAAGCCAGAGCCCTTGGGATTTTATGCAAGTAATGAAGTTTATAGGGAGTTTCAGTGCATCATTTCAAGATTAGAAAACCATATGTCTGAAGCTTTGACTTTTAACCAATTATTCTTAAGATACTTTGGTATCCCTTTCTTGTCTTATGCTATGGATGTGAAATTTGCAATGTGAAGACTTGGAAGTGCAAATGACGCCTTGGAGGAAAATGTTCATTCAAAATTCATTTGAAGAAAAAAGGATTTTTGTTCATTTCTTATTTCAAAACCAATTCCATACAAAACTCAAGTACAAAGTCCATATTTTGAATTACAAAAAAGGCCCACTATTAGCCAGAAATCCAATTGATAATTACAAAAAATTGAATTACAAAGAAAAAAGCCCATCCTAATTCCTAGTTGTTTCAAGCAACTCCATGCTTATCTCAGAATTTCACCAAGCTGGTTCGTCTGCACCAAGCCAAGGTCGGCAACCTGTAAGAGAGAATAAACCGCATACCGGTTCATCACAGAAAATCAAACTCGGTTCGGAAAAAAAAGCCAAGTGCAACAGCATAACAAAGAAGAAAAATCAGAGAAAACGTAACAGAATGTAACAAACTCGGGAACCTCTCTCCAATCTTCACCTTCAATTCTCCTTCATCTTCTTCAATCTTGAAGACATACAAAAAACTCAGAATCAAAGAACCTTCATCACCTTCATCGCACAAGAACAAACTCTTTCTCGGTCTTGAATCTTCAGCTCCTCTTCATTCATCCACCACCATAACCTTCAAACCTTCTTCATTCATCCATCACGATAATCTTCATCTTCACCGATCCATAATCCTTCATCTCTTCAAGCACCTTTATCTCAAGAATTCTTCATCAATTTCACGTTGAAGATCTTCATCATCTATCATCAACAATTCTGAAAATCACCTTGAGCCTTCATTCAATTCTGAGAAAATTCAACGAATTCGTTAATATTCAATCAACCGCAACAACTCCACGCGTCAGTATTGTTCATTATCATCATCGATTCGGGAAAGTACAGAAGATCTTGCGTCATTGTCAATCTTCACAACCTCCATCACCGATCCGCGTCTGTGTTATCTTCAACAAACCTTCAACTGCAACAACAAACCAGAAGAAGTATGCAGCTGAACGAGATTCAAGAAGAAGGAAGAACAATCGATCGGAAATGCTAAACGCAAGGTATACGCGGTGTTACCTGAAGATTAAAGGTCCCACTGATCTTCTTGACATCACGGTTTCGTCGGAGTAGGAACCGATCGGAAAATTAAAGAGGAGAAGTGTGAGGCGTTGATGAGGAGAGGTCGTTTTGCTCTTGCTATTCGCGACGGTGCTCGAAAGACGGCGACGGAGAAGCTCGTCGGAGTAGTACAGCGGCGCCGCTCGCGTACTATAGGGAGGGAGATCTACTCTCAAATGTACGTGAATGTTCTAACCTAGTTCCTCTTCTAATTTCAAATTTGCATTGATTTTGAGTTTAATCAGTAATAATTAGCACTAGTAAAATAGAATATGATAATTAGTTGTTAATTAGTGATGTTTGGACCATGAAATCAATACAAAGACTATTGTTGGGCCTCCCATGCGAATTGATTGCCACACCTCCCTTAAGCCCAGCATCATCACACTCAGTTTTTGGCCTAGATAGAAAATCTGAGTACAAAAAACGCTTCCCTGGGCCTTTCACCTTTGGGCCTGCGCCCAAATTATTGATTTACACCATTGTTTTCCATATTTCACCCTTGTTTCATATTAATTCATATTAGATTTAGTTGTCTTTAACTAGTTTGTTGTCTATTATCTTTAACTAGTTTGTTTTCCATATTTCACCCTTGTTTCATATTAATTCATACTTTTGTTAGATTTTTTTGTATAATAAAACGATAATAAAAACATGTATTATTTTCCGTGATTAGATTTAGTATTTTGTACATAGTTTTGTTCTATTGTTTTAGATAGAAATGCCATGAAAAAGAATATTCTTGTTAGATTTTGTTCTTAGAATTTAATTAGAATTTTACCTCTTTTTGTTTCATAATCCGATTAAGCGACTTTGTTCGCATTTTCTTGTTATTTTTAATAAGTGTGCTAGCTTGTGCAAGGTACTTTGAGAGAGTTCGATTGGGATTCAATTGCGTTGTGCTCCACTTTATTTGTGGGACACAAACTTATTCTTGATCTCTCATCCATTGAGATGTATTCCTGTATGGTCTGGATTGTATTTCTTGCAGGTTGCTTGTGTGGTTGTGTTTGATACGCACCACATAGTGGTTGTGATTTATTTTCACACCGCATCGCTTTGACGCTTATGCTGGACTCCTGGCTTTGCTGGATGTTAGATTACGTGAAGTTTCTTAGTTCTGCTTGCGTTGCTAGCTCATTGCGGATTTGCTATCCGCTCGGTATCCCCTTTGTCTTTTTTACTCTTTCGCGCACCATATCTTGCCATGAGAAGTAGGGTAGGCATGCAGCATCATTCTTAACATGAGAAGTAGGGTAGACATTCATCTGGCCAAGCCCTCGAAAGAGGCTCTGTTTTTGTTTGTTTACTATTCCTTGCTACTTTCTTTTGACTTTCCGCCTGTCTCGGGTGGCTTTCCCCGTTGATAATAGCTTCGGGTGGCTTTCCCCGTTAGCTAACAGTCTGTGGTATCCCTGTCTCGGGTGGCTTTCCCCGTTGACAGTAGCTTCGGGCGGCTTTCCCCGTTAGCTAACAGATTGTGGCGTGTTTATCTCGAGTGGCTTTCCTCGTTGATAGTAGCTTCGGGTGGCTTTCCCCGTTAGCTAAGAGTCTGTAGTGTATCTATCTCGGGTGGCTTTCCCCGTTGATAGCAGCTTCGGGTGGCTTTCCCCGGTAGCTAAAGCACTTCCCCTGTCCCTAGGTCACTACTTCGGTAGTTTGTCTGCTTTACGAGCCGAGCTCGTTTGTGTGCTGCATTTGCATTGTTTACTACTTCGGTAGTTTGTTTGTTTCTCGAGCGGAGCTCGATTGTATGCCTTATGGTTGTGATGCTTGTTAACTATCTTTGTATCTGCTATGCCTGTTAGTATGATATTTTTGTGATGCTTGTTCACACATTTGACGTGTATACCTGTTACATGTTGTTTGCGATGCTTGTTCGCATTTTTGTTTGTGATCCTTGTTCACATTTGACGTGTATACCTGTTACATGTTTGTCGTGCATGTATGCCTGTTACGTGTATGTCATTTATCTGCTATGCCTGTTAGTATGATATCACTTGTGATGCCTGTTCACACACTCACATTCGTGTATGCCTGTTACACGACTGTTTTTTTGCTTGCGATGCCGTTCGCATGTTCTTATCTGTGATGCCTGTTCACATGCCATGTTTGCTAGGATCTTTGTGACGCTCCTTGTTTGCATGCTCCCTTAGGGTGCTCGGTTCCGTTTCTCTAGGAGACGCGAATCGAGATAGAAACAGAAACTTTTGGGCCGAACTACGACGCTCTGATTTCTCAATTGCACATTGGAGGTACGTAGGCACAGGGTACGAACACCCTAGCGAGCGATCTTTTCTCTTTTTCTTTATTTTGTTCGAACCTTTCTTTTTGTTGTTGTTTTGTTCGACTTTGTCTCCTATCTTGTCTACTTGTTATTTGCATGTTTCTTGTTATCTGTATATCTTCCATTGCATGTTTCCCTTAGCACATAGCATGTTACACACACACACCCTTAGATTAGAAAACTAGCAAGAATGGATCCTGTGGAGTACCACAGACGTGAGGGGTGATAATACCTTCCCCTCACGTAACAGACACCCTTACCCTTTCTCTGAGACCATTGCTTGTTTATTTGGTTTTCTTCGATATTTTCCATTCCTGTGCATAGGATAAATAGATGTTCGATGGCGACTTCATTGTATTTGTTTCGATGAGTTTTCCAGTTGCTTCAGCTGGCGACTTCACTGGGGACTATCCGAGTGTCGTTCCTAGTTCTTGTTTGATTTCCTTTTCTGTGGTTGTTTGTGTGTTTACTGCTAGCATCATTGTATATACTGCTTGCATGCATTTGCATCTATGTGTTTACCGCTTTCCATATTCTGGATATACTGTTGTGCTGGCTGGTTGTTTTGCTTGGCGGGCGGGATGTTACTATGAGGTAAAAGGTCCATTACCCAGACCAAGTACACATTTAGATTAGAGTGGATAGTTATGTTGGCTCTCGTGGCGCCTGGCACGTAGAGTTGGCATAACATACCACAACCAGGAGAGAACTCGGTGAGGTGATCCTTGTCCGGCATGCTTATTGCCTGAGGCAGGCGCTCTCATTGTTTGTTCGAAATTCCTGGTGACCATTAGGGACATCCTGTGTGTGTTTAGGGTTTCTACCTGTGAGGTTTGGGATGGGACAGGAAACCTTGGCTCCTACATACCATTTGCTTCTCTAGATTTGGGGTCGGACCTTTATTTGGTCTGTTCTCATCGTGCCCGATATTTTGGTATTCTGAAACAACGGCAGAGCTTTGATCCTGTTACTTTTGGTTCTATTCAGACGTGGTACAACATGAGTGGTTCTATTGGAAGTTAGTTGGTTCTTGTTGATCTGAACTATGCCGAACCTTTGAACCTATGTCGTGTGATTTTACGGCAGTGCAACTGTATCCAGTATTGTGGTTCCCACCACCTTGCATCATTGCATATTTACTTTTTGAAAAAATGATGTACAAAAGAATAACTAGCATACATGTTCCTTCTGTTTCCAAGGAATCATATCTTTAAGCCTCGTTCCGAGCTCTTTCATCTCTTATTTGCTAAAAAAAAACAAAAACACGAGGATTCCTTGGAAATTGAATGAACATGGCATTGCATTCATATCATGCATCTCATACATTTCATGCATAACAGGTGTTCATGATTGAGGATCTCTTATTCAGACTTGGTACTCTCACTAGACTCACAGACTCAACTTGTTCTTATTGCTTATTCAGAGATTAGTCATGGAACAACTTTGTGGGGATTTGACCAAGAGGAAAGCTCAGTTTGGAGTTCTTTTTGAAGACTTGTCTTATGCTCATTTGCTTCCATGCTTGCTTTATTTGCAACTGGTTAAGTTCCGTACTGTGTGGATGTCTACAGATTCTCCGCTTAATGACGATGATACTAGGTGTGAGTTCTATTCTGGGGCGCTGGTGGTGATGTTAGTACCTGCAAGTCTTTGAAATTGCTTGGGGCTCCCGCACGAGGGATAAGCAAGACATTGTCTATCTTGAGCATTGCACCATTCGCATTGCTCGAATCCCTAAAGCACTTACAAAATTCCGTGTGACTTCGCCAGAATCTTCTGCCAGATAGTAATCAAAAGTGATTCGCAAAGGCACCTCTCATTCTCAAGTTTCTACTTCATATCCCGAGTCACCTCTTCCTCGAGTTTCCTTTTTAGTAGCATTCGCTTGTCAACAGAGACGGAAAGAATATGAGGAACAAGCTGACGAGATCCCCATGCCCCTTATGTCAAGTTGCTTCCATGCTTGTTGAAATTGCAGTTGGTTAAGATTCGTGCTTTGGATCTTTCTCACCACATATAGCTCCTGATTTCGATGATAATACTCAGTGTATTCCATGCTGGGGCACCTGATCATAATGTCAAGCCTTACAAGGTGTTGAGGTACAAAGAGTCCGGGACTTGCTCGATACAGAGATGTTTGAGTTAATGGTTCCTACCAGTCAATCCCATTTCATCTGCTGCAAGTAGAATGTTTGTTCTTCCTCGAGGAGTAACTCACGAGAATCACTTGAAACCTGTACTTCCAGAGGCTTCCTTCCCAACAATTGTTGTGTGTTCCAAATAATGACTTTGATAGCCAAGCGTCAGAGGTTATTGTTGTTCGCTGATAGTAACACAAGTTTCCTCCATTCATGATGGTGTTTTCTGTTTCAGCTGCTATATTTAGGGCTCCCGACCGAGGGATAAGCAAGACTCCGTGTTCTTGAGTTCGCACCTGGCGGCTCAAATCCCTAAAGCATTCACAAATCCAGTCGCTATATTTAGGGCTCCCGACCGAGGGATAAGCAAGACTCCGAGTTCTTGAGTTCGCATCATTGGCAGCTCAAATCCCTAAAGCATTCACAAACTCCAGTCGCTATATTTGGGGCTCCCGACCGAGGGATAAGCAAGACACCTTGTATCTTGAGTTTGTGCACCACTTGCACGACTCAAATCCCTAAAGCTGAACACTTACAATTCTTGTTTCCGAAATCTTCTTCCAGGAAGTGATCTAAAGTGTTCTGACGTAACGCTTGATGTTTTCCGCTATGGGGGCATTTGGTTATCTGATTGAAGGCTGTCAGTCATTCAGAGACAAGGTTCAAGACCTGATTGATGCAAAGGCTATCGCATTCACACCTGAAGGCCAGAATTGAAGTTCTCCTTTGACTCAATGGATCTTTTGAAGCAATAAGTCCATACAGAGAGATTATCCTCAACATTGGCAATTCTTAAATCATCATGCATTTTCATGTGTAATCTTTCTTGTTTTATGCAATACTGTTTGTATGTAAAACTTGTTTGTTTTTGAACTATAATCATAATGCATTGGATATGTTTGTCTTGAAAAAATCCATTCGCTTTTGCACTTATATGTTTCTCTATGCTTTTTGTGATACTCAACTCTTGTTAATAAAGCATGATAACTCCGTAGGGAGAATGATGAACATGATACCAAAAAAAACTCAAATGGTATGCTTTTGAGTAGAACCCTGTTGATGATGTACAGGCATTGTTTCAAATTCCCAAACACTGGAGATATAAGGGAGTGAAACCCTCGTCAACCCCTTTGAGCTTCGAAGTAGGAGTTTCTTTTCTATACAAGAAAACCCTTATTTTAACCCAGGGGCAGGGTAGTATTCAGTTGACCTGATCGAGCATTAAAAATTCATCAAGAGCATATATCTAAAGATACAACAATGGCTATCTTTCAAAAGGTTGAGGAAATTCAAATCCACAATAGTTATCCCTCATCTCAGGAGGTCGAGACATCAAATTTATCCCTCACAGCAGGAGGTCGAGACCAACATCAAAGCCGCAATGGTTTATCCCTCACATCAGGAGGTCAAAGGATGATAATACCACAATGGTAATTCCTCATCAATCAAAGACTCAGGCAGTCACAATCACTTCCAACAAATCAGAGATTCAGGATCACACGACTTATTCAAAGAAAAGAATAAATCAAAAAGAAAAGAAAAAAAAAAGAAAGCCCGCTAAGTCAACAACTTGAAAATATGTGACTTAGGCAAAAGTTAGGGCATCCCGCTGGACATCCAAATCAAAATTCAAAAGAATTTGTCCAGGCAAAAGTTAGGGAAACAAAAAAATGAAAGCAAAAAAAAAAACAAGGATTACAAAAATAAGAATCCTCATCAAAAGAACAAAGTCGTGTGATAAGACACCAGAAACGAAAGGAAAAGTGACTGCCATGTCCGAACGCCTCATTGGCTCCTCAACCATCTCAAACTCCTCTTGAAAGATGAATGCTCATGTCAAGTTAACTGAACTTAGGAATGGAGAACATCACGAAGGGGGTGGGCACCAAATAAATTTTGAGCCTAAAAACCTTTTTTTCGCAAACCGTGAACCTAGCCACGTTACAACCCTTAAAAGTCCTAACTGAAGCATGGGTTAATTCGAAGGCATACAATAACGAGAATACGGTAAGCTGACTCCTAGGAGATCCGCTAAATGCCTGAGTTGGTATCACACCATCTTTCTTTTACAAAAATCGATGTTACGACATCCTTTCAAAAAGTTTCTTTAAACTTCGAGACAAACATACTCTTTGCATTAGAATTATATTTCTCATAATAAACATTCTTTGCATATGAACAAGTGCTTAACACCAAGAAAGTTTCCATCATGAACTTCAGATGAAAAGTTTTATCCTCCCGAAGGACAAGTTGTCTTCAGAACCCCGTTGAGTTGAAGCGAGGATATCTCAAAGTCTGATCACCTTCAGGAGAACAAAAGCATTTGAATACTCTATCGAGTAAGTTTCCAATCAATATGAGGCAATCAGGTCAAGATTCGAAGAATCTCTCAAAGTGCTAAGCAATCAGGGGCATTCACCTAAGCGTAGCTGAAGCTACCTCCAACACAGTTCCAACAGGGGCATTGTTCTAAAGTTCATGATATTGGGGCAAGTTGATAGCATGAATCTCAAGAAGTCCTTACGAGACAAATTTCTTCAAAGTCCCTACAGGCTGGGGCAAGCACTATGCATTGACATATTATCCTCATCAGGAGATGTTCAGTTTAAAGTTCAGGTGTGAGCTAAACAACTTATTAACTTGAGAAGCATCAGGGCGTCATCCTCAGCAGTCAGAAGCAGAAAGTCCAATACTTGTTGGCATCCTCACAATCATACGAATATGCATAACACTATGAAAGCCAATGCCTGTTTGGTCCCTTTGAAGTCAATACTTGCTTGACCCATTAATCCCACTTCCTGGTGGCACTCTCTCGGAAAATCAATGCCTGATTGATGTTCCGGCCGAGACTTGTTTGATGTTCTAATCATTGCTTGCCTATCAGCTCATTGAATCCATTGCTTGTACGGAAAGTTTCAAAGCCAGGATGTATGACAATCTGTTTGCTCTTGCATTTGCCCATTTGTGAGTGAGCATCACTATTCTCTACCATGTGAGGAGATCCCGTGAAGATGTCATGCTTTATCCTGGGGCATTTTCATCTGTTTATCTCGCAGGTACATCCTTTCGAGTACACCATGTCAGCACATTGGCGGACCTAGCCAAGTAAAAGATCCTCATTCCCCAGCTGAGTGCATCCAGATGAGGTTTTCTTTGTTCCAAGATTCTTATATCCTCAGCAAAGCACGTTTCAACGAGATCTCCATGCTTCAGAAGTCTGATTCCCCGGTGGAATGCCTTCTCCCCAGTTGAATCATGATTGAATGGTATCTGATTCCCCAGCAAGCTCTTAATGAGGTGCCTTGCCTGAATGCCTCATTTTCCCCAGTAGAGCGTTTCTCTCCCCAACAGATTGACATGTTTTCCCCAGGAGAGACACCTTATTCCCCAGCGGAGTGATCTTAACAAGGGTTCTTATGCTAAGTTTCTTATCCCCAGTGGATCTCTCATCTCCCTAGTGGATCGTTATGTAGAAGTATTCATCTTCCCCACTGAATTCTTTCCTCAGCAGAGATTCATGTGCATCCTCAGTGGAATTTGCGTCCTTCAAGGATTTCCCCAGCGGAATGCTTCCATACACAAGCAAGTCGGTCACTCTCCATCAGAGTTGTCTCCACGACTTGCCCTTATCTCCACAACCCCAGAATGTCGAGAATTTGCTTCTCCAATGAAGTTGCCAAGGTATTCCCTAAGCAGTTAATTGGGATGTCCATATCCCTAAGCAGGATTTATTCCCCAACTAGAGCTCGCGTCTAGATTTGATCATCTCCAGCAGATTTCCGATCCATCTTTGTCAGCTCGCAATGGTGACCCTTGGTCACTCATCTTGTCCTCCCCCACAGAGTTCCGTACTCTCTCCAGGACTACTTCAACAATTTAGTGCTCCTCCGCTGTCTCCCTAAGCAGCGTCCGAATCATGCATCATTTGCATTGCATTCTCTAAGCGTGTAGCGTCTTCCTTCTCCGGAACGTTATTCCATAAACATTCATACATGCATCATGCATAAATCATATCATATTTGTTTCTTTCTACAGGAAAGTTATCAAGTTTCAAAATGCCTCCCAGAGAGCAACTCGCCTAATCATTACAGGCGCTTATCCTGATGTACATATCAGGAAAGGATTGTCAATTCACCTGATGAAGATATTCCTATTCCCGACGTCCTCAGATCGGTTGAAGATATTTGTTCCTATCCTGATTCCAGTTCAGTGAAGGAGCCGCCTCCGGGTCTCTGTCGATCTTCCGAAGGAGCGAGCCCTCTGATACATCAGATCAGTTGGAAATATCTACGTCCTGACGATTTATTCTCGTTCAGAAGAAGACTTGTCTGCCCGTTTCTGACATTTCTTTTCCCGGCGCACACAGTTCGGAAGAGATATTTGTTCCTATTCCTGATAAATCAGACTTTCAGCTGAGGGAACCGCCTCCGGATCTCGTCGATCTTACGAAGGAGCAAGCCACTGATGCCCAGATCAGATGGAGATATCTGCCTGATTGACTTTGTCATTCAGAAGAGGATTGTTCTACTTATTTTCTAGCATCGAGCCTAGATCAGTTTAAAGACTTCCTTTCCCGGCGTACACAGTTCGGAAGAGATATTGTTCCTATTCCTGATAAACCAGACTTTCAGTTGAGGGAACCGCCTCCGGATCTCGTCGATCTTACGAAGGAGCAAGCCGCTGATACCCAGATCAGTTGGAATATCTGCCTGATGATTTAATTGCATCAGATGGAGATGTCGCCTTGGTGCCCAGACCAGAGATACTTACTACCCGTTGATGCCCAGATCAACCGAAATATCTCCTTTCGATTCCCAGATCGACTTAGACATCTATCCCCGATTCCTGTTCGGAAGACATCTGCTACGCCTGATGCCCAGATCAGTCGAGATGTTCCTTCTCTTGATGCCCAGATCAATTGAAGTTTTTTCCCCCTGCCTGTGGGGTTGCCCGTTCCTTCTTATCGCAAGTTGGAGCTACTTAATTATCCAGATCAATTTAAGTTTTTCTCCCTGCTTGCGGGGTGGTACATTCCTTCTTACTGCAAGTTGGAATCTTCTATTGATCAAGAGCGCAAATTTTCGTGTTCATTCTGGTATTCAATCTCCTTCCACCTCGACAGTTCAAAACTCTCGTTTCTCGCTCGTCAGGTTCAAGAAGTTTGAATAGGGGCAGCTGTTGCACCCCAAAATTTGCCCTCTTCTATGTGCCATAAGTTATGATAGACGTTTACTTCGTCAATCAAAAATCCAAAAATAATATAAAACTCTCATGGATTATGGATATTAGAATTCATTTTAGGGTGCTTATGTTTACGAGTCCAGTGCAGAGTTTTGCCTTAACTTTCATGTAGTGTGATGCTCACAATCAAAGGTTCTTGTGGTTCATCATTATTCAAGGTTTAGTTCCAAATGAGTGTTGATGTTATAAGCCAGAGCCCTTGGGATTTTATGCAAGTAATGAAGTTTATAGGGAGTTTCAGTGCATCATTTCAAGATTAGAAAACCATATGTCTGAAGCTTTGACTTTTAACCAATTATTCTTAAGATACTTTGGTATCCCTTTCTTGTCTTATGCTATGGATGTGAAATTTGCAATGTGAAGACTTGGAAGTGCAAATGACGCCTTGGAGGAAAATGTTCATTCAAAATTCATTTGAAGAAAAAAGGATTTTTGTTCATTTCTTATTTCAAAACCAATTCCATACAAAACTCAAGTACAAAGTCCATATTTTGAATTACAAAAAAGGCCCACTATTAGCCAGAAATCCAATTGATAATTACAAAAAATTGAATTACAAAGAAAAAAGCCCATCCTAATTCCTAGTTGTTTCAAGCAACTCCATGCTTATCTCAGAATTTCACCAAGCTGGTTCGTCTGCACCAAGCCAAGGTCGGCAACCTGTAAGAGAGAATAAACCGCATACCGGTTCATCACAGAAAATCAAACTCGGTTCGGAAAAAAAAGCCAAGTGCAACAGCATAACAAAGAAGAAAAATCAGAGAAAACGTAACAGAATGTAACAAACTCGGGAACCTCTCTCCAATCTTCACCTTCAATTCTCCTTCATCTTCTTCAATCTTGAAGACATACAAAAAACTCAGAATCAAAGAACCTTCATCACCTTCATCGCACAAGAACAAACTCTTTCTCGGTCTTGAATCTTCAGCTCCTCTTCATTCATCCACCACCATAACCTTCAAACCTTCTTCATTCATCCATCACGATAATCTTCATCTTCACCGATCCATAATCCTTCATCTCTTCAAGCACCTTTATCTCAAGAATTCTTCATCAATTTCACGTTGAAGATCTTCATCATCTATCATCAACAATTCTGAAAATCACCTTGAGCCTTCATTCATTTCTGAGAAAATTCAACGAATTCGTTAATATTCAATCAACCGCAACAACTCCACGCGTCAGTATTTTTCATTATCATCATCGATTCGAGAAAGTACAGAATATCTTGCGTCATCGTCAATCTTCACAACCTCCATCACCGATCCGCGTCTGTGTTATCTTCAACAAACCTTCAACTGCAACAACAAACCAGAAGAAGTATGCAGCTGAACGAGATTCAAGAAGAAGGAAGAACAATCGATCGGAAATGCTAAACGCAAGGTATACGCGGTGTTACCTGAAGATTAAAGGTCCCACTGATCTTCTTGACATCACGGTTTCGTCGGAGTAGGAACCGATCGGAAAATTAAAGAGGAGAAGTGTGAGGCGTTGATGAGGAGAGGTCGTTTTGCTCTTGCTATTCGCGACGGTGCTCGAAAGACGGCGACGGAGAAGCTCGTCGGAGTAGTACAGCGGCGCCGCTCGCGTACTATAGGGAGGGAGATCTACTCTCAAATGTACGTGAATGTTCTAACCTAGTTCCTCTTCTAATTTCAAATTTGCATTGATTTTGAGTTTAATCAGTAATAATTAGCACTAGTAAAATAGAATATGATAATTAGTTGTTAATTAGTGATGTTTGGACCATGAAATCAATACAAAGACTATTGTTGGGCCTCCCATGCGAATTGATTGCCACACCTCCCTTAAGCCCAGCATCATCACACTCAGTTTTTGGCCTAGATAGAAAATCTGAGTACAAAAAACGCTTCCCTGGGCCTTTCACACCTCCCTTAAGCCCAGCATCATCACACTCAGTTTTCTTCTCGAAGTCCAATCCTGTTTTATCTTGATTGTCTTTGGTGTCGTCTCATTCATGTTTTACCTTGAATGTCTCTGATGTTTTTTTAAAAGTTTTATCATGTTTTATCTTGATTCTCTTTGATGTTATCCAATCATGTTTTACCTTGATTGATCTTTGATGTTGTCTTCATTCATGTTTTATCTTGAATGCCTCTGATATTTTCTTTTTTAAAAGTCCAATCATGTTTTACCTCGATTGCCTTTGTTGCTTCAATCATTGTTTTATCTTGATGTTCATCAGTCATGTTTTATCTTGGTTGTCTTCATTCATGTTTTATCTTGATTGCCTTTGCTAGTTTGGTCATGTTTTGACTTGATTCCCACCTAATACTTGAGTCAGTCATGCTTTATCTTGGATGTCTTCGATCATGTTTTATCTTGATTCCCACCTAATACTTGAGTCAGTCATGCTTTATCTTGGTTGTCTTCGATCATGTTTTATCTTGATTCCCACCTAATACTTGAGTCAGTCATGTTTTATCTTGGTTGTCTTTAGTCATGTTTTATCTTGATGTTCTTCAGTCATGTTTTATCTTGATGCTCTTCAGTCATGTTTTATCTCGATGTTCTTCAGTCATGTTTTATCTTGATATTCTTCGATGTTGTCTCATCCATACTTTATCTTGAATGTCTCTAATATTTCCTTCCCAAAAGCCTGATCATGTTTTATCTTAATTGTCTTTGGTGTTGTCCAATCATGCTTTACTTTGATTGTTCTTTGGTGTTGTCCAATCATGTTTTACCTTGATTGTCTTTAATATTCTCCAATCATGTTTTACCTTGATTGTCATTTAATACAGTCTCGATCATGATTTTATCCTCCTCCCGAAGTTCAATCACGCTTTACCCTGATCGTCGTTGTTGCTTGGCTTTCCTCTCCTATTTCATTCAAGTTTTACTCCTGATTACCTTTAATGTGATTGCATGTTTCAAATTTTTATCCCCACAGAATTCAGAGTGTCTCATATCATATTGCATTCAAAAAGTGTCCATTGCATTCATGTCATAAGCATTGTCGCGGCAATCTTCGGACAAAAATTGTGTACTTTGTATTTAAGTCTCTTCACATCTCCGATAGAAGAAACTTAAATAGGGGCATCTGTCGCACCCCAATTTTTGACCCGCATATTTCATTCATCATTGGCTTGTCCCATTTTATATTATGTATATTCATCATTTAAACATCGCATCGTTGCATATTCTGAAAAAAACAAACTTTTGATAAAGTCGATAAAAATAGCTTGTATTTTCACATCTTTGCATATTTTTATTTGAGTTATTATTTTTTGAATTTTTTTTTATTTTTAGATTCCATAGATTTTAGTTTTTTTATCATCATCATTTTAAATAAAATATAAATTTGTTTAGATAATTGTAGATTAATTTTTGTTATTATTTTATTTTAAGTTTAGATTTTATTTAGGTTTTTTTAATCAAAGAATATATACAAAAAAATAGTTTAAGTGTTTAGGCCCATTGCTTTCTTTTCTTTAGGCCCATCTTCTAAGTCAAACAAAAAATAGTACAAAAAGTTTGTCTTCCCGTTCTGCTCCACAACTCTGCTCTATCACCATCCAAGGCTGCTGTCCCTATAATGAGTCCAAAAAAACTCTGCATTTCTCCTTCTTCCCAATGCTGCCCTGCTGCTACCTACTTCACAAGCCTCCAAAGATTACATCAAAATAGCCCTACAACAAAACCTGCAAAACAAAAGTAACAATTCAGCACATCAGAATTGTTCAAAATGCCTCTTCAATTTCCCCCCAATTTTGATTCAAAACCCTAAATCTGAGCTTATATAAGGAGACAACAACTCTGTGCAAAAAGAAGAAAAACACAAAAAACGACACCGAAGCCCTGCCAAAATACTCTCCTCATTCCAAAATCTTTGCAAAATCAAACACCATTCACCTTCATTCATCTCATCAACCTCACAAACAAACCAAACTCTGCCCAGAATAACTCCCCGTGTATACCACACACATCAACCGAAACACTCTCAACATCACTCATCTCACTTCAACCTTCAACTCACAGCAAGACCAAACACTCACACATCGACCGAACCTCTCCTTCAGTCACTCTACAATTTTCCTCGCACAAACTCTCAAACCTCCCATCGAAAACACTCAACAACTCCACCCTAACTCAATCGCATCACCTTCATACCCTCACTCGACTCATACACAATATAGCCTCACAGCAAAAACAACAACAACACAACTCATTTCAACCGCACGCACAGCATACACCACACAACAAGTTCCAAAACGCACACGGAAGAAGACGAAGGAGATCGAAGAATAGAAGCGTAACATACCTGGTTTCTTTTTCTTTCCGTTTCGTTTTTATTAGTCTACGTCTTCTTGTAGCCCTGTAATCGATTTCTGTAACTGTGAAGGTTAATGAAAATTTGGGAAAGGGAACCGATTGGGGTTTATGGTTTTTGTGGGAATAAGGGTATCGATTTGTTTGCCATGCTTGATGTTGTTGTTTGAAATGCGCGGAGAGATTGAGTGAGATATCGAGAGAGAACGAAATCGCGAGAGGAAGAGATTTGAGTCGCAGCTTTTTTCCTCTTCGTGAAAATACGGCCGTGAAAGAATGGCAATTGTTTTTTTTTTTTTTTTCAACCCTTCTGTTTGGCTTATGCTGGGCTCGGTTCCAACTGATCCGGCCCATGTTTTTTTTAATTTATTATTTCTGTTTTTTTTATATCCCCTATACCCTCATTCCAAGTTTTACACCCCACTGGTCCATCATTCTTTTTTTAGTTTTTTATAAATGGTTTTCTTTATTCAAGAAAACGAATGAATCTTTTTTAAAGTTTTATTTATATAATACTAAAATCACAAAAATGTTTATTGTTTATTTTATTTACTAGATTTTAAAATCATATAAAAATAGTTTTTTTTTTAATCGAATCAAGTTTTGAGTTTTAATTGGAGAAGAAGGGTTTGTACGTACCTATACAATTTGTTCTTTAAGCATTTAAGCGATGGCCGTTAAGCCTTTGTTTGGATGTTTAAACTCCATTAAAGACTCTCTCAAAATCGATTTAATTCACCTTTTTTTTACAAAAAACGCTTTTCTTTTAACATTCAAATCATTTTATCTATAATGGAAAGAAGAGTTTGTACGTACTTGTACAATTTGTTCTTTAAACATTTAGGCGATGGCCGTTAAGCCTTTGTTTGGATGTTTAAACTCCATTAAAGACTTTATAAAAATCAATTTAACAAACACTCTTTCAAGTATCTTAAGCGATGACCGTTAAGCTTTTGTTTAAATACTTGGATCCAATTAAATGTCTTTCAACTCATCAAATCATCTTCATCACCTACGAGGAGGTTGTACGTACTTGTACAATTTTCTCTTTCAAACATTTGAGCGATGGTCGTTAAGCTTTTGTTTAGATGTTTGATTTCTCTTAACAAACTTTCAATTCATTCACACCCTTTTACATTCTAAAACACTTTTTTTCATAAAACGAGACACTTATTCAATTTCAATACGAACATACTTCCACAGGTGAAGATCTAACATCTTCCACTCGAATGCGATGATGGCCAAAATCATGTCTTATCTTGATTTAGTTATCCATTCTTGTAGTGATATCATATCCATGTGCGCGTAGTATTTCCATTTGAAAACGATCGAGTACCTCTCGCTAAAATCAATCAACAAAACATTTCGTAGTTTTACCCCGAACTACGATTGCTCTGACTTTCCCATTGCACTAGGGAATACGTAGGCACAAGATACAAATGTCTTGGCGAGCACTATAATAAAAAACCTTTTTTTGTTCCTTTCCAACCTAATAAATAACGCAAGTAGATATAAGCTAACAATAAATCACAAGAATAACTAAATGGGTCCCATCGAGTACGATGGAGGTGAGGGGTGCTAATACCTTCCCCTTGCTTAACCGACTCCCGAACCTAAATTTGGTTGCGATGACCATCTTATCCTTTCTTTTTTATTCGTGGGTTTTATCGATATTTTCCCTTTCCTTCTTGGAATAAATAAAGTTCGGTGGCGACTCTGTTGTACTTCGAATGCGCGAAAACGCGTCGAGTCACATTTTTACCGCTACAGAAAGTGGCGACTCCACTGGGGACTATTCTGAGAGAGTCAACCCTAGTTTAGTTCTTTCTTGTATTATTGTTAGCTTTATTTATTTGCTTATTTATTTCCTTTATTGTGTGATTTCTTATTATATGGTTGGAATATCTTGATTTTTGGCACTTTATGGACAAAGCTCTACACCCGAGCTCAAGAAACACATAAGATAAGATGGTGGGTTAGTATTAAACTTGCTTGACGTAGTGTCAAGTGGGAGATACTAATACCCCGCCTAGAGTAGGTCCTTTGAGAAGATGTCTTTGGTTAAGTAAGTTATTTACTTGAGCGATGATGTTTTCAATTTGGATCGTTAACTCTAGGGACCTTTAGAAAAACCCTTAAACCATGACTTTTTAGGAAATGGTGGTTTCGCGCCCAACTTGCGTAACGTAACTATTACCGTGGGTAAGTGCGAAAACCACACTCAGAATAGGCTTCATTTGAAAACATGGTTGTGTGGGAAGTTATTTGCTAGATGATCAAGTTTTCAAAAGTAGCTCGTAACTCTGAGAACCGTGTCTAGAACCTTGTTGGAAAGAACCTTAGAACTATCCTATTGTGTGCCATTTTATGCCGAGAAATCATAATATTTCTACTCCATATGATTTGAAATCCATTACATGTAAACCATACATTACATAACATGGCATACATCTTTGCATAAAAATAACAAAAAAAAAATTCATGCATCCATATTCATTCGAGTTGTCAACTCATGTCGTCTGTGTTCATCTTCAACAGTCTTCTGTTCACCGTCAAGCTGGTTCCTCCACACGAGTACGAGACTAGAGCCAACGTCAGAAGAAGAATGGCAGATCAAGAGCAACACAATGCTGAATTCAGAATGGAAATTGAAGATTTAAAGTCAGGAATGACTAAGCTCACAGAGATGATCCAAGTTCTGATTGCTAGAGGAGAACCGCCTCAAAGGACTGTTATTCAAGAGGTCGCTGATGATGTTGAAGACCCCATTCCTATTCAAAGGCCAGCCACTACTTGGCCTGAGTTTGGTTTACCTCCGGATTATTCTCCACCTCACGCTACTACTGCTATGTTGGGTCAACCTTCACGACCAATATTCCAAGCTCCGATCATGACTGAGTCTCAGCCAATTGTGCACGCTGCTGGCCAAACCACTTATGAAAATCCTCTCTTCGAGTACCAAGCTGGTGACATTGATGAAGTCAAAGAACAATATCAAATCTTGGAGAAAAGACTAAGAGCTATGGAAGGCGCTGATTACTTTGGGGTTGCTGCTGAGAACATGTGTTTGGTTTCCGACCTGGTCATACCTGCCAAGTTCAAAACTCCTGAGTTTGAAAAGTACAAAGGGTACACTTGTCCAAGAAGTCATTTGACCATGTACTACCGCAAGATGGCTGCCTATACCAATAACGACAAACTGCTGATTCACTGCTTTCAAGATAGTCTGAATGGCGCTTCCCTAAAGTGGTATATGGGACTGGAGAAGAGTCGCATCCATTTCTTCCAAGATCTGACTGATGCTTTCATGAAGCAATACAAGTACAATCTGGACATGGCTCCTGATCGCCGTCAACTTCAAAACATGTCTCAAAAGGAAAGAGAATCGTTCAAGGAGTATGCTCAACGCTGGAGAGAGCTAGCTTCTCAAGTGGAACCTCCTCTGGCTGAAAAAGAATTAACTGGAATGTTTATGGATACTCTCTCACCTATCTATTGGGAGAAGATGATTGGAAGCGTTTCCTCCAACTTTACTGATTTGGTGACCATTGGTCAAAGGCTAGAGGAAGGAATCAAGAAAGGCAAGGTTGCCAATGCTGCTGAATCCTCCAATGGGGCAAGAAAATCTTTTGGAAACTTCTTTAAGAAAAAGGAAGGAGAAACAAATGCTGTGAGTGATGAAGGAAGAAGACCTCGTCAAAGGACTAATAACTATGATCAACCAATTGTAGTTACTGTTGCTCCTGTGACTAAGGTTCCGCAAGTTCAAGCTGCTCGACCTCAGGCTGCTAACCCGAATCAGACTCGTAATAGGATTGACTTCGATCCTATTCCAATGACTTATACTGAGTTATATCCAGCTTTGGTCCACAAAGGGTTGATTACAACGAGATCTATGCCTCCGCCTCGAAACCCTCTCCCTGAAGGTTTCAGATCTGATCTTCATTGCGCTTTTCATCAAGGTGCGGCAGGCCATGATCTGGAAAGATGTTTCCCTCTGAAAGAAAGAGTTCAAGAGTTGGTTAGAACGAAGCTGCTCACTTTCAAAGACATCAATCCCAATGTTGTCGACAATCCTTTGCCTGAGCATGACAAAAGTGGCTGAAGAATGAGAATGACAAGACACTCCCCTAAAGCCAAGTGTTTCGTGATAGGATAGCTCCTCCTCGTCACCGATTAGTCACTAGGCCTTATTTCCCGTTGTTTGTAATTTCCTTATGTTATTTTGTGTACTTGCAATGAACTTTGTTTGTTCCTTATTTTTAAATTTTAATGAAATGAGCACTACATATTTGAGTCAATTCATTTACATCCATTGTGTTTATCTTTATGTTTTATCTTTCAAAAAACAAAAAAATATATCTCTTGTCCACTTTCTTTATCAAACTTGTGTTTTATGCAAAGATTGGAGAGAGGATGATGACAACGAAATACCAAAGTTGTTGAATTGTATGCTTTCAAATAAAACTTTGCTGATGATGTACAGGCATTGTTTCAATCCCCAAACACTGGAGAAATAAGGAAGTTAATCCCTAGTCAACCCCTCTGAGCCTTCGAAGTTGGAGTTCCTTTTTAAACGAAAAACCCACAATTTTAACCTGGGGCAGGGTAGTTCTCAGTTAAATTGGTTGTGCATTCAATCTCTAGAGAATCATTAAGTACACCTTTCAATAAGGGTTTCAATCAATAGTGACCAAGATGGTTATCATTAATCATTATCAAGGCAGTCACTATCTTTCCAATACAAAAAGTATTCAAAAAAAAAAGAAAAAGCCCGCTAAGTCAAAACCTACGAAGGAGACTTAGGCAAAATTTGGGCACCCTGCTAGCTGTAATGGAACAGTTTTATGCAAAAGTTAGGGATAAAAAAAAAAGGAAGTCAATAAATTCCTGAACAACAACAAAGCGTTGTGACTATCAAAAGGAAGAAGTGACTGCCATCTCAAAAATTTCCTTGGTCTTTAAACCATCATCATTATCACAGGTAGGGGTGGCAAAACGGGCCGCCCGCCCTGCCCGCCGCCCGCCCCGCCTTATGCCCGCCAAAAAACGAGCGGGGCGGGCATGCCCGCCAAGTAAAATGGGCATTAAAATCATGCCCGCCCCGCCAAGATGGCGGGTTGGCGGGCGGCGGGCTTACCCGCCTATTTTTATTTATATTTTTTTAATATATTAATATGCTTTTTTTTTACCTTTTAATTAAACTTTTCACTTATTTTTTAAAACAACTTTTTATAAAAGTAATTTTTTAACAAATTTACTCTAAAAAATATTACATATATTTATAAATAAATGTATAAAATAAACCATCAAGAATTGCAATTACTAGAATTAACTAAAAAAAGAGTGAGTTTTGGAGGAGAAGCGGGTTTTGGCGAGCGGCGGGCTTTGGCGGGGCGGGTATGGCGGGCGAGGGGTTTTGGCGGGGCGGGCTTTGACGAGCGGCGAGCATAAAATCCCAACCCAACCCGCCATTTTTTGGCGGGTGCGCGGGCGGCCCGGCGGGCCCCGGCCCGTTTTGCCACCCCTAATCACAGGTGCAATTCTAAAAGCTTTTTTGGAACCTGAATGCATAGTCTGATTTAACTGAGCGTAGGATTGAAGATCATCACGGAGAATGGGGTGGGTACAAATACATTTTGAGCCTTTTATCCTTTGTTTCTGAAACCGTGAACCAAGCCACGTTACAACCTTCAAAAGACCTAATTGAAGCGAGGTTTATTTTGAAAGCATATTACAGCAAGGTTGCGTTAACCTGACTCCTAAAGATCTTTGCAAATCGTTTGTTTTACCATACCTTTTGCTTTATCCATCACTTTGAATGTTTAGATCATTGTGTTTGGACCTTTGATTCTTTTACTTTACGTTAATAACATCTTTTCAATAAATGACTTTGATTCCAAAATATGCTTTGAGGATTGCATTAAGATTACCATTTTTGAATGAACATTTTATTTGCAAGTACTCATCTTTTAGGGAGTTCAAACAGTCGAGAAACTTGATCAGTGATCCTATCAGGGGCACGTTACTTCAAGATCCTGTTATTCCAGACTCATACTGGGGCAGGTGTTCACAACATTCATTTCAAGAACTGAAGCAACGATCAGGTAACAATCAGTCAGTGAGGGGCATTCTTCTTCAGCGATCCCCAAGCAGTTTATCAGTCCTTCTCAAAAGGATCATCAGTATGACACAACAGAATTGGCAATGTTCTTGTGTTGAGGAATCAGAGTTCCAATCTAACCTCATAAAAGAGTCTATTTCAGTTGTCATAGCCAATTGCATTGTATTCATCATTCATATATCATGCATTGAAAGAATCATATGTCATGCATACTCATATGCATATTTTCTCAAGTATTGTTGTTTGTAACATATTACCTTATGGTTTAAGTCCAACTTATTTGGCATTTATCAATTTTCCGTCTCATTCATGTTTTACCTTGAATGTCTTTGATGTTTTCTTCTCGAAGTCCAATCCTGTTTTATCTTGATTGTCTTTGGTGTCGTCTCATTCATGTTTTACCTTGAATGTCTCTGATGTTTTTTTAAAAGTTTTATCATGTTTTATCTTGATTCTCTTTGATGTTATCCAATCATGTTTTACCTTGATTGATCTTTGATGTTGTCTTCATTCATGTTTTATCTTGAATGCCTCTGATATTTTCTTTTTTAAAAGTCCAATCATGTTTTACCTCGATTGCCTTTGTTGCTTCAATCATTGTTTTATCTTGATGTTCATCAGTCATGTTTTATCTTGGTTGTCTTCATTCATGTTTTATCTTGATTGCCTTTGCTAGTTTGGTCATGTTTTGACTTGATTCCCACCTAATACTTGAGTCAGTCATGCTTTATCTTGGATGTCTTCGATCATGTTTTATCTTGATTCCCACCTAATACTTGAGTCAGTCATGCTTTATCTTGGTTGTCTTCGATCATGTTTTATCTTGATTCCCACCTAATACTTGAGTCAGTCATGTTTTATCTTGGTTGTCTTTAGTCATGTTTTATCTTGATGTTCTTCAGTCATGTTTTATCTTGATGCTCTTCAGTCATGTTTTATCTCGATGTTCTTCAGTCATGTTTTATCTTGATATTCTTCGATGTTGTCTCATCCATACTTTATCTTGAATGTCTCTAATATTTCCTTCCCAAAAGCCTGATCATGTTTTATCTTAATTGTCTTTGGTGTTGTCCAATCATGCTTTACTTTGATTGTTCTTTGGTGTTGTCCAATCATGTTTTACCTTGATTGTCTTTAATATTCTCCAATCATGTTTTACCTTGATTGTCATTTAATACAGTCTCGATCATGATTTTATCCTCCTCCCGAAGTTCAATCACGCTTTACCCTGATCGTCGTTGTTGCTTGGCTTTCCTCTCCTATTTCATTCAAGTTTTACTCCTGATTACCTTTAATGTGATTGCATGTTTCAAATTTTTATCCCCACAGAATTCAGAGTGTCTCATATCATATTGCATTCAAAAAGTGTCCATTGCATTCATGTCATAAGCATTGTCGCGGCAATCTTCGGACAAAAATTGTGTACTTTGTATTTAAGTCTCTTCACATCTCCGATAGAAGAAACTTAAATAGGGGCATCTGTCGCACCCCAATTTTTGACCCGCATATTTCATTCATCATTGGCTTGTCCCATTTTATATTATGTATATTCATCATTTAAACATCGCATCGTTGCATATTCTGAAAAAAACAAACTTTTGATAAAGTCGATAAAAATAGCTTGTATTTTCACATCTTTGCATATTTTTATTTGAGTTATTATTTTTTGATTTTTTTTTTATTTTTAGATTCCATAGATTTTAGTTTTTTTATCATCATCATTTTAAATAAAATATAAATTTGTTTAGATAATTGTAGATTAATTTTTGTTATTATTTTATTTTAAGTTTAGATTTTATTTAGGTTTTTTTAATCAAAGAATATATACAAAAAAATAGTTTAAGTGTTTAGGCCCATTGCTTTCTTTTCTTTAGGCCCATCTTCTAAGTCAAACAAAAAATAGTACAAAAAGTTTGTCTTCCCGTTCTGCTCCACAACTCTGCTCTATCACCATCCAAGGCTGCTGTCCCTATAATGAGTCCAAAAAAACTCTGCATTTCTCCTTCTTCCCAATGCTGCCCTGCTGCTACCTACTTCACAAGCCTCCAAAGATTACATCAAAATAGCCCTACAACAAAACCTGCAAAACAAAAGTAACAATTCAGCACATCAGAATTGTTCAAAATGCCTCTTCAATTTCCCCCCAATTTTGATTCAAAACCCTAAATCTGAGCTTATATAAGGAGACAACAACTCTGTGCAAAAAGAAGAAAAACACAAAAAACGACACCGAAGCCCTGCCAAAATACTCTCCTCATTCCAAAATCTTTGCAAAATCAAACACCATTCACCTTCATTCAACTCATCAACCTCACAAACAAACCAAACTCTGCCCAGAATAACTCCCCGTGTATACCACACACATCAACCGAAACACTCTCAACATCACTCATCTCACTTCAACCTTCAACTCACAGCAAGACCAAACACTCACACATCGACCGAACCTCTCCTTCAGTCACTCTACAATTTTCCTCGCACAAACTCTCAAACCTCCCATCGAAAACACTCAACAACTCCACCCTAACTCAATCGCATCACCTTCATACCCTCACTCGACTCATACACAATATAGCCTCACAGCAAAAACAACAACAACACAACTCATTTCAACCGCACGCACAGCATACACCACACAACAAGTTCCAAAACGCACACGGAAGAAGACGAAGGAGATCGAAGAATAGAAGCGTAACATACCTGGTTTCTTTTTCTTTCCGTTTCGTTTTTATTAGTCTACGTCTTCTTGTAGCCCTGTAATCGATTTCTGTAACTGTGAAGGTTAATGAAAATTTGGGAAAGGGAACCAATTGGGGTTTATGGTTTTTGTGGGAATAAGGGTATCGATTTGTTTGCCATGCTTGATGTTGTTGTTTGAAATGCGCGGAGAGATTGAGTGAGATATCGAGAGAGAACGAAATCGCGAGAGGAAGAGATTTGAGTCGCAGCTTTTTTCCTCTTCGTGAAAATACGGCCGTGAAAGAATGGCAATTGTTTTTTTTTTTTTTTCAACCCTTCTGTTTGGCTTATGCTGGGCTCGGTTCCAACTGATCCGGCCCATGTTTTTTTTAATTTATTATTTCTGTTTTTTTTATATCCCCTATACCCTCATTCCAAGTTTTACACCCCACTGGTCCATCATTCTTTTTTTAGTTTTTTATAAATGGTTTTCTTTATTCAAGAAAACGAATGAATCTTTTTTAAAGTTTTATTTATATAATACTAAAATCACAAAAATGTTTATTGTTTATTTTATTTACTAGATTTTAAAATCATATAAAAATAGTTTTTTTTTTAATCGAATCAAGTTTTGAGTTTTAATTGGAGAAGAAGGGTTTGTACGTACCTATACAATTTGTTCTTTAAGCATTTAAGCGATGGCCGTTAAGCCTTTGTTTGGATGTTTAAACTCCATTAAAGACTCTCTCAAAATCGATTTAATTCACCTTTTTTTTACAAAAAACGCTTTTCTTTTAACATTCAAATCATTTTATCTATAATGGAAAGAAGAGTTTGTACGTACTTGTACAATTTGTTCTTTAAACATTTAGGCGATGGCCGTTAAGCCTTTGTTTGGATGTTTAAACTCCATTAAAGACTTTATAAAAATCAATTTAACAAACACTCTTTCAAGTATCTTAAGCGATGACCGTTAAGCTTTTGTTTAAATACTTGGATCCAATTAAATGTCTTTCAACTCATCAAATCATCTTCATCACCTACGAGGAGGTTGTACGTACTTGTACAATTTTCTCTTTCAAACATTTGAGCGATGGTCGTTAAGCTTTTGTTTAGATGTTTGATTTCTCTTAACAAACTTTCAATTCATTCACACCCTTTTACATTCTAAAACACTTTTTTTCATAAAACGAGACACTTATTCAATTTCAATACGAACATACTTCCACAGGTGAAGATCTAACATCTTCCACTCGAATGCGATGATGGCCAAAATCATGTCTTATCTTGATTTAGTTATCCATTCTTGTAGTGATATCATATCCATGTGCGCGTAGTATTTCCATTTGAAAACGATCGAGTACCTCTCGCTAAAATCAATCAACAAAACATTTCGTAGTTTTACCCCGAACTACGATTGCTCTGACTTTCCCATTGCACTAGGGAATACGTAGGCACAAGATACAAATGTCTTGGCGAGCACTATAATAAAAAACCTTTTTTTGTTCCTTTCCAACCTAATAAATAACGCAAGTAGATATAAGCTAACAATAAATCACAAGAATAACTAAATGGGTCCCATCGAGTACGATGGAGGTGAGGGGTGCTAATACCTTCCCCTTGCTTAACCGACTCCCGAACCTAAATTTGGTTGCGATGACCATCTTATCCTTTCTTTTTTATTCGTGGGTTTTATCGATATTTTCCCTTTCCTTCTTGGAATAAATAAAGTTCGGTGGCGACTCTGTTGTACTTCGAATGCGCGAAAACGCGTCGAGTCACATTTTTACCGCTACAGTGTGCTAGCTTGTGCAAGGTACTTTGAGAGAGTTCGATTGGGATTCAATTGCGTTGTGCTCCACTTTATTTATGGGACACAAACTTATTCTTGATCTCTCATCCATTGAGATGTATTCCTGTATGGTCTGGATTGTATTTCTTGCAGGTTGCTTGTGTGGTTGTGTTTGATACGCACCACATAGTGGTTGTGATTTATTTTCACACCGCATCGCTTTGACGCTTATGCTGGACTCCTGGCTTTGCTGGATGTTAGATTACGTGAAGTTTCTTAGTTCTGCTTGCGTTGCTAGCTCATTGCGGATTTGCTATCCGCTCGGTATCCCCTTTGTCTTTTTTACTCTTTCGCGCACCATATCTTGCCATGAGAAGTAGGGTAGGCATGTAGCATCATTCTTAACATGAGAAGTAGGGTAGACATTCATCTGGCCAAGCCCTCGAAAGAGGCTCTGTTTTTGTTTGTTTACTATTCCTTGCTACTTTCTTTTGACTTTCCGCCTGTCTCGGGTGGCTTTCCCCGTTGATAATAGCTTCGGGTGGCTTTCCCCGTTAGCTAACAGTCTGTGGTATCCCTGTCTCGGGTGGCTTTCCCCGTTGACAGTAGCTTCGGGCGGCTTTCCCCGTTAGCTAACAGATTGTGGCGTGTTTATCTCGAGTGGCTTTCCTCGTTGATAGTAGCTTCGGGTGGCTTTCCCCGTTAGCTAAGAGTCTGTAGTGTATCTATCTCGGGTGGCTTTCCCCGTTGATAGCAGCTTCGGGTGGCTTTCCCCGGTAGCTAAAGCACTTCCCCTGTCCCTAGGTCACTACTTCGGTAGTTTGCCTGCTTTACGAGCCGAGCTCGTTTGTGTGCTGCATTTGCATTGTTTACTACTTCGGTAGTTTGTTTGTTTCTCGAGCGGAGCTCGATTGTATGCCTTATGGTTGTGATGCTTGTTAACTATCTTTGTATCTGCTATGCCTGTTAGTATGATATTTTTGTGATGCTTGTTCACACATTTGACGTGTATACCTGTTACATGTTGTTTGCGATGCCTGTTCGCATTTTTGTTTGTGATCCTTGTTCACATTTGACGTGTATACCTGTTACATGTTTGTCGTGCATGTATGCCTGTTACGTGTATGTCATTTATCTGCTATGCCTGTTAGTATGATATCACTTGTGATGCCTGTTCACACACTCACATTCGTGTATGCCTGTTACACGACTGTTTTTTTGCTTGCGATGCCGTTCGCATGTTCTTATCTGTGATGCCTGTTCACATGCCATGTTTGCTAGGATCTTTGTGACGCTCCTTGTTTGCATGCTCCCTTAGGGTGCTCGGTTCCGTTTCTCTAGGAGACGCGAATCGAGATAGAAACAGAAACTTTTGGGCCGAACTACGGCGCTCTGATTTCTCCATTGCACATTGGAGGTACGTAGGCACAGGGTACGAACACCCTAGCGAGCGATCTTTTCTCTTTTTCTTTATTTTGTTCGAACCTTTCTTTTTGTTGTTGTTTTGTTCGACTTTGTCTCCTATCTTGTCTACTTGTTATTTGCATGTTTCTTGTTATCTGTATATCTTCCATTGCATGTTTCCCTTAGCACATAGCATGTTACACACACACACCCTTAGATTAGAAAACTAGCAAGAATGGATCCTGTGGAGTACCACAGACGTGAGGGGTGCTAATACCTTCCCCTCACGTAACAGACACCCTTACCCTTTCTCTGAGACCATTGCTTGTTTATTTGGTTTTCTTCGATATTTTCCATTCCTGTGCATAGGATAAATAGATGTTCGATGGCGACTTCATTGTATTTGTTTCGATGAGTTTTCCAGTTGCTTCAATCATGGGAAAAAATTGCTGAAAAGGATAAGGAAGATGATAATGGTGTGAATCTTCTTCAGGAAAAGGATTTCAAACTAGTTACATCCAAGAGGAGGAAAGGCAATAAAGCTCTGACTCTGGCTCATACTAGACGTACGTCTAGTCAACCTAATCTTCATCAATGAATTGCCTCTATTGGAATATTAGAGGAATAGCCAACAATTCCTCTAGAGTAGCTCTCAAGAAGCTGATCAATAAGAATTCTCCAGATTTTGTCTTCATTGCAGAAAGTGTGATCTAAAACTTTTTGCCTCTAATAATGTCGTTTTGGATAAACTTCTTCTTAGAATATCTTCTGCCATACATAAGGGGATAGCATATAAGGTTAAGTGTCTCCTTGCCTCACTCTTCTTTGACACTTAAAGTGATCGCTTTGTCGAGCATTAATACAAATAGAAATTGAGGCAGGGTGAAGAATGCAGCTAAACCTAGTTGTCTTCATAACCTTGTGGATGAACTTCCAGCTCAAAGGGTCAAATGCATTGGAAATGTCTATTGTTGCGGCAATGTTACCGCCATAACTTTTCTTGTGTTGCAAGTTAGCAACTTCTGAAGTTAAGTAAATGCAATCCGCCTTAATAGATCTTCCATGAATGGATATCTTCTCCTCCTTAGAAATGATATTAGGGAGAATCTGAACCAATCTATCAACAATTATTTTTATAATGATCAAATGTTAGAAATTATTTATACCAATCGCCCTTTAGAGGTCAATTTTATATGAATTATGCACTTTAGGCATATACAAATTCAGATTCCAAAGAGCTCTTAGAGAAATCATCCTAGTTTTCTTCAACATTTTCATTATTTTGAAAGTCATTAAATTGTGCTTCCATAGCCACAGTCACATGTTTCTAAGCATCAAAGGAAAGAAAAATGTGTTTTTTTTTAATCCTATAGATATATGCTTTATTTAATGTCAAAAGAAGCCTTAATTTTTCTCAAATTTTTTATGAGTTAAGATAACAATAATATAACATGATGAATTTTCATCCTAATTAGTAATTACTGTATAATAAAGGAACATAATATTAAATATAAAATTCATAAATTAATTAATTAAGTAAAAACTATATCACATAGTCCTAAAAGGACTAAAAGTGTCTTATTAAAAAGACTCCTAAACATAAAAAACAAAAAGAGAGAGCATTTTTTATCATATAATATTAAATGCTCTTTAACCATTTCTTTAAAAAAAAACTAATTAAAAATTGACAGATTCATGATCCATCTAACATAATTAGTTTATTTGTTGTGCGTTGCATTCTTCACAGCATCAACAGCTCCTTGTGCCTTTGCCTGCATTTGCTGACCAGTCTACACATAATAACAAAAACAAAACATAATTAACACCATTTTTACGTATAATTCATAAATCAGTATCATAATTATGATATGATCCTTTTTATACAATATTATTATTTCTGAAATTAAATGAAATTTGATTACCTCTTGCATTGATTCCTTGGCAGATTGAGCAGTATTGCTAGCTCTGTCCATCATGTTGCTAGCCTTCTCCTATTATCAACACAAAAATACATGAAATTAATATGTTAATATAGAAAATTAAGATAAATAATTAGCTTTAAATTTATTAAGAAATCAAACTAGAGGGTTTGCGAATCTTAATAAAAATTGATATTGTTAATTTGGACGTTGACACCAAGATTCAAATCCTGATTTTCACGGTTATGTGTGTGAGTTTCTAAGGCGGTGATTATTATTAATTTATTTATCGACGAAAAATTCAAAATAAAGAAAATATATGAAAAAAGAGTATGAAAACCTGAGTTTGGCCCTTGGCTTGTCCAGCATTGTAGCTTGCCTGGTTGGAATCCATTTTCTTTGAATATGAAAGTGAGTAACGGAATGAATTGAAGATTATAAGAAATAATTCAAGTGAAGATTGATGTTGTGATTGAGTTGATGATATGTTGAGATTGAATTGTTTATATAGGGAAATTTTCCATTGGATATTGCACTAGTTGCGCTTCATCTATTATTTTATTTGTGGTAGTGTTGTGCTTTTTTTGAGGAGTGTGACCAAGAAAACTTCATTTACTATTTTCAAATTGCTTATGTTTGGTGGCACTTCATCCACCACTTATATATTTATGTATCATACATTTTTATTTTTATTTTGGATGATTCATGTAAATATGAAATGTGGGTGAGTGTTTAATGGATATATATCATAACTCTTTTGAAATTTGTTATGAAATAAATGGTTTGATAAATGTGAACTATAACAAATCTAATTTTCTAACTATGTAAAACTACAATTATTTATGATCATACTAAAAAGCTTCTTAAAGACATTAGTTAAAAAAGTGAAGAAAAAAAACCGAAGTTTGAAAATTATAAATTTAAACTTAAAAAAATTGAATACACAATATATTTATTCAAAAAGTATATATGTTTCTTTAAGAAGTGCTCTATAGGTGGTTTTCATCATTTGTTGTTTTCTTATTTATACTAATGGTGGTGTAACTCAAGAGAAGATCTCTTTCAATTTAATTAGAGATCACGTGTACGAATTTAAGATTTGGGCACACACTATAAGAGAAAATCAATGGTGGTGTAACTCAAGAGAAGATCTCTTTCAATTTAATTAGAGATCACGTGTACGAATTTAAGATTTGGGCACACACTATAAGAGAAAATCAAGTAATTCAAGTGCAGTATTCAGTACAACGTGTAATCGATTACAGCATGGTGAAAAGCATTTATAGAGTTGAGGTAATCAGTTACTCATTCACAATAACCGGTTACACCTGTTTATATATTTGCATTTTGTATCAGCCGTAACCGGTTACAACTTTGTGTTAACCTGTTACAACTTTGTGTTAACCGGTTACAAACACGATTTTTTTGCTTTTTCTTACTTTTGGATTGGGTGTTTTGTATGCCATTCGCTTTGTAATACTTGTATAAATTATTTGAAGGCATCCTTATCAAATGTAATGCAATATATCATTCTCACCCTCGATTATCTCTCACTAATTCTCTCATCTCACTATCTCTTTCTTCACATACTCCATTATTTACCAACCTTGTGATTGAATATTCCAGCATTTGGTATCAGATTGTGATTCTAATCCACAAACACCTAGTGTGAAACATGAATTATGTCCCCAATGGTAAAGGCCCTACAAACCTACCATCCCTTGATGCGAAGAACTACGACAAAATGTGTAAGCAAACTAAGGTATTGTTTGGCTACCAAGATGTGAAGACAAGTTTCCAAAATGTTTTTTTATCATGCATTGGAAAATTTATTTTTCATGTTTGAACCATATTAAATCACTAGATGTTGCATAAAGTTGGATCAAATACTTAGAAATTTTTTCAAATTTTCAAACATTTTGTTTTGAGTAAATTGTGGAATTTTAAATCATCGTAACAAAACCCAAAAACCACCATAATTCGCTTCGATCTGAAACAGTATTTTAAATTCGAAATTTAAAAAATGTTGTCAACTTGTTAAATCAGGTGACTATTTAAACCAGCTTAAGAAGTCTTGTATATAATTCAAAATTATTTCTTTTCATGAACCATTGTCATTCCAAAATATTGCAAACCTTTATAAAAATGTCTCAAACTTTTGCATTAATTCATAGGTGTTTCTTAGGATGTATTTAAGGCAAAACACATTGGTTTTCATAACACTTCTATCAATCAAAATTCTACAAAATTCTCTAAATATTTTTCACTACAAATTTCCATACTTAGATGCTTATTGAGAAATTCTTATATCATTCTAAAAGCATCATTGAGCACTTAGAGAATTTATGATACTGATATTTCATATTTGAAAGAGAAGACTTTGGTCATTTGATTAAGTCTTGTCCATTATACAAACTTTCTTCTTATACAATATTGTTTGATATTAGGTGTGGTTAATTATCATCCATGATTGTTGGAGATAAGGTTACAAGAAAATGGAGGATTGTTTTCTTTTCTTGTAAGAGGAGTGTTTTTTATAATTTCATTCATTTTTTAAAACTTATTGCTCTAGAATTTTTTACATGTATTATGTGTTTAGAATTAGCTTCATTAACATGGTTCCGTTGTACTATAGTGGTGAGCATCACGTTTCTTATTCTTTTTGAATTTGAACCATACAATTGTTTTTTGTTTCTTTAAACTTGTTGACCTTGAAATCTTTAGAAGTTTCTTGTGTCTTTAGGTTTAGAAATTTTTGTTTGTGGACAAACAAGGTTCTAAGTTGGGGAGAGTTGTTAAGGGAACAATTATGTTTATATTCAATAGTATTTTGTAGCCATTTTCACTTGGTTTTCTTGAAGTTTTATGACAAAACCATAGTTTTAGTGTGGATATTTGACTTTTAGCTTAATCTTGTAAATATCTTGTAGTTTGATCAAATTTAATTCACTTTAAAGGTTTTCTTGCATGATTGAATCTTTGGCCACTTAAAGGAAAAAGAACAAGCTTCAAGATTCATTTTGGATGGAATTTGCAAATGGAAGCTCGCTTAGCATGCCATAGCGCACTTAGAGGAGCATTTGGCAGCAACAAGCGTGCTTAGCCCCCTTTTCTTGGGCTAAGCGCGGATTGTGGCGGTTTAACATAAATATCTTTGTACCCGTGCTAACCACGCCCTGATGGAGCTTAGCACAATCTGCATTTTCAAACCCATATAAATAGAGTTGTTATAGATATTTTGGGGTTAAACACTCATTTTCTTATCAAAATTACCTAAGAAAACTAGAGGAACTAATAATCAACAACTTGGAGCATCAATCTTCGATTTATCGACATTGATGTTTGTGGATCTTTCTCCTTCTCTTGTCAAGCAAGCTACCCTGTCAATTAATAGGTAAACTCTTTTGTATCAAGATTAGATGTAATCAGTCTTAACTTGTATGTATTTTCTTTAATCTTTTGTGTGTGAACAACTTGATAATATATATATATATATATATATATATATATATATATATATATATATATATGATAATATTTATTTTTATTGAATATTTGTGGTTTAAAAGAGTGTGAGAGGCATAAAATTGACCTAAGTTTATTATCTATCAAAGACCAAGTCTAGACATGGAATTGGAATTTGATATTTACTTTGTATCGGATCATAAATGTTATTTTTTTGTTTAATAGGTTGAGATATCATCGATTAAACAATACCGTAAAAATCACAATACCATCTTAGACGTGAGCAGTATAGATGAGTGATTTATGGTTAATTATATTGATTAAAAATGAAGTTCACATGATTGATTACTCGAATACATGCAAAATAAGTTGATGAAATCTAGTCTTGATATGCCTTTTAAAACGTTAAAATTTTTAAACTTTACTCATTACTACAAATGTGTATGAATATTACTTTCACCAAACCAAAACCAATTGAAACCCTCACTTAAACATTGTAAACTATAGAACGGAGGTAATATCACTTCAATCTCTATGGATACGATAAAAAATACCTACCAAGAATACTTTTTAACAATACTCCAATGATAAAATTGGACTTGGATATTCTAAATTTAATAAATCAGGTACTAGTAAAACTATCTTTGTTAAATAAAATGACCAACCCAAAGAAATAGAGAATAAATCACAAAACGTTCATCATCATTCTAAGAAGAGATTTCCTAAAAAGAAATCTTATGTTCCTAGATATAAAAGTAATTTTGTTCCTACATGTTTCTATTGTGGTATTGTTGGTCACACACCTAATGCTCGCATTGTAGTAAAATTTAATGTTGCAAGTGGGCATTATGTGTGGGTCAAGAATGAAACTAATTATGGAGGACCCAAGGCACTTTGGATACCTAACAAAACTTAATTTGTTTTGTAGGCATGCTTGAAAACCACTATAAATTTATGGTATATTGATAGTGGTTGTTCGAAACATATGACAGGAGATATAAGTAAATTTTCAAATCTAATGCTTAAAGTCAAGGGATATGTCACTCATGGAGACAACAAAAATGAAAAATTTATTGGCATAGGGAAAGTTGGAGCACCACCTTTCACAAATATTGAAGATGTACTTTATGTTGAATGACTAAAGCATGATCTTTTAAGCTTAAGCCAACTTTGTCACAAAGGCTTCAAAATCAAGTTCACTAAAGATGAATGTTTGATTGAAGATGAAACCACCAATGAGATAAAACTCAAAGTTAAAAGAATCAATGATATTTTTATGATGTCTGTAATACGGTGAACTGACTTTTTTTTTATTGAAATGTTGCGGTTAAGCATGAGTCGCCACCGACTTTTATTTTATCCAAACAAATTCAGAAAGGCTAAAAGAAACAGAAAAAAACCTTTTAAAGAAATCTAAGTTCAGGGGGTAATTTATGCAAAGGGAAGGTGTAAGGCACCCTTTGCATCCATGGTTTTCCATGGGCTCTTAATTGCTTTGCTTGCTCGTTTTCAGAAAATGTAGATGAAAGAGGAAAAATGGACTTTAGCTCGTAAATGAGCGTAGCCAGCTTTTGAAGAATTTTGAGAAAAGAATATAGAAAATAGAGCATGGCAAGGCAATTAGGGGAAATTACCTTAAACTCAGATGATAGGTCTCTTTTTAGCCTTTCAGAATGAAAGGGTCAGTCCTTGCCATAAGAGGGCAGGAAGCCTTTCGTTTGGAGGTAGAAGGGTCATCGAATTATCATTCGCTCAAAGACTGACCCATGCCATAGAGAGGCAGGTAGTCTAAGGGGAAGGATCAGAATAGCCTTTCGTAGGCAACCAGAAGATACCTCAGCCTTTTCCGTAGGCAACTTCCGAGGGTCGAGGTCATGTTAGTGTATCGAAGGCAGCATCATTAGGGACCATGACCTTTAATCGAGGAAACATGGCTGAGGTATCCTCGTATTCGAGGGACTGGCTATTCTGCACAAAATACAAGGCAACAAGGTAACAAGCAACAAGGCAACAGGCAACAAGGCAACAGAGAGGTTACCCAAAAGTGTGCGTGTGTGCATCAATCATGTGATTATATTCAAATATATTATCTTGTAAATTTAGTGATTCTATGTTCAATTCAAAGGTTGCACTCCCTAGGATTACTAACCACGCATTTAAATAATATAACCAAAACAGATATGGGGGAGGGAAATTGTAACCAGCGGATCCCTTAATAGGGTTTGACATAAGTAATAATAATGAAAGCATAAAATATTGAAGTTAGGTTTTAGGGTTTAGGGTTACCAACACTCGTAGCCTTGGCGGTCAACAAACCCTGAAAATTGAAAAGGAAAGAATAAACAGAAGAGAGTGAGTGTATTATTTGTTCAGAGGCAACTAGGGTTAACCCTAAAAATAAACATAACAATACAGAAAAAAGGGTAAAAGAAACTTAGCTTCGATTGATGAAGGTTGAGAATTGGAGGTAGATTGAAGCATTGACTCTGACCATCTGATAATTGAATAGAGAAATAAGAGGAAGTGAGTGTAGAGGGATTTCATTGACAGGGGCAATCAAACCCTAATTAAAACAAAATAATAGGCGAAAAATATTAAATAAGAAGAAATTAGAACTTAGCTTCGTTCTTTGACGTGGCACTCAGTCGGAAGGTATTTGTACAGCCAAACCTGGAAAGGCACAGAAAAAAGAAATATATTCAGTGTAGGGCAAACCCTAATTAGGATTCAAATTGAGTGTAATGATAAATTGATTTAATTAATTATTGGTCTCGCGACCTAATTAATTAAACCGGGATGAGAAAATAAAATTGAGTGTAAAAAATAATTTTTAGGAATTTTTTAGAGTTATAACCAGATAAATATGAATTATGAACATATAATAAAATAAGTAATAAATAATATAATAAAATAAATATATAAATATAATAAATATAATCAAGAAAATAAAATTATTATAAATAATATAAATAAATATGATAAATATATATTAATTAAATAAATGAGTATGTGGAATAAATAAAATAAATAAATAAATAAAAAGTTTTTTTTTTTTTAGAAATTAATTATAATTGTTTTGTTATTATAAAGAAGGGAAAAAAAAAAGGAAATTAAATGATGTATAATATATATATATATATATATATATATATATATATATATATATATATATATATATATATATATATATATATATATATAAATAAAATAAAACATGTTATATAATTAAAAATTAAAAAAAAAAAAGTGGAAAACTTAGCTGGGATCGTGTGTGTCGCTCGCATGAGGTTCATGGTGCGCCTGCAGCCTTGGGCACGTTGGATCAATCTGGAGATGGAATGGATGGCCGGGATGATGAAGGAACATTGTACCACGTGTGTCTTAATGCGCCAGATTCTTGAAGTTTTGAAACATTCTCGCGCGCGCTTTTGGGCCAACCAGATGATGACACGCAGTCATCTTCTTCCCCCAACCGTCGTTTTAGCCCTGGTTCAGGCTTTTACCGACGGAAGTCTCCGTAGCCATAGCCCTGTGTGTTACGAATGCAAGCAAACAGACATAGAAATTCTTCGCGAGGTCACCCATGGGTTCGTCAGGGCCTCACGAATGCGAACATAGCTTCAATTTGGCTTAAGAGTTCCTGTAACAAGAAACCCTAAAACGAAACCCTAATCTCCTCTGTTAATAGGAGGCAAATCTGGGGGTGTTGATTGCGTGCAAATGTCCAGGCACCTTCAGTGATCCTCAAGGAAGGTATAGCAAGACTCAGAATCGGTTGAATCGCCCCCAATCTTCAAAATCGAATTTGAGTTTTTTGGTTTCTTCAAGCTCGGGTTTATGGTTCTTGAGGCAGAATTTTCGTCCCCTAGGGCTTGCTATGAGTTGTGTTTATATAAGAGAGTAATCTAGGTTAACAAAACAAGAACAAATCCTTTTAAATCTTTGATTGCTTGTTTGAGAAATTTGATTGGAAATAAGTTATGAAACTTTCTAAAATTGTCCAATATTGATTCAATCTCCTTCAATTCTTTCTTGCACGAAATTGGATTGGTTTTGGAATATATTTGATGATTAAAAAAGCTCCAAATCATATCTTTTGTAAAATATTTGATTTTCTTTTGATTCATATGATTTTAATTCTTTTTAATTGGAATAAAAAATCAAAATAAATCACATAAATCATATATTTTCGTGGGAAAAGAGATTTTGGGCTTTGGATAGCTTGTGGATAAGGATTGAATCAAAATCTCTTGGGCCCATTTGCAAAAATAGTTCAATTCTTTCACATTTTCCCTCCAAAATAATCCAACTTTGACAAGGCCTATCTCTCTCAGTTTTTGAGGTATGGAAGTGTTCTAAGGCTTTTTAGAAACCTTAGAGAGTCCTCTAACCAATGTCTTTGGTCTCATATCAAAATTCTTTTCCATGCTCCTTGTGGGTCCTTTTGAAAAAAGTGACTTTTTGTTGATTTTTGAAAATGACCTATAATGTTTTAGTCCATATCTCTCAAATGAAGCATTTTTAGACTTGGCATGTGAGAGACAAAATTGTAGAGAATCAAATTTCATTCAAAATAAGCTTTGGATGGAAAATTTCTGATGTTCCATGTGAGAGTTATGGCTGGTCAAAGTTCAGTTGACTTTTCCTATACAAAACCCTAATTTAGAAACTTTTTGATTTGTTGATTTTTGATCTTTCCTTGATGAACCATGATCAAATCTTGATCAAATGGTGAATGATACTTCAAAATGAGGATCTTGACAAAAAAATCAGGAGTTTTGACTTTACTTTGACCACAGTTGACTTTTTAGGTCAACCAGTCGACTGTTGACTTTCTGAATTTTTGAGTGGCCAAAACTTTGAGATAGGCCTTGATGCTTGTCATAGAGGTACTGCAGAATATATTGAGCCATGTTAGATGCTTTGGAGCCATTGATTCACTGATTTTCCTTTGAATAAGTCAAACCCTAGTTTTAGAGCCTTGCATAGGAGAGTGTGTTCTGGAGCTTTGTGTATTGATTTGAATTTGTATAAGAGAAATTGTATGGGCAAATTTTGGGGTATGAGAGCTGCCCCTGTTCAATTATCTTAAACCTGAAGATGTAGAGTGGTTTGTATGCCAGTCGGTATCTGAAGGTGGAAGATGATTGAACACTAGAATACCAAGAAATTTGCCCTTGCTGAAGTAGGGACCTTTGTCAGAGATGGGCTTGAAGATGCCATCCAGGTGTATGACGGGGATGGGCTTGAAGATGCCATCCAGTAAATCATGCATTCGATCATGTTTGGAGTGTTTTGAGAGGTAGTTGTTTGAGTGTTGATCGGGTCATTACTGTTCGTAGTAAATGAATTAGATCTTTGAGAGTTAATCGTGTCTACATCGTTCGTGATGATAGAATTAGCTCTCTTGTCGTGTCAGCACCGTTTGTAGTAACTGAATTAGACTTTAGAAGCAGTTGATCGTGTCCACACCGTTCGTGATGATGGAATTATATCTCTGAGATTTGATCGTGTCAGCACCGTTCGTAGTAACCGAATTAGATCTTGGGGAGATAATCGTGTCTATATCGTTCGTGATGATAGAATTAGATTCTCTTGTCGTGTCAGCACTGTTCGTAGTAACTGAATTAGACTGGGAAAGTCAGTGATCGTGTCTACACCGTTCGTGATGATAGAATTAGATCTCTGGGAGTTGACCGTGTCAGTACCGTTCGTAGTAACCGAATTAGATCTTTTATCGTGTCAGTACCGTTTGTAGTAGCTGAATTAGACTTAGTTGGTCATTGATCGTGTCTACACCGTTCGTGATGATAGAATTAGATCTCTGAGTGTTGACCGTGTCAGTACCGTTCGTAGTAACTGAATTAGATCTTTGAAAATGACCGTGTCATTACCGTTCGTGGTAAATGAATTAGATCTTCGAGCGTTGACCGTGTCAGTACCATTCGTAGTAGCTGAATTAGATCTTGGAAAGTTGGAGATTTCGTTCATTTGTCTGTACCTGTATCCTGCAATAGGTATAGTTAGTCTTTATGCAATGTCATGATGCATGTATTATGTAATGAATCCCTCAAAATAAATGAGAAACTTTGTATGTTATGGATGAGTTCATTATGAGGTAATGTATGCAATGTATGAATATGTTTATGACATATGATATGTGAACATGATTTATGTTTTCTTGATTGAGAAAATAAATCTCTATGTCTTTGTGATTTTGATGTCTGATCTTATTTGAAGATGCTCAGCTGGGAATGTATGATTCTTGCTTGGGGATCATCAGTAACTTGATGGACCCTGATTGGGGACAGAAGTATTAGTAACCCATGTTGGAGAAGATCAAAGTGTTGGAGAACCAGCAGCGTTGAAGATGTAAACTTTGTTGGGGAGCCATGTCTTTGTCGAGAGCGTTTGAAGATATCTTCTTAATGATTACTCTGTGGGGATATGATCTTGTGAACCCGACTCTGTGGGGTGACATGGGTGTCTTGAAAGTTGCCCCCAGTACTATAGTAACTACCACTGCTGGACTTGATTAGGACATGTCACTGGGTATTGATCCAGATGTCAAACTGGACTTGTAGAGATTTGCCCCTACTAGTAGGAACTTTGGAAATATTCGCCTCGCGAGGACTTTGTGAGATGTGCACTATGGGCGACATGCCCCTAGTACTTAGTATGATGCCCCTGATTGTTTTGGCATCCTTGAGAGATTCTCGGAATCTTGACTTGATTGCCCCAGATTGATCGGGAAAAATGTGCCATGCCCCTTGTATACGTAGGAGACATTGCTTCTTGGAGTAATCTGTGTTGGTCGGGATAACTTTGAGTCATTAGCCATACCCTATGCAAATTCATTCTGATGCTAACATTTGAAATTATGTAGCAGAATTTGTTTAATAATGAATTCTTGAGATGCAATGCATACATTTGTCTTGAGTTTTCGAAAAATATTAAAACAGAAGATGTAAAAGCGTGATATTTGTAAAAATATGATGTTTGTAAAAAATGAAATACCAACTCAGCATTTGTGGTAAACCTTAAGGAGTCGGGATACCTTTGTTGTGACAATATGCTTTCGAACTAACCATGCTTCAGTTAGGACTTTCAAGGGTTGTAGCGTGGCTTGGTTCACGGTTTAAGAAACAATGGATAAAGGCTCAAAATTTGATTGTACCCACCCCTCTTCGTGATGATCTTCAGTCCTAAGCTCAATTAATTCAACTTATGCATTCAGGTTCCAAGAGCCTTTTGGATTTGCACCTTTGATAATGATGATGGTTCACAAGCAAAGAGAACTTTTGAGATGGCAGTCACTTCTTCCTTTTGGTAGTCACAACATTGTGTTGTTCAGGAATTTATTGACTTCTTTTTTTCATCTTTTTGATATCCCTAACTTTTGCCTGAACTGTCTATTTTGAGCTTACAATCAGCGGGATGCCTTGATTTTTGCCTAAGTCATCTTTTTGATTTTGACTTAGCAGGCTTTTCTTTGTATATATGTTTTTTCATTCATTTTTTTCATTTTTTTTTTAAAGATATTGACTGCCTTGCTTAATGATTGATGAACCATCACTGGCTTTTGATTGACATCTCTAACACTTCTTTGATGTGTGCGGATGAACGCTTGTGACTGAAACCTTTGTTGAAAGGTGTACTGAATGATTCTCTTAAAATAGAATGCACAACCAAATTAACTGAGAACTACCCTGCCCCAGGTTATGATCAAGGGTTTTAATTAGTACTTGAAAGAAACTTCTACTCCTTAGGCTCAAAAGGGGTTGACGAGGGATTAACATCCTTATATCTCCATTGTTTAGGAATTGAAACAATGCCTGTACATCGTCAGCATAGTCCGCTCAAAAGCATACTGTATGAGGTTGCGGTATCGTTTTCGTCATCCTCCCTCAAAAGGTACATAACTTTAGCAGGAGTTGAGTATCAAAAAAACATATGCAAAATAAAGACATAATTTAATATGAGTGATAACGAAATAATTTATTCAAGACAATCATATGCAATGCACTGATGATGATTATTAAAACAGATAATGTCTATCATAATTTGAATGTTTAAACAAACATAATAGAAATTGCAAATGAAAGTAAATCTAAAGATCTAAAGTTCATCCACTATGACATTAATCAGTCTTGTCGTGATTGTGCATGGGAGAAGTGATCACTACAGGAGTCTTGGGATGAGGGAATTCAAGTTCACCGGCATCGATCATATCTTGAATCTTGTTCCTCAATGTCCAGCAATTGTCGGTGTCATGTCCAGGACTATTAGAGTGATATGCGCACCTTGCATTAGGATTATAACGAGAAGAAGAAGTACTAGGGTTCCTCGGAGGGTCCTTCAAAGTAATCAACTTTGACTTCAACAAGTGTCGTAATGCCTGAGCCAACGTCATATTGATCTTTGTGAACTGACGCCTAGGTGCATCTGACTTGCTTCTTTGTTGTGGAACTGGTGTAGAGATCAGAATTGTCCCCACAGATTGGTTGGGTTCATTGCGACCTTTCCGATTGTACCCAGCATTAGCCATATGAGGTTCCTCAGGTGAGTTGAAGTCAATAATCTTGTCATCAATGAGGTCTTGGATCTTGTGTTTCAACGGTCCACAATTCTCTGTATCATGACCAGGACTATTCGAATGATAAGCACATCTCGCATGATACTTATACCCAGGAGCAGGATTAGTAGGAAATGAATATGGAGGCAATAGAGTTATCAATTTCTGATTGAGCAGTTGTTGCAGAGCTTGAGACAGTGGCATGGGTAACGGAGTGAATGACCGCTTAGGTTTGGATTTCCATTTATCTTGCACACCTTGCTCCCTTTGTTGGTCCTTCTCCTTCTCGGCCAGAAGTGTCTTTAATTCTTCTTGCCCCTTGGCCAAGTGAAAGATTATTTTCTGGAACTGGTTATTCTGAGCCTGAAGATTTTTGATAGATTGTTCGAGATCCATTTCCTTGCTGAAATAAACAGCGGGAAAATGAGGCATTTGTTTTTGTGAAACTTGTGATGCGATGTTTATGAATGATATGGTTATGCATATGCAATGTTTTCGAGGACCTTGGAATTCAGATTTGTTTAAAACAAAACAGAAGAAACTTTATTAATAATACTTAAGGGAAAGAAATTGCAATTTGTTTTATTAGTATCTTTTACAATAGTGAAAGTATAAAACTAAAAATAAAACTAGGAATAAAGTAATAAAAACAAAAGTCTTCAAGTCTCCCATGGACGCTTCCTTTTTGAACCGATGAAGTTGTTGATGCCTTGCTCCGCTTGAAGCAGTTTTGTGAGCTCTAATACTTTCTTTTCTTTAGCGCGAAACTGAGCTTCAAAAGTGTCTCTTTCTTCCTTTAATTGAATCCAAGATCTCTTTAATTCTTCGATGTCAGTTGGCATGTCTGGATGAGCAATAACTTGAGGAACTTTTTCCTCGCAATCAGGCTCCACTATCACAGGTAGGACATATGGATAAGGCATGATGAGACGTTGAGCACGAGTGCGCACCCATCTAAGATAAGGCCCCAAAGGAATGGAGTTTCTTTGCCCCAAGCTCTTGCTATCAATTCTGTTCACCATATCCCATGCTCGTATAAACTTCCGGCGGTGATCTTGAGTATCATCTTCATAATCAAACACAACCCCTTGTAAAAGCATCTGATGAGGACCATCTCTTCGAGCGTAACCAAACTGTCGTAAGGCCAAACAAGGATTATAAGTAATACCCCCTCGTATGCCAAGTAACGGCACATTAGGATATTGTCCACAGCGGTCGATGATGGAAAAACTCTCCTTGGATAAAGAAAGCCAACGGATATCGGAATGAGAAAGTGACATTATTCTTTTATGCCATTTCAGCCTTTGGTCGTTCCTCATTACTGAGCGAGGAAAGTGCGAAATAAACCACTTAGATAGCAAAGGTATGCAACACATAAGAGTCCCTCGTTTCTTCATAGTACGAGTGTGAAGAGAGTGTAGGATATCTCCAAGCAAGGTAGGAACTGGATTGCGTGTCAGAAATATCTTTATAGCGTGCACAGCAATGAATTGATCGGGATTAGGGAATAATACCAAACCATAAATGAGCAAAGCCAATACGTCTTCAAAGGCTTGATAACTCATGGACTTCAAAAACATGCGAGCTTTTCCGAATAAGAACTTAGCGAGGAATCCCTTGACTCCACTTCTGGTTTCCCAATGACCATCAATATCAGACTTCTTAAGATGTAAAGCGGGAGCGATAACTTCCAATTTTGGAATTTCTTCCAAACCAGTGAACGGAATCTGATCTCGGATGGGGAGTCCAAGTATGTCAGCAAACTCTTCCATAGTAGGTACCAACTGATAATCCGGGAAAGTAAAACAATGATGCTCGAGATCGAAGAATTGAAATAGTACACTCATCATTTCTTCGTCAAAACCTGAAGTAACTAAACTGGGCAAGAGACCATGCCTTTCAGAGAATCGGGAACCTCCAGGAATCTCTAATACCAACTCTTTCAGTTCGGAAGGTATCTTCACAAAGTTAACTCGAATGGTGTTTCTAGTCTCCATGACCTACAAAACAGAACAAAGATGAATTCTTTGGTCCTCGAATGGTTAGTCATGATGTGATGATGCTTATGATGTTTATGATGTCATGATGTCAAGTAGATAACAAACACAAACAAGTCACACAATTTTGCCTTAAGTTTAGGCTTGCATGTAGTCCAGAGGTGCGTACCCTCCCCCTGAAGTTTAGTCGGTTCAAACCTGTCCTATATAAAGATCGGGTTCTAGGGAGCTCATATCATTGACCTTTCTCGAAGGCGCTTATCTCAGTTCGGCAATCGAATCGCCAACCGAAAAGGTCCTGAAAGTCCAGTCCATATGAGTGTAGCTTCGAGTATCAACCAACTTCAGTCGGAACCAAAGCCAGCCATCTCGCTACTTTCTAATAGGCCAAAGTCAAGTTCGACTAAGGTTCTAAGGGCGAATTAGTGCTTAATGACACCACGCGGCAGCCAAGCATTTCCTCAGGTCGGATCCCAAGGAACACCAGGACAAACCAAGGTGTCACACTAACGATGGCCATCAGATCAACCACATCAGTATACGCTGTGCAGTCTCATTGATCTCATGCCATTTACCTAAGGTACTCAGATCCGGGTTAGGATCTTTCACACAGCAGAATACCCAAAACAGCCCTGCAAAATTAAAGCAAGCAAAACAAACAATAGAAAACATTTAAGTGATTCCTAAACTTTTAAGGTAACCCCTCTTTTATCGAAATTATCCCCAGCAGAGTCGCCAGTTCTGTAATACGGTGAACTGACTTTTTTTTATTGAAATGTTGCGGTTAAGCATGAGTCGCCACCGACTTTTATTTTATCCAAACAAATTCAGAAAGGCTAAAAGAAACAGAAAAAAACCTTTTAAAGAAATCTAAGTTCGGGGGGTAATTTATGCAAAGGGAAGGTGTAAGGCACCCTTTGCATCCATGGTTTTCCATGGGCTCTTAATTGCTTTGCTTGCTCGTTTTCAGAAAATGTAGATGAAAGAGGAAAAATGGACTTTAGCTCGTAAATGAGCGTAGCCAGCTTTTGAAGAATTTTGAGAAAAGAATATAGAAAATAGAGCATGGCAAGGCAATTAGGGGCAATTACCTTAAACTCAGATGATAGGTCTCTTTTTAGCCTTTCAGAATGAAAGGGTCAGTCCTTGCCATAAGAGGGCGGGAAGCCTTTCGTTTGGAGGTAGAAGGGTCATCGAATTATCATTCGCTCAAAGACTGACCCATGCCATAGAGAGGCAGGTAGTCTAAGGGGAAGGATCAGAATAGCCTTTCGTAGGCAACCAGAAGATACCTCAGCCTTTTCCGTAGGCAACTTCCGAGGGTCGAGGTCATGTTAGTGTATCGAAGGCAGCATCATTAGGGACCATGACCTTTAATCGAGGCAACATGGCTGAGGTATCCTCGTATTTGAGGGACTGGCTATTCTGCACAAAATACAAGGCAACAAGGTAACAGGCAACAAGGCAACAGGCAACAAGGCAACAGGCAACAAGGCAACAGAGAGGTTACCCAAAAGTGTGCGTTTGTGCATCAATCATGTGATTATATTCAAATATATTATCTTGTAAATTTAGTGATTCTATGTTCAATTCAAAGGTTGCACTCCCTAGGATTACTAACCACGCATTTAAATAATATAACCAAAACAAATATGGGGGAGGGAAATTGTAACCAGCGGATCCCTTAATAGGGTTTGACATAAGTAATAATAATTAAAGCATAAAATATTGAAGTTAGGTTTTAGGGTTTAGGGTTACCAACACTCGTAGCCTTGGCGGTCAACAAACCCTGAAAATTGAAAAGGAAAGAATAAACAGAAGAGAGTGAGTGTATTATTTGTTCAGAGGCAACTAGGGTTAACCCTAAAAAAAACATAACAATACAGAAAAAAGGGTAAAAGAAACTTAGCTTCGATTGATGAAGGTTGAGAATTGGAGGTAGATTGAAGCATTGACTCTGACCATCTGATAATTGAATAGAGAAATAAGAGGAAGTGAGTGTAGAGGGATTTCATTGACAGGGGCAATCAAACCCTAATTAAAACAAAATAATAGGCGAAAAATATTAAATAAGAAGAAATTAGAACTTAGCTTCGTTCTTTGACGTGGCACTCAGTCGGAAGGTATTTGTACAGCCAAACCTGGAAAGGCACAGAAAAAAGAAATATATTCAGTGTAGGGCAAACCCTAATTAGGATTCAAATTGAGTGTAATGATAAATTGATTTAATTAATTATTGGTCTCGCGACCTAATTAATTAAATCGGGATGAGAAAATAAAATTGAGTGTAAAAAATAATTTTTAGGAATTTTTTAGAGTTATAACCAGATAAATATGAATTATGAACATATAATAAAATAAGTAATAAATAATATAATAAAATAAATATATAAATATAATAAATATAATCAAGAAAATAAAATTATTATAAATAATATAAATAAATATGATAAATATATATTAATTAAATAAATGAGTATGTGGAATAAATAAAATAAATAAATAAATAAAAAGTTTTTTTTTTTAGAAATTAATTATAATTGTTTTGTTATTATAAAGAAGGGAAAAAAAAAGGAAATTAAATGATGTATAATATATATATATATATATATATATATATATATATATATATATATATATATATATATATATATATATAAATAAATAAAACATGTTATATAATTAAAAATTAAAAAAAAAAAGTGGAAAACTTAGCTGGGATCGTGTGTGTCGCTCGCATGAGGTTCATGGTGCGCCTGCAGCCTTGGGCACGTTGGATCAATCTGGAGATGGAATGGATGGCCGGGATGATGAAGGAACATTGTACCACGTGTGTCTTAATGCGCCAGATTCTTGAAGTTTTGAAACATTCTCGCGCGCGCTTTTGGGCCAACCAGATGATGACACGCAGTCATCTTCTTCCCCCAACCGTCGTTTTAGCCCTGGTTCAGGCTTTTACCGACGGAAGTCTCCGTAGCCATAGCCCTGTGTGTTACGAATGCAAGCAAACAGACATAGAAATTCTTCGCGAGGTCACCCATGGGTTCGTCAGGGCCTCACGAATGCGAACATAGCTTCAATTTGGCTTAAGAGTTCCTGTAACAAGAAACCCTAAAACGAAACCCTAATCTCCTCTGTTAATAGGAGGCAAATCTGGGGGTGTTGATTGCGTGCAAATGTCCAGGCACCTTCAGTGATCCTCAAGGAAGGTATAGCAAGACTCAGAATCGGTTGAATCGCCCCCAATCTTCAAAATCGAATTTGAGTTTTTTGGTTTCTTCAAGCTCGGGTTTATGGTTCTTGAGGCAGAATTTTCGTCCCCTAGGGCTTGCTATGAGTTGTGTTTATATAAGAGAGTAATCTAGGTTAACAAAACAAGAACAAATCCTTTTAAATCTTTGATTGCTTGTTTGAGAAATTTGATTGGAAATAAGTTATGAAACTTTCTAAAATTGTCCAATATTGATTCAATCTCCTTCAATTCTTTCTTGCACGAAATTGGATTGGTTTTGGAATATATTTGATGATTAAAAAAGCTCCAAATCATATCTTTTGTAAAATATTTGATTTTCTTTTGATTCATATGATTTTAATTCTTTTTAATTGGAATAAAAAATCAAAATAAATCACATAAATCATATATTTTCGTGGGAAAAGAGATTTTGGGCTTTGGATAGCTTGTGGATAAGGATTGAATCAAAATCTCTTGGGCCCATTTGCAAAAATAGTTCAATTCTTTCACATTTTCCCTCCAAAATAATCCAACTTTGACAAGGCCTATCTCTCTCAGTTTTTGAGGTATGGAAGTGTTCTAAGGCTTTTTAGAAACCTTAGAGAGTCCTCTAACCAATGTCTTTGGTCTCATATCAAAATTCTTTTCCATGCTCCTTGTGGGTCCTTTTGAAAAAAGTGACTTTTTGTTGATTTTTGAAAATGACCTATAATGTTTTAGTCCATATCTCTCAAATGAAGCATTTTTAGACTTGGCATGTGAGAGACAAAATTGTAGAGAATCAAATTTCATTCAAAATAAGCTTTGGATGGAAAATTTCTGATGTTCCATGTGAGAGTTATGGCTGGTCAAAGTTCAGTTGACTTTTCCTATACAAAACCCTAATTTAGAAACTTTTTGATTTGTTGATTTTTGATCTTTCCTTGATGAACCATGATCAAATCTTGATCAAATGGTGAATGATACTTCAAAATGAGGATCTTGACAAAAAAATCAGGAGTTTTGACTTTACTTTGACCACAGTTGACTTTTTAGGTCAACCAGTCGACTGTTGACTTTCTGAATTTTTGAGTGGCCAAAACTTTGAGATAGGCCTTGATGCTTGTCATAGAGGTACTGCAGAATATATTGAGCCATGTTAGATGCTTTGGAGCCATTGATTCACTGATTTTCCTTTGAATAAGTCAAACCCTAGTTTTAGAGCCTTGCATAGGAGAGTGTGTTCTGGAGCTTTGTGTATTGATTTGAATTTGTATAAGAGAAATTGTATGGGCAAATTTTGGGGTATGACAGCTGCCCCTGTTCAATTATCTTAAACCTGAAGATGTAGAGTGGTTTGTATGCCAGTCGGTATCTGAAGGTGGAAGATGATTGAACACTAGAATACCAAGAAATTTGCCCTTGCTGAAGTAGGGACCTTTGTCAGAGATGGGCTTGAAGATGCCATCCAGGTGTATGACGGGGATGGGCTTGAAGATGCCATCCAGTAAATCATGCATTCGATCATGTTTGGAGTGTTTTGAGAGGTAGTTGTTTGAGTGTTGATCGGGTCATTACTGTTCGTAGTAAATGAATTAGATCTTTGAGAGTTAATCGTGTCTACATCGTTCGTGATGATAGAATTAGCTCTCTTGTCGTGTCAGCACCGTTTGTAGTAACTGAATTAGACTTTAGAAGCAGTTGATCGTGTCCACACCGTTCGTGATGATGGAATTATATCTCTGAGATTTGATCGTGTCAGCACCGTTCGTAGTAACCGAATTAGATCTTGGGGAGATAATCGTGTCTATATCGTTCGTGATGATAGAATTAGATTCTCTTGTCGTGTCAGCACTGTTCGTAGTAACTGAATTAGATTGGGAAAGTCAGTGATCGTGTCTACACCGTTCGTGATGATAGAATTAGATCTCTGGGAGTTGACCGTGTCAGTACCGTTCGTAGTAACCGAATTAGATCTTTTATCGTGTCAGTACCGTTTGTAGTAGCTGAATTAGACTTAGTTGGTCATTGATCGTGTCTACACCGTTCGTGATGATAGAATTAGATCTCTGAGTGTTGACCGTGTCAGTACCGTTCGTAGTAACTGAATTAGATCTTTGAAAATGACCGTGTCATTACCGTTCGTGGTAAATGAATTAGATCTTCGAGCGTTGACCGTGTCAGTACCATTCGTAGTAGCTGAATTAGATCTTGGAAAGTTGGAGATTTCGTTCATTTGTCTGTACCTGTATCCTGCAATAGGTATAGTTAGTCTTTATGCAATGTCATGATGCATGTATTATGTAATGAATCCCTCAAAATAAATGAGAAACTTTGTATGTTATGGATGAGTTCATTATGAGGTAATGTATGCAATGTATGAATATGTTTATGACATATGATATGTGAACATGATTTATGTTTTCTTGATTGAGAAAATAAATCTCTATGTCTTTGTGATTTTGATGTCTGATCTTATTTGAAGATGCTCAGCTGGGAATGTATGATTCTTGCTTGGGGATCATCAGTAACTTGATGGACCCTGATTGGGGACAGAAGTATTAGTAACCCATGTTGGAGAAGATCAAAGTGTTGGAGAACCAGCAGCGTTGAAGATGTAAACTTTGTTGGGGAGCCATGTCTTTGTCGAGAGCGTTTGAAGATATCTTCTTAATGATTACTCTGTGGGGATATGATCTTGTGAACCCGACTCTGTGGGGTGACATGGGTGTCTTGAAAGTTGCCCCCAGTACTATAGTAACTACCACTGCTGGACTTGATTAGGACATGTCACTGGGTATTGATCCAGATGTCAAACTGGACTTGTAGAGATTTGCCCCTACTAGTAGGAACTTTGGAAATATTCGCCTCGCGAGGACTTTGTGAGATGTGCACTATGGGCGACATGCCCCTAGTACTTAGTATGATGCCCCTGATTGTTTTGGCATCCTTGAGAGATTCTCGGAATCTTGACTTGATTGCCCCAGATTGATCGGGAAAAATGTGCCATGCCCCTTGTATACGTAGGAGACATTGCTTCTTGGAGTAATCTGTGTTGGTCGGGATAACTTTGAGTCATTAGCCATACCCTATGCAAATTCATTCTGATGCTAACATTTGAAATTATGTAGCAGAATTTGTTTAATAATGAATTCTTGAGATGCAATGCATACATTTGTCTTGAGTTTTCGAAAAATATTAAAACAGAAGATGTAAAAGCGTGATATTTGTAAAAATATGATGTTTGTAAAAAATGAAATACCAACTCAGCATTTGTGGTAAACCTTAAGGAGTCGGGATACCTTTGTTGTGACAATATGCTTTCGAACTAACCATGCTTCAGTTAGGACTTTCAAGGGTTGTAGCGTGGCTTGGTTCACGGTTTAAGAAACAATGGATAAAGGCTCAAAATTTGATTGTACCCACCCCTCTTCGTGATGATCTTCAGTCCTAAGCTCAATTAATTCAACTTATGCATTCAGGTTCCAAGAGCCTTTTGGATTTGCACCTTTGATAATGATGATGGTTCACAAGCAAAGAGAACTTTTGAGATGGCAGTCACTTCTTCCTTTTGGTAGTCACAACATTGTGTTGTTCAGGAATTTATTGACTTCTTTTTTTCATCTTTTTGATATCCCTAACTTTTGCCTGAACTGTCTATTTTGAGCTTACAATCAGCGGGATGCCTTGATTTTTGCCTAAGTCATCTTTTTGATTTTGACTTAGCAGGCTTTTCTTTGTATATATGTTTTTTCATTCATTTTTTTCATTTTTTTTTTTTGAAAGATATTGACTGCCTTGCTTAATGATTGATGAACCATCACTGGCTTTTGATTGACATCTCTAACACTTCTTTGATGTGTGCGGATGAACGCTTGTGACTGAAACCTTTGTTGAAAGGTGTACTGAATGATTCTCTTAAAATAGAATGCACAACCAAATTAACTGAGAACTACCCTGCCCCAGGTTATGATCAAGGGTTTTAATTAGTACTTGAAAGAAACTTCTACTCCTTAGGCTCAAAAGGGGTTGACGAGGGATTAACATCCTTATATCTCCATTGTTTAGGAATTGAAACAATGCCTGTACATCGTCAGCATAGTCCGCTCAAAAGCATACTGTATGAGGTTGCGGTATCGTTTTCGTCATCCTCCCTCAAAAGGTACATAACTTTAGCAGGAGTTGAGTATCAAAAAAACATATGCAAAATAAAGACATAATTTAATATGAGTGATAACGAAATAATTTATTCAAGACAATCATATGCAATGCACTGATGATGATTATTAAAACAGATAATGTCTATCATAATTTGAATGTTTAAACAAACATAATAGAAATTGCAAATGAAAGTAAATCTAAAGATCTAAAGTTCATCCACTATGACATTAATCAGTCTTGTCGTGATTGTGCATGGGAGAAGTGATCACTACAGGAGTCTTGGGATGAGGGAATTCAAGTTCACCGGCATCGATCATATCTTGAATCTTGTTCCTCAATGTCCAGCAATTGTCGGTGTCATGTCCAGGACTATTAGAGTGATATGCGCACCTTGCATTAGGATTATAACGAGAAGAAGAAGTACTAGGGTTCCTCGGAGGGTCCTTCAAAGTAATCAACTTTGACTTCAACAAGTGTCGTAATGCCTGAGCCAACGTCATATTGATCTTTGTGAACTGACGCCTAGGTGCATCTGACTTGCTTCTTTGTTGTGGAACTGGTGTAGAGATCAGAATTGTCCCCACAGATTGGTTGGGTTCATTGCGACCTTTCCGATTGTACCCAGCATTAGCCATATGAGGTTCCTCAGGTGAGTTGAAGTCAATAATCTTGTCATCAATGAGGTCTTGGATCTTGTGTTTCAACGGTCCACAATTCTCTGTATCATGACCAGGACTATTCGAATGATAAGCACATCTCGCATGATACTTATACCCAGGAGCAGGATTAGTAGGAAATGAATATGGAGGCAATAGAGTTATCAATTTCTGATTGAGCAGTTGTTGCAGAGCTTGAGACAGTGGCATGGGTAACGGAGTGAATGACCGCTTAGGTTTGGATTTCCATTTATCTTGCACACCTTGCTCCCTTTGTTGGTCCTTCTCCTTCTCGGCCAGAAGTGTCTTTAATTCTTCTTGCCCCTTGGCCAAGTGAAAGATTATTTTCTGGAACTGGTTATTCTGAGCCTGAAGATTTTTGATAGATTGTTCGAGATCCATTTCCTTGCTGAAATAAACAGCGGGAAAATGAGGCATTTGTTTTTGTGAAACTTGTGATGCGATGTTTATGAATGATATGGTTATGCATATGCAATGTTTTCGAGGACCTTGGAATTCAGATTTGTTTAAAACAAAACAGAAGAAACTTTATTAATAATACTTAAGGGAAAGAAATTGCAATTTGTTTTATTAGTATCTTTTACAATAGTGAAAGTATAAAACTAAAAATAAAACTAGGAATAAAGTAATAAAAACAAAAGTCTTCAAGTCTCCCATGGACGCTTCCTTTTTGAACCGATGAAGTTGTTGATGCCTTGCTCCGCTTGAAGCAGTTTTGTGAGCTCTAATACTTTCTTTTCTTTAGCGCGAAACTGAGCTTCAAAAGTGTCTCTTTCTTCCTTTAATTGAATCCAAGATCTCTTTAATTCTTCGATGTCAGTTGGCATGTCTGGATGAGCAATAACTTGAGGAACTTTTTCCTCGCAATCAGGCTCCACTATCACAGGTAGGACATATGGATAAGGCATGATGAGACGTTGAGCACGAGTGCGCACCCATCTAAGATAAGGCCCCAAAGGAATGGAGTTTCTTTGCCCCAAGCTCTTGCTATCAATTCTGTTCACCATATCCCATGCTCGTATAAACTTCCGGCGGTGATCTTGAGTATCATCTTCATAATCAAACACAACCCCTTGTAAAAGCATCTGATGAGGACCATCTCTTCGAGCGTAACCAAACTGTCGTAAGGCCAAACAAGGATTATAAGTAATACCCCCTCGTATGCCAAGTAACGGCACATTAGGATATTGTCCACAGCGGTCGATGATGGAAAAACTCTCCTTGGATAAAGAAAGCCAACGGATATCGGAATGAGAAAGTGACATTATTCTTTTATGCCATTTCAGCCTTTGGTCGTTCCTCATTACTGAGCGAGGAAAGTGCGAAATAAACCACTTAGATAGCAAAGGTATGCAACACATAAGAGTCCCTCGTTTCTTCATAGTACGAGTGTGAAGAGAGTGTAGGATATCTCCAAGCAAGGTAGGAACTGGATTGCGTGTCAGAAATATCTTTATAGCGTGCACAGCAATGAATTGATCGGGATTAGGGAATAATACCAAACCATAAATGAGCAAAGCCAATACGTCTTCAAAGGCTTGATAACTCATGGACTTCAAAAACATGCGAGCTTTTCCGAATAAGAACTTAGCGAGGAATCCCTTGACTCCACTTCTGGTTTCCCAATGACCATCAATATCAGACTTCTTAAGATGTAAAGCGGGAGCGATAACTTCCAATTTTGGAATTTCTTCCAAACCAGTGAACGGAATCTGATCTCGGATGGGGAGTCCAAGTATGTCAGCAAACTCTTCCATAGTAGGTACCAACTGATAATCCGGGAAAGTAAAACAATGATGCTCGAGATCGAAGAATTGAAATAGTACACTCATCATTTCTTCGTCAAAACCTGAAGTAACTAAACTGGGCAAGAGACCATGCCTTTCAGAGAATCGGGAACCTCCAGGAATCTCTAATACCAACTCTTTCAGTTCGGAAGGTATCTTCACAAAGTTAACTCGAATGGTGTTTCTAGTCTCCATGACCTACAAAACAGAACAAAGATGAATTCTTTGGTCCTCGAATGGTTAGTCATGATGTGATGATGCTTATGATGTTTATGATGTCATGATGTCAAGTAGATAACAAACACAAACAAGTCACACAATTTTGCCTTAAGTTTAGGCTTGCATGTAGTCCAGAGGTGCGTACCCTCCCCCTGAAGTTTAGTCGGTTCAAACCTGTCCTGTATAAAGATCGGGTTCTAGGGAGCTCATATCATTGACCTTTCTCGAAGGCGCTTATCTCAGTTCGGCAATCGAATCGCCAACCGAAAAGGTCCTGAAAGTCCAGTCCATATGAGTGTAGCTTCGAGTATCAACCAACTTCAGTCGGAACCAAAGCCAGCCATCTCGCTACTTTCTAATAGGCCAAAGTCAAGTTCGACTAAGGTTCTAAGGGCGAATTAGTGCTTAATGACACCACGCGGCAGCCAAGCATTTCCTCAGGTCGGATCCCAAGGAACACCAGGACAAACCAATGTGTCACACTAACGATGGCCATCAGATCAACCACATCAGTATACGCTGTGCAGTCTCATTGATCTCATGCCATTTACCTAAGGTACTCAGATCCGGGTTAGGATCTTTCACACAGCAGAATACCCAAAACAGCCCTGCAAAATTAAAGCAAGCAAAACAAACAATAGAAAACATTTAAGTGATTCCTAAACTTTTAAGGTAACCCCTCTTTTATCGAAATTATCCCCAGCAGAGTCGCCAGTTCTGTAATACGGTGAACTGACTTTTTTTTTATTGAAATGTTGCGGTTAAGCATGAGTCGCCACCGACTTTTATTTTATCCAAACAAATTCAGAAAGGCTAAAAGAAACAGAAAAAAACCTTTTAAAGAAATCTAAGTTCGGGGGGTAATTTATGCAAAGGGAAGGTGTAAGGCACCCTTTGCATCCATGGTTTTCCATGGGCTCTTAATTGCTTTGCTTGCTCGTTTTCAGAAAATGTAGATGAAAGAGGAAAAATGGACTTTAGCTCGTAAATGAGCGTAGCCAGCTTTTGAAGAATTTTGAGAAAAGAATATAGAAAATAGAGCATGGCAAGGCAATTAGGGGCAATTACCTTAAACTCAGATGATAGGTCTCTTTTTAGCCTTTCAGAATGAAAGGGTCAGTCCTTGCCATAAGAGGGCAGGAAGCCTTTCGTTTGGAGGTAGAAGGGTCATCGAATTATCATTCGCTCAAAGACTGACCCATGCCATAGAGAGGCAGGTAGTCTAAGGGGAAGGATCAGAATAGCCTTTCGTAGGCAACCAGAAGATACCTCAGCCTTTTCCGTAGGCAACTTCCGAGGGTCGAGGTCATGTTAGTGTATCGAAGGCAGCATCATTAGGGACCATGACCTTTAATCGAGGCAACATGGCTGAGGTATCCTCGTATTCGAGGGACTGGCTATTCTGCACAAAATACAAGGCAACAAGGTAACAGGCAACAAGGCAACAGGCAACAAGGCAACAGGCAACAAGGCAACAGAGAGGTTACCCAAAAGTGTGCGTTTGTGCATCAATCATGTGATTATATTCAAATATATTATCTTGTAAATTTAGTGATTCTATGTTCAATTCAAAGGTTGCACTCCCTAGGATTACTAACCACGCATTTAAATAATATAACCAAAACAGATATGGGGGAGGGAAATTGTAACCAGCGGATCCCTTAATAGGGTTTGACATAAGTAATAATAATTAAAGCATAAAATATTGAAGTTAGGTTTTAGGGTTTAGGGTTACCAACACTCGTAGCCTTGGCGGTCAATAAACCCTGAAAATTGAAAAGGAAAGAATAAACAGAAGAGAGTGAGTGTATTATTTGTTCAGAGGCAACTAGGGTTAACCCTAAAAAAAACATAACAATACAGAAAAAAGGGTAAAAGAAACTTAGCTTCGATTGATGAAGGTTGAGAATTGGAGGTAGATTGAAGCATTGACTCTGACCATCTGATAATTGAATAGAGAAATAAGAGGAAGTGAGTGTAGAGGGATTTCATTGACAGGGGCAATCAAACCCTAATTAAAACAAAATAATAGGCGAAAAATATTAAATAAGAAGAAATTAGAACTTAGCTTCGTTCTTTGACGTGGCACTCAGTCGGAAGGTATTTGTACAGCCAAACCTGGAAAGGCACAGAAAAAAGAAATATATTCAGTGTAGGGCAAACCCTAATTAGGATTCAAATTGAGTGTAATGATAAATTGATTTAATTAATTATTGGTCTCGCGATCTAATTAATTAAATCGGGATGAGAAAATAAAATTGAGTGTAAAAAATAATTTTTAGGAATTTTTTAGAGTTATAACCAGATAAATATGAATTATGAACATATAATAAAATAAGTAATAAATAATATAATAAAATAAATATATAAATATAATAAATATAATCAAGAAAATAAAATTATTATAAATAATATAAATAAATATGATAAATATATATTAATTAAATAAATGAGTATGTGGAATAAATAAAATAAATAAATAAATAAAAAGTTTTTTTTTTTTTTAGAAATTAATTATAATTGTTTTGTTATTATAAAGAAGGGAAAAAAAAGGAAATTAAATGATGTATAATATATATATATATATATATATATATATATATATATATATATATATATATATATATATAAATAAAATAAAACATGTTATATAATTAAAAATTAAAAAAAAAAGTGGAAAACTTAGCTGGGATCGTGTGTGTCGCTCGCATGAGGTTCATGGTGCGCCTGCAGCCTTGGGCACGTTGGATCAATCTGGAGATGGAATGGATGGCCGGGATGATGAAGGAACATTGTACCACGTGTGTCTTAATGCGCCAGATTCTTGAAGTTTTGAAACATTCTCGCGCGCGCTTTTGGGCCAACCAGATGATGACACGCAGTCATCTTCTTCCCCCAACCGTCGTTTTAGCCCTGGTTCAGGCTTTTACCGACGGAAGTCTCCGTAGCCATAGCCCTGTGTGTTACGAATGCAAGCAAACAGACATAGAAATTCTTCGCGAGGTCACCCATGGGTTCGTCAGGGCCTCACGAATGCGAACATAGCTTCAATTTGGCTTAAGAGTTCCTGTAACAAGAAACCCTAAAACGAAACCCTAATCTCCTCTGTTAATAGGAGGCAAATCTGGGGGTGTTGATTGCGTGCAAATGTCCAGGCACCTTCAGTGATCCTCAAGGAAGGTATAGCAAGACTCAGAATCGGTTGAATCGCCCCCAATCTTCAAAATCGAATTTGAGTTTTTTGGTTTCTTCAAGCTCGGGTTTATGGTTCTTGAGGCAGAATTTTCGTCCCCTAGGGCTTGCTATGAGTTGTGTTTATATAAGAGAGTAATCTAGGTTAACAAAACAAGAACAAATCCTTTTAAATCTTTGATTGCTTGTTTGAGAAATTTGATTGGAAATAAGTTATGAAACTTTCTAAAATTGTCCAATATTGATTCAATCTCCTTCAATTCTTTCTTGCACGAAATTGGATTGGTTTTGGAATATATTTGATGATTAAAAAAGCTCCAAATCATATCTTTTGTAAAATATTTGATTTTCTTTTGATTCATATGATTTTAATTCTTTTTAATTGGAATAAAAAATCAAAATAAATCACATAAATCATATATTTTCGTGGGAAAAGAGATTTTGGGCTTTGGATAGCTTGTGGATAAGGATTGAATCAAAATCTCTTGGGCCCATTTGCAAAAATAGTTCAATTCTTTCACATTTTCCCTCCAAAATAATCCAACTTTGACAAGGCCTATCTCTCTCAGTTTTTGAGGTATGGAAGTGTTCTAAGGCTTTTTAGAAACCTTAGAGAGTCCTCTAACCAATGTCTTTGGTCTCATATCAAAATTCTTTTCCATGCTCCTTGTGGGTCCTTTTGAAAAAAGTGACTTTTTGTTGATTTTTGAAAATGACCTATAATGTTTTAGTCCATATCTCTCAAATGAAGCATTTTTAGACTTGGCATGTGAGAGACAAAATTGTAGAGAATCAAATTTCATTCAAAATAAGCTTTGGATGGAAAATTTCTGATGTTCCATGTGAGAGTTATGGCTGGTCAAAGTTCAGTTGACTTTTCCTATACAAAACCCTAATTTAGAAACTTTTTGATTTGTTGATTTTTGATCTTTCCTTGATGAACCATGATCAAATCTTGATCAAATGGTGAATGATACTTCAAAATGAGGATCTTGACAAAAAATCAGGAGTTTTGACTTTAGTTTGACCACAGTTGACTTTTTAGGTCAACCAGTCGACTGTTGACTTTCTGAATTTTTGAGTGGCCAAAACTTTGAGATAGGCCTTGATGCTTGTCATAGAGGTACTGTAGAATATATTGAGCCATGTTAGATGCTTTGGAGCCATTGATTCACTGATTTTCCTTTGAATAAGTTAAACCCTAGTTTTAGAGCCTTGCATAGGAGAGTGTGTTCTGGAGCTTTGTGTATTGATTTGAATTTGTATAAGAGAAATTGTATGGGCAAATTTTGGGGTATGACAATGTCTTTAGATGATTTATATTTGAAAGTAAAATGTCTCATAGTAAACAATAATGACTCATGACATTGGCATAAAAGGGCAGTCCATATTCATATGGAACATTTAAATGAATTAGCCAAACATGATGTAGTCATTGGTTAACCCAAGATAAAGTTTGTCAAATATAACTTATGCAATCCGTGTTAAAAAGGAAAACAATCCAAACCAACTTTCAAGCCAAAGAATGTGGTATCAACAACAAGTCCACTTCAGTTGTCGCACATGCACTTGTTTGGTCCATGAAGAACGAGAATCTTCGGAGATAATGTATATGCCTTAGTTATTGTTAATGATTTTTTTGGATATTCTTGGACTTTGTTTCTTGTGCAAAAAAGTGATGCTTTAAAACCATTTAAGAAGTATGTAAATCAAATTCAAAATGAAAAACCATCAAAGATCACATCAATTAGAAGTGACCATGGTGGGGAGTTCCAAAATGCATCATTTGAATAATTTTGTGAAGAACGTGCTATCTTTCATAATTTTAAAGCACCAAAGACTCCAAAACAAAATAGAGTGGCAGAAAGAATGAATATACCCTTAGTATAACTTGCAAGAACAATGCTTAGCGATTGAAGTCTACCTAATTATTTTTAGGCAGATGCGTTTAGCACGACATGTTATGTAAGTAATCAGGTGATTATAAGACCAATTTTGAAAAAGACTCCATATGACATCTTCAAAGGAAGAGAGCCAAACATTGCCCACTTTCATATATTTGGATGCAATTGTTTTGTCATCAACAATTACAAATACAATCTCAGTAAGTTTGACTAGAAATTCGGCGAAGGTATATTGGTTACTCCCTCACTAGTAAAGCTTTTAGAATTTATAATAAACTAACTTTAACTATTGAAGAATCTATACATGTTTCCTTTGATGAATCTAACACCTCTAAGGAAGATATAGTTGTTTGTGATGATGATGATGACATTTTATAAATATCTTGGGATGAATTTACCAAAGATAACAATGTGAATCAACCGAAACACCAACAAGAAGTTTCACAACAAGAGACAAATCAAAGTGATCATCCTCAAGAATGGAGAACCTGTCGTGATCATCCAATTGACAAAGTAATTGGTGACATAATCAAAGGAGTTTCAACAAGACTTAATCTCAAATATTCTTGCTTGAATATGGTTTTTGTTTCTCAAATAGAACCCTCCAAAATTGATGAAGCCTTAAGAGATAATAAATAGATAATTGTTATGCAAAGGGAATTAAATCAATTTGAGAGAAATCAAGTTTGAGAACTTGTTCCTAGGCCAAATGATAAACATATCATAGGTACCATATGGGTGTTTAAGAACAAACTTGACGAGAATGGTATAATTGTTTGAAACAAGGTAATATTGGTGACTCAAGGTTATAATCAAGAAGGAATCAACAATGAAGAAACTTTTGCTCTGGTTGCAAGGTTAGAAGTTATTCGTTTATTACTTGTTTATGCATGTTCATTAAAATTCCATCTTTTTTAAATGGACGTCAAAAGCTCCTTTTTTTAATGGATACATCAATGAGGAAGTCTATTTCAAATAACCTAACGGTTTTGAAGACTTCAAGAATCCTTCACATGTCTTTAAGTTGAAGAAAGATCTTTATAGCTTAAAGCAAGCACCAAGAGCATGGAATGATAGACTTAGAAACTTTCTATGCAAAAGAGGATTTGAAAAGGGTAAAGTTGATAAAAACCTTATTTATTAAGAAAATCAAAGATAACACTTTATTGGTTCAAGTCTACATTGACGACATCATATTTGGATCAACAAAAAAAGATCTATGTGAATAATTTTCATTAATGATGCGAGGAGAATTTGAGATTTATATGATGGGTAAAATGAACTACTTTCTTGGACTACAAATTAAGAAATTAAAGAATGTCATCTTCATCAGCCAATCCAAGTATTGCAAAGAATTTTTGAAAAGGTTTGATATGGACAATTGTAAATATATGGCTACTCCAATGGATTCTGGAACATATGTAGATCAAGATGAATTCAGTGTTTCAATTGATATCCCAAAATCTTAAGATGATTGGTTCATTACTATATTTGATTGCAAGCCGTCGTGACATTGTGTGTAGTGTTTGTCTTTGCGCATGCTTTCAAGCTAATCCAAAGGAATCTCATTTCACCTCCATAAAAGGGTCATAAGGTATCTCAAAGGAACAACAAATATCGGCTTATGGTATCCAAAAGGTAGTATATGTGATTTAGTTTGTTATTTTGACTCGGATTATCCAGATTGTAAAACTGGTCACAAAAGCACAAGTGGTACATGTCATATCCTAGGAAATGCATTAATATCATGGTCTTGTAAGAAATAAGCATGTGTTGCTCTTAGCACGACTGAAGCAGAAAATATCGCAGCAGGAAGTTGTTGTGCTCAAATTCTATGGCTCAAGGAACAACTACGTGATTATGGGCTCAATCTTGGATGTGTTCCTTTATGATGTGATAACACAAGTGCAATCAACATAACAAAGAATCTGGTCATGTACTCTCGAAGTAAACACATAGACATCCAAAATCATTTTCTTTGTAATCATGTACTTAAAGGAGATGTGGAAGTAACATTTGTGGATACTCATAATGAATTGGCAAACATTTTTAAAAACCTCTTTCTAAAGAACCATTCTTCAAGATTCAGAGAGAACTTGGAATTTTGAACGAACACGACATCTAAAAGATCCATCAATACCACCTATGATATTACATGAAGTATTCCAAGGTACACGAAATTTTCATTATAATTTGTCAATCATATCACTATATGAAATTATGTATGTTTATTTGTGATAATTATTTCCTTCTTGACTTATATGGTATCATTCATTTAAAATAAAATATTTTATATGTTTCCATAGATTATGGTTTATAAGTTATGGTCCATGATTTCTATATTGTTACCTTTACTTTCATCTTTTTTTTTCCTTCTTTTTGATAATGCCAAAGGGGGAGGAGAAAAGTATATTATTATATATGCTTGTACGCTTTGGTTTTCTTTTTTATTCACTAACTTTTATAGGAAATAAAACACGAAATAGATATCAAGTTTAGCGGGAGATTTTCAAGCATATGGTTATAAGAGTAAGGAGGAGTTTTTGTGAAATCGAGTATTTATAAAAATATCAATATTATGATTCTCAATTTTCATGGTTGTCGTCATCAAAAAGATGGAGAATGTGAAGAAAAGTTTTCAACATGTTTTAATGAATACAAACTAAACACTACCTTATCAAAGAAGGGGAAAAAGATCTATGAAGATATGACTTGGTTCACAAGATTTGGTTCATCATATTAGGTATATGAACTCCGTATCGTATACATTGTTTAGTGCTTAAAATATTTTGTATCATGCATTGGAAAATTAATTTTTCATGTTTAAACCATGTTAAATCACTTTCAAATATAGTATATTGACTTGGATAAATCAATAGATGTTGCATAAGGTTAGTTCAAATACTTAGACAATTTTTCAATTTTTCAAACAATTTATTTTTGGTAAATTGTGGCATTTTAAACCGTCGTAACAACATCTAAAAACTCCCACAATTCGTACCGATCTGAAACAGTATTTAAATGTGAAATTAGAAAAACATTGTGAACTTGTTAAATTAGGTTATTGTTTAAACCGACTTAAAAAGTCATGTACATAATTCAAAATTATGTCTTTTCATAAACCATTGTCATTCTAAACTATTGCAAACCTTCATAAAAATGTCTTAAACTTTTGCATTAATTCATAGAGGTTTCTTAGGATGTATTTAAGGCCAAACACCTTAGTTTTCATAACACCTCTTTCAATCAAAATTCTATAAAAATCTCTACATATTTTTCATTACAAATTTCCATACTTAGATTCTTTTTGAGAAAATTTTCATATCCTTCTAAAAGCATCATTGAGCACTTATAGAGTTTATGATATTGATATTTCATATTTGAAAGAGAAGAAGACTTTGGTCCTTTGGTTATGTCTTGTCCATTATACAAACTTTATTTTTATACAAATTATTGTTGTGTTACAAATTCCTAAGTATCAAGGATTGTTTGATATTAGGTGTGTTTACTTGTCATCCAGGATTGTTGGAGACAAGGTTACAAGAAAATGGATGATTATTTTCTTTTCCTTTGAAACAAGTTTCAAGAGGATTGTCTTTGATAACTTGTTCTTCTAACAATAATAAAATTCCTTACATGTGGTAAGGGGACTAGACATAATCTCGGATTGGAAGGGGAACTAGGATAATTTATTGGTGTTCCTTACTTTCTGCAGTTTACCGTTTTCATCGCCTAACATAATTAGAAAAGATATAACCAATATTCATAAAAACCGGATGTAGTTTTTTAAGTCCTAAGTCACCCCATCTTAGGCACACTCCGCACTTACAAAAGATGTTCTCGAAGTGATAAAGAATTGGGTGAATCCCCTTGTCAAAGGTGCAACGAATGCACAACGAGTAACACATAAGGAAGAGAAGAAGAAAGATTTTAAAGCGATGATAGTGATCCATCAATGTATGGATAGTGATAAGTTCAAAAAGGTTGGTGATTGCGAATCGTCGAAGAAAGCGTGAGAATTCTTGAAAAAGGAATATGTTGGAGTTGATAAAGCAAAGGTTGTGAGGTTACAAACTCACAAAGGCCAGCTTGAATTGATTCAAATGGAGGAAAAGTAGACAATCAACGATTACATGACACAAATTTCTCGATTGGTGAACCAAGTCTAGGCATGTGTTTTTTTAGTAGAATGTTGTATTGAAGATCTTGCATACTTTGACGGAAATATTTGACCTTAATAAGGAGTTAACAATAATATAATATGATGAATTTTCAGCCTAATTAGTAATAATTGTAAAATAAAAGAGAAGATGATTAAATATAAAATTCATTAATTAATAAGTAAAAACTACATCACATAGTCCTAAAGGACCGAAAGTGTCTTATTCACAAAACTCCTAAACCTAAAAAAATAATAAATCCCAAAAACTAAAAGAGATACCATTTTTTATCATATAATATTAAATGCTCTTTAACAATTTTTTTTAAAATAAGCTAATTAAAAATTGACAGATTCATAAATCATCAAATATAACTAGTTTATTTGTTGTGCATTGCATCCTTCACAGCATCAGTTGCTCCTTGTGCCTTTGCCTGCATTTGTTGACCAGTCTACACATAATAACAAAAAAAATATAATTAATAACATTTTTACATTCAATTCCTAAATTAAAGATGATAGATTCTATTTTATACAATATTATTAATTTTGAAATTAAGTCAAATTTTGTTACCTCTTGCATTGATTCCTTGGCAGATTGAGCAGTGTTGCTAGCTTTGTCCATCATGTTGCTAGCCTTCTCCTATTATCAACACAAAAATACATAAAATCAATATGTTAATATACAAAATTAAGAAAAATAATTAGCTTTAAATTTATTAAGAAATCAAATTAATAGATTTGCGAATCTTAGTAAAATAGATATTGTTAATTTGGATGTTAACACCAAGATTCAAATCCTAATTTTCAAGGTTCTATGGGTGAATTTCTAGTGTGGTTATTATTATTAATTTTTTTCTTGAAAAAATATCAAATTAAAGAGAATATATGAAAGAAGAGTATGAAAACCTGAGTTTGGCCCTTAGCCTGTCCAGCATTGTAGCTTGCCTTGTTGGAATCCATTTCCTTTGAATATGAAAGTGATTAACCGAATGAATTGAAGATTATAAGAAATAATTGAAGTGAAGATTGATGTTGTGATTGAGTTGATGATTAATGTTAAGATTGAATTATTTATATAGAGAAATTTTCCCTTAGATATTGCACTAGTTGCGCTTCATCTAACATTTTATTTGTGGTAGTGTTGTGCTATTTTTAAGGAGTGCGGAAAAAAAACTTCATTTACTATTTTAAGGTGCTTAGTGTTTGGTGACACTTTATCTACGACTTATACTCTGTATTAGGCATTTTTATTTTTATTTTGGATGAGTCATGTAAAAATGACATGTGTGTGGTCAGGCCCGGCCCTGTGCCTGTGCAAACAGTGCCACAACACAGGGCCTCACATGTACAAGGGCCTCAAAATAATATATTTGTTGCAATATTATCTAATGCACTTGAATTAGTTACTATTGTTCTAAGACAACTCATCATTTCAAAATAATGTCCATTCATTATTTGTTTCAATGGTTTAATTCTAGTATTAAAAATCGTTTTATGATTTCGTTTTTGTACACGTTTTAAATTTTTTCCAATTTATCACTGCAGTATTTTATTCATTGAAAGCATATCAAGAAAGCATTTAATATATTCAATTTATTTAATAGTGTAATCATTTTTTTAGAGAAAAATGGGTGATACATTTACGGTGTAATTTTACATTGTCACTATTTTATTTTAAAAGAAATGTTAATGACATGGCAAATGGATGATTTTTTATTGAATGACCGTTTAAAACTATTTCGAATAATACATATCCATTAAACCATTTTTTTTAAATAAAAGATTGTATATTATTATTTTATACGCTTATTTTATTTTTAGTTAAATTATTATAATTAAATAATAATAAATTAAATTATTAAAGGTGAATAAGTGAGATCTGACAGATTATTAAATTGTAAAAAAATAAAAAATTAAAGGTGAATAAGTTGTCGCGAGTTTAAATTCACACTATATTTGATGTCCCTATATTACTATCAATTAAGTTGGTTTAATTTTTTATTATATCATTTACTAATAAAAATTTTAAATCTAATATTTAATAAAAATTATAACAGGGCCTGCAATTTGTTTGGGCCGGCCCTGTGTGTGGTGAGTGTCTAATAGGGGTATATCATGGTTGTTTTAAAATTTGTTATGGAGTAAATGTGAACTAGAACAAATTTAAGTGTGTAAAAGTATTAATTACTTATGGATCATACTAAAAAGCTTCTTAAAGACACTGGTTAAAAAAGAGAACGAAAACGCATAAGCTTTGCATTGAAAATTATAAACTTTAACTTTAAAATAATTAAATACATAATATATTAACTCAAAAATTCAATATTTGTTTCTTTAAGAAGTGCTCTAGTGGTAGTCTTCATCATTTTTTTTATTTTCTTATTTATACTAAAATCGTGATTTAATTATAAATAATATTGGTGTAATTCAAAAGCACTTGAATAAAATGATAATAGTTTTTTCACGGTTTAATTAGATTTCATGCATACAAATTCAAAGATGATAACGCACAATGTTAAATTTTGAGATAAATTTTTATTCTCCATGGTAATTCTTCCCGACTCCAAGAATTATTATATGCGATTGCACCCAAATATTGTAAAAATAAAGATAAAAATAAATAGATTAAAGTTAACTTTATAGAAATATAGGCTACTCAAAAATTAATTTGTCTTAACCCTCTACTTTGGAAAAAGATTGAGAATTAGATTCAAATTCAAATATTGACTATAATACAACATACTAATAATTAACATAGCACATTTTATTTCAAGTTTGTTAAAGTTTGTGGATGTGCTCATTATTCTTAGATAAGGTCATATATTCCTCTCACAAGTTTGACATCTATTCTAAGGAGTGTATCTCAAGGGTTAAAAGTATTTTGCAAACAATGGTAGTACATGTATCTTAAAGGATGTTTATTCAATGAGATTAATTTTTTTTACCCTTACTTTTCTTATATACTCGTATTTTGGACACAATAAGAAAATATGGGATTGTGAAACGTTGATTACATCCCACATTTTTCCTCACTTAACTTGAACTTACATCTCACAAAATTTATTTCAAAGGTTCCAGATGGAGGGCTACCATGGGTAACGAGTACATTGGATGCAAGTGGATTTTCATAATCAAGCAAAATCTTGATGGGTCCCTAAATAAGTGCATAACTAGAATTGATGCCAAAGGATTTCACCAATGACTTGGATTTGATTTCACTATTCTCTCATGTGGTCAAACAAGTCAATATTTGTATTCTTCTTACTCTAGACATATTTATAAAGTGGCATATCACTCAATTAGCTATTAACAACTTCTTTCTCAATGACATTCTTGAAGAAGAAATCTATATGAATAAACCCTTAGATTTTGAACACTTAGATAAAAAAAACAAGTGTGCAAACTGAACCCTTATGATTTAAATAAAAAAACAAGTGTGCAAACCCAAGAAAAACTCAAGTTCAAAACTCAAATAAAAAACAAATCATGGTGTAATTCAAAAACTTCAAAGAAAATACACATTCTAAACTTTAAGGAGTATGATAATATTGAGTAATATAATATAAAATTCAAAATGAACAAGAGATAACATTCAACTAAATAGTGCATCAAAAGTGATAGAATCTTTCCATAAATAAAAATAAAGTGTTCTTAATCACTAAGTGTTTAGGTTAATATTGTTTACACTCAAAGCACATCATGATAATTAACACTACCATAAGTTTGACAAACCTCTAACATCCACACTTGAAACACATGCATATATAGATCAAAAGGTTTTTGATAAAATTTTAATGGAAATTTCTTTGGCTACCTCCCAACCTTCTAGTCCACCTCTGGTGAAAAACTCAAACTACCCCTGACTTCGGAAATGCATTTCCGAAATGCAAGAAAAAGGTGTTTTCGAAGATGCATCTCCGAAAGCGCTTTTTTATTTGAAAAAAATGTCTTATTTCGGAAGTTCATTTCCGAAAACAGCATTTCGGAAGTTCATTTCCGAAATACTGCGCGTTTTGCAGATTAAGCAAAGAGATTTTTCTGCAAACCACTTCCAAGCTACATCAAAGACTCCATCTACTTGCTCTACTACATTCAAAAGTCCTCCAATTTATTCAATCGGTAAGCATTTTGATTTTAAGATCTATGATTAAAATTTATATTAGGGTGTTTACAAATAGCAAAAAATGTATTAGGTTAGGTTTGTACTGATATTTAGGATGTTTAGAATGTGTAGACATAGGTTTGATTTAGGATTTTGGGGTCTGCCATTGGAGGTTGCAGAGAACTTCTGCGCAGGGGTGTTTCGGAAGTTCATTTCCGAAAACACCTCCATTCCCAGTTTCAGAAATGAACTTCCGAATTGTATCAGAAGTGCAATTTTTTTAGTTTTTTCTGTTGTCTTGCATATTAATCGATTTCAATTGTTTACAGGAACATGTCAGGCAACCAACCAGCACGCATCATACAGGGTAGAGAGACCCAGACTGCGTCGGCAAGACGCGAGCAGGCGGCGGCGCAGCTGGCGTCGACACAGGGACGGGGGCAGGGCCGGGGACGACGTGTGCGAGTTCCCATGGAGATGGGCGAGGGTACCTCTACATCTGGATCTAGGAGTAGGCTGGCTCGGGTATCTTCTTCCCGCCAGCGAGAGGAGGAAGAGGAGGAGGTGGCAGTGCCATACCACGAGGCGGAGGGAGTACCGGATGTTGACCCTCCACCCGGGGAGGAGGATGAGCAGGAGGACAGCTACCTGGGAGGGCCCATTGACACTTCCGTGCTGATATCCTACCGCGACCACGTCGCTCGGCGGATCTGGGAGGGAGAGGTATTGCTTGACTACATTATTTAACCGTTTATAATTTAGACGTTTATTCAATATTTTATTAACCGTCTATTTAACATACTTTTTTATTTGTTTTTTTGTAACAGGAGAGAGAGCCGTTGAAAATGGTGAACCATGCCCAAAAGATTTTCAGTCTGTTTAAACCGACTGTCGAGTGGTTTAACGACGCTGTGAGAGGTTCAGGGCTCAGTGGGCTCTACATGACGGGGTACACCACCATCAGCCACGGCATGCAGAAGGCTTTTGTGGAGCCGTGGCACAAGGAGACGTCTTCTTTCCACTTGCCGGTTGGGGAGATGACGATCACCTTGCATGATGTGTAGTGTCTTCTCCACCTACCGATCAGGGGTCCGCTGTTGACCCACTCCCGGATCCAGAGGGTCGAAGCCACTGAGTGGATGGCGCTCTATTTGGGTATGGAGCCCAAAGTTGCTGACTTTGAGTGCGCCACGACATCTGGGCCTCATATTCGGTTCACCACACTGAGTCGCTACTTCGAGCACCACCTGGTGGCGGCGGTCGAGGCTGAGGATGTGGGTGACGAGCTATTTACACATTATCACTGTGGCTGCGCTCTCCGGTGCTGGTACATGCATGTGGTAGGCGCTGCGATCTTTGTGGACAAGAGTGCGAGGTACGTCGACGTGACCTACCTCCGCTACTTCATGGACTTGACCACCGTTCACCAGTGGAACTGGGGGGCAGCTACTTTGGCATACCTATACCAGATGCTGAATGAGGCCTCCAACTCGAGGACGAGGCAGTTGACCGGATCCTGCACACTACTCACGGTACGTTTCATTTTAATTGTTCCGTATTTATTTATGTTTCGTATTTGTGTTTCGTATTTATTTATGTTTCAGAGCTGGATCATCTCCTACTTCTCCCGCATCCACGGCTTCCACATCGATCTTGCGTACGTTGACGCCATTCCCAGGGCCGCCAGATACGTTCTCCAGAGGGGGAACAATGCGGTGGGACCATACCGTGGGTACTTGGACCGCACGATGCACGATGACGTCATCTGGAGGCCGTTCAGCGACTACACTCAGATTGTCCCCTTTGACGGCATATCTCTATATTCTGGCTGGTTGGCATGCGGGATTACCATCATGGTCCGGTATCTCCCTGAGCGGTGCTTGCGGCAGTTCGGATTTGTGCAGTTCAGATGATACCCAGGTCACCCTTTGAGGCTGCTCCCGACACAGTGACCAGAGTACAGCTCACTGCCATGTTTGAGGATTGGGAGCATCATGTGGTACCGGAGGAGTACCGTCGCACGCGGGTCACCCAGGACTGGCACAGTGTGGAGGGGTACGTCACATGGTTCTATCGGGTGTCACATCCTCTGCTGACACCCGACGCTCCCGGTGCTCCTAGGCCAGCACACGAGGAGATCTTGGAGAACCAGCAGGCCGAGGATGACCACGCCATTGATCTCCTGCCGAACTGCCAGCGGATAGAGATGCTTGGGCGGGACGCGTTGGATCGAGATGTCGTTCATCAGGGCGGTCCAGAGGCAGTCGCCGTGATGGAGATGATCGTCACTGATGCGGGCTGTGCGGCGGCATACAGGCGGCAGAGGAGGGCCCAGGGTGAGAGGGTTAGGCATACCCAGTAGTGGTCGGGTTTTTTTTTTGTTTTCGGATTGTATCTTTCGTACACTATTATTATTTGGATTTGGATCGGATCGGTTTGTATATATCACTATTCTTATCATATTAGTATATTAGTATTTTCTGGTTATATATCGCTTATTTTATTTGCCGTCTTTCTTTAATTAAAAATACGAAGCTGTTATCAAAATCATAAAAAAAAAACACAGTTTCTGCATAATTCGGAAGTTCATTTCCGAAACCCCCCAAAATCTGAAAAAAGGTGTTTTCGGAAGTTCATCTCCGAAAACACTCCCCATTTGGTGTTTTCGGAGATGAACTTTCGAAGTCTGAGAAAATTTTTTTAAAAAAAATACTTCGGAAGTTCATTTTCGAAGCAGGAGTAAACTGGGGTTTTCGCTGGGGGTGACCCCATAGGGAGGTGGGTAAAGAAAAAACCAATTTTAATTTAGTCAAGGTTAATGTGAGGTGATCCTAAAAAGAACTAGGTTATAAAATCAAAGAGGATAAATCGGCAACAAAAATCAATTATAAATTAAGCACGAGTAGAGCATGCATTTATGATTATCACCTTGTAAAGAAGACATGACTTTAGAGCATGCATTTAATAACAAAACATCAATGCAATTGTCACAAGTATAAGTGTCATTATTGTCAAACAAGGAAGGGAAATATTTAGTGAACTCATCAATGCACTCATAAGTTCATTCATCATCAAATTTTTTTTTTTAAGCTGAAAGTACTGATATATATATTAAAACAGAAAAAAAGGAGAACAACAAACACAAGGGGGGGACCAAACCTAGACCCCTTGAGGAAAGATCCTAAGTCTAGGCGTACCTTCCTTATCTAAAAGGTATTCCTTGACCAAAACAGACGGAACAAAATCAAACCAAATATGCGATCTAGAAGTGAATCCGATGTTTGCAAGGTAATCAGCACAAAAATTGGCTTCTCTATACACATGGGAAATCATGAACTCAATATTTTTAGTATGAGCATGACAACAAAGCCAACGAGACCTGATCGTCCACGGAACAATATCAACATCGGAGAACGCCTTCACCACAAGCTTGCAATCCGTTTCCATCCACAATTTCCGCCAACCATAAGCTATAGCCTTTTCTATAGAAATTATAGCAGCCCATAGCTCTGCCATCTCCGAACCACCATCACCCAAAAAATCACAGAATCCACCCAAATACAAGGCATTTTCGTCCCGGAAAATACCCCCACACGCCATCCGCATCGGGTCCCCTCTAGCAACCCCATCAAAGTTTACCTTAATCCAACCCCTAGGAGGAGGGTGCCATAAGACCTCCAAAAACTGAGGATTACCTCTAGGGTGCAAATTCACATTCAAACTTTTCAAAAAAGTAAAACTGGCCATAGAGTTATTAGAACAGGAATTAGTGGAATCTCCCACCAGCTTAGCCCGCGACATAATGCTGGAGGCACATGACTTCCAGTTTCTATTCTTCCCTTCAAATCTCTTCAAATTTCTTGCCTTCCAAATTTGCTGGAAAACACTGCAAAACATGGAGTTAACAACCACCTTAGCCTGCGGAGACCAAGCCGAACCCATAAGCTCCAAACAGTCCAAAACAGATGTGACAGTTCCAACCATTTGCAGCTTATCAAACACCCAGTTCCAAATGTGATTAGCAAAACTGCATTCAAACATTAAAAGTTGGGTGGACTCAGCTTCCGTGCAACACAAAGAGCACATAGACGGGCCTGCGAAACCTCGAACCGTAAAATTGTTATCCGTTGGAAGCTTCTTATGAACAATTCTCCACAACAACATGGATTGCGACGGCGGGATATGCTTATTCCAAATACAATTTGCCCACGCCACCTGTTGAGTGGGTTTCTGAACTTGCATATAGGCCTGCTTCAGGTTTAAATCCCCATTCTTAGAAGTCTTCCAAATAAGGCAGACTGGAATAGTAGTTTCAGGAAGCTTAAGGACAGAGAAAGGCAGCTTGAACCCCTGAAGGAATGCACCAAACCTTATCAACCAGCCAGTCTTTAACTTTAACCTTAACAGTTTTATGAAATCTGTCTGGAATTTTGAATGTCACCGCCAAAGGTTCATCAAGCCAAGTGTCCAGCCAAAAGCTGACATTACTGCCATCCCCGATTAGCCATTTGGATTTATCCAACACTTTGCTGTATTGATCTTTTATGCTTGTCCAAATAGAAGATTTAATGTGATAAGATATGATCTTCCCATGTCTCATGACCCTAGATGCAAGAAGAGTAGACCAGTCATGACCACCTTTGCTAAAGTTCCAGCACAAGTGAAGATTGGTGGCAGAATTGTAGGAAGTAAGAGACTTAATTCCCAGGCCACCCTCCCTAATGGTCTTGCAGCAATTTTTCCAAGCAACTGTAATAGTTTTCCTCTGATCAGCATTACCACTCCACAAAAAATTCCTCATCCAAGAGCTGATTTGATTGATGAGCGTAGTTGGCCAATTATACACTGTGATGCAATGGATCAGCATGCTATGCACGACAGATTTAATCAGCTGCAGCCTCCCTGCCATAGAAAGAAGACAAGCTTTCCAATTGGCCAGCCTCAACTTGACTTTATCTGCAATAGAAAGAAAGTAGCAAGGTTTAGGTTTTCCCACGAAGATAGGAGCTCCTAAGTAAATAAAAGGAGGCTGAGCCATGGAGAATCCAATTAATTCAGCCAAAGGATTTGTGTCTTTCCCTGGACATACCGCCTGCATTAACTTTAGTGCAAAGAGAAATTCTCTTTCACAGTATCTAGAACAAAACCAACAATGTTACCCCTGAATTTTATTGAGAAAGTCCATGTATAAACATCAATTTTATGTTCTAACTATTTTCAAAATGGTCGCCTAAAATAAGAGGTGTCTTGTTGGACCTTATCTCTATCTACATGTCGAGGATGTAAAAGTATGTAGAAAAAATTAAATCATTAAATTTAAATAGCACATCCCCAATGAGCACTACTTGTGTTCTCTAACTCAAATATGACACATAATGACCTTTGTCATTAGATTTACCGGTATTCAGCGGTATATATATATATATATATATATATATATATATATATATATATATATATATATATATATATATATATATATATATATATATATATATATATATATATATATATATATATATATATATATATATATATATATATATATATATATATATATATATATATATATACATATACATATATATACATATATATATATATATTATCAGTTAATTTTATTAATGTATAGTTTACTAATGCTTATATATAAATTATGTGCAAATTCTATACGAGACGTGGTTAGATTAAGAAATCAGACATTTTTATTTATTATTTTCTATTATTTGACAAATTTTTCAAAAGATGTAAAATATTGACTAAAAGCTAAGAAATTCGTGACGAAGTCCATGATAGCTAATTAAGGAGGGAAACAAAAGACAATTTCTTTATCCACTTCTAGGGTAAAAATTATGCTGGAAGTCCCAAAATACTTTCCAGAGATGCATATTTGAAAAAATTGGAATTTTAATTAATTCGAAAATGTATCTTCGAAAATACCCTAAAAAATTTGAGATTTTGGTTAATTCGAATATGCATATCCGAAAAAAATCCAAAAAAATGGTCAGAGGTTTTTTTGGATATGCATATCCGAAAAAATCCCGAAAATTAAAAAAAATTAGGATATTGATTAATTCAGATATCATAAAATTGATATAATTTATAAATTATGATTAATAATAATAATGGTTATACTGTTGATATTTCTATTCTAATTCCAATTAAAAATTTAAAAAAAATTCATAAAAAATTTAATTATATTTTGATAAATTTCATATTAATAATTACTAAAATTATAACAAATACACAACAATTATGATTATATAAAAAATAAATACATTACTAACTTTTTAACAAAAATTTAAAATAAAAGAGATCAAGTAAGAATAAAATTATTTACTACTTTATTCATATTTTAATATAAATTTCGAATTACATAGTTTTTCAAAATAATAAATAAAAATATAAAATAAAAAAATTATTTTAATAATTAATTATGATAAAAAAAATTATTCTTCACTTAGTTAAAAAAAAATTACAAGAAAATTTTCTCTTAATTTTATTTAGTGAATAAATTATATATTTAATTTTATATAATTCGAATTTTATTTATGAAATATAATAAGAATATTTTTTATTTATATAAGTTAGTAAAATAAGTTTTAACTTTACAATTATTTTAGAAATTTTGTTTATATTTGTTTAACTATAAAATTGTTTTTGAAAATTAGTTTATGAAATAATTTTTTTATGTATCATAAAAAATAAAAAATGAATAGTAAATAAATATCTTTATTATTATTATTATTAATTTTATATATATAAATAAGGTGTTGATTTAAATATTCTAATATTATTATATCTTGATTATAATGATATATATTTAATAATATATTTTAATTAATACAATTGATTATACTATTAATTGTATTGATTCATCTTGATTTTAATTTTTTAATAAGTATTGATTTCTTTCGGGCATGCATATTTCAAATATTTCAAGATCAAAAATTAGAATATTTCGGATATACATCTCCGAAGACACCCATTTTCCAACAAAAAAAGTGTCTTCGGAAGTGCATCTCCGAAATCACATTTTTTCTAAAAAAAAAAAATGTGTATATGCACTTCCGAAATAACCCTTTTCTTTCAAAAAAGATGTCATCGGAGATGCACTTCTGAAATATAGGAACATTTAAGAAATTTCACCGCAGATTCCTTAAAAGGTAGGGGGTGCATAAAGAAACAAAATCATTTGGGAAAATTCTAACCTAAAATAGCAATTTGAGAGCTCAAAAAATCATGTATAACCTAGCCTAGGAAAAGCCTCAAGTATGGGAACACACTACATTATTTCAAGGAAAAATTTACTTTATATCCCTACAATTATACCTGTACCCCTACATGAAAAAAAATTGGACCTAAATACCCTTGTTTTAAATAATACATATTTTAAAAATTTCATTTTTTTTTCACGTTTAAAAAAAATCAAAACACCCAAAAATATATAAACCGGAGCACTTTTTTAAAGTCTTCCGGTTTAAAAAAATACATACCGGAACACTTAAAAAAAGAGTTCCGGTAGTTTTCAAGATATTTAAAGTGGGGTTTGAAAGTGCAAACCGGAACACTTATTTAAAGTGATCCGGTGGTTATTTTTTTTTTAAAAAAATTATAGATTTTACGCAACAGTTTTAAACCGTTGCCTAAAGTAATTGACAAATAAAAAACGTTGCCTAAAATATATTGTGACGCTGGTGATACCATAGGCAACGCTTTTGCTCTGTTCCCAATAACTTTAGGCAACACTTTTAAAACGTTGCCTAAAGTCTAGAATTTTTTTTAAAAAATAAACCACCGGAACACTTTAAATAAGTGTTCCGGTTTGCACCTTAGCACCCACTTTATTCAACTTTAAAATTACCGGAAGACTTTAACTAAGTGTTCCGGTATATAACTTGAAAATTTTGACTACCGGAACTCTTTTTTCAAGTGTTCCGGTGTGTTTTTTTTAAACCGGAGCACTTTGAAAAAGTGTTCCGGTTTATATATTTTTAGGTGTTTCGAATTTTTTTTGAAATGTGAAAAAAAATGAAAATTTTAAAATATGTATTATTTATACGAGGGTATTTCGGTCTTAATTTTTTATGTGTAGGGGTATGAGTATAATTGTAGAGGTATAAAGTAAAATTTTCTATTTCAAGGGGTGCTACATTTCCACACGTTCAGGCCCAATGCATTTTTACGAGAATTCATAATTTATTTTTCAGCCCAATTTACATCAATCACTACCAAAAATAACATCAATTGAACTACTATTTAAGCAAAAACTGAGAGTGAAATCAATACATCAATTTTGGAGAGCATAACAATAACAATACAGTAGAGAGAAGAACACATTGGAGACAAATAGAGAATGCACACTTCAACTATGGGGTTGAAGATTATCCCTACAACCTTGTAATATATTTACTCTTTTATTTGGTTCTCTTATTTGAACCAAACCATGAGTAGCTAAACTATCAATTGTTGGAGATGAATGACTAATTTTGTTAATAATTTGTACCCTAAATATCTTTTGTCTTTCGAATAATTATTTTTATGTTGTTTATTTAGCATTCAATTTTTAAGTTTTTTTTATTTATTAATAAAATAATTTATGGTTTATTTTGTAAAATAAAAGTGGAATTAGTAAATTGTTTGAGCTAGATATTCTAGTTGAAAACCACCTAGGAATAAGTTGGAACTATGAAACTCATATATTTATGTTATGTAAATGTTTAACCCAATATTTTAACTTACCAAGAGATTGAGGAGTTAGGATAATTTTTTAAGGGATTAATTACTAAGAGATTAAGATTAGATAAACTTGGGAATAATAATAGGTAAAAAAACGTGGAGTAATACATTTAATTGGCAAGGTCAAATAAGGATTACTAGGGGGAGTCTAAAATTAGCCTCATCCTTATTTCAAATATTAAATTCAATCTTACAATTTTGAACAAGTCACACTTGATAGGAAGAGAAATAAATTTTGACCCTCTTTACCATAAGTGAATAGAGTTTTGTACCACTGATTTCAGCCATAACATCAAATTTATGTTTCTCTATAATAATTAGTTAATAAGAAATTTATCCATAATAGCTAATTAAGGAAAGTGATTAGAGTTAATGATCAATAATTTTCCTCCACATACATGCAATTTTTGACCAATTAAGTGCCTAAGTTTTTTCTAAGAATAGTAGCATATGACATATTCTCTTGTGAAAACGTATATGAAGGAGCAAATAGTGAATCTCAAATTACACGTGTTGAATAATGCAATGATTTGAGAAACTATTTAAACTCCAATTGACATTGAGAAATAAACATCACAAACATACAAAGTACAAACAACACTTAATCTTCATTTCATATTCATTTAGTTTATAACTCAACTTTTTCATAGAAGATGGATTCACAAAAGATGAACTACAATGCTGGCCAAGCCCAGGGCCAAGCTCAGGTATTCCTTAACCCTAATTAAGATTTTTGACATCTAATCTTTGACACAACTTAAGTCTTTTAAATTGGATATAAAAATAAAACTTTGAGTCGGTGTCCGATGTAATTTTCTTTTAAAGATTGAACTGTTTTATTAATGGACAACTCTATGAATCGATGTCTTAAAATTTTTATTTTGTTATAGGAAAAGGCAAACACCATGATGGACAAGGCCGGCAATGCTGCTCAATCAGCTAAAGAAACAGCACAACAGGTTTTTATTTTCAATAAAATTTTCAAATTTAATCCTACATTTATATTTAATGTAATCCATCTGATTCGTAAGATAACGATTATTTTTTAACTTTGATAAATCAATTTTAGTATAAAATTGAAGCATAAATCATTTGATCATAATTAGTCCGTGAATGCATTGAGGAAAAGTTATATTAATGGTGATATAATTTAAAAGAAATAGTATTAGCAATCATTTATTTTTATTTTACCATTTAAAAGTAATGTTTTTTTTTTTTTTTTTTTTGGTATAGGCTGGGCAGCAAGTAAAGGAAATGGCACAAGGAGCTACTGAAGCTGTCAAGAATGCAACAGGGATGAACAAATAATTTCAATGAAGCTAAATGGATGATTAAGCCAAATTTAGTTTCTCTTAAATAAAATTTGTTCATTTGCTTAATTAGTTTGCAAGAACATTTTATTTTTCAAATGTAATGATTCTACATTTCCATAAATGAGTATATTCAAGTTTCAAATTTGAATGGCATAGAAATTTAATTCATTCATTTCCAAATTGATGGCCAAAATCTAATAATGTTTTATGGATTGAATTAATCAAACCACTTATATAATTGACTTATGCAATTGCACTAATTAACACCTAATCATAACTTTGAAGACAAACAAGTTCACTAATTAACAGTCAAAAGCAATATTTTAAAAGTAAGTAGAATAATAAATTTAAGTTTAAAAATTTTAGAAATAGAGATTTTAATTTTAGAGACAAGTGTAATTTAGTTATAAAACAACAAATAAATAACTTTTTAAAATTACTTTCAATCCCTTGAAGAAAGAAATCAAAGATGCACTTATGGTCGGTTTGGATTGATTTATTTGAGTCTATCTCCTATCATAAATTTTCAATCATATTGTAAATATTTTACAATATGAAACAAATACAAATTCATCTAGTTCAATCATATTGTAAATATATTACAGAATTATTATATTACATATTTTATTTACATTTTATTTTTATAATAAAATATATAAAATAACTTGATCCCTTTCTTCTCCAAACCAAACCCTAGCCGCAACCACTTTATCTTCAGCATCTCAATTTCTCTCTTGCTCAATGTCTTTTTAGCATCTTCATCTTTTTTTTTTCTCCTCTGTCAAATTTGCAACAACAACAAGTTTCTCAAGGGGATCTAGGGGTAACCCCTTGTATGGTTATGTTACACCAGTTTCCAAATGTTCCTCCACCAATTTCCTCATCGCCAAAACCTTCTCCTATTGGTAAAAGCTCCTTGTTTCCGTTTAACCGAAGTCGTACAAAATATTCACACTGTTCACGAAAACGAAAACAATGAGAGACTCTCAAATTTGATATAGGTTTCCCTGATTTATTTGAGAAAACCCTAATTCCGAAATGTCCTGAGAAATTTTAGTTTATTAAGGCTTCTCAATTGGGGGTGTTCTGATTTTGTGTGTTTTTGTTGTGTTGGTGGAGAAATTGTGGATTTTTATTTGTTAATTTTTGTTTTTTTATGTGGGAAGCTTGATGACAGTGGTGTTGATAGAAGCAGTTCTATTTTGTCTTCGCCTAAACAGATTTCTAACCCGGTAATGTATAAACTTGTTCGTGTATGTGTTTAATTACTCACTGATTCGATTCTGTGTGTTAATGTGATTTGGGTTTGGATTTTTTAGTTTAGAATGATTGCTTATTTTTCTAGTTGAATCCGTTTTTTGTTTGCCCATTATTCTTTTTTTTTTTGTTAAGGCTTCCTGGATGGATGAGTTTCAGAAATTGCCCTATATTTCAGTGTATGCTGATTTTTATATGGTTTAAGTGTTTGAAGAGGACAAAGTCATTTCTCAGGTATATGTTTTGATCTTGTATTGTTATCTTTAATATAGTTGTTTTATGATGAATTTAATATACAATATTACTTTACAACTTTTTGAAGACAAATTTGATTTCTAATTACATTTTTGTTAACTCTATTTATGGTTTGTACAGGTTCTTTAGAACAATATTGGTTGGTTAAACCCTTCTGCAGAGCTTGAGAAAATAAAGTACAATCTCAAGCAACTTGTGTTTGTTTTCAATTTAGTTTTGATGTATGTTCGGACCTTTGTAGACAAGAATTGAAGATGAAGATTGTAATATTCAGTTTTATTTTGTTCATATTTGTAATGTGAGAGTAATGTGGTATTATAATTTTTTTACATATTACTTACAATTTGCGGGGGTTTTTAACCTTCGAAAACAAGACATCTCCTGTTTAAATAAAATACTAATTTTTTTATACAACTGTTGACTCAGCTTATTAATAAATGCATTTCTATCAAGCCACGTAGGCAAAGTTAACATTTTTTTCATAAATTTTAACGGCAAGGACCAATTTGACTAACAGAACCATACTTAAGGGATTAAAATGTAATGCTTATTAGATAAGTGACTAAAGTGAAATCTAAATTAAATTAAAGGACTTTAAGACTAATTAAGCCTATATTTAATGAACGTTTGTAATGACCTTTCTACTCTATCATTTATTGTTATACATTGTGAATAAGTGATATAAACCATCTCACTATACAAACTCTAGAACAAAAAGAATAGTCACTATCTTAATTATTTAAAAAATTTAGATAATATTAAATATTTGATCATATAATTTATTTATTTGTTATTAGATTTTTATGATAAACTATCCTACAATACTATTTGTGACTTGATCTTTTCAATATAAAAAAGATATAACTTTTCTAAAGATTTATTATTGTTGAACTTTATTTTTATGATTATTTTTCTATAATTTTTTAAAATTGTTTACAATTTAAATAAATTTTTAGTTTATATTATTTTATTTTTCAGTATTTTTTTCATTAAGGCCCGACAATAAAAATTAGATCAGGACCTCAAATTGTTTGGGCCGGCCCTGGACCTTGTATAATCGATTATGCTTCCTATCAACGATTCAATAGTGAAAAAACCTAAAAATCTTTAGAGAAAGAGGAAAGGTAAAAAGTGTAACACAATATAAAAATTGAAAATGAAATATCGTTGTAGGTATTAATGAGTTATATCATATATCACATCGTAACATTGCAAAAGAAATGTGAGACACATTTCAAGTTCCAATGAGAAAACTAGTTAGGAAAATAAGGCTAAGATGAAGATATTAATCCATGAATTTTTATCTATGATGAAATATGCACAAAATATTCAAGATATGCAAAAACATTTATCCATATAGTAAATCATCTTATAATTGTTGAGAGATTTTATTTCAAAATAAAGGCCTAATGTACAAAGTTCTCTGACGTTTAAATCACATTTAGAAACCTAAAGTCACTACAATATGTAAATCTAAAAACTTGTCCTTAAGGGTCTTGACTACTATGTTGAATAAATGGCACGAAATGACTTTTAATTAAATCTTCTTATAGAAAATGAAGAACGGAAAAAGAAAAAGAAACGATTATCCTTAAAAGATGAAAAAAACGGTAAATTCAAAGATGAAAACTATTTAGATGTGAGTGATACGAAGACATGAGTTGAATGGTTTGAAAAATCAAAAGATTAATGAGGCACACAAAAAATGAAAAACAAAATAAAAATGAAGACGTGTCCTCCTTCAAAATTAGAAGGTTATTGATTTGTGATTCATGTACTCTTTAAAAAAGAATTTAGACGTTTTGGAGTTAGAAAATCATAAAATCTAAAAAAACACGGTTAATGACTAATGTTTTCGTTGCAAAACAAACACAAGTTATATGTTACGCATCAAACGCTGCAAAAAAAAGCAATATAATTCTCTTTTAATCCATGGACCAATATAAACACAAAGTAAACCTAAGAATTTAAAAATGTGGTTTAAGTTAATTAGAAGTGATATAAATGAAAAAAAATAGGCAAAATTACCCCTGTGGTCCTTGAAGTTATTTAATTGTAACACCTTGATCCCTTATGTTGGTTTCGCTACAACTAAATCCTTTAAGTTGACTAACGCCTTCAGCGTTGCCCTTGTCCACAGATTCTGTTCCAAAAAACGTGATGTGGCATAAACGGTGCTTAGGTGTCACTTAACTTTGCTGACTGGTATGTTATCTCACTTAAAGGGAAAGAAAAAAGGCTGTGGATTACAATTAGAGGATCAAAACGTGAAACCCCAAATTCAAGAACCCTAATTTTGAAATTCATCATCAATGGCTCAATACAGTGGCAGTGGAACAAATGTGAGAGCTGAGAACTCGTTTCCGCTAATTTCGAGTGGATCCCAATCAAGAATCAAACCAACATGCATGTGTGGATCCATATCTGTGATACGTTCATTTAAGAAGAAAGGGAGAAACTTGGGTAAGCTTTTTTGGGGCTGCATATACTTTAAGGTACGTACGTATGTTCTTGCATATTTGGGTCAATTCTCCTTCGTATTCCTGAGTTGGGTCAGTTAAGAAGTTTAATGATTTTGTTTGCAGAATGAACATGAGAATGTTGGCTGCAATTTCTTTATGTGGTATGAAAACCAACAAAGTGATAAAGTCAAACCAAAGACACCACCAAATGCATTCTTAAGGTGTTCCAAATGTGATGAAAAGGAGGTACAAATTAAGATGCTCATGAAGGATGACACATACAATAAGGAGATGATGAAGAATGTCTTGAAGATGTTGAACATGCTTTTTTATGTCATGATATGTTTAATTCTGATTATTGTAGTGTTGATTTGTATGTTGTTTAAAAATAGGTAATCTTAGTTTATGTTAAGGTTAAAGTTGTAAGACATGGAATATGGTACTTTGATGTAATCTTTTGATGAAAATTGCAGATTAATATCAAATTTGGTTACTTTTGGATATATCTGCCTTCTAGTTTTGTTTCTATAATTTAATACCATATGCAATTAATAAATAGTTAAGGACAACTTTGATACATTTTAATAAGAAATAGGTCCTGGTTGATTCAAGCTAAAATGAAGGAGGACCTACATGTTATAAGATAACAACAAAATATAGCATTAATAGTATAGCATTCATATTCCTGGTTTAACAGCAGAATATAGCATTAGTAGTACATCAAAATATTGTTATAGCTATAGAATATAGCTCCAAAATACATAATACACCCAAAGATTCAAAATAAGCATAGATACATCATACTCCCAAAGTACATGATCATAGGTAAAAAAAACAGAATTCTTGCAAACCATCTATGTGGATTTTCTCTTATAAGGCATCTTTGGTCTCTGAGATGTTGGTGGCTGAAATTCTGCTGTTGGTCTTTGTGTAGCCCTTTTCATGGCAAGCAGCTGAGAAACTGTGATGGAGTTACGTGTTTGCACTCCTTGATTTTGTGCTTAATGTCTTGTCTGAACCCTTTGAGTTGGTTGGGAACTGCTAGAGGCATTTTGAGATTGCCTAGTATGAACCCTTTGAGATGGTTGAGTTTGATTGTTGGAATCTTGAGACTGCCTGGTCTGAACCCTCTGGGTTGTCTAAGATTGAACAGTTGGGACTGTAGTGGTAGGTGTCTGGGCTTGACTTGCTTGGGCTTGACTTGTTTGGGTCTGAGTTGTTGTTGATTGTCTTGGTGCAGAAGGACAGGATGACTTGTTATGGCCAGAAATGCCACAAATTGAGCATTTGTTTGGCAACCCTTTTCTGGATACATTTGTTATGTCCTTCCTTTTTTCATCAGCATCTTTGTTCCTTCTTTTCTTTGGCCTTCCAGGTGCTCTTCTGGTTAGGGGTGGAAGAACATCAGGATATGGTGTCAATTCCCACAGATTTTCTCCATTTGTTGGATATATCAATGACTCATAGCACTTTTGGTAATTCTCCTTCCTATAGTAGGAAGGAATATACTCAAAAGGGTCTTCATGTCTACTTTGGATGCAAGAAATGGCATGGTAGCAGGGAATTCAAGTCAGCATCTAGCTCCTGCATGAGCACTCAGATTTCTTGAGATCCACTGTGAATTTATCTCCACTCAAACTTGTTGCCTGACTTCGTATATCAAGTCACCTGATAACCTGACAAGCATATCAAATACACATTTTTAACATATCAATTATCATGTCAGTATTATACATTGTACAAAAAGTTTGAATTACCTGGCTATGAAGTATCTTGAGAATTCCTGCCTTCTTGCAATTATTTTTTAATCCTTAGAAGTATAGAGTCATTATAGTCTTCAATTTTTGCTCTATTTCTAGCCCATCTGTCCATGAGATACCCTCTGATCTCCTTTAACATTGTTACAATTGGTTTTTGTCTTGGTCCAATTATAAAACTGTTAAAGGTTTCAGACATGTTGTTCACAAGCACATCACTTTTTGTCCTGTATTTGAAATGTGACTTACTCCAGTATCTAGGGGGATCTTCAGCAAATGTTTAAATGCCTCCTCATTGACCTTTCTCATCTCCTTCATTTCCCTCTCCCATGCTTGGGGATATGTTGCTTTGGCTGCCTTCCACATTAACTCTTTCAACTGCTTGCCTGGAAACCTTTTTCTAAAATTGATATACAAATGTCTAACACAAAACCTCTGGTCAACACCAGGTAACAACTCATCTATTGTAGGTAACAACCCCTAATAATGTAGTAAACAAATTAGATTACAATGTAAAGTGTTAAAAAAACAGTTCAAATTAACAAATTAAATTATGTTACCTTCTGCTGATCTGAAATGAAAGTAATGTTCTTGCATATTTCTGGTCCTCCCAAATCATTCACTAGTAGATCAAAGAACCATGCCCAAGAATCCCTGGTCTCAGCTTCTACTACAGCCAATGCAATGGGCAACATCTGATCATTAGGGTCTCTGCCAACTGCTGCAAGAATCTGACCTCCATAATTCCCCTTGAGAAAACATCCATCAACACCTATTATTGGTCTGCAAAAACTAAAACTTTTCTTGCAAGCATCCAGGCACATGTAGAGTCTATGGAAACTTGGTAGTAGTGGTCTGCTAACATAATCCTCTGGATGTTACTCAGTTTAAGTAGGATTTTGTTCAGTTGCTTGGACATTCATCTTTATGGTGCTGTTTGGGTTAGACCTCAGAAGCTCATGTGTGTAGTCATAAAGCCTACAATATTGTTCTTTGAATGAACCTTCAACCATATTCAGTGCTTGTTTTCTAGCCCTATAAGCTTTCATCCTATTCATTCCTACATTCCATTTCTCATGTACCTTTTCACAAATAGATGTCAATTTTACATTGGGGTTAATTCTAAATGTTGAGTATAATTTCTTCCCTAGCCAGTTAGTACTAAACATCCTTACATTATACTCTCTATTACAAGTGTGATTGTATTTCAAAGTTCTTAATTGCCATGTATCCTCATTAGGCAATTTGGAACATAATGCCACCCATTCACATCCTTCCTTGCAACTCACTCTAACCCTAGTCTTGTCATTCTTCAAATATCTCAAATCCCTACCATTATGAACAGCATAACTTGCTATTGCTTCCTTGAATTCCTCCTTTGTTGAAAACAAGCTCCCCAATTCCCACTTATAATCATTAAACTTCCTAGGCATAACAAAAGATGGATACCTTACACTTACCCCCTCATCTGAGTAATCACTACTCATACCATCTTCACTTTCTATATCTTCAGTTTGATAGTCTGAATCTGATAACCCATGACATACCTTTTTACCAGTACTCCTTTGCCTAACTCCAAAGTCCAGCACATCTTCCTCACTTGATTTTTTAGACCCAAATTCAATTGTTTTTCCTTCAGCCAAGCTTTTTTTAACAGGTCTTCCCTTCTGTTTCTTGGATCTACCTGGTGTTTTTTTTGGAGTTGATTTCCCACCTTTTTTTTCTTTGGTCTTCCAGTATTCCTCTTTCTTTTTTTAGGTGTTTCCTCTGGTATGAGTTCATCAACACTTCACCAATGAACCCTCCCTCTCCTACCAACACTTCATCAAGTCCATCTTTTAAATTCTCATCATCTGAATCAGAAAACCTTACTCCTAAAGCACTATCATCACTGTCATGTTGTTGTTCAATATGATCTTCAGGTTGTGCATCAGTTGGGTCATCTAAAACATCTTCAGGTTGTGGCTCAGTTAGATCATCTAAAATATCTCCAGGTTGTGACTCAGTTAGAACTTCTGAAACTACTTCAGGCTGTGGCTCATTTGGCTCTTCTAGAACTATTTTAGGTTGTGCATCATCTGGAACATCTAAAACTACTTCAGGTTGTGCATCAGTTGGATGATCTAAAGCATCTCCAGGTTGTGGCTCAATTGGATCATCTAAAACTACTTCAGGTTGTGGCTCAATTGGATTTTCTAAAACTACTTCTGGTTGTGCATCAGATGGATCATCTAAAACTACTTCAGGTTGTGGCTCAATTGTATTTTCTAAAACTACTTCTGGTTGTGCATCACATTGATCATCTAAAGCTACTTCAGGTTGGGCATCAGTGTGTGTCTCATTGAGTTCAATTGGTTGTGGAACAATTGGTTCATCTGAAATTACTCCAGGTTGGGAAATAGGGTGAACAATGTATATAACAACCTTTCCATTACTTTTGGCCCAGTTCAAAGCTTCTAAAGCACTGAAGTCATCTTCTAGTTTCTTCAATGTTCTAGCAAAGTCGTACCAAATTTCAAGACACCCTGGATAGTTTAACTCCTTAACAACTCCCAACATCTCAAAGTACCCCCATTTATCACCATCAAACCTACCTCTTGCCACTTCCCCTTCTATGTAGTTATCACCAACAAAAAATCCCCCATGATGAATTTCAACATAAAAAATATCTGAATCCATTTTTCCTAATAATGACACAAAAACCCTAAATCAACAACAGAACCACATGCAATGAATAGTTAACTTAGACAGAAGATAACATACCTGAGTGTCTCGATTTCGTCAGCTACAAATACGCCTTCGTCTTCTCCAAGTACCTTCAGCAAGTAACTTCAGTGACCTGCTTCTCGTCTTCACCTCTAACGTTTCTGCACACTGATTTAGGATTAGGGTTTAACAAATGCAATTTGTTACTCTAATTGTAAGATTCAACCTTTAAGTGAGATAACAGACAAGTCAGCAAAGTTAAGTGACACCTAAGCACCGTTTGTGCCACATCACATTTTTTGGAACAGAATCTGTGGACAAGGGCAACGCTGAAGGCGTTAGTCAACTTAAAGGATTTAGTTGTAGCGAAACCAACATAAGGGACCAAAGTGTTACAATTAAATAACTTTAAGGACCACGGGGGTAATTTTGCCAAAAAAAAAAAATACTATTATTAAAACTATATCTATGGCTCGTGCGTTGCACGGGTTTAATTAAAATGTGTCTTTAAAATATTTTATAAATTTTAAAATATCAATTTAAGTAAATATGAAGTTGCATAAATAATTTTTTAAATACAAAATTGTGTTCGTATTTAGTATTAATTTATTATAGGAAATAAATTTTTTATATCATTTATAGGTATTAAAATAATATAAAATTTTTAAATATAGTGGTTTAGTGATAGATTAAAATTATAATGTTAAAGATATTGAGTTTAATTTATTTTTTGTTTAATTAGTAAAAGAGACATTTTTTCAATTTTTAAAATAAATAAAAGTAAAAATAATTTAAGATGGTTTTTTAATATTCAGTCAATTTTAAATATCATATCATATTTTATTTTAATAGTGCTATCAGATGATATTTTATTCCCATATAATTGACTATTTTTATATCATTTATATTTATTTTTTGATATATGTTTTGTAAATAAAAACTCATTTATATTATAATACTTTTTATTACTCACTCATCCCATAATACATAGTTTTTTAAGTTTAAAAATATACTCATTTATTATGTTTTCACTAATATTATCATATTTTATTTTAATAGTGCTATCAGATGATATTTTATTCACATATGATTGAATATTTTTATATCATTTATATTTATTTTTTATTATATATGATTTATAAATAACAACTCATTTATATTATAATATTTTCTTATTACTCACTTATCTCATAATACATAGTTTTTTAAGTTTAAAAATATACTCTTTCAATTATATTTTTACTAATATTCTTTTTATGAATTTTTTTCATCGTCATTTTTCTATACATTTTTAACAGTTATATTTTTTTTCATCGTTATTTTTCTATACATTTTCAACAATTACATTTATCTTTTATTTTATTATATCAAATTTTAAGTTTATCAAATAAAGTTTAAGTGTCACTCTCGAGACTATTGTTGGTAAATAAATTATTTTGAATTTTAATGGTCTCTATTCAAATGCACCATCAACTGACATAGGATTAAATAAAATAATTCTTCAATTTTATGAATGAAAAGTTTATTAGTTGAAATTTTTAGTTTTGATATCTAAATCAACTATAATATTAGTAATTTAGAAGTTATAAATTTACAATATATTAATTTATTAATCACTCAAGTGTACAAAAAAATCAATCATAAATAAAAAAATTGAGAGAAGCTTCAAGCTTGAGATTGTTTTTATTAGTTGAATATTTATTTTAAAATAAGATAAATATTTCATTTAAGTTTATTTTATTTACTATGATTTGATTTATGCTCAATAAAAAAAATAAAAAAACTATTCAACTTATTTTATTCGTTAATAGATAATATTATTTAGTAATATTTAAATATTACTTTTCATTTTTAACTATAAGCAATTCATTTTTAAATATTCTAACTGTTCAAATCACTTGTAAGGTGTAATAAAAATGATGAATGAAAAAAAAGACAATAAAAAAATTCTTAAAATTTCATACTTTTTTTATTTTTCCGGTTAATTATAGTAAACAGAAAGTAAACAAAAATAATATAATAACTATTCAAATCACATATATAATATAATAAGATTGGAGAATGGAAAAGATAGGAAAAAGAAAAATCTTTAAAATCACATTCCTTTCTTGTTCTTCCGAAATAAACTCAAACAATATATTAGCAATTTCCAAATATATTTCTTTGATTAAAAAAATCTTATATATGATTTTTTAATAAGATGAATAAATATATTAAAGATATTGAAAATAAAATGATAAAAATAAATATATTAAAAAATATATAATTATTATCAACATATTAGTATAATTTAACTTTACAATTTAAAATTAAATTTATTTAATTCTATATAGTATCATCTCCTATATTTAAAAATTCTTAAGTCAAATTTTAAAATTTCAAATTTAGTCTATGCAATTAAAATGGTTAGAGACAAACTTACCTCTAATAGGTCATTTGTCATTGATTTCTTAAACACTAAAAATGCAATTGAAATAACAATATAAAGATAAGATCAAGTTACTTGAGCTAGTATCATACAACATTTAACTAATGAATAGTCAATAAAGATTAAGAAAGATAAATAAAAATTACAATACAAAATTAAAATCCTGCTACAAAATTACTGCTAAAAAGTGATTACAAATCAAAATAAAACATTAACTAATGAAGAGTCAAGATAATATGAAGATTAAGAAAGATAAACAAAAATAACAATACAAAATTAAAAAAACTACTAAAAATTGCAGCTTTTATAAAGTGATTACAAATCAAAATTAAAACCAACATCTATATTTAACATTTAATATATATACATGATTGTAGGGGTGATCAAAAATATGGTTAACTGAATTGTATACTTGATCTAAAATGAATTGCACCATAAAAAAACTGAATCACTTAAATGGATAATGATCGGAACCATCTAATTTAAACAATTCAATTTCAGTTTAAAACTAGTTCAGAACCAATTTCAATTTATAAATTGGTTTAATTATATAATTAGTTTCTCATAAAAAATCAATTAGAGTAAAAATAAAATTCTAAAAATAAAAAATTAATATTTTTTCAAAATGTTTAAAATAACAAAAATAAAAAATAAAACTTTTTTTAAATAAAAATATTTTTGTATTGCAACTTATTACATTCAAGCTATCAATCATATCATAATACTATTTCCTTAGGTAACATCAATAAAAAAAGTATTTGTCAAAAATTAAGATATAAAGCAAAATAAGATTTGATATTTTGTGGCAAACTTGCAATCTGAATCGCAATATTAGTAAAAAAAAATATGAACAGAAGTATCATTGTATCACTAAAGTCCAAGAAAAATAATGACACATTAGGTCATATATTGGTAATTTGAAGTTTTGAAAATTTGGTTATGAAACAATTGTAGTTGTCATAATTGTAAAAGGAGATAATTTCGGCGGAGAAATAATGTAAACTTAAGGAAACTCAATGAAGAATTCGGGAGAATCAAAGATGATTCCCATAGACAACAACACTATTCCGTAATGGAACAAAAAATACAAGATGTTGATGATGATCACCGTAGAAAGGCTTTTGGTGCAATGATTATGATTCTCGGATGAACATAGGGGGGTTGTAAAAAATTAGAATTCCAATTCTCAAGTTAGTATTTGAAAGAGGTTGAACAGTTGCAAATATGAGTGAAAAGAATATATGGGCGTGACACAAGGCCACACTTATATAGAAGAAATAGTTATGACAATTTCTGAATATCTGATGTGGAGTGCGGGTGACCGTTAGATATGGATTAAAGATCAAGATGAGGAGGAAGGTCATACTTCAAGGTAGTGTTCGTGAGTGAAGGTCCATTTGTACACCAAAGAATGAAATACTATTAATGGATTTAGCTTATGACCAAGGTCGATCTTAATGGATCTTTAGCCAACTAAAACATTAATGTTTGACAACCCGACGATATTGTTGCTTCCGAAAACAATAGTGAATGAATGTTATGTGAGAATAAACAAAGATAAAAAAATATTAATCATCGCTGTTACACTTTAGTGGTTTGAATATGAACGATATTTTATATGGAATGTAATATTCGAATTCAGTTCGCCACATTTGCCCTTATGTACATTTACTTAAGTATGTATTATTGGAGTTGTTAAATGAGTCAATCAGCTTCACCCCAATGAACTAGTATATATAAATGGGTTGGATTGGGCCACTTTGGTTGTTAAATGAACTGTTAAAATTTAGTCTAACTCAGTTATTGACGAGTTATGCGATCCGATGGATCGACTTGTCTCATATTTCATTATTATTATTTTATTTTAAAAAAGTAGATGTAATGTACAATAAAACTTGATGATACATAAATTTCTATTCACCAAATAAATCATCTTTTTTTTTTCAAAAAACATGTGTAATAGGTAACTATCAAAAAAAAAAAAGAAGAAGCAGCAAAATAGAAAATATTTATCACAACTTACAAGTTGTAATCTTAGAGATGCTAAAATACAACCTTACATGATAAAAATAATTATCAGCCCAAACAATTCAAAATTAATATCAATATACATTATAAATTAGACAATTTTTTGAAATTGAAATTTTGATTTTAGTATATCTATAAATTCATTATTATTATTATTATTATTATTATTATTATTATTATTATTATTATTATAAAAAAAATACTCTTATCTTTAATATGGTTCATTGCTTAGTTTTCAACAATCTCAATATTTAACATTTTTATAAGCAACACAAAAAAATTAATATCTATGGATAATTTTTTTATTTTTTTAACTACCAATCTTTATTTTCTAATTTTTTTTATTATTAAATGAGCAAGTTTAGCAAAGGGTGGCAAAACGGGTTGTGCCTCGCCGGCCGCACACCTGTCTTAAAATGGCGGGTTGGATTGAGATTTTAGGCTTGCCGTCCACCAATGCTCGCCCTGCATAAATCCACCGACTACCAATGTTTGTCCCACCAAAATCCGTCATCCGCCAAAGCCTAACTCTCATTTAAAGACTAATCATCTCAAAATAAACAAGACATAATTCACTAAAAATCTATCATCTTTCAATGGAGAAAATAAAAATCTTTATTAAAGGCCTTGATTGTGATATTTGGGATGCTGTTTTGAATGATTTGTTTGTCCTTAGTCATCTTATCAACGATTCAATAGTGAAAAAACCTAAAACTCTTTAGAGAAAGAGGAAAGGTAAATAGTGTAACACAATATGAAAATTGAAAATGAAATATCGTTGTAGGTATTAATGAGTTATATCATATATCACATTGTAACATTGCAAAAGAAATGTGGGACACATTTCAAGTTCCAATGAGAAAACTAGTTTGATAAATAAGGCTAAGATGAAGATATTAATCCATGAATTTTTATTTATGATGAAATATGCACAAAATATTCAAGATATGCAAAAATATTTATCCATATAGTAAATCATCTGATAACTGCTAAGAGATTTTATTTCAAAATAAAGGTTTAATGTACAAAGTTCTCTAACACTTAAATCACATTTGAAAATCTAAAGTCACTATAATATGTAAATCTAAAAACTTGTCCTCAAGGGACTTGTCTACTATGTTAAATAAATGGCATAAAATGACTTTTAACTAAATCGTCTTATAGAAAATAAAGAAAAAAAAAAAAGAAAAAGAAATGGTTATCCTTAAAAGATGCAAAAAAAAAAAAAAAATTCTTTACCCACCTCCCTATGGGGGTCACCCCCAGCGAAATTCCCAACTTACCCCTGCTTCGGAGATTCATCTCCGAAGTTTTTTTTTTTAAATTTTTTTATGTTTCGGAAATGCATTTCCGAAATGCATCAAAATTCATTTATTTTTTACAATCAGGTAAGAAATGTGGACACATGTGCCTACGTAAGCCTTCTAAGATGGTTACCTTCTAAGAAATGTGGTAACACTTTCCTACTTAAAAGCCTACGTAACAAAAATTGGGAAGCTCCACAGCCACACCCTATTTAAAAGAATAAAAAACCTTTTGAAATTTCGAAGTTCCCTTTTCCTTCTCCCCACCACTCTCAGACGGTTAACTTCTAAAACACTTTCCTATTTAAAAGCTTCTCACCCATTTTTCTTTCAAAATATCCCAAATCATTTTCGATCCTAAGTCTTCTTCTTTGCTTTAACGTTTTATATCTCTTGTTACTGCTTTCATCACAATGTCTCGCCGCGGTGGAGGAAATCATCTCGAAAATCGCCGGAGTCAACCATCTCCTGCACATTCTCAACAATCATCCATCAATGCTGCAGGATCAGGCCGTGGTGGTGGCGGCCGTGGCTCTCGCGGTGGACGTACCTCCAATCTTTCTTCCTCCGGACATCCACCTCCTCCGTCATATGCTCCGGCCCCGGTTACCTCTCCTCCGTCTGTTGTTGCAGCTCCGGTTGTTCGTCCATCTGTTTCAGCGCCGTTTGTTCCATCTGTCGCAGCGCCGGTTGCTTCCTTGAGTTCGGCTCTGATCTCCATCGAGAGCCTGACTGCCGAAGTTAAACAGAAGGCTACTCTAGAGTCGGCTCCGTCGTCTCAGAAGGAAAATTGGGAAGGAAAATTCAAGTTCGTGCTAATCATTTTCAGTTGCGAGTGGCTGATAAGGATCTACACCACTATGATGTAAGTATAGTTTGCTCATAAGTTTTTTGTTGTTGTTTATTATGTTGGTAAGTTACAATGTGGTATGGATTTCTAGAGGATCAGGACTTTCTTTGCAGCGTCTCCTCCATCGTCTTCATCCGATTAAATAAAGTGAATCGTTCTTGTTTGTTATTTTTCTTCTGTCCAGACCTTTTTTCGGAAGTGCATTTCCGAATTCCTCCAAGGGGGGTGAGTTCGGAGATGAACTTCCGAAACACCACATTTTCTGAAAATGTAACTTTATTTCGGAGATGCATCTTCGAAATCAATATTTTATATTAAAAAAAACACGTTTTCGGAAGTTCATTTCCGAAAACACATTTTTTTCAAAAAAAAGTACCTTTTCGGAAATGAACTTCCGAAACAAGGGGTAGTAGTGTTGTAAATTCACCAGGGGTGAGCAAGAAGGTTAGGAGGTGGGTGAATAAATTCTAAAAAAAAAAGGTAAATTTGAAGATGAAAACTATTTAGATGTGAGTGATACGAAGACATGAGTTGAATGATTTAAAAATTCAAAAGATTAATGAGACACACAAAAAATGAAAAACAAAATAAAAATGAAGACGATTCCTCCTTCAAAATTAGAAGGTTATTGATTTGTGATTCCTGTACTCTTTTAAAAAGAATTTAGGCATTTTGGGATTAGAAAATCATAAAATCGAAAAAAACACGGTTAATGACTAATGTTTTCGTCGCAAAACAAACACAAGTTACATGTTACGTATCAAACGCTGCAAAAATTAAAAATCAATATAATTCTCTTTTAATCCATGGACCAATATAAACACAAAGTAAACCTAAAAAATTAAAAATGTGGTTTAAGTTAATTTGAAGTGGTATAAATGAAAGAAAAATTATTATTTTAAAATTACTTTTTTTATAATAAGAGTGAACGTTATATTTATCCCGTTGATGAATAGAAATCAAATCTTTTTCATATACAAATAAAATAGTTGTAGATAGAAATAAAATCTTTTTCATTATACCCAATCCAAATTTATTAAACCCTAATTTGTAACTATAAATATTCGGCAAGTTCTGTTGGCGGCAACTTCACAGTAACTCTTCGTTTCGATTTGTATATTGTTTCGTTCTTTTGGGATGAACAATTTAGCAAGAAGTTTTAATGGAAAGAAATGTGCTCGGCTGAATTTCAATTTAAGTTTCTTTTTATGAAAACCATTTACATGCTTACAAGATTTGGTTTTGTTTCGGTTTGTAATATAGAGGGAAAAGAAAAGCGAAGTGATGATAGAAATTCATTTGCTGATATTCTTTGATGTAATTCATGAATCCTGACAGGTTCTAATCGCTTTCATATTTCCCTCTCTTGCTTTATTTCTTGAGTTTCTCGGTTTGTTGATCAATTATTTATGGTTTTTGAATTGCTATCACAATTGGGCATATGATGAATATGTGTAAATGGGTAATTTGCATCTGAATTTCGTTGATGTCAATATCGCCGCCTTAGAGAACTGATGCCCTAAATTCTATCGATATTTGTTTTTGTTAGTTTGTTACTGTGTTTGGATATCTTTAATTAGCAGCATGTGGCTAAGAAATTTATCTCTGATTTGCAATATGCGTTCTTAGAGGGCAGACAGTTGGTAGATTGAATACTCATAGAAAATGAGTTAGTAAATGATAAGTAGCATTGATGTTTAAAGAAGAATTTGAAAAAGTGTTGATGTTTAAAGTGGGTTTTGAAAAATCATGACTTATATGACTTTGTGAATGGTAAATATTTGGGCTTTGAGGGATTCAATGCTAAATGGAGAGGCTGGATTTCAAAGTGTCTTGGAACATTAACAATTTTATTGTTGGTCATTGGAAGCCTCACAAAAAAAGTCAAAGTTGGTAAAGGTGGCGTTTTCTTATTTTTGAGGGTTATTAGTTTGGTAGAGATGTTCACCTGTTGCATATGTTGTACGCGAATGATACTTTAATTGTGGAATGATAATTTAATAGTCGGAAAATGTTGGCATACGAGATGTTCACTTTAATTGTGGAATGATATTTTAATAGTCGAAAAACGTTGGCATACCAGATGTTCACTTGTCGCTTATGTTGTACGCGAATGATATTTTAATTGTGGGAAAAAGTTGGCATACCAGATGTTCACTTGTCGCATATGCTGGACGCGAATGATACTTTAATTGTGGGAAAAAGTTGGGAGAGATGTTCACTTCTTGCATATGCTTTACAAACGTGAATTATATTTTAATTGTGGGAAAAAGTTGGGAGAGATGTTCACTTCTTGCATATGCTTTACAAACGTGAATTATATTTTAATTGTGGGAAAAAATTGGCATACGAGATGTTCGCTTGTCACATACGTTGTACACGGATGATACTTTAATTGTGGGAAAAAGTTGGCATACGAGATGTTCACTTGTCGCATATGCTGTATACTACGAATGATACTTTAATTGTGGAATGATATTTTAATTGTGGGAAAAAGTTGGCATACGAGATGTTCACTTGCCGCAAATGTTGTACGCAAATGATACTTTAATTGTGGAATGATATTTTAATTGTGGGAAAAAGTTGGCATACAAGATGTTCACTTGTCGCATATGCTGTATATGAATGATACTTTAATTGTGGGAAAAAGTTGACAGAGGAGATGTTCACTTGTCGCATATGCTTTACGCGAATGACACTTTAAGTGTGGAATGATATTTAATTGTGGGAAAAAGTTGGCATAAGAGATGTTCACTTGTCGCATATGTTGTATGCGAATGATGCTTTAATTGTGGAATGTTATTTTAATTGTGGTAAAAAGTTGGCATACGAGATGTTCGCTTGTCGCATATGATATACGCGAATGATACTTTATTTGTGGAATGATACTATAATTGTGGGAAAAAGTTGGCATACGAGATGTTCACTTGTCGCAAATGTTGTACGCGAATGATACTTTAATTGTGGAATGATATTTTAATTGTGGGAAAAAGTTGGCATACGAGATGTTCACTTGTCGCAAATGCTGTACGCGAATGATACTTTAATTGTGGAATGATATTTTAATTGTAGGAAAAAGTTGGCATACGAGATGTTCACTTGTCGCATATGCTGTTTACGAATGATATTTTAATTGTGGGAAAAAGTTGACAGAGGAGATGTTCACTTGTCGCATATTCTTTACGCGAATGACACTTTAAGTGTGGAATGATATTTAATTATGGGAAAAAGTTGGCATAAGAGATGTTCACTTGTCGCATATGTTGTATGCAGATAATACTTTAATTGAGGAATGATATTTTAATTGTGGGAAAAAGTTGGCATACGAGATGTTCATTTGTCGCATATGCTGGACGCAAATGATACTTTAATTGTGGGAAAAAGTTGGGAGAGATGTTCACTTCTTGCATGTGCTTTACAAACGTGAATTATATTTTAATTATTTTAATTGTGGGAAAAAGTTGCCAGAGGAGGTGTTTCTATTTTTTTTCATTTCTTGAGTTTCTCAATTTTGGAGGTAACTTTATCAATTATTTATGGTTTTTGAATTGTTATCGGATATAAGAATGGGCAGTTGTGTAAATGGGTAATTTGCATATGAATTTCATTGATGTTAGTATCTCCTTGGATAACTGAAGCCCCTAAGTGTTTTCTGTTTTTTTAGATCCATCTTATCTTAAATTACCGTAGCGTTAAAATTATCATCGTACTATAATGAATTTGTCATTGCTTCATCGATTATTTGATTTGCGATAGAATTATATTATTGTCTCTTCATTGGTATTAAATCCATTGGTTGTGCCAGATAGTGTTATAATTTTAATCATTAACTTATTATTTGGACTCTAAAAGATTATTGGTTGTGCAAGACTAATCTAGCTGATCATGGTTAGGATTAATTGAGTTGGATTAATTGTGGGTGGAAAAAGGCTATTATCGAGTATATTGATTGAATAAAAATAGCTGATAGGTGGTGCATAATGGGGGATTAATGTGAATATGTTAGAATGAGAATGCAAAGGAGTTGGAGAAACAACCAGAATAGTTAGATGTTAGACTTTGTGAAGTTTTTATCTTGAGCAGAACTTATAGATTTACTCTTAATTGGCTGATGATTTACATGGTCAAAATTAGATGATCAACATTGTGCTATATTGATAGATTCATATTTTCAGAGGGATGGATAGATAAAATGGCCAGAATATTTGCAATGGTGTTTGAATGAAGGACTCATCACTTCCAAGTTCCAATTCTAAGTTGCGAGAAAATTAGTATTTGAGACCGAAACTGTTGTGTAATCAAATGTTGGAGTGCCGAGAAGAAAACTATAATCCTAAGAGTGTAATTTGAATGTGTTAAGACATAAATCAATAGTGCTAATATGAAGAAAATTATAAGATAGTAGAGTTACTATCTAAGTATTTAGCATAATAACTGTTCCTTGATGTTTATTTTGGCAATTGCCTATATTGTAAGAAATTTGTTTACTTAAATGTACTTATACAAGTCTCCTATTTCATTTGGTTTAGTTAACGATAAATCTCGTGTTTCAACCATTAGTTTGAGATCCATTCAGGGTCTGCTCCCCATATGCTTGAAGAAAGCAGGGGCTATATTGAATCTATTGTCATTGTATTTTGCCAGCCCTCTTACAGATCCAGATAGAGATTCGAGAACATTGCCACCAGTTCGATGAAACTCGCAAGTGCAGTATAGTTCACGAGAAATGAGATACATGTCGTGACTGGTTCAAACAAGATGATGCAACTCGGAAGCTCGACACAGGGTGTGACTATAAATCGGAAGGACTCACAATCTCCAATACCCGACAAGGCGACAACATTGACCGATTCGACAGACAAGCTTTTTTACATATACTATCTGGTAATGCAATATGGTTTTTGCCGGTTAAACATTTGCAAGCTAATAATTACAGAACATATAATAAATATTCATGTGCTATCTGACCTGAGTTATTGGTAGGATGAATGCAAAATGTGATTATTTTTGTTGTTTGTAATGGATTTTGATTTGGCCATAGTTACCAGCACATGTGAATAATGGTAGAGAAGATGGATATTAAATGAATATTCATGTAATAATGATTTTGCCTGTTAAACATTTGCGAGCTAATAATTACAGAACATATAGTAAATATTCATGTGCTGTCTGACCTGAGTTATTGATAGGATGAATGCAGAATGTGATTATTTTTGTTGTTTGTAATGGATTTTGATTTTGCCATGGTTACTTGCACATGTGAATAATGGTAGGGAAGATGGATATTAAATGAATTTGGTTCACTTATTGAGTATTTTGAAACGGCTTTTGGGAGAAATCGCCGTCAAAGTTTCACTTGGTGTAGAATTTGCATTATAAAATTTAGTTGGTTTGCGAATTCTTATTGAGTAGTGTTCCTGAACAGAGGGGGTCTGATTATTGTAGATGAATCGGATGGACAAAATTTTGTGTTTGTAGAATGTGCAGTTGCATAGAGCTGCTGTGAACGTCTTGTGTCACTCAAAGCTCCCAGATCGAGATGAAATTGGCTCACAATAGAACCATAGTGCCAATGTGATGCCGATGCTGACAATAAAGTTTGTTAGGGAAGATCGGTGAGTCGAGATGAGACATGAATCACCATGTTAATATTGCTGATACTGCCATTTGGAAGATAAGTATTTCTCAAACATTCTAATGACCGAGTATGATTAAACTATTGTTTGTTTACAACGCTTTGTTTGATGATCTAATGTCATATAACTCAACTTACAATTGTATGTGTTATTTATATGTTGTGGTGTCGATTTTTGTATGTCTTGCAATGCATTTTGATTTTAGAGTTACATTTGGAAGATTGTAAAAATTGTTGGGACAAATTAGCACTGCTATGATTCGAAAAGAAATTGGAGATGACACTAACAGGATGGCTGGGAAATCTAATCAAATATCTCCTATCTCTATTAATCTCAGCATCTACCTGCCAAGTGTTGTCAATTTGATGCTGGTAGATCTGCCTGTTTTAGAAAAGGTCGCAGTAGAGGGACAACCAGAAGGTAGTGACATATAATTTTATAAAAATTCCTAAACAAATTGACCCTGCCGGTGAAAGAACAGTTGGTGTAACATGAATACTCAATGATTTCTGGATATCGGGGTGGCTATTATCCGATTTTATCGACATGCTCATTACAAGTCGGAAAGATAAGTAACTCTTACCTTTTTAACTTCCTAAAATCACAGCCGACTACTGTCTATTAACTAAAGTGTCCACGAATGCTTATCTTTATAGGCAGGATAAATAAACTATTAATGTACGAATATAATGGAGATTATAGTTAATTATCACACTAGATTCATCCTTGGTTCCTGCTGTTGTCACATTATATGTAGCTGGTTGTTTCTACCAGGATAGTGGGTCATTTGGGTGAACTGATACGCTATTTGTATGACGTGGTTATGATGTTTGATTACTACTTTTAACTGTTTGCAGTAAGCAATTGTGATGACAACGACTACATATCGAGTCTCATGGGCGGAGAAATCAAGATTGCAATGATCGGAGATGACAAGTCAAGCTCTAATGTCATCGTAAAACAGTGGGATTGAAAATAACAATGACAGGTTAGCGTTTCTTTTGCTTCTGCTTCTCGAATATGAATGGAAGCGTGGCATACTATGTTCCAAACCGGACGTGGGTCAGCGTTTCTTTTGCTTCTGTGGCATCCTATGTTCCAAACCGGACGTGGGTCAGCGTTTCTTTTGCTTCTGTGGCATCCTATGTTCCAAACCGGACCTGGAAGTTAAGGTGGTTGAGGTGAATCATGTGTACTAGTACCAATTACAATAGCTTCAGTTCAGTTGCTCTCGCAAATAGTAGTAGATTTCCAGGAATCATGTGTACCAACACGATGAAACCAATCTTTTTGTTCGGTATGAGAAAGCCAATATGAGAATGCCAATATTTTTTCCCGTGATGATCTAATTCATACGCCCTTTCAAATGCCAATGCATTATATAACCCTAGCCAACTTTTATCGAATTCCACTATTGCAGCTCCGGTGTGATCCGAGGAATTCCAGAGTGGGCGGACTCTACTTGGATTAAAGCCCCTGATTCGATATTCATCCCTTAGCTTGGAACCACTTTCACCAACACATTGTCCATCTTCTGTCATTCTTGTGGGAATGTTAACCACAATCCCAGTCCACGGCCACACAAACTGCTTTTCAGAATCAACAAGAATGCCTCCATTTGCTGGTTTGACATTGTGCTGCCTGAAAGACAAAATAAGGAGTTAATGATGGAGCATTCACATTCACAATTATATCATTTTTCAAAACTTGAACTTTAAGTTTTGAATAATTGCTTCCTTAGCAGAAGAATCACCACCTTCATTCACAGGTTTTGATGGAGCAGTCACATTCACAAGTATATCATTTTTCAAATATTTCATTAAAGCCAGATGAGTTGCCTTATCTTTGACACTTCTCTTTTGCGAACTACCGACCCTAGAAGCATGTTCAAAGAGTTCCCTATACATATAGCCCGTTCTTTTCAATTTCGGGCAGTATGGACATGCGAAAGTCTCGTCTGAGATTCTCACTTTGAGACTTCCCTTGAGTTCTTCATAATTTATTTACATACAACCAACTTATTTGAGATTCACTTGAATCAGTAACCTTGTTAGAGCATTGAGGTGCGACAGTTTCTGCATATTCAATACTTGAGAAATAACTTGAACAAAATAAAATTCTTAGTATATCATAAACAGCATGATCACCATCACCTCTCACAATATCCTTTTCCAATTACTTCAACAAAGCAAGATGATTAGCCTTCTCTCTGGCACTTGTGTTTTCGGAACCAGTCCGTTCCACCATAAAAGCATGTTCTAGGAGTTCCTTGTATGCATAATCCTGTTTTTTTTATGACAGTAGGGACAGGTGAAAGTATGTTATGAGGTTTTCACATTGTGAGTTCCATTTTTGAGTTCTTCATAAGCTGTATCTACATGCCACCAACATATATCGGTATCCTTGATAGAACAGTAAGACATTATAGTTTGTCTTGAATTTATTGTGTTCGATCATGAGAGACAAAAATTTGAGTTAAAAAAGAAGAAAGCATATTAATTATGAGAATTAAAGTAGAAAATATTGAAATAGGGATTTTAAAATAATGAATGTGAGATGCAGGAATTAGAGGAAGGAATGTTAACCTTGAAGAGATTGTGCATGAGAGAAATTGAAATTGAAATTGCTACCATTGCCGTTAAGTTTGAAAGACACACATACACGTTGGACATGTTGCCTCACATGTTCCAACACTTGAGTTTCACTTTGATTGACAAACCAACCAAACTAGTACTTCATTGTACTTCTGAATAGCAAACTTGTGCCTTTGTAACTGAAAGTTTGGATTTCATTTTGGAAGAGTCATTTTAAGGGTATGGAATTAATTTTGATTTGTTTTTTCATCAAAGTATAATTGATTATGAACTTTGGGATTCATCAAAAGTAATTTTTCCACAAATTTTTGAAAGAAAGCATCACCTTTTCAAGCACTAATGTAAACACACTAGCATATTCTTAAGATAATTAGTGATAAGTTCGGTATTTCCCAGAATTTTATTGTTGTAAATGCTTCCACATTTGAGTAATTTGAGTGGTTATTCTTGTCATGACTTACAATCTTATTGTTAATGGATCTAGCAGAACCTTTTGTTGGACTGAGCATTTGGAACTGAACTCTCAAATATGCCACTGCCACACTCTACTCAAGTAGTCAAAGCACAACAAATTCGACACGTTTGATTGTACGACGCTGACCAAGCTATGCTCATTGCACTTGCAAAAACAGGCATTCAAGTTGTCATAATCGTCGCTAATGAAGAACTCTTAGCAATTGATCTATTGAATGTTTTGGCTGCCAATTGGGTTTCCCGTAATGTGGTAGCACATTATCCTGCCACCAATATCACCACTGCCGCATATGCAGTAAGCAAAAGGTATTTTAATTGTGGGAAAAAGTTGGTAAAACATGAGGGCCATGAAGGCAAATAATCTATAGTTTTGAGTTAATATTTGGTCTTAAAATAAACTTTCATAAAAGTCTTTTAGTTGGAGTCAATATTCCACAATATTAGCAAATCTATTAAATGTTAAGGTTTGAACTACTAGATTCAAATACTTGGATATTCGTGTTGGTTGCAAATCTACAGTTATTTGAGTTAATATCTGGTCATAAAATCCAGTTCATAAAAGTCATTTTATTGGAGTCAATTTTCCTTAATATTAGTTAGACGAAACAGCAAATATGTTAAATTGTAAGGTTGGAACTATTAGATTCAAATACTAGGATATTCCTGCTGGTTGTTGTAATCATAGAAGAAAATTTTTGGAAATTGGTGATTAATAGTGTAAGGAAAATTGTCCAAGTGTGATGTAGGAGGATTCTGCGAATCAAAGAAGAAACCGCACGTCGGAAAACATTTTAATATTTAAGCAATTTCTATTTTATTTGATATATTTAATTTTGTTTTGGATTAAAGGCCCAATAGGGTTTATTTGTTTTCTGTATTTAAAGACCTTTGGCATGGCCGTAAGGATAATCTCTTTTATTATAATAGAATCCAAAGTTTTCTTTATTTCTGGTGGACTCCAGAGCTTATCTATAGGGTTTGCGCTTGCAACCCTATTTTCATTCAAGGTTTAGCGCTTGCTATTCCTTTGGGCGGCTTCCGATTGCGTCAAAGTGGCATAATCAGTGCTTATCCTTACGTGGTCGTGTCATCCTTCTAAAATTTGTTATATGCATTACCTGTCTATTTTTTTTTCTTTCTTTAAAGCCTCGTCAGGTATTATTTCTAATCTTGAATCTCTTTAAAAATTTCTTATGGGGTGGAGGATTCGAAAGCAGAAAAATAAGTCGGGGTTAATTGGAAAAGGTATGCCAAGAAAGACAGAAAGGGGGATCTAGGACAGGTATAAAAAATTCAAGGGTGTTAAACCTAGCATTATTAGGAAAGTGGGAACGGAGATTACTTACAAAGAAACAAAGTTTGTGGGTTTAGGTTTTAAAAATTAAATATGGTGAAATCATTGGTAGAGAGTAAAATTGAGAGAATGGGGTCGGATTGGTGGCAGGACATAAAAAAGGTAGAAAGTGGGTTGTGGGATTAAAAAATGATTTTTGCGTTGTCTTTGCTATTGTTAGTAACCCATGAAGTTGATGTTGTGTTGATGTTTTGTTGTTGTTGTGTGAACATGTGATGAAACTATATTGTGGTTGTTGTTTCTTGTTGTCATGACATGTTGATTACATGAGTTTGGTTGTTATTGTTAGAAATTAATGAGGTTAGGAAGTGATGAAAACATAGTACATATATACTTGTATGATGATGAAATTATGGTATGAAATGCTTGAGTATGTTAGAATATGATTGGATATGGTTTGAGTGGTTAGGGGTTGAAGAAAATGGGTTAAAAGTGAGTATTTGTGCTCTTAACCTGTCGGGTTTGTGTTGTTGTTTTCAAAGTGAAAATTGTGTTGAAAACCCTCCTCTTTTTCTAAAATCTAAATTTGGTTCTGTTTTGGGTAAAGCTTATGTTAGAATGTCACTGCAGAGAAGAAAACTATAATCCTAAGAGTGTAATTTGAATGTGTTTAGAGATAATCAATAGTGCTAATATGAAGAAAATTTTAAGATAGTAGAGTTACTATCTAAGTATTTAGCATAATAACTCTTCCTTGATGTTTATTTTGGTAATTGCCTATATTGTAAGAAATTTGTTTACTTAAATCTCGTATTTCATTTGGTTTAGTTAACGATAAATCTCGTGTTTCGGCCGATAGTTTGAGATCCATTCAGGGTCGGCTCCCCATATGCTTGAAGAAAAGCAGGGGCTATATTGAATCTATTGTCATTGTATTCAGTCCTCTTCCAGATCCAGATAGAGATTCGAGAACATTGCCACCAGTTCGATGAAACTCGCAAGTGCAGTATAGCTCACGAGAAATGAGATACATGTCGCGACTGGTTCAAACAAGATGATGCAACTCGGAAGCTCGACACAAGGCATGACTATAAATCGGAAGGACTCACAATCTCCAATACCCGACAACATTGACCGATCCCTCGGACAAGTTTTTTACATATACTATCTGGTAATGCAGTATGAACATATAATAAATATTCATGTGCTGTCTGGCATGAGTTATTGGTAGGATGAATGCAAAATGTGATTACTTTTGTTGTTTGTAATGGATTTTGATATTGCCATGGTTACCTGCACATGTGAATAATGGTAGAGAAGATGGATATTAAATGAATTTGGTTCACTTATTGAGTATGTTGAAACAGCTTTTGGGAGAAATCTCCGTCGAAGTTTCACTTATATGGTGTAGAATTTGCATCATATAATTTAGTCGGTTTGCGAATTCTTATTGAGTAGAGTTCCTGAAAAGAGGGGGTCTGATTATTATAGATGAATTGGATGGAAAAAATTCTGTGTTTGTCTAGTGTGCAGCTGCATAGAGCTGCTGTGAACATCTTGCGTCATTCAAAGCTCCCAGATCGAGATGAAATTGGCTCACAATGAGAACCATAGTGCCAATGTAATGCCGATGTGGACGATAAAGTTTGTTAGGGCAGATCGGTGAGTCGAGATGAGACATGAATCACCATGTTAATACTCTTGATACCGCCATTTGGAAGATAAGTATTTCTCACACATTCTCCTGATACCGCCATTTGGAAGATAAGTATTTCTCACACATTCTAATGATCGAGTATGATTAGCTATTGTTTGGTTACAACGCTTTGTTTGATGATCTAATGTCATATAACTCAACTTACAATTGTATGTGTTATCTATATGTTGTGGTGTCGATTTTTGTATGTCTTGCATTGCATTTTGATTTTAGAGTTACATTTGGAAGATTGTGAAAATTGTTGGGACAAATTAGCACTGCTATGATTCGAAAGAAATTGGAGATGGCACTAACAGGATGGCCGGGAAATCAAATCAAATATCTCCTGTCTCTATTAATCTCATCGCATTCTACTTCCATTTCTATTATCTTGTTTATCTTTACCTGAAGAGTGTCATTCAAACTAGAGACAAGTTAACGAACATTCTGGCATCATGTTCCATGATTTCGGGTATTGTTTTAACATCCATCTTTTGTAGTTGTTCCCCGATTGTATTGTTCATTTGATATCATCAGCTCGTGCAATCCACGCGTACAGACCAGATTTCTGTTCGGTATGAGAAAGCCAGTCTTTTTTCCCGTGATGATCTAATTCATACGCCCTTTCAAATGACAATGCATTATATAACCCTAGCCAACTTTTATCGAATTCCACGACTGCATCTCCGGTGTGATCCGAGGAATTCCAGAGTGGGCGGACTTTACTTGGATTAAAGCCCTTGATCCGATATTCATCCCTTAGCTTGGAACCACTTTCACCAACACATTGTCTGTCATTCTCGTGAGAATGTTAACCACAATCCCAGTCCACGGCTACACAAACTGCTTTTCGGAATCAACACAAATGCCTCCATTTGCTGGTTTTATTGGATCTTCCACATTCATAATCATTAGATCCTGTTCTTCAGAAGTGTGGCCTGTTAAAGTTTCTCCTCGGTTCGACATTGTGCTTCCTGAAAGACAAAATAAGGAGTTAGTGATGGAGCAGTCGCATTGACAATTATATCATTTTTCAAAACTTGAACTTTAAGTTTTGAATAATTGCTTCCTTAACAGAAGAATAACCACCGTCATTCACAGGTTTTGATGGAGCAGTCACATTCAGAATTATATCATTTTTCAAATATTTCATTAAAGCCAGATGAGTTGCCTTCTCTTTTACACTTCTCTTTTGCGAACTACCGGCTCCAGAAGAATGTTCAAAGAGTTCCTATACACATAGCCCGTTCTTTTCAATTTCGGGCAGTATGGACAAGCGAAAGTCTCGTCTGAGATTCTCACTTTGAGACTTCCCTTATTGAGTTCTTCATAAAATTTATTTATATACAACCAACTTATTTGAGATTCTCTTGAATCAGTATCCTTGTTAGAGCATCGAGGTGCGACAGTTTCTGCATATTCAATACTGGAGAAATAAATTAACTATCCTTGTTAGAGCATCGAGGTGCGACAGTAGAAATAAATTAACTTGAACAAAATAAAATTCTTAGTATATTGTAAATAGCACGATCACCATCACCTTTATTGATGGTGCTGTCAATATATCTTTTTCCAAATATTTCAACAAAGCGAGATGATTAGCCTTATAAAAGCATGTTGTAGGAGTTCCGCGTATGCATAATCCTGTTTTCTGTGAGGACAGTAGGGACAGATGAAAGTATGCTCTGGTTTTGACATTGTGAGTTCCATTTTTGAGTTCTTCATAAGCTGTATCTACATGTCACTAACTTATATAGGTATCCTTGATAGAACAGTGAGACATAGTGAGACATTACAGTTCTTCATTTTTACAGTAGTAATTAATGTTGTTGGATTTTATATTTGTCTATTCTAGAATCAAATTAGTACCATCATGCTAATTTATGATTATAGTCACAAGTTAATGGGTAAAATTTTTGCATTGGAAATGATAAATTAAAAATAATACCTCGGTTTTTATTGATCGATACTCTTGAAAGTGGCCTTTCTTTTGGATTCTGATCAAAGATGGCTGTTTTGTCATTCTCTTCAGCCTTAAATTGTAATTTTCCCCAATATTGAATGGAGCTTTCCTCTTTGAGGTAGCCATTGTTTTCAAAGTTTTGGTTGTAAATTTTAGAAAGAAAGCATCACCTTTTTAAGCACTAATGTAAACACACTAGCATATTCCTAAGTAAGATAATTAGTGATAAATTAGGTATTCCCCAGAATTTTATTGTTCTAAATGCTTCCTCCACATTTGAGTTATTTGAGTGGTTATTCTTGTGATGACTTAAAATATTGTTGTTAATGGATCTTGCAGAACCTTTTATTGGAGTGAACATTGGAACTGAACTCTCAAATATGCCACTGCCACACCTTACTCAAGTAGTCAAAGCACAACAAATTCGATACGTTCGATTGTACAACGCTGACCAAGCTATGCTCATTGCACTGGCAAAAACAGGCATTCAAGTTGTCATAACTGTCCCTATAGCAATTGGTCAATCGAATGCTTTGGCTGCCAATTGGGTTTCCCGTAATGTGGTAGCACATTATCCACCAATATCACCGCCATTTGTGTGGCTCCGAGGTTTTGACTGCTCTACCTAATTTGGCAAAAGTTTGTCAATGCAATTAAGTACATTCTTTCAGCCCTCGTTGCATTGAATCTTGATCGCCAAGTTAAAGTCTCGACGCCCCTTTCCTCATCTATCATATTTTGATTCATTTCCACCTTCACTTGCTTTCTTAAACCGGCGCTCAATTCAGTTTTAGTCCCGACACTCAATTTTTTGCAATCTACCTACTCTTATCCCATGCTCAATATTTACTCTTACTACAATTACATGTAATCAAATGGTGTGATTCCATTAGATTATGATTATGCACTCTTCAATCCTCTCCCTCCAAACAAAGAAGCTGTTGATTCTAATATCCTTCTACATTACTCCAATGTCTTTGATGCCATGGTCGACGCAGCATGCTTTGCCATGGCTTTTCGAAATTACACCAACATTCCTGTAGAAGTAACAGAATCAGGGTGGCCTTCAAAAGGTGCATCAAAGATCCCGACGCAACAATAGACAATGCCAATAACTACAATAGCACTTACATCTAAGAACTATACAACAAGGATATAAAATCTGGGCCGTTGTTGGAGAAAAACTGGGGATGGTTGGATGCGAATGGTGTTCCTATTTACATTTTACACTTGTCTGGATTAGGAGCAGTTTTGGCTAATGATACCAGCAATCAAACTTTCTGTGTTGCAAAGGAAGGCGCTGATCCAAAGATGATACAGACTGCATTAGATTGGGCACGTGGACCCGGCAAGGTCGAATGAATAACATCACCTAAGTCAAGTGCGACAACTAACATGCACTATTGATATCATTTCACAGCATAAATCCCTGTTTTAAAATTTGTCTACATGCAGAGCAGTACATGCTAGTGACTATAAACTTTTATTTAATTTCATTTTACAGTATGTGGAAGTGTAATAGGATACGTTGATATATCAATACTTGGAAGACCAGCAATAGAAACCATTGCAAACATATATTCTAGTTGATCACACAAAGCTTCTGTTCTGGCTTCCTCTCAACTTCAAATGACTTGACATTTGCTGTTAAGCATCTGAACAAAGTAAGTATGAATTTAGACATTCCAGTAGTAATATAAAGACCAATCATGAAGGTACTAGAATACGAAACGTACAAGAATGTCTTGACCAATCCATGAATAAGATTCACATTGAGTAGTAGCTAAGAATGTTCACCTTTTTATCAAGGCAATGTGTTGTTGTTACTGGATAGGAAGACCAACAATGTCTCAATAATTCCCTGACGATTACAAAATGAGAGAATGACTATTGAAGAATTGGCCTAGATTTAACTATTGTAGTACCTTCATATTGTAACATCTTTGGAAGAATTGGCCTAGATAATAGACTGTTCTCTATGTTCCTTGACGATTACAAAGTGAGAAACTGATTAATGAGACCAAAAGGTGAGGAAGTGATTGAGGGACTAAACTTACTGACTACTCAAAAGTTTATATAACATAATGCAAACAGAATATTCGTGATGCCGTGATGAAAACATGAGAATGCGGTAATATACCATCATGTGAGTCAGTTTCCACTACACAGAAAGTTCCAATGAAAATCATCACTTCCATGATAAAAATATGCAATCGAAGAAGACAGAGAGGTAAACTTTGACAAGAATTTGTATAATTTTGATGGATATACAATATCAAAACCAGATCTGATGGGTCAGTTAAGCGATATAAAATTCTTGTTGCTAAGGGATTTTCTCAACAATGTGGGATGGATTATGAAAAAACTTTTGCTCCTGTGGTCAAGATGACCACTATTCGCACCCTTATTGTTGTCGGCACATCTATTCGTCAGTGGCATATTTCTCAAATAATGTAGAAAAAATGCTTTTTTGAATGGTGATCAACTTGAGGAACTTTATATGATTCCTTCTCAAGGTATTTCCCATAATCAAAGGGAAGTGTGTAAGTTAAAGAAAGCTCTATATGACTTGTTCCGCGATCTTGGTTTGAGAAGTTTTCTACGGTGATTATGTCTCTTGGATTTCAGCCTAGAGATCATGACTTTGCTTTATTCGCCCTTAATAACTTGTAAGCTCTGTTGGGGCATGGTGAAGGTCAGCATGTCTCTGGTATTAATCGCACTTCTTAACGAAGTTGATGTTGTCCATCATTAGTGTGGGCCAGCAATATTCTAACCTTAATAACTTGTGAGCGAGATCTTTTCCGTCAGTGTGGTTGTTGCATGCTACCTAGTGATCTCTTGCGAGTATTAGGGTGATATCGCTCTCGCCCAGGCACCTTAGCAGGGGAGTGGCGTTCCCCATTTTGTGAAGTTTCCCTGAAAGTAGGTTATACTTGGCAGATTTTCTTCCAATTTTCCTTACTTTTCCCTCATCTGATGGGAGTTCCCCTGACTGTAGATAGTGCAATATGGGTGACATCCAACTAGACTCGGGGACGAGTTTCAAGGAGTATGCCTCATCTCCCTCGATGATGGGGGAAGAGAGAGAGAGAGAGAGAGAGAGAGAGAGAGAGAGAGAGAGAGAGAGAGAGAGAGAGAGAGAGAGAGAGAGAGAGAGAGAGAGAGAGAGAGAGAGAGAGAGAGAGAGAGAGAGAGAGAGAGTCTCATGTATGATTGTTATATTGAACCCCCCGACCTTCAAGGTGGCTAGCTTGGATAAGAGATTCGCCCTGAAGTTCTATTCGCGTGGGACGTGTTCTACTTCAAAAGAGAGGAAGCGTGAGGATACATTTCGTACCTTGTGTAGATATTTTATCAACTGAGGCTCCTTGCCCTGAGACTATTCTGAGACTTTATAGGTGAGCAACTAGGAGTTACTTTTTACTTTTAATTTGGTAGCTCCCTTTTTAAGGCGAGGATCGTACCGACGATGAGAGCCTCGTATTCTGCATGATTGTTGTTGGCGATGAACTCAAACTTCAGCGCCTGCTTGGTAACTATATCACCTGGTCCCTCAAGAATTATTCCTGTGTTGTTTCCTTTTATGTTGGAGGCGCCATCCACAGATAACGCCCATTTTGAAAGGGTGTCTTCATTGATGGGCGAGTTGAGCTCAGCTACGAAGTCAACCAAAGCTTGAGATTTGATGCCCCCTCGGGATGCACTGGATGTCGTATTCTGAGAGATCTACAGACCAAGATACCGCTCTCCGTGCTAGGTTGGGTTTCTTTAGAACTTGTCAGAAAAGATAATATGGTTTTACAAGGATGGTGTGCCCTTGGAGGTATGGCTTGAGTTTTCTTGCCGCAATAACAACAACTAACACCAGTTTCTCAATCTTCATGTAGCGTGTCTAAGCGCCATTGAACACTTTGCTTACGAGCTACACATGACTATCTTCTTTGTCTATTTCTTGGACGAGGACTAAGGTCATTGCCCGCAGTGAGGATCGAGGGAGATGTGAGGAATTCTTTTACCTTGGTGAAAGCCTCCTCACACTCGGTGGTCAAGTCGAACTTCACCTCTTTTCTCAGGGCGGCGAATAAAAGGAAAGTTGTGTCGCATGTGCAAGAGAGGAGGCGAGATAGGGCGACAAGGCATCCAATAAGTTGTTGTACGTCCTTCACGTTCGTGGGAATCCTCATGTCAATGACCGCCCGACATTTATTCGAGTTGGCTTTGAGCCCTCAACTTAAGTATGCTTAAGTATCTTATATTAATTTGTTTATCCTCTATTAATATTTTTAATTTATATGATATAAAAAATTTTAACTATTGATGCAATTATTTTTAACAGGAATAAGTTAAAAATATATAATTTTATAAACCGTGACACGGGTTCCATGCACTTATAAACAGAAAAAGTCTACATGTTGATATAATTATTTTTATAAACGAAAAAAAGTTACAATCATTTTTATAAACGAGGATGTGTTACAAATATTTTAATAAAAGAAAAAAACAACTATTAATACAATTATTTTTATAAACAGAAATAAGTTACAAATTTTTTAATAAATAGACACGCGGGTTCAAGGCACTTATTATGATTGTGACTATATGAATGTTAACCAACTAAATAAATAATACAAATTTGACAAATGCTCCTTCTAGCTTGCATACATTTGGTGTGATTACCATTGATATTAAACCTGTATGAAACAGATGTGACATTTAGCATAATCCACTTGACAAACTGAAAAGATATACCTGTTTCCAGAAGAATAGTCTCCAAAGCAAACCAATCCACCACGTCATACGCCTTCTTGAGGTCTATTTGAATCATGCACCTGGGAGTTCCGTTCTTCCTAGAATAACCTATTATAAGCTCATAGGCTAGCAGAATATGATTATGTGAATTTGTTGTGCCGGAACAAAGGCCGCTTGCATGGATTGATAGTTTTATTGAGCACTTTCCCAAGCCTAGCTGTAAGGATTTTTGACACGGTCTTGTACAAAGTAGTACATTCAACTATCAGCCTATAATATTTCATGGTGACTGCCTCCATATGTTTGGAAATAAGAGTGACAATAGTACAATTAAAGGCCTTTAGCAATCTATCATTAGTGAAGAAATCATTATATGCTGCATTAATGCCATATAAATTCTCCAACTGGATTTAAAACTGTTTGCCCCATATCCATCGATACTGGGAGACTTCAAGTCCCCTATACCATTTAGGGCCTTAAAAATTTCTTGGTCGGTGATACAAAGTACTCTCTTTGCAAACGTTTATTTGTCCACAAACACTTCTAAACTTAAATTAGTGTGTGTATATCATGGTTTTAAATTGCGGTTGCGGCTGCGGATGCGGTTGCGGTTGCGGGTGTTGCGATTGCGGTTGTTGCGATGCGCATTGCAGCCGTTGCGGTGTGAATATTTATAGGGAATGTTTGAAACACAATGATAAAAAAACACTTAATCTTAAGTTTTTTCAGTAAATTAAGTTTTAAAATTCTAATATGTTGTTCTTTTGATAAAAATATTTGAAGAAACATGATTGAAATTATCTATGTGGTTTCAAATATAATTGGAGACGTAATTTTAAAATCACACGGCAATTGCGGTCCGATGCGGTTGCGGAGGCAACCGCATCCGCAATATTGCGGATGCAATTGCGGTTGCGAACCGCAATTTAAAGTTGTTTCTCATAGATTGTATAAATATTTATAAAGAGTAGATGAGTTGTTTTAATAATTGAGAAGTGTAAAATATTTAATAGAAATCATTTAAAGAATTCAAATGGTTTTTTTTTTGTTAACTCAAATCGGTTCTTTGGATGTGAATGCTCTTAATATTTTGAAAAAAATTAAAAATGCATCTTAAATGAAATGATACTTATTTAATAATTCACGTATATTCCCACAAATCACAATCATATTTTAAAATCACTTATTTGTCATGATAATTTTGTAATTTTTTACTAAACAACTCTATAAAATTATTTTATAGGGTGCATATTTATTAAACTCTAAAAAAAAATTATAAAATTTAAATAAATAATTGTTTTGGATAGTGAAATATGTTTAATTAAGATTGCTATAGCTTATAAAAAATTTGGTATAAAAAAAACAAATATTTTAATGAAATTTTCGTTTGAATTTTAAATACTTTTTAGTTGAAAATACACATATTAACAATCTTACGTGTAAACGCTTGGGATTTGAGAGTGTGCTTCTCTCAAGGTCTCAGGTTCGAAACCCACAATATACAAATTTCTTATTAAAAAACAAAAACAATCTTACTTAAGTCCATGAAATTTTGGAGATGCGTCTCCGAAATCACCCATTTTCACATTTTCAATTATTTCGGAGATGCATATCCGAAAACACACATTTTTTTGATGTTTTCGGATATGCATCTCCGAAAACAAAAACCCCCCATGGTCATGGCTTCTTCTTTCAAACACTGAACCAACCGCCAAAATTCTCAAAATCAACAAACAACAACCTCAAATTCAATGATCTTAAATATAGAGACATTTATGGAATTTCGCCACTGATTCCTAAGAAACCATGGGGTCTATATAGAATAAAGAAATTGTCATATATTTTCCCTTCAACCTCAAATTTCACCTAGTATTCCACCTCAAACTTCATCTAGTCCCACCTTATCATCTACTATTGTCCCTCAAAATATCACTATTGCACCTCCACCTATTCTTTACCTTTAAAATACTCAGACTATGATTACTAGAGCAAAATTTGGCATTGTTATATTCAGCCTACCTTACTCCTAACACATTCTAAACTTACTGGTGTTGAATAAGCTCTCAAATGTTTCTACATGGGTTGTTGTTATGAAAGAATACTATGTTTTACTTAAAAATAATACATTAACCCTTGTTGCACCTTTTTCACATTGTCATCCAATTGGATGCAAGTGGATTTTCGGGGTAAAAGAGAACCTTGATGGTACCATCAACAAGTATAAAGCACACTTGATGGAAAAGGGTTCCATCAACAATCAGGTTCTGACTTTATTAAGACATTTTTTTTAAAGTTGTTGATTTATAAATTATCAACAACCCGTTTACAAATAAATGTTGCTGCCAAGTATTGAACTCTGAACCAACAACTTTCTTAATCCAACTAGCAAATGCTAATTAAGCTACCCCACCCACATTTTCACCAGAGTTGAAACCTGTCACGGTGTGTATTATTCCTAACATTGTAGTCACAATTGCAGTCGCAAATAACTCACTCATTTAGCAGATAGATATTAATAATTCTTTTCTCAATGAAATATTAAAGGAATAAATTTATATGCAACAGCCTCCTAGGTTTGAATCCAGCGATAAAACTTTAGCCTGCAAGCTTAATAAGGCTCTTAACGGCCTAAAACAGACCTCTAGGGCTTGATTTAAGAAACTTAGTTGTTTTAGTGTTGTATGGTTACACAGCTAGTAAATGAGACACTACTTATCTCCAAATTTAACATTGAGTTTTCTTTAAAACAGCTAGGCACACTTGATTACTTTCTAAGCAATTGAAGTCTTTTATTTAACCAATGGATCTCTCTCTCTCTCTCTCTCTCTTCTAACTGGGTATCAGATTTTGCGATGCTAACTGGGATCAGATCCTGATGACTGGAGGTCCACATCAAAAGCATGTATCTACCTAGGCCCCATTATTATTTCATGGTGGTTAAAGAAACAAACACTAATTGCTTGGTCAATCTCTCTGCAGAGATACTTTGGCATCAACCTCTTCTAACTCAACTTGGTTGTAGGTTTAAGACTCCTATTTTGTGTGAGTTCAGTCTCTCTAGCTCATAATCCAACTCAGCTTAATCAAGACACCTTCCACTTGTAAAGGGGGGTGTTAGAGTTGTATTAAACAAGATATAATTAGAATACGCTATTTCAGTATAGTATAGCTGTAACTAACTATAGGCAGTTAGAGTTAGTTAGACTCTTACTCTTATAAATAGGAGACCTCCTCTTATTGTAAAGCATTGAAAACATTACTAATACAATATCATAGTTTTTTTTTTCCTTTCCCACTTCTCTCTACTTCTAATGCTTATTTTATTAAGCACTTGTGCTATAAATTGCAAACAAGTTGTTTATCCAATCAGACCCTTAATAAGTTTGAAGCTAACCAACTTATGCTAAAAATTTTAAATAAACACAATTAACATTGCTTATAAATAGTTGAGTTTGGATGAATTACATTACAATTGACTCAACAATAAGTTAAAAACTTTCTCTATTTACTTTCACAAGAACAATAATCACAATTTCTATGACAATTTCATCTTTACACAGCACTAGAAGGAAAGAAGAAAGAATTGAGTCAACAGATTTTCACATTCACTGAAGGCTGAGAACACACTGAGATGAAAACAGTCATTAACTAATACAATTGTACAAGAGAGACCTACATTTACAGGTGTTCGATTTTCAAATAGTTCTACAGGTCCATTCTAGTCTTTAAATGTTTGAGGCGTTGTCGCAATAGTTCTTCTTGAATGGTACAAAAATACCAAATCGTACTTAAATGTGTATTTTGTTTGTTAGTTTGGTCATTGAACGTGTCTTCCATTAATAAATGTGATTCATCAAATTAATAACAAAAACATACTTTATGATGTTTCTGTAATTTCATACTTTCAAGAACTAAGAACTATAGTGACAACAACGCCTCACATTTAGAAACCAAAATGACTTTTTACTCGTATCCTTCTGTGTGTTATACTTCTGCTTCAGTTGCTCTGGATGCTAGGAAGAATTGGCTTTTCATTTTCAGAAATTTCTCCCGATCGACTTATCTTTCCATTCTTCTTCTCGTACTCAAGTTTCAGATCTTCTAAACGCTTTGTTATCTGACAAGAACAAAAATGCAAATGCATAATCATAAGAAATATGTGACTTCAACAAAATATTATAGTTTCCTCTATATAAACAGTCCTAGGCTGTAGTAATAAACATTAAAGTATTTTTCAGCGGTGCATGAGATATTTTCTAAATGGTATCAGTAGCTCTAGGCTTTACGATCTAGACGTCACTAGCGACGGTACATGAGATATTTTCATTATTGTTCATGATGGTACAACAATACTACTCATCAGCATTTGTACAAAACTGCTGTTCTGCTTGTTCCGATAGGCCTATCTTGTCTTCCAGGTTTGATAAGGGCTACTTCCAACTTGCAGCTCCGTGTTTGAAGTTATTTCAATTCTCTTCTGCAAGACATTGTTGCAGCCACCCCCTACTAAGACTAAGAGCAAACATATGTAGCATATCTAAGAAACAAGTAAAAAGCTCCATGGCAAACACCCAAATTAGAAGGAAAAAAAAAAGGGAAATGAAGGTTCCTCACAAGGTTCTAAAAAAGGATCCGTTAGCACGAAAACAGCCACGGAAAAATGGTATTGGAAGGTGCCAATACCGATATCGTTATTAGTCTTTTTTTGATGAAAATTAAATTATTGTTAATTCACACCGCGACAACTGCAATATGTATCGCAACACTTGTACCGAACGAAACTGTGAAATCCTTTACGCAATGCGACCGTTATTTAAACCTTGGCTGTGCTCTCCAGGTAACCACTAATCAAGAATAGTCTGCTTCACCTTTTAAAATCTCATTTCCCTTTGCATACAAACTCCTCGAAACTCAAATTCCTTGCTCTATAGCACATTGATACAAAATTGAGATTGCCGATGAGTCTCTCTTTCAGCCATTGCAGGGAAAGGTTTTGTTATTATATCACCCAAGCTAACACTCAGACGTTTTTCATATTCCAAATTTGTTTTGTAGTCTTTTATCCATTGCCAAGCTAACAGAGGGAAAAACCTGTCAAGTTAATAAGCGCTCCTGGTGTTTTTAAGGAGAGTAGAGAACTATACTAACTTGATGATAGACTGCAATCTCAACCAATAAGTTCTGGATTATTAATTTATTAGGGCATTATTTATTGTAATTTCTTCTATATAAACAGTCATAGAAGAGTGGCATATGGATTGAGAAAGAATATGGATTTAATGAAAGAAGGTAGGGTAAACATACACATTATGGAGTGGAATCTGATTTAATTTTTTGTTTTATCGCTATGTTACAATTTTAATTTTGACAAACAAATGGCTAATGGACATTCTGGAAAGAAGGAATCAAGTGTATCCAGCTAATAACACATTTTGAATTCTGAGAAAAACAGTCTTTTTGGTCTGAGACAGTGTTGTTAAATAGCAGCTATAGCATGGTAGCGTATTAGAACTTTAACAAACTGCTTTTCTTCTGCTATACACGATTTAGCGCAAAGTATTGTCAAATAGCAGCTATAGCAGCGCTATATAGCACAATAGCTAGCAGAATATGTTGGAACCGCTATTTTTGGTGAACCACAATAGACAACATTGGTCTGTGCAAGTGAAAATAGATTGAAAAGTATAGGAAGGAATAGAACCTTGATGGAATAAGCCAAAGGCAATAACGTGTCAGGATTCATTGCATCCTCGGAGAAGTTTTTCAAGCCATGTATCAGTTTCTCAAAAGGTAATTTAACCTGATAAGCAAACGAAAAAACAAGCAATGAGCGGAAATTCGGTTTGAGTCATTAAAAATAATTTCCTAAATGGATTCTATCCCCTTTTCGATTATAATAGCAATCATTAAAAACACAAGGTCGCATTATACTTATTACTTACCAAGTCATCGTGGCAGTACTTTAATAGGGCCAAGCCAACTTTAAAAACAATTTTAACACCCTGGAAGGATAAGAATGTCATTATTATAAATTAGTGTTTGCGCGCAACAAATGGAACTTCTTTGGGAGAGTGTAGCTTACCTCATAGAGAAACACATCCCAGATTCGCAGAGCTAAATGGAATGGAAAGGAATATGAAAATACAGTTATGAACCACTGGCTTGCGTACATGCTAGGATTTATCATTTCTTGAGAAAAATGTTCTCCCAACTTCGGTAGATGCTCCCTCACCAACCGTTCGAATTGAAAGAGGTATTGTTGTACCAGAGGCAATCCTGCCTACATTCAAAGAGCAATTAATAGTCACAACATGCATTCAAACTAAAACTTTTCAGGTCTTTAGTCATACAGAGCGCCAATATTGTCAAATAGCTGCTATAGCAACGTTACAGTTCTATAATAGTGTAACAGACTAACAAAAATATGAAATATAGCTATTGTTCTGCGATACGCGATTAGGACCGAAGAGTTGTTAGCTATAACAGCACTGTATCATAGTATCATTGTGGTGTAGCAGAATTAGTACAAACCACTATTTTTCACAATATGCGATTGAGGTAATACTGCAAAATGTATGTTACAAGAGAAAGGGATAACATAATACATTGACACTATCAACAATCAAAACAAATGAATTCATGGAACAGAATAGTTACCAGATACAGCCCCTCCATTGGCGCATGAACGGCACCTTTAAGCAATGCCACCAATAACCAAAATGCATCCTCCTCGCTCATGTAAAGAAGCAAAAGACCAGCTAAAAACCCCATTCCCTGGACATATCCCACGTCTCTGTCAAAAACTGAATAAGCTTTTAGAACATTGTAGAGAGACCGCTGCCCAGGTCCGTGTCTTTGTTGGAAGAATACATGTGAAGGGAAAGTCCGAGAAATATCTCGAATTATATCCAATTCAGATGCAGATGTCTCATATATCACCAATTGCTGCAATAAGCATCATACTTTGTCAAAAAGACAAATGTGGAACAGTTGTTGAATAATACAATTGGGATAATGCCAAACAGAACATGGAGGAAACCTCATAATATAAATAATTAAATACGTTTTAATTCCTTCATTTCATATATTGGCCCTATTCGGATAAACAAATTAATGAAGAGTTTACAGCATAAACATTTATCATGCAAGTGTTTCTGCATAAGCCTATTTCTACAACAAGATAAATTTGTCAAATTATTTTCATTTAACCTATAAGCTATTTTTGTAAGCTATCCTAGAGCTCATAAAAATTATGCTGAAATTCTGAAAACCATTCATGGACATGTAATAAGTTGTCTCCATAAACTCTCTTGAACAGACTCACGAGTACTTATGTCAGTAGATAGATAAGTTCAAATAAGTTAATCCCAAGAAACCTTTTAACGCATAGCCATCAGAAACCTATTTTTACTTGCAAAATGTAAAATTTCCTTCTATTCATATTAGTTAGAGAAATGCAACAAGAACAAAACGGTGACTAGCACTAATCAAGGCTTATAGAATATTGTACAAATAAATCACAATATATCGTTTGAACAAGTTAACTTGATTACCTCATAAACTCCAGGATTCATCAGCAATAGGTCTCGGCTTCCAGATATTAACTGCCAAACAAGACCCCTTAAACAATCAGGAATTCCTTTCCTTATACGCCTTTTAACAACATTAGGTTTTTTCCTTAGGTAATGTTTCCAATCACTACCACCAACCCCAATCATCTTCCTCCATTTTCTAACCCTTCTCCGCTCCTTAATTCTGATCAAAGATAGACGACTATAAAGTTAAAAATAACCAACCAAATTTTGATGCTAATTCATGCTTAAAAACACAGAAATACATAGAGCAGCAAGAGAAAAACAACATACTTCTCATACTCATATGCTGATCTATTAGTCTTGACTACGGCCTCAGAAGTGTTAGCATCCTGTTTTACAAAGCCGAATCTATCCAACGCTCTTGGTGAAGGAAGTGAACCTGATTCAAAGTCATCACTTCTTTTCCTTTCCATTCAAAAAGCACAAATTAACTCTCTCAAACCAGAACAGAAATGACATAATTTGCCTCCTTAAACATTACAATGACAAAAACCTGAAAATAAAAGTGCAAAAAAGATTATGTCATTATCATTTTACTAAAATTATTGTAAAGAAAAACAGATCTGCAAACACCTAGTTGTAGAATTTGCCTAATTCATCTAAAACTGTTAACATGAAGACCAAGTAAAACATACACCACTACCACCCAGTCCCCCCAAATATAGAGTAACTGAATCCTGCAAATTAACAATGTTAAACAGCGGCTATAGTTGCACTATAGTGTAATAGCGTAGCAAAAGTTATTGTTCGGTAACCGCAAGTCACTATTTAGTACAAATAGTGGTTATCGCGGCACTAAAGCACTCGTGTAGCAGAATTCAAAAAGGCGACCGTTTGTTGTGATTTGCGGCTGATAACCTTACAAAATTAATTCATATCTCTGTAGCACCCTTTAAAAAAATGTGTGTCTCGTGTACGAAACGGACATCGACCCATGTGATTACCTTTAATTTTCAAATTATTAAATGTGTCAACGTGTCATTGTCGTATTGCCAGTGTCCGTGCTTAATAGATTGATATATCCCAAAAAGTAAAGTAAAATCATGTTTCTTTATTCTTCATTAAGCTATAACTTATGAGAGAAGGCTATGATTGTGCTCCCAAAGATACACTATCTACAAAATCAAAGTTTTTCCATTTAATGCACAACAGCTACTTTCTAAACTTCACAAAAGAGCTAAAAGAACAAAATTCACAAAGAAAAAAAAAGTGTGATTTCATGAACCATACCATGAACCTAAGGCTATATGATGTGATTTCAATTCAGCATTCAAGAAATAACAGATTATTCAATCTAACGATGAAAAACAGCGGTGATAACAAAAGGGGTAAATTAGGGCACCGAAAATTCTCAAAAAAATCATTATCAGCAACGAACCTTGAAATATGAATGATGGGGCTAATTGATTGAAGGGTATAGTGTGTGTGATTATGGAAGAACAAAGAGAAGATTTTTGGATGGGGTGTGGCCGGAAAAACCCTCGAAAATTGGAAAGGGAGGTTCAACGATTGCTTGGAAGAAGAAAGGAACGATCCAAAATAAACATGAAAGTGAATGCACTTGCCAGATAAAGAAGAAATGATCTTTTTCTTTTCTTTGGGTATAAGGAAAAAAAATTGATATTTGTGTTATTATTGATGATTATATTATTGATATGCACAATTCAAGAGTTTAATAAAGTATACTAAATGACTGTTACAAACTTTAATAATAATAATAATAATAATAATAATAATAATAATAATAATAATAATAATAATAATAATAATAATAATAATAATAATAATAATAATAATAATTATTATTATTATTATATTATTATTATTATTATTATTATTATTGTTATAATTGTTCAGGGCCGGATATATCTCCTTCAATTTGGCCACATTTCCGTCAATCCAATCATCTTGAGACGAATCACCTTGGGTTCGAATGTACCAACGAGTCACTCAATCGGCTTCATAAGTAAGTCAACCAAACCTAGTTTCGCGAAAGATTTAAAGGCTCAAAATCGAACTCTGAAGCTAACCTTGTAGCTACACCCTAGCTCCGTCGTAACAGGAGTTCTTCTTCACTCCACCTTCCGCAACTTTTCACATTCTGGTTCCGAAACAAAACAACAACAATAATAATAATAATATTTTGTTATGGAACCATAATTAGGGTGAATTGGTGGTGTGAAGGATCATGAATTGGTAGTATCGATCTCCGATATGGTGGCGTAAGATGGACCTAGAATGTTAGCACTGCAATGCTCAAGTTAGTTCAGAATCCAAGATAAGTGTGTAGTAAAAAAATGGAGATCAGAAAATATACCTTGAATATCACGTGTGATGGGTCTTATATGTTGGGTTGTTTTGATTGGACTTCCATCAGGTTGGGCCTTGGCTTTGGGTCTTTGGCCGGCCCAAAACACTTTCCCCCATGGTTTGCGGAATGTAAATTAATCGAGGAAAGTATTTGAAATTGTTGTTGTCCTCTAACAATTGTGTCGACTCTTAGATAGAAGTGGAAGAGTCTTGGATCAGTTACAAAAGTAGTGGGGAATGAGGGGAATCCTAAGACTATGTATGAAAGGAACTGCATGGTTGATAAAAGACTTATAAGAATTGATTAGTACTACTTATACAAACAAGATGCATCTTTTTTTAGTAGCCTAACAGATAAGAACTCCATAGTTAATGTGGCTTGACTTAGAGTAGTATTTGATGGGTGATCTTCTAGGAAGTTTATCAGAAAGCGTGTGAGTAAGGACAAAGCATGCTAAAAAGACTTGTGTTGGTTTGTGGAGTTAGTCGGTAATCTTAAAAGCAGTCAGGGGCATTATGTAACACCCCATTTCTACCCGGAAATTATATAAAAAAAAATCAGAGTTTTCAAAATTTCTCAATAAACAAATGAGGCGTCACATAATTAAACAAAACAAATCACCTCGTCGCATAAGCGGATACATAACACCTTTGAAATAGAATAACTTATTTTATTAAAACACATCGGAATCACTTAAGAATGTATTCAATAAAATATCTTCAGTTAACTTAACATTTTGTCCAACCAAAATGAAACAATTAAATAGCAACATCAAATATAATATAAATCGTTCCCCCTAGAATGCTACGTATCATAACGACAACCGACTCGAGTAACGGCAACTAAATCTCCATACTTGAATACCTGCACGTTGCCAATATAAAGGCAACGGCGAAACAAGAGAAAAGGGTGAGATATCAAATCATATAAGTGGGCATATGATAAATTGCATGCTAGGATTCAGACATATAAAATCATCACATCACAAGTATCAATAGCTACTATACACATCATACTTCTACAGTTCATTAATCTCACATACTTTTCATCACACAACAAGTCATAATCATGTAAATAGTATCATCTAATAAATTTCACATATTCGAGTAAGCACAAAATTCAATAGTATAATACTCAAAAGATTCAATACTATTATCCCAAATATATACACAATCCATCATTATCACATATTCACACGTTTAACCAATTATATATCAAAACATCACCAATTTCAATTATCACATCTCATGTACACATGACAATCACATAAATGCATATATTCAAACATCATTTAACCTCAATGTGACTCAATGCAAGACATGTGACTCTATGCATGTGGTACCCAATGTGGACCCAAAGTTCCACCGTTTCCGATTCATATAGAATCTAGCCACGCTTCAGATCCGGACAAGATCAAAGCCACCAAATGTAAACATATAGTTTACCGCTTTCCGAATTCACTCTAGAATCCAAGCCCCGCTTTTGTTTCAAAGCAAACCACCTTTGTTTCAAGGCACACCATGACATGAATGCATGTACAATGTTGACAAACATATGCAATTAAGATCATCTCTACCATCTTAATATTTAGCATATCACAATAATTCAACTCGATGAATTATCCACCAATTGTACACAACATTCACAACACATACATATCATTCACATATAAAAGGCCAATTAATCAATTACGATTCACAAAATCCAATTAACACTAGTAACCACACTATCTCATGTTAATTCTCATTTTGCCAATTATATATGAACATACACATTTAAAATCAAGCAATTAATCATTAAAATTAATGCTATCCAACTAACCACAGAGAATCAATATTAGCACAACATCATGGCATATACATATATTATTCTCAACCTACATATTCAAGCCAAAACACAATTACGGACGAATCCTCAAAATACCGTAATTTGCCGACAAACCGAATAATTGATCCAACTTCAAGTATATTCCAATCAATTAAACTCATTGCAATTAGTTTAACTATTAATTTAACCAATTAATATCAAACTATATTAATTTAATTCACTTCAATTTCTACTCCATTTCCAATTTCTAGCATTCTATTGCTCAAAACCATTTTTATTGAAAAGAATATCACGCTAGCTTTCTAACGCCTCGAACGGAGACTCAAACGGAGTTACGGTTCAAAAGATATGAATTGTTAAAGTTCCAATGATAAAAACAAACACCAACGTTATACACTGACAACTCTAAACATGTCAGAATTACTCAAAACAAATAAAAATATGACTCTTAATAATTCAAAACAACTCTGACAACTTATTGTCGACTCTAACAACTCTATTGACAACTCTAACAACTCTATTGATAATTCTATTAAATTATTATAATTTATTTATAAAGAATATTTAAACCAAACACAATTTTAGTCCATTCGTAAAATATCACAATTTCAACAAAATAAAATCACCATGTTAATCTACTAATTAAACTTAGCTACCACGTCAATTTTCATCAAATTCCGGGCAACTAAATATACCGCTTAATTTAGCTATTTCGGTCAGACGAGACTGTTTTGTTTTTTTCATAAAGTTCCATAACTGCTATGCTACTGTTACAAACTTACATATCATACTTCTTCTTTTTCTTACTGTATTAATTATATATATATATATATATATATATATATATATATATATATATATATATATATATATATATATATATTAAGCAAGTGTATGTATGATATATGAACTTAAATAATAGAACATAAGGTGACACAGTAACAAAGCAATGTCACAGTCACAGCACGTATGGATACAGTAGTTCACGCACAGCAATGAAAAGGAAATCAAATAATAATCTACACAGCACAATATGAAAACCAGACTTTTTGAGCTTAAATGGGGCATAACCAATGCAAAAACACACGGAAATGGTACAAATGAGTTAAGCTAATGTGCCGTCTTTTACATTTTCGCACAACAATCTCAACAACAATGGCAATTTACCGTAAACCGCATTTCCACATTATTTCAAAATCTAAATTCCTAATTTCCAGAAACAATTAACACAAGCAAACATAATAAATCTACACATCCAATTTCCCCACATACAAGGTTTCATAAACCCAATTATAGGAAGAGAACCCCACCCTTACCTTATCAATGGAAACAACTTAGTGGATCTCCAATTGTATCTTCAATTTGACATCATGGATGAAATCTCTAAGCTTGTTCTTCTCCTCCAAAAGTTGCCTCTTTCTCTTCTATTCTTCTTTCCTCATTATGACAACACTACTCTTAAATCTATAAAACCCTAATATAAAACCAATTGGGCTTAGTGTTTAAATTCTCTCTTTATTTAATATCCTCCAAAATCAATTTAGGCCCAATAAGAGATATAACTCAAATAATCAATTATATCACTTATAATAATAATTCCTTCAATATAATAATTCCGACTTATAAATAATATTATTCTTAATATTATTCTTCGACCGTCTGACTAAAATCCGACTTTTAACTTAATAAATTTAAATATGCTTCTTAAAATCACACCGACAACCAAATTCGACTAATATATCATATTTCCGGTCTAATCTTAATTACTCAGAAAATTCCCAAAACTTCAAATTTTATTCCAATAATATTTCTAATACTGAAAATATCAAAACTCTTGATTAAATATCAATCCGCTATCCCGAACTAATACCGACTAAATCGTCTCAAAATACGAAAACTTCACTAAACACTCTGAACGTCTAGATTAAGCGAATAACTGAATTTCCGGGCGTTACACATTACAGGAACAGACGCATTAAATGCTTCCCATCATTGAAATGTTTCACCAATTATTTAGAGCACGAGGCTCTATGGGTATGAGTTAGGGAATGATTCTCCTTTCTAGGGTACTCTTTCTAGGGTACTCGAGTACATTTTATCTTATAATGCCATTGATGGGACAATTGCTTTAATACCTTTAGATCTTCTTCAACTTTTAATTTGGATTGTTCATTTGCGATTTATTTCCTTATAAAAGGCGGGATTTTGATCAAACATCTCTTTTTGATTCCTTTGATATTCAATGCTCACTCCTTCTTCCTGGGTTCATTTAAGTGTTCACTTGTTCCGACATTTTAAACTATTTATTGCTTCCTCACTTATGGGTTGTCTTTCTCTCTTCCTCATCTTTGAAGGTATGTAATTGTCTTTCCCCGTGTGTTGTTATGATTAACCAAAAGATGTGTCTTTGAATTTTACTCTTAAGCTTACCAGCTATGAGCCTTCATTTCTAGTAGATGTGGGACTTAATCACTCACACTTGAATCCCAACATATACCATGGATTGCTATTAACATTTACTGATAGATCACATGTCAAGGCATTATCTTTTCATCTACATTTTACTGAGACGACCCTTACTTTGAACGAAATGTCATGTTTGTTACAACCGATCAATGTTTGACTTTTGTATCATGCGTTGATTCATAGGGCTGAGGTAATGCATATGTTGAGTTAGGAGACAACCTCTAGGAGGTTGATAACAAGATACTACAAACCTGAAACTGCCATGTGAGGTTCAAATGGCTAGAAAAATTGTACACAAATAATTTGAAATTTTCTCTAACTTATCACAATGATGAATAAAGTAGAGAACAACACCGACTATACGTGATCATTGCATATTTTTAATATTTGGCTAACACAAACATCTTTGTTGGTAAATGGCGAAGAATGCTCAAGTCATCTAAGCGTTGAAATGTTATGTTCTCTCTCTTCTCTCATTTCTTCAACCTAACTTCCACCCTTTCATTTCTCCCTAAAATCTAAACTTTCGGTGTCATCTTGTAGCCTCCCTTCTTGGTGGTGTGATGAGTTCTTTCCGTACCATCCTTTTGCTTCGTTAGAGGTTTTTCTCTATTCTGCCTCCACCGCCGTCGCATAAAGTTGAGGCGGTTCTCCAGCGGAATGTTGTTTGTTATTTCTGTTTGGGTGGTTCTTCAGGGAACTATTTCAGTTTACTCCACTAGAGTAATGGCTTTGTTTTAGCCTCGAATACCTGCAAGGGTTTGTTTTAAATTGTTGGTTGGTGGTGGTGTGACTTGCCTTTGATCTTTTATTCTTTTCAAATTTGTTAATATCTACAATTTTTAAGACGTTGGGGTTGACACCATCACAACAATGATTTCGTTATATTTCACGGCCTAGTCGCCGACTTGTCGGGCTTTTGGTTTCTCGATCACAACTCAATGTGATTTAAGTTTGTATGGCTTAAAAGAGCTTTTATGCTTGTTGTGATTTCTCGTTGGGAGTTATTGGTAGATGAATCAATTCGTGTTGATGTACGGATCATTCATTATTATTGAAGATTGTGAAGACTCAGACAGGACTTATTTTTACAATATTCATGTACGCAGGTTTGCTAGATAGTGTTTGTCCTAGGGGTGGCAAAACGGGTCGTGGCCCGCCGGGCCGACCCGCGCACCCGCCAAAAAATGGCGGGTTGGGTTGGCATTTTTGGCCCGCCGTCCTCCATACCCGCCCCGCCAATGCCCACCCCTCCTCCAAAACTCACTCTTTTTTTAGTTAATTCTAGTATTTATAATTCTTGATGGTTTATTTTATATGTTTATTTATAAATATATGTAATATTTTTTTAAGTAAATTTGTTAAAAAGTTGCTTTTATAAAAAATTGTTTAAAAAAATAAGTGAAAAGTTTAATTAAAAGGTAATAAAAGCCTATTAATTTATTAAAAAAATATAATAAAAATAGGCTGGTAAGCCCGCCGCCCGCCAACCCGCCATCTTGGCGGGGCGGACGGATATGAATTTTATGCTCATTTTACTTGGCGGACATAAGACGGGGCGAGGCGGACGGCCCATTTTACCACCCGTTGTCAAGTGTGTTCTTTTACTTCTTTTTTTTACCACCATTGTTGTAGTCGTAGTATGTATGTGATGTTTACTATTTTTTAATGTGGTTACCCATCAGAATTTTGTAATTATTTATTTATTTATAATTAATCTATTGATAATTTAATAAAAAGAAAATTTTTATTAATAAAAGTGCAACATATACTAATATTGTATAGGTGAAATACTTTAAGTCTTGTTAATAGATTTTAATATTTGACGCTTATTTTTGTTCATTTATTCATACAACCACTTAAAATTATTAAGTCCATATGTTCTAAAAGAAATTGAGAGGATATTACCTCTCATCCAATTATATATTTTCTGACGCGTTGGCTTTTTTGCGTCCTTCACACTAACTTTTCGCACATAATTATCACTCACATCTATAGAGAAGGTAATTCCTGTGCCGATTTTTTGGCTAATTTAGCGCTCGGCATTGGTTCTATCCTCATTTTGGACTCCATACCGTTGGGGATTCGGAATGATTTTGTAAAGAATAGGTTAGGCTTACCGTTCTTTAGGTTCTCGTAATCTTGGGGCTAACTGGTTCCCCGTTTTGTACCGTTTCTTTTTATTAATATATATCACCTTATTAAAAAAAAAAAAGTTTTATGAAAAAAAATTCACATGAACTTTTTTTAGTTTTTTATTTATTTAGGTTTAACATACCAACAATTAGTTCTATAGGGTGATAAAGTGGGTCCGGCTTAACAAGCAAAGTGCGCCTGGGCCAGATGGTTTCGGTGGTGTTTTCTATCAAACTTTTTGGAATATTATTAAAGATGATGTTTGTGCGGCGGTCATCCAGTTTTTTCGGAATGGAGATTTTATTCATAACTACAACGTCAGCAAAATTATCCTTATTCCCAAGACGCCGGAGGCTCAATCGATGAACATGTTTCGGCCGATAGCTCTTTCAAACTTCAAATCCAAGATCATTACCAAAATTATTGCCGGCAGACTTTCGTCGATTATGCCCTCCCTTATTTCTAAGGAACAACGTGGTTTCATTCCGGGTAGAAATATCAAAGATTGCATCTGTCTCGCTTCAGAAGCAGTTAACATTTTGGATAACAAAAGCGCTTTTGGAAATATAGCAATGAAAGTCGACATCACGAAAGCCTTTGATACTATAAGTTGGGACTTTATTCGGCAGGTCCTTCACAGTTTCGGTTTTAACTCTACCTTCAGCGGCTGGATTATGGCTACCCTCTCTTCTGCCCGTCTCTCAATATGTTTTAATGGTGAGCTTCATGGTTTTTTCAAGTGCAATCGTGGAGTGCGTCAAGGGGATCCGCTCTCTCCGTTGCTTTTCGTTCTGGCTCAAGATGTGCTGAGCAGACTTATTACCAATCACGTGTATGATGGATCCCTTAAGCTCATTCGTGCTTCCATCTCCAACTGGATTCCTTCGCACAGTATGTATGCCGACGACGTAATGATTTTTTGTTCAGGCCGGAGATCTAATATCATCACTCTGAAGGACATTTTCCACAAGTATTCTTTAGCTTCTGGACAGCATGTTAATTTGGCCAAATCCTTTGTTTTCATGGGTGGTATGTCTATCTCTGCAAAGTCTCGTATTCTTGCTGCCACAGGCTTCCAACAGGGAATGTTTCCCTTTCTCCATCTTGGTGCGCCTCTGTTTAAGGGTCGGGTTAAGCGTTGTCACATAGCTCCGATCATGGATAAAATCACGGTTAGGCTTGCCAGTTGGAAGGGATCATGTTTATCCATGGCAGGTAGGATGCTTCTCGTCAAGTCGGTCATTCACAGTATGACGAACTACACTATTGCCATTTATAATTGGCCTGCTGCCATTATCAAAGAGTTAGAGAAGGCCTGCAGAAATTTCATCTGGTCCGGCTGCATCACTAAGAAAAAAATGTGTGTTGTTTCCTGGAAGAAGACTTGTCAACCGTTCGCGAATGGGGGTTTGGGGCTTCGATCTCTTCGTTGGCTGAATGAAGCAACTAATATGAAGCTTTTGTTTGATATTTTGACTAGTACTGAAGATTGGGCTGTGCTTCTTAGAAAGAGGGTTATAAAGACTTACGGCTGCGTCCGTTATCATGTTTTTTCCTCCTTATGGACCAGCGTTAAGGCAGAATTTTTCAATATTTCGAACAACACTCGTTGGCTGCTTGGCTCGGGCTCTAAGGTCTCCTTTTGGATGGATTCATGGTCCGGTGATCCCCTTATTAACGATACCAGCCTGGATTTTTTAGCCTCTAAAGGAATCAACCCTCACCTCCGGATTTCAGAGCTGACAGATAACGGGGAGTGGCGCATCCCTCCTATTGGTTTGTTTGGTTCCCCTTCTTATTTTCGCGGCTGGACAACTTGGCTCCCTCTGCCGGTGCTGATGACATTTTGGGCTGGAAACATAACGTTTCGGGCTGTTTAGAGCTTACGGAGGCCTATCGTTTTAAAGCTTCTTTCGCGGCAGTTTCTCCTTGGCATAAGGCTATTTGGCATACCAACATCCCGCCGAGCAGAGCTTTTCTTATTCGGCGGATGATTCACGGTAAGCTTCCCACTAATGATTTCTTTTCTGCTCGTGGTTTCTCCAGGGCCTCCAGGTGCCCTTTATGCCGTATCTCTTCGGAATCGTTTCAGCACCTCCTTTTTGATTGTGTTTTCGCTAAAAGTCTTTGGGTCTGGCTGATGAAGAAATTCAATATCACCTCTGCCCCCTGTTCCATTGTTGGTTGGTTAGAGATCTGCACCATAAACCGGTCCCCGCAGGTTGCGCTTATCCGATGCGCTGCTGTTGTGAATCTGTTGTACATCATTTGGCAGCTCCGCAATGATGCTGTGCATAATAATCATAAGGCTAGAACTGAGTTTGCCACTGCCTGGATCTCGCGGCAAGTTCAGATTGCCGGAAACGCGTCGCAAAAAGCTTCCTTTATCAGTATGATGGATTTCAAGTTCATCAAAGATTTTAAAGTTAATATTATCCCTCCAAAAGCTCGTTCTATCATTGAAGTGATTTGGAGCCCTCCATCTTTCGGATGGATAAAGTGTAACTGTGATGGAGCGTTTGTTCGGGATTCCTACACTGCGGGTGGTGCCGGCATTTATCGTAACTATAGAGGAGATTTCATTCTTGCTTTTGCGGAAAATCTTAAGGTTTCTTCTTCGGTTCATGCGGAATTTGGAGCGGTGATTCGTGCTATGGAGATAGCTATTGATAAGGGTTGGCAAAAGCTTTGGGTTGAAACCGACTCCATCTTGGTGGTCAAAGCTTTTTCCAACCATAGATTAGTTCCTTTTGTTTATAGGACGCGTTGGCTTTTTTGCGTCCTTCACACTAACTTTTCGCACATAATTATCACTCACATCTATAGAGAAGGTAATTCCTGTGCCGATTTTTTTGGCTAATTTAGCGCTCGGCATTGGTTCTATCCTCATTTTGGACTCCATACCGTTGGGGATTCGAAATGATTTTGTAAAGAATAGGTTAGGCTTACCGTTCTTTAGGTTCTCGTAATCTTGGGGCTAACTGGTTCCCCGTTTTGTACCGTTTCTTTTTATTAATATATATCACCTTATTAAAAAAAAAGTTTTATGAAAAAAAATTCACATGAACTTTTTTTAGTTTTTTTATTTATTTAGGTTTAACATACCAACAATTAGTTCTATAGGGTGATAAAGTGGGTCCGGCTCGTTGGCAATATCAGTCTTACCCACACTTTAATGTGGGGCGGACCAATAATTTAGACTCTCATTCTCAAATGTTTTCCGTCCTACTCTGTTTTCTACGCTGGCGTTTGCAGGTAAGGGTGAAAATAGGCTAGATTAGGTTAGACTTTATAAGATCTGGACCTGACTCATTGACAAATCCATGGCACAGTGTGGCTAAAGCCACACCAAAATTTTCTACATAATTCATTGTGCTATTGGGTGACATTTACATGTGAGAATGAGAGTACAAGAGGAGTACATATATTAATTGATGGTAAATACTTTTTCCATCGTGCAGATTAATTTTTCTTTTTTTACTTTTTCCTTTTCACATGTGGGTATTTATTCAAAATTATTTGTTGCCATTACTAAGACGCATGATAGAGAAGAAGTAGAACACAATGTAGAAATTGAATGGTCACGTGCATTTGAAGCAGTGTTTTAATCCCAATCTTTTGTTTTAATCCAATGGCTATCATACAATTATATATATATATATATATATATATATATATATATATATATATATTTCAAATCTCTATATAAATTTTGTCGAAACAAATAAATACAATATATTTGATATGATTTATAAGCTTTTAAAGTTGGCTTTAGTCTTGCCGATACTAATTGCAAGCGTGAAATGTATTTTTTTTTAATTATGAAATTCGTGAAGAGTCAACTATATGACAAAATGAGTGATTACTAAGTAAATGACCGTTTGATCACTTTTATAGAAAAAAATATTCTTGAAATATTTGACAATGATGTAATTTTATCACATTTTCAAGAAATTAATTGTTAGATGATTTTCATTGTAAATGTATTACATTAAACATTATTATTTTTTATTTTCAGTATAATTTAATTCATAATTATTTTCATATTTAGCCACACCAGTATTTAATGCCTAGATCCGCCCCTGGCCTAACCTACGATAAATTTGAAAGGCCCGAGCCTGGCCTGTGGCTTATAATAGGCTCTCCTTTTGGCCTGACCTGGCCTTTTTATAAGCTTGGCCTGGCCTGAAAGCCTATTTAAAAGCCTATTTTTCCTTATGGTTTTCAATTAATCCATATTGTAACACCCTTCTAAACCCCGCGGCAAATAAACAAATTAAATCAGAGTAACATGCACAAGGGCGTCACAATTAATAAATAAAATAAACCGCATCGGTCATAAGTCAGGCATTCACTAAAGGACATCTTAACATAACTCATAAATAAACTATCTCATGTTTTACACAGCGGAATGAATCATCAACTAGCATTACATCATCAATGCTTTAATTCTCAAATAAAATAAACAAAACAGAGTTAATGTCATGAACTTAAAACAACGTTCCCCAGTGTTACACCTATTAGAGCATGACCCGACGCTAACCGACACATTGACCCATGAGCTAAACCTCACCGAGTCGGAGCCGCTATCCTCAATCTGAAAAATATAATGTAAGGGTGAGTCTCATTCGCAATTAACAAATATTATTGCATTATAAATAACAGTACATCAACAGTTATATTATTCACCCAACTCATCTATATCCAGATCATCCATCAACATACAAACACATACCACCAAAAACAATACAAGAGCATACATATAGTTATGTTATCAAATCCATGCAAATGAATGCAACTGACTCTATGCATGTGGTACCAACATCATCAATGGGAATCACCCACCGACCGATCTATCATCATCCAGATACGGCCCTGCCAGCACAAATTCCACACAATGGGAATTCTGCCATTCGCTAAATCCTCTCATTATCTAGGATTCAGCCATCATCAATGTTTATGAATGCATGCAAACACACACACACACACACACACACACACACACACATATATATATATATATATATATATATATATATATAACATACTTTCATCATCTCCATCCTATGAGTAGCATCATCTATACTCATTTCATCATCATCATTATTAAGCATGTTCATATATATATTAACATCATTCATTACAATCAATTATCAGTAAACCACAAAATCACGTCACAAGGTTTACTCATTCTCAAACAGTACACAAAACAGGCCTACAGATCGAAAGTTATGCATCATAGAACTTTCCAGAAAAATCACAAAACAGAAAGTTCACATACAGAAGCCATACGCGTATCATCAAGCCCATACGCGTCCATACGCGTATCACCATCCCTCATATGCGTACCATACGCATTTCATCAGAGTCAAAATGGCCTAAAAACAACCTCATACGCGTATCAACCCTGCCATACGCGTATCACCATAATCAATTTCCTCTTGAAAAATTCCCATACGCGTATGAGCATCCTCATACGCTCCTCATACGCAAATAGCCAGTACAATGTAATTTGGGACAGGGCAGCAGCGTATCATACGCGTATAGCCCTTGGGGAATGTCCCTCATGAAGGATAGAAAAACACTTAGAAAGGGGGGGGGGGTTGAATAAGTGTAGCTTTAAAAACTTGACCGATAAAAATAAATTGCACAGTTATTTTTATCCTGGTTCGTTGTTAACTAAACTACTCCAGTCCACCCCCGCAGAGATGATTTACCTCAACTGAGGATTTAATCCACTAATCGCACGGATTACAATGGTTCTCCACTTAGTCAGCAACTAAGTCTTCCAGAGTCTTCTGATCACACACTGATCACTCCAGGAACAATTGCTTAGATACCCTCTAAGACTTTCTAGAGTATTCTGATCCACACGATCACTCTAGTTACAACCTGCTTAGATAACCTCTAAGACTTCCTAGAGTATTCTGATCCACACGATCACTCTAGTTCCTTACAACTTAATGTAATCAATTCTAAGAGTATTACAATTGCTTCTTAAAAGCTATAATCACAAACTGTGATATTTCTCTTAACGTTTAAGCTTAATCTCACTAATATATTACAACAGCAATGTAGTGAGCTTTGATGAAGATGAAGATTCTGAGCTTTGAATAGAACAGAGTTTCAGCAAGTTAATATAAGTTGTTTTGTTCCAGAATCGTTAACCTTGCTTCTCATCAGAACTTCATATATATAGGCGTTGGAGAAGATGACCGTTGAGTGCATTTAATGCTTTGCGTGTTCCGTACAACATCGCATTTAATGTTATACGCTTTTGTCAACTACCTCGAGCCTTGTTCACGCTGTGTCTACTGACGTTGCCTTTAATAGCTTCTAACGTTCCTTTTGTCAGTCAGCGTAGCCTGCCACTTGTACTTTCTTCTGATCTGATGTTTGTGAATACAGCGTTTGAATATCATCAGAGTCAAACAGCTTGGTGCAAAGCATCTTCTGATCTTCTGACCTTGAAGTGCTTCTGAGCGTGATACCATAGTGCTTCTGATCTCATGTTCTTCTGATGCTTCCATAGACCCATGTTCTGATTCTGCTTCGACCATCTTCTGATGTCTTGCCAGACCATGTTCTGATGTTGCATGCTGAACCCTTTGAGACAAAGCTTCTGAGCGCTGAATTATGCATACTCTTTATATATTTCCTGAAAAGGAAATTGCATTTGATTAGAGTACCATATCGTCTTAAGCAAAATTCATATTATTGTTATCATCAAAACTAAGATAATTGATCAGAACAAATCTTGTTCTAACAATCTCCCCCTTTTTGATGATGACAAAAACATATATAAATGATATGAATTTGCGATCAGAAAGAGCAGACGGCAAAAGACAAATTACACAGCTATAGCATAAGCATGTGAATATGTCTCCCCCTGAGATTAACAATCTCCCCCTGAGATAAATAATCTCCACCTGAAATAAATACTCGAAGAACTTTAATAAAAGACTTCCCTGATTATTTCGGTAGAGACGATCACATAAGCTTCTGTCTTCAGAGAATTCATAGCTTCTGACTTCTGCTTCCATTGGACAACTTCAGAACTTGAATTTCTTTAGATCCCTAGAACACTCATAGCTTCTGATTCCTGCTTCCATTTAGGACAGCTTCAGAACTTGAATTTCTTTGATCTTCAGAACATTCACAACTTCTGATTCCTGCTTCCATCTAGGACAGCTTCAGAACTTGAATTTCTTTGATCTTCAGAACATTCACAGCTTCTGATTTCTGCTTCCCTCGGATAGCTTCAGAGCTTTGAATTTCTACCAACATCACTTCATGCTAGATTTGTATCAGAACATTGTTGAATGTACCAGAGCATCATCAGAGCATCTCTACATCCTGAAATGTTACAGAACAAAACTAAACGACAAAAGTCAGCATGAACGAGTCAGAACATAAAATGTATATTATAACACATGATATGTATCAGAGCCATATAGGCTAAAATAATGTATCAGAGCAAATAGAATTTTGTCAAAGCAAATAGAAAAATATGGATCAAATTCTATTATCAGTGCTTCTGATTCTGAAGCTTGACAGCACTCAGCTTGCTTCAGTTTCCATAAGCTTATTCTTTTTACAGAATAACGCTTCTTATGGTTTTGCTTCTTGTGTGCTTTGAAGATTCTCTTCACTTCTTTATACCTGCAAAACACTTAAACCATATAGAACTTGCAGTTCTTGTTAGTGAAAGCAACTAATTAAATCAAATCATTTATTACATATTTCTCCCCCTTTTTGTCATATCATCAAAAAACAGAAAAGATTCAGAGACAAACAAAAAGAAACACACGGAGGAAGAGGATGATTTCATTGAAGTTCAAACATCAGGTACATAAGTACATGAAGATAAGTAAGATCAGATGTACAAAAACAGATGCAACGAAAAGAACGAAACAACACAGACTCAATCTAAGATGGCCCTAGCCTTGACAGGATCTTGGCCAGCATCTCTTGAACTCCATTGTTGTACTCATTCTGCTTCTCTATGAAAGCTCTAAACTCATCCTGGTTCTTCTGAAGAACTTCCAGAGTTCTTGCAAGACGGGAAGGTTCATCCGAAGAAGCTTCACCGCTTCTAACCACAGGAATAGCATTGTGGTCTGTAGCTTCCATAGATAGATCATTTGCAGGGATTTCCTCAACAGGAACTGATTCAGCAACATGATCTTCTACATCTGATTCTTGCATAGAAGCATCTCCATATTCTGCAGCAGGAATTTCCGAGTCTCCATTCTCAAGTGCCTGAAGAATGGCAGCTAGATTCCTGGGAGCAGAAGGACCTTCAACTTCTGGTGGGTCAACAACTTCTGGAATGACCAAGCTTGGGTCTTTCTCAGAAGGGTTTTCCCTCAGATAGTTAAAGAGAGTCTTGAAGTCTCCGAGCAGAACAGGATAATCAGGAATAAAGATAACAATATCCCTGCATGGATTTGCTTCCATTTCAGCAGCCAGTCTTAATTGTTCCATCTCATCCAAGAAGGGCTTCTCTTCCAACATATGTCTTCCTTTGAGACTAGCAAACCAGAAGTCTTCAAAATTCCTCAGAATTCCACGAGGTCGTGGGGCAGCAGCTACACAGGCTTCTTGAAGTTTTAAAAACAGAGCATCTGATTCTATGCGAAAGATCCTCCAGAAGTTCCGCATAGCAACATCATTCAATCCAGAACTTTCAGCAATTCTGAGAGTATCAAAGATACTTCTGAGATTCCTCTTTATTTTTTCAAAAACTACACCAATAGGGTATACATGGCGGAATTTTATTTGGGTTTTTGAAAAGGCAGGGTTGGAAGTGAAGTACGGATGAGGTTCTCTATCCATCCTATAAGAAGATTCTGCTTCAGTATCAGAATCTAACACTACCACTTCAGCTTCAGGACGAGGCTTGGGAGTGTAGTTGCAATCACGGAGCAGCTGCTCATGTGATGCAGAGGTTGGAAGAGGAGAATCACAAAGGTTGTTTTGAGAGGTGGAGGGAGTATGTTCAAAGGTGGCATTGGGAGAAGGTTGAGATGGAAAGAGAGTTTGAAGGGGTGGTATATCCAGAACAGGATTGATGGTAGGTGGAGAGGAAGGAATGGTTATAGGAGAAGATGGAGGTGTAAGAACATGGACAAAAACAGGTGATTCTGATGTGGCTTTTTCTGGTTCAGGTGTAGGGACAACCTCTATTGGTGCAACTTCTGAACGAACAGCAGGAGCATAATCAGGTTCAGAAATGCATATACCTTTGGAACCTCTCAGAAAAGCTTTGGCCACATCCTCAGTCTTCTTTTGCTTCTTACTCTTCGGCTCTTCAATAATCTTTGCTTTGCCGCTAGAGATTTCTTTCCTTCTGACATATGCCAGAACTTCTGATTGATTCTCAACCTCTTGAGAGACATTTTCTTCATCAGATTCTTGAAGAATCATCTTCCTTTTTCTGGTTTTCTTCTTCTCAACAACTTCAACAATCTCAGCATTGTTATTTGACTTCTTCTTCTTTTTCTCAGCTTCCTTCTTTTTCTTCACAAAATCATCAGAAACAGCCTTAACAACTTTTGCAATGACTTCTTCTGGGACCACTTCTTTCTCGGTGGTAGCAGCAGGATGATCAAACTTTCTTTTGGTCCTTTCTTCCTTCTTGCGATTCACTATAATTGGAGCACCTTTCTCTTGATCTTTAAGACTTTTGTCCTCTTTTTGAGACTTCAGATACCTAGTTCTGACTTCTGGTACCTCACTATTGAAGAAGGTTTTAAATTCAGCTAGAACTGGTTCTCTTCTGATTCTTGTTCCAGCAAGAGGGTGAGGAGTTTTAATGATAGCCTTAATCACTTTCATCTTCTTTAAAGTGAAGGCATTCAGACAGGCCCCAGTTGTGACAGCAAGGTCTTTGATAATACCTTCAGATTCCAGGTTCTCAACAATCTTGGAATGAACCAGAAGATTTGAAATAATCCTTCCAAAAGGAATGATTGTTCCACCTTTTTCTCTGAAAGCGTTTCTGGAATCCTTTACTGCTTTCCACAAATGGTTGAAGATGATGTAGATCGCATCAACCTTCTTTTTAGTGGCAATGCAATAAAGAATATACCTTTGCTCATTATTGATGAAGTCCGAGGCATGTGTTCCTTTCCTATGGTAGAAACACCCAAGAAGGATCTTTGTCCAGATTTTGTAGACATCTCTCAAATCCTTGACGCTTTTTGTTTCCTTGACATTTGGATAGAGAGTGGATAGAACATCTTCCCAATCTGCCCTTTTATCAATCTCAAAAGCCCCTTCAGGGTTTTTCAGATCAAACATCACTCTTAGGATGTTTTCAGTTATAACAACAAACTTTCCATGGACGAAAGAAAGTATTGATTTTGGAGCAACCACAGCATGTGCCCAGAACTCCTTCACAAGATCAGGATAAATTGGACCAACCAATCTATTAAGGTACTTGGACCATCCTTGCTAAAGGATTCTTGCATCACACTTAAAGCCATTCGCTTTAAGATTGTTTAAGTCCACAGCAGTTTCACATAAAACCTCCAAGTCCTTCGTGGGTATCAAGCAAGTTTTCAAAGGAGCATATTCATGATTTCGTAGAAGGATTTGTGAAGAAGTAAGTTTTTCTTTTGAGGAAGATGAACAAGAGGAAGAGTTCATGATGATTATGCCGTAAAATCAGAACAAGGACTAGGGTTTAAAAAAAAATGCAGCGAAAAGAGGATGTAGAACAAAATAGAGAGAAGGAGAAAAGAATGAAGTTGAAGCGGCTATTTAAAAGATTTGAAAATAATTAAATCATTTTGCATTAAATGAGAGATGACATTAGGAGAGATAGCATGGTAAATGAAATGATTTAATACAGTTACCTAGGTCGGCGTCTTTTCAACTGCACGCTTCGTACTGACCGTAGAGACACGTGTTCATCATCAGATAATGGATGACAGGTGTGAAATATTCAATAGGCTTTACGCCTTCTGATTCCGATCACTGCTTCTGAATTGATCAAGTTTCTCTTCTGGAAACGCTCCTTCTGAAGTGTGCTGATGTAAATCTGAATGATCTTCTGATCCATTACTTCTGATATACACAGCTTCTGAAGATTCACTTCTTTGTTCTGCAGCTTCTGATAAGACAAAACTGTATCTGCAGAAATTCTTAAGCTGCTTTGTTTCATCAGAAACAAGTTTATCATCAAACCAGATATTTATTGATTCATCCACAATCAATGTTTCAATATTGTATATTCTGTAGCATTTAGAGCATTCAGAATAATCAAGAACGAAACACCATTGCTTTAGAAACAAACAAAACAGATGGTTCCAAGACTAATAAACTTTCTTTTCTGATCTCCTACAAACATAGTTTCTTCAACAGATTTAAGTACCAGAACTTGGAAGACAGTCCTTCTTCCCTTCAAGTGTTGAGACCAACTTGAGTCCAGGTGACATGACATGTTGACTTTTATCTTCTTTGTCGCCAAGAGAATCTGCAAAAGAAATAGTCTTTTTCTTTGGTACCCACATCTTCTTGGGTCCTTTCTTGTTAGATTTTCTCAAGTTCTGATTGAACTTGGGTTTAACATTGTAAGCAATAGGAGGAACAGCATGATAATTCTTAATGTGAGTTTCATGATATTTCCTAGGTTGTGTCACATGCTTTTTGGTGTGTGTAATGTGAAAGCTTTGTGCATGTGATGTGTGCCTAATATCATGTGAGTGGCCATACTTGAACTGATCATACAATGGCTTGTATGTGATTTTCATCTTATCAACAGGTTCAAGTTTGTATGGGGTTTCACCCTCATAACCAATGCCGACTCTTTTCTTTCCAGACACAGCATATATCATAAAAGCTAGCTGACTTCTGCCAATACTTCTAGATAAGAACTTCCTGAAACTTAAATCATATTCTTTCAGAATATGGTTTAGACTAGGAGTGGATTTTTCTGAATCAGAAGGAGATCCAACATTATTGGATAATTTTAAAAGTTTTTCTTTTAATTTAGAATTTTCCAACTCAAGCTTCTTAGTTTCGAATTCAAATAGCTTTTTCAGCTTTTTGTATTTGAGACTAATCTGAGACTTGTATTCCAGAAGTTCTGTTAGACTGGAAACTAACTTATCTCTAGTAAGTTCAGAAAATACCTCTTCAGAATCTGATTCTGATGTAGATTCTGATCCATCATCTTCTGTCGCCATCAGCGCACAGTTAGTCTGCTCATCTTCAGAGTCTGAATCATCTTCTGACTCATCCCAGGTTGCCATAAGACCTTTCTTCTTATGAAACTTCTTCTTGGGATTCTCTTTCAGAAGTTTTGGACACTCATTCTTGTAATGTCCAGGCTCATTGCACTCATAGCAGACAGCTTTCTTCTTGTCAAATCTTCTGTCATCAGAAGATTCTCCACGTTCAAATTTCTTTGAACTTCTGACGCCTCTGAACTTCCTTTGCTTGTTCTTCCAGAGTTGATTTAGCCTTCTGGAGATCAAGGACAGTTCATCTTCTTCTTCAGATTCTGATTCTTCAGAATCTTCTTCTCTAGCCTGAAAAGCGTTAGTGCATTTCTTGATATTGGATTTTAATGCAATATACTTACCTTTCTTTTGAGGCTCGTTTGCATCCAGTTCAATTTCATGACTCCTCAGGGCACTTATCAGCTCTTCCAAAGAGACTTCATTTAGATTCTTCGCAATCTTAAATGGAGTCACCATTGGGCCCCATCTTCTGGGCAAACTTCTGATGATCTTCTTTACATGATCAGCCTTGGTGTAGCCTTTGTCGAGAACTCTCAATCCAGCAGTCAAAGTTTGAAATCTTGAAAACATCTTTTCAATGTCTTCATCATCCTCCATCTTGAAGGCTTCATACTTCTGGATTAGTGCAAGAGCTTTGGTCTCCTTGACTTGAGCATTTCCTTCATGAGTCATCTTCAAGGACTCATATATGTCATGGGCCGTTTCCCTGTTAGATATCTTCTCATACTCAGCATGAGAGATAGCATTCAGCAAAACAGTCCTGCATTTGTGATGATTCTTGAAATCTTTCTTTTGATCATCATTCATTTCGCTTCTTGTGAGCCTTACACCAGTAGCTTTAACCGGATGTTTGTAACCATCCAACAGAAGATCCCATAGATCAACATCTAGACCAAGAAAGTAACTTTCCAGTTTATCTTTCCAGTATTCAAAGTTTTCACCATCAAATACTGGTGGTCTAGTATAACCATTGTTACCATTGTATTTCTCAGCAGAGCCAGATGTAGATGGAGTTGGATTTGCTTGAGATTCACCAGCCATCTTTTACTGAAGCGTTTTTCTCTTCCTGAATCTTTTCTAAACACGGTTAAGTGTTTGCACCTTAGAACCGGCGCTCTGATGCCAATTGAAGGATAGAAAAACACTTAGAAAGGGGGGGGGGGTTTGAATAAGTGTAGCTTTAAAAACTTGACCGATAAAAATAAATTGCACAGTTATTTTTATCCTGGTTCGTTGTTAACTAAACTACTCCAGTCCACCCCCGCAGAGATGATTTACCTCAACTGAGGATTTAATCCACTAATCGCACGGATTACAATGGTTCTCCACTTAGTCAGCAACTAAGTCTTCCAGAGTCTTCTGATCACACACTGATCACTCCAGGAACAACTGCTTAGATACCCTATAAGACTTTCTAGAGTATTCTGATCCACACGATCACTCTAGTTACAACCTGCTTAGATAACCTCTAAGACTTCCTAGAGTATTCTGATCCACACGATCACTCTAGTTCCTTACAACTTAATGTAATCAATTCTAAGAGTATTACAATTGCTTCTTAAAAGCTATAATCACAAACTGTGATATTTCTCTTAACGTTTAAGCTTAATCTCACTAATATATTACAACAGCAATGTAGTGAGCTTTGATGAAGATGAAGATTCTGAGCTTTGAATAGAACATAGTTTCAGCAAGTTAATATAAGTTGTTTTGTTCCAGAATCGTTAACCTTGCTTCTCATCAGAACTTCATATATATAGGCGTTGGAGAAGATGACCGTTGAGTGCATTTAATGCTTTGCGTGTTCCGTACAACATCGCATTTAATGTTATACGCTTTTGTCAACTACCTCGAGCCTTGTTCACGCTGTGTCTACTGACGTTGCCTTTAATAGCTTCTAACGTTCCTTTTGTCAGTCAGCGTAGCCTGCCACTTGTACTTTCTTCTGATCTGATGTTTGTGAATACAGCGTTTGAATATCATCAGAGTCAAACAACTTGGTGCAAAGCATCTTCTGATCTTCTGACCTTGAAGTGCTTCTGAGCGTGATACCATAGTTCTTCTGATCTCATGTTCTTCTGATGCTTCCATAGACCCATGTTCTGATTCTGCTTCGACCATCTTCTGATGTCTTGCCAGACCATGTTCTGATGTTGCATGCTGAACCCTTTGAGACAAAGCTTCTGAGCGCTGAATTATGCATACTCTTTATATATTTCCTGAAAAGGAAATTGCATTTGATTAGAGTACCATATCGTCTTAAGCAAAATTCATATTATTGTTATCATCAAAACTAAGATAATTGATCAGAACAAATCTTGTTCTAACACCTCATACGCGTATGACTCTATCCCATACGCGTATGACACTGTTCCATACGCGAAAAACCAGAAAATGCCCAGAATTCTGCAATTTACGTAACAGTCCAATCCTCACTCGTTTCTACTCATACCAGTTCACGATTTTGAGTCTAAAATAGTCCAATTCTACGTTTTCATTCACAGGATTCATTCAATACAGATTAATCTATCATCACATATCAATCTACACATCAAAATCACAAAATCTAAACCAATTCTTAGAACCCAAAACCTAACTCTGACGTACAAACCGAATTGACTCAACAACACAACTATTCATACACTATTCATCTATAATCACAATAAGAGATGATAATTAGAAGAGTCCCCCCTTACCTTAGCCAAATTCTTGATCTTTGGCCTCTTCCTCTTTGTTCCTCTTTCACGTTCTTCGTGTTCCAACTCCTCTATTTTCACGTTCTATTCTTCCTTCCCAATTCTAATTATTTTATGAGAATAATAATAAAATTAGTAAAGGGCCTTCCTATATCACACCCCCTCTTTTACTATTTCTCACATGGCCCAAATGCCATAAACCATTATTTTCACAAAATCCTTAATAATTCTAATTATTAATTCAATATTCCAAATTAAATTAATATTAAAATTATACGGGTGTTACACATATTATTTAAAAAACCTTCTAAGTCGTCCTATATATGCATATATAGGCCGGCCTATTTAGCCTTTGTTATAATATATATGCATATATAGGCTTGTCTATTTAGCCTTTTTTTAATATACATGCAAATATAGGCCGATCTATTTAGCATATTTTTAATATACATGAAAATATAGGCCGACCTATAAGGCTTCATAGGCTTTTTTAATATCCTAAATCTGACCTATTTTATTAAATAGGCTTTTAAAAAAGCCTAAGCCTAGCCTTTTTGTTAAATAAGTCTGGCCTGGTCTGACCTTATATAGGCTAGGCCATAATTCCCTGTAGGCCGGCCTGGCCTATTCCCACCCCTATTTGCAGGCACATGCATTTATATAATTTTTTGTGTTTTTAGACTTAAAATGTGCAGTGTCTGCGGAATTTCCTGTCCCGTCCTTACTTTTTTACGAGACGGGGTTAGATTTTAGATCCGCATCCTTAACTATCTCTACCCCCAACTCATTTTTTTCGGATTTTTACGGGTCGAACTTGCTCCCTAGCTTAAAATTTCTTCTTTCCTAAAATATTTTAAATATCTCTTAAAAAAATCTAGTTTAAATATTGGGTTGGGTTTATAGTAATAATCTAGCTTTCGGAAATGCAATGGTACCAAAAAAATCAACAAAACCCACATCCAATGGTTGAACACATATCACTAGATAGATATACCCAATGAACCAAAACAACAACCAATAAACACGGTTTTGTTCATCTTCCTCTTCCAGCACTTACAACCCATGATTCAAGTTCTTGAATTTTACATAATATTCAGCAATCCCAATTTTCATAGTTAGTTATTTCTCTGAAATTCTTTATCCCTTAATTTTCAAGCTTCAGTTTTTCTTGGAATTCTGTGAGGTAATTCAGTTTATAGAACATTGGAAGATTTTATGGATATATAGGGTTGATTTTGGGATGGGAATGGCTTGTTTTTCTTTACCTTGTTGTACTGGGTCATTTCTGACCCCAAATAGGTTACAAATTAGATATTGTAGGGTTTATAGAGATTTATACACTAGTTCATTTGTCTTACCTTCAATGAAGTTTAATCAATGTTGTAATTTTCAACATGAGTTTGTATTGAACAAGAAATTTGAGCGTTATTGTCGGTGCAAGTCTCAACAGAATGATGTTCATAATGAAATTGAGCCACTTGTTAGTAGAAATAGGGGTGATAGGAAGAGTGGTTATGGTAAAGAGGAGAGTAAGAGGTTGAAGAAGAGATTTTCGTTGAGGTTGCGGCCGAGGTTACGGTTGTTGGTTATGAGAATGAAAAGGGCTTCTGTTGAATCTGTTTTGAGTGAGGTTGGAATGTTTGTTAGGAATAATATTAGAACGGTGGCGTTTTCTACCTCGTTTTCGATTGTTTTCACACTTTGTTTCTTGTTTTTGAAGTTTACTTCGATTCCCCCAGCGAAAATTGTTCCGTATTCGGACTTGATTGCAAGTCTTCAGGATGGAATAGTTGCAAAAGTTTTAGTTGAAGAAGGGTCTCGACGTATATATTATAATACGGTGTCTGATGTTGAGGTTGTTGAAGATGATAAGGCTTCTGGTGAAGAATCACAACGAGTAGTAGATGTTGCAATGGAGAAGGATAAAAATGAGGTTATGAGTGAGGATGCTTCAAGATCTAGCAGGATTCCAGTGTTGGGTAAAATGAAGAAATTTTCGAAGAGACGAGCTTCCATTCCCGAGTGGCAGTATTCCACGAGAAAAATAGATCACGATGAAAAATTTCTTATGAGTTTGATGAGAGAAAAGGGGGTTACATTTAGCTCTGCGCCTCAATCTGTGTTAAAGTCAATGAGGAGTACTCTGATAACTGTGATTACACTGTGGATACCATTAATCCCGTTGATGTGGATTCTGTATCGTCAACTTTCTGCCGCTAATAGTCCAGCAAAGAAGCGGAAACCTAATAGTCAGACAGTTGGATTTGAAGATGTCCAAGGTGTTGATTCTGCAAAAGTAGAACTCATGGAGGTAATTTTCTCGTACTATGATAAATATTTATGTAACAAATACAAATGATGTTTTCTGTTTTGCTAATGATATTTATCTTATTAGGAATGTTTCGAAATAGATCAGTTGGAAGTTGAGAATGAGATTATCATCAGTTGTAGATTTTAGCTTATCACATGGTACCAAAACATAAACTTAAGATTTTTGAGATGTGACAGTGGTATACTTACATAATAGACTATATTATTGTTTCCTTATAATCAAATTCAGAACTCTTAATCTTAGAACAGTAATTTTCTTTTTGGGTCCGTAGACGAAGTGGTAATAAGTAATAACCACTAGAAATTCACACACACAACACATCTGTGAATACCAGGGTTCAAACCCTGGTGATGACATCCAACCTAGCAATATTGGCCAGTTGAGCTAGGATTTGCGGACATTTCAGAATAATAATTATGTTGAAGTCCATTTGACTATCTATCTAGGTTAGGAATTTTTTTAATAATCAGAAACAATATTCATTGTTTTTCTGTCAAAATAAAATGATAAGTATATCATCTGTTCCTGGGGCTCAGCTATAACATATCTTTCAATCACAAAATGTCAGGATTAGCTCATACCCTTGCTTTTGTGACACAAAAGGTACATTTAGACAATTAACACATTATACAAGGGGTAGTGTTTACACTACACAACTTATGTTGTGTACCAATGCTTGGAACTGCCTCCACCGCACTGTATCGGCACTGCCACCGCCACCACAAACACTATTAGGGTGTATTGGTCTACGTGTCACCACTTTGTGTTTTGTGTCATCTCTGCAATACCATACTTCAACACTCTTCTGTTATTTTGGATAACCTCTCCCCTGTTTTTATGAAATTCAATCCAATTGTCATACTTCGGCCACTCGACTTCCCCGGCAACACAGTTAAGTGGCCCTCCTCGAGGCTGACCGCTTGGAATGTTTGGCCCATTTGCCTTGTCACCACAACTTTAAGTTGTGTACCGTAAACACCACCTATATAGGGGTGTTCACTGATCAATGTAATCTAATAAAAGTGGAAAATCAATTGTAAAATAGGCAACTGAACAAACAGAAATCAAACACCAATTTTATTTTTTTTATTACTGTTTAGATTTTGGATATGATTTCCAAAAACTATTTAATCTAATTGAATTTGTCTTTTGGTGTATGTCGTATCATTGATACTTGCATACTTACCTTATGTATTTATAAATATAAATGAAAATATATTTGAATGAACGGTGTTATCAATTATCTGCTATGGTGGTTTTTGGGCTTGTTGCAATGCTAAATATTGGCCAATATTACGGGTTTTTCCGCCATAATCTGCTATAATAGCGACGTAAAGCGGCCGGTATGGCGGGATTTTGGCTCTCCGCCATAGACTGCCATCAACAACTTTATTGAAGATAAAGTGTTTAGTAGACAATTAAACATTCGGGTAAGAGTATATTTACGTGATAAAGATAACTCAACACTAGTGGATGAGATATTTGATACAGATGAATAGAAATAGAAACAATGTTGTTAACACATATGGATGAAGCAAGTTGGAATATTACATCACATTCTGTCAATCAATCATCCCACAGTCATAAACTATGATGAACAAATTGTAAATTTAGAAAATGAATTTCCTTTTGAACTAATGAGTTTAAAAAATTGACCTCATGCCTTTATCTATGCCTTTATCTTTTGATCATTTCTAAGTTTAGCAAACCTTTTTTGCCAATGGTTAACCAACTTATTATTCCCCTTACTCCTTAGATTGACACTGTCCTTTAATTGTAGGTAGTTTCATGTCTGCAAGGCGATATAAATTACCAAAAGGTAGGTGCAAAGCTACCTAGAGGAGTGTTGCTTGTCGGTCCTCCAGGAACTGGGAAGACATTACTTGCACGTGCAGTAGCAGGGGAAGCAGGTGTACCCTTTTTCACAGTATCTGCCAGTGAGTTTGTAGAAATGTTTGTTGGAAGAGGAGCTGCTAGAATCAGAGACCTTTTTAGTACAGCAAGGAAATTTGCACCATCAATCATATTCATCGATGAACTTGATGCAGTTGGAGGCAAGCGTGGAAGAAGCTTCAATGATGAACGTGACCAAACACTAAACCAGGCAAGTTTAGGCATCATTTTGTATTTCGTATGTTTGGATAAACGACTTACAGCATAAGCGCTTATCATATATAATTTTGTTTTGCTCTAAGCTGAGAAATAATTTTTTTCGTCTATGTAGTTGCTGACAGAAATGGATGGATTTGAATCAGAGATGAGAGTGGTTGTCATTGCAGCAACTAATCGACCGGAAGCCTTGGATCCAGCCCTATGTCGCCCCGGTCGTTTCTCAAGGAAAGTATTTGTAGGAGAACCCGATGAAGAAGGAAGGAGAAAGATATTAGCTGTGCATCTAAAAGGAGTTCCTTTAGAGGAGGATGTTAACATCATATGCCAGTTGATTGCTACTTTTACTGCTGGTCTTGTAGGTGCTGATCTTGCAAACATTGTCAATGAATCTGCTTTACTTGCTGCTCGAAGAGGTATACGAACAACTTATCACTTTTATTGTGATTACAGTATTTTTGCATTCACAGTTAAAACTATTTGGGGGACTTTTTCGAAGAAACTTATGATATGTCTATTAGCTGTTTTCAACTTATTCTCATAAGCTCTTTAAAATAGTTTATGAAAACAACTTATAGCTTATTACTCTTTTTGTTATAAAAACATCCTGTACATAAGCAGTTACATGAAAAGTGCTATGCTATCAGCACTTAATTAAGCTATTTATATGACATGATAAACATAAATAAGCTCTTAAGTGATTCTTAGTTGCATAGCAAAATGTCATATGTATTAACATTTGTGCTGTGCAGGTAGTGAAACTGTGGCAAGGGAAGATATAATGGAAGCAATTGAAAGAGCAAAGTTTGGAATCAATGATAAGCAACTAAGGTCTAGTAAATTAAGCAAGGAGCTAGGTAAGTTATTTCCTTGGATGCCATCGTTGATGGGAAGAAGTGATAGGAAACAAGATGACATACAAGGTCCACTAGGTTATCAATCATTGAATTTATGAATGGCTTTGTGACTCTCAAATTTACCTGTACAATTTTTTTCCCTTTCATTGTTCACATTTTTTTCAGTGTATGCAAAAAGTTTTGTTCACAACTTATTTAATGTTCTCAAGAAAACACTTTTCATAGAAAATGAGAAGTTATTGTATTTATTTACTGGTTAAAGATTAAATTCGTCCCTAATTATAAGATCCTCTTGATTTTTTCATTGTTCTTTTTTATAAGATGTCGTCAACTTTCAAAGTGCATTAATTATTTTTCCCAAACATATCTTTAAATATATTGCATCTTTTTTCTTCAATATGTAATAAATATTCTTGTATAAAGATTAATTATTCTCTTTTCTAACGATAAATTTAAAACTCAATCCAAATTTTCTTACTTCGTGTAATTTATTTTAGGGAGTCTTATATTTAGGGACGAAGGTAATATGTTTTTTTTGTACTTATATCATGAAATTCGTTAATATTTTCATTAATACTATTTAACCATTGTTAGTTTTTTTTAATACTATGTAACCATTTGTTTAAGGGGATTGTTCTTTCCATCTGTCATACCCCAAAATTTGCCCTCCTCTTTTCATCTCCAATAACTCAAGGCTCAGGGTCTTCTCAAGCAACTCTCTCCTAATAGGTTGTCTCAAAACTAAGGTTTGCATTTCATCAAAGGATTTTGAATCCTCAAGGCCTAAAATGGATCCTAAGGTCTCTCACATATTTCAAACACCTCCATGACACATATAAAGACCTCTAAATCCATTCTTCCATTTTTATTGTTATTTCTTTTATAATGAATTTTAGTAAAGTAAAATTCAATTTAAATTAAATAAATAATGGAGATGTTCTAAAGAATGCACAAGGATAATTTTTTTTTTTAATCAAGTCATGATCACAATATTATTTGATTAGATTGGTTGGATGAGAAAAAAATATTGAATAAAAAAATAGAGAAAGAATCATATGATTTTAATCAATTTTTTTTCTCTCTCTTGAGAAACCTAGCATCCAAGCCCAAAGAAGCCCTAAAATAGCCCATATATATTCTAAATAATTCACAAGGAGAAGAAGGGGGAGGATAAAAAAAAAAAGGGGTTTGCAAGCCGTAAAAAAAAAAAAGAAAGATAAAGAAATTAGGGCAATGGAGAAAACGAGTTTGCAGCCAGTCTGAGGTGATTCCAGGTATTGGATCACATTCCTGAGTAGTTCATGAGATCATTCCAATCATCATACGCATTCATCACTGCCCGGAAGATCCTCCCTTGTCCTCACAAAGGTGCATAGGTACGAAACTTTAAGCTCCTTAAACCAGGCATTATTAACTTGTTTATTGCGTACAGTGATGTTCAGGGACATATTTGAGAGCAGCTTGACGTGTTACATGTAAGTTTCCGGACCGAAATCATTAGTTGCCATTGTTAGGGCATAGAGGTCTCTTTTTTTCGTTTTTATGGTTATAGCCGGTTTTGAGCCAAGTAAATTACACCATTAGATTCACCATGTGTGAATTACGAGATCTGGGTGATCACTTTGTCAAGGTAACATTGTTTTATTTGAGTTTCGTTATATGTTATTATTGTTGAAACATATTGCAACCGTGACTTTAAGGATGATTTCGCACTTGATATAGCCTTTTGTTTGCTTCAAATTAATGATGGTTGTGTTCGTGGCATTTAGATCTACAATTTTGGTTCAAATTTCGTTTGATTTCATGGAGAATTGATGAAGTTATGGATGTGTGAAGATAGGAGGATGGAGATGGATTCACGGTTTGGAAGTAGATCCACGCATCCACTGTGTGTGTTCTAATGAAGAAGACGGCGCGGGATTGGTTGGTTAGGAGATAAGTGGGTCCCGCGCTGGCATTTTGGTCAAGCTAACAAATTGATCCAGGTACGTTATTTCTTAATTCTTGCAGATACCAATGACACTAAATGGGATTTGGCCTGCTGGTTAAGAGCTACGCGCATAGCCTAGAGGGAGGGGGTTCGAACCTCCCCAGGGCCATATTATTTTTATGAGAAACTTGCCTAGGATCCCATGCGCCTCATGCCCAGGTGTCCAGTATATTCTCTCACATCACCACCATTGGATCTCCTGTGGCCCAAATCTAACGTACACCAGCATGCATGTCTACCATGGGCATTCAAAGGGCAACCATACGGGATTACCGCCAGGTTCCTTCGTATATTTATTTTGTTACTTATCTTTTTTTTTTAGATTAATTGTTTAGATTTATTGTTAATGTAATTTAATTAATTTATAAAATTAGGATTAGGATATTAAAATAGGATTAGGCTAATATGACTAGGGTTTAGGATTCCCCCGATTTATTTGATTATTTCGATTATTCGATTTAATTGAGTTAATTATCTAATTAATTTTAATTATAATAAAAAACCCTTATAAATACATTAAGATATTAGGGTTTGCTCCATCCCATTAGCCCTTTGGCCAAGGATATTAGGATTTAATTTATTATTCGTTCCGACTAAATCTATTGGTCGCGATGGTTAATAATCGATTAATTTAATTAATCAAATCCTATAAATTAAAATAAACTCATTTTTGCTAAATGGTTTTAACCATCTTATTGGTTATGATGATTAGCATACCTTATCAAATTGTTATTATTTGTAATCGTATTAATCGGTTATGAGAGGTAACAGTATAAAAATACAAATTCATAAAATAATAAAATACGTTAATTCATTATTAGTGATAATCGAATCAATCGATTTAAATTGGTAATGGTGCAAAACCCCAATCTTTTAACTATGGTGATCAAACCTATTGATCATTGAGGTTAATTGTGCCAAATCAGGGTTGTACGCCCGAAACATCTAAAATACACTAAACCACAATACTACAGGATTTTTATCCTGGGCAACTCAAAATGCCCTTTCAAATCAAATGCAAACTGCGATAGGCAATTCGAAGAGCCTCAAAACAATTTCAAAACAACTTCACACAATCTCTATAATCAATTCTAAGGCGTACAATCCTGTTCCCGAACTACGTAGACTCTGATCCTCCCTAAGGAGGTACGTAGGCACTTGGTAACAAGGCGAGTCCCCCTCTTCAAAATCTCAATCATGTCATTATAATTTTGTTTGCCACATTTCTTTACAAATCCTGCCATGCAACCCTAATCTTTGAACATTAGCCTTTAGGAAAGGGCCTGAGGGTGCCTAACACCTTCCCTCGACCTGAATATAGTATCTTACCCTGATCTCTATACTGCGTAGGGTTTCCTATTCGCCCTTCAGAATAGGTGGCGACTCTAAAAGCTAAATTTTTAGGGCAGGTTGCTACAGCTGGCGACTCTGCTGGGGATAACTATAACGGTGAATTACTATGCTCCTATAGGCTTTAGGTTTTGGCAGGGTTTAGGTTTGGCAACTTTTTAGGGTTTGGCTAACGCGCCTTTTTCAGGGTTTGTAATTATTTTTTATTTCTTATTTTTTTTTAAATTTGTTTATTTATTTATTTTTATTTAAAAATATTTAATTATTCAGGATATGTTTATATCTGATCACTTATGTGAATATATTTATATTTTTTATTGACTATTATATTTTTATATACTGCTGGATATATTATGTAGTGTTAAAACCTTAAGTGTGGGGGTTAACTTTGAGACCAAAAGGGGACATGAATCGCCTTACGAGTCTCACTGATAACTCCACTCGGAGTGGGTTAGGTATTTGGAAAGGTCCGAAACGAAGCTTGACTTTGTGGAGGGCTGGACTGGATACTTAGCTGATCTCTCCGGGAACCTACCCCAAAAATTCGAACCTCATGGATAAAATGAGTTGTTCTAAAATCCGAAGAGACAAAAAGTCTCGGAGGCTACGAACGACCCCATGAGACCTTCTAGAACAATCCCATAAAAAGGTTGGCTCCCTAGAGCCCCCTACGTCGAACCTATGAACCTAGGACTTTCGTGCTCATGTGCTTATTATATGTTTGCAATTTATATACTTCGAATATCTATGCGTTTCGATTTTGCAGGTGTCCCTACGTGGTCCCTAGCATATAGGGACTCTAATTTTTGAAGACCATGCCTTTCCCATGAAGGATATCACCGCCTATGCATTCCCTAGCCTGTAGGGATCTTATTTTTATATCCTTGTATTCTTGCAAATACGTGTCCTTCCCACGAAGGACATCTTCGCTTACGCACGTCAATTGGCTTCTCGATAGCCATGAGACTAAGTGATTGTCATGAACGGTCACTCCGCGCCCGCATTTATGTGGTCTCTAGATTGTAGGGACTTTACTTTTATATCCTTGTATCTACAACGACGCGTCCTTCCCACGAAGGACATTTCCATTAACGCACGTCAATTGGCCCCTCGATGGCCATGCGATCTAGTGACGGTCTCGAACGGTCACCTCGTGCCTACACCTACGCACTCCCTAGCCTATAGGGATTTTCTTTCACGCTCGTGTGTTTTCACGACGACGCGTCCTTCCCCGAAGGACAACTTCATTAGCATGCGTTTGATTGGCCTCTCGATGGCCATGAAATCTAGTGACCGTCCTGAACGGTCACTCCACGCTCAGTCCCGCGCACCCTCTAACTTGTAGGGTTTGGATCTCCATTTACACATCACATCCCTAGCCTGTAGGGATTGCTCTTCGTCCATATCGTCCTTAGATAGGTCGTGTTCCGCATAGAGAACCTTCCCACGAGGGACAAATTCATTGGTACACGTTGATTGGCCTCTCGATGGCCATGAGATTGAGTGACTGTCTTGAACAGTCACTAGCCTCTATCTTCTGCGTACTCTCGAATCCAAGGGATTTCCCTAAGCGTGTCATAACATTTACCCTGTAAAGATTCCAAGAGGGTCTAATGTCGCCTCTAAGGCTATCCCTAGGATCATATGTTACACGTCTGCATTGCATACACGGAGTTACAATATAAGGAGTCTCTCGCTTACGCGTGCATTTGCATTTTCATGCATTCATACATTCACATTTGCATTTCTATCTTCGCCCGCATCCATACCAACCATGCTAGCCGGTTTCCCGAAACTCCCAAAAAATCAAAGGATCGTAGACTACGGATCAAGGAGAATAAAAGATCTTAGTCTTGCTAAAGAAAAAAAAGATGCCTTTCGCCATGCCAGCCGCATGTCCATGCCTTGTCATAACATGATTATGAATACAATAAAGGTTGTCATCGAGCAATGATTAGTTCAACAAAGAGTTCCCTCATAGATACACTCAAGATGTATCTAGTCATAAAGGGGTTCATCTTAGAACATATCAAACTTTCAAGGACGCTCTACGATAACCTGGGGTAAGGGTCAGTCCAATTGGGGCAATACCCTGAGCAAAGGTGCATGACTCCGATGGAGGGAATGCGACATATGTCAACCCCATACCAAAGGAAAAAGGGTTATAGGTGATACTATCCTTGGGAAAAGCAAAAGAGGTTCAGTCAAAGGAAGCTCATGAAGTTCCGATACGACGAAAACCCACCGCTGACGGTTTATTCTCTACCGGTTTGACATGTCCAAAGAAGAATTCGAGGTTACCCTTTTACTTCTACAAGTTTAAGAATCTAAGGAGTGAAACAAGGTCAGTGGATCTACAAAGGAGATTATCCCTAGGATCAATAGGTGTTTACCGTGCTCACAATTTCAACCCTTACGACCGCTAAGTGTTACTCAAGATAAAAGTTGTACCTTCGGATTAGTAATTCTAATGGGACAACCATGCAGGTTTTGGAGTCAATTCATTCACTCACTACCATGACTTTCCAGTCACATATTTCTATTTTAAGGGTTATTAACAAACTTGAGGGAGAATGACGAATACAAAAACTAAGTCCAGCTAAATATATGCTTTCAAGGTGAGACCGAGCCGAGGATGTACAGGCATTGTTTCGATTCCCAAACAGTGGAGATATAAGGATGTTAATCCATCGTTACCCCCTCGAGCCAGGAGTTGGAGTTTGTTTCTACTTTTCAAAAGAACCTTGATTTTAACCAGGGGCAGGGTAGATGTCAACTAATTCGATGATGTATTTTGGTTGCCAAGAGAATCAGTCAATCCAAGCATAAGGTTCAAGCATATCTTCTTCCTCGCATTCATCCAAGATTGAGGAAGCAATGGAGGTAACATTTACAACACCTTCTTCCTCATTACATCATTCAAGATCGAGGAAGTATCAAAGGCGAAGCTTACAAATCAAAATCAACATAGCGGTCACAACATGCAATATCCAAGAATCAATCTCAAAAGGAGCTTTCAAGAATAAAAAACGCCTGCTAAGTCAAAATGAAAATTCCATAAAAGGAAACAAAAAGACTTAGGCAAAATTGGGGCATCCCGATGGGTCAAATTCAAAAGAATTAGCTCATGCAAAAATAAGGGATAAAAACAAAGGCGAAATACAAAGGATAATCTTGTGACCGCTAAACCATCAAAGCTTCACATCAATGCTTGGATCTTTACAACACATCAAAATTTGGATCTCTACTAAGGCTTCTGCTCAACATCGAAACTGAAACGATTCTCTTGCAAACAAAGCACATCCATTGGATTAGGCGAATTTTTAGGATCTGGAGAACATCAAGGAGAAAGGGGTGGGATAAATAAAATTTTGAGCCTTATATCCATTGTTTCTTAAAAACATGAACCAGGCCAAGATACAACATTTAAAAGTCCTAATTGAGGCAAGGTTAACCATGAAAGCATATTAAGCAGGAACTTGTTATACTGACTCCTATGTTTGAACTACTTCTAATCACTATGCTTCTTCAAGCATTCTTTTCAAAACCATCCCGTCCTAATTCATAACGGGCTTCAATTTCAAAACCTGCATACGCATTCCATTGGAGCTACTTCTCAAAAAAGTACAACACCATCTACGAGTATACACTTAGCATCGAGGAAATCTCGAAATGGGTTAATCAAAGGTGATCATTTCTAACAAAGACCTGGAGTCGGGGGAACCACATCTAGGGGGTTCTCCTAAACAGGGGCAAAAATTTCAAGGAGCACAGGGGCATACAATCGAACATCCTATTAACTAGGGGCAGTCTTCCTAAGGTTCAATCGACTTGGGGCACATCTCAAAGCAATCTCAAACAGGGGCATGTCAGACATGGGAAGAATTCAAATTCAAAGGATAGAACACTATGGATAACCTCCCATGACCTGGAGATCAGGGGCACACCCTTCAATCTAAACATCGAAGCATATGACAAGGCTATTCCCTGGGGCATTTCCTTCATAAGAATCTTTCTCCATGAAAATACTGAGGCAATGGATATTAAACCCATAAGGCGCACAACAAAAAGAAAAGGCGTCTTCATGCTTTACAACCTCGAATCAATCTCTCTCCTAACTACAATCTTCAAAGTTCAAGAAATAGGTGTTGGGAAATCGCGCTAGCATCCAACAACCTTACAACACTAGCAAAATATACACGCTTTGGTTATCAACAACCTATCATTGAAGCATCATGCAAATACATATGAGTCATGCATTGCATACATTGGCAGATACATTACACCACACCTTTTATAGGTAGTCTTCTTTAAGACAAATCCTACGATCCTTTTTAGGAACCTTTTCAGGTAGTCTTCTTTAAGACATTCTAAGATCTTTTCTAAATAGTCATCCTTAAGACATTGCCTTTCCAAACCTTTTTAGGTAGTCTTCTTTAAGACATTCCATTTCCAAGAACCTTCCTAAGTAGTCTTTTCTGAGACATCCCTTATCCTTTCCAGCCTTTTCAGGTAGTCTTTTAAGACATTTTTCCAGCCTTTTCAGGTAGTCACCCTTAAGACATTCCTCTTTCCTTGTTGAAAACCTTTTTAAGGTAGTCTTCTTTAAGACAAATGTTCATATCCATCCCAAAAACCTTTTTTAGGTAGTCTTATAAAAGACATTATTTCGTTCCACTCGTTACATCAATCAACATATGCATAAGCATAAGCATTATCCCATGCATCGAAACATCCAATTCAAAACTCTGGTGCTAAGCTACATTGTCCACCTGCTTCCCGGTAACCTTACCGATGATAGCAACTCTGCTGAACATTTCATAAAACATATACATACGCATTAGCATATACATATCATCTAACGTATTCACATACTGCATATCACAGAGGTCCAATTTTCATGTACAAATCCAAATCCTATTTCAAATCCTATTTCAAATCCTATTCAAGTTCCTAGTCCAATTCCTACCTCCAATCCTATTTCAATTCCTATTCCTATTCCAAACTGATTCCCCATCCTATTCCCAACTCCCATCTTTCGAATCCTATTTCAAATCCTATTTCTAAATCCTATTTCAATTCCTATTCCCAATTTCCAGTTCCAAACCCCAGCTTTCAAATCCCATTTCAATTCCAATTTCAAATCCTATTCCAATTTCAATGACAATTTCAAACCAAATCGTAACCCTCGCGTTACGTCTTATCACGGCAGTGATAACGGCAATTTCAAACCAAATCGTAACCCTCGCGTTACGTCTTATCACGACAGTGGTAACGGCAATTTCAAACCAAAATCGTGACCCTCGCGTTACGTCTTATCACGGCAGTGGTAACGGCAATTTCAAACCAAATCGTAACCCTCACGTTACGTCTTATCACGGCAGTGGTAACGGCAATTTCAAACCAAATCGTAACCCTCGCGTTACGTCTTATCACGGCAGTGGTAACGGCAATTTCAAACCAAATCGTAACCCTCGCGTTACGTCTTATCACGGCAGTGCTAACGGCAATTTCAAATCAAATCGTAACCCTCGCGTTACGTCTTATCACGACAGTGGTAACGGCAATTTCAAACCAAATCGTAACCCTCGCGTTACGTCTTATCACGGCAGTGATAACGGCAATTTCAAATCAAATCGTAACCCTCGCGTTACGTCTTATCACGACAGTGATAACGGAAATTTCAAGTTCAAATCGTAACCCTCGCGTTACGTCTTATCACGTTAGTCCCTTGGCAGTGATAATGGCACCTTCAATTTCAATCCAAATCGTAACCTATCGCGTTACGTCTTGTCACATTAGTCCCTTGGCAGTGATAATGACACTTTCAATTCCAATTTCAACCCTAACCATGACTTATTGCGTTAGTCCCTGAGCAGCAGTAAGTTATGTCTTGTCACATTAGTCCCCTGGCAGTGATACAAAGCTACGTCTCTTTGCAAACAGGGATTTATTTTCCCTGATCACAAGGTTTCTCGAACAATTCTTCAATTGGGTTTATCACGTTAGTCCCTCGGCAGTGATCTTATTCAAAATTTCAAGCAAGGTTACATTTTTCTTTTCCAAAGTTACTAACTTCAACTAACAATCATGCATCATCCAACTAATATATTTCATTCATACATAATGCATATACATACATCATTCTCATTTATTTTGAGAAGCTCATTGCATCATACATCGCATGCATCATACCATTGCATAAAATTCAGGTTGTCTCTTTAGGCCGTGCTACAATCAAAGCAAGTGGTTCTTTTGAAAGAATATGCTTCGCACTCTAATAAAGGAGGCTATTCACCTGGGATGGCATCTTTAAGCCCATCTCCAGCATAACTTCTTCCCAAACAAATGCAAATTTCGGGGCATTCTCAGTGTCCAATCATCTTCCACCTTTAGATCACGATAGGCAGACGTGCCTATCCGACTCTTCCGGTTTAAGAAGATTGAACAGGGGCAGCTGTCATACCCCAAAATTTGCCCTCCTCTTTTCATCTCCAATAACTCAAGGCTCAGGGTCTTCTCAAGCAACTCTCTCCTAATAGGTTGTCTCAAAACTAAGGTTTGCATTTCATCAAAGGATTTTGAATCCTCAAGGCCTAAAATGGATCCTAAGGTCTCTCACATATTTCAAACACCTCCATGACACATATAAAGACCTCTAAATCCATTCTTCCATTTTTATTGTTATTTCTTTTATAATGAATTTTAGTAAAGTAAAATTCAATTTAAATTAAATAAATAATGGAGATGTTCTAAAGAATGCACAAGGATAATTTTTTTTTTTAATCAAGTCATGATCACAATATTATTTGATTAGATTGGTTGGATGAGAAAAAAATATTGAATAAAAAAATAGAGAAAGAATCATATGATTTTAATCAATTTTTTTTCTCTCTCTTGAGAAACCTAGCATCCAAGCCCAAAGAAGCCCTAAAATAGCCCATATATATTCTAAATAATTCACAAGGAGAAGAAGGGGGAGGATAAAAAAAAAAAGGGGTTTGCAAGCCGTAAAAAAAAAAAAGAAAGATAAAGAAATTAGGGCAATGGAGAAAACGAGTTTGCAGCCAGTCTGAGGTGATTCCAGGTATTGGATCACATTCCTGAGTAGTTCATGAGATCATTCCAATCATCATACGCATTCATCACTGCCCGGAAGATCCTCCCTTGTCCTCACAAAGGTGCATAGGTACGAAACTTTAAGCTCCTTAAACCAGGCATTATTAACTTGTTTATTGCGTACAGTGATGTTCAGGGACATATTTGAGAGCAGCTTGACGTGTTACATGTAAGTTTCCGGACCGAAATCATTAGTTGCCATTGTTAGGGCATAGAGGTCTCTTTTTTTCGTTTTTATGGTTATAGCCGGTTTTGAGCCAAGTAAATTACACCATTAGATTCACCATGTGTGAATTACGAGATCTGGGTGGTCACTTTGTCAAGGTAACATTGTTTTATTTGAGTTTCGTTATATGTTATTATTGTTGAAACATATTGCAACCGTGACTTTAAGGATGATTTCGCACTTGATATAGCCTTTTGTTTGCTTCAAATTAATGATGGTTGTGTTCGTGGCATTTAGATCTACAATTTTGGTTCAAATTTCGTTTGATTTCATGGAGAATTGATGAAGTTATGGATGTGTGAAGATAGGAGGATGGAGATGGATTCACGGTTTGGAAGTAGATCCACGCATCCACTGTGTGTGTTCTAATGAAGAAGACGGCGCGGGATTGGTTGGTTAGGAGATAAGTGGGTCCCGCGCTGGCATTTTGGTCAAGCTAACAAATTGATCCAGGTACGTTATTTCTTAATTCTTGCAGATACCAATGACACTAAATGGGATTTGGCCTGCTGGTTAAGAGCTACGCGCATAGCCTAGAGGGAGGGGGTTCAAACCTCCCCAGGGCCATATTATTTTTATGAGAAACTTGCCTAGGATCCCATGCGCCTCATGCCCAGGTGTCCAGTATATTCTCTCACATCACCACCATTGGATCTCCTGTGGCCCAAATCTAACGTACACCAGCATGCATGTCTACCATGGGCATTCAAAGGGCAACCATACGGGATTACCGCCAGGTTCCTTCGTATATTTATTTTGTTACTTATCTTTTTTTTTTAGATTAATTGTTTAGATTTATTGTTAATGTAATTTAATTAATTTATAAAATTAGGATTAGGATATTAAAATAGGATTAGGCTAATATGACTAGGGTTTAGGATTCCCCCGATTTATTTGATTATTTCGATTATTCGATTTAATTGAGTTAATTATCTAATTAATTTTAATTATAATAAAAAACCCTTATAAATACATTAAGATATTAGGGTTTGCTCCATCCCATTAGCCCTTTGGCCAAGGATATTAGGATTTAATTTATTATTCGTTCCGACTAAATCTATTGGTCGCGATGGTTAATAATCGATTAATTTAATTAATCAAATCCTATAAATTAAAATAAACTCATTTTTGCTAAATGGTTTTAACCATCTTATTGGTTATGATGATTAGCATACCTTATCAAATTGTTATTATTTGTAATCGTATTAATCGGTTATGAGAGGTAACAGTATAAAAATACAAATTCATAAAATAATAAAATACGTTAATTCATTATTAGTGATAATCGAATCAATCGATTTAAATTGGTAATGGTGCAAAACCCCAATCTTTTAACTATGGTGATCAAACCTATTGATCATTGAGGTTAATTGTGCCAAATCAGGGTTGTACGCCCGAAACATCTAAAATACACTAAACCACAATACTACAGGATTTTTATCCTGGGCAACTCAAAATGCCCTTTCAAATCAAATGCAAACTGCGATAGGCAATTCGAAGAGCCTCAAAACAATTTCAAAACAACTTCACACAATCTCTATAATCAATTCTAAGGCGTACAATCCTGTTCCCGAACTACGTAGACTCTGATCCTCCCTAAGGAGGTACGTAGGCACTTGGTAACAAGGCGAGTCCCCCTCTTCAAAATCTCAATCATGTCATTATAATTTTGTTTGCCACATTTCTTTACAAATCCTGCCATGCAACCCTAATCTTTGAACATTAGCCTTTAGGAAAGGGCCTGAGGGTGCCTAACACCTTCCCTCGACCTGAATATAGTATCTTACCCTGATCTCTATACTGCGTAGGGTTTCCTATTCGCCCTTCAGAATAGGTGGCGACTCTAAAAGCTAAATTTTTAGGGCAGGTTGCTACACCATCCTTAGTGCCGATAAGCCACACTTAGGAAATTCAAAAACACCCTTGAAGTAAAACCGATGTTAACTTCTAGGTGTCCCTCAAAACATTTTGAAAGTCTGCCACCTTCATTTTGCCAAAAAAAAAAAAAATACAGAAGTTAACCTTCATACAGATAGAAAATGAGCCTGTAGGTTAAGTTTCAGACTAACCTCTGGACACATTTAGAACTCATGTTAGTGTGTTTAATTATGAAATATCAGTGGATAATATGAAAGTTAATTTTCAGATTTATCAAGTGGGAAAAATGAATAAAACATCACCCTGTATGTACTCTTCATGATCACGTCATTATACTCCACCATACTCACAAAATCCTACAGAAACCGCCTTCCATTTTCAGTCAAGTTTTGTACTTCAAAACTACATTATTTTATTTTCTCACATCAAAAGGAGTAAAAGAAGTTATAATTTAAGGTAATGTACGTGTATTTTCTTCCTCATTTCTTGTAAGGATGTGGTTTAGCTAGTTTAAAATGGATGTTGCGTTTGGAAGTTAACTTTCGTATTATGTTTTCTTGGTCTTTAAACATAGTTCGAATCACTTCTAAAATCTAAATAACATTGTCCTCCTTTCCACTTTTAAAAAATGCAAACCCAACTAAAAAAGTCATCTCCGTAGAAGTAACACCAACAATTTTTAGAAATGGAAGCATGTCGTTGTTGGTCTTTTATCTTGAATCAGTTAGGAACATATTGAAAAATATGTCAAACAACATGATGGAATTAGGATGAGTCTAAATTATATTCCGAGTGATTTCTCCATCCTCACACATTCTGTACCTAGATACATAATGATCATCATCCCAAAGTTTTAACAGTTTTTGCATTTAAATTCTCCTACCTCTTTGGAAGACATATGGTCTTCCATGTGCTTTTTTAATTTCGAAGAAGATGAAACTTGATAGACCCATAAGAATGGATGATGTTTTCACGCACTGGAAAAGATCTGCTTTGATGATGATGGTACGATAAAGGATGGTAAATTGAATATATCTCACTGAATCAGAAATGATTCAAAAGAGATTTTTGAAAACCGATGACAAAATGAAACTGTAGGAAGACCGTATGTCTTCGTGAGAGACATTGCCTATCTAGAAACCATAGATTTGAAACCACCCTTGGAATTGGTAAAAATAAAGGATGCTTCTAAGAAGATCAATCCAACATAGAGTGACAATTCAACGAAGCAGTCTCCTTCATATTCCAAACATGTTGACACACATTTTTTAGTTTCTCCAACTTCAAATTCTCAAAAAAATGTTTTCAAAGGTGTCCGTATTAGCAAACCATCTCCTTCACCCCTTTTACCAAAAATAATCACATAGAAGAGATGACGATTTTTATGCACAAATACATTGAAGAGATTGTAGATGTTAAGAGTAATAGTAACTGCAGAGATTATTGATGTTGAGGGTAATAGTAACTAGAGTTATCATGTTGTTTCAGCTTTGTTCAGTAAAGAAAAGGAGAATTATACACTTGTCCACCAACAACTTCTTAAAGAATTGAAGATACATAAGGAATCATACATACACAACACTATACGAGGAAAAAAACATTTCGATACAATTCATGAATTTCTTATTTCTTATGTCAACGGTGTCAATTGAGCACTAATTAAAAAAAAAAGATTGAGGGTAATCTGTTTATTCTAGACGTTAACATGGATTTTTTCTCTTCAAAATAGTTCATGCTTCGGTTGAAGTTCAACTTAAATTAAGGAAATTCAAGGGTGTTGATTTGTCTTGGAATCAGGATGGTGGAAGCTATAAGAAGGTGAATATTTTGAATGTTGATTTATATGAATGGCAGAAACTGAAATCAGGTTTGCAAATTCAACTAAGGCATTGAAGACAAGATGATGTCTTAGGTTCATAGGCTTAAGAAATTGTGTAATCTTGTAAACAATACATCAAACAATTGGTATGCATATTTGACGGATTAAATCATTAGCAAAGACGGTTTTTCTATATCAAAATTTTTGGCGATGTTTTTTATTAGGGTTTAAAGGTAGTGTATTGATGTAAATTAACTTTACACATACAACCAATTAAAATCTTTACACTTGCTATATCATATTAGGTTTTTAAATTAAAATTATATTTTAATTAAATATATGGTTGTGATTGGTTGAAAGTCTAAAAATATTTTACATCGTCAGTGTATATCCTTTTTTACTCTTTTTATTTTACTGTCAAATTATTTAGATAAGTACCATTTTTTAAAAAATAAAACAGTACACTCCTTTATATACTATTGTAAATAACTTATGCAGCAAATTTTGTGTGCGGAAATTCAAATAAAGAATATACATTGAAAGTGTAAAATAATTTTACACTGTCAACCAATCACGATTATGTTAAGTGTCAAATCAACTCTTATTTTAAAATACGTTATATGACATGGCTAAATGATGAATTTTTATTGAATGACAGTGTAAAATTATTTTACACTGTCAGTCTCAATTCTTTTTTTTTTTAATCTTTTATAAAATTCGGCACATCATATATATTATTGAATCTTTTAAAAAACCAAGTAAATTTTTCAAATCAAAGAATATTATAGTCAAATGAGTTATGTGTGTATCAGAATGGACGGAGCTATAGCTCAGCGAGCCCGGACACGCGTTCGGGCTCAACCCCCTCTTTTCGTTGTATATTCTCCACACTAATAATCGATTTTTAGACAACATCGCAAAATTAGTATTTTTAGACAAAATTAAGGACAAAATTAATAAAAATAGACAAAATTAAGGGGAAAATTTTTAGACAAAATTAGTAAAAATAAAATATAAAATTAATAAAAACAGAGTGTAAAATTTTTGCCCAGACTCTCTAAAATTTCTTACTCCACTGAGTTGCAAGTAAATTTCTCTAGCTGCAATTTGGCTTACGGTCTTACCCAACAAATTGGATCTCATCATATGACTTGACTTTGGACCTTATAAATAATATTTCAAACGTGTTCCTATATTTATACATTATCTCGTCAAATCTACTAACAAAAACCAGCTTTTCACAATGCCTATATTCAATTTTATTTTAAATATTTAATTTACAATATGGCAGTTCCGTGTTACCGCTTGTTAGATATATTTGAATATTATATGCTGACTAGATTGTGACAGAATAAACATAATTTGAGTTATCACTTTGAAAATTTTCTAAGCAAGTTAGATTATCATAAGAACGTGTTGCTTATGTGGGAACAAAATCTTCCTTTTAGTTTTTTTCTTGGCAATGGAGTTAATTAATTCAGTAATGGTAGGCGATGGAATATGCAACTATGAGTTGTTTACGAACTTGGAAATTTCAAAACAATTTTTCAACATGGATGTAATCAAATTGACAACTACTCCATCAAATAAGGGCAACATAAAATATCTGTCCAATAAGAAAAGTAATTTTTTAACTTTGTTCTTTTTAATTTTAAAGGGTTAATAATGAAAATTTCTTTAGCCACCTCCCTATGGGGTCACCCCCAGCGAAAATCCCAAAATACCCCTGCTTCGGAAGTTCATTTCCGAAAGCGTCTTTTTTTTGAAAAAATTGACTTATTTCGGAAGTTCACTTCCGAAATACTGCGATTTCTGCAGATTTATCAAAACACTCCCCCTTCCCCAATCATTTACCCTAAATCAAAACAAAAAGTGGCAAAGGCGAAAATTTGTGCAAACAGAATTCCAAAGCTGCATCAAGGCTCCAATCACACTGCTAAACAACATTCAAAAACCCTCAATCCTAACACTTTGTAAGTTTTGAAATTTTTAGATCTATTATTCAAATGCATGTTATTTAGGGTTTTAATTGCATAAATGATATATGGTTAGGTTGTTAGTAGTATTTAGGTTGTTTAGAAGCATTTTGATTTGGTTTGAAGTTTGGTTTAGGGGTCTGCCATGGAAGTTGCAGAAAACTCCATCGCAGGGGTGTTTCGGAAGTTCATTTCCGAAAACACCTCCATCCTAGTTTTCGGAAATGAACTTCCGAAATGTATCAGAAGTTCAAATTTTTTTGTTTTTTATTTTGTCTCGCATATTAATCGATTTCAATTGTTTACAGGAACATGTCAGACAATCAACCACCACGCAGGACTGCGTCTTCTAGAGAGGGTAGGGAGTGTCCGTTTTAATTTGCAAGTACTTTATTTTTAACGCCTTTGTTTATTGTGCCTGTTTCTTTGAAGTTTGTGTCCCTTTCTTCTTTTATAAAAGGAGGTCTCATGGACCTTTCTTTCTTCATTTTTACGCAGGAATGGGTGGCGCTAAGGGAAGAAAGGGTTCTTCAAAGAAGGAGGTGAAGGAGGTGAAGGAGAAGAAGAAGGTTTTGACTGGTTCTGCTTCTCGTCCCCTGGGGGTGCATGGCTCGGACGTGCAGACTCAGTCTTCAGGTGTGATCAACGCTGATGGTTCTGATACTGAGTGGGATGAGGATTGGTATAATTATCTTCATTCGGAGGAGTTCGCTCGTCGGGAAGAATAACGTGTTTTTATTTTGTTTGATGTGTATTTTGTAACGCTCGTCGGGCAGAATAACGTGTTTTTGTTTTGTTTGACGTGTTTTGTTTTGTTTTGTTCTGATTTCGGATTGTATCGCACAGTGTTTTTGTATTGGATTTATCATCTTAGTTTTTGGATTGTTCTGATTTCAATATGTAGATTCTTGGATTTCATCGCCGCGAACACTATCCATCTTCTGGATTATAAACATAGAACTTTGACTTTCCCAGCGCACCCCTTTGTTTGATTTTTTTGTAATGACGTCCCCTGATCAGGTAAGAAATGTGGACACATGTGCCTACGTAAGCCTTCTAAGACGGTTACCTTCTAAGAAATGTGGTAACACTTTCCTACTTAAAAGCCTACGTAACAAAAATTGGGAAGCTCCACAGCCACGCCCTATTTAAAAGAATAAAAAACCTTTTGAAATTTCGAAGTTCCCTTTTCCTTCTCCCCACCACTCTCAGACGGTTAACTTCTAAAACACTTTCCTATTTAAAAGCTTCTCACCCATTTTTCTTTCAAAATATCCCAAATCATTTTCGATCCTAAGTCTTCTTCTTTGCTTTAACGTTTTCTATCTCTTGTTACTGCTTTCATCACAATGTCTCGCCGCGGTGGAGGAAATCATCCCGAAAATCTCCGGAGTCAACCATCTCCTGCACATTCTCAACAATCAACCATCAATGCTGCAAGATCAGGCCGTGGTGGTGGTGGCCGTGGCTCTCGCGGTGGACGTACCTCCAATCCTTCTTCCTCCGGACATCCACCTCCTCCGTCATATGCTCCGGCCCCGGTTACCTCTCCTCCGTCTGTTGTTGCAGCTTCGGTTGTTCGTCCATCTGTTTCAGCGCCGTTTGTTCCATCTGTCGCAGCGCCGATTGCTTCCTTGAGTTCGGCTCTGATCTCCATCGAGAGCCTGACTGCCGAAGTTAAACAGAAGGCTACTCTAGAGTCGGCTCCGTCGTCTCAGAAGGAAAATTGGGAAGGAAAATTGGGAAGGAAAATTCAAGTTCGTGCTAATCATTTTCAGTTGCGAGTGGCTGATAAGGATCTACACCACTATGATGTAAGTATAGTTTGCTCATAAGTTTTTTGTTGTTGTTTATTATGTTGGTAAGTTACAATGTGGTATGGATTTCTAGAGGATCAGGACTTTCTAACCTGTTGCAGCGTCTCCTCCATCGTCTTCATCCGATTAAATAAAGCGAATCGTTCTTGTTTGTTATTTTTCTTCTGTCCAGACCTTTTTTCGGAAGTGCATTTCCGAATTCCTCCAAGGGGGGTGAGTTCGGAGATGAACTTCCGAAACACCACATTTTCTGAAAATGTAACTTTATTTCGGAGATGCATCTCCGAAATCAATATTTTATATTAAAAAAAACACGTTTTCGGAAGTTCATTTCCGAAAACACCTTTTTTTCAAAAAAAAAGTACCTTTTCGGAAATGAACTTCCGAAACAAGGGGTAGTGTTGTAAATTCACCAGGGGTGAGCAAGAAGGTTAGAAGGTGGGTGAAGAAATTCTCTTAATAATAGGGTAATGTAATTGAGATTTGATAGACAGTCATTTATTAAATCATAATTAAAGTATAAATATTTAATGTTAATTTAATTAAAAGGATATCATATTAATTTTTAAATGATAATTATACTATTTCATTTTAATTAATTTATACTCCTCACATTATATTTTATATATTGAACACGAACATCTCCCGCACTTGAAACTCAATCAATTATTTAATTTTCATTTTTAAAATTATGAAATTTATTGAATAATTGCTATAACACTCGATCAAATGAAATTTATCTTTTAAGTGAGTGAATCATATATATATATATATATATATATATATATATATATATATATATATATATATATATATATATGGACACCATATCTTTTTACCAAGAATGGGACTTTGCACCATTATGAATAGGACTGCACCATCCATGTTAAACGGGGCAGAAATCCTCTGCACCATTATGAATAGGACTGCACCATCCATGTTAAACGGGGTAGAAATCCTTGAAATTTTAAAGGATTTCAATAATGAATTCGGGAAGACGAAAAAGAAGAAAGTTGATGGCCCGTGGAAGAAGAGGTCAATTTTTTTTAGTTGCCTTACTGGGCTTAGAATACATTGTGCCATAATCTAGATGTAATGCACATTAAAAAAAACATATGTGATAGTATTATAGGAACTCTTTTGGACATCTTGGGGAAGACAAAAGATCATATTAAAGCCCATTATGATCTACAAGATTTGGGAATTAGAGAAAGACTTCATCCAAGGGAGATTGGTGAAGGACGTTTAGAGTTTGCAAAAGCATGTTTCTCAATGACTCTGCACGAGAAGTCAATTTTTGTGGAGTTATAAAGGCGGCCAAGTTACCAGTTGGGACTGCATCAAATATTTCAAAATGCGTACAAGTTGCTGACAAAAAAAAAATGGTTACAAGAGTCATGATGTGCATTTCATGTTACACTATTTACAGCAAATTGCAGTAAGAAGCACAATGCCCAAGGAGGTGGCAACCCCACTAATTCATCTTGGTTCCTTTTTCCGCTCTCTATGTCAGAAAGTTATACAAGTGGAAGATTTAGATTACTTAGAAGAGGAGATTGTAGAGATACTTTGTCAGTTGGAGATGATATTTCCTCCAAGTTTCTTTGACATAATGGTTCACTTGCCCATTCACCTGGTAAATGAAGATAGACTGGGTGGTCGTGTTCAAATTTGATGGATGTATCCCATCGAAAATACTTATGTAAACTTAAGAACTATGTCCGCAATAGAGCTTACCCTGAAGGTTCTATTGCCGAGGGGTATCTGGATGAGAAGCTATAACATTTTGCTCAAGGTATTTGCATAGCAATGTAGATACAAGGTTGAATAGGAAGAGTCAGAATTATGATGTTAGTGATTCACTTGAAACAGATACAGATGATTATTTTACAACTGCGGGTCATCCTTTAAGGGGGGCAGGTGAACCCTTTCATCTTGATGTGAAATCAAAGGATGATGCCCATCGATATATCTTATTCAATTGCAATGAAGTTCAAATTTACATCAGGTACTAAAATAACTATTTGTCTTCCTATGTGTTTATCTATTAATCCTAATTTTAAAGTTATGTTAACATATAAATTGTTGACTTTTGTATTAAGCATGATCGTAGTGTTAATTCAAACACTAACAAACGGAAGTGGACCAAGGCCAAAATTCAAAGTAAAGATTTTGGGGAATGGTTTAAAACTCGTGCCCAGAAAGATGATGTGCCATAACAACTTGAAAAACTTTCTAGAGGTCCTAATTTTGTTGCAAAGAGGTATCTATGTTACATCATTAATGGATATAGGTTCCATACTACGAAACGAGACACGAATCGCTAAACTCAAAATTCCGATGTAACTTTAGTTTCACTAACTTCAAGTTTTGATAGCTCCAAGGACAGAACCCATCACATATTATGGAGCCATTATTGATATAATTAAGTTATACCACTATGGAAACTTCAACTTTGTGTTGTTTAAATGCTATTGGTTTAAGGTTGAAAAGGACAAATATTATGAGCGAAAGATTATAACAATGTCCCCAGATCGTACTTGTAGTTCATTTCAAGCAATTGATAGCCTATTGGAAAAATAGTAAACTCCAAGTAAGATAATTTTATGACTTATTTACAACTTTGTTATTTTATTGTCTAACATTTGTTGTTCCTGAATGTAGAAAATTAGCAAAGTAAATTTTGTGAGCAGAGGTAAGCAAAAGTATATGCATCGTATGGGACCAACAAGCTTTGCAAGGATTCGTGCAAAACTGGTAGGGTGTTATACATTCTTCAATTTATAATTCTGTATTGGTTAACTGATTCATAATTGCCTTTGTTTAATATCAACCAATGTAGCATGCAAAGAAAGAGGACGGAAAGGAAGTTAGCCGGGCAGAGATATTCATTTAGACAGGATAAAGTCTAAAAGGAAAACAACCGGATGAGGAAACACAAACTGCAATTGTAATTTTTCTATTTTTATTGATGGATTTGGTTATTAAGATTATTTGTTAAATATATGGACTATGAATATATGAACAGTTAAATATATGGACTGTAAATATATGTAAGACAATTATGAATATGTTAAATGTATATATGATTATTTGTTAAATATATGGAATGTTAAATATAATGTGAAATTTGTTTAATTAGGCTAAGCTTCAAGATTCAATTCAGAACTCAAATGAATCTGAGACATTTAAGTCATTTTTTAAGAAAGAAAAATCTGGTCGAGTTCGTTGCTATGGAAGAACAAAGACACCAACCATGCTTAAAAGAAAAGAAGAAATTTTGGTTATTAAAAAGCAGCATAGTGATGAAGTGGTTGGCATGAAGAAGGAGATGGATGGTATGAAGGCACTTTTTAAGACCATGATGAAGCAACAAAACTCACATATGAGTGACGAGGAGATCTCTAATATGATGGCAATTGCTATGGGCAGTTCCAATAATACTACTACTGCTCCTGCTGGTCCACATTCGTCTGCATCAACTCATATTCCTCATTGTGAAGAGGTATACTCTAAACTACAAATGAAGCACATTCCTACAAATGATATATTACCTTTGTTGATTTCATCTGTTGATTTCAGTGTTAACTAGTTAACTAGTTGAATTTCAGCATTAGTATTGTCTATTTGCCTAGTAATGTATTAGACTTGATTGCATATTGTTATTATGTGCTTTGAATCTATTTAGCTGATCATTATTCATGTATAGTAGATTAATATATTGATGCATCTTTGTTAAATGTTCAATATGGTCCCTGGAATTGTTTGAGTGTATAACAATAATCTTTATGTTGTTGTTATTATTTAATAATGCCAAGAATTGAAAAATTATAATCAAGTTAGCAGCGCTGTTTTGATCTCTAAACAAATGCATCCATATTCTTTACAATTTAATGTTGTATTCCCTAGCTCATCATATGTCTTGGAAAAACGAATTTAATTAACATTTTCTTATTGTTTGGAGTGCTTTTATTCTAGCTCTAATGTAGAGTGCTGGAATGATCCAGTGTTACTCCTTCATATTTTAGGATCAAATTGAATATTTACTTATGTTTGTAGATATTTATGTTTGTGTTTGTGCATACTTTATGTGTTCCATCTTAGAAAAATGTTTATGTTTTTATGTAAATTGATTGACTTGTGCTTTGATAACGACTTTGAAATGCAGTTGCTTAGCAAGGAACTTATATTTATGTATGTGTTTGTGCATGTTTGCTTTAATGTACAATATTTATGTTGATCATTATTTTTCATATTTGATGAACTGATGTGCTAGTACTAATAGAAATTTACATGTGATTTGTAACTATTAGAAAATTAATTATCATGCCTTACTTATAGTATGTTTGGAATCATGTTCCTTGGAGAATGGAGACGAAGAAGCTTGTCATGAAGATAAGGAAGAAGAACAAGGAGATGATCAAGAAGAAGAATATTATGATGCATGAGTTTAATTAATAGTATAGTTGTGTTTCTTAAAACCTTTGTTTTGTTTTGAATTTGGGACGACTCTCTCGAGAGAAACTTGGTTTTGTTTAAAAATGATAATTTCAAAACTTATCTATATTTTTGCGACTTATTAGTCGGTAGCGTCACTTGATGTATACTTACTTATTTCTTAATGAATATTTTGTTCTTGACGTTGTGGCTTAATATTTGCTTGTATAATTAGATTTTAATTTTTTTAATCAATGTCTACAAAAATGAGTATTCTTGTCGGAAGACATTTTATATTGATCTAAAATGACATTTTTATACCATGGCATGAAGAAGAACATGTCATAACTATGCGGCACAAAAATAAACCGTGGCAAGATTAAATGGTGTAAAACGTGCAAAACTTAGCTGCGTTTTAATTAGTGGCCATAAAAAAACTGTGGCAAGACCTAGGCAACTAAACTGTATGCTATACATTAAATAAGAACCGTGGTTTTACAATTTGGCATGTTTAGAACTGAGGCGCAAGATAAGCCTCAGCCTTAACCTAAATACCTAAACTGTGGCCTATACAAGCCACATGTGTATATAAAACGTGGCCCAAACAAGAAAACCGTAACTTATACTTTAGGCCTCGCCTGCATATCCCACAGTCACGTTTCCGTGGCCAAAGCGTAAAACCACAGTTAATTTGCATATAGCCGCAATTTTCTGTCCGTGACATATGACCTTTTTTTTGTAGTGTGTGTATATATATATATATATATATATATATATATATATATATATATATATATATGAGGACGTATCATATGAGAATATTATTTATATGTGAGAATATGAGAATGAATCAGAACCATTAGATTTTAAAATAAATAGTGGAGATTATGTGTCCTTTTTTTTCTCTCTCTCCTCCATTATTTATTTGAATTATTTTTAAAATATGACACAATATTAAAATTTTTACTTTATAATAATTATTATTAAATCGTATATTGCATCATTATTTATATGCTAAATCATAAAATGTTTTTAATTAATTATTTTACAATTAATTAAGGGTTGGTATAAAAATGATAAAATGTGAATAAATGCATAATTGTAAATTATTTTGTATGTTAAGGGGGTGTGTAAATGTATAATTAGGTACAATTACCTATGCATGTTGCTATAGTGTGTTGATGAATAATCATATTTGATTTTTATGTATGAGTTATGTTTAAATGTATATTTTGGTGATATAATAATTATTTTGGAGGCTTTTATTGGCAATGCGTGGTTTGCACATGGAACCACTTTTTGGTGAATAATTTTATAAATAATTCGCTGGTGATTTATAAATCTTTTGGTGAAATGCATGTTTGCTTGTTCATGTTACCATATATACATATATTTTAGAGTTGGGTAGGACTTCGGTCCAATGGTGGCCTAAGACTCATTTGGTGGGATCGTTGGTTCAATTGAAGGACTAGAGGCGGGTCTCATATTTATTGGTGGGATCGTTGGTTCAGGTGAGGGACCAAAGACGATAGACAAAATCAATAACATACCTCTGATATCCACATACTTGGTACCACATGCATACAGGTGGAGTTAGTGCATTGTAGAATTGCATATACTATGAGTTGTGACAGTACTTGTGATTGTAATTGTGCGTGTTTTAGAATTAATTTTCATTGTTATAATTTGTAAGAGTATTCTCACCTCTTTCTTTGTTTGTTGGATGCCCTGTGTAATGGTTGTACAGATAATCAGCAGGAGTGATAGTTCGTAATGATTGAGAGTTGGCTTTGAGGCCCTCTTCACATTTATTGCTTTTGTTTAGTCGAATAATACTCTGATTCTGTAACATTGAGGAATAAGGCGCTTATGTCTTATTGAGTTGTAAATAAAATTTTATTTTCTTGAATTTCTTTAAAAAATATTTTTTAATGTATGTTGTGATTTCCACGTTCCACTGCGAACTAGTTGATGTTGCATAAATAATATATAATTGTTTTGTTGAAGTAACATCCTAATTATAATTTATCTTTAAAAAATTAAAATTTGAAGTTAGGGTGTTAAATCATCAATTTTGAGTTTTAAAATCTAAAAAAATATATCAAGTTATTTAAACTATGTTAGATTATCACTTTTGAATTTTAAATATATATTTTTTACAAAGCTAATAAATTTTGTAATAGTTAAGCCACTTCCATGAACATATATAAAAATAGAAAGACTAAAATTATGATTAAATTTAAATATAATTATTAGAAATTATAAATGAAATTCTTTAAATAAAATTCTCTTATCAAACTCAAAAGTAGCTAATCTTGAATTCTACATAGCTATGCCACAAATATAATACAAACATTTTGAAAGTAAAATAATTAAACACTAATTTTCCAACATCAAAGTAATTAACCCTTTTGTCCAAATGATCAAATCTCAACATCAAATTTTAAACACTAATTTCCAATTTGTATGCCAAATTGACAATGCCAACTCCACCTCTAATCACTAATGTACATCATCATCAAATGTATATAAAAACAGTATCAATCACTATCAAATGCGTATCAATAATCACTAATTAATTAATAATTACAATTTGTACAAACACACAAAGATGCTATAGCATGGCCTGAATGGGCAAATTTGTTGTACGAGATTTGCTTGCTGATACTGATTTATGCAATGTGACACACTTGATGCCAACTCAATTTACACTCACACATTAAATATTGAAACAACAGGTTCAACACACTGGCACAATAAAATATTACCAAATTCATATTATATAGTACATTTCATCTTTTCCAAAAATAAATTTGTTCCAAAATAAGTTTTTTTTTAGCAATTAAGAATAATTTTATTCCAAAAAATAAACGTTTGATACAAGCCGATCTCAAACAGATCCAGGCACCAACAAGACTAGGCTAAAGCAAATTAGACAAGTAACAACACAAAAACACTACTCCTCTAACATGTTGCAATAAGTTTCCAATTTTTGGTTTCCACATATGCTCCATTTGATGTTTTGAATAATGTTGTGGCTATCCAATTCAACCATGTGATCCTCTTGGAAGATTCTTTGATTCCTAACAATCCACACAGCATATACCACTTCAGCAATTGCAATTTGCAACAATTTACTCTGCCTGTTCTTCCTCTTAACAGTGTTGCACAGCCGAATCAGTTCCACATCCCAACTTTGAGGAGTATGGTCTAGCTTGAGCCAGCATAACACTTGTCTCCAAATGTGCTTTGTATACCTACACTCAAAGAACAAATGTTGACAACTCTCAACATCTTCACAATAAGCACATTTACCATCAGTATGCACTCCAATCTTACAAAGTCTATCCTTGGTCATCAATCTTTTCCTGCAAGTCAGCCACAATATGAATATGGTCCTTGGTCTAACTCCATTGCCAAATAAAAGTTTTCTCCAAGGCACATTTATCTTTACACCCTGCAGGCCCTTGTATACTTTCCTAGTTATGTACCTCTGTTGCAAATTAGCTTCTTGTCATGCCTCTGTCATTCTAATCTTTGCTCCATGCTTAAACATACTCTTTATCAGCCAAGAGCTCTGTTGAGGTGGAATATAGCTAGTGCAATCCTGTCCTTTGATATAATACAAGTGAACCCATCTAATCCAAAGCTTGTCAGCCTTGGCACAAAGATTCCACAACATTTTGCCTATGGTAGCCTTGTTCCATAGCTTCAAGTCAGTCAGATTTCTTCCACCAGCAGATATAGGATCACACATACTTTCCCAAGAAACCAGTGCTTTCTTAGACATGTTTTCTTTTCCTGTCCATATGAAACTTCTGCACAGAGCTTCAACATGATGAATCACCTTCTTTGGAAGAGGAAAAACCTGCATCCAGTAGTTGGCTATGGAGAAGAGGACACTCCTAACCAATTGAATTCTACCTGTATAAGAAAGCAACCTTGTGCACCAGTGGTTAAGTCTACCTGTCATTTTCTCAATCAAAGGTTGACACATATGTATAGTCAGCTTCTTACTAGCCAAAGGAACACCTAGATACTTGAAAGGCAAAGTACCAATAGCAAACCCTATTTCCTGTTGAATAAGCTCCTGAGTTTCCTCCTTCACTCCACCAAAGTAGATCTTACTTTTGGGATGACTAGCAACCAATCATGTACTGGCAGAAAACTCTCTAATTTTTCCCATCATAAGATGAACATAAACAGGCTCCTATTTAGTGAAAATAAGAAGATCATCTGCAAAACATAAGTTTGTTATATGCATCTTATCACACTTAGGATGGAACTTAAAGTTAGGAGTTTGTGCTAATGACAGGAGCAGCCTATGCAAGTACTCCATGAGCAAAACAAACAAATGAGGAGATATGGGACCCCCCTGTCTCAGGCCTCTTTTGGCTCTGAGCACTCTAGATGGACTGCCATTAATGGAATACCTGTAGGAGACAGTGGTTACACAAGCAGAGATCCACTCAACAAACATACTAGGGAAGCCTAATTCATGTAAGATTTTAAACAAAGCATACCACTCAACAGTGTCATATGCTTTTTGGATATCAATTTGTATCATACACCTGTGAGATATGTGCTTCCTTCCATAACCCCTAACCAATTCCTGGGCCATCATTATATTATCCTGTATGAGCTTACCAGGCACAAATGCAGACTGGCTATCATCTATAATCTCACTTAGCACCTCTCCCAATCTAGTAGTCGGAACTTTTGAAATAATTTTGTAGAAAGTACTACAACAAGAGATTGGCCTCATCTCCTTCACAGTTTCAGCACTGACAGTCTTAGGGATAAAAGTGACCTGAGCACAACTAAAAGCCCTGTACATGTGTTTCTTCTGAAAGAATTCATTGGCAGCATCAATCACATCTTTTCCTATAATTCTCCAGGCAGTTTTGAAAAAATAGGCATTAAAACCATCCATACCTGGGGCTTTGTTATTACCAATGCTAGCTAATGCATCCCAAATCTCCTTCCCCTCCACAGGCCTGATAAGCTTCATGGAACTCTCTCTGGTCAGAGTCTTACCATCCCTTATTGCTGGTATATTAATCCCTTCAAGTCTGTTCATTCTTGTCCCAACCACCTTTTCATAAAAGAGGAGGATTTCATTCTCAATGTCCTCATGAGTAGTAATTTTGATACCTTCCATTATTGTCAAAGAGTGGATTCCCTTATGCTTGTTCTTCTCCTTTATAGAAGCATGAAAAAAGGAATTATTATTGTTCCCTAGCTTTAACCAATTAATCTTAGCTTTTTGCATCAACATATTCTCTTCAAGTTGGCTCAGTTTAACCACCTGCTCAGTGCAAATTTTCACCTGCTCTATAGCATTTCTATCAAAGAGGGCCTGATGTAATCTATTCCGGGCTTGTACCAAGTTGTCTCTGGCTTGCTGAATTTAAATCTGGATGTCAGTCAATTGTTTTGTCAAAGGCTTAAGGATAGGCCAAAATCTTCTTAGCTTGGTCCAGAGTCTGTACATAGGGGGTCCTCTGATATGTTGCTGCCAATTATTCTGAACCAGCTGGAAAAAAGTGGGCTCCTGAGTAAGGCAATTCAGGAACTTGAACATGTATGGTTTTCTCTGCACATCTTTCCTCATAATACTAACTCTGATGGGAGCATGATCAGAGATCCTAGGGGGGAAAACTTCAATGGTAGCATCAGTAAAACTTTGGAACCAATCATTATTCCCTATCATCCTATCTATTCTAGAATAGATTGGATTAGAGGTACTTTTATTGGTCCAAGTATAATAGCTTCCTCTAGTAGTAGCCTCAAATAGACCAATTCTCTGCATCAAAGTAGCAAGGTCCTTATATTCATTCTCATGGACAGGATTTCCTCCAACTCTATCATTACTCTTGAGCACATTATTAAAATCTCCTAACACAATCCAAGGATCCTGGATACCCTGCCCTATGGCCTCCAAATCATTCCAAAGAGTTCTTCTTTTATCCAATTGATTGAAGGCATACACAACAATGATTAAAACCTATCTGATGTGTGTGTTACTTGCAGCCTAATCTCACTGGGATTCCAGAAAAGCCAAATTCTACCATTAGGATGATCTCTATAATTGTCTTCTATGTTCCATCTGCCAAACTTATTCTTTATGCTAACAACATTATGCTCTTTTATTCTGGTCTCAAGTAGAGCAACAATGGGGACTTTGAACTCAACAAGAGAAGACTAAATTTCTCTATGCCTAGCTCCATTATTCATGCCCCTTACATTCCATGTAACTATCATGTAGCTTGTGAGGGCTCCCCTATCAGAGTATCTCCAATCTGTAGGGAATTAAAACTATTGTTGCATACCACCTCTTGAGCTCTAACTAGGCTCTTTTTCATTGGCTTCTTTCCTCTGTCACCCTTGCCTGATGTTACCTCAATCCAGGTTTCCTCTGTGGTCTGAGTGTTCTCAATCCCAGTGTTCTTCTCTACAACTATCTCCACTGTCTTAGGCTGCCACACCTTGTCCTTATTCTTCTTTTTGGTCACAGGCTTGATAGAACAATCATGGCCCATTCTCAAACATTGCTGGCAATACTTAGGTTTTCCTTCATTTTCAACTTTTTGCTCAAATTTTCTCCCCGTATGGTCTTTAATCCAAATTGTTTCCTTGCTCTTCTGAGTGATATCCACTTCAACCAGCACTCGAGCATAAGAAATCCTCAACTTCTTTGCTGTGCATTCATCAGTGGTTATGGGATTGCCTATCACACTAGTGATCTTGGAAATACTCTTTCCTCCCAGAGATGCAGAGGTAACTGAGGTAATGTAACCCAAACAAGAACCACTTTTAACATATCTTCTTTAATTTCAAACTCAGCAAACCAGTGCCTCACAAATAAAGGGACTCCATATATGAAATATGGCCCCTGGAGCATAACATTATCCCTATCCTCACTGGTCTTAAACCTAGCTATGAAATATCCAGATTCATTATAGTAAAGCTCAGGTAGAGTAACAAAGTTCCATACCTTCTCCATGAATCTTTTGACGACATTCATTGAAAGTGATTCCCTGATAGCAAACAGGATCAAAGCATTCTCCCAATATTATAGTTCATCCTCCACATCGGACTCTTCAATCGCTACTTCATCTTCGCCATTGACTACCGTCAGAGCTATGAATTCCACTGCCATACCTCGTTTGAGATCTCTATTCCCTTGAATCACATCTGTCCACAATTTACCTTGTGGTTGTTCCACTACCCCAATCTGCGGTGTTAGAACTCTAACCGGAGACGCAACATTTGAAACCCTGGGGCTATTTCGTGGTGTTGCAGTCCCTTCTTCATCGTCCTCCAATTGTGTAGTCTTCAGCGTAATAACTTCCTCCGCACCGTCTATCTTCCCCTCCTGTCCAGTCTCCACCACCGCCTGTGTAACAATAGTCCTCTCCATCTTCTTTTGGTGTGTCACCGCCTGTCGCTTCGACGGCCGTCCTACGCCCCTTTTTCCCATAGTAGGGGCTCACTGGAAATTGCTATCAGAGAACGTCAGTGCCGGAAATCGTAATTTTTTCTCCTACTTTCTCCACAAGTACATGGGAGTAGAGGGAGGACTAAAGTTGAAGGATGTTTTGTTCTAAATTAAGTTATTTATTTCAATTTTTTCAATACAACTTCAAGTATATTAAGATGCCAGCCTTTGGAGTGGGCAAACTCCATGGCTGTCACTACTTCGTCCATCATCAAGGGCCCAGAAAACATCTAAATACTAGTATATTGTAATTTTGATATGTCTAATGGAGTAATTACTTGTCAAAGTATAGTGGTCGGTTAAAGAAACATTAGAAATTACTAAGGTAGTGGCAGATTTTTAATGGAAAGATTTGTTTTTAAGTATTTTAGATTTTTTTAATTATTTTAGTTTTTGATTGAGAGTTTGGAAGAAAATGAATGTTTGTAGGGATGAAAAAAATAGTATGGGGTGGATAATTTAATAGATATTTGTAGATAAAATAAATGAATATTTAAATATTCGTTTAGTAATAGATATGAACATGAATTTAATAATGATACTCATGTCTGCGGATATCTATATCCGTTAATAAATTATAAGAATTTCTTAAATATTAGTTTATTATATTTTTTTAAGTTTTCTTAGAAGAAAATCTTTTACATTCCATATAAATCATATTGGTCATTTCATATTTAAACATTTTCTTTACTTCATACCTCACTTCAACAATAACTCACAATCATAATATATTTCATTTGCCGTCCTTTCTACTCATTTGTCGTCCGTTTTTTCACCATAACTCACAATCATAATATATTTCATTTTTTTGTTAAAAATGAAATGTATGAATATTATGTTTTTGTGAAAATGAAGAAAATTAATGTGATAAACTTTTGTTGTTAAAATAATAGAGGTTTGTATGTATGTTATGTGATAATAAATTCTCATGCCTTTAAAGGAAGTTGAAAATATTTTTTTCCAAAAAAAAAATTAGAAAAAATGTCATTCATGGATATCTGTAAACATCCGTGGATACCTTAAAACATGCAGATTATCCATTTAGTGGATACCCACAAGAATATGGGGCGGATATGGATATCATATTTATCCAACGGAGCGGACATAAATTTCATATTATCCTTCATCATGGATATCCATTTACATCCCTAGATGTTCGAGCTTTGAAAAGAGAATGATTGAGTTAAAAGAATTGAAGAAGAATTTATGTGAAAAAAGATTTATGGCTTTTTAGTTTTATTTATTATACAAAAAGTTTTAATTTGAAAAACTAAAAAATTGTATTTAATGAAGAGTTTGGAGGATCTTGAATAATATTGTAATAAAATATGTTTTTGGTCCTTATAAATATCTCAAATTTTATTTTTAGTCCCTATTAAAAAAAATAACATTTTTTGGTCCCTACAAAAATTTTATTTAAGCAATTTTAGTCCCTGTTATTTTCTAAAATTTTGAAAATTATTTAATTACTCTTTAACTTTTAAAATTTTGAATATTTTTTCTCATACATGTTAAGAATTCTGGAAAATATTTCTTTATCAAATTTTAGAATTGTTAAAAATGAGAATAATTAAATATGAATTTTTTAAATTTTAAAAAAATAATGATAAAAGTTATAAAAATTTCGACATAAAAATTATATTTTGAGTTGTTTTTTTTTACAAGGAACTTTTTATAACGTTCTAAACATGTCTGCAAAATAATCATTCAAAAATATACATTAGTTTAATAGCGGGGACTAAAACTACATGTATAATAATTTTGTAAGGACCAAAATATTTCAGTTTTTTTATAGGGACTATAAACAAAATTTGATCATTTATAGAGACCAAAAACATATTCAACTCTATATAGTATATGTAGTGATAATATTTTAAAAATTAAAATTATGTCCGGTCAGCAACAAGATGTTTCATACAATGTTTGAAACAATGTGAGATAAAATGATCAGAATTATTCAATGAACTATAAAATGAGATACAAAGAATTGGTAACTCAGCTCGGTGCAATAGACACCTATGTCTGGAAGATTATAGTCCACAGAAAAGGAAATTCAGTCATTGCAAGTAATCAATAGTACACAAGAGTCTCATCTAAATTCTCTTAGTTTAATGTCATTTTTTTAATATTACTTGTGAATTATAACTCAGATTCCCCTAAATTTGATATCCCCGCATTAATTATTTGAGACATGACATATATCACAATTACACATATCAAATACTTTATATCAATTAGGTATGAAAGACTAACTAGAATAAAGTATTACACAAGAATCACATGAAACACAAACTCAACAAAACTTGAACGTGGCACTCACATTCTTTTTTCAAAAGGTTGGTCTTCAGATCAGGAGAATCATTTCTTTATATATGAAATACGATTCAGCCAAAGAGTTCAATAGGGTTAAATAGAAAAACAATTGAATCCAAAATTCAACTAATCGTTTTTTAATAAAATCAAATATAATAAATTCTTCTTTGTGGTGATTTAGATTAAGAAATATTTCCCAAACAAAACTTTTGCAAAAGCTGGAAAATATTTCTGAACGAAAAAAATCTCAAATCTCCTAATTAATGTTGGAAACAAACACACTATGAAGAAGATATTCATCCTCTATCAAATGTAATTTTGATGAAGACAAAGGTTGATGAAAATTATCAAAGAAGAAAAAAGTTTAAAAGACATATGATGAATGCTTGCCAATTATGAAGCTTTATCAAGTGATGAGTAGAGATATTTGATCATGATTAAGATTGATGAAGACAATGGTGATCAAAGAAGAAAAAGAATAAGATATTGATGGATAAGTGTTGACTTAGGATGAAGCTTATCAAGTGAAGAATCAAGCTAATGGATCATGTTTAAAGGTTCATTACAATTCATGACATATAACTTTATATGCTCAAAGTTTCTTATACATTTTCATCTCCAAAGTTCTTTAACCATCATGCACTTAAAACACTTGAGCATTTCCATTAAAAAATTAATTTTTTTGATTTTTTAAATCATTCAGTATTTTGTAAATTATGGCCTTTTAAACTGAAGTAATAATACTTTCATAACCAATTTTCTTATTTTTGGTAATTGGTTACAAGAAGGTTCTATTTGAAAATTTGAAGAGTGTTAAGCGGTTACGCAAAAGACGTAACTAGTTACAGGATCATTCTGTTTGAAAAATATGAATGTTGGGAAATTATGACAGCTGAAACCGTCGTATTAAAACTTTCAAAACTATCGTAATAAAAATTTCAAAACAGTCGTGATTATCTTATTTTTGAAATAGTAATTAATATGAATTTATTTAAAAGTTGGGGATGTTGTATTCGACTACCGCATTATTGTATTCGAATACCAAAGCGAATAAGTGCATTATTTCAATTTTCAGGTTCAAGATTTTTCTAACACATTACAATACTGCATACTTTGATTGCAAACATGCGAATCTTCTCATAAAGGTTTCATAGGATGTATATAAGAATGGATTCGTCTGAAATTCAAATAACATCTTTCAAACAATTAATTTCATATGATTCCAACAAGTTTTCAAGTGTTCATACAACTTTAATAATGAAACTTTGTGCATATATTTCATATCATAGTTACACACACATTTTTCTAAACAGCGCACACCAGAAAGAATAGAGAAAACCGAAGACATGATATCTCACCAATAGTTAAGACATCTTGCTAAGCAAGTTATCTAAAAAATACACCAATCAAATGTAATAAGGAACTTCCCCTTAGGCTATTTTTAGGCAAAGCATGATGTAAAGATTTAAGCACATCTTATAGATCAATGCACGCAGGAACACATAAGATTTTAATATAAAGCAACATTCAAATATTCATTAAACACACACCAGAACTAAGAACTAAATAGAAGTGTGTCATCCAACTGATTGTGATTATTTTTATTTTCGTTCTTATACCTAAATGAATGTTCTTGATAAATGACCTTAAAGAACGAAATTAATGAATTGAGATAACAAAAATTGCAAAACCTATTTAGGTAAAAGGCACAAGTTGAACTTGTCTAACATAAGCAAAATGCGTATAACCCAAAAGGCATATGTTTTTTGTCATCCAATACACATAAAATTGTATCAAAATACATAACCAAGAGGTTTCAAATTACACAACCAATTATTAAAATGCATTTAAAGAGGTCTCAAAATACATAACAAAGATATCATCCCAAATACATCAATAAGATGCTTCATGTCTACAAAGTCATAGGTTATGTTGGATCACTTCCTACTCCTTTAAGATTCTTGCATTTTAGAACCTTGTTTTATCACTTCTCCTCCCTTTCAAGTTCAATTTCCTTATAAACTTTTCTTTTCTTTTCTTTTTCTACATAACAAGCGAAACAATGTATCAGATTAAACAATATGATGTAAACATATTTGTTGCAAGTTACAAAAACTCAATTGGTGTAAGAACTTCAAGAGTTCTTGATGTTGGAGAAATAGCTACCTGAGGTACCTCATGTTCAACAAATGCAGACAAAATATAATCAAGTACAGAAATAGATATATCATACTCATATGCAGTAGTTTGAACAGATGCATATGTAGCAGTTGTAACAAGTGCAAATGTTACATCATTCACATTTGGTAGAGGTTGTGTTGTCTCAAATTTTGCAGTAAGAATTTGAAACTTAGGATCAATATCACTTGGTACGGTTACAAATGCATTAGGTTCTTATCTTGAAGTACCAGAAATAGGTGGTTCTTGGGTTGCAGTTATGAATGCATTAGGTTCTTGTGTTGCAATACTAAAAACAATTGGTTCTTGGCTTGCAGTTCCAGATGTAGTGGTTGATTCATTTTTCTTTAGTTTTCTCTACAAATGCACCACAAGATTAATAACACAAATGCAATTGGTACTAGAGACATAACATTAATAAATGATACAAATGTATGACCATGTATACCTTTCTTTTTTTAGCTTCAGGGTCAACCACATGACTAGTATAACTTATTGCATTATGACCATGTATACTAAATCTTGTGCAACAATAACTTGTTTGTGTCCTTCCCTTATTAGGGTCCTCATCAGGTTCCCTCCTCCTCAACTTCTTAGGTGTTCCAACTCCTCTCTTGTAGGTTGGAGGTAGCATTTCTTCAACATCAACCTCTGGCCACATGTCTTGTTCGTTAATAAGACTTATATTAAAACTATAACATACCATATATATATATATATATATATATATATATATATATATATATATATATATATATATATATATATATATATATATATATATATATATATATATATATATATGACCTTGGAGTAATAATCATCCACAAATTCTTTGGACCGTTGGTTCTTAAACCCAAATGTGCTATTGCATGTCTGCAAGAAATGCCTACTAAGTCCCATAAATTATAAATACATGTTATTTTTGAAATGACAACATTGAAACTATGTCTGGTATGCACATGTTCAACTTGCCATATTGTTTCACCAGACCAGATTGGAATTCAATTACCTACATGTTGCCATCTAACCTAATCCTAGAACTAGACATTAGTCTATGTTGCCATCTACCAACTAATTCTCTTAAACTAGCATTTATATTCATCAAGTAATTTCTTATTCATTCACACATTGTTAAGATTCAGTTATCTGTGGCAACTAATATTGTGCTATTAAATTCTCAAGGCACATTGTTCATACGTACATCACATTTAGGATAAAAAGAAAATGCATGCTTACATCATGCTTTAGTAGGTATTTTGGATAGCCACTCCCGAGCATTCATATTAATCACCTTCAATTCTTTCATCTTAGCATCCCATTCTTAAACATAAGCTGCTTTATCAGCTCCCATCATTAAGTCCCTAATATGTGTGCCTCCCCTAAATTTCTCTTTGAAATTGACATATAAATGCCTAAGACATAGTCTGTGCTCCAATCTCTAAAATATTTCTTCAAATACATGGATCAATCCTTGTAAATTAACAAGAGCATGAAATGCATATCAGTTACAAGGATCAATTATAGAAATTCACATTAGTTAAAAGGGATCAATTCCAAAATATACATACCAGTCATAGGGATCAATTACAAAAATACCCATTAGTTACAAGGATCCATTCTATTTTATTGACCAATGTCCTCCAAAATCAAAGTAAGGAACCACCTCCATGACTCCTCTGTTTCAATTTCACAAACACCAAAATCTAGGGGAAAGTAATGGTCATTTGGATCTCTACCAATTGCAATAAGAAGAGTACCTTCATGCTTGGTCTTAAGATGACATCCATCAACTCTTATAAATGGCCTACATGATGTTGTGAAGCCCTTCTTAAGTACGTTAAAGAAAAAATATAAACTACCAAACCTTGACTGTATAGTTTCTCCAACCATTTCCATATCGATCTTACAAGTGTTCCCAAAATTAACCCTCTTTATCCCTGCAGAGTACCTCCACAACAAGTTGTATCAATTTGTTGCATCACCTTCAACCAAAGATTTTGAAATTTACTTGGCCATCCATGTCATATTCATGGTTATTTCATAAAAATAGTTAATCCTAATTTCATACACAATATTATGAATCTTAACGCCACCAGAAGATATCATCCAAGCCGCCACAGTCTTAGCTATCCACTTGGAATTTTTTGAATTGTTATTCAATACCCTAGCACATGTGTGAGTACCAAACCATCTCTTCATTCTATATGTGTGCTTATTTCCAACTTTACTTACAAGTGTCTAAAAGCCACATTTTCCCTTGAAAATTACTCTTACTCCAACTTTGTCATTTTCACCAATTTTAAATCTCTCATATTCAAGATTGACCTTTCCCTAATTTCTTCCTTAAATTCATCAAGTGAAAGAAACTCCAACCCCACTATAAACTTATAATTCTTTTCCAACTCTTCCATCCTAAATTTACCATACTATAGTCCCTTCTCATTATCTGAAGCATCAGGGTCACTGCTACCAAGCTCGTCACTATAATAGTTCGTCTCCATCTCATTATCCACACAACTTGATGAATCTACATTTTTCAGGTCCCTTCACAAATTTCTTTTGAGTTTGCTAGTGCTTCTTTACAACACAATTTACTCTATCTTTTTTTCCATTTGCATCATCTTGTTTATCCTCTATGTCAAAGACATCATCCAATCCTAGAGCCCTATCTTCCTCACTATCATTAAATGTTACACTAGTAGTTTCATAATCGCTATCATCACTTTTATCATTATGTTCATCTTCAATTTTAACTCCATTATCACATTGTGCATCTTCTTCAACATTATTTGCACCATCATATTTTTCCTTTTCTTCAACATTAACCCCACCATCATCTTATTCATGTTCTTCAATATTAACTCCAACTACGCCTCTAACTAGATGATCAACATACAAGTGCACTACACATTTCATTTCATTCACATATTCATAAACCTCATAAACGTCTTTATCATTCATCATTCTCTTATACTTATCCTCATCATTTTTATACCACCATAACCTATATTTTGATGGATCAAGATCACTAATGTCTTTCAATATTCTAGTAGCTTCAAAGTAACTCCACATATCATGATCAATGTCCCCTACTGCATGTTCATGCCCTCCCCCCATTTTGTAATAGAATATACAGTCCCTAACAAATCTACCCCATAATGAAAATTCAAACTAAAACTCATATTTGAACTTTCATCTTTGATTTTGATGAATAAACACCAAAAAAGGATGAAAAGAACTAACTTTACCTCGGTCAATATGTTTCTTCGTCTACCTCTATCAAAGAAAATATTAAACTCAGAGAATGGATTAAGTATGGATAATGGATAGATGTTCTATTTCGGTGACAATCTTCATGCGACTACCACAAATGCCTCCCTTTGATTCTCATATTTCTTTGAACCCTAATTACAAGGACTATAAGTGAAACACTATATAGGATTTTTAGGGGGGAACAATAGAGCAAAGCCACAAAAGTAATTGGAAGCTAAAAAATAAATTCTCATCAACAATTTAAACAAAAAAAATAAATCTATGTCAGCAACGTTAGCCACATCACCTTTTTTGTAACTGAAGGGTGACATCAGGGACTAAAATCAAATGGAAATCAACATTTAAGGACTTCATCCAAAAAAAGATACACGGATCAAAATAAAAAACATGCATATTTACAAGGACCAATTGACAATTTAAGCCTTTAAAATATGACATATCATTTTCTTTTGAATCTTAAAATCTAGAGGAAAAAAATTAAGACACAAGTTTTACAATATAAGAATTAATTCGGTGAATAAAAAAAAAGGGACATAAAAATATAATTACATCTAGGGTGAAATATGTTTTTCGTCCCTATAAATAACCCATATTTTAATTTTAGTCCCTTCAAAAATTTCCTTCGAATAACGATCCTCGTAAAAAACTTTGTCAACATTTTTGGTCTCTGTCATCCAATTACTCTAACGGAAGCTGACGTGTACTTACAGGTGGCAAATTTTTGTAATTAAATAGGGATTAGCAAATGCCACAAATTTATGTATTTATTATTAACGAAATAATTGTTTATTTCATTTAAATGAAGAATTGAAACCTAATTCATCGTAGTCTTCGTAACATAGCCCCCAACTTCTTCATCTTCATAACGCACCAACTTCATTTCCTTCAATGTAATCACAACTCAACTTCATCTCATTTTTTCATGTCATCAAGCTACGAAACTTAATATGATGTTTTCCTTATCTGTGAAAATCCGTCCACGGAGATTGTGTGATTGTGGAGCTCATATGGTCTCATTTGGCCTATCATCGCCACTGTCATCTTCAGCCCCGCTATCAAATTCATCAGTCATATACTCTTCTTCTATATTATGTTCCTTTTCCATCCATGGTTGATAAAATTATGGTTGACTTCCTTGCCCATCTCTGCAACATCATCATCACTTGTATTTCTTGGTTGACCATCATATAAACCCGCATCAAAACCTTATCAAATTCATTCATTCGTTCTTCTTCACTATCATCAAAGTGTATGCCTTTGACAGACTCATGACTAGAATCACTAAAATCACTAGATCTCTTAACATCATCTTCAATTTTTTCCCTTCAACCTCGCAATCACACAATCTTCATGGATGGCTTTTCACAGATGAGCAAGACATCATATTGGGTTTCGTAGCCCTTGTTTTGTTTGATGACATGAAAAAATTAGATGAAGCTGAGTTGTTATGATATTGAAGGAGATGAAGATGAGTCTTACGAAGATGAAATGAAGTTGGGGGTTGTGTTACGAAGGCGAAGATGAATTAGGTTTCAATTCTTCATTTAAATTAATTAATAAATAAATAACTATGTGACATTTGCTAATTCCTATTTAATTAAAAAAAATTGTCACATGTCAGAACACGTCAGCTTCTGTTAGTGCAATTAGTCGGCAATGACTAAAACTGTGGACTAGGGGTGGCAAAATAGTCTCTGGCCCGCCGGCCCGTGCACTCGCCTAAAAATGGCGGGTTAGGTTGGGATTTTGGGTCCGTCTTCCACCGAAGCCTGTCCCGTCAAAATCTGCCGCCCGCCTAAACTCGCCCCGTCAAAGTCCGTCGCCCGCTAAAGTCCGCCTCACTTATTTGTTAAGTTCGTCTCGCCTTAAGTCCGCCCTTTTTTTAAATAATTCTAGTAATTCAAATTCTTGATTATTTTATTTTATACATTTATTTGTAATTATATGCAATATTTTTTTAGGTAAAATTTATTTAAAAGATGTTTTATAAAAAATAAGTGAAAATTTTAATTGAAAGGTAAAAAAAGACTATTAATCTATTAAAAAATGAAAGAAAATAAATAAATAAATAAAAAGGCGGGCAAGCCCGCCGCCCGCCTACCTGCCACCTTGGTGAGGCGGACATGATTTTTATGTCTATTTTACTTGACGGGTTTGCCGCCCTACTAGCTTTTTGGTGAGCATTAGGCGGAGCGGGCGATCCGTTTTGCCACTCCTATTTTTAAAATGATTTAATTAAAAAAAATTAATAGAGATTAAAAATGAAATGTGTGTTATTTATATGAACCATATACATATTTAACCCTTAAATCATAAATAAAATTTTAGAGAAAAGATTATTCTATCGAAACTGCTTCATAAAATTTTAGAGAAAAGGTTATTCTATTGAAGCTAGAAGCAGCTAAAGCGACATTCTACATATATGTGAAAATTCAAGTTACAAGTTCACATGTTGTACCATTTTAATACAAACATTTTGAAAATGAAATCATTGAACTATAGTTAGAAATGGCTGAAAAATATCCAATTCCAACCCTTTTCTAAAATCCCAACATCAAATTTCAATTACTAGTTTCCTATTTTCATGACACAATAGACAACTGATAACCTCATTGTCCTTCACCTAGAAGGGACCATCACCAAATATATGTAAGACAGTATCAGTCCCTATCACATGACATGAGGATCACTTATCACTAATTAGTTGATAGTGTACAAAATTTGTAAAACCCAAAAAGATGCTACCATGATACTATAATTCATGCAATGTGACACTTGTGTCAACTCCATATAACATAACAAGTTCAAACACATTCGTACAATAAAATATTATCAAACTCATATTATATAGGACAAAATACTTTTATTAGTAGTATATTAATATCAAGTTGGCCACATTCTAAGACTCTCAAACCATTGTTAGGGAGTCAAGAATCATCGATGCACCAGAATAAATGCTTCAAAATCATAGAAGAATCACATAAAATCTTAAAATATTATATATAGAGTCAACTTTTAGGTTCATGCAGTTTTCTTTTAAACACACATGAGTTTTGTAATAAAAGTATTTCTAATAGTATAACTAATTAAATATTGATAAATGAAAAAAAAAAATGATTCGAAGTAGCACATTTTTCTTTAAAAAAAATTAAAGCAAAAGTAGAAAAATTCCACTTGCATCCATTGGCACGTTTCCAAATCAATTTGACAACTTCCAACATGAGATGCACGTTGTTCCTTCGAAAGTAATTTAAATTAACCGACATGATTTAAACTTTGAGATTAGTCAATGTAAGCATTATTAATTTAGTATACTCTGTCTCATTTTTATAATGTGGGGCGGCAAACTTCTAAGATGTAATATGCACATAAACTACATGACATTTATTTAATCAAAGGGAGTAATTTAAAATATAAAGGGTACTCATATTACATTATATTTTCTTTTTGTATTAAAAAATATTTTTCTCTTTCTTTTTGTATTAAAATATATATTATATATTATATTACTTTCTCCTCTTGTATTTTTTTGTTGTTTACAAATAGGAAAACACCAATATAACCAATTATTTGATGTGACTCATATTACATTATATTTTCTTTTTGTATAAAGGGTACTCATATAGGAAAACACCAATATAAAGGGTACTGAATACTCATATTACATTATATTTTCTTTTTGTATAAATTGTATTAAATTATATTCTTCTCTTTCTTTTTGTATTAAAATATATATTATATTACTTTCTCCTCTTGTTATATTTGATGTGACTGAGTTTCTAAATTATAAAATATACTTAAAAATCATAACCCGCTTATAAATTGTGTTGGCTAGAGTTCTAAATCATAACCTTAAATCATAACCTAGCTTGAAAATTTTGTTGGTTAGAGTTTTAACTTAATGTGAATCCAAATTATTCTTTTTTATTTGTGTAGTGTTCTTGTCAATTTAATGTATAGATTGCAGTTATTTTGTCTTGAGGTTTATGAAAGAGAGTATTATTTTTAATCAAACTAAAATTTTAAAAATGGTACAGATTTATAATTTGATTATTATTTTAATATTTAATATTTTTTTATCTAATTACTTTTAACTCAATTATATTGTGCTATATTATTAAGTATTTTGATGATTTCAAATATTTTACTTACTCGGAAAATAAACCGAATGAAATTGAAGACAATTTCAGTGAATACTTGTTTGGGCTAATATTTATATCATGTTTTTTTTATGTAAAGGTGAATTTGGTGTTTGTTTTTATTATTTTTCTTTAATTTATTATGTGAAGATAAAGATCAAGTGAAAATTGAATGTGTTTTCTATTGGCAAATATAGATATGTCAAAGAATAGTTACTTAGAGAAGTTTTTAAGTTATCCTAAGAGTTAGAGATTAATTAATATTTTTTTGAAAAAAAGTATGATAGATACATCTGAGTGTCATTTTGGCTTACCTTCACAAGGTTTACTCCACCACTTCTTTTATCCCAAACAATGGAGATGGTCCATTTCTCTAACAACAAGTGAGGTCAAAATTGCACTGTCACAACCATTGAAACATGTATTTTGATGAATCTATTTTTTCAATATGTACTGATAAATAATATGTACCGATAAATATGATACTAACTAATTTCCGGTGTATGTGACACATATTTTGTACCATGATTCAAACAAATAATGAATTTTAGTTAACTAGTTAAGTTGTATATTTTTCTTTACAATGCTTATGACATATTCTAATTGTTATTTGAAACTTATTTGATGCTTATGACATATGTTGATTGTTACTTGATGTATACGACATATAATGATTGTCATTAAATGTTTCAAATAAGAGATTTGGAAAACGGCATTATTGCTTTTTGGGTTGCCATTTTTGTTGGGGGTGTGGACTTGTAGGAATGAGATTGTTTTTAATGGTGTTGTGTTAGATAGTTTTGATACCGTGGAGATGATTAAATTTTTGTCTTGGGAATGGTTTCTCTCTTCCTTTCAAGTTAGAGATTCGGCTCTTTGGGAGAATTGGTGTATACATCCGAATTTATGTTTTTGATAGATTGTGCCGGTGTATTTGGTCGGTAGGTTGTTTTGGTTGGTGTGGGAATCGTCGAGGCTTTTCTCTTTTGTATTTGAGGGTTAGCACTCCTTGTGCTTTTTAATATACCTTCTTTGTTTATAAAAAAAAAAAGTAATTAAATATCTTATTCTAAAGCAAATAGCTTGGACAGACATATCATTTTTCTTCATACATGTACTTTTGAATTTATATTAGAGAGATTATGAATCTTATGAAAATTTAAGATACTTTACATATTATTCTTTTTAGGAACCAGAAATAGATGGCCTAGCTTCACTTAAGAACAATAAATGAAGATAGTTAGATAAATGATTATCTTGAACGGTAGTTCTGGTCTCCTTTACGATAGTGCGGGATGGACCTGTATGGTTAGCACTACAATGCCCAAGTCAATTCATGATTCAAGATGAGTAAAGTGAAAGTGGAGATCAGAGACTGTACCTTGCACTTAGCATATGAATTATTTTTATACTTTGGATCGAGTATAGTGGATTTGAGATGGATTGAGCTTTGGTCCATTGGGCTTTTGGCCGGTCTTGAATAGTTTCCCCCAAGGCTTTGTCGGGCACTGGAGGAGTCGGGGGGAAGTCTTAAATATCATTGATTGGCCTTCATGTTGTGATAAAATATGGAATAGAACTGAAACACTTGGGATTAGTTTTGAAAAAGTAATGAGGGACTGTTGAAGCGGTAAAGTGGCAGAAAAAGGTAAGTATTTATTTAGTTTTATCGTATCGTCTCCACAGGGATTAGTGTTATTGAATTGTCATTTGACAGTTTCTCGCATTATTGAATTTGGGTTAAAACTGTTTAAAAACGGCAAATACGGGAATTAAACATATAAATAAGAAATAATATATTCTTCGAAGAATAGAGAATTCTCGGGTTTGCATTTTATCTACCATATCAAATACTTAAACTTACTACCCAGTTGTACTCAACCAAAATCACTCGTCAATATTATCATGTATCACTCACACAAAGGTTATCTCTAACGTAAAGTGAGATATCAACATCTTTGATCTCGTGGGTGATGTCTCGCGCAACTCAATCAACACGGAGGCATTAAGAGTCGATACCCAAAGTGTTATTTCGGTAGGGCTCGAAAAGTGAAATATAAGGATATGGGAGTCAAAATTAAAAGAAACTTTATCTCGGTTAAACTTAAAAAACCGAGGTAGATTAGCCGATTTAAAATATATAAAAAAATACGCCTTTTTGGTCGTCAAAAGAATAAAAATTTAGGGAGTACTTATCTCATTTTTTCTAAAAACCGGGGTAACATATCCGACGTAAAATCTAGAAAACATAATGACGCCTTTTTGGTTCCATATATAACATTAAATATCAGGAGTTGGGAATTGAACCTCAAACCCTTAGCTTATATCTATGTCAGATTTATGAATATTCAAGGTAACAGTTTTATTAATATTTATTTTTAAATAAAACATTTCGCTCCGTTCACATGTACCTGCGATTTTGTTTCGATCGTTGTGAAAGCTTCATCATGAAAAGCGTTATTTATTGTAGTGAGCTTTATAATTTTTCTTCTTCAGTTCTTTATGTGCAGCCTCTTCTTCTTTTGCATTTTCTTTAAGCAATTTTAACCCTTCTTTCACAAGATCCCAAAGATCTCGACAACAGAACACAACCTTCATCTGCTTGCACCAATTCTCATAATTATAAACTTTTAGAATTGCTGGAAAATTCCCATTTGGATGATTCATTGTCATGATATTTTCTTGCCTTGAATCGTTCAACCGGAGCTCTAGATATAGATTGTTAGAAATCCATCCAAAAATGGAGAAATTCTATTAATCTTAATGAACAAGATTGTTATCACTACACGATGACAATGAAAAACGAGAAAATTGGGGAAGAAAAGAATTAGGGTTTACGAAAATAAAAGGAAGAAGATGATGATTTTTTGTAGAGTTTCTCTCTGCCGCAAACTATGGAAAATCTCTTATTCACTTGCAATTGCAAATTTTGTGAATGCTCAACTTATTACAAAATAGGGGTTAGTCCCTCTACTTATAGTCTTAGGTTTGCTTTCTCCCTAAGTCAAAACCCAAAACATAAAAGTCCAAAATACCTATTTTAGACACAAGTCAAAATACTGTGTGAAGTTAACCGCTTCAACACTTGGACAACTAACACAACTCGATACACTACTTGTTTCGACACGTCCTTGTTCTGTCGAGCCACATGCTGCTACGACACAAGGAATTACAATTTAACATAAGCATCATTTTGAGATGATAAATTCCCCTATACTCTAAGGAATTCAAACTAATCTTCCTATTGTAAAACCACTTTTCCTTGGTTTATATGTGCTTTGTCTTTTGACATGGACAAATTTTTTCACAGATTGACCATATGTAAGTGTCCTTTCTCAAGATATTTCTTGTTAGCCTCAAATCATGAAGTAAAAATAGATTATGTAACACATAGTTTGGTGAGCAAATCATTGATCTGCTCATAATCTGTAAAATAAATAGATTGTTGACATGATGAATGAAAGAACATTCTTTCAGCAGTCAATTTCCTTCAATGGATTAAGAAGGGAAAAATCCTACAGCACGCTTCACACAGTGAAATATAACAGCAATTGAAATATTGTTCAATATCTCATCAACATTTTGATTTTGAATTGGAATGGAATTATGATATGTGACAATTGATGTTGTTATATGACCATATCCTTTATTTCTGATGGTGTAACATACGGTGTATGTTTTTTAGTGTCAAAATAGCAAGTCTCTAATTTTAATATTAAATTGCCCTTACATGCGACAACCTTGGCTAATACATGTTTCTTTGTCAACTTTTTAAAAGTTGATCAAACTTTATCTTAAAAACTCTTGTAATAATATCAAGCTGTTTTTTTTTTCATCTTCCGGAGATGGAATAAACTTGATGGTATCATACATAAAAGGAGACATCTTAGTCAAAATGAGGGAGAAACTCCAACCATCAGATGATAAAGAGAAGTCTTTGACTATCGCACAACTATGAATCTCAATGAGGTGATGAACACTATGATCTCGAAAACGTAGGGATTATTATTGTACTATAGGAGGATTCATTCCAGATATGGCTAGTATGAACATATTAAAAGCATACACCTCATTTGTTTATCTAACAATTTGACTCAATTAATTGATGAGGATGGAAACAGCTCAGCAATATTATCTTGAAATCGATACTCCACATCATCTCTACGTGGATTTACAAACATCATGTTACCTTCTAAATCTCCTGTCCATGCTTCCTCTATAATTTAGCACCTAACTCTCTTACTCATATTATTTTGCCTATGTTTCTAGATCGTATGATTTAAATGTGTTTAGAATTTAATATTATTAAAAAAATTAAATATTTTTTATTTGATTATTATTTGAATATAATTTTCATATGTATGAATTTTAAACTATTATAACAAAAAGTGTATTTATATTTTAAAAAAATTATTTATAAACTAGTATGTTCATAACTAAATAGACTTTTATTTATAAAAAGGTATACGCTTATAAAATAGATTTTTATTTATAAAATAATAGGTTCGTAATAAAATAAAATATTATTTTTAAAATAGTATTTAAAATAAAATAATGGGAATGCTATAATTAGGGGTGGCAAACGGGCATGTCCGTCTTGTAAAAGTCCGCAAGAAAACGAAGCGGGACGAGACAGTCATAGTTGAGGGTGCGGCTCTAAAACTTTTGCATGCCCCACAAAAAAGTGAGGTTGGGACAGGGGCTAAGTACTTTTTAAACCTAAAAATGCAAAATTTATGTTAATGTTCCTGCCCGCAAAAATCCGCATAAAAAATAAGACGGGACGATCACAGGGTGAAGGCCTAAAACCTTGGTCTGCTCTGCACAAAAGTCAGACAAAACGGACATGCCAAACATGTCAAGTCCATTTTGCCACCCCTAACTATAACACACTCGCTCAATTTTATGAATGTGTGTATAAGCATATGCATCTTCTCAATTTAACACTAAAAACACTCATGTCTTAATTATGATTTATTTAATTTCTTTTCAATTATTTTCATACCTAAAACTCATTTTCTCTCTATTTTTCTCTCAATTAATTTATGCAGCTATTTGACATTTAACTATCAATTTAGCATCAATTTGGTAAGATTAAAGATTTTTAACGTTACTCATTACCATTCTAATATTTTTTTGTTTGACAAAAACATTTTTGTAATTACATAGGCGCATATTCTTTATAACATTTATAATTAAAAGAAAATACTTTTAGTATTTTCTTTTCTGGAAATACAGCTCAAAGAAATTGTTTTCAATTTTTTTACTGAAACTTTATAGTGTATGATAAAAGAAAAAATAATAAAAAAGAAAAGACTTTTCTTTAGTTTTTCAATTAGAATTCAAAAGAATTTGTTTTCAATTTTTTTTACAGAAACAACTTATAAAGTTTTGTATAACAAATCTTTTTTCTTTAATTTTGAGTAATCAGTCTTTTTAAAGTTATTTTTAAATAAAAACTAAATTATTTTATAGTGTATTTTAAGAAGTAACTTTATTATAAAATTATTGTTGTCAAAAAAACGTTGATGGTTAAAATACATTACAAAAGAATATATTTATTCATTATAAAATTGTTTTTATTAAAAATAATAATGAATAAATATTAGTGTTACACTAAAAAATTAAGTTATTCCTTTGAGCTGTATTTCAAGAAAAAAATTAATAAAAGTTTTTTTTTTAACTATAAATGTTAGTGTTAAATCACTACTAATGATAAAAGAAAAAATAATAAAAAAGAAAAGACTTTTCTTTAGTTTTTTAATTAGAATTCAAAAGAATTTGTTTTAAATTTTTTTACAGAAACAACTTATAAACTTTTCTATAACAAATCTATTTTCTTTAATTTTGAGTAATCAGTCTTTTTAAATTTATTTTTAAATAAAAACTAAATTATTTTATAGTGTATTTTAAGAAGTAACTTTATTATAAAATTATTGTTGTCAAAAAAAAACGTTGATGGTTAAAATACATTACAAAAGAATATATTTATTCGTTATAAAATTGTTTTTGTTAAAAATAATAATGAATAAATATTAGTGTTACTCTACAAAATTAAATTATTCCTTTGAGCTGTATTTCAAGAAAAAAATTAATAAATTTTTTTTTTAATTATAAATGTTAGTGTTAAATCACTACTAATGATAAAAGAAAAAATAATAAAAAAGAAAAGACTTTTATTTGGTTTTTTAATTAGAATTCAAAAGAATTTTTTTTCAATTCTTTTGTACAGAAACAACTTATAAAGTTTTCTATAACAAATCTATTTTCTTTAATTTTGAGTAATCAGTCTTTTTAAATTTATTTTTAAATAAAAACTAAATTATTTTATAGTGTATTTTAAGAAGTAACTTTACTATAAAATTATTGTTGTCAAAAAAACGTTGATGTTTAAAATACATTACAAAAGAATATATTTATTCATTTGTTTTTGTTAAAAATAATAATGAATAAATATTAGTGTTACACTAAAAAATTAAGTTATTCCTTTGAGCTGTATTTCAAGAAAAAAATTAATAAAAGTTTTTTTTTAATTATAAATGTTAGTGTTAAATCACTACTAATGATAAAAGAAAAAATAATAAAAAAGAAAAGACTTTTCTTTAGTTTTTTAATTAGAATTCAAAAGAATTTGTTTTCAATTTTTTTTACAGAAACAACTTATAAACTTTTCTATAACAAATCTATTTTCTTTAATTTTGAGTAATCAGTCTTTTTAAATTTATTTTTAAATAAAAACTAAATTATTTTATAGTGTATTTTAAGAAGTAGCTTTATTATAAAATTATTGTTGTCAAAAAAGCGTTGATGGTTAAAATACATTACAAAAGAATATATTTATTCATTATAAAATTGTTTTTGTTAAAAATAATAATGAATAAATATTAGTGTTACACTACAAAATTAAGTTATTCCTTTGAGCTGTATTTCAAGAAAAAAATTAATAAAAGTTTTTTTTTTAAATAAATGTTAGTGTTAAATCACTACTAATGATAAAAGAAAAAATAATAAAAAAGAAAAGACTTTTCTTTAGTTTTTTAATTAGAATTCAAAAGAATTTGTTTTCAATTTTTTTACAGAAACAACTTATAAACTTTTCTATAACAAATCTATTTTCTTTAATTTTGAGTAATCAGTCTTTTTAAATTTATTTTTAAATAAAAACTAAATTATTTTATAGTGTATTTTAAGAAGTAACTTTACTATAAAATTATTGTTGTCAAAAAAACGTTGATGGTTAAAATACATTACAAAAGAATATATTTATTCATTTGTTTTTGTTAAAAATAATAATGAATAAATATTAGTGTTACACTAAAAAATTAAGTTATTCCTTTGAGCTGTATTTCAAGAAAAAAATTAATAAAAGTTTTTTTTTAATTATAAATGTTAGTGTTAAATCACTACTAATGATAAAAGAAAAAATAATAAAAAAGAAAAGATTTTTCTTTAGTTTTTTAATTAGAATTCAAAAGAATTTGTTTTCAATTTTTTTTACAGAAACAACTTATAAACTTTTCTATAACAAATTTTAAGAAGTAACTTTACTATAAAATTATTGTTGTCAAAAAAACGTTGATGTTTAAAATACATTACAAAAGAATATATTTATTCATTTGTTTTTGTTAAAAATAATAATGAATAAATATTAGTGTTACACTAAAAAATTAAGTTATTCCTTTGAGCTGTATTTCAAGAAAAAAATTAATAAAAGTTTTTTTTTAATTATAAATGTTAGTGTTAAATCACTACTAATGATAAAAGAAAAAATAATAAAAAAGAAAAGACTTTTCTTTAGTTTTTTAATTAGAATTCAAAAGAATTTGTTTTCAATTTTTTTTACAGAAACAACTTATAAACTTTTCTATAACAAATCTATTTTCTTTAATTTTGAGTAATCAGTCTTTTTAAATTTATTTTTAAATAAAAACTAAATTATTTTATAGTGTATTTTAAGAAGTAACTTTACTATAAAATTATTGTTGTCAAAAAAACGTTGATGTTTAAAATACATTACAAAAGAATATATTTATTCATTTGTTTTTGTTAAAAATAATAATGAATAAATATTAGTGTTACACTAAAAAATTAAGTTATTCCTTTGAGCTGTATTTCAAGAAAAAAATTAATAAAAGTTCTTTTTTAATGATAAATGTTAGTGTTAAATAAATCACTATTAATACACTAAAAAATGTGTAGTAATTTAATTATAAAAATGTTTTTGTCAAACAAACATTAAAGAGTTTTTGTTCTTCATGCACCAAATTGAAATTTTATTTTTTATGCATCAAATAGATAGTTAAATGTCAAATAGCTACATAAATTAATAGAGGAAAAAATTGAGAGAGAAAATGAATTTTAAATATGAAAATAATTTAAAAAGAAATTAAATAAATCATAATTAAGAGAGAGAAGAGTTTTTAGTATTAAATTAAGAATGTGCACCATGTTAATACACACCTTCATAAAAATGAGTGGGTGTATTAGTATAAATAATAGGTTTGTAATAAAATAAAATTTTATCTTTAAAAATAATATATATTAGTTTTTATATGATCAAATATTAATGAGTTTAAATAAAATAATAAAATATTTGTTACTCCAATATACTTATATTCGTAAACACCTGCACAAGTGCAGGGAATGCTTCAACACCACACCTCAGATTTTAAGGGGTCAGCCGACTGCTAACCACTGAACTAATTTTTTTTTTTATAATTAATCAAAAAAATATTAAAAACACAAATTTTTTATAAATAATTTATAATTTAAATAATCTTTTGAATCTTTTGATGTTTCATTTGGTTAATATATAATGTAATGTATTATTTTTAATTCTTAAATTATATAGTTTTTTTAAATTAAAATAGGACATCTGAATTGATTGAGCCGACTCTAATTATTTAGTCAAAAATTGTTGTTTTTGAAATCACAAAAATACTTTTTTGTTATCTTAGTCTAAATTAATAATTTGAGGGTAAAAATATGTTTTATTGATTTTTTTCAACTCACTTTTTACTTTCCAATTCACTTTTCCCTTTTCACTTTTAACTTTTTATTACTTTATTATTATTATTTCCAATCAATTATTAATCAAAACATTCCAAAAAAATTATTTTTTAATAAAATGATTATTATGATTATATTAAATGATTGTTAATTACATTTAAAATAGTATTTAGTTTTTAAATATTAACTTTAGTAATTGAATATTAATAAGAAAGAAATGTAATTTGGAATAACTTTTATTTTAAGATACAATATATTTTAAGAAAATAATAATAATTTTAGTTTAAAAAAATTATTTCAAATAAAGTGAATTTAAAAATATACTTGAAAGATAAAATACAAAAATATGTGTCACTTATCATTAACTTTAATTTATATGATTTAAAATATTATTATATTGATATATTTCATTAATGAAGTTTATAAAATTTAATTTGTTATTGATTTCATTTCAAAAATATGTATTATCGATGAAAATAGGATATATATATATATATATATATATATATATATATATATATATATATATATATATATATATATATATATACACGGGAAAAAGTGTATTATTCAACTGTAACATACTGATACTACTATTATTTATAGTCAAATTGTATTAGTATCAAATTCTATTGATTCAGATATTTTTGTAAATGATATCTAAACAAAACTAATATTTGTAAACGAGAAACAATCTATTATTGATCTAAATATTTTTATATAAGAAAAAATTATATTTAAGATCTAAAAAAATTTATTCGAAAAAGATATACGAAAAAAAAACTATTATTGATCTAAATATTTTTATGTAAACGATACCTAAACATAAATAATATTTGTATATGAGAAAAATCTATTAATGATCTAAATATTTTTATATAAGAAAAATGGTATTTATGATCTAAAAGAATTTTATTCAACAAATGTATACGGGAGAAAGACTATTATTGATTTAAATATTTTTATATACAAAAATTCACAATTGATTCAGATATTTTTGTAAATGATACCTAAACATAAATAATATTTGTGAATGATAAAAATCTATTAATGATTTAAATATTTTTATATATGAAAAATGGTATTTGTGATTCAAAAAAAATTGATTAAAAAATAGTATACGGAAAAAAAAATCTATTATTAATTTAAATATTTTTATATACAAAAATTAATTATTGATCCTGATATTTTTTTTAAGTGATACCTAAACATAAATAATATTTGTATACGGGAAAAAATATATTATTGATCTAAATATTTTTATATACGAAAAATGATATTTATCATCTAAAAATTTTAATTCAAATTTTATTTTTTATCTAAAATAAATATATTATGTAAACAAATGTGCATACCAAATCAGAAACAGTGCGTATGCACATGATTATTACTAGTTATTGGATAAAAAACAAAGCAGTAAAGATCAAATGCAAAAAATAACCAACTATATTTGATATAACTAAAATCCATAATTTTCAATGTTTAATTTCTATTTTAGGATTCTTAATTGCATTTTACATACTAATATATGATATATTTATATTTATAACTACAATATGAAATTTATATTTATGCATTAATAGTGTCCAAATTTTTTACAGGTAAATCTAATCAAATCACATCGTGTAAATATTTATATAGATATTTTTAAATTAATATATAAAAATACTTCTTTCAAGTGATTTGATTGAATATTAATAAAGAATTTTATGTTATTAGTGCATACATATTAATCTATTATAATGTAATATATTTTTTTACTAAAATATCAGAAACAAATTATATCAATTTCTTAAGATGTGATTGGTATCAAATTTATGCACACCTCTTTTTTCAAAACAAAATAAAATTATGTACTACTCAATCAACAAAAAATTAGTCCACGTATAAAGGGATTTGAACCTTAAAATAAGTAAAAAGATGTAATATAAAGAAGATTCCATTGAAAAGAAAAATCAACTTATCTAATCAATAGAATAAGACAACAATAACCACTCAAAATAAAATCCATTTACTTTTATACAAAATAATTAAATATATGAATTATCTTAGTACAACTCAAAAGTTGAATAATTGATTTTAAAGTCAATATACATAGGGATGGCAACGGGTGCCCGCGGGTGCGGGTTTTATACTACCCAAACCCGTACCCGAAATTACCACCCGAACCCGAACACAAACCCAAAAGCTATTCGGGTGACAAAATAACACCCACGCCCACACCCGTTGGGTTCGAGTTTTTTCGCCCAAACCCAAACCCGCAACAAAATACATAAAACATATTTTTCCTACAATTTTCTTACAAATTTCCACACAAAAAAATAATATTATATATATAAAATATATTATATAATATATATATATATATATATATAAATATAATATATATATATATATATTAAAAAATATATTATATATATAATATATATATATATATTAAAAAATATATTATATATATATAATATATATATATATATATATATATATATATATATATTTATATATATATATATATATATATATATATATATATATATTCGGGTGTGATTTCGGGTTTCGGGCGCGGGTTTCACACTACCCAAACCCGCACCCGAACTATCGGGTGGCACCCGAACCCAAACCCAAACCCAGTCAATTCGGGTTTTCACCCGTTGACTCGGGTTCGGGTGCGGGTGGACCCCGTGGGTTTGGGTCTGTTTGCCATCCCTAAATATACAATCAAAGAAATTAAATTAAAAGAAACGTGTTTATATTAAAAGGAAAAAAATTATAATATATACTAAAATAAGGAAAGTCAAAATTAAAAATAAAAAGTTGCTAAAGATAAAAATTAGGCCACGTTATTAGAATCTAATCTTATCTAACACAACACAGTTACCCAACTTAACCAATTGTAGTGTTGTACTTTTCCAAAAACCAAACCCTATTCACCTTTTCACGCCTATATAAACCACCACACCCTACAACATCGTAACAAACAACTACATCAACAAAAAAATTCACGTGTGAAACAAAGTGTTGCTAGAGAGAGCTTCATCACAAGAAGAGAAAAAAAAACATCGTCAAGAAAATCAAAAACATCTCAAAATTTGAATGGCAACACGCGCTGTCCCACAAAAAATCGTGAAGAATCTCCGTTTCAAAGCAACCACCAAGCCACTCAACTCCTCTCATCCTTCAACGGCCGCCGTCGCCGGCGCCGTTCTCGAGAAACAATCGCCGCCACCACCACCGTCGCAGACACTACCGTCTATCGACTTAAACAATGCCGAGAAACTATTCTCGACTGTGCCAACATCCACGCTCATTCGATCCTCGGCCGTTCTGCATGCAACGGCGGTAGGACCGATGGTGGACGTTGGAATATGGGCTTTACAATCGAGGTTGTTGCAAAACGGAATTATGAAAGATGCGGTTATGGCGGTTACAAAGAAAACATTCTTTGAACATTTTTGTGCTGGAGAGGATGCTGATGCTGCTGGACGGAGTATACGGTCGGTTAACGATGCTGGCTTACGTGGCATGCTTGTCTATGGTGTTGAAGATGCGCACGATAACGATGGTTGTGATCGTAATCTTAATGGCTTTCTTCATTGCGTTGATGTTAGCAAATCGCTTCCTCATTCTTCTGTAAGTTTCTAATTTTGCCTCATTCTTTTTTTTTTTTTTGGTTTACTTTTCATAATCTTGATTAAATCATTGTTTAAGGTTGATTAGGTTAATTAAAGTTTGTTAATTATTTTAATAAAAAAATGAGGTTTTCGTCAAATTAGTTTGGTGTGATAATGTAGCGTGTAAAAGTGTTCATTCTGTTTTTTTACAGATAATTGGAATATTTCCTTTGTTTTCTAAACAAAAATTGATTCTGAGAATCTTTTTGTTTATGAATATCCCAAATTTTTGTGGGCGAATATAAGAGAATTTTTTTCTCTAGTTTTTTTTTTAATAATTTAATGGTCAAAAATTTACCCTTTAAAAATAAATAATTAAAAATAAATTAATGAGATGTTGCATGTTAGAATCCACACACCCCTACAGTCAAATATTTCAATAATTATCCATTGAAACATCATTTACTAATATACTAGTATTTACTGATGTATAGTATTTTTGGATATATTGAAAATCTACCCATATTTACTAATGGTATTTTATGATATCTTGAAAAGTATAAAGTATATGTTTTTGTTCATACCAAATGTTTGGTTTATTATTATTCGGCGTGTGTTGAACTTTTTGTGAAGAGTTGGCAACAAGTGTCACTATGCATGAATATGTATCGCCAAGTAAGAAATGTCATGTAGAAACTTTATATGCCAATTCAAGTCATGCCAATTACATTTTGGTCCTTTTAAATTCCTTTTAAATTGGAATTATGTGTTAAAAAGTGATCACATTTTGTCTTATATTACAGAATAATTTTACATACAATGTTGGTCCCACTTAACTAAATGACAAATGTGGTTGGCACTGCCACTGTCTCATTAAAATTGGAAACTAGCATCTCCAATGCATGTTTGATATGTGGAGTTTTTAGTTCTCCAACTTAATAAAAGTAGAATTTTGATAATTGGTGGAGTCAGCGATATATGTGGACTTCCAATACATTTTGATAATGTAGAGTTAATAGAGCCCACTAATCGAAGTTAGTTCTTCCATTTGGGTCCACTAATTCTTTTTTATTTGGTTTTGGACAAAAAGTCCTAAGTACTAATTTTAATTTTTACACTTTTTAACTAAGAGTTATAATTATTTCACTTTCAAAATGGTTTTATTAAATCACTGTATCATTTGTGTCCGTAAAACATATCAGTTTATAGTTGTGTATAGACATCAGAGACAGTAATATATTTTTTTTTTTGTATTTCTTTATCTTATATATAATTTTTTATTTGATGCGATAGGTGAGTTTTGTGATTGTGAAAATCACTGCAATATGTCCAATGGCATTACTAGAAAGAATGAGTGATCTTCTAAGATGGCAACAAAAAGACCCTTCATTTGTTCTACCATGGAAACAAGATTCTCTACCAATTTTCTCTGAATCAAGTCCATTATACCACACTCAGACAAAACCAGAACCATTGACACAAGAAGAAGAACATGATCTTCAACTAGCAAACCAAAGATTACAACAACTTTGTCAAAAATGTGTTGAATCAAACAAGCCGTTACTAGTTGATGCTGAACACACTACAGTTCAACCGGCTATCGATTACTTCACGTATTCTGCTGCGATTGTTCATAACAAAGATGATAATCCTATTGTGTTTGGAACAATTCAAACTTACTTGAAAGATGCTAAAGAGAGATTGTTGCTTGCGACACAAGCTGCTGATAAAATTGGCATTCCTTTGGGATTTAAGTTGGTTAGAGGTGCTTATATGTCTATGGAAAGTAAAATAGCTGAATCGTTTGGATATGGTTCGCCGATTCATGATAGTATTCAAGATACTCATAATAGCTTCAATGATTGTTCGTCTTTTTTGATGGAGAAGGTCGCTAATGGACGTGGCTCTGTCGTTCTTGCTACGCATAATATTGAATCAGGTACTACTTAGATTAGATAAAAACACAGACACCAGATAAAACACTAGCGTGGGGACACAAAGAAAATGTAATATACATAGGTTAGACACCGACACCAGACACATCACATCTCTAAACACCAGACACATCTTTAATTTGAAATATCAGTGCTATATTTGAAAAAACCAAGAATTGAATTGACGTGAACAATGAATTTATCTTGTGTAGGGAAATTAGCTGCTGCAAAAGCATATGAAATTGGGATTGGAAAAGTGAACCACAAGCTTGAATTTGCACAACTATGTGGAATGTCCGACGCACTTTCATATGGTTTGAGTAATGCAGGATTTAGGGTTAGCAAGTATATGCCGTATGGTCCGGTTGAGATGGTTATGCCATATCTATTGAGAAGGGCTGAGGAGAATAGAGGTCTTTTGGCTGCTTCCGGTTTTGATAGGCAACTCATAAGGTAAAAAGTTCAATAACTAGAAAGATAAAAGGCATGACTTTTTTTATTAGCTTGTGACACAAGAAACCTTTATTCATTTTGATGTTTTGTTGACAATAGCTTTTGGTTTGTTTTGTTTATGTTTTTGCAGAAAGGAGTTGGGAAGGAGAATAAAGGCTGCAATATTTTAAGAGATGCAATAGTTATCTAAGTATTCTGTTTACTTATAAATTAGAGAATTCAAAATTATGGTGAAATTTAGTTTATGGCTTGTAATGAAATAAAATTTTACTTTGTTGACATTTTAAATGTGGAGTTTTGAGTTGAGTGTTAGCATATATTTTGTCAAATTTGAGTTATTTATGTTAATTCATTTTAGGTAAATGTATAGTCTTGCAAATTCCACTCAACTAGACTCTTTCTACTATTAAAATAAAGAATTTTATAAATAATAAAGTTTCATGCACTTAAATTTGTATTAAATTTCTTAAATTATTTAGTTGAATCATTAAAAAATTAATAAATAATAATTTTATAATTTTGTTAAGTTATTAAAAATTAAAATTATTTAAAGGAAAGGGTTAATTTAAAAAAAATGAGATAAAATTATATTCTATTTTATCCGATTTCAGAGAATTTACTATAAAGTTGGCTATGGAATAAAATTAGGTTAAACTTTTATTTTATCCAAATGATTAAATTATGATATCTATTGCTAAAACGTACTCCCTCCGGTCTCAAATATAAGCAACAAAAAAAAATCTATGGTCTTAAATATAATAAAAAAAACTATATTTATTACATTTAATGTCACTATTCCAAATATACCCCTATAATTTTTTGTATTTTAAATGTTTGTAACAATTTCCAAAGCAAAAAATAGGGGTAAAATTAGAAAGAGGGTAAGAATTAAATGCATAGAGACATCCTCCTTAAAGGATGAGCTTTTTGTAAATTTGCTTATATTTAAGATCGGAGTGAGTAAAATTGAACAAATTCTAGGAAGTAAAATTCAATTTGATCAAACTTATACAATGAAATTTAAAAAAAATAGTACTCCATACAATTATATAAATATGTTATGGAAAATCTATTTATGGGTCCAAAACATAAATAATTGATGGCCCTATATATCTTATTTTCCAGAAAAATCACATGCATTGGTTGGTTGGCTCCATAATAGCTAGCTTTAGCTATGGAGACAATATAACAAATTGGCTATAGACTTACATATCTAACCAATCATATATGAGATTTTTTGACACCATTAATTTCTCATATAGAGGACCTACCTAATTATAATTCCCTCACTAATAAAAGAAAACAACCAAAAAGAGAAAATTGATAAGATGTATATGGGCCTAACCTCCACTCATATCTAATAATTAGGATATAGGGGTGTATTATTAATTTGAACAGGATACATTGCATTTTTTATTACCTAATTTGGGAAAGAAAGAAAAAAAGTGGTATGCGAAAACAAAATTCATTAGGTACCCTACCAATTAAACAGAGTTGGATTTGGATTCATCATGCCGGAAATTGCTAAATACCAAATTCAGTACATTATCAGAACTATCTAATTAATCTGAAAGCATCCAAGTTCAAATGCTGTCAGTGCAACTTGATCAGGACAATTGTGGAATCATGAATAATTTATACACCAATGAAAAAAAAATTGATTTAGATCAATTAGTAAGTAATAATTAAATTAAATGAGTATAAACGATTGTTAAAGAAATGATATGTGAACTAATTTTTATTAGGGTTTAGGGATGGCAATGGGTAGGGTACTAGAGTACCCGTCTCGTCTCCATACTCGCAGTTTAAAAAAATCCACGTATCTGAGTCCAAACCCGCGTGGGTATCAATATTTATACTCGTACTCGTATTCTGTGGGTACCTTAATGCCCATATCCATATCCGCTTACCCGCATTTATAGTAAAATTAAACCATTTAATTACAAAATATCATATAATTTAAGTCTTTTTAACAATATTAAAAAAATTATGCATGTTATTGTTGAGAAACAAATAAACACTTTTATTAAAATGTGTAATGATTTAATAGCGATATATTTTTAAAAAATGTAGAAACATGCATTTTTTATATAATAATATAAATGATATTATAGAAATATGTAGTGCGGGTATGGAGCAGTGTGGGTAGTAAGGTACCCGTGCCCGCACCCATACCCGTATATTTAAATGGGTAATTATCCGTGCCCGTACTCGTACCCATTTTTGCGGGTTTTTACCCTACCTGATATGGGTATTTTTGTGGGAACTCACTGGAATGGGCCAAATTGTCATCCCTATTAGGGTTGAATAAATTACTTAAAAATTAAAATTCCTAAATTCAAAATAATTTAGAAAGTACATAAAATGGATATGTTTAGTGTGTCAATGACACGTTTTTTTAAAGAATAAATTAATTAGAAGAGAAGAGCACGAAAATATGTAGCTCTATAAGATTCTTTTTATAAGTGTTAATATATGGCGATCAATGTAATTAAAATGTATTATGAAAAAAAATATTGATTTAAAATAAATTTTGTATTGATAAATTTGTAAGTGTTATGACCTCTCAGTACAAATTCTAGATTATTAGAGCCATATTTTTCTAGGAACTAGAGTGTATAAAACAAAATAAAAAAGTGAACACAGACAGTTAATCTCTAATTAAGTATATAACTAATAAAATAATCAACTAAGAATATTAATCTCTAGCTAATTAAAAATAAAATTAGGGTTTATACTCCAAAACGACCTTTAATCATTCTAAGTTTGTGTAGTCAAATAGAAAATGGGGGTTTGGTGAAAATATTTGCAACTTGATTATGTGAATTTATTAACAAATCATTTATGACTAACATTTTTTTTTGACACCTTTAATTTCTCATTTAGAGGACCTACCTAATTATAATTGTCTTAGTAATAAAAGAAAACAACCAAAAGAAAAAAATTGATAACACAACACGTACAAGGATATACTAGGTGTATTGTAAATTTGAAGAGGACAGATACATTGCATTTTTTTTTATTAGCAAAAGCCGTATATGAATAAAAACACTCATTAGGTACCCTCACCAATTTTATAGAGTTGGAATCACGCTGGAAACTGATAAATGTTAAATTCAGTGCATTATCATAACTATATAACTAAGGCTTAATTGTAATTTTGGTCCCCCTATTATCATTTTTTTTGAGTTTTGGTCCCCCTATTTTAAAATCCTGAATTTTAGTCCCTTTATTTTAGTTTTTTGAGGATTTTAGTCCCCTTCCAAATTCGAAGGCAATTTTTAATGAAATTGAACTCACATTGATGACATGTTCAACATAAATCTTAAATAAAATTACTTTTTTTTTAACATTTCACAGCTGAACTGACAGTGACACATCATTAATATGAGCGTCATTTCATTTAAAATCGTCTTCGAATTTGCAGGGGGGCCAAAACCCTTAAAAAACTAAAATATAGGGACTAAAATTCCGGATTTTAAAATAGGAGGACCAAAACTAAAAAAAAATGATAATAGAGGGACCAAAATTGCAATTAAGCCTATAACTAATTTGAAAACATCCAAATTTAACACACCAAATTAATTTAGCTAGGAACGGATGTCTTCATCTAATCAAACAAAATTATTACTTATCATGTCACCTTTTAAATTATCTTATTTTAAAATAAATTAAAAGTTTTAATTAATTTATACTAAAGACACTAATACCCAACTATTTATTACGAGTATCTAAGAATTTATCTTTTCAAATGCAAATAAAAATAGTGGCTTAGAATTTTTTTAAGAAAGAGAGAGAGAGACTTAAAGTATGAACAATTCTCTAAGCAATTTGATTAACTCAAAATTTCTCGGAACTTGCTAGGACTTGGGGTAGGTAATCAAAACTACTCCCTCCGGTCTCAAATATAAGCAAATTTACAAAAAAAAACTTACCCTTTAAGGAGAATGTCTCAATGCATTTAATTCTTACTCTCTTTCTAATTCTACCCCTATTTTTTGCTTTGGAAATGGTTGAAAATATTTAAAATGTAAAAACTTGTAGGAGTATATTTGAAATAGTGACATTGAATGTAATAAATATTGATTTTTTTTCTTATATTTAAGACCATAGATTTTTTATTTTTTTTTGCTTATATTTGAGACCGGAGGGAGTACTTCAGTCTCATTCTATGTTGTCAAAATTACTTTTAGATATTAAAATTTGGATTCTCTCAAATCAAACTTATCCACAAACTTAATTTCTTAGTGCTTAAGGATTAGTCTAGATATCACAATGAGTTTAGTGGTAGTGCACTGTCAATATAAAAAAGTATTATAAAGACATCTAATCAGATTATTTTAAAGTGCCAAATCATTTCAGTATTTTAAAATTTAAAGCTGACTTGATAAGATACATGGTTGTCATTGATTGACAGTGTAAAAATAATTTACACTGTCAGGATACATCCTTTTTTCTCTATTACAATCCACAATGTTTCTTATTAAGATAAAATAAAACATAGACGAAACAAGAAATAATGTTCATAGGGTTGCCATAAATTAAAATCTGGAATCTTCCATGTTGATACAAACCATGAGCAATTGCAGAAATGGAAAAAACAACATAAATTAATAATGAGAAATGTTAACTAGTGCTCATATGGCAATGATTAAGAATTTAAAATAGTAAATTTATCTTGGTAATATACGTATTTAATGTCTTGAAAATTAAAATATTAAATTTTCTATAAAATATTTTCTTTTTTAGAATGTTTAACTATTGCCCTGAGAACACTAGTTAGCAAGACTCATTAATAATAATCTTTCATTTGACATACATAAATACATAAGATTGCAAAGATTTTTGGTATCTTAAAATTAGCATTACATCTCTTCATCAAGAGATCTTTGAGAACATTTTAACATCTTTAGAATATCATCTTCGATCTCGTAATTATCATTTGCAATCGAATGTGAACGATAAGATAATTTCACGACCATTTAATTGTTAGAGTATCGCAAGAGATTCTTTAATGTGGAATTCAGATCGACAAGTGGGTGATTTGTAAACCTACATTCAAGAGGGAGCATCTCGATGTTGAAGTAGACAAATGCATGATACGAATATTGAGACATTTTGGGGTGTTTTAGTTAACAACATGAAGGGCGTCCATATTTATACAAGTTTTAGATCTATATGGACATTAGAAACTCAATCATGTTTCATGGGATATTCTAAATATTGACATCCGGAATCTTTCAACGCATATTAAATGGGGTGCGTTAGGAGTTTAAAATCCTTATTTATTCCTTAGAAACAAAACATATGACAAATAGAACTTGTTTTTTACATAAAAAATACAAACATAACTTGCCCTTAGAAAGGCGACTATGTTTAACATCAGTTAGCTTGTCGGTTATATGAGTTTATTTCAGGTATAATCAAATTATTATTTCTTATTATGTTAGTTCTATTTATTACATTATTTTTGATCATCTGAGTCTTTGTTATAGTGTTGTACTGGATATACGAGCATTTCCCGTCCATTTTTAAGGCGGATTATTGTTACCATTGTTGAGTCCCCGCGGGCCAGGAGATGGAGGGGAAGGCATGCACACCCAGGGGGTGTTGTTGAGTACATGAGGAGGATTGATGTCCTGACTGTAAACGATGTCGTCTAGACACACTACACATGTCATATAGTGTATGAGGAGTTAGATGACGCTACACTTTTTGGTAATCTACAATGGAAAAGGTTAATGGCTAGACACTTGTCTGAGAAGTTTCTGCGCCGGTTTGAATATGTTCAAGACATCCCACAATCATTCCCTGTTATTCCATCTGAGGGCATTGATAGTTGGTTTCATTGTAACATTATCAATTTTGCACGTGCCTTTAGAGATCATGCAGTGGAGGTTTAGTTTCTTGCGGAGTATGTGGATGGGTATTTGGAGTGGTTTCTGACTGCATCACACCCTCGCATCATCCCACCTAGGTAGCGTGAAGATGATCCCGGACCTTCTTATGTTGGATCTTCATATGATGAATCTTTTCATGCTGGTGTTAGGATACCTTCAGATAAGGTGTTGCCACGTCCATCGCCTCCACATGGTGCATATGACTCTCAACGTCTGCATATGATAGCAGTCATTATGAATAACCTCATGAGTTTGGTGAACCCAGATGACAAGATTTTTAGTTTGGCATTGCAGGGAACACACATAGCCCATGGGAACTTATTTAGACATTATTATTACTTTTATATTATGTGTAGTATTACTTAAATATTTGCACAACATTGTTTATTCGATAACATTTTGACACTTTCATTGATGCATGATGAACATAACTTGACATTTGATAAACGGTTACACAACTTAGACAGACAATTACATAACTTAAGAAAACAATACTAAATAATAAAACATAAACGTTACTAGATGATTTTGAACGTTTCAACATCTTGTTAATGTCGTCAATAGATCTAAAAACTGTCAAATCGAACTCGGTCGGCCCCTTTATTAGCCTATGGTGATATGATCTCCACATAACTTTTAAATCGTCATTGGTCTTCAACTCGATATGATTTCTCCAAGAGCAACATAGATATTATTGAAATATGATTTCTCAAAGTTCCATGTTAACAAAAGCTACTTCGTGATAAACCAAACTCACCAAAGATGAAAATACCCCACACCGGCCTAATTCCTAGATTTTGAGTAGGTGAAACGGGATGTATGTTTTTTATTAAGTGGCATAGATTTTAACTTTCAAATTGAACTTGAATCAAAAGATCATCAGAAACATAGGTGATACTAATTCTGTCAGAAAATGGAAATAAAAGAAAACATAAACACAATGTTCTTTGTCTTAATGGAGAAATGTAGAATCCAACAAGTTAAGCCTTCATGGAATTCTCTACTGAACATTGAAACAGATCTACTTTGCAGTTGCTAATGTTTGTGACAGCTATTGCCAATTTCTGATTGACCTAAAGGGAGAATTTGTATAGGAAAAACAATAATTCTCTACTGAACATTGAAACAGATATACCTTGATTAATTTTGTAAACATGTTTTCAGTGGTATTATAGAAAAGAAATTTTTTTCAACTACTAAGAATATGTTTATAGTTACATTGAGAAGTTGTAATCTGCGCAATAAGTCTCAGGCTCAGATTTGTAGCTTAAGAGAAATCACGAAGTTCTAAGCATAGCATGCATATATGGATTAGTGGAAAACCAATCATACATGCGACAAAGGCCTATACTAGTGCATTTCTAATGAGGTTTATTCCCCAACCTTACCAACAAAACAAAAATAATGGGGGAACAAAAAATTCCTTAAGTTACAACTGTCCAACATCAACAACCAAGAATTTTACTATGAACGCTTCAGTACAGTGTAAAAAGCTATGAATCTACAAAAGCCAGTTGATGGTAATGTTACCAAGCCAAGTGAACAATGGAAACTGAACCAAAGCAATAAAGAGCAAGAGATAGTGATGTTTGCTCGAGTCGTAACTTCTGACCTCTGCGAAAAGGACCCGCTTCATTGTTTTTACTAAGAATACTCCCATGCATAAACAGGTCCATGGCATTAAAAAGTAGTAGGAGTAGCCGGATATTATTCTTCCAAGAACAGCCAAACAAATGCCAGTGAAAGTATATCCAGCATATGCTATGATGTCGAGTAAGGGAGCTTCACCGCTTCCCAATGAAAGTAATGTCACTTTAAGCAGTGCAGCTTGCATAAACCAACCAAGCAACCCCTTGATGAATAACAAGTTCAATGCTTCTGGACTAAACCTGGACATAAATACAGCATCAGTAAGAAACCACAGCAAAACAAACTACATAAACATCTTAGTTAAGTGATTATCATATAAGTGTTTATGTATAAACTACTTCTATAACAAAAATAAGATAAAGTCAAATGTTTATGTTGGTAGATAAATAAGCTCAAATGAGTTAATCCAAACAGGTAATAAATGAGTTTTATGAAGTGAAAGATCAATCCAATTGTTAAGACTACTTTACAGAATTAAGGTTGAGGAAGAAGAATCGTACTTTCCATGAAGACCCAATGAGAGGCCAGCAAGAACAACGTAGGTTCCAAATGCCATTAATGGAATGTAAAGGTCTGGTGCATTAATGTCATATATCGGTGGTTTATAGGAGAGCCTACCACCAACTGGTTCAGTTATTCTAGTCCAATGACCCTGAGCCATAAAACAAACAAAATAAGAGCAGCTTGAAGATGAAATAAAATAATGAAATGGAAATTTGAGACAAATGCAAAGAGTTTGAAGCTGTTACTAACCCTGTGCAGAAATGGAAACAAAACCACCTTCAATTTGTTCTTAACATAATGATCATTCACTTGAAAGTAGTATTGGGGATCAGAGAAATACCGACTTATCTGTAATTCAATACAGAAGATTCATTTAACAACAAAAACCTTGACTTTATACCTAATTTTTACTTGATCTTTTAAGATAGAAAATCAAGGTACATTAAGCTTTTAATGTCATGTTTAAGCTACATTTATTTTTTCCATAGTAGAGTCTACATTGATTGATATGCAACTAATCAAGATCGACATAGAAACAAGGGTGGGAGCTCCCCTTTAGCGACCTATTTTTCACAAGGGATCAAACCAGGGAGACCTCTCTAAAGTGTGCCCTATACGTATTTTCTCACTTGCATATCTAGCATGCTTCCACTAGGTAACCTATAATATGAAGATGTAACCTTACAAACATCAACATTGATTGATATGCAACTAATCAAGATTGATATAGAAACAAGGGTGGGAGCTCTCCTTTATAGATCTATTTTTCACAAGGGATCAAACCAGGGAGACCTTTCTAAAGTGCGACCCTATACGTATTCTCTCACTTGCATACCTAGCATGCTTCCACTAGGTAACCTATAATATGATAAGAACATGTAACCTTAAAGGAAATTAAATTACTAGAGGCAGAAAAAATCGAACAAGTTCTTACATTGCTTTGGACATACTCAGAGCTAGATCCTAATATTTTTCCTCCATATGCACCCAATCCACCTCGAATAAGTCCGGAACCAGCAACTTGAAATGCACTTCCAAAAGGATTTGGTTGGGTGTTTAGTGGAGGTTGCACCCCGGGTTGGGATCCAATATTATTATACATTCTTACTGCCACACAAAAGAAGTAATCAGAAACAAATTCAATGTGCAGTAAAATCAGCAACAACACAACAACACATAAAAATACCAAAAACATGTAAATCAAAACCCTAAAAGATGTAATCAGAAACAAGTTCAAATGTACAATAAAATCAGCATCAGCATGGATAAAACAAAATCAGACTAAATCCAAAGGGAAAAAAGCAATGAAAATTAGGGTTGCATTCAAATCTGAAACGATCTAATGAGCAATATCTAGATAGAGAAAAAGGGGGCGAAATCGATTATGGATCGAGGGGGAGCAATGTGGAGTAAAATCAATGGGGAAAAGAGGGTTTGGAATCTGTGAAGAGAAGAACGAACCTGAAAAGAAGATTGAGAAGAGGAATGATGAAAGTGATGGCGGTGGAAAGGAAAAAGTGTGGTTTCCGGCAAAATGGAAGTGTGAGATCTGAGAACCCGGAAAAACTCTAGAGGCCAAAAATCAAAATGCTTCTCTTCCTTTATTTTCTTTTTTTTATTCTTTTTTTTTTTTTTCTCGGTAGAACGTCTTCTCATTTTATTTAATATTTATTTTATGCAAAAGTGTTGGTTAATTAGATTTTAATTTTTCTTAAGTTCTTTAAATTTAAATTAAATATATTTGTTTTGCATTCTAGAATCCGAATTAGATGGAGGTTGATGGTGAGGATTCTTAAATTTGTGGTCCTGATCTCCGATACAATAATGTGGGAGTGGACATTTAAGGTTAACAATTTAACGCTCAAGTTAGTTTAGAGTTTAAGATGAGTGTAGTAAAAAGTAGATATTAGAAAGTGTACCTTGAATAGTTCGAGTGATGACTTTTATACCTTGGGTCATTTGGAGTGGATTACCATTGGTTTGGGTCTTGACTTTTTGGGTTTTTGGACGGGCATAGAATAGTTGCCTCCAAGGCTTGTCGAACGGTACTAAGTTCATTAAATGTCTTCCCCTGCATTTAAGTGTTTCCTTGAGGTGACTAGTTAAGGCATAACGCTACTTATAGTGCTCTCGAATTTATTTATGTTTTCAAGGAAGAATTCAGCCGTCGATTTTATATATATATATGTGTGTGTGTGTGTGTGTGTGTGTGTGTGTGTGTGTGTGTGTGTGTGTGTGTGTGTGTGTGTGTGTGTGTGTGTGTGTGTGTGTGTGTGTGTGTGTGTGTGTGTGTGTGTGTGTGTGTGTGTGTGTGTGTGTGTGTGTGTGTGTGTGTGTGTGTGTGTGTGTGTGTGTGTGTGTGTGTGTGTGTGTGTGTGTGTGTGTGTGTGTGTGTGTGTGTGTGTGTGTGTGTGTGTGTGTGTGTGTGTGTGTGTGTGTGTGTGTGTGTGTGTGTGTGTGTGTGTGTGTGTGTGTGTGTGTGTGTGTGTGTGTGTGTGTGTGTGTGTGTGTGTGTGTGTGTGTGTGTGTGTGTGTGGGGGGGGGGGGGGGGGGGGTTGTTGAATGTTGATGAAAATTTTCACAACTCCTGAAAGTTAGTTTCTATTTGCAAGCTTCTTCTTCTCTTTCTTCCCAAGAATATTTACCAGAAGAGTTGCAGCTTCTTGCTCAAAGCTTCCATTTCTCTCTATTACATTTTCTTTTCTCGTCAGCTTCCTTTTACAAAGTGTCATTCTTACCTCAAGCTTTTGATACTTTCATCATTTCCTTTACTTCAATCAATAAGAGTGATAGTCCTATTAGCCTAGCTAGAGATTTTTGAGAGCGATGTTTCTCTTGTTACAAGAACATGAGCATCTCTTGGTTCAAACCTGTCCCTTTTCGTATATGATCACCTAGGCCCTAAAGGTATATCCCTAAGTGATGATTCTGATTTGGAAATTTTATTTGTGGGCTCTCAGGATGAGGGAGTTCCTCTAGTGATCCTTCTTTCAATGCTCTCTTGTCAGACAATGACACTGAGGAGGATCATGCAGTTGCTTCCATGTCTCGTTCATCTCGTGGTGCAAGAACTTAGACTACTCCCACTATGTCAACTTTGAAATGCGGATTGCTAGTCTGAGAAGAGAACTTGTTAGGGATTATAGTCAAGTTTATAAAAATAAAACCACAGTCATAACCCCAGTGATGCCGACACCAAGGTCCATCTTGAGTGCAAGGGTCGGCCTAAGGGAATTTCATGGCTGAAAACTTCCATACATTTTAAGTTTGATGAGTTATCCCTAAAAAGGGTTACATTTGTGGTGCCTATTCACGCGATCAAATATAACTGAGTGGTAGCGGAAATAGTAGGGACTCTACCTGCTTTCAGTATTGAGGCAATTACAAATGCAGCCAACATCGTGGTTGACTGTCCTTTAGACTAGTCGGCCCTTCTGGTGGATTCAGGAAAAAGGATGTGCAACTCTTTTGACGGGCGTTCGGTTCTGTTTTATGAGTGGTTGTTTACCAAGATTGATTTGTGGCTTCCTTTATTTTAATTTAAGGTGGCCATACTGAAGCACTTGAAAATTTCCCCTCTCAATTTCAGTCGGATTATTTAGCCAACATGATGTTGTTCTGATTTTGGACCGGTATAGGTCTTAGAAACATTTTCCTCGATTGTTTTTCAACTTGTTCTACATTATACATGCTTCCCAAAAAGATATTTGGGATCAGGGGCTTATTCAACTTCGTCAAAATCTTCATTGGCTTAACTCTTCACTAGCGACTAGAGCGACTTCCTGAGGCGTTTGATGTTGGTGAGGCCTCGTACTCTAGAGGCCCATCTTTCCTTCTAATCTAACTTGGTTGAGTCCTCTCGTTGTTGCAAGAGCAGGTTTGTGAACTACTGGTTATGGCCTCATTTCCACTTTGCAGCTCATTCTTACAACATCAAATTGGATTCCCTCCATGCTTAAGAGGTTATGATGAGGGGGATTTGGAGTCTCTGTACTAGAGACTTGGTTATGAATAAGGGTTTGGGTCCAACAAAGTGTTATGTTCCTTGCAGAGGAAAAAGTTGATTGACACTTGTGTTATTGTGTTGGTCGCTCAAAAAGGAAAGAAGTCTTTGGTGGGGGCGGAGTCCTAGAGTTTTTTTAACATATGTGCATGTACTTTATAGATAAAATGGACAAGTTTCAAATGATCTACTCGATTTCCTCCACTCAGAGCATCAAACCCGGTCCTATTAGCTGTGTTGTAACACCCCCTTTACAATTCATGCATCCTCATCCGATGTCAAGGCTACTACAACTGCCCCTGTGGTTGACCAACTTACTACTGTCGATGTCACTCTATCTGTGGAAGATCAGCCACGACCTTCTACTGCTCTAGCAAAGAACGGCCGAAAGAAACTTCATATATCATTTCAGTAGTGTCTCATATTTCCTTGGCATATTTTCAATTATAAACATAAAGGAATTGATTAACAATATAAAGACATAACTAGAAAATTTTTAGCTTTGAAATTAGCTTCAAACTTTCTTTTTTCCTCTACGGTCTAGAGAAAATTGGGTTTATGTACTACTTTTCTATTTGTGCAGTGAGTATGGATAAACGAACCGTTAATTATAGTTTCCCAAAATTATAAATAAAAAATTTGAATGAAAACTTTCAATCTAGCTTTCTGTAGTTCATACCTATCACCATTAAACAGTGGAGATTTGTTTAGGAAATATCTCTTGTTAAAAGTGGTGTTAGAAATCATCTTTCCAACTTTCTCCTGAGACAATTATTCTTTGAACAAGAGATGGACTCTAATACCACTTGTTGGACATGTGACTCTAATACCACTTGTTGGACATGTGACTCCACACACAATAGAGAGGTAAATTGTAGGAGTTTTAAAATATGACAGTTTAAACTAAATTATTTTTCTAATCACATTTGAAATAAACTTTTTGTATGTCAACTCTCTTACATCAGAATATTTCTTGTTTGCTTCAAACCATGATGTAAATATTGATTCTGTAACAATTGGGTTTTTCCAAAACAGTATTAATACGATCAAATTCAATGTAATATGCTAAATTTTCACCCTCATAGTGAAAAAAAACTTTCTACAGCTAGTTTTCTCCCATGTATTGGAAAGGAAAAGATTCTCCAATCTACTTCACTTGGAGAAACATATATTCAATCAATGTATTATTTTATCATAGCAATATTTTGTTGTTTTGTGGGGATTTCCATCATCACTTCGAACAATGGAAGCAATGATTCTATCCCTTTATTAATTTACTTAAATAAGTACTTAATTAATTGATGTACTTTGATTGCATCATTCCATGTGTATGTGAGTTTGGAACTTCACCAACAATTTTGGATTATATGGAATAACATTCCAATTATCCAATTGGATTCCATTCTTTGCAACAGTGTGTCCATTGTTCTTTCTTTTATACACTTGAAACCCATCCTTGTCAACAATTGTTTTAGCTTGAAAATCTTTGGGAAAGTATATATAACATTTACCATCTTTCATACAATGTGCATATCGGTTTCCACTTCCGCATGACCCATGAATCATGTGAGATTTGACTAAGTTGTACATATCTTAATCAGTGTGTTCATTTGGAATTTGAGCTGAAATGATTCGATCAATATCGGTTGGAGTTGAATATTTGTTTGATGGATGTAGACAAATTAAAATGTGGGCATTAGTAGAAGGGTACTCACATCATAAGGGGGTTAACCTTGATGATCTTTCCTCTCCAATCATCATACATACTTCTATCAAGGATGTGTTAGCCTTAATAGCCAACCGAGACATGCATTTATAGTAGATAGATGTGAAGATATCATTCCTCCATACTAATCTAGATGATCATTTTTACATGGAGCATCCAGAGGGAGGGATTTAGTGTCACTAGATATGGAAAACTAGTTTGTAAATTGAAGAGGTCTTTGTATGGTTTAAAGCAATGAAATGGTACAAGTTCTTTTATTCATACATGCTTCAAATTGACTATAGAAGGTGTGAGTATGACTGTTGTGTTTATGTTATGAGCCTTGATGGTGACTCTTTTATTTTCCTATTACTATATGTTGATGATATGGTGATTCTTGCCAACCATTTAGAAGATGTAAATGAAATAAAAACAATAATGGGATACGAGTTTGACATGAAATACTTAAGTGTTGCTAAGAAGATTCTTGGTACAGAAACTCACATGGATATGAGTGCTAAAAAATTATGGTTCTATCACAAAAGCTATGTAGAAAATGTGCTAGACAAGTTTGACATGAGTAATTCGAAGTTTGTGAGTACTCCATTGACGAATCACTTTAAGCTCTCATTGGACTAATGTCCAAAGAAAGATGCAAACGTTGAGTATATGTCAAAGGCTTCATATGTCAGTGTTGATGATTGTTTAATGTATTATATGGTTTGCACTATACTAAATTTTGCACAAGTTGTAAGTCAAATTTGTAAGTTTATATCCAAAATAGAAAAGGAGACAAGTGGATTTTCAAGTACTTGAAAGATCAACGAGTTATGGTATCATGTTTAGCTGTGAAGAGGGTGACCGTTCAGTTGTAGGGTATGTTAATCCATATTATACTAGTGATATAGATGATATGAGGTCTACAACATGGTATGTCTTTACTTTAGAAGGAAGACCTATTTGATGGAAATCATCGATTCAATCCATAGTGGTCATGTCAAGAACTGAAGCAGGGTACATGGCGGCAAGTGAAGCGGCCAAAGAAGCCTTATGATTCACAAAATTGGTGAGAGAGTTAGGTATTGGGAAAGGTGGAGTTCGGTTGCATTGTGATAGTCAAAATGTCATTTATTTGTCATGTAATCAGGTGTATCATGTCAAGATCAAACATATTAATGAAATGTTTCACAAGATAAGAAAGTAACTTGCATTTGGCCAAATATTAATTAAAAATGTTCATACTTTAGAGAATGTAGTTGATATGTTGACCAAATCAGTTATTAGTGACAAGTTCAAGTACTGCTTAGATTTATTACACATTTCTCAATATTAAGCAAGATTGTACCTTAATAGTTGTCAGGATGTGATCATCTTGTAGCAAGTCTTGATAGATGTTTGATATTCTCTGAAGAAGAAATTGTTGAGTGTGACTTATATTATGTTGAAAGTTCAAATGGGTCTTAGGCCCAAATGTTTGTTGTGCATAGGTAACTAGGGATGCGACTAAGGTATTATTATAAAATGATTCTAAATATTATATATATTGTTTGTAGCATTGTAACTGTAATTGACCTTTGCTTATTAGACATAAATCAAGGAGCTACATATGCTCTATATAATTATAGAGATATATATCATTGACCAAACTACGTTAATAAAAATCAATCATCTTCATTGTTTTTTACTTTTGTTTTTCTTTAATTTATCGTTCTAATACCAATCCACCTTGCACATAGTACATCTAATTTCTTTTAAGATCCTGTCTTTTTCATTCCAGCAAAGCCCGCTCCAAGTGAATTTGTGTAGTAATCACTTTCACGGGAAGAAAATCATTTATCGAATTAGCAAAATTTACACGTTGGTGTTGCATGGAGCATAGTGTATACACCACTATGAGAGAAACAATATTAAATTGAGCATAACTTTTTTTTGACATAGATATTGAGCAATGAGCATAACCGAAATTTCATTTGTTACTTGTTGATCTTTCACTATCTCTTTTATTGATTAAATCTATATAAATTCCTCTAAAATTTTCACACAATTTAAGGAGACTTATATAAATTTTAATCAATAAAGAAAATCATATATAGAATTCCTCTGTCCATAGATCTTTCTAGTCCTACATGATATTGTTAAAGTGAGTGAAAGGGAACAGCTGACTTGGAAAGTTGATGATAAGAACCACTCTAGCAATAGTCACAATCCATTATTTTCTTCATTCTTTCACTAAATATAGTGATGCTACAACTTTTTCTTTTTTGACAATCCTAGTGGCGCTACTTTCACTACTAACATTCTAAATTCACTATAAATAAATGTACAAATTCCACTACTGAAAAAATTAAAAATTAAAGCAAAAGCATGCTTCTTTTTCTTTAATTCTCTTTAATATTGACCAAAAAAATGTTTAAACATCCTATTGGTATATGAAAAATGCATGCTTTCAAGTTTAATTAATAATTGAAACGTTATCCAATCTTTTGAACTTTAATAATTTGTCTTATCATTTTCATTTCTTCATTCATAAGAAATTGAAACTGATAAATCATAACTGAAAAATGATGAATCTCCCTATAGATTTTCAATATATATTGTGACCCTTAAACACTGATCCACAAGAAGAAGAAAAAATGTATGTGACTAGGCCTTTGTCTATGTACAGAAAATCTCCGAGTACAGCGGAGATACCGCCACCAGATGCACCGTATTCAGGCTATCTAGTGATCACAGATGAAGAAGCAGAAGATGAAGACACTTGTTGTTGGCGTATATGTCGCCGGAAGAATGTGAAGAGGCTACCTTTTCCTCAGGATAAAATGTTCTCGGTTTTTCATCCATCAGAGAATGAACAGGCTTCAAGTGTTAAGGTTTGGTTTCTTCCTGTTCCTGATCATGCTTTGTCTTCCAACAGATACTATGTCATCAGAGCCAAAGGCAGACACAAAGGGTATGTATGTAATTTGGTTTGTTTACTATAGTTTTTGAATTTATCGAAATTTCAGAAATTTTATGAAATGTGTTATAGGATTCTTTTTATTGGTGTCACTCTTAAGTCTTTGGAGGCTAGGTTAGTCACGACTTATCGTGGCAAAATAAATAAGAGTACCATTTAGACATGATTTAATCGTGGCAAGTTTGTGATAATGTATTTAGCCACGTGGCAAATTTGGATCATGTGATGTAGTCCATCTTGGACACCCTTAAAAATGATTTGTTTTTTTATGTGTATGAATTTGTGAATTTGATAGAATTATAGTGTACAATGTAATTCTGGCGAAATAAGAATTCATTCATATTCACAATGTTGAAACTTTTGTGATTTTGTAGGAAAGTATACAAATGTTCAAGAGAAGGTGACATAGTGAGTTGTTGCTTCAACAAAATCTTGAATGACAAAAGTCCAAAGCCATTCAATCTAAAAGACTTATACCAAATTTTCAAGATTCATACTCATCAAAGTGGTGGATTTTTCGCAAAGTCAATTACACCCGACGGAATTCCACCAAAATTCCTAAGAAAAAAAGGATGGAAAGTTAGAATTTCAGGTTCATATAGATCATGCAAACTGAATGAAGCTCTAGGTGTTGATGTTCCTCTAAGAGAAAAGCTTCCAAGTTTAAACTTTCCTATCTCAAGAAAAAGGTCACCAAATTTAGTTGTAGGAAAATGGTACATTCCATTTATATTTGTGAAAGAAAATGGAAGAAAAGTCAAACAACAAATGAAAAAGTCAATGTTTTATAATATGACACTAGAGCAAAAATGGGAGGAGATTTATTCATGTGGAAGAGATTATGATAATGAGAATGAAAGTGAAAGCAATGTTGTGAGTATGAATGTATTTGTTGAAAGAGAAAAGGTATTGATATGTGGAATGGAAGCAACAAAGAATGGAAGAGTTGATAATAATGGTTTTATATGGTTTAGAGTGTATAATCCATATGATAAGAGAAGGGTTAGTGTTGGATTAAGTTCAGCAATTATTGATAATATGAGATGGGTGGAGGAGCAAGGTGGTTGGGTTTATGGTCATGGGAGAGAAAGAGATGTGAGTGTGAAAGAAGAGGTAACATGTCAAAGTGAATGGAATAGGTTTGGTTGTTATGTTTTGGTTGAAAGTTTTTGTATTAGGACATTAGATGGGAAGTTTGTTTTGAGATATGATTTTAGGCATACTCATAAGATCAAGTGCAAATGGGAGTAAAAAAGTTCATTATAGTTTGATGTTTACTCTAAATATTAAGGACATAATAAATTAATGATTCTTGCCTTTTTAAGAAATTCAAGTGTGGTTTATGGGAAGCAAGAAATCATAGTGAACAACACAAAACCTAATAACAAAGTGGTTTTGAAAAATGTTATATGATGTATTTTTTATCGATGAAGAATATTATTAGATATTTTATGTTCAAATAACCTAGGTGAATTTTTTTTTGTTAGTTTAGTGGTTGAAATTTCATTATTTAAAAGTGAATAAGTGAAATGTCGCAGGTTCAAATTTATATATCTTCAAAATGATGTCCATGCAGAGCTACCGCACTACCAATTAAGCTCCATTATCTGGACAAATTTAATACTTAGTATGTATGAATTGAATTGTAAAAATAAAAACACTAAATTGAATGGTTGGACCACTAAATCAGTAACTTCTCATCATACAACATGTTTGTCTTTAGTGAAAGACTAGTAATAGTTGTAGAAGTCAATGTATCCATTTTAGTACAATTCACAGTCTACATCTCAACAACTCTTAGGACTATATCTTTTAATAGCATTTCATTTCATTTCATGGTTTGATGAACTTTGAAGGATTCATTCCAAACACAGAACCCAAAATGAACGCTCTCACTACTTTTTCATCACCTTACTTCAACTGTCAAGGTGAGTATTTTTTTAGTTAATTTAACTCTTAATCTTCAACATAGTTTGAGGTTCTTAATATGTTTTATAATGTCTATACTTTGAAGACTCCCGTTAATACTTTTCATTCTATAATAATTGATTTATTTTTTACTTCAGTTGAAAAGCAATGGCCTCAAAGATTTGCTTTGAGTATAAAGCCAATGCATTTGAGACATTCAAATGGCGGCAAAGTTAGAGCAACTTTGAATACTAATACTAAGTCAATTGAAATTCCTCATCAATGGTACAATCTAGTAGCAGATCTTTCAATCAAACCACCACCTCCATTGAATCCCAGCACTTTTGAACCAATCAAACCAGAAGACTTGTCACCTCTTTTTCCTGATGAGTTAATCAGACAAGAAGTGACAACTGATAGATTCATAGACATACCGGATGAAGTTGTTGATGTTTACAAACTTTGGCGCCCAACTCCTCTCATCAGGTTTGACTGCTATCTACCATATGCCTAAGGTTTTAAATCTTACTTGTGTCTTGATCAGAGCCGTTTCAGTTTTTAAGAGGCCCATTGTAGATTAGTCGCATGTTAACCATGACAAAATAAATAAAGGTCTTATTTAACTATAGTTTAACTGTGACAAACAATTTACGAAGTCTTTAACCTTGACAAATTTTGGACACTGTGCGGTAGCACGCTTTGCAAGCCTTCAAAGACGGACCTGATCTTGATCTTTGATGTTGCAGAGAATTGAGATCAAATATGATGTTAACCGCGCCAAAAAGAACTGAGTAGTGACGGAAAGTTCCCAAACTAAAAGTGAACTGCAAGTCAGTACTCGGTTCTTTTTGGTTTGATTCGATTTAACAGTTCAGTTCGATTTTATTTTTTTGAGTTCTAGCTAAATGAATCTTATATATATGTTTTTCTTGTGAATTTAGAGCCAAGAGATTGGAAAAGCTTCTTGACACACCTGCAAGAATTTACTACAAATATGAAGGTGTAAGTCCAGCAGGGTCACACAAACCGAACTCAGCTGTTCCGCAAGCATGGTATAACTTACAAGAAGGTGTCAAGAATGTTGTGACGGAAACTGGTGCTGGACAGTGGGGAAGTGCATTAGCCTTTGCTTCTAGCATATTTGGCCTTGGATGTGAAGTATGGCAAGTACGCGCTTCATACGATTCGAAACCGTATCGAAGATTAATGATGCAAACATGGGGTGCAAAGGTACATCCATCTCCATCTATGCTCACTGAAGCCGGTCAAAGAATTCTACGACACGATCCAACAAGTCCCGGGAGTTTAGGCATAGCTATATCAGAAGCCGTGGAAATCGCTGCTAAAAATCCTGATACGAAGTACTGTTTAGGGAGTGTACTAAACCATGTTTTACTTCATCAAACTGTTATTGGAGAAGAGTGCATTAAACAAATGGAAGCTATTGGAGAAACTCCTGATGTGATCATAGGGTGTACTGGTGGTGGCTCCAATTTTGCAGGACTTAGTTTTCCTTTCATTAGAGAGAAGCTTAATAAAAGAATTAATCCAGTGATTAGAGCAGTTGAACCTACAGCATGTCCTTCATTAACAAAAGGGATATATGCTTATGATTTTGGTGATACAGCAGGGTTGACTCCTTTGATGAAAATGCATACACTTGGCCATGACTTTGTTCCTGATCCAATTCATGCTGGTAACTAGTTCTATATGCTAAGAAAGTTTCTCGCAAATTTATATATATTTTTGTTTAGACACCTCAACTATAAAACACCGATACAGATACAAAAACCAGACACAACTGACAGTTATGCATCAATAATAATCTGAAGTATATACACGTGTCGGTGTTAAACTCTGACATGTATTGAACATCAGACACTTCTTCGGTCTAATGTGTTGATACCACATAGCCCCCTCAATATATCTAAGGATCCGTTTTTCATGTTATATTTGTTGGCATATCTGGTGTATTGACATTTTTGTTTACTTGTAGGGGGATTGCGCTATCACGGTATGGCGCCATTGATCTCTCATGTTTACGAGCTGGGTTTAATGGAAGCGATTTCAATTCCACAGACCGAATGCTTTCAAGGTAGTTAAGGATCCGTTTACTTTCAATTTTGCAACTTTTGGATACACTGATATGTAATGAAATTGTCCATTTTGATTACAGGTGCTATACAGTTTGCAAGGTCTGAAGGGTTGATACCAGCACCTGAACCAACTCATGCAATTGCTGCAACCATTAGGGAAGCTCTTCATTGTAGAGAGACTGGAGAAGCCAAAGTTATTTTGACAGCAATGTGTGGACATGGGCATTTTGATTTGCCAGCTTATGAAAAGTATTTGCAAGGTAATATGGTTGACCTGTCCTTCTCAGAGGACAGGCTGAAAGCTTCACATGCCAATATTCCTCAAGTGACATCTTGAGTTGGTCCTCGTTCTAGTAACAAAAGAGAAAAATTCCTTTAACCCATCATTTGGATCTCATTTCTTATTTAGTGGAACTTATACGATTTTCATTCAATAAGAATGTATTGAAATATGTGTATTGAAGAAGATGTTTTGAGGTTAAACTCTAGTATTTATGCTCGCAAAAACTTTATTTTCAGTCAATAAAACTAGATTTATACTTGTCCGGTTGCCAGATTTGATGCTATTTATTTATTTTTATTGGGTGGTTTAAAAATGTACTTGGAGATCTAACTAGTAGTTCATCATAAGATTGCTATGTATTCCTTAAAAATGTATTTGGATTTTGGAGGTCTAAAATTTATTTTTATTGGGTGGTTTAAAAATGTATTTGGAGGTCTAAATTTTGAAGTTTAAAGACTTTGCTTGGATTGTTTGGACCCTAAGGTGTGTTTGGATTGGCGGTGGGGAGAATTGATTCTAGCGGAATTGAGTTTGATAGAATTGATTCTAACATAATTGATTTTAGCAGAATTGATTTATGTTTGGATACATTTATGTAAAAGTGAGTTGAACAATAAATTTCAGTGTAAAAATTACCCAGAATCAATTCTGGAGGCAGAAGCTACAAATTGTAGCTTCAAGTAGAATCAATTCTGGAGGCAGAATCAATTCTACTTTTGTCTAACCAAACATATCAAAATCACCCAAAAGCAATTCTACATCTCTAGAATTGCTTTTGGCCATTCCAAAAGCTAATCCAAACATGCACTAAGTCAATCTTGGTTAAATGATAATTTATATTTAAATATATTTATCTAAAAATGAGTTAAATAATAAATTTAATTAAAAATATAATATCAAGTAAATCTTAAATAAAAATAGAAATAAATTTTAGAGACAAAATCAATTTTATTTGAAAACAACACAAAATATATACAAATCAATTTTTCATATCCATATCAATTTTAAGTGCTAAAAAAGTGAAACGAATTGTATGATAAATAATCATTTGACACTTAATTAGATTGATGGTAAAGAGTAATTTTGATAGAAATTTCAATGAATTTCAAAATTTTTTTTATTAAGTATTTTTTGTTATTTAATTAAAAAATGTATAAAATTTAAATAAATTTTGTGACACTTAATTAAAATAAACATCAATATTTTATGACAACAAAATTTGTCAGCATTTTACAATTTATAAATTTTTTTAATTCTCTTGAAAAATAAAATTAAAAAAAATATTTTTAGTTAAAAAATACACTCACTAACAATTTTACTCAAATCTTCAAAGTTTTCTAAACAATACTATTTAAGAACATATATTTTAATTAAAAAATAATATAAATCACACATACCAACATACCAAATTGTATATAAGTTTTCTCATTTCTTTTATCACAACATTTAATGCTATATAATTTTTTATTAAAGAAACTTTTTTAAGTTTTTAAAAATTTATAAAATATTTAAAAATATGTATTAGAAATCAAACTAAAATATCCAAATTGTAAATAATTTTTTTAGAAAATCTCTTTAAAATTTATATAATTAAAATATCTTTAACAATCTTTAAGTTTTTAAAAAATCAAAATAACCATTTAAAATCTCAATCTATCTGATAGTTTTTTCCACCAACGGGACTTTCACATGTTCCAGACTCTAGTCACGTGACCAAATTTGAAAAACAGGGTTAGCTCACGTGCGACCCTTATTTGAACCAATTCCAACACAAAAAAGAAAACAAATAAAATAAATAAATCGAGAAGCACCGAAACAAAAACCCAAAAAACCCCAACTAGTTCAGTTTAGTTCTTCCCCTTCTTCTCCCTCTTCAAAATTCGAAAACCGAAAAACCAACTTTTGGTAGCTAAATAACATCATGGAATCGATTCTCATTGATTGCGTTCAGAAAAGTCTTCACCACTTCATGCACTCCAACGCCATCTTCATCTCTCAACGTCTCTGCGCTCAGTTCCCCTCCGAGGTTCTTCTTCACTCTCACTCCACTACTTTTTTTTTTGGTTCATTCGCAAAACCTAATTGAAAATTCAATTCAATTTCTGAACAGTACGAGCTCAGTGAACTTCGTTTTTTGTTTTGTTTTGCTTTTGCTTCTTAGCGTGCTAGTTGTGTTACGTTACTGTGTATCGAGATCGGTTGTTTCTTGTTAGGTTATAAGAATTAAGAACCTGTTTGATTCAATTAATTTGCGGAACTTTTTAGATGGAGGTTAGAGTGTTGGTAGCTTTGGATTCGGTTGAATTGGGATTTGAATTTTCCTTTAAATTTAATTTTATGTATATTCATGTTTGCCTATGTTTGTATGTGAAGTAGCCTTAGATAGAGCGGTTGTAGTGTAGTAGAATTTGAACAATGTATGATTATTGTTTTATTGTGGATTATTTAGTATAAAATGTTGTTGAATAGTGACTGTAGTAGCGGTGCCATATCACTTCTTAGTAGTAGAATTAAAAAAACCGTTATTTTCTGCCATTTGTTACTGACAACACGGATGTGAAGTTATGGTGATGGAAAACGGTAGATGGTGATTTTCCCTCTCGTTTGATATTTGAAGTTGCTTGTGGAGTGAAACTGAAAGGGGTTTGTTTATGTGGTTTTTGAGAGCTATTTGCTGCTTCTTGTTAGTTGTTACAGCCACTGTTGCCAATGGCGGATTGTATAAGATAGCGATTTGTTCAAATTTCGCTGCACTGTAGTAGCACTATTATAGCCGCTATTTGACAACACATTGTAGTTTAATCGCGTAACTCAAACTATAGCGGTTTGTGAAAATTCTGCTATGCTATAGCGTTGGCTGCTATTTTACAATATATGTTGTAGCTGGTTCAAGAAATTTTGGTATGCTTTTAAAAGATTGTTTGGTAATACATGAAGATATTTTATTGCAGATTTTTTAGGTTAAGGATTGGATGGTGTTTTGTGCTACTAGTATTGTTGTCTGAGGACGTAACGTGACCCCATATTAATATGTTGGATTTGTTAGCAAAAAATGTGTATCAGGCATATAAATTGAAAATCAGAATTTTAATATGCGTATAACAAGTGGAATCTGGATTCCTTTTTGTCGTATATTCAAAGATTTGCTGCCGTCAGCAATTTGGAACACTTAAATTGAATTAAGATCAGATGACTTATACTTCAATTTCTTGTTTTGAATCCGGTTTACTACAGTATGAGTGTTAGTCTTTTTGATTCGTTGACTGCAGTGAATACTTGAATATATACCGGCGGTAGTATAGAGAATCTAGAAGCATATCAAGTGTGGGTTTCACTCGTAATGTATAATATTAATTATAAGTGTGAGTTTCACACGTCATGTAGAACATTAACTATAAGTGTGAGTTTCACTTGTAATGTATAATATTAAATTAAATACAATTATTAATCAATAATTTTATTAATTCGATGTGCTTAGTCGAGAGTTTTGTATCTTTGTAGTGCTGTTCAATTATTAATTAATTCTAGTTTGTGGAATTTATTCCGGCCCTCTATTAAATTATATATAAAGTACATATTATTTTCTGTAGTACTTTTTTTCGCACACTCTAAGTTAGTGTTTGGTAATTATTTTTGTTTTGTGCAGACAAATTTGCAATTATTAGCTGCCTGTTACTTGCAGAGTAATCAAGCTTATTCTGCATACCATATTTTAAAGGGTACGTTTCTCAGAATAGTTAGTTATTAATTTCTTGATCATTTTTGGAGTAACGTTCATATTCATAATAATATTAATGATTATTAATAACGGGCGGCGGTGCATCGGGATACAACTAAGTATAACTTGATATGGGGGAACTCTTAAAAATTCAAGATATGTTATTGCCTACATCCTGTTAAAAACTATTTTGCTATGAACATGTCACAGAAAGCATCATTATTTCTCTCTATTCGTCTTATGAGGCTAATTGGAATAATTTTATCTCTCCCATTCCCCTCATCCGAATTAGCTTAGCTTTTAATATGCTTCCTCAAGAGACAACTCTGCCAATTCAAGAAGTCCATTCCCATCTTCAACTGGATAATGTTCATCTCCATTAATGTCCTACAATCTTATTTCCTCTTTAGTATATCTGATGGGTTTTAAAGTCATAAGTTAAAAGTTGGAGCACACATAAACCGAATAATCTGTCATTTCTGAATTCATTTTGGTTTCTCCTAGAAGATGGATAAAGGTGTGTGTATTTCTTACATGGCGAAAAATAAGGCCGTGCGAGAAGTTTTTCGGCATGTTTTTGAAGTTGCATGCACAAAGATATTAAAGATGTATCTCTAACATATTACTCAATAACTTATTTAAAAAAATAACTAAAAATTAGCAGATACTCCTGAATATGTAATTTGGTGTAGTGTATACAAATTTTAGCAATTTTGAAGTATTCAGGCCAAATAGGTGGAGAGTAAAAATTTGTCATGACAATGTTTCAGATCGCAACATGGTTTCAGATCGCAACATTCTTTAATTACCTTTTAATGAAATGCTTTCTTTCCTTTGTTTGTTATTTTTTTTAAGTGTGCTTTTATTATTTGTCATAATTTTTTTCTTTATTGCTTGAAGGAACAAAAATGCCTCAATCCCGGTACTTGTTTGCAGTATCCTGCTTCCATTTGGATCTTCTTAGCGAAGCTGAGGCAGCATTGTGCCCTGCTAACGAGTCTGGTGTAGAGGTATAAATTAATAGTTCAATTTCGAATATACTTCAAATTGATGATTATGACCCTATTATTAATTTATTAATAATTTAAATGTTTTTAAAGAATTATGTAGGTGACAATATTTTGTTTCCCAAACAATTTTGATTCTTTTGTCTTTCTTTTAATGTTTCATTTTATTGCTCAGTATGCTATTAGTTATTCACTTAAACACATAATTTGACAGAAACTACAGCACGGATGCTGTAGCAGAGAGCTGCGAAGCTCCTGCATTGAATGAAGTGTATTCAAAAATTAACTCCCAAGTACACACTATAATCTTTCATTAACCCCATATTTTACAATTACATCATAGATTTGGAATACATTACTTACTTACTAACTTCTACTAATTGTCATTCGTAATCTGATTCTGATACATAGTTGGTAGATAATTCTCCTGCACTATTAAATACACATGAGCTACATATCGATCATCCTATGCCCCCTTCTGGAGTACATTTTTACCTTGCAAGTATGTGGGTTATTGGACTTTCGGGTCCCATAACATGCCCACGTGTTAGGTTTTTTTTTTGTTGTTATAATTTATTGGTGCATTGTGGGAGAAGGTCAATAAATTGATTTTGTTGATTATTTTTACTTTGTAGGTTCCAAATGGCGCACCCGGTCATTATCTATTAGGGCAGGTTTACAGGTTTCGGTCTTTCTATTATCCTACTTAAAATCCTTTTGAATTTTCTTTGTTAATTTAGTGATATAAATTGGCTAAATTACATCATACATGCTTTCAGCAGATGACAAGGTTTTATTTTAACCCTTGAATTTGGTACCCAAATGTATAGTCTATTTATGCTATGCAAACTAAGCATAAAAATTCAAAACTATTTTGATTGATGTAATTGCTTAACTTTTATGGATTGTATAATCTCTTTTTTAATCCCTTATGCATCCCTTCTTGATAAGTTTGATTGTTATTTGGTGTTGATTACCGTTAAGTACTCGGTATTGTGCTTTATATAATGTGAAGATTTGAACCTTATGTTCATGCCTTCTTGGGACTGATTTTCTTTGAATATTTTTCTTGCTCCAACTTGTACTTTACTTAATGCTATTTTCATTTGATGTTTCACCCTTCTACACTCCATTTATTTACTATTCTGCCTTACCAGGTACACTGACAGAAGGAAAAGCGCCATTAATCATTTTAAACAGGCACTATCAATGGATCCTCTAATGTGGGCTGCATATGAGGAGTTGTGCATATTAGGTTTGTGAAATAAACTTGATTTCCCAAGCTCATTGTGCATACCGGATTAACCTCTTGGGGAGATTTTGTAGTTTAGAGGGCTGCTTAGAGTTCTGTATTTCCCTTTTGGACTAGGTCACATGCTTATTTTTAGCTTTGATCAAATAAGAAAGCTGCTTAAATCAAAGCAAACATTTTAAACTTTGTAGGGTGTATTGATGTAATGCTCAAACGGTTTAAACTTTTGTTTCGGTGACTATCAGTCACGAGTTTACTGTGGTTTGCCCATAGCTGGGATAAGATGGGAAAAATAACCAGAACCAACAAAGTGCCTAATGTTCCAATAAATATTGGAATTGATAATACTAGCAGAAATTTGCCAGGAAAGTAGTTTGAATCTAGACTTAGACACTTGGTGTTATTACATGCTTGTTTAGTTTTTTTAAAATACATCTAGTTATCTAAGTGATATTCTTTACTTTCATGCATTATGTTGTTTTCATTATTATTATTAGAATCAAAGAATCAAAAGTTAATATTTATTATTAGGATTAGAATTACAAACTATGTCAATTAGTATGTATTGTATTTGTTCTATATACTATTATAAATAGAGATGAGTGAAGTTTGATTTGGAAAAAATCACAAATTCAACACGGTATCGGAGCATGTATGCTCTGATCATGTGACTAAGAGGGGTGTCACACAGCTGTTGGCGGCAAGTTGCCGCCACCAAAAAAGTATTCCGGCGTGTTACCATATTTTCCATTCTGTGTCTATTTTTTGAGCCTCCTAAACAGTATTATTTCTTTTCAACGATCCTTTCTGTTTTTTTGTTTTCCAATGAGACATCTTTTTTCCCCTTGGACCCTTCTCCAGCATGTATCATCAGTCACAGCTGGCTCCACCATGATCATACTTATGTCGCTAGTCCAGCCACTTGAACTACACTATCATCAGAACAGCCACATGTCAGCTAATTCTCCACAGCTGGGTCATTCTTTTGACATGTCTTCAAATTATCTGCTGTGTTCAAAATTTCTTTTGTCATCATCCACTCTCAACTGATCCTCATATTTGTCCTGCTTTTATCATGTTGCTCACTTCCACTGTGCTTCATCCAGTGCTTCTTTTTCTATTGGTGTTTGTTTCTCCGTATCCAGCTATCCAATCGGTTGTGCCTTCTCTTGGGACTGGGAGACTCATTCCTGAAAACCAACATAACCACCTTCAGAATTCTCTGACGAGCACAATTGTCTTTGCTGCAATCACCTCTGGTCATCATTTTTTGTCCTGCTTTTGTCGTGTTGTTCACCTTCACTGTGCTTCATACAGTGCTTCTTTTTCCCATTGGTGTGTTTTTCTCGGCATCCAGCTATGATTCAACCAGTTATGCCTTCTCTTGTGAAACTCATTCCTGAAAACCAACATAACCACCTTCAGAATCTCTGATGAGCACATTTGTCTTTGCTACACTCACCTCATTCGCTCTACAATTTTTTGGCTACAGTCTGGAAGTCTCTATTTTCTCTACAATACATCCACCCTTTGTAACAAGCGTAAAACTTAGTAAGATTTAGCTTGGGAGGGAGTGTTAGAACCAAAATATCCAATCTTAATATTTATTATTAGGATTAGAACTAGCAAATGATATCAATTAGTATTTATTCTATATGCCATTATAAATAGAGGTGAATGTAGTCTAATTTAGACAGAACAAATTCAACTTCTGCTACTATTATTATTATTATTTTATTTTATATTCTTTTTTTATTTGTTAATTTTTAAATATTCAGACTGTACTGTTTCCTGTTCATTCAGGTGCTGCTGAAGAAGCTACTGTAGTTTTCGGTGAAGTGGCTTCATTTTGCATACAAAAGCAATATATAAATTGCGCAACCTCTCCAAATTTGTCAGATGAAAATTGTAATGTTAGTGCAATTGGACAGAGTGTCTCCGAAGACGTGAGTCCAAGGAAACTAAGACACGCACAAGGTCTAAAGGATATTGCTGTAAACCCTCATGGATCATCTATAGGGGGAACTGCTGGTCAACTCACCAGTAGCAGTTCATCTAACATGTCATTTTATAACACCCCGTCTCCAATGGCCCCACAGGTAACTGCCTGTAGTTTTGTTTTGTATAGGCCTATATTGATGTTTATAAAACAATTTTAGAAAGCTAAACATTGTCAAGTTATAGTTTCCACAAATTTGAATGGGATTAGCAGGATTCAATAAAATGTAAAGCTGCCTTATTTTTCTTTAAATGAGAACGCGCTCCTTGGTCAAATAGATTTGTATTTGATGTTCAATTTATTTCCGGAACAAATAACATGTTATGCTGTCCTCTTTTGCAGTTGTCAGCTGTTGCTCCACCTCCTTTGTGTAGGAATGTGATGCCAAATGGCCTAAATGTGAGCACACTTAATTCTGAAAATTCTAAGTCAACAATTAACCCTACTATTCAAGCCCCTCGAAGAAAGTTTGTGGGTGAAGGAAAATTACGAAAGGTTAGTTCAAATCTTCTGCCTCCATTTGCATTTCTAAATAAACACATCAATATATGTGGCATTTTATATGTAATGGACATTGATTTAATCATGTGGCTTAATTTGAAGATCACCATGGCAATGTTTGATACATTTTTCTTTTGGCAGTAGTGTGATAGATCCGGTTGGATAAACAGTTAATACACTAAGTATTCTAATTCTCGCCGCGTTATATTTATAAAGAGAAGGATGAAGACAAATAAGAGTTCCCTAGAAATTCAAGAGCCTAATCTCTTATAACCAACCAATTCCAATATAACCAAGTGCCTCTCCTATTACCTCAAAATCTTAATTTATCAAATACCCCTGTTAACAATTCCTACAGCATTTACTAAAAATATAACAGTTACTAATAAATAAATAAAACTGCTTACTAATAACATATCTTCTGCCCCAAGCATAACTGTTTTTTAAGCTTTTTTCCTAAAATAGGTCCTTGTGATTGGAGGTCTGGTACTAACATAGTGATGCATTGATGTTAATGTCAAAAGTGGCAATCTTAAATCGAGCTCTTAAATCGAGCTCTGAACAAGAGCCTTTTATTATAAGAATGTCACACTTTTAGACAACATTATCGGACATCAATTTTGTTTCCATATAGTCACAACTTAATGGCATCTGTATTTACTTTTTCAACTAATGTCAACATTCTTTCTCATTTAGATGGTTGTAATATAATTACTTTTCCATATCATTATCTACTCCACATCTCAGTCAACTGTAATTTATTTTGTATTCTGGTCTTTCTAGATTTTAATTTACTCAGACGTATTATAGTGCATGTATTGTAAGATAAAGTTTGAAGTGTATCTTCCATACTATTTTTATGGAGTATTTTTAAGTGTATTCTGTAATTTATTTTTATGTATGTTATTCAATCAATCAGATTTATTTTTATGAAGTATTTTAAAGGTTTTTGGCACGATTGAGATGATATGTACTTTTGGCTTAATGCTGATAGTTACAGAGTACAGGCTGTATGATGTTATTCTCTCATTTTTGTTCACAAAAATTCACAAAAGAATTCTCTCATTTTACCATCTTTTTCCCTCTAAATATGTATATTTATTGTTCCAGATTTCGGGTAGGTTATTTTCTGATTCTGGTCCTCGGCGTAGTTCAAGACTCTCTAGTGAAGCAAGTGTAAGTTCAAATGCTAATGCAACAGTTGTATCTGGAAACGTAACTAGTAACTCTTATAAAGGAGGGTCAAAAGACTCAAAACCTGCCCCTATGACATTTCGTACCATGACAATTCGAAAGGGGCAGTCATGGGCCAATGAAAACATTGATGGAGGTGATAACTGCTTATATATCTCTCTTTACTTATTATATAAATTTAATTCCTGTATTTGCATATGCCTTCTTAAGTAGTATTGGTGTAATGTTAATTAAGCTATTCATTCACTTTAGCGAGCTGCTCCCCAGATGACGAGTTGCTTCATTTATATAGTTGTCTAAAATTTCTTTTATTTCAAATAATGATTCACTTTTCTTTATTTTAGGGATTCATAATGATGCTTTGGATGTTGGTCGTTTAAATATTGCATCAACAACATGTTCATCTGCTGCCATTGAGGCTAAATCTTATGAACAAGATGCAACAACTCTTCAAGTTAGTGGGCAAGTAACAAGTGATTCTAAATTCATCACCGGTACGATGGAAATATTGACCCTTCTACGAGTTCTTGGTGAAGGCTATAGGCTTGCCTGCTTGTATAGGTGCCAGGTATAAATTAAACATTTGTTGAGTAAATCCAGATATCATTTATATAAACTATTATTATTGAGAGTCCCTTGTTATATGCATACCATAAAAAATGTTTATAAGTGGGAGGTATCCCATATGGTTGAGTTAAGGTCAATCCAAATTCTAATAACTAAAAGTATTAAATAAGTTAAATTAGAAATACGAAAAAGGAAAAATAAAATCAGGAAAATACCTTGTCCTCAATTGCATATCTTTCTTAATATTTGTTTATGGTGTAGGAAGCACTGGATACCTATCTGAAACTTCCACAGAGGCACTACAATACTGGATGGGTTCTTTCTCAGGTAATCTTAGTGGCTCCGCTCTCAAGAAAAGATATCTCATAACATATTAATCTTAGAATAATTTTTAGGTAAATTAGATTCTATTAGAATTGGTTTGTTGTATAGAATTACTGGATTACAAGTATAATCTATTAATATAAATAAAGGATTAATGTCCATCTTTTGAAATAATATATATCACTCCATCGGTATCAAATTGGAGATTCTTTGATGTGCCACTGGATTCTTTGATGTTTCTTGTATTGGAATGGAGATTCTTAGAAGTGCATTATGCTAATTAATTGACATGTTACTTTGAATATATTTTGATACAGGTTGGGAAGGCACACTATGAGTTAGTTGATAATTTAGAAGCCGATCGGGTCTTTAGTCTAGCTCGTCAAATTGCACCATATAATTTGGAAGGGATGGATATTTACTCAACAGTTCTTTATGTGAGTTGACATACATTTTCTTTGTGAAAAGTAAACCTGTCTCTGTTGCATTTGAGACTCACATTTTTGGACACTTCAACTAGCACAGTCTCTTGATTGAAGAATATTGCCTTAATCAACAATGTTTTTGATGTCCTTGTTTATGGCAGCTTGCCTTAAATTGCTCCTCTGGAATATGTTTGAGGCTACTATTAATTTGAATATTTGATGCTGCATGACTATTTATGTAAAAAAGGATCCTTATATATATATATATATATATATATATATATATATATATATATATATATATATATATATATATATATATATATATATCTTCCTTCCTGCACCCACTTTAAATTAAGAATTTTACACGCATACCTGCATATTTATTGCTTGACCAAAAAACTTATCTCTGATTCAGCATTTAAAGGAAGATATGAAGCTAAGCTACCTTGCCCAGGAACTGATTTCAACTGATCGGTTAGCTCCTCAATCTTGGTAGGTACACATGGAACTTTCTATTTATTATTTGGTATACTACCTTATATATTTTTGACTGAAATCACTTCCCTTAAAGACTATAAACACCCACTACGGTCTTTCCTCGTTTTTCTAAACTTCTTAAACTGCATCTTCTCTGACTTGTCATGTGTGTATGTGTGCACGTGAGCGTGCATTTACACCTATCCGATCTGCCTTATTTTTGCAACAAAAAAAAAACTTGTTTTTGGCTGTGTTGCCACTTAGCAGACATATCGGTGCCTACTACCTATGAAGTAGAGGATTTTCCATAAAACACCTGTATGTATTTTTGCTCACTTGATATATCTGCATGTGGAGCCTTTCTATTATTGCTGTTGATAATATTAATTTTATCTTTTCCTCCTATTCAGTTTTGTTGTATTTCGCTGTTCTTTCAAACTCAACATTTATCCTGGTTTCTTACTTTGTTAAATGCTTGGGCAGGTGTGCCATGGGAAATTGCTATAGCCTGCAGAAAGATCATGAAACTGCACTGAAAAATTTTCAACGAGCTGTTCAACTGAATCCAAGATTTGCATATGCTCACACCCTTTGTGGACACGAGTAAGAACCTTGTCCTTTTCTTTATGATACACTTGCCCACATGCTGTCATGTAATTCATTGCCACTTGTAGGTATGTTGCACAAGAAGATTATGAAAATGGGATTAAGAGCTATCAGAGTGCACTCATGGTTGACGCAAGGCACTATAACGCATGGTATGGACTCGGAATGTTATATCTCCGCCAAGAGAAATTTGAGTTCTCAGAACATCATTTCCGTATGGCTTACCGAATCAACCCAAAATCTTCTGTGATATTGTCATACCTAGGAACTGCTTTGCATTCTTTGAAGGTTAATCTCTTGCTGAACTTAATGTGGTAGAACAAACTAGACGTGTTTGTCGATTATTTGTGCTTTTGTATCCAAGATTATCAAATTATGATTTTCTATGATTTTTCAGAGAAGCGAAGAAGGGTTGGCCGTGATGGAGAAAGCTATTTTAGCAGATAAGAAAAATCTACTCCCCATGTATCAAAAGGCCAACATTCTAATGGGCCTGGAAAGGTTTGGTGAGGCTTTGGAAGTCCTAGAGGAGCTTAAAGAGTACGCTCCTTACGAAAGTAGTGTCTTTGCTTTGATGGGCAATATTTATAGACGGCGTAACATGAATGAAAGAGCAATGTTTCATTATGGTATTGCTTTGGATTTGAAACCATCTGCAACAGATGCTGCCACCATTAAGGTGATTAATTAGCTTACAATAGCAATTTACTAATTCACTAAATTTTCTGCTCTCTGATTGTTTAGATAAACATTGATTTGATCACTCTAGAACACTTGTAACTTCTGATTATTGTTTATTTATTTTCAATTGTCACCTGAAGCTTCTTATTCTGTTTAAACAGGCTGCCATCGAGAAATTGCATCTCCCTGAGGAGTTGGAAGACAACTTGTAGCTCAACATTTCTTGTAGCTCAACATTTGAAGTGCAAGATTTGAACTATATATCCGCATTCGGCTAATTGTGTATAAATAGCATCACAAATGCTGGAGGAGCATTCATTCATGCAACCATCACTCCCATCTAATTTCCAGATTACCAGGCCCGACTTCAGTTTTGTAGGACATTCATTCACATAGGATTCGAGCATATAATGTAATGTAATAGGGTTGCCTAGTTCCAATATTTTGTACAAAATTGTTGTATTAGTGAGAAATCCATGCATTATTAGTAGTTTACTTTATCCATAATTCAACACCCGCGCTGGTTTCCATTATAGTGTCAAATTGCTCATTCCTTGTTATCTATTAATATTATTATTATTTTATTTATATGTTTTTCGTTACTTATTTTAACTTGAAATGTTTTAGACGATGTTGGATCTTAGGCCCAGTTTGGTTGGGCCACTTATGCATCTAGAAAGTTATGGGAAATGCTCGTTCCACCCTTAGTTGGGTCTCCAATACCCTTGAACAATTCTAAAATATCTTTCGTGTGTTCGAAGATGCATCTCCAGACACATTAAAATCACAACCAAAATGTGTTATTTCGAGTTTCACCGCACTTTATACATAATACTGTTCAAAGATGCATCTTTGTAAGGTATTTGGGTGAAATTGGAGATGCATCTTCGAAATGTACCTTGATATTTTTTTTAAAAGTGTGGTGAATACAAATGAAGAATGAGAAAGATGGAAGGGTTTTGATGCGGATTAATGAAAGAAAGCGTCTGGAGATGCATCTCCGAACCACTAACACAGTTTTGAATAAATGGTGTTTACGGAGATGCATCTTCGGACACACTTTTTTCACATACGACAATGCATCTCTGAGTGGTTTATTTTTACATAAGAGCGCCTCTTTAATTTGGATTGAGAAATGGTGGAAATAAGTGTGTTCGGAGATGCATCTTCAAACGTTAGGGACAAAATGTTAGGGATAAAATGGACTTTTAATAGTGGTGTGGGAGCACCTATAAGGAGGATGGAATAAGCATTTTCCAAAATTATTTACAATTATATCCTTGTTCAACCCTTGAAACTAATTGCTCCACTCTCGGAAAATAGAGAATGCACTAATTCAAAAAATATTTACAATTAGAGGAGTGCTAGCAACACTCTCTTTTGAACACTCTCAAACACTCACTTTCTTATTGGTTGAAACATGTGTGGGCCCCTCATTTTAAAAATAGGTCTCACATAAAGTAGTAGGACCCACACATGTTTCAACCAATAAGAAAGTGAGTGTTTGAAAGAGTGTTCAAAAGAGAGTGTTGCTAGCATTTCTCTTTACAATTATATTCTCGTCTTCAACCTATGAAATTAACTGCTCCACTCTCATAAAATAAAAAATAATGCACACCTTGTTAGGGTTATTGCATAGTCTAACATCATTAATGATCAATATGTTTTTGTACAACCTCCTAAGCTTAAGGTGCTTTTTCAATCTTATTTTCTATATAAGTGTTTGTCCATCTCTTTAATTTTATATATGAAACATAGTGTTTTTCAACCCCTCTTAAATTTCTCTAAGGGTTTTTTAAACATCAACAACAAACCCTTTAGAATTTACCCTTGTCTTTTTAAGATTTACCACATGGATTATTAAGCCCTTCTTTCCTTCTCTATATGTCTTTATCTCTAAAATTTTGAAAGATTTGCATACAAGAATGATAAATACATATTTATAAAGATTGAAATCCAATGTATCTATAATAAGTCAAGAATATAACTCATCAATGAACAAATCCACCAACCTTAACCAGAAGTCCAATATATACGAATTGGAAAAATTAAATTTGAGCTTTATCGATTGAATCGCCAGTCAGATCCATTGTTACGCCGTTGCCTCTAGCCTCAGTTTGTGTCGTCAAGCCAGCTCTGTCACCAGTTTCGTTGCGTCAGCTCCATCGGTAGCCTCACTCTCCGCCGCAAACCTTATTGTGCGATGTCGTGCCAGCTCCGCCATCAGCCTCACTTTGCATTATTGTGCTAGCTTTGTCGATGCGCAATAGCTCTCTTATCAGCCTCCCCCACGACTATGTTGTCTTTGTTGACTTCTAAGCTGATTTCTTATTTCAACAATATCAAAACATGTTTCCTTTCTCTTCACCACTTAAGATTATAAGGCATACTTGAACATTCTTCACATTAACTTGAAATCGTGGTGATACTAATTTATCCCTCAACCACTTTGATGCACTCTGCGAATTCAACATATATAGAACAATTTTTATCAAATTCAAGCCTTTCTTGAACCTTGATTTTGCCACTTGCATCTAATTGCTTTCAACCATTTTTTCTGCTTTTGTAGTCTAACAAGCCCACAAATATGTTCCTTCAACCATCTTTGAATCCACCAACTTTTGAATGGTTTTCATGAAGGTCATTGTTTCTCAATTTTACAACCCTTCAACTAGATTCAAAGCATAAAACTCAAAACTAGAATAATCACCCCTTTGTGATGGTATAATCTCTTTCATTACCTTATCATGAGTCAAATGATAATCAAAAGTCTCTGTAATCATTCTCTCACCACTACTAGTATCCATATTAGAAATCTCCACCTCAAAATGAGTCTTCTATGTCATAATTTCTATAAGGTTTATATTTAGGTCTTTACTTTTCTTCCCCTAATCGGACTTACTAAAAGTAATACATATGTGAATGACAAAATACGTTCCTTCAGATTCCACTTTCAACAACTCATAACTGTTATTACCTCTTGGATAACCATGGAAAACATAATCCACAACTTTATCATCAAATTGAAGTGACTTGATTTGATCAATAAACAAAATTTTGACAACCTTAAAAACATAGTAGGTTACATTATTCATACTTTAAATCTCCATAAGTATTTGGAAATTTATTCCTGTAAATGGTATCTTACAATCAAGTAATAAATACCTGCTAATCAGGTGAACTGCACTAGCACCAGTCTTACTCCAAAAAACTCTAGGACAACTCAAAGTTCAAATATGTTTTATCCATCTGTCCTATGCAAAACAGATTAAATTACTTTGAACTAACCTTCTGGCATCCACCATGCTTTGCCCTTAAATTGCATAGCTTTTTCTTTTCATGACAGTTTTTGCTAGCTGATGATGAGTGAAAAATAACATTGAACCATCTAAAATATATAAGCCACATAATTTAGAATCTTTAGCTATTATTACTTCACCATGTGAAATCATCATTTCCCCATGATCAATTTTAGTAAAATAGCCTAGATCACCAAGCATGCTTATGGATAACAGATTTTGCTTGAGTTCTGGAACATGTCTCACGTTGTGAAGATGAAAATCACGATCATCAAACATTTTAAGTCTTATTGTATCAAAATACCATGAACCTTGCAAGCCTTATTATCGCCAAAGTGAACTCCTCCACCTTCCTTCAACTTCGAAGTCTTAAAGTATTTTTTTTACACATGTGATAAGAATAACGTGATTCCATTACCCATCTATCTTGATTCCTAAAACTCTACACCTTTAGTGCACCAGAACTCTCATAACTATCCTCATCTAAAGCAACTACAATATGAGCAGAATCATCATTGCCCTTCCTCTTGTGAAAATACCACATGAAGTGACCAACTTTTTTAAAAAATAAAGCATTTTAACTTAGACTTGTCAAGCTATTTTAATTTAGACATCCCTTTATGCTCATTTCCTCATCTTGAGACACTTAAGTCTTAACCACTATTGTCAATCTTCACATCTTTCACATTTGGAAATTATTTGGATTTCACAATCGTCTGAATTTCATCCAAAGTAATACTATCTTACTTACCATAAAACTTTATCTCTGATACACAATATAATAACACTTATGGTCTTAACCACCATCGTAGTCTTCTCTGCTTCTATTACACGTGCAAGCATCGATGACCTACTCTTCAATGCTTCAATACACTTATCTTGTGTTTAGATTGCTGATAAGTGCAAAAATGTACTTATTTTGTATATATGTTTTGTTGCACTTATCGATACTTTTTGTTAATACCATTTGAATAATACTCTGTTTTGTGCATAAATACGTATACTTTGTGAATAGATATATTTTCATACACTTTTATACTTTTTGATAGTTTTCTACTCTTTTTGTAGGTATTATTGCGTATTTGGGGCATGAGCAATAAAGTGTCGAAGACATGGCTTCAAACGCGCGATTTTGAGCGACGGAATCAATTCATTCGGTGGTTAAAGCTAAAAATGAGGATGATAAAAATCATCAATTTGACTGTCATTTATTTAGTGTTAGATAGGAAATTGAATAAGCTTTCCAACGCTTCGAACCGGGCGTAAATCGAAGTTACGGTTCTCAAGTTACGCCATTTTTACTAAAAGCTGTTTTTTCAATACAGCAGGTTGGGCGCGATGCGCGCTCCTGCGCGTGACGTGTAACGCCCGGAAAAAATAAGTATATGCTTAATTTGGACGTTTGTGAACTTTATTAGAATTTTACCGTTTTTGGAGTCGTTTCATTCGGTATTAGTTCGGGATGACGGACTAATATTTAATTGAAGGTTTTCATATTTTTGGTACTAGAAATATTATTAAGGTAATATTCGGCGTTTTGGGGTTTTTCTGAGCAATTGAGTTTAGATCGTAAAGTAGATATTTTAGTTAGATATTTTTATGAGTGAATAGTAAGTAGGGGGAGATAGAAAAGAATATAAGAAAACGTGAAGAAAGAAAAAGGAAAGAAAGAAGAGAGAAAGAAAGGGAAAAGAGAAAGAAGAAGAGCAAAGATGGAGAGAAAATGAAGAAGGGGGTTTTGGAGAAGATGAAGAATCTAAACAAGGTAAGGGGGTGAATCTAATTTATCTTGGACGTAAGATTCTTATAGTCTTGTTCTTGTTCTTGTTCTTCTTGTTCCATTTCCATGACTTCCTTGTGTGGTCTTTGGTTGATCTAAGCTTGTTTGAGAATGATTGTATGATGATAAATGATATCTTTGTTGTGTGTGTTTGATTTTGTTGTGTGTGTTTGATGAGTTTCCATTTTCTTTCCCATTTTATTGTGTTAGGTTTCCGATTTTGTCGCCGTTCGAAGCGTTGGAAAGCTAACATAATAATCTACACTAAAATTTAATGAAATGATTTATAGGATGTAGTCTCCTATTATTTTTATTAGGATTTAGTGATAGAACTAAGTAGGATTAACATATGAAGTATGTTTATGTTTTCCAAACTTTGAAAAGTCGTATCTTTTAACTCGGGTGTTCGTTTTATGTGTCGTTTGAAACGTCGGAAGCTATTTCCATGCTCTATATGATGATATAGGATGTAGTAGTGGTTGGTTGATTTTCATAAATGGTTTTGTGAATTAGTGCATGATAAATCATGATGATGTGTTGTGTGAACGTTATTGTATTGGTACGAGGTATGTGATTAATTGCCGATAACATGAGATCATGTTCGTATAGGTTATGTATTAATGAATGTTCATTCTTGATATGTAACGATGTTTGGTTGTTTGTTGTTAACATGATGTGTGACCTAATGGCAAGTAACTATTGTTATGAAAACGGTATGTATTCGTTATTGAATTGTTGATAGTACAACTTGTTGATGATGTATTGATGAAGTTATGGGCCGATGGCCAATATTATTATGATGTGAATGTTGTGTACATTTGGTGGATAATTCGAATTGTGCGGATTATTGAGATATGCGGTATGTTAAGATTCTGTGTGATAATCTTAATTGCATATATGGTTTTGTTATTGTACACTCATTCATGGCATTAGTCGACTTCATTGTGGAAGTGGTGAAACGTGAGGGTTCACAAGCAGACGTTGATGTCCTTAATGGAATCAGGCGTAGTCGTTGATCCTTTATTGGAAATAGACGTGCAGACGTTGAAATAGACGTAGCTTCTGTATCTTGTCCGGATCAGAAGTGTGGCTTGGATTCTAGGTATTGAATCGGAAAGCGGTGAAACTGAGGGTTCAAATGATGGGTACCACATGCATATGCATAGTCGAGTCTCATTCATCATTGTCTGTCTTTATAATTTATGTTATCATTCATGTGTCACATTACTTATATATCGATTGTGGTTAAATGAGTGGATTACTATGTTGTATGATTCTTGATGATACTTGTTGGGATTACTATATTTATCATGCTTTTCATTACGAATTATATTCTCACCCTTCTGCTGATTTGATGCTTGAGTGGCATCCTGCAGATTAGCCGCTTTGGGAGTCTTTTGGAAGAGGTAGTTCTCCAGTTGGTCTTGTCGGTCGCTCTGATACGTAACACCGGGTAGTCGGGAGTCTGTTGTTATTTATTTGTATATGACTCTTTTGAACATGTATATGTGATAACGTGCCGTTGTGTATTGTAAACACTTTATTTTGGAAAACTCCTCTTTGAGAGTGAGAGTTATACGTATATATATATATATATATGTGTATATATATGTTCATATCTTATGTGTGTTATGTATCGTTTTATTGGCAGGTGTTGTATGCTTTTGGCATCGCTGATGTCCGTTTGTTTTCTAGGTGTTTGTTTGGTTACTTAGTGTAACATCCTAATTGCGTTGTATGAAATTTTAATACTCTGATATTTTCTTGCCTAAATGCTTGGATAGAATTGGGGTGTTACACGACGCGCGCTGTATGGCGGTTTAGAAAGTCATAAAAGAGGAAAAATCACAATTTTGAGGGAGGGTTGGATATTTTAGAGCTCCAATACATCCAGTAGCATTTTTTGAGTGGAATGATGCTAGAAAACACATTGGAGCTGTCAAATGGATGATCCGGGGTTGAATCCTTCATCAATCGGAGCCGACAAACCGTGAGATTTTTGGGTTTTTCTCCATTTCTTCTCTTTGTAGTTTCATTTGTAAGTTTTGTTATTTATATACTTTGATCTCATGTATATTTGTTGACTATTATGTTTTATAAAGCTTGCTTTCATATTTTTATGGATTATTGTCTTAGATTGTTGCTTTGTGGCTATGTGTTTGAGTTGCTATAGAGATGTAGGGCTCTAATGCTTATCTAGGATGATTTTCTATTAACTTAATTGCAGAGATGGATTAGGTTGATAATCACTTAGTGTCAGTGCTTAATGCGTCTGAGTGGTCGTGTTTGTCTGAGAGATCGACATTCACGGGAAGCTCAGATTTCTCATGTGTTGTTTAGGTGTCTGAGAGATCGTCACTTAGATAATGTTGTGGGTTGTGTTGTTGACATGTGGTAATATTGATAGGTTACAAGTTGAGTATATTCGGTCAATAGGTTTAAGTTTGTGAAGAGTAGATTATATGTAATACTTGATAGTTTCTTCTATTTGAAGAATGAATTCTTTTTATGTCATAGTTACTTTTCAGTTTTTTACCGTCTAAACCCATTTAACCCAAACTCATAACTAAGAATCCGTCGAACGGAAGTTCAGTAGCACTGATCCCTGTGGAGAAGATAAATTCCCGGATAAATTTCCAAAACTTTTGTTGCTTGCCGCTTTACCGCTCCAACAATTGCTTGCATATTCACTTTCCACAATCCAAAATTGTTGTGTCTAGAAAACCTCTAGTCCTCTCATTTAGAACCCATGATGCTCACTTATAAACAAAACCCCTTTGTGCTACGGTGGACACAACTTATTATGAAATTGCAAGGTTTAATCACACTAAAAAATTTGATGTTTTAGAACAAAGAACAATCTCAACCAAAATAAATCTCTATGCAATAAGAAATAAACTTAATTAGGCAGAAGAAGATAAAGGACAAGAAACACAATAACTTGTATGTACATTATTCGATCAAGGGTTTCCCAAATTCCAAGAACACACTTTTATGAACTTATCCTAAATTTGCACTATCACGCCAGCCTCATATTGCGTCGCCCCACCAGCCTCCCCTTGACTATGTTGTCTTCGTCAACTTTCAAGCTGATTTATGATTTATGCAATTTCAAAACATATTTCATTTCTCTTCATCACTTAAAGTTTTGTGGCATATTCCAAAAGGAATCCCAATTTTCCTTGTTGATCTCATTAGCTAACTCTGTCTTATCGAAAATGATCTATCAATACTTCATTGATCTTGAAACCTCCTGTTACTATGTTATCTCCATGAAACGAAATTCCTTCAAAGTGCTTGATTGTAAATATGATATGAGGATGATCTTCAGAGTTCATCATTTCGATGTATTTTTATAAATTTTCATCTTTTTGTGGCAAAATTTAAGAAAAATTAAAATGTAATAAAAATAGAACTAAAATTGTTTTTTTTTTTTATGAAAAGTAATATTTACTAGCTCCTTCAACAATTATTTAGAAAGTTGATTTTGTTTTAGAAAAAAGTTATTTTTATTTTGATAAATAAACACAAAATTGATTTGTTGGTTAGATTAGTTTGAATTTTTTACTTTTCCATTTTTAAATTGAAATTAATGAATTTTTTTTTATAATTATTCTTGTTTTCATATTCATGGTGTGGATTATGAATTTGAGGGTCATGGTGAGGAAGAGCCAAAACAATTAGGAAGGATTCATATTTAGCAAGACAATAATGATTTTTAAAAAATAAATTGACTAATCCAATAAAAATATTTTATTATTTAATTTGTGTTTTCTAAGAACATCTCTATTCATTTTTTGTTCTTTCTGAGTCCACTAACATTATCTTGAAATAACTCATTCAATTTTTCACTTCAATAATGTAACTTAAAAAATTTATATTAAATTCAACAATTTTATGTCATATATTAATATTTTATCATAATAAGTTATTTTACTTTAATAAATTTAAGTAAATAATGGAGATGGTCTAAGTTATTTTATTTTAGTAAATTTAAGTAAATAATGAGTTAAATGATAATAGTGTGGCTATTAAATAACATGATGTGTGATATATATAATACTCCGTATGTCACATCGAGATTATTAATTAAAGTATTAATTAGATCAATTGACAGAAGAATATAATTCCATTACAGAATTTTAAGTGTAGGAATCTATTCAAAAATTTTAAATAGTTCAATAAATTATATATTAATTAAACCGATTAAATAACAAAATAATTTTTTCTATAATCCTTTACAAACAGACTTGAATTAATCTTGTTATCCTCCATTTTATACATGCTATCTCCCGTTTTATATTTTTTTTAAAATGTCTCTGACACAATTTATTCAATTTTTTTTTTTGAAAAAAAAATACTGTGACCAAAATCATCAAAATCCAAATTTTCGGTATTTTTTTTTGGCCGATACCGCAAATTCTTTGTTTTTTTACAAAATTACGGTATTCATTTACCAAAATTTCAAAATTTCTGATGCGATTTATAGGAGATTTTAATAATTCCGGTAATTTTACAAAATTCATTACCCCGTCACGAAAATTTCACGAACTTCCGGTAGAATATCAATAACGAAAATTCCAAATTTCAAGTGTGTACCGGAAATTTCTTTAAAACCTGAAATTTCCGATATGACAGATGAAGTTTTATATCTTTGCGGTGGCAACTTCAGCTTCTTCTACGGATTCATGTACTGATCTTATGCATTACTTCTTCACAGATACAGTATGTTTACTTGACTTCATACACAATTTTTTTTTTGTTTTTACAAATTGATGAAATTATCTAATTATACGTTTTTGTGATTCTCAGATTTTTGAATCACGAGATAAGATTCTAGAACGGGCACGGTCAATTGGAAAAACTCATGTATTGATGTTATTACAATCCGATCTAATTCTGCTAATGGACTGCGAGGGAGGAAGGATAAACTGATTATGGACTGTGATAGAGGAGGAAATTACAAAATGAAAAATGAAGTTGCGGGCCCTTCGGATGGCAATTATACTATGAAGCTTAGGTGTCCATTTAGGCTGAGATCTGTTTCGAGTGTTATTGGTTAGAAGGTGATAGTTACATATGGGATGCACAATCATATACTAGATAAGGATTTGGTAGGTCATGACACCTTGAGTCGTCTAAAAGATGATGAAAGAAAGTCTGTGAATGACATGACGAAGTAAAATATGGCACCAAGGTACGTCGTGTTTGCTTTGAAAGACAAAGACCCAGACAATTTCACGAGTACTGCCTAGATATACCGAGCTAGAGCAACATACAAAATGAGCAACAAAGGTGCAATGACATAAATGCAAATTTTATTGAGCCTTATTCACCAAGAGAAATACATGAGTTGGTCTAGAAATACGGAGAATTTATATATTGTGGCTGATATCTTTTGGAAACACCCTAACTTTGTCAAGTTGTTGAATATGTTTCCTCTGGTGTTGATTTTTGATTGCACGTACAAAACAAACAAGTAAGAATTTTAATTTTAATTTCTCCCATCTTAAAATGTTTATGTTAATTTGTGAGTGGTTTATTTAATGTGTTAATGATTTTATAGGGTGGAGTCTGCACATTGGAGACTGAAGAACATGTTGACTACAAGTCGTGGTGATTTATGTGCAAGCTGGGATGCACACAACCAAATGGGAGTCAATCGTCAACCATGTCAATTGGTAAGCAACCTTCTACCAATTCTGCAAAAGGCGAGTACTTGTCAGAGTTTCTTGCTTTCTTTCACCCATACATCGATGACATTATTGATGTTGGAATAGATGGAAACTGTGGTTTCCGTTGTATTTCATCTGCATTAGGATGGATGTAAGATGCATGTTATGATGTTCAGATGCAGTTGGATGCTAAAATCCATCAACAAGAAGGATTGTTTTCCTAGTTGTTCTATGACACTATCTCTTATGTTAAGAATTCATTACTCGTAAAACGCTTGGTTGTTCAGGGTAAGGAGAAATGGATGTTGGTTCCAGATATGGGTTACCCTATTGCTTCTAGATATAATGTTGTATTTGTTTCTCTTTTCATGAGAATGAACATAACATTTTCCCGCTTCTCATAGCTCCACCCCCATACACGACTCGACATACAATCATTGTTATTGGTTTTGTAGACGATAATCATTGGGTTCAGGTAAAGTTGAGACTCAATTGTCCACTGTCTCCCATCACTGATCGTTGGAGGAAGAATTGTTCTAATGATGCAAAAGCATGAGAATCAGCATATGCGGGTCGATTCAGACATTGAGAAGAATTGTCTAGAAAGTGTTTGAATTTTTTTTGTAATGCATCTATGTATGACATTTATTCTATTTATATATTAAGACGGTTATTGTTTCACCGTGTATTTTATTCAAATTTAAAAAAAAGGAAAAAAAATAAGTCCTAGTATTACCGAAAATTTGAAATTTCTGATATTTTTCCTATACAATAAATTTTATGAACTAAAATCACACAAGAAATTTCAAATATCTGGTATTTTTTTCCGGTATCAGATATTTAAAATTTGTGGTATTAATTTTAACTGCTGCTACATACCAGAAATTTGAAATATCTGGTACCGGAAATTTAAAATTTCCGGTATGTAGCATCAGACACGGTAAATTAGTAAATACAACAAAATTTTTGATATTTATATGAACGTTCCGGTACGGTACCGAAAGTTTCAAAAAATCTAATATTTTACCGAAATAATTTTGTAAAAACGCTCTATGAAATGACATGTATAAAATGGAGGTGGCAAGATAAATTGACGACCCTACGATGATATAGGGAGAATTTATCCGATGTAGGGTGTAATTAGTATAACTCTTCTTAAAATAGCCCAATAAATTTAACCCGACCCGAAGATATGTTGTTGTAAATAGGGGTGTTCAAAAAAACCAATAACCATAAACCAAATTTATATCCATATTAATCCATATTTCAAAATCCAATCCAAAATAATATTTTAAAACGGGTGGTCCATTTAGCATAACCAAAAAAAAACCGGAAACCGTTAATCAAATTGGATCGGTATATTGGATTCCACATTTGAAACACTCTCAAAACTTTCTCTTTTACTTACTGTAATAGTGTAAATTGCTTAACCCTTCAAAGTTTAAACCCAAACAAAAGTCGTATTCCTCCACCGCCACCGCCCATTCCTCTGTGGTCACCGCCATAAACGTTTTGGTTGCAGACGCAATCGTCAACTCAACATTCAATTCCCTGGGGTAATTTCTTTTCTTCTCTCAACAATGGCTTCATGGGTAGTGCTAACTATGATCCTTTTTCGATTGTTTGTGTTATTGAATGTTGTAAGGGTTAATGGGTTCAATTTGTTTCACACCTTTTTGTATGCACGCATCTTGTTTGTTAAAATGTCTAAGGGTTAATGGGTTCAATTTGTTTCACACCTTTTTGTATGCACGCATCTTGTTTGTTAAAATGTCCATGTGAGTTTGGTTAGATTGTCATATTAATATAGCTAGATTCAAGGTTGAAGGAGCTACTGTTTGTTTCTGATGTTTTCTGCAATATGCGGATTTGTTGTGATTGAGCAGCGCACAGACAACCATAGAGATGGATTCCACGGATGATGATGACTTTTTTGTTTCACCATTCTACTAATTTCATCTCACATTTTCTTAACTTCAGTTCTTAGTTAAATTTAATTGTTTACATTGGTATATTGTTTTCTTACTCTGACTGATTTTTTTCTTTTAATTTGATGGAAATTAAGAGCTTTCAGATTCATGTTAAACAATACTAGAGAAAAGTATTTGGCCATGGTAAAGAATTGCGTGTTAAGCATTGATCTTAGAATTTGGAATTTGAACTGGTTTTAAAAAAAAAAACTGGTTTTTAGAAAAACCGATTTAAAACTGGTTTTTATGAGAAACCGGTTTAAAACTGAACCGATCCACATGTAAACTGGTTTTAAAAAATTAAACCGGTTTTGATAAAATAGTTTTAAGATCCAAACCAAACCATATATATGGTTTGGTTTGGTTTAGTTATTGATCCATGAACACCCCTAGTTGTAAATACAAATTAATAATAATTTATTAATTCTTTGAATTTCTTCCTCACCCAAAATAATTTCAAAATTTTGAAGTTCCCGGTAATAGCTTGCTCAGGTACATTGAACTGAAGTGCGATGGAAAATGATGAACCCGTTCTTCCTCAATCTCACGGTCTCTCTCTCTTAGGGTTTCGAATTTTCCCTCACAAACAAAATCATTACAATTCGTTTTTCACTTTCCGAATCGAATCTGATTTTTCTGCAATGCTAGGGTTTCGTTAACCTCAATTTCTTCTAATTTATTCTCTTTTTTATCGCTGATTGTGCAGGTTGTAACATTCAAGGTATGGATCGGGTGGTGGCAACTGTGACTGGTTACCATGAGCCTGACCGATTCAACCTTATTAAGCTGATTTCGTATGCCGGTGCCAACTACGTTGGCATGATGTCAAAATCAATAACGCATCTGGTTAGTTTCTTCGTTTGTTGAGGAATTTAAATATTTGATTATTGTTTCGAATGTTTTCTTTCTGAATGCTGGAAATGATAATTCTCTTTGAATATAGTGTAGTTAGACTGATTATATACTCTCTAGCACCGACATCTCTGAACAAAGTGTCTGTGTCTGAAACTGACACCGAAATTTGTGACTATGTGTAATAAATTTATTTTTTAAAATTATTACCGGTGTCGACATGTCATTATCGGTGTTGTGTTTCCGGTGTCCAGGCTTCATAGATTATATACAGTATTCAGATCTAACAAACTCTAACTCAACTTATTTGTATATAACTAACAAACTTAAATTTCGCTATTTTGTTAGAGAAGAATTCTATGAATGAGTCAAACCATAGGAAAATTGAATAACTGATATCAAAAGGAAAAATGTTGGAGGGAAAAAGTTGATGGTTCTGATAGAACTGGGAAGAAAAATATTTAAGGTTGAGTGAAGTGTTGTAGAGTGCAGTTGCCAAGGTACCGGTTCCTCATTTAGTAGTTTGAGAAGCTCTGCAGAGTATTTAAGTGGCATGGTTCTTTCCTCTATATAGATAACTTTTAAATTATGGTTTTCCTAATGTTTAGATACTTATATAAACTTTTATTATGACAAATGTTTTTAATTTTGAATGAGCAGTGTCTAGTTATCTACTTACCAAGCTACAAATTTGACATAATTACATACACAACAATGTTCAGGTGTGTTGGAAGTTCGAAGGAAAGAAATATGATATTGCTCGAAAATTTAGAATACCTATAGTCAACCACCGTTGGGTTGAAGACTGCATAAAGGAAGGAAGGCGTGTCCCAGAAGATTCCTATATCATGCAAAGGTGAATATGTTTTCTACTTTCTTTTCCTTTTCTTTTTATGCCCATTTACTGCAGAATTATAACATTGGATTTTAATTTTATATAATTACCATGGCCTTGATAGAAAAAAGAGAGCACTTTTGGGGAATATTTTTCTTGTGTGTGAATTAAAAAATGACTGTTGAAAATGCATAAACTGATCAATTTGGTGTGACAGATTTTACTTTATATTGTATCTGAAATTTACTGTTACAAACAAGTAAAAAATCATTCATGGGTCTGAATCTAGAAGCTAAAACATTAAGAAAAGCTTCTTTTTGAGTGTTGTTAATGCTAAAAGCTCACAAGATAATCCTCATCCTCAACCGTTTTTGTTGTCCTGAGTTCTGTTTTTTTATGTCATGTGACGGACTTCTTTGTATGGAGTCTAAGTTTGCTGAAGTTTGTTTTGTAGTTTGAGGTTTGGCATCATTGATCTTATTGACAAATAAGACAATTATTTATTTGGAGATCATGTTACTACTTACTGGTGCTTTCCTTTCATTTCCTTTCCTTTGACTTGCCTTGTAATAAAATTTGGAGAAAACCTTTTCTTAAATTCATTCATTATTATCATCCTTATTATTTTCAGTGGACACGAAGTAGGGCCATTGTTAATGGAAGTTCCTGTCAGTTTTCAAGCAAATAGCTTGGCGAAGAAAAAAGTGGTTAGTGGCAGTTTATCTGATATTGGGTCTGAAAGGCAAAATAGTGACTTCAGTTCTTGGCTCTGTGGAATTTCTGTTTTGGAAGATTCTTCTATATTGAAAAAGGTAAATATTTTTGCTCTCTTTGTTCTCCTCCAAGTTGTTTTCAATTGTTATATATAAATTTCGTTTTCGTGTTTCCAAGAATGTTTTGAATTCTGGTTCATAAGCAGTATGTTACCTCATTTTCTGAATAGGGTGCAGCTTTCAGGGAGTGATGTGTTAGCACTCATGTTATTTATTGATGCTAACCATTATCTCAACTTGTTACTTATGCACCAATGGACCATAGTTGTTCCGTTTAGATCGAATGTATTTCTTATGGCGTCAGTTCAGGTTTCTAATACATATCATGGTATTACTTAATACACTGGAAATTGCTAATCATTAATTACTTTGAATGGTTCAGAGGTGAAGCAATGAGCCTGTTTCCTTGTATTGAGTTTAATTTTTTCTGCCAATGTCACTCTTCTGTTGACAAAACTTAAACTCATATGTCTGTTTTCTGTTTGCTGTTTGCAAGCTTACATTCCTCGTGCTCCCATTTAAAAACACGTGATATGCTTGCCATAAGCATGGACATATTGATTACTTTTAAGCAGTAAAATGCAATATACCTAACTAACTATATAAACTAGCAAAATAATTAACTGTTGGGGCACTATGGTGTATGATGAACGAAACAAATGAATTTTTGTTCTTTTGGATTGTCTGTTAGTCTTATTAATTTCTATTTTCCTTTCTTCTTCAAGCACGAGGAGTCAAGTTCATATTCATCTAGACTGTCAAAGAAAGGTAAAAGAAATAGTGGGAATGAAGCAAGTACCGAAGCTAGACATTCTCGTAAAGGAAGAAGGGTTGGGAAAAATGATGGTCGAGTGGCGTTGGACCCTATAATTTTGGATTTAAGCACAGACGACCAGCTTAGCGAAATGGATAGGCTACACACTGAGGCTGCAGCTACCTCTTCCTTTTCTAGCCATGTCAATATCGAAAATATTCAAGAAAACAGTGAAGGACTTGATACTAGACTATCTAGGCAAAGTAGAACTATCGATGGAAGTTCAGATGGCATTGAACAGAGTAGAGATTCATATCATTTATCTACTCCCACAAATTCAACTTTGTTTATTGAAGATCCCCTTCCTTTGACACAGACTTCAGTAGACTTATGTTCCAGTGCTGCAGAAAAGTCCACCAGTGGTGACGTGGTTGATAATTTTGATGACTTACCTACTACAAAGGACTTGTCATGTGTTATATGTTTCACAGATTTCAGTTCGACAAGGGGGATTTTAGCTTGTGGACATCGGTTTTGTTTTCCATGCATCCAGGGTTGGGTTGATCACAGGGTAAGCCTCTTCCAATATCTATCTATTACTATACATAAAACCTATTAATTGAAAGTGATAAATAGATTCAATGATTATAAGATGGCAATAGGCTTCTCATTCCAATCCATCTTCAACTATGATTAATTGAAACCTATTTATTTTTAGTTTTTTTCCCCCACCTAGTGCTAAAAGGATTTTGTTGTTGCAGTAGTATTTTTGTTTATTTTAATTTTCCCTTGCAATATCTTGTATAGATTTATTCTACACATGTCATTATCAATTTTTCTTTCATTCTCATCATTGCTTTTCAATATTTATAGATTGCATTGGGAAAAGTTTCAACCTGTCCGTTGTGCAAGGCAAGTATTACGGGGATCATGAAAGTTGAGCATGCAGCCACCACTGATCAAAAAGTTTACTCCCAGACAATTCCATGTGACTACCCAGGCTCAGATATTTTTATCCCCATGGATCAAGAATTTCGAGACAATAACTTAGAGGTATGCTTTCCATATTAAACTCCATTCATTGTTGGCTTATCTTTATTTTTTGTTTATATCCTCATACCAGTTTAAATCAAACAGCAGTACTTGCACAGACTTCAGTTCTGTGAATTGTAAATTTTCCATTAAATCTATCAAATATACTGCACTTCTCTACATGCTAATATAGTATATACATCATTCAATTCACCTGGAATGACCACATGACCTTTTGTTCGTTACATAATTAGTTATCGAATGTCACGTGATAGTAGAGACAAAACAATAGTTCCATAGTTTGGAAGGATGAAAACCAAAGAAAAAATTTTAGGCACCAAAATTAAAATTTGCTCATTTACAGATTAAATCATATATAAAACTTATATTTCATTCTACAAGACACTTTTGATAATATGATAGAATAGTTCATTATTATCCACATTTGACCTCAAGTTTTTGCATATTGTAATTCTGTGAATTGTCTTTTGCTTTTACAGTCCTCTCGAGCAGGTGCTTGTGTAATCTGCAGTGGTCGAGAACCGGAGGATCTACTTCAGAACTGTGATGTTTGTCGAACTCGAAAAATTCATTCCTATTGCATGGACCCTCCTTTACTGCCTTGGACATGTAGTCCCTGCAAGGAACTTCGAATGATTTATCGTAACCGTTCATATTAGTAAGCATTCTTTATCCATTATTACAATTCATGGAACACTTGCGTGTCTCTAGTTAAATGCTGTTCCTAAGAACACAGTCTGTATGAAATTCGTTGTGATCGTGAAGAGAGCTTGTTCACATGCTGTAAAGTCAAAGGAAAACTGTAGTTGTATTTTAAGTAACTTAAAATCTGTTGCTTCAATTCTTAACTTCTGCCTAAATAAATTCATTGCCATGTTTGATGAAATTCTTAGGTAAGTTTGTTTGATGGCCATCATAAGATAGACAACAAAATAAGCTATCATATCATGTCTTGATTTAGTAATACCCCGTAGCAATTTATAAGTAAATATCCGATATTTCACACTTATTAAGAAAGTTTAAATTTGTGTTTTTTAAAAATATTTTATATAAATGTAAAAAAATTAATTGATTAGTAGTTGTTTATAGAAAAAATGAGAGAAATCAAATTAAATATAATTTACATTTAATTTTATCTTGGAAAAGATGAATTTTTTAGAATAAAATGGTTAAATGAAATAATATTGATGTTTCTTTCCTTATAATTTGTAAAAAAAAAAAAAAAAGAAGAGTGTTTTTATGCTTACATATTTATAAGGAGGGAGTATTTATTTAGTCAATAAAATACATGTGCAAAAGTTGTTTTTGCATTCGCACTTATAAATTCAACATTAAATATTTTTAAAAATTAAACACTGTAATTACTCTATTTTATAAGTGAATTTGATTTTTTGGAAAATCTAGAAATTTTTAATTGGCTTTTATACATTGGTTCTCCCATCTTAAAGTCTTTCAATGGTAAAAGAGAATCTCTTTGTACACTTGTGAAAAACACCCTTTGAAAAATCCCAAAATACCCTTTGCATATGTATATTTGAACACACTTTTTTTTCTTCATATTTTAAAATGTTTCAGATATGCATATTCGAAATGATATTTTTCCAAGTTTTATTATTTTAACATTGAAATTAAAATATAGAGGTTTTTTTTTTGTATATACATTTCCGAAATTTCCAAAACCACCTAAAACACATTTTAGATATGCTTATGCGAATTTTGATATGTGGCTGTGGTGTTTTAAAAAACTTCATAATTACATTGTTAAAAATTGGAAAAATGTACTAACTAAACTAGATACCATTTGTCCGATAAAATGAATTAAAAATAACACCTACATAAAATATTCCAAAATATCAAAATACAGTACAACAATTGTTTTGAAAATGCAAAATATTGAAATATTACTACACAAAATAAAAGTCATAAAACATAGGCTATTGCTACTATTGAGTATGTCTAATACTAACCATCTGCGACCTCCTCTGTCTCCTATAGTCCGCCGCATTGGACGCCTCCCTGAACATCCTCTCAACTATGGCAATCGCCTTTGCACCTCCCTCCTGAATGATCCCTATGTCCAATTCCTCTTGCCCAATCAACTGCATTCCCTGACATATCAGCAGGACATCAGTGGCATGGTCATCCTCGACCTGCTGATTCTCCAAGAGCTCCTCATGCGCTGGCCTATGTGGATGCCCAGGAGCATCCGGTGTCAAGATAAGATGTGACACTTTAAAAAAACCATGTCACGTATCCATCTACGTAGTGCCAGCTCTGGGATGCATGCATCCCTCGATATTCCTCTGGCACCAAATAGTGTTCTCAATCATGAAAGATATCAATGAGAGTTCGGTGGATAATGGTGTATGGAGCAGCCTCAAATGAAGACATATGTATCATCGGCACACGTCCAAACCGTCTGATGCACCGTTCCTGCAGATACGTGACCACGATGTTTGTCCCACATGCTAACCATCTGGAATATAATGTGATGCGGTCGAAGGGGACAACATGTCCGTAATCACGGAAGGGCGTCTAATTTATGTCATCGTGAACAGTACGATCAAGGTATATCCAATATGACGCCACTTTATGATTCCCCCCTTTGGAGGACGTATCTGGCATCCCCAGGCATGTCGTCAGTATACAACAGATCAGGATCGTAGCCATGAATGCGGTGGAAGTAAGAGATGATCCATCTGTGAGTACAAGTAAATAAATAACAGATTAAATGTCATGTAATTGAAATGAAAGGTACCGTGAGGAGTGTGCAAGAGCCAGTAAATTTCCTGGTCCTCCAGTTGCATGCTTCATTCAGCTTCTAGTAAAGGTATACCAGAATGGCGGCCCCCTAGTTCCACTCATGAAATGTAGTCAAATATATAAAATACTGGAGGTATGTCACGTCCATGTAGGTTGCACTTTTGTCCACAAAAAGGAACGTGCCAACCAAGAACAGTTCCACTCATGAAATGTAGTCAAATATATAAAATATTGGACGTATGTCACGTCCACGTAGGTTGCACTTTTGTCCACAAAAAGGAACGTGCCAACCAATAACATGAACCAACACCACAAAACACAACCACAGTGGTACTAAACAAAAATTGCATCACCCTCATCCTCGGCCCCAGCTGCCGCCACCAAGTTGTGTTCATAAATATCTTTTAGGGTGAATAAGCTTACATGCGCCCCATTCATTGTTATAGACTCATAATCTTCCCCAAATGGATTCATATCTAGGTAATCTACCATCCACTTAATCGCCTCAACTCTTTGTATTCGGGAATGGTTGAGTAACCTCCCTTTGATAGGCAGGTGGAGCAGACAAGCCACATCGTAGAGGGTGGTCGTCAACAGGAAAGTGGAAAGAAGACGTCTCCTTGTGCCACCTTTTGACAAATGCCCCTGCATGCCGTGGTGTATGGTAATATAACCGATACAACATAACCTGCCAGGTCTGGATCCAACAACAACATCATTAAACCACTCAACCCGCAAATTAAATAAGTCGAAGATTTTTTGCAAATGGTTCACGGATTTAATGGGCAATCATTCTTGTAACAAAGATAATTAACAACCTCAATGTTAGTTATTAAACCCATATTTACAAGTAAACTGTTTAAATAAACTATATCATAAGTTGTTTTAGTATATGTTTGGTTACCTAGTAGAAATCCTCAAAATCAATTATGGTTCTTCAAAATCAATTCCAACATATTTGGTATTCTCAAATAACTTGCCACCACCGTTCTTTTTCTTGTTCAAAATTTTTTATGAAGATACAATTTCTAACTTCTTAAAAATCAATTGTCCCTTTCCATCAATTTTTCTTTTATGCCTTTAAATTGAACAACATTAATAACTCAACATTTTTTTGTCGTTTTTGTCATTTACACATTCAAAAATAATTTTGATAAAAATATCCAAATATTTTCACACAATTTTTTTTTTGTGAATATATCCAAACATCAATTATTTTATATTAAATTTAATTTTAACTAAAATCAATTCCCTCCAAATCAATTATTTTTACCGTAGAACCAAACACACACTTAATAAGTTTTCATAAATAAATAGTCTCACAAAACTTATGCTACTAAGTTCAAATAAGTCGGTGCAAACAAAATTTAACATCATTGATCTTTTATTTTTTTAGTCCTATATAAACATTAATTAAATTACTTATTTACATACGTACAAATGAAATAGACTTTTAAGTAGGCTAGCAGGCCAACCAGACATTTGAAAAGGCTAGACTCAGATCCAAAAATAAATCTATGATAGATCACATGTCTGACTTAGGCTTTGATATTTTTAATAAGTCAAACTCACACTTGACAAAGTCTAAGTCGATCCAACCTATTCAAACCCGAGAAAAAATAAATAAATGTATGGAAGAGATTAAGTACCATGCAAACTCCACACCTTTGTAACTTTAACTATATTTTTCTTAACTTTCCGTAAGTATTCTTTTAAACATTTATTTGTCTTCTAAAATACACTAAACTTATTGGAGGGCTTACATAAATTTTTTAAATATTTTTTATGTTGTTATAATATTTTGAAAATTAAAAATATAGTAACGATAAACATTCTTTTATCATTCTATACAAAATAATTTTTTTAAAAAATGTCAAATATTTTCCTATAATTTTTTAAAAATTCGTTTTCAGAAGATTTCCTGTCCCGTCCCCTCCAAATTTGTAAACAAGACCTAAAGGCACCAAAAGTACCTAATAATAAAGATATATTGATAGGAGAACTCAAAATTCTCAGTTTCGATTACAAAAAAACGAGGCAAACCTCAACAAAAATAAATTACAATCTAATTAAAGTATAAAATAAATAAAACAAAGAATTTTTGATAAACGTAGTTAATCCTACTAAACAATGCACATCTTACTTGATTAAATGAAAAATTCACCATTCTTTTTGGACACTATTTTTTTTGGCTTTATACCACCGATTTAGTCAAGTTCGAGGGCGAGTTTTGGCATCAAGTGGTTCCACCACCCTCCCGATTGTAGTTTTGGACACTATTTTTGCTTCACATTTTCATGTTCTCTAACTTTTTTATGTTTAATTAAGTTGCTTATGTGTATTTTTGCCTTTATTTTTCATTTTTTTACTAACATTTGTTTTAAAAGATATCCCATTTGTTAATTTTGTTAATTGTTATAAATAGTATATAATGAAATATATTTTATAGATAATTGACACATGTGAATTATTTTTTAAAAAAATTGTGCATTGTCTTAATTAAAAGTTAATAATTAATGTGTATGGGTAGGAATAGGCTAGGCTAGATTAGGCTTTATAAGACCTAAGGCTGACACACGATAAACTTACAAGGTCTGAGTCTGTCCTATGACCTACTATAGGTTTTTTTTCCAGTCTGATCTGGCTTAAAAAAGTCTCTTTCTCATTAAGAATTTTAATTTATTCATATTACTTAAGAAGTCTTATAGGTCGACCTATATAAAAATATTTAGGTCGGTCTATTTAATATTTTTTTAATATATATGCCTATATATACCAACATATATATAGGTGAGAACACTTGGTTATTATGAGAAATGAGAACAATGAATCACGACCATTAAATTTTGATTTTGTTGATTTTAATGGACTGGATTAGTTTCTTTCTATGTTGATTTAAAATAAATATTAAGGATTCTAGAAAGAGAAACCAATCCAGTCCATTAAAATCAACAAAATCAAAATTTAATGGTCGTGATTCATTGTTCTCATTTCTCATAATAACCAAGTGTTCTCACTTGAGTCATCCCCTATATATATATATATATATATATATATATATATATATATATATATATATATATATATATATATATATATATATATATATAAAAGATTTTATTGATTTTTTAATACTCTAAATCTACTGATGTAAATAAATAGATTTTTTAAAAAGCTTAAATTTGACTTTTTTATCAAATAAGTTTGGCCTGATCTGGTCTTAAATAGACTAGGCTATAGCCCCTATAGGCCAGCTTGACCTATTATCATCTCTATTAATGTGTTTATTAAGTTTCCTAATATTTTCTATCTTTATGGACAAATGTTAGTTTTATTAAAAAAAAATATACTTACTAAAATATTCTATTTAATTTAATATTAGCGATAATTGTGTAATTTATTAAATATATACATATTATTTTCTTATTTTTTTTCACTTTCACTTATATGACAACTTAATAATCTTTTCACTTTTTATTTTTTTTTTATTTTTTTTAAATTCAAACAAAGTAAAATGAAAATAGATTTTAGAAACTCTTGTTAGAGAAAAATCATTAATCACTATATAAATGCCAACAACTAGTTAGATGAACCAAATATGTTCCATCCACTTAGAAAAAACAAACATATTACGTAAAATGTCCCCATTTTAAACACATAATATCAAACAAATAAGTTGTAACAAGAACTTTCATAACATTTCCCTTTCTTATTTATTTTATAGATCAACTAAATACATCAAATTTCCACATCATTTTTTATTTATATTTAAAACAGGAAAAAGAATAATATCCATTAATATTTAATCAAAATATTACATTATTTAAATAATAAGAACAAATAGTATTAAAAAAAGAAATTTGCACTGCTTCAAAGTTTACACCAACAAAGAAAAAAAAAATCATAATAAAAATTTAAAAAATATATAAAAATAAAATCAGGAATAGCTTGAGGATCTTGTTCCCTGATACCCGTGTGACATCTTTCCATTGCTCGCATCGCTCTCACATCGATCATCTCCTCTGATTCTCGTTCGCATCACATCGTTCACTCAGAACCCTAAATCGCAGTGGTTATAGGTCTTCTTCAACCGCCAAGCCTCCACAATTGTGTGAAGTTTGAGGTTAGTTTCATTTCATCAATTTCAACTTTATTTCCCTGCTTATAACTTAGATTTCTTCGTAACTGAATTTCAATTTTATTTTCATCAATTTCATGTATCTGCCATTGCGACACAGCTTGTATTTATCGTTTTATAGAAATTTGTTGACAAATTAGGTGTTACGTTAAAAGAAATGTATTATGTTGTTGATAATAGTAGAGTGTTAGGGTAACATTTGTAGTAGAAAAGAGGGTGGGAATTACGCTTAGATGGTAGAGAATAGACACGTTGTAAGGAGAGTAGATCAGATGAAAAGTAGCGAGTTTAAAATTTAGTACTTATTTTCATCTCATGATGCAGGCACAGTGAAACAAACTGTGAGGAGAGAGGCTTGTTCTCAAGTTGATAAAAGAAAGATTCATTAAGGTTGTCATTTCCATAACCTTTGATTGGATTTGAGTTGTATTTTGTGGTATTTTATTTTTTGCTCACTGTAGTGATCACAAGTTCTTCACCGGCTCACGCCCACAAATCCAAGACAAAATATTTCCCCTGTTTGTATTGTAGATCTTGATAATACCACGTGATCAGTGACTCCCTCTGTTTTCCCCTGAATTTTAGAGGGGAAATTGGGGTTTTGAACAAGTTTGGAAAATGAGGCGAAGAGCAACAGATTTTCGAAGGCCAGCGCGGAAAAGGGTTCCTGATGCGGTGTGGTGGGCATTATGCGTTGCAGTGGTTCTTCTCTTTATCTATATTCTGACCAGAGGGACTCAGATTGAGTCTAGACCGGCTTTGTCCAAGGTATTGCTTTTTTCTCAATTTTGTTCCGTATGCTGTTCTTGTTTGCTGTAAAATTTGTATGAAAACTTAGTTAATTTCTTTTTGGATCATAGTCTAGTCCTTGGAAGCTACATTTTCTGTTAAGTAATCTATGTTGCACAAGTGAAGTAAGCGTTGTGCCATGGAGAAGTTTTTCCACAATTGAATTGTTAAGTCCTACCATTGGATCAAGTGAGATATGGTGGAACTTGTTGATCCAATGTTGGGAAGAAACTTGTGCACCATAGAATAGCGGTTTTCTCGCGCTGTTGCAGCTGTAACTTTTGTCGCGCTTAAGTTATCGTTCGGAAACTCTAAATTAGCCTCCCCCCTAATTTTCTACCTCTCGACTTTTTTAAGGGTGTTTAGGTCATTTTATTTCATAGTGAGTGAGCCAACTCTTATTTACGAAGATTCACATGTAGCCCTTTCTTCATCTTCTTCACGAAGACTTCAAGTTTTCTTTCTCTGGTTCTTCTCTCACAAAGCCTTCTTCTTTTTCTTCTTCTGCAAAGCTTTCTTCTTTTCCGATGACAAATACTGGTAGTGTCAGCGAAGATTTCAAGTTTTCTTTCTCCGGTTCTCTCGCAAAGCCTTCTTCTTTTCGACGATAAAGCCTGGTAGTTTCAGCTATGTTACGGCGACTGAGGGTCATGGCAGAGGGCTCTGTTCTATGTTCTTCTAAAGTTTTCAGTTTTTAGCTCTACCTCTCCTTGCACTCAACAAGGGCATATTTATCTAAAACACCGACCCCTGTTTTCAGTTTTACCTCTGCCTTTGTTTTGATTACTTTAAGAATTATAACTATTACGTTTTATTTTTAATGTTAGTAACAAATGACCGAAGTTAACTAATCTTTTTTTATAAACAAAGTTAGTTATAATTATTACGGATGTATATATCCTGTTTGGATTTTTGTTTTGTTTGTCTACTTTTTTTTAGTTTTGAAATAGCGGCTATCCGCTATAGTGGTTATCCGACTCTGCGCTTTAGCGGTTTTGGCTGGTGCTTCGCGCTATATACGAGATAAGCAATATAATCCTAATATAACCTGCATTGGAGAGAAACAGCTGGATTTGTGAGATTGAGGATTTTTTTGCTGCAGTTCAATTTCCCTACCTTTCTTCTTTTTTGATTTATTTCTTTATAAGAAATGAATGGTTAATAGGTGAGTTGAATGGGATTCTACATTAGATAAAAAAAAAAAAAGAGTATTTCCAGTGGGAATACACCTCACATAATCATTGGATTTGAATCTGTACCATAATAAATTGCTACAATTATATAGGGAATTCTACGTTGGGCCTTTGTTTAGCATATGACTTGTATCCTATTGTGCAGAGAACTTACAAAAATGATAGGATTATGGAAGGCCTTAATATTACTGAAGAGATGTTAAGTTCAGACTCAGTGACCAGACAACTGAATGATCAGATATCCCTAGCAAAAGCTTTTGTTATAATTGCTAAAGAAAGTAACAATCTCCAATTTGCTTGGGAACTAAGTGCTCAGATCCGCAATTCACAAATTCTTCTCTCAAATGCTGCCACAAGGCGTTCTCCTTTAACAACCAGGGAATCAGAGACTGCTATCCATGATATGGCGTTATTGTTATTCCAGGCCCAGCAACTCCATTATGACAGTGCAACCATGATCATGAGATTCAAAGCAAAAATCCAGGCTCTTGAAGAACAGGTGAGTTCTGTAAATGAAAAGAGTTCGAAATATGGACAAATAGCAGCAGAAGAAGTCCCAAAAAGCTTATACTGTCTCGGTGTCAGATTGACAACAGAATGGTTCAAAAATCTTAGTTTGCAAAAGAAATCGAAGGATAACGGGGTCCGAGAGATGAAGATTAATGATAGAAATCGTTACCACTTTTGTGTGTTCTCTGATAACATTATTGCAACTTCGGTTGTAGTCAATTCAACTGCAAAAAATTCTAAAAATCCCAATATGATTGTTTTTCACCTTGTCACTGATGAAATAAATTATGCTGCGATGAAGGCGTGGTTTACCATAAACAATTTCCGCGGGGTTACTGTAGAAGTTCAGAAGTATGAAGACTTCACTTGGTTAAATGCTTCATATGTTCCTGTGCTTAAGCAACTTCAAGATTCAGAAATACAGAGCTACTACTTTTCTGGAAACAGCGATGAAGGAAAGACACCTATCAAGTTTCGTAATCCCAAATACCTATCCATGCTTAACCACCTGAGGTTCTATATCCCTGAAGTTTTTCCTGCACTGAGGAAAATCGTGTTCCTGGACGATGATGTTGTGGTTCAGAGGGATCTTTCTGATCTTTTTTTAATTGATTTGAATGGGAATGTTAATGGAGCTGTTGAGACATGCATGGAGACATTTCATAGATACCATAAATACCTGAACTATTCTCATCCTCTTATAAGAGCACATTTTGATCCCGATGCATGTGGATGGGCATTTGGGATGAATGTATTTGATTTGGTTGAATGGAGGAAAAAGAATGTAACTGGCATCTACCACTACTGGCAGGAAAAGAATGTAGACCGGACACTCTGGAAACTCGGTACTTTGCCACCTGGACTATTGACATTTTATGGATTAACCGAGCCTTTGGATCCATTGTGGCATGTACTGGGTTTCGGCTACACAAACATTGATCCTCAGTTGATAGAGAGAGGGGCTGTACTACACTTCAATGGCAACTCCAAACCTTGGTTGAAGATTGGGATTGAAAAATACAAGCCCATATGGGAAAAACACATTGACTACTCTCATCCCTTTTTGCAGCAATGCAACTTTCATTGATTCTGTATTAAGGTTTATTAATTGGAACTTCATAGTTCAAATCTTGGTGGAAGATTTGGGTTCACAAGCACTAGTGCCAGTTGGTGTGTATGGGAATACATCATTGAACATTCCAAACCTCGACTGAAACAGTGACACTATTATTGATCTGTGGAGCTGGGAGGTTAAATGATCTTTAGATTCCAAATCTAATGGAGGTATTTATGTTGCAGTAAAAAACGCGCTTACAATTTTCAAAGTTCAAGCATGTTCGGCGGCTATAACATGGTTATAGCATATCAATGTTTATTTCTTTTAAACGCAATATCAGTCAGTTCATAGTTTCTTCTTTGTGATTTTAGTCAGAGTTGGGATCAGCTGTAATTTATTTTTTCTACTAGTACCACCACCATTTCCACTAATACTCATTGTAAGACCTGATGCACTATTTAATAGATGTAAATCTATATTCCATTCATCCACTTAAAGGGTTTATCACTCTCAATAAATATTTTTTTCATACACATTAGTTATTGATTGAACTTTAGATCAAATGATTAACAGATTCAAACATCAACATTTTCAAAAAAAATTTGTTCGCCTCATGCAAATTTGAGATCATTGTAGCTAGTATAACCATTTTTATCTTATTTCATTAATTGAATTTATAAAGCAAAAATTGGAACTGTGTTTTTCGAGTAGATGTGATATGGTAGACATGGTTTGGCCTTTTATTGACTGAAAAAGTGTTCCATCTTTTCTAGCTGTGTTTTACATTTTGAATCTCACTTATCCTGAGACTTCTGTATATACCCATAAATGTAAGATTGTATAGATTATTTCTGTTGTTAGCTAATTTTTGTGGAATGGAATGATGTTTGATACTTAAATCATAATGTCCTTCAACAAATTATCCTACAAACTGTTTTTGATGACAAGATTAAAACAACAATATAAATTGACTATGATCCTATTTATGTAGCTCCAAAATTTACTGATCTTGACTTAAATATTTGTGTTGGGGAAACAATGAATATAGAAGATGAAAGTATTGATGCAGTGATTGAGAAATTTGAAGAGAATACTTGGGATAAAATATATCCTAAGAATGATGGGGTTATGTTGGACTTTCTGCAGGAGAAATATAACATAAATAAGGAAGTCATGTTGTGCCTTCGACGTGGTTTCGTGTTTGCTAAAGAAAGAAGGTTAAAGGAGTTGAATGAAAAACTAGTTTCATGTAAGGGACTATGAAATCGAAGAAAGAAATATGAATGCAAGAACCTATTTTCCTGAAAGAGAAAAAACACCACTTCTCTTTGTAATCAACTAATAGGACAATGGCTCAGGGCATATAAACAATTTTGCAGCAGGCAACCATGTATAACACAATTATACATGTCAATTTAATTATATTTTATCATCGTATTATAATTTTATTTTGTAAAATAACTGTACAAATAATTTAATAGTAATGATATTATTTTGGTCTGAAATTATAAGTTGTTTTGCTATTAAATGAAATTATAAGCTGTTTTGCTGATAAATAAACGTCGATAAACATAAGTTGTTTTACAATTGAATAAAACAATCACATTTCTTTATTTATCATAGTATTGATTTAGTATGTAACACATAAACAAATTTGAATAAAGAAAGATTATATTGACTCATTTTTGAATCCGAAGTTTCACTTAAATTGTTCTCAGTCAAATTACACCACTTAGATGCAACAAAAGTATTTTTTTTTTAAATCAAAAATTTGAATTCGAGTGATTTACGGATTTCTCCTAAGAAATGAAATTTCAGACAAAAAGAGTATTTCTTTTATTCTCTATTTTCATGTCACAATTAAAAAATCTCAAATTTATTTTTCTTATATAAATTAACTACTAATACATTAATAAAATTGTGTAAAATGAACTAAACGATTTATAATGTGTGATATTTAATTATAATGTTTTTTTTTTATGCGGACTACATATGATAACTCAAATTAAATTACAGATTTAAAGGTGGTTGGTTTAAAACAAAGTCCAAAGACTTCAATTATGATTTAACTCATTCTCTTTAAAGGTGTACTAGTGTAATGTAATATATTTTTTTTCTTTGCTTGTTTGTGCATGCTATTGTTTTTAATTTTTGTTTAATTCCTAGATTGTGCGTGCACACTTTGTGCTAATTTGGTGAACAGTTATTAATCTATTTAATATTTTGGTTGATTTAGAAAAAAGAGTATATTTAATTAGATATTATGCAAAAGTATTTTGATGAAATAATTCAAAATTGATCATTTAAAAAATAAATGTTACAATATTTGGGATTTATAATTAAAAGAAAAAAAGAAAATGCGCCAACAATGTAAAATAATTTTATACTATCAATCAATCAGATGCGTGTATCCTACCAAGTCACATTTTTAATTTAAAAAAATACTGATATAACATGTCAGAATATTAGAATTCTATTGTATAATAGTGTAAAATTAATTTACACTATCAGTACACTAGCTTTAACCTCTTGTATCTTAATAAGCCTCTTAATTAATAAGTGTTGAACAACGTGCTACAGCTCATACATCAGATTCATCATATGCTGTTAAAATATCATTATCTGTATTATATCGAATCCACATACTTCTCAACAGTATAATTTTTAATATCAAATCTTAAGAAAAAAAATTCATTATCTGTACTATATCGAATCCACATATTTCTCAATGAAGAGTGCTATGCATACACTTTAAATTGTACACCGTATGTTACACCTGGTAAAATACAACAAGGATAAATATTCATTTGCATTGGAAAAAATAAAAAAATAATTATTTAATAAAATAAAAAAAAACCAAACCTTATGAAATACGGTGTAGTTGTCAAGTTTTGGTGTAACAATATCAATTCTCGTTTCTCAATAGTATCACTTTTTAATATCAAATTTTAAGAAAGAATCATACAAACTTAATAAATTATGTAGGTTCATTCTACTGTTGACCTGGTGGGATCTATTCTCTTGCCGGAAAAACTTCATTAATTTTTTATATCTAATACTAGTGAATACATTATAAAGAAAAACATGTTATTGACTTATAAAAATATTTGTGTGTCGATAAACGAAATGATAAATATCACTTAAAAAATCATACACACATAGTAAATAAATTTAGATTAAAAAATATATTATTTATAACAATGCTAATATTGTTGATTTTGAGTTAAATCTCACTGATAAAAATAAAGTAGTGTAATATTGAGTCAAATAGTATATAGTACAAATAAATCTTGCAATATATTTTAGATTCTTAAAATATTTTTTAGTACTTAAAAATAAATCTTAAAATATGAATCATGATACGGTTATTTAAGCCTATTATTGTCTATTAAATCAACTTTAAGCATTGTTAATGGCTTAAACAAAGAATAAGAACATAACACTCAATTTAAAAACCATTTTTTTAAAATTTTAAAATTACTATTAATTACAATAATAAAACAATCATTTTATAATGTTAGTCAATTTAATTGATAAAATTGTCTAGATATGATCAGGGTTGGTGGTGCCTACACATATAAGCCACTCCCCATGGCGCCTATGATTAAAAAAATTATACAATTGTGCCACACCCTTGGCTATGTGCAAGCTCAAAATGGGCTGCCATGTGGGGTGACGCAAATGCCTCTTTGTATTTTTTTAATTTTGTTTTTATATAAAATTAAATATTAAATAACTAATTAGAAATACAAATATATATATATATATATATATATATATATATATATATATATATATATATATATTAATAATAAAAAATGCATTACAAGTTATTTAAAAAAATATTACAAATATTCTAATGTCTATTGACACCGTAACGACCGTCAATTCCGCACCTAGGCGCTACCTAATTTTGTTGGGGTAGTTGTCAACCCCTACCCCTTTGAGGTTCTTGTTGTGTTGGGTAGGTAGGTCTTGGAATAACCCCTCCATGTGCTCGTTGTCCATGTACTCTTCGATCCTACTATCAAAGAGTCGGTTCCCCATGCCCTCAAAATTTTGTCGTGGTGGTGGGGGTGGTGGAGTAGCCATATATGGTTGGTAGCAACTGACATTTGAATTGCCTTGATAAAAAGGCATTGTTGGTTGGGATGTGGTGTAGCCATATTGTTGTTGTTGGGAGCTACGATAAAAGAAACAAGTGACGGTAATGAGGGCCTGTCGAGACAAGAATACATGGTTCTTCTAGAAGAAGGGTGGTGCGACTGCGGAAAGTTTCAAGCCTTTCGCATGTCTTGCTCCCATGTTATAGCAGCATGTTCTTATATGCACCGAGATGTCTTAGCACTCTTATCTACCATTTACATGACGGACACCTTGCTCGGAGTATACAACAATGCATTTCTAGTGATGGCAAAGGAGGATTACTGGCCTGCATATCAGGGGGAGGTAGTTTGGCATAATGACAACATGCGGCGAAAGAAAAAGGGTCGACCCAACAGCACGCGTATCATAACCGAAATGGATGATCATGAAAAAATGGTAAGAAAGTGTAACATAAGTCGTCAAGTCAGGCGCAATAAAAATAATTGTCCTAATCATGGAGCAACCTCCACCAACCAATAATTGTATGTCATGTATTTGTATTTGTACTATCTTTTGTGAAATCAACTAGACTTCATTTATTCCTGATACATATTGGTGTTACAACTGAACAGACACAAACAAAGATTAAACAACAACTCAAACAACGCCTAAACAACAACAACACAAACAAAGCTTAACAACAAACACATACGTAAATTAACTACATTAAAACAACTACAGTTTTACGCTATCACAACCATCAAAACGATGTCATCTGTGTCATGCATCATGGTAATGACATCAACGTCGTTCTTAACTTCAACCCATCAACGTTCGATTTTTCCTGTGATAATTGATGTCCTCGTCTGCCTCTGAATTTGTCTAATGCTTTCACCAGCTTCGTACTCCCCGTCTAACCAACATAACAACGACCTCTTCAGATGGTCCATGGAATGAATGTTCCAAAATCTCATTTTAATCGGAGGTTTCACAACTGAGAAAAAGACATGATCATCTTTCTTAAAAATCGGCAAGGTTGCCATGACAAAAAAAATTAGAGAGAAAGTGAAGAAAAGATGTGGAAAATGAAGGAAGGTTGGAGGTATATTTATAGAAAATCCCTAACACATAAGAGTCACCCCATATAGCTCCTATGTACAAAATATGTACATAGGTGCCACAAAGGAGAAACCCTAATTTTGGCTACACATAGGCGGCGGCGCATCCATTCAAAAAATATCACTTTGGAGCCATGGGAGTGGCGCCTATGTGTAGGACTCCTCCCAAACTGGTTACCCAGATAATTTATTTCAAAATGTGATTTTTTTGGTATTTTTTTTAAACATTGTTGATTTTTGATCTACAAAAGCAATTGATTACAAGTGTAACTTTAAATTTACAAGATCTGATTTTATCTTAGTTAAAGTTTGAAATTTTTTTAATAAGTAAACAAAATGATAAAAATTATTTTTTGACGGAAAAAGATTAATTCATTTCATTAATAACAATATTCTGAATACATGTTGGAATTTCAAGGAAATTATGAAAACTAGCAAAAGATGGAGCCACCCGCGCCAGAGCATGAGCCACTTCATTAGCTTGTCTTCTAACGAACTTAACATGAGAGTTCCTAAATAAAAGAGCCATCAACCGATTACACTCGCCAGTAATAGCACCAAAGTCCGAATCATTTGGTTTCGGATTAGTCACATTATCCACAACGCGCTTTGCGTCCAACTCGAAATCCATATTGTCAAAACCCAGCTCATGAACCCACTTTAAGGTTTTAAAAAGACCAAGAGCTTCCCCAATAGCAACATCCGTACAAGGCGAAAACCAATCAGTTCGGGCTACAATAAACTGACTTGCATGATCTCTAACGCAAGCACCGATACCCACTTTGTTATGTGAAAAGGATGTGTCAATATTACACTTGAGTCTGCCTCTCGAAGGTTTTGCCCATCTGATGATAGTGACCGGGGGTTCGATACTTCTATTATTTGGGTTAAGCTGCTGAGCCTCCCTCCATCCTGTCAACAACTGAAGGGCACGTGAACATTATAATTCAAAGACTTGAAACTCTAATGATAATATTCAATCTAATAATATTAATATCAATGACCTTTATTCGTTAAGATAGAATTTACATATAGACAAATGTGAAATTCAAATGATCAAACTAGCATATAAAAAATTACTAAGAATCTCAATTAAATCTCAATACAAATAAAAAACTTTACTCACAATATATATTCCCAAAACTTCTTTCATTTCCTAACTCTTTCTCTTGCTTTCTCTCACTCTCCTTCAAAAATGAAGTTCCAAGAGAAAGACCATCTCTATGGAAACAACTACAACAAAAAACAAATGATCCCAAAACTAATCTTAACAGCAATCTTTGTCACAATTCTTGTTCTTGTCACCCCTTTATCTTATCCTTTCTTTGGTTCATCATTACTCTTGATGATGAACAAGTCAAAGCAATTACCATCATCATCATCTTCTTCAAACATTGAACAAGAAACTTTACCTTCAACATCATTGAAAACTTGTGACATATTTAGTGGTGAATGGGTTCCAAATCCAAAAGCACCATATTACACAAACAAAACATGTTGGGCAATCCATGAACATCAAAATTGTATGAAATATGGAAGGCCAGATTCTGATTTCATGAAGTGGAGATGGAAACCAAATGAGTGTGAATTGCCTATTTTCAATCCTTTTCAGTTTCTTGAAATTGTTAGAGGAAAATCTATGGCTTTTGTTGGAGATTCTGTTGGGAGAAATCACATGCAGTCTTTGATTTGTCTTCTATCAAGGGTAAGTTTCATTTCAACATTTCTTCAATTTTTTTTTGCAAAATTTTATTTAAAGTAAATTATCATCATTTTCTATCATAGTTGCTTTGGATTCAAGTGATTTGGCATGTGAATGTGTATAAAATAAATATATTACTAATTCAATAAATTTAGAAAGAGAATATTTAGTTTTATAATAGTTGTTGAAGAGTGTATGACATTTATTATTTGGCTAAAATACCCTTAATTTTAGGGTTTATTTAATGTAAATTTGACTTTAGAAAACATGTTTGTAGTTTACTCCATCCATTAATAATTATAAACTCTCTTTAAAGAATTTTTTTTCTTTGTAAATAAAATTCTATGCAATTTATTAAGTGTGTTAACTTTTTTCTGTTAAATATATATTTTTATTAGTATTATTAATTTATTTTAAAATATGAAAAGGTAAACTTGTACATATTAACATAGCACACATTAAAGTTACTAAGTACTTTTTTTAATACATGCACACATAGCATTAAATAAATTTAATTTTGTAAACTTTACATTTTAAAATTAATTTAGTCACACAAATATTTAAAAATTAATTATTTCCACATAATTTAGTTACAACTTTACTAATAAAATATTATATCAACAAAACAAATATAAATTATTTTTAGCATTGGATTGTTAACAAATTATTTAAAATATAAAATGAAAATATAAGATTGATTGATTCTTTGAGTAGAAGAATTTTATCCTCTATATTTATTATTTGTCAATTTTTTTCTTAAATAAGAAAATAATAATGGCACAAAAAGTGGAATCTTTGCACGCTTTGAAACTCTGGCAATGACATTCAGTGTCCTCCATATGTCCCTAACTAGGCCACATGAACACACACTCTAAAGCAACTGTTTATTTATCTTATTCAAATAAATTCACTTCTTGCTTTTTTCCACTATAGAATTACCTTTAAAATAGTATTTATAATTAATTAATGCATCCATAGTTGAAGCTAGCTTCTCACTCATAAAATATAGTACCTTCACAAATCACAACACTAGTCCAATTTCAATAAAAAAATGTATTTAAGCTAGTATAATATGATATAATTAAATATTATATAAATGATGTTTGCATAATAAAGCTATTTAAAATAGCTATATGCATTTGTTTATGCATTTTGTCTTTTATTCATTTTAATGGTAGTTGATATTTTATTGATTATTATATTTATAGAGATTGTACTTATGCAACATCATATTCAATGATAAAGTCTTTTTCTGACTCAAATAATAAAGTTATCTTGAAAGTGAAATAGTTGTCAATATGTAATGTAACCAAAACAAGATGATGCTAACATGTGGTTTGACAATTCAACTAATTTAATTATTTCTTTTGGGCTTAACTTCTTGTTTTCATGCCAACATTAAATAATTGCCACATGTTATTATTTTAATATTATTCAAAGGATTTAGCTTTTTTTTATAATTGAAGAAATTTTTGTATACATTAATTCTATATTTCTTATTGTCTTTAATATAAATATTGATTGATAAGTATTAATTGTTAAATCTTTATACCATTTAACTTTTATAGGTGGAATGGCCCATTGATGTATCATACACAAAAGATGACTATTTCATGAGATGGAAATATCCAAGTTACAATTTCACCATGGCTGTTTATTGGACACCATTTCTTGTCAAAACAAAACAAGAAAATTCTGATGGGCCAACACACACTGGTCTCTACAATATTTATCTTGATGAGTTTGATGAAAAATGGACATCAGAAATTGAAGATTTTGACTATGTCATAATCAATGGAGGACATTGGTTTCAGAAGCCAATGGTTTTCTATGAGAAAGGAAAAATTGTTGGATGCCATTATTGTCTCTTAGAAAATGTGACTGATTTAACAATGTATTATGGCTATAGAAAGGCTTTTAGGACTGCATTTAAAGCCTTAAATAGTTTAGAAAATTTTAAGGGTGTGACATTTCTTAGGACATTTGCACCCTCTCATTTTGAGAATGGTCTATGGAATCAAGGTGGGAACTGTGTGAGGAGTAAGCCATTTAAGAGTAATGAAGCTAGTTTAGAGGGGACTAATATGGAGTTATATATGATTCAATTGGAGGAGTATAAAATTTCCCAAAAAAGGGCAAAAAGAAATGGTTTGAAATTCAGATTGCTTGATACTACACAATCGATGTTATTGCGACCAGACGGGCATCCAAGTAGGTATGGACATTTGCCGGGAGAGAATGTGACGTTGTATAACGATTGTGTTCATTGGTGTTTGCCAGGACCGATTGACACATGGAATGATTTTTTGCTTGAAATGTTGAAGATGGAGATTGTTAAGTCAAAGGGAGAGAGACGTCGAATAGATTCATAATTAGATAGATTATAAATGTTATTTATGTGCCGTTTATATTTTTTATAAACTACGATTGCCATATTTATTGGATTTTGTGGAGATAAGTTTTGTTATTTTGTAATAAAATTAATAAATTTGAAGATTTTTAGTGGCTAATGTTAGTTCTCTATTTTGTTGATTGACATTAATTTTAGTAAAACAAATATAGCAACAATATGTTAAATAGGATGTGTTAGCTTGCTAAAAAGAACAGGTTGAACAAGAAGTCCTATTTTATGAATAAACATGTTTAGATAAAATATTTCATCATCTGGAGCAACATGTCGGACAAGATGTCCTATGCAGAGTCATTCGACATCGTGACTGTTTGGGCTAGGCTGTTGGATCAGTTTAAGATTTAACAGATGATATTTTGGGAATATTATGCAGTCCTATGTGGCGTTGATTGTAAAATTCTGGAAGATTCAAGTCAGAATCAAGAAGAATATGCACTTTCTAATTATGGAGATAAATTAGGAAGGTTATGATTGAAGACCTATTTTTATGCAGAAGTTTTTACAGATTTGTAGCAGCTGGTATGCTGTGATTAAAAGCCTAAATCCAGTTGGAAAAAAGATTATAAATAGAATTATTTGTAACCTAAAATAGTACGGGTCCAAGATGTAGAAGCATTAGGGCTTAGTCACTGTGCCACTCTCTAGGAGAGTTGGTTTGTGTGATCCATTCGGGTTGTGAGTTGGACTATGTTATATAGTTGTAAGTCTCTATTATTGTTCTCCTCAGAGCTGTGAAGCAAGAGTGAGTATTGTTCTTGATCAAAGCTTTTAAGAAAGATCAACTATTTGTTGATTAAGGGAGTCTTAATCATGTATTGTTTGTAATTGAAGATTGTGCTAAAGGGCCGTCAATATCTGTGACTAGGGTAGTTATTGTGAGACATCATTGCGGTGATTGGAAGTGAGAGAGGTTTCTCTTATCTAGGAATTTCTTAGGTAGAAGTTGCACGGGGTATGGATTAAGTGAGAAGTCAGTAAATCGGAGGTTGTTTGCATAGTGCTTTGAATTGATACTACTAATAGTGGATTCCCTTCTTGGCTTGGTAGCCCCCAGAATAAGTGTGTTGTACACCGAACTGGGTTAACAATTCTGGTGTGTTGTTTACTTTTCAGTATTGTTTGATTATGTACCTTGCCATTATTGTTTGTTCGGATTCAGATGTTTCGACATGTCATAGGACATCTGAAGTCTGATATACCAGAATTTTAGCTAAAATATTTGTTAAGATCACCCTAGAATGTCATATTTATTGGATTTTGTGAAGATAAGTTTTGTTATTTTGTAATAAATTAAAAAAGTTGAAGATTTCTTATCAAACTCTTACCTATATTTATCAAAAAAAAGTTAATGATTTCAATAAAACATTTCTTTATGATGAATAAAGAAAACTTTAATAAATATTTTAGGGTATCAATGTTAGGTGAATAGTTAATTAGTGAGAGCCACCAGTTGATTGGTTTCAATAACTATTAAGATAATTTCAAAAAGAAAAAGTAAATTATTAATAAATTTAACACCAATAACTAATCTAATCATCTTTTTAAATTACATAAAGTCATTAATGTAAGTAAAAATAACACAGATTGTTAATGAAATTAATATCACTAATTAATTTATTCAACTTTATTAATTTTCGTAATTTTAATATCATTATTAATTTAGTTTGAATTATATATCCCCTGTATACAATTGTAAAGTAAAGACTAACTCTTTAAATTGAGAAACAATACAATAAACAATAAAGCTTTACCTTCAATAATTTAATATTAATTCTTTAATACAGAGAGAATCACAATATACAACAAATTTTTTACTTAAAATGTGTATTCTTAAAATATACTCAAACTCATGAAAGAGATCATAGTTTTATTTTACACGAACAATATAAATATTTAAACTCATTTTTACAACCAAATATTTCTCCTAAAATTTAAGGAATTGAATACTCAAACATATATCAATAGCAGGGCGGTTCCAGCCAATATATATTGATGGGGTTAAGTATAAAAAAAAAATATGAATTAAACTATATCGAAAATAATAAATAATGTTATTTAAAACAATATATTTATAATGAAAATAGTCTCATTAATATGAGGGATTAACAAATATAATGATATTGTTTTAAAAATTAAACTAGACTGACCATTCTAATTGAGAATTGGAAGGGTCATTGGTCTGATTTGATTGCTCGATCGGATAAATTATTAAATCAATTAGAGCTAGTTAGAACCAATCAAAACTAATAAAAATTGGTGAATCAAAAATTTTGAAAAATCGACTAATTAAATACTTTTTTTCTCTGACAAAATGAAGTCGTTTTGATAATTTTTTGAAAAAATTAAAATTAAAATATAAGTACAAATTATTTATTTTAGAATAACTTTTTCTTTTTAAAATTAAATTTATTAAACACTCCACTTATTTTGTTATTTAATTTATTTTTTAATGAGACTTTCTCAAAATTTATTTTGATTTTGTGTTTTATATTATTGAGAGAAGATGAACATGTATGCATTGATGGAGAAAAAAATGACAGGTAGATGTTGTCAATAAGCAATCTATTCATGAAACAAAATGTTGTCTATAATTAATATTTTATCAAGTTCATACAGTAATTGTCATTGCTAAGAAAAAAATAAGTAAGACTTTGGTGTGGTTATAGCCCCAGTAAGCCTAAACGTAGGTCCGTCCATGCAGGCAATTAGAAATCTTTCTCGTAAAGATTAGGTTATATCTCAAACTATCAGAACTACTATCAAATCAGAACTCACCAAGATAAGACCAAAAAACATAATCACTACCATTCTCATAATCAAGACAAGCACTCAATATGATATTGGTTGACGCAAATGATAGATTTTTGAAGTCAGACAAAGAAAGTACATAAGTCCACATCTTCTCTATCTATAAATCATTTTCAAGCCAAAAAAACTTTTCCCCTCCACTTCTTTCACAGTTGTTGAAATACCATTAAAGATAATATCATAATGAGACCTCCTAATGTACTAGACAACAACATGTCAACCCAAAGAGAGAAAATTTGAAGAGAAGTCTATGATCACTAGGAAGAACCACCTACCAACCAAATCACTAAAAAATCATATACCAAACTGTCAAAGCTAAGTCATAAATGACAAAAAGATGGGGAAATGACTCAACCAAACCCCGAAACATGGGACAAGAGATCCCATTAGAATCAACAATCACCACTCGATTGAACATGTTCACTCTAAAAGGGAGTCTATCATGCAAAAGCTTCTAAGGAAATAACACTACCTTAGATGGACCTAGTTGACCAAAATGAAAAGGAGTGTCAAGTTTTCAACCAGATTAAAGGGTAAAGAAGAGATAAGAAGGTCTAAATGAGCATGGTAATTAAAGGCACGAGAAAAAAATATCATTTCTTGTATGATTCAAATATCACTTAGCTTTTTCCTGATAAAGAGTAGAACCATGAAACATATAAGGAAAGTTATTAACCACCGGTGACTCACAGAGAAAGAATGGTCTCCTCTACCTAAGATACTAAATAGGGTTATCATCTTCAATCCTTCACTACACCCTAAATAAACCTTATTTTAACCTTAACAAGCTTCTTCTAAACATTCAAAGACATCTTCAAAAAGAGATAGAAAGAAGGTGGGAATAAAATTAAGCATTGAGTTAAGAAGAGCCACTTGACCACCCAAGCTAACAAATTTGTGCTTCTGAAAATGAAGTCTTTTAGTCAGCGAATTGACTAAAGGGTTCCAAATAGCTTTAAGCCTAGGATTAACCCTCAGTGACAAACTTAGGTACTTAAACGAGAGGGTTTCAATCTGACATTGCAGGAAGTCACCCACATAGGAGATATAGGCTTCTCCATTACCAGTTCGGGTCTAGCAACTAACACTTTAGCTACCAACTTATAGAACGAATCGACCAGAGAAATTGGTCTAAAATCATCCAACTGGGTAGGAGAGCTAACTTTAGGGATCAAAGTCACAAAATAGGATGCAAAACTACGCGGTAGAGATGCAAAGCAGTGAAACGAATCAAACATGATCACCATATCTTCTCTTACTAAATTCCATAATCTTTTTAGAAAGAAGAAATTGAAACCATTCGGACGTGTGCTTTTACTACCCTCACACTGAGACACAATAAAATCTAACTCGTGGATTCTGAAAGGTACCGTCAAAGACCTATTATTATTTTTCAAAAAAGAACATAAAACAACACTGTCAAAAAGAGGTCAGTCGGCATTTGGTTCTTTAAAATGATTGGAGAAAAACTTAACAACCTCTTACTTAATTTCAGATACCCTTTAATCCAACCTTTTTTATTAAGGGCTGAGATAATATTCCTTCTACCTCTACTTTACTTTTAATAAAGGCATGGAAAAATTCAGAATTAAAATCATTTTTCCTTAGCCACATGGACCTAAACCTTTTGTACAATTGAGAATCTAATACAATGACCAAATACTCGCAATCTAGTCTCAATCTCTCATCGAATAAGATCTTATTATCAAATACCGCATACACATTGTCCACCACCTCTTTTTTTGTGTGACCAAAACAAACTTAACTTCTTTCATTCATAAGGATAGAATCGATACAACGAGGAATACTGTTAACATGACTATGTCGAGGCCAAGAATTGGCCGCCTTTGTAAGACAATGGGCAACCATATTCGCTTGACGCTGAACGAACTCAACCTTAAAGTTCGTGAAATTACAAAGTAAAGATATAATAGAACGAATAATAAAATTAAATTGAGAACCACCAATGTAATTAGATTGAATAGCTTGGACAACTTGTAGAGAATCACCCTCGAAAATAACATTGTCAAGATGAAGGGTTAAAGCACTTTGGATAGCTTTCTTTAACGCCAACGCTTCCGCTTCAAGGATAGAAAACGAATCAACATCCCAAGCAACACCTGCTTTAACAAAATTCCCCAAATTATCTCGGATACACCAACCTCTATTAGTAGTTCCTTGATTACGGTTAAAACCCGCATCAACGTTACATTTAAACCATCCGAAAGGGGGGGGGGGAATCCAAGAAAGAGTGGAAGGAAGAGACGCCTCTCCAACCTGGGGATTTTGAGCCAACCACCACTCTTGCCACCTCTTTTAAGGAGTAAAAAAAGTCAGAATTATCAAATACCCGTTTATTTCAAACTTTTAAGATTGATTTTAATACTTTTAATTTCTCTAATAAAACAAAAGATTTTTAACCATAGATTTCAATACAGGACGAATGAACTACCTCCGAAAAGTTAGAATGATATAGTCCACTAGTATTCACTCAAAAAGATATTAACCATGTCTCTTTATATCAAATCCTATAAATTAAAAAAATTGGTTAAATTAATTTGCGATGTTAAGTTTATTAATAATTTGCATTGCTTTTTTCTTCTTGAAATTATCTTTATGAGAATTTCTTTGCCAACCTCCCAACTCTCTAGCCCACCCCTGGTGAAAAACCCAAACTACCCCTGACTTCGGAAGTTCATTTCCGAAATGCAAGAAAAATGTGTTTTCGGAGATGCATCTCCGAAAACGCCTTTTTTTTAAAAAAAATTGTCTTGTTTCGGAAGTTCATTTCCGAAAACAGCATTTCGGAAATGAACTTCCGAAATAATGCGCGTTTTGCAGATTAAGCAAAACAGCCCCCTCCCCCTAATCATTTACCCTAATCATCATCAAACACTTCCAAAGGAGAAATCTCTGCAAAAAATCTACAAAAGCAAGTGTGAAGTAGCCAAACTCTTCTTCCAAACTCAACCAAACTCATCATCAAACACTAATTGGTAAGTTTATCATTGTTTTTTCAAGTTTTAGATCTATTTGATTAAACTATATTAGGGTGTTTAGAAACTGAAAAAATCACATTAAGATAGGTTAGTACTGATATTAGGATGTTTAGTAGGCATAAAAATGGTTTTGGTTTAGGTTTTTGGGGTCTGCCATTGGAGGTTAGATTGAAGCTCTGCGCAGGGGTGTTTCGGAAGTTCATTTCCGAAAACACCTCCATCCCAGTTTTCGGAAATGAACTTCCGAACTGTATCAGAAGTGCGTTTTTTTTTGTTTTTTATTGTGTCTCGAATATTAATCGATTTCGATTGTTTACAGGAACATGTCAGGCAACCAACCAGCACGCATCAGACAGGGTAGGGAAACCCAGACTGCGTCGGCTAGACGCGAGCGGACGGCGGCGCAGCTGGCGTCGACACAGGGACAGGGGCGTGGCCGGGGACACCGTGTGCGAGTATTCGAGGACGTGGGAGAGGGTACATCTGGTTCAGGATCTAGGAGTCGGCTGGCTCGGGCATCTTCTTCCCGCCAGCGAGAGGAGGAGGAGGAGGAGGAGGTGGCGGCAGTGACTTACCACGAGCCGGAGGGGGTACCGGATGTTGACCCTCCAGCCGGGGAGGAAGATGAGCAGGAGGACGGCTATCCGGGAGGGCCCTTTGACACTTCCGTGCTGATTCACTACCACGATCACGTCGCTCGGCGGATCTGGGAGGGAGAGGTATTTTTTTTAATTTAACCGTTTATTTGTCACCATTTTTTATAATTTAACCGTTTATTTGTCGCTTATTTAATATATGTCGCTTATTTGTTTTTTTTTAACAGGAGAGAGAGCCGCTGAAAATGGTGAACCACGCCCGCAAGATTTTCAGTCTGTTTAAACCAGCAGCTGAGTGGTTTAACGACCATGTGCGAGGTTCAGGGCTCAGCGGGCTCTGCATGACGGGGTACACCACCATCAGCACCGGCATGCAGGGGGCATTTGTGGAGCGCTGGCACAAGGAGACGTCCTCTTTCCACTTGCCGGTCGGGGAGATGACGATCACCTTGCATGACGTGCAGTGTCTTCTCCACCTGCCGATTAGGGGGCCGCTGTTGACCCACTCCAAGATCCAGAGGGTGGAGGCCATTGAGTGGATGATGCTTTACTTGGGCATGGAGCACGAGGTTGCTCACTTTGAGTGCGTCACGACATCTGGGCCTCATGTCCGGTTCACCACACTGAGCACTTATTTTGAGCACCACCTGGACGCGGCTGCCGAGGCTGAGGGTGTGCGTAACGAGCTGTTCATAGAGTATCACCGCGGCTGCGCTCTCCGGTGCTGGTACATGCATGTGGTAGGCGCTGCATGCTTTGTGGATAAGAGTGCCAGGTACGTCGACGTGACCTACCTCCGCTACTTCATGGACCTGGATACCGTTCACCAGTGGAACTGGGGGGCAGCTACTCTGGCATATCTCTACCAGAAGCTGAATGAGGCCTCCAACTGGACGCGGCTGCCGAGGCTGAGGGTGTGCGTAACGAGCTGTTCATAGAGTATCACCGCGGCTGCGCTCTCCGGTGCTGGTACATGCATGTGGTAGGCGCTGCATGCTTTGTGGATAAGAGTGCCAGGTACGTCGACGTGACCTACCTCCGCTACTTCATGGACCTGGATACCGTTCACCAGTGGAACTGGGGGGCAGCTACTCTGGCATATCTCTACCAGAAGCTGAATGAGGCCTCCAACTGGAGGACGAGGCAGTTGGTCGGATCCTGCACACTGCTTACGGTACGTTTTATTTTAATACATTATCGTATTTATTTATTTATTTATGTTTCGTATTTATTTTTAATACATTATCGTGTTTCTGTTTCAGAGCTGGATCATCTCCTACTTCTCCCGCATCCACGGCTTTCACATCGATCCTGCGTACGTGGACGCCATGCCCAGGGCCGCCAGATACGCTCTCCAGAGGGGGAACGATGCGGTGGGACCATACCGTCTGTACTTGGACCGTACGATGCACGACGACGTCACCTGGAGGCCGTTCGTCGACTACGCTCAGATTGTCCCCTTTGACGGCATTGCTCTATATTCAGGCTGGTTGGCATGCGGGACTGGCATCATGGTCCGGTATCTCCCTGAGCGGTGCATGCGTCAGTTCGGATTCGTGCAGCGGATACCCAGGTCACCCTTTGAGGCTGCTCCCGACACAGTGACCCGAGTGCAGCTCACTGCCATATGGGAGGACTGGCAGCATCATGTGGTACCGCAGGAGTACCGTCTCACTCAGGTCACACAGGACTGGCACAGTGAGGAGGGGTACGTCACATGGTTCTACCGGGTGTCCCATCCTCTGCTGAGACCCGACGTTTCCGGCGCTCCTAGGCCAGCACATGAGGAGATCCTGGAGAACCAGCAGGCCGAGGATGACCACGCCATTGATCTCATGCCGATCTGCCAGCGGATAGAGATGCTTGGGCGGGACGCGTTGGATCGAGGTATCGTTGATCAGGGCGGTCCAGAGGCAGTCGCCGTGATGGAGATGATCGTCACTGATGCGGGCCGTGCGGCGGGGTACAGGCGGCAGAGGAGGGCCCAGGGTGAGAGGGTTAGGCATACCCAGTAGTGGTCGGATTTATTTATTTTTTGATTTCGGATTGTATATTCCGCACAGTATTATTATTATTATTTTCGGATTGTATATATTATTTTCATCGGATTAGTATTTTTTTTGTTTATTTATCATATTAGTATTTTCAGTTTATCTATTGCTTATTTTATTTGGCGTTTACGTTTAATTCAAAATGCGAGACTGTTTTAGATAAAACATAAAAAAAAAAAACACAGTTTCTGCATAATTCGGAAATGAACTTCCGAATTCACCCCCCATGAGGTGTTTTCGGAAGTTCATCTCCGAAGACACCCCCCATGAGGTGTTTTCGGAGATGCACTTCCGAATTGTGGAAATTTTTTTTAAAAAAAAGCGCTTCGGAAGTTCATTTCCGAAGCAGGGGTATTTTGGGATTTTCGCGGGAGGTGGCTAAAGAAATTTTCATCTTTATAGTTATTTGGAACCAATCAACCAATCACTCTCACTATAATTGACTACCCACCTAACTAATTTGTATTGAAACCTAGAAATGTTTTCTAATATCATAAAATTTTGTTTTTTTAGATCAATATTTTTTTTGATAAATATAATCAGAAGTTGACCTGGTTTAAACTAGTGTGACAGTTTTATTCATGAATCTACCATCCATCCATCTAATTCATTTATAAAATAATTAATTAAATTAAATTAAATCTATTTATTTATTTACAAGTATGATACATCCAATCCTTTAAATTTATTTTAATATATTAATTTTTTCAAATAATAATACAAATTTATTACTAGATCAACCAAAATAATTTATTTATAAATTAATAAGGATCAACTCATATCTGAGTAATTATTTTAATTTGAATTTTGTTGGTTGATTTGATAATCTCGTTGGTAGATAATATATAAATACATATTTGTAAATAATTTTAAAATTTATGGAGTTTTATTCTAATCTGAACTCCAACTCGCATAAATTTTCCTTAATAAAAATGTATTAGTACTCAACTCATTGATACTAATAATTTCTTATCAATATTTGCTTTATTGAACTGCTCCTAATTAAGCTCATTTTCCGAATTAAGTAAAGTTCAAAAAAAAAGAAAAAAAAAGGGTAGTTTTTTATAGACACACTACAACACGGAACAGCTTTCACAGCGCTTTTTTTGGCCTTTAACAGCGCTTTAAAGCGCTGCCATAGCCAGCGCTGGCGTAGGCTACGAAAGCGCTTTCAAAAGCGCTCTGGTAGACCCCCCCTTTAAGAGCGCTTTCCTGGAAAAAGCGCTCTGGTAGGACCCCCTATTAGAGCGCTTTCCTGGAAAAAGCGCTCTGGTAGATCCCCCTTTAAGAGCGCTTCTTAGTAAAAGCGCTGGCAAAGACCAGTAAAAAAGCAAAAAAAATTAAAAAATTACGCAGCATACAAAAGCGCTTTTGGAAAGCGCTCTGGTAGGCCCCCCTATGAGAGCGCTTTTTCCAGAAAAAGCGCTCTCATAGGGGGGCCTACCAGAGCGCTTTCCAAAAGCGCTTTTGTATGCTGCGTAATTTTTTAATTTTTTTTGCTTTTTTACTGGTCTTTGCCAGCGCTTTTACTAAGAAGCGCTCTAGTATGTGGACCTTTAAGAGCGCTTTTTAGAAGCGCTGTAGTTGCTAAATGAGGTATTTTTATGTGCAGCCTATAATTTAATCCTCCCAGTCGACCTGTAATGTTTTCGACCTGTAATATTTTCGACCTGTAATATATTTTCGACCTGTAATATATTTTCGACTATATTATTTCAGCCATCAGTAAGACAATATATATACTAATATATACCATTATAATATCCAAAATTATATATATACATCATTACAAAATTATATATATACATCATTACAAAATCAACAATATTATAGTTCAAATCTGCATGAAAAATAGCTTAATATAAAATTGACACAATTCCTCTTTGATTTCTTCTAACTTTAGCTTCGAGTACCCAGCAGCACGGAATTCGTCAAGGTACTATAAAACAAAAACATAATATGAATAATATATTTAGGTAAATGTAATAAATTATATGAAATTATCTTAAGTTATAACTTTATACCGTGGGAGGAATCTCTAATTGATTCGCCTGAATGATTTCTTTCATAAACCTCAATACAAAGTATCCGCAGTCTGAACTGTTACGCTGTAGCGGACACTACATAGAAAAACAAATAAGATTCTATATAAGTTGTCTTGTTTTACCAAGTAGCATAAATATTATAAGCAAATTTGTGAAAAGTAATGTACCTGCACTTCGATCCAGGTGATGTTGTTTGATTTAGTCCGGGATACCTGTGCGTCCCGTTGACTACGGAATACTTGTATTGATCTAATTAACAAATATATAAAAGCATATGTTTAGATCAATCCCACAAATAAGTAAATATATAAATATACACGAATATATATTTAGAACGATCCTACTTACAAATCAACGATTTCCTTCATGGCCGGATAATTGGTCCATTCACCCTTTACCGAATTCAGATAATACACGACTTCCCTTATCGGGTTGATAGCAAGCAGCAACCAGTGTGCTCTATAAATTAAAACAATAGGTTATATGAAAATATTGCTATACACTAAAGAAACAGAGATTAGATGAATAAAGAATGAGAAACTAACCCTACTGGTCGGGTATTATACGCCCAAAGATGCAGACATTCTGTATTGCCGGTGGACATGAATCTATCGACTAAGCGCTGTCTAACAGATTCCGGATCCGAAACAATTTCCATTCCGCTGCAATGGGCGGAAGACACGAACCGGAATCTGTTAGACAATGCAGTCCCGCGCAACACTCTGTCATACAACAACCTTAAATAAAAACATAATAAACATTAGATTCTTTTCATTGAAAAGTGTAAATAAATTATATTGTGGGACTAATTAAATAATATATCGGATGAGTGAATATTACCGGATGTATGAATGCATATTACTGACGCCTAGTTGATCTTGGTTAAAAATCTCTTGCAAGTCATCAATTGTAATATGTGACTTGAACTCAATACCGAAGACACTTTCATCCATATCGATTTCCCGTAAAGCACCATCCTTCATATCGGACATATCAACCATTGTTGCGAGTGTCGCCCGGTATCGAGGCACAAAAGCACCGCCTTTTCTTGCCGCTTGCTTCGGAGGACCACTGGGTGGTACGCTACGAACCTGCTGCGTCACTTGTTGTGACTCCCGAGCGGATGCCTAAAAATCATATAAGTTAGGTAAAATATAAAATCATGCATATTTTGATTCAGATTATATATTAACACTTTAAATGTACCTCTTTTAGCGATGCAACAGACTCCTCCTCCTGTAAAATCCCTTTACCCTTAATTGCGGGTTTTATAGGAGCAGTCTAAAAATAAAATGTAAAACATAATTAATAAACGGTTTAGAATTGACATTCGAAAACTAAATGATTCATAATCGTTTTCAATTTACCTCATCACTAATGGTAATGAGCTCCGAGGGCCATGCAACAAACGATCCTATTGCATCTCGCAGCAATGTCGTCTCTGAGACCATGTCAGGTACCGGTAGAATCGCATCACGATCTAATACAACATCCACCGATACTTTCAGGTGTCCATCCGGGAGCGGTCTGTGGTGAAGTAAATCTCCCGAAGTGTTGTGCACTTTTCCCTTGCCAACTAGTCGATAACTCGGTTCCGATAAGTATAGTTGGCAAGATGAAATGCCCTAAACCAATAGTAAATATAAAGTCATTATCATTAATAAAATAGAACAATTTAAAAGGAAAAAAAATTATAATTACCTCGGGAAATTTCCTTTGATAGTTGATACTAGCCTTATCACTAGTTTCTTTCACCGATGAAGTGTTGCATTTTTCTCTCATATACGCCTCTTTATCTCTTTGCAATTCAGAGACTTGTGCTTGCAATTCCGCCAACTTTTGCAACACTTCTTCATTTGAAGGATTTCTTCTCCTAGGACTCTTGTAAAAAGAGGTTGGAGTCACACCATGACCCTTACCCCTCACCCGACCGGGATACTCGGGAGCATCTAGTACTCTACTAAGTACGCTCTCCTCACCGGTGGATGCCGATTGCGACAAGGTCTCCTGTAATTCATTTACATTTAAATAATTATTAGTGGAGATAAAAAGTCATTTATATATTAAAAAACATTTGATTTAATTAAAGACATAGTATTATACTTACACATTCAGTATAAACTCTCTGAACATCGGGATCGACAGCGTGATTCTTGCCCACACGAGCTTCCTTCCACAACACATGTACAGGAAGTGAAGCTTCCTCACTTTTAGTCTCCTCCAACTATGCATTGACACAAACGATAAAATCGTCAATTAAAACATGCACATGTAGACAATTAATTAAATCGAATTTCTATTTACTTACAATTTTATCCTCTAAGCGTGCATATCCCAAACGCCCTTTTTTGTATGGATACGCGGGTTTGGATGCTCTCTCCCTATTCGTGGCACTCTTTTTCTGAAAAGCTTCATCTCTTTGCTTTACAAACTCAGCCCAATCTGCTTCATCAATGAAGGTCGCATACTTTGTTGGCCGTCCCGGTGCATTTTCAAGAAATTTTCCATCTTTATCCTTAAGATAGGTGTTTGTCAAAAAACTTTTCCACCCTCTATATCTCTTGCCGGCCAAACTAAGTATGTAGCTTTTACGTTCATCTGGTATCTCAAAAGTCCTCTGCAAAAAAACGTACGCATAGTGTGTTAGTATAAATAATTTAAACAATTTATCGTCAAGATAATAACAACAATTAACCATATATGATATATACCTGAAGCTCTTCCCAAATCGCTTGTTTTTTCTCCTCCAATTCTAAATTTTTCGTTTTCGATTTCCAGGTAGCTATGGAGACCGGAATATGCATACGGACAAGTGTACCAATATAACTTGTCAACTTTGCAGAATTAGGACCAATTGGTTGTTTATCAGAATTCCATTCCAATCGGTACACTAATCCTTGGTCTCTATGTCGTATGATACTCCTCATAATAGTGATGCCTCGTGCAACCTCTTTTGCTTCAGTATCAGGTGGAGCATTTGTATCCGAAGCAACTCTTTCTTGTGAGTTTTCTTGTAAGTTTTCAGGTGGGTTTTCAGGTGGAGCATCTCTATCTGAAGCCATTGAACCTGTATCAAACAAACTAAAGCACATTAGTACACTATTAATAAGCTAACAATCTATACAAGTCAAATGGAAGTCAAACCATGCATGTACAAGTAAATCGGAAACGAAATCGGTACAAATCAAAATAAGCGTAAAAAAGAAAGTTATCGGAATTGAACGAAATTTACATGGCTATGGTAAAACGTCGCCACGGACTCAAAAACAAAGTCGGTTTTCCGAAATTCAGACCCTAAGCCCGACTTTTGATTACGGGCAGAAGCAAAACCGATAAAAAAATAGTCCCGAAATGTAAAGATAAGTGCATGAGCAGCTCCGGAATCGTCAAAATAGTATAGTTACATGTAAAGAAGTCAACAAGCGGATACATGGTTCAAAAGTTATGTACAAAACGAGAATATGCACCAAATTGAATAAAACAAATTAGTCGGACTATGTATACTATTACCTTTATCACTAACGTCTCTTTCTTTTCTTGGTAGGTTTGTGTACTACGCGTCTCTTAACAATGCGGACGGTTGGATTGATCCAAATACCCTCATTATGATCATTTCTAATACAAGATTCATTCTCATTTTGATCGTTTCTTGTACAAGATTCAATGCCAACACCAATATCACCTTGATCTTCAATTTTTTCATCAACTATTTTGTTAGATAAAAGCACTATAGACCATTTCGTACTTGTCGGATCATTGACATAGAACACTTGTTTAGCTTGAGAGGCTAGAATGAAAGGCTCATCTTTGTACCCTACCCTATTGAGATCCACTTGCAAAAATCCTGACTTATCCATTCGTACGCCACTATTATTTTCAACCCACTTGCAACCAAATACAGGAATCTGAAACTTCGCGTAATCAAACACCAAAATGCGCTCGATAACCCCAAAATATGACAAATTTGCAAATTTCGGATTTAAGTCATTCGCACTTGATATGTGCATAGCTTCAGCTACCAAGGTTACACCACTATTTTGCATAGTACTTTTATCATCCTGTTCTTTGGTATAAAATGTGTATCCATTAATTGCGTATGCGCTATAAGAAAGTACAATTACAGATGGACCATAGGCTAAACATCTCAACCTTTCTGTTACTGAAGCAGGATCTGAACGATACTTTGAATAAATATGATCTCTAAACCACGGTATGAAACTTCGATTGTGCTCTCGTACTATCCAGTTCTCATTTCTATTTGGATTTAAATCTCGGAGAACAACTTTGTGCATTTCAACAAACGGCTCAACCTCAATCTCATTGTGCAGAACATACAAGTGCACTTGATCCCGTTCGACCATTGATACTGTCACAACTTTATTTCCAATTAGCCTTTTTCCTTCTTTTTTTTCGACAATATGAGATTTGGGGAGTCCAATTGATTGAACATTTGACAGATATTCAGTACAAAACTCAACCGCTTCTTCAGCAACGTATCGCTCGGCAATACAACCCTCCGGTCGACTTCTGTTTTTCACGTACCCTTTTAATATTTTCATATAACGTTCAGCAGGGTACATCCATCTCATATAAGCTGGTCCGCACAGTTGTGTCTCTTTCACAAGATGAACGACTAGATGAACCATTATGTCAAAAAACGAGGGAGGAAAATACATTTCAAGATCACATAAAGTAACAACTATCTCATTTTGCAATGTTGGTAAGATCGCGGGATCGACCACCTTACTGCAAATAGACCTGAAGAAGAAACACAGCTTAGTTATTGCGCTTCTTACTTTTTCTGGCAGAATAGAACGTATACCTATTGGTAAAAAATGTTCCATTATAACATGGCAATCATGCGTCTTCAAACTCTTTAACTTGAGGTCTTTCATGGACACAAGTCTTCTAATATCTGAAGAGTAGCCTTCTGGAACTTTTACTTCACTGAGGAACTTACACAATGTTTTCTTCTCCTTTCTAGATAGAGTGTAAACAGCAGGTGGCAAATATGTTCGTCTTCCTTTCGTCACGGGCGCCAATTCAGTTCTCATCCCCATGTTTACCATGTCATTCCTTATGTTAACGCCATCCTTAGACTTTCCTTGTATATTGAGTAGCGTACCTATAACGCTGTCAAATACATTTTTTTCAATATGCATAACATCCAGGAAATGTCTTACGTACAACGACTTCCAATATGGAAGTTCAAAGAAAATTGACTTCTTCTTCCACCCACCCTTGACAATTGAATGTGCAAAAGGCTTGCCAAACTGAGTGCTCACATCTTTCACCTTTTCAAAAATTTGATCACCTGACAAAAAAGGCGGGGCTGTACGATGTTCGGCCTCTCCATTGAATGCTTTTCTCCACCCACGGTAGTGATGATTAGAATTTAAGAATCTACGATGGCCGAGAAAGACATTCTTCTGACAAAGCGCCAATCGTGTCGTATCGGTTTCATCTTCACAAACAGGACACGCCTTTTGACCCTTGTTGCTGTACCCGGATAGATTTCCGTATGCTGGAAAATCATTAATTGTTCCAAACAACATCGCCCTCAAGTTGAAACTTTCTTTCCTATACCCATCGTAAACCTCCACACCTCTCTCCCACAAAAACTTTAAATCTTCGATTAAGGGTGCCAAGTATACGTCTATGTCATTCCCTGGTTGTTTAGGCCCAGAAATTAGCATAGATAACATCATGTACTTACGCTTCATACATAGCCACGGAGGTAAGTTATAAATCATAAGAATCACAGGCCATGTGCTATGCGAGATACTTTGAATACCATGCGGGTTCATTCCATCAGTAGACAATGACAACCGAAGGTTTCTTGCTTCTTTTCCAAATTCAGGATATTCAGTATCAACTTTACTCCATTGTGGTGAGTCTGCCGGATGTCGCAACTTTCCATCAATAATTCTTTCATCTGCATGCCAAGTCAAGTGTCTTGAATCGGTCTCACTACGATACATGCGTCTAAATCTCGGAATTATAGGAAAATACCATAAGACTTTAGCAGGAGACAACTTTTTCTTATATCGAGGGGCACCACATTTAGGACACTCATTCAACGCTGCATACTCGTTTCGAAACAAAACGCAATCGTTTGGACATGCGTGTATCTTATCATAGCTCATTCCAATAGAAGACAACATCTTTTTGGCTTCATACGTTCGATTGGGAAGAACATTATCCTCTGGTAGCATATCTTTCATAAGGGCTAATAACTCTGTGAAACTTTTATCCGACCATCCATTGTCCGCCTTTAAGTTGTACAACTTTAACACCGCAGACAATCTTGTGAATTTTGAACAACCATCATACAACGGTTTCTCTGCATCGCTTACCAACCTCTCAAACATTTTGGGACAATCCGCTAGATCTTCTTCCAGCGCTTCTGCAATCTCTTCGACTCGATCACAATCGTATGTGTCTGTGCAATCGTCGTTTGAAGCATACTTCCTATTACACCTCGACCCAGCATTCCCGGTACTTTTCTCACCATGCATTGTCCAACATGTATAACTTCTATCAATTCCAAACCGTAGTAAATGAGATCCCAACTGATTCCCGTCAACCTTACCCCCGGCATAACAGCAACCCAAGCAAGGACACGGCATTCGAAGCGGGTCTTTGGAGTTCGCAACCGCAAACTCAACAAATTCCCATACCCCTTTCTCGTACTCTTTCGACAATCGGTTTGAATTCATCCATGTCTTATCCATGTCTTAATTAAGCTAAACAAATGCTTCTTGGTTTCTCTATCAGGTACTAAGGAATTCTGTCAAGATAATAAATAGCTATCATCATAATAGAATACCTAATCAGAAAACCTAATCAGAATACCCGAATTCTTAAAGAAGACATTACCTTATTTCAAGGTAATATAAGTCCACAAACCAAAAAATTGGTTGAGAGACACTAAATTGATATTAAATAGAACCATAAACAATAAACTATAAGCAGAAAATAACAAACTATAAGCAAGAAGAAAGGGATAGTAACCTGAGTTAGACTTGATGTGGGAGATGGGTAGGTTTGAATCGGCGTTGTACAAGTAGAAACCAGAGACTTCAAAGTAACTGTAAAATTAAACACACACACCATGCGGTTAAATACACCACTACTAACAAATATCAAAATAAACCCAATCTAGAACTCAATTATTTAAAATGATATGAAATCAATTATCAATTAGCTAGTAACTACAAACAAGAGAAAGAACAGATGCATACATGTGTACCACGGCTTGTTCAACATACATTGGTTCGTAAATGAGAGGCTAGTTCATTAGTCCTAACAATTAACCTCAACTAACAGTCTAACTTTATAACTAACTTACAACATAACCACCAGTAGGATTAAGTGATAACTAACGGTCTTTTTAAAATAGAATCTTAATTTATTTTCATACATTACTTTTAATATGAAATGAAATAAATATCGAATTAGTAATGCTTTGAGATTATAAGAAATCAAATTAGACAAAATACATATTATCACTTTCAAATATATATGCATTTATACAATTAAACAAACTTTAGTAACAAAGGTCTCCATTTTTCAAAACTCTACTCCTTTTAAGAAATGAAAGAATCCTCACTCATATTTTAGAATCAAGTAAAACCATAAAACATTAAAGTGAACGTAGTTTCTCTTAATAATCATTTGGTGTAGACAAGTTATTAACCCTCAATTGAACTACCCATTACAATTCAAATAACTCAATGATATGACAAAGAAGAAATTATGCAGCAAGTAGTTCATGCTTTCATAATATACTATAGCTTTCATTTCATATCATATACTATAGCTTTCATTTCATGCTTTCATTTCAAACAACCCATTATAATTAAAAACGAAAATGGCACTAATGTGTTCTATTCTTGACAAATGTGTTTGCAATTTAGATATAAAAATATCAAAGTTCTGTTTTTAGCTAAAATAATGGCACTAATGTGTTCTATTCTTGAAAAATTGTGTTCTTCAGCACAACACATTCAGTACCCAACAACAAAGCAACAAGAAATTGTGTTCATGGATTATAACCTATTAAGAAACATAGCCAGTCGAACAAAAACAATTAAAAATAAAGCAAAAGAAAACAAGGTGACATACATGAAGATGAAGATGACGGCGGCGGTGGAGGCGAGATGCTACACGGCGGCGGCGGCGGTGAAGAACTTTGAGTTGTGGGAGACAAAGTGGGGGAGACGAAGTGGAAGAAAAAAGATGGGGGAGACAAAATGGGTTTTCTGGGTTTTCTGGGCAAGTTAGCGTCAATGGGAGAAAAAAGATGAATTAGGGATTCTGAACGCGTAATATCAAATTTTAGTAATAAGGCTACTAAAGCGCTTCTGGAAAGCGCTCTCATAGCCTGGTCTATACCAGCGCTTTTGACAAAAAGCGCTCTCATTAAACACCCCTACCAGAGCGCTTTTGAAAAGCGCTTTCGTTCCCCCCACGTTCCCCCCACCTACCAGAGCGCTTTTGTAAAGCGCTTTCGTACCCCCCACCTACCAGAGCGCTTTTGAAAAGCGCTCTCATAACCCCCCCCTACCAGAGCGCTTCTTAAAAGCGCTTTCATACCCCCCCACTATTAGAGCGCTTTTTTAGCGTGTTTTTTAATTTTGTCTTTAGCGAAGCCTATGCCAGCGCTTTTCCTAAAAGCGCTTTCGTAGGGGTGCTGCTAAAAGCCAAATTTGGCGTAGTGACACCATATATGTTAATTAGGACAACCATTTAACACCTAAAATTGTCTTGAAACCGACGTCTAGGTTGATGAAGTGTTTCATGTGGTCAACAAATTCTAATAATATATTAATAAAATATTCGTGAGAACATACCAATTTTTTTGATTAATATATAAAATTAATATTTTAAAATAGATATGCTGTCAAAAAATATTATAAAATAGATAAACTTTATAAATATTTTTAAAATAATAAGTTTAATATAGTATTTTTAATAAAATATTTATTTATGTTATATGATAAAGCTCGTTGAAATATTATCTTGTGACCATTAAGTATTTTGTGTGTTTATATCTATAAATACAAAATTAAAATTAAACTTTTCTAGTTCACACTAATCATGTTAATATGTTCATATACCAAAAAATATTTTTTTTGAGATATTTTAAAATGTTTTAATAATACGTTGAGATTATTGTTTCAATTTGAAGTTAAGATCAAGATAATTGTGTTGAAGCCGTTATTTTTAATGAATGGTATGTTGTTTTCATATTAGGCAAATATCACTAGGGGTGGCAAAACGGGTTAGACACGCAGGGAAAGTCCGTTTTGTCCGCACTTTTTTGCGGGATGGAGCAAGGTTTTAGACCCGTATTCTCAAATATGTTCGTCCCGTCCCGTTTTAGCGGAGCGAGTTTAAACGAGGCAGGCATGCCCATTTGCCACCCCTGAATATCAAAAGAGAAAAGATGGGTGGTAAGTGCAAAAGATCCTCTGACACTCAAGTCACTAATTGGTTAAGGTAGGAAAAGAAATATTTTGGATTTTGTGAGTGTACTTGATTTAATGTCCATCATTCTCTTTTTATAAGTATTTCATTAGGTTTTTTTATTCCTCTTCATTGATAGTATCCAAACCATTCTTTTAGTTTGAAGTCGAGATTGTCAGGTGAGAATATGAATAAAAAGTTTACAAGGGGATGGGGTTTAAATAGACTCTTTCTCTATAAGACAATTTCAAAATAATATTTTAGATCCCATGTACGACATCAGAGATTTTAAGAAGTGTGGAAGTAAAACACAAAATAAGAGAGCTTGAAAGCATCTCAATGAATTAATCTTTATGAAATGATACATGATTCCTTATGCATTTGATTTCTCAAATGCTAGTCAATCACAAGGCTATTCAAGTAGCTTTGAAAAAAGTTATTCAAAACACTTAGCTAATAGATTCTAACAAGATACAATTGAAGTCATGATACTTCAATAAGATTGATACAGCACAGACCTAAACTTATACATTAAATCGTCGTAAGAAAAGTCTAGCTAATGTGGTATACAATCAATGCAAAGATGCAATAATTCAATGACATATGAATACTAGAAAATAAAAGAGGTAAGGAAAGAAGAAAAGATACAAAAGGATATATATATATATATATATATATATATATATATATATATATATATATATATATATATATATATATATATATATATATATATATATATATATATATATATTGGTTTGACTGTCGTACTCGCATTTCCTACTCCACTCAATGGTGTTACAAACCATTGGAAAATAGTCGCGATCTTCCACTATTATCATAAGTTTGATTACAAGCATTTTGGTTACAACGAACTATCAAACGATAATTCCCTATGTTGATACAGATACTCAAATGCTAGCAAAAACAAGATCTCTAAAAGATATTGATATGATAACCATGATATCCACAATAATTCTGCTCCAGGTATTTATATGTGGAAATCCATATGATTCCACCGATCTTTTGTCTGAGCGATTTCTATACTCAAGCGTTGATTGAACAACTCTCAACTTATTCAGCGAACAACTTTCTCCGACGCCATCAAATATGGACTACTTCCATCCCCGCCTTACGGATAATTGATACTAGATCTCACAAAAGTCTTCCTTGGAGTATAATAGAAACTCTATTCTTAATGAATAACAACAAACATCACATGAAATTCAAGAAACGATATTTGCACTTCTTACAAACAGCAAACTTCACACAAAAAATATTAGATACCCTAATGTAGCATTGGTTTCCCTCAACACTCAATCTTTAGAGATGAAGGTCCTTAACAATGGAATAAAACTAAGGATAAAGATGATGAACAGTGCCATAATATCTCACAAACAATCTACAAACACAAGGTGTTAGTCAAGTGTTTTAAATGAAAGTGAATGAAGATCACACAAACAAGGTTCTCTCAAGTTTCTAGATGAACGGGTCTTGGCTTTGAATGTTATCAAGAAATTGATTAATCATGAACAACACTTCAAGATTAATGAAGTCCCCTTCTCTAGTTTACTCAAACACAACAATAAATTGCACAATAACATGTAATAAAAAGGAAAATGAATTTAACATGAATTCATAATCAAGAAGTTGTAGAAGTGAAGAAGAGAAAGAAGCATGGTGATGGGGATAGGCACACTAAGAATAGAAGACAAAGTCACTCTTTGTCACTATGGGTTTTTTTTGCATAGGTTTCACTCACTTGTTAATTTTATCATAGAAAAATCTATTTAAATCAAGGATGACAAATGGGTCTTGAAACTTTGATTTAAATAAAGTAAAAACTATTATTCAAATCAATTTGGACAGAGCCAAAAAAAGTTTTAGGATTTCAGTTGATTCAATTCAACTTTTGTACTTGATTCGAATCACATGAGGTTGTGATTCAAATCATATTCAATTTCTTATTCGAATCAAATCGTCTAGAGTGAAATCCCATTTTCCACACAACACATGATTCGAATGATGTTCATTTCCTTATTCGAATCATAACACTAAAAAAATCCAAATTTAAGTGGTTTAACTTATGATTCAAGCTACGTATGATGAAATGACAAGGTGACAACTATCTGTTAAATTGTAATTCCTTGTGTCAAATAGATTTGATTTAGATCTAAAATAGATTAGATTTGATTTAGTTCTAAAATAGGTATTTTGGGATTTTATAGTTTTGGGTTTTTGGCTTAGAGAGCAAGCTAACCTAAATCTATAAATAGAGGGAGTAACCCCCTATTTTTGTAATCAAGTCAATTGAGTTGTATTCACAGAAACTCTGCAAAAGATAATTTTCTTTCTTTTATATTATTCATCGTTATTGTGTGGTGATATCAATCTTGTTCATTAAGATTGGTAGAAATTCATCAGAGATTTCGGTGGATTTCCAACACTATATGGACTCAAAAAGACATACTAACAAGGAATAAACACTCTTAAATTGAATAATGAGGATTCTTATTGGTACAACAACACCATAGCCGAAGCAATTGTTAGTGTGTGAGACACTTTTAGTGAGGAGAGAATAGGGAGAGAATAAGGAAATAGGGATTATATTAATGAATTGAGTTGTACAAATAATGATACAGACTATGACTATTTATATACAACCCGGATTGGGCTTGGGCATAACTTGGATTATATTTGATATTATTAGATTTGATTTGATATTATATTAATAATATCAATCCCAATAATATTTCAAAAAATCCCAGTAATTTCTCAACATACCCTCTATAATTCAAGTTGTCAAACAACTCTAAAATAATCAAGAGCCACATATATCTGAGTGTACCACTTCGAGTATGCATGATGATCTCATTGGCATAGTCGAAGCAAAAGAGTTTCTGGATTGCTTTCTTACTAAACAACCTTCACAGAATTTGTTAGGCATCTCAAGACTTGGAATACCAGTAACCATATCTTGAGTAATTAGTTGATTGAGTGATCAAAAGTTCGAATGTCCAAATCTCAAATGCCACAACCAACTATCCTTGGGGTCGACAACAATTTTTAGACATTGTACTTCAGTCAAACTGATCATGGTCTTAAACATCGTGTTCTTCGACAGAGGAGATTTCAAGACCAAATTGTTCTGGGTGTCGGACAATTTTAAAACTCCATCTTTCATGACAACTGAGAAACCTTTTTCGACTAGTTATCCAATACTTAGCAGGTTTCACTTTATACCAGGTACATATAGCACATCTTTGATCATAGCTTTCCCTCCATTACTCATGTGAAAACTATGTTGCCAATACCTTTTGCTTGCAACGAACTATTATCAGCAAGTTTTACCTTGCTCTTCTTCGATTTGTCGAAATTTGTCAACCACACCTTTTGACCAGTCATATGATTCGAGCAGCCTAAATCGAGGAACCAGATCTTGGATTCTACATGGTTATCTACAACTGCAACCATAACCACCATACCTTCAGAGTCATCTGAATCTTGGCGTGCAAGGTTCGCTCCTTCGTCTTTACGTTTTGTCAATCCATTGTCTTTCTTGTATCAACAATGTTTAGACAAGTGACCCCACTTCTCACAGTGATAGCACCGCACACCTTTACCTTTCTTGTCATTTTTTCCTTTCAATAGTTTCCACCTCCTCCTTTCGAGGATTCAGAAGATCTATCTTCGACTTGCTGCTTGTGAGAGTTCGACCAAGGCTTCTTGCCCTGAAACTTGTATAATTTGCCTTTGAATTTGTTGGAACCACCATTCTGTTTCCATGATTGACCCTGTAAAGCTTGTATCGAATCTTAAACTCCTTTCCTTTCGACAATCCTAATCTCATGCGCCTCCAACGAACCAACCAAATCTTCCAATTTTAGGGTTTCAAGTAGATTGGATTCTTGAATAGCTACGATAACGTGATCAAACTGAGAGGTCAATGTACGCATTACCTTCTCAACTATCATCTTATCAGTTAGGGTTTCACCATAATCCTTCATGAAATGGACGAGTTTATGCACCTTCGACACATACTTTGCAACCTTTTCGTCTTCTTCCATCGATAACAATTCATATTGTCGACGCAAGGTCTGCAATTTGACAACCTTGACTTTCTCACCTCCTTCATAATATTTGACAAGAATATCCTATGCCTCCTTCGGTGATTCAGCAGGAGAGATTCTATCAAAATTTGCATAATCAACTTCCCTTTGAATGCAATACGCAACCTTGCAATCCTTCTTCTTGGCTTCGGCGTGGACTGTTTTTTGCGCCTCGGATGCATTTGTAGCCAGTACAGAAACTCCATTAGTAACCACTTCTAGGATTTCATGAAAGCCAAACAGAGATTGCATTTGTTTTCTCCATCGGATCCAATTTTTGCTGTCAAGCATTGGAAGAGAAATCAGAATGTCATTAGTACCATTCATCTTTGCAGTGATTGATTCACTTCCCCTGGAAACACAATCTCTGACGTGAAGTTCTCAAGAACAACAACCGGAAGCTCTGAATACCAATTTGTTAGTGCGTGAGGCACTTTTAGTGAGGGGAGAGAGAGAGAGAGAATAAGAAAATAAGGATTATATTAATGAATTGAATTGTACAAATAATGATACAAACTATGACTATTTATATACAACCCGGATTGGACTTTGACTTACACAACTTATATTATATTTAATATTATTAGATTTGATTTGATATTATATTATATTAATAATATCAATCTCAATAATATTTCAACAAATCTTAATAATATCTCAATAGCAATTACAAATGAAGTATAAAACATAATAAAGTACAAGCACGTGATAATATAATCAAATTACAAATACATAATTACTAAAAACATCTATATCAAATTGACAAAAACATTAAAACACATGCAATAACATACGATAGTGTAACTTCACTTTCAAATTCAGTGCTTTCTTAATATAGATATATGTCTATTTTTTAGATTTTAATTATTATTGAGTGTATGTTTTAAGTGATTTCTCTGTGGTGCTAGAACCGGTTTGGATAAACCAAATCAATGAACCTAAAGTTGTTGGTCCAATTTTACTTTGTTTTGATTTCGAAAGAAACCGTGCACAACAACATAAGTTTTTTTTATAATTTTGATAATGTAGTGTAGAGCTGTCAAAATGGGCTATCCGGCCCATTTAGGGCCGGTTCTGATGGGCCTGGGCTTTTTAGGGCTGAGCCAAAAACGCCCTATTGTAATATGAGCCTCAAAATTACTATCCGAGCCCGGCCCTAGATGGACTTCGGACTATCCGACCCTAAACAAGCTTTTTTTTTTATAAAAAAAATTAAAATAAAAAAATCCATAATATTTATTATAAATAAAATAAAAATTATATTATTTTAAACATAATACATTTTTAAGTACTATATTATCTTTTGTAAATACTATAATGTGTTTTTAAATACAATACATGTTTAAATTGTAGAAAATAATACTCAAATATTTAATATAAGAGAAACTAATGGAATACGAGGAAATAATGTTGATTATATTAATGTATAATATTTAGAAGAGAAAGATTGAATATAATAGAAACAAAATTTAGTGAAGTGAGAAAAATCAATGTTTTATTTTGGAGTAACACAATATAAGAATTAATATAATTTTTTAAAATTTATAGTTGTGCGGGCCTAATGGGCTACCCATGGCCCATATGGGCTAGCTCTAATGGGCCGCAGATTTTTTAGGGCTGGGCTAAAAAAAGCCCTTAAAAATATGGGCTCTAATTTGAAAGTCCAAACCCTATAATTTTTTGGGCCGGGCGGGCCGGCCTATTTTGACAGCTCTAATGTATTGAACATTCTCTAATCAAAATAAAAAAAATGAAAAAACTAAATATAATAGATAAATTGAAATAAAATATTGATAGAGAAAGTGAAAGTGAAATATAAATTAGATTGAAAGATCATTTTAATTTTAAAAGGAAAATTGAAAGAAAAAATTGAGACTTAAAGTTGAAATAAAAATTTAAAAATTGAAAAGAGAAAAAAATACATAAAAAGTTTTATAAAAAAGTTAGAATTGAACAAGTAAAAATAATAATGAAATAAAATATTAAAACAAATAATTAATCTCTTAAATTGATTTTTAACTATTTAAGTGAATGATAACTTCATAATTATTTATGAATTAAGAATTTTAGTTTAACAATTTGAGTAATTGATATAGGCTCCTTGTATGTAAAAGTTTATAGTATTAGTTGTGGTGTCTATGATTGAGTTGATTAATGATATAAGACACTTATCTACTCCATTGTATTTGAATCAAATTTTCAATGTACTTAATTTGACCATTAATGTAAGATAGATAACTTAAACCAACCAATTAATATTCTTGTAACAATGTATAATGCACCTCGAATAGCAAAAGTTATTCGATGCTACTTTTATAAAGTACTATTATTATAGATACATTAATGTTATTATCTTAATATATACGTTTTCCATTAAAGCATTTAGGTGAATCTCTTTGGTAACTTTTGTGATAGATAAGCCAAGAACATGCCAAGGTGTGTTTTATAAGCTATGGATTAAAATTACATGTTTCAAAGTATATAACATAGCGTGAAATGTAAAAAGTTGGAACAAAATATGTTTGTCAAAAGTATTTGACTTTCCTTGAAGTGAAGCCATATCTAACTTGGACTTGGAGCAATGGACCTTCCTCTACCTTTTAGTATTTCAAAGGTGTGTACTTTTCATTTTTTTTTTCTAAATAAAAAATTTGAGATGGTGTACTCTTTGGACTCTCTCCTAAAACATATTACTACTATTTATCTCATATTTGAAAAATTGTATACATTCTCTCCTATAATATTTCGTCCCAAAAGATTTACACTAAGGACCATGTACATTCTCGTATTTCACTTAAAATCATTTAGGCTGGATTCGAACCCTGGCAAATGATGCATCATCAAATCACTTCCAATGACCCATGTATTCAAAGCTAACTCAAAACTAAATCCAATTTACTTTGGACGAATATCTAATATACATGCAATCATAGCATTTAAGTGATTGAGTAATCTTAAAAGCTCGGTCTCAAAAACTAAAACATGAAATTTTATTCTTTTTACTAGTAAGAGACTCGTGCTGACGCACGGGTACATGTCTATTTGATGTAGTATATTTTGAATGATATAAAAATCAATATTAAATGTCACTATGAGCAATTTTATTAATTATTATGTAAATTAATTAGACATGAAAAAAATATAAATTTTGATAGAATATTAACTTCATAATATTATAAAAAATGTAAGTGCAAAATTTAAAAATAATCATATAGTAAGTTGAACAATAATCATATAGATTTAAGTGTATTTGAAAATAGTAATTTTGTCTTTAAATAAAGATAATAATTTGATAGTGACCTGTAACATAAAAAAGTTGTGTGAATGACTATATAGTATTATTCAATGAGATAAAATACAATTCTAAAAACACTTCTATCATTAAAAACATTTGAATTTTATACTTCTATGGGGCACACATAATTGATAATAATAAACTAACACATAAAACTTTATATATTTGTAGTGCTTGAAAATTAAACTCTAGTAGTGCTTGAAAATTATATTGCTCTTATTTTAAAGTAATATATATGAATGTTTTTTTACTTGAATCCAAAGGAAAAATTATTTAAATATTATATATAAATAATTGAAAAGTAAATTTAAATATGATTAATTAATTTAATAACATTTTAGATCTCATATATAAAAAAATCATGAAATATTGGTGCTCTCTATAAAAATGAGAATAAATATGAAGAGATTCAAAAATTAAGAAGAAAAGTGAAAAATGGAGAATATACATAGTTAAATACGGTATTATTTAAATAGATGATCAAAACTTTATTATTTTAAAAGTAAGAGCTAAAAATATATTTCAACATAATTAATATAAATATATATAATCACAACTCTTTTTAATTGGTTTAAAAATAAAAAATTCACCAATTATTTAAAAAAAATCATTTTAACATAATTAAAATGATTTTTAAATAAACCAGTCAATAAAATGAGAACACATGGCCGTAGAGAAGTGGGAAAGGTGAAATATTGTAGTTGATCAAAAGACTTTATGGGTAGTTTATAATGAAAAGATGGTTTAAGTAGGTTACGAAATTGTCCTTTTTGTAGTGTAAGTTTTTTTTGGATGAAAAGGTAAATTAGGTAAATTGGTCAATTGAATAGTAATGGGTAAATAGTAGATTGCTTTTCATTAGGGAAGGAGACACACATCATTATAATAAAGAAATCAATTATGCTAAATTTTATAAATAGGACCACGATTCGATCCCACAACTACGATTGAGAGAGGGTTAAAATCACTTCATGTCAGAACTGACTTTCAAATCAAACTATATCGATCGTGAAAACCAATAAATAAATAAATAAATTATAAAAAAAAAACTCATAGCAAACAATACCTTTTAAATCGACAATAAATAACAAACTTTTATACATTATTACTCATAATAAATAATGTAACTCTGGGACCCAAATCCCCTTCGGTAAAAAAGTCACATATGCACGCATTCAAGTGTGTCAGACCGTCTAATCAAGATCGAACAATTCTGATTCAAAGTTGTTAATTTTGAATAAATCAAATCTAGTTTTTCTGAACCACTTATTCAAGATCAAAGAGTTCTTATTATCTTAACAGTGTGAATGTGGCAAAAAGTTGATCGCTCGAGATTCAATTTGGTAACTCTGGTCTAAGATAGACAAAGTTATCAAATTAATATTCGAGCATATACATGTGTTTAGTCAATTTTATATTGGTAATTAATATTATTTTCATATTTTAAGAATAAAATATATTTAAAATTTGATCTTTTAAAAAATCATTTTAGTTTAATGTGTATAAATAAAAATATATTTATTACTCCTTCAGGTAAAGAAAATTTACTATTTTTTGGATTCATGTATCTTAGTACTATAGAGTAGTACCATTTATTCAGTCACTAAGTTTGACGGTCAACAATACACAGCATGACGTTTATAATTATTGTTGATTTCATTAGAGATTAAATAGTCATTGTCAATTATTTATCGAAAAAAAATTGAGATTTCTTGTTTTAAGTGTGAGGTGTGAGAGGGACCATGCATGTCGGTATACTCTAAGATAAGAAATCTGATTTTTCTTGAAATAAAGTCTCACCGTACCAAAAATAATTTGTAGAACTAAATCAATAATAAATATTTCAATAGACAGAACGACACAAATTATCTGTATTTTTGAAAATGCGATAAAAAATAAATTTTTAGCAAATTGATTACCTTAAATTGATTCTCTTTAAATGAGTTAAAAAGTAAAATAATTTATATTCAGATAAATTCATAAAAAAACATGTTAAATTTTTCTATATTGTCAACAATATGCATTAAGTTAAATTTGATTTTTTTTTCCAGCATATATTAACTGGAAGTAATGTGGCCAGCTGTACTCTATTGACGTTATTATCTGATTATGAGTGCTAAAATTATTGTTATCAAATATACAATTATTTGAAGCTTAAATTCAAGGTTCTATTAGATTGCTCTTATCTATAAACTAATTATATTATATAGAAAACCGATGTCTTACCCACCAAGCTTTGGACATTTCTTGCTGTCATCGAACACTTTGAGTGTCCCACAAAGCAGACAAGTTTGTTTAAATGTTAATCCTAGAATATGATTCCATAATCCAATATCAAACTTCATCTAAAAAGTGATTATACCATATCAAATTATTAGTGATTAAGACAACCTAAAGATGCTTAACTTCTAAATATTTATATAATTAAATTAACTTTTAAAGTAAATCAGTAAAATTAATCTTGAAATATTGGATATAGAGTATTCGTGAGATTAAAATTACTCAATTATATAAATATTGTTTATTCAATATTTATCAGTTGAAGGATTTAAAATTATCATTAATAATAATAATAATAATAATAATATTATTATTATTATTAATTACAAAAATTAATATTATTATAAAAATTATTGTTTTTTTTTGGTATTATTTAGACACTTACTGTATAAATTTTCTTACTTATTATATTAGACTCATTATTGTTTTTTGTCGTATTATTAAATTTATCATTAATATCATCTGTTTTACTGTAGTATTACACAAGTAGGCCTAATGGATACTTCAATAATTAATGAATGACATCAAATAATACCTACATTATATTTTGTGAAAACAAGTTTGAACTAATTTGTTGAAATTTTCAATGTGTTATAATGCAATAAGATACACAATCAAATTCAAATCAAATAATAATACTATTAAATTTGCATGAGTAAAGCGTAGTTAAATGCAAATCACGCAAAAAATTCTCAAGTAAGATTAGTTCAATTAATAACATGTTGGTTCATATATCCAAAGATTGTTAATTTAATTCTCATTACTAATATAAGATTTCTTTGATAAATATTTTATAAATTTTAAAGTTCTTCCTAAGCTTCTGATATTCAATTTATTTAAACTTTCATTATATCAGCAAAAGAAAAGATAAATCCCATTAAAATTGTCAATCTAATTCTCGAAAGAAAATTGTTCTGGGCCAATTGTAAGGCCCATGACAAAAGGTCCAAAAATGATACTCGAGTCAAAAGATACACTGAACATATACATCTTCGTTTGGTCAAAAGCAGTCAAATGCGTCCTTAAATAATCACCATACAATTCAATTAAACATTTATCTGCATTACACGTGAACTGTTCTAACGGGTAAAATATGTTAATTTAGATATTTAAATTCATTCTCATTTGCACTATATAAGATTTTTTTCATTAACTTTAACGCATGAGTGCTAAACTTGTATTCCCTCCGGTCTCAAATATAAGCAAAAAATAATAATAATTGTATGGTCTTAAATATAAGAAAAAAATCAATATTTATTACATTCAATGTCATTATTCTAACTATACCCCTACAATTTTTTACATTTTAAATGTTTGCAACAATTTTCAAAGCAAAAAATAGGGGTAGAATTAGAAAGAGAGTAAGAATTAAATGCATTGAGACATTCTCCTTAAAAGGTGAACTTTTTTGCAAATTTGCTTATATTTGAGACCGGAGAGAATATATCCTTCCATACTTCATCGCTTCAGAAGTACAAAGTCCTGCTTCACCGAAACAAGGCACAATTCTACCACCTTATCTTTAACTTCTAATTTCTAATCAAACAAAAAATTAATCACTCATCACTTTCCTTATAATATAGTTAAGAAAAACTCATAATTTACTTAATAAATGAAGACAAAAAATTTGTTAAAAGTTAATTATTTGTTGGCTTTTTGATGTTTCTCTCTTACCAACTAATATAATATTCCCTTACCCACCACTTCCCTCCAAACTATGCCAACTTCAGGTAACATTCTTTCATAGGGACCAACCAAGCAACCCTATGGTCCAAATTTCCAAAAAGAAATTTAACATCATTGGTCCTACAATACATCTCTAGAACTTATCTATTTTAAGCTTCTTTTTTATTATATGCTTTTATGTATTAAATAATGGACTAAAGTACAAACAGAAACTCAAATATGTGTCAGCAATATTCTTACACCCTTAACCACCACCACTTGTGCATTTGCTATGAACAATCATAAAGTCACAATGGTACAAAAAAGCACAAATAATTCCTTCATGTAATTGATTTTCTTAAGCAAAAAATATACTTTTCTTTCTTTCTAAAAGCCCATGTTATGTTACAACAATGATTAATCAATTTAAAAATCATATGTAGCATAAGATACCAAAGACAATACTATTTTGTTTATATTTCATTGGTGTTACACAATCATTGATTTTTACAGTTGTGTATTATGTGACAATACATGTTCATGAGAATTAGATAATAATTGTTCAAGAATAGTAGTAAAAGGGAAGAACATAAAAAACAGGAATAAAGGAGACAAAAACATATATGTCAGTGCTGATTTTTTGCTCTTGTCCTTCAAGCCTAAGCTTTTATATGCTTTCCTTTCTTTGCTCTTCATTTGACTTCATAGCATATTGCTTTTTCTTTGATAAATAAACTATGCATACCAATTTAGTGTAACATGGTTTATCACTTATTTATACTAGTTTCAACCAAGTGGCTTGATTCAATTGGCTAATGAGTTTCGGATAATGATAAATCGATTGGAGCGAAATTGAGTTCAAATTCTGACTAGAACAATCACTGGTAAGACTTTATTTATCCCTCGACCGAATTCAATATTACCAGAGTCCTCTCCTGAGAATTAGAAAGTTAAGATCAGAAACAATAGTAAGAATTTATTTACCTCTCGACCAAATTTTAAATTATCAAGATCTTTTTTTCTTGAAAACCAAATAGTTAAACTAGAGTTTGAATTTTGACTAGAATCGTCACTGGTCAGATTTTATTTACCTCTCGACCTGATTTCAAATTACCATAATTCTCTTCCTCTGAAAATCAGAGAGTTAAACCCAAGTTCGAATTCTAACTAGAACTATCACTAGTAAGATTTTACTTACCTCTCGACCAAATTTCAGATTATCAGGATTCTCTTCCTCTGAGAATCGAAAAGTTTAACTTGAATTTGAAATTTGACTAAAACTATCACTGGTCAAATTATATTTTACCTCTCAACCTACTTTCTGATTACCGAAATTCTCTTCCTCTAAGAACCGGAGAGTTAAGACCAAAAACAAAAGGAAAAGTCGCAACCAAGATTGTGGCATGAGGAGGGGTAATAGCATTAAACCTACCTACTTACATGATTGTTTACACACAAAAAGTACATTAACAAATCTTACCAATCTTAGTTACTTCCTTTAGTTTATATGTTTTTTCAAAAAGGAACTGACAAATCCTACTAAACAAAGAGTGCAAAAGTGAACCATTCAAAATTTGATTCCCTCTGCTTGAGTTTAAATCAATAATTTACCCTTTTGTATTTTTTATCATATTTAGTTTTTTTATGAATTGGCTTGCAGCCATAAAGGGTCAAACAAAATAGGACTCTTGTTTTTTTGCTTTTGTCACTTTTAATAGAATTTTGAAATATGAATAAAAACTTTTTCATATGATGAAATAATGATGTTGATTTAGCTTTAATATTGAGCACTTTAAGAAAGTTTAGCTTGAAACTAACTTAAAGAGAAAAGCTAAAAGCAGACTAAAAAGTTACTTACATTTATATAAACTGTTTCATCAAAGTTTTTTATTTCAGAATACTTATCTCAACCATGAAGTTTCAAAGCAATGAGATTCTCAATGGAAAGTACACAGCAAGAAAAACAACCAAAAGTGCTTTTCTCATACCTTTCACTCTTCTACTCATCATGTTTCCTCTTATTCTCATGAGAAACACAGAAGAATCATCACCATCATCATCATCATCGTCGTCATCTCCGAACGTGTCTTCTGTCAGAAACATGATGAACAACAGAACAGAAACAAAAGGATGTGACATTTTTTCTGGTAACTGGATTCCTTATTCTGAGGAACCTTATTACAATAATGGAACATGCAAATGGATGATAGATGAACAAAACTGCATGAAATTCGGTAGACCTGATGAAGAGTATCTTCATTGGAGATGGAAGCCGAATGAATGCGAGCTTCCGCTCTTTAATGCAACTCAATTCTTAGAGCTTGTTAGTGGTAAGAAAATGGTTTTTGTTGGAGATTCTGTTGGAAGAAACCAGTTGCAATCTTTGTTGTGCCTCCTAAGTCAAGTAAGTAATCATTCACACTTTGTTTTGTCTTTTTCATAGGAGCTAAATTTTTTGGAGAGTAGGTTCATAACATAGTATTATAAGCCTATAAACAAGTGGTTTAGATTACTATACAAGATTCTATAACAACAGGTCTGCAACCGCGGCCTGAGCCGTGACATCACGGTTTTTTATGTCTTTGTGACTGAAGTGTGATGGTCACGGCCGTATTTGATTGTGATTCTCTGTAGTATCTAGGATTGCAACCGTCACGATTTAAAACCATGTTTCTATCCTTGTTTTCTTGACACAATTTTGTTGATGAGACATGTTGATTCTTGCGGTGTAGAACGATTTTGACATGTTTGAATATTTTTGAATAGGATTGATTCTAACTTGAAACTAAAATTTTGAACTTTTGGCTATATTGTATTTTTTTTTTGTCTTTGATTCATTGTGGAACTCGTTTTTACGTTAACGTATCTAAATATAAATCATTTTACAAATACAACTATTTTTTATCAGAATCAGTTCATTCAAATCAATTTTTGTTAGTGCAAAACCAAATATGCTTATGTGTATTTTTCTCTTGTTTAGGTGTCTGAACCGGAAGACGTTTCTCATAAATACAATTCAGATGTCATATATTTCAGACGGTATTTCTTTCCGGATTACAATTTCACCCTTGGAAATCTATGGTCACCATATTTTGTGAGATCAGGTGATGCTGATAAAAAAGGCCATTCATACAACAGCATCATGAAAATACATGTAGATGAGGTTGATGAAGCATGGTCAAGTCAAGTTGAAAACTTTGACATAGTAATAATCTCAGCAGGGCATTGGTTTTTTAGACCTTTAATGTACTATGAAAAAGGTCAACTTGTTGGATGCAACAGATGTGGAATAGAGAATGTAACAGATCTTGCTCACTACTATGGTTACAAAATGGCATTTAGGACAGCATTTAGAACCTTAACAAGTCTTGAAAATTTCAAGGGTGTGACATTTTTTAGGACATTTTCTCCATCACATTTTGAGAATGGAGATTGGAACAAAGGAGGGAATTGTGTGAGGACAAAGCCATTTAGCAAGGAAGAAATGAAGTTAGATGGTTACACTCTACAGACATACTTGACCCAAGTGAATGAATTTAAAGTAGCACAAGAGGAAGCATCAAATAAGGGATTGAAGTTTTTGATGCTAAATACAACTGAAATTATGTTATTGAGACCTGATGGACACCCTAATAATTATGGACATTCTAAGGACACAAATGTTACATATTACAATGATTGTGTTCATTGGTGCTTGCCTGGACCTGTTGACACATGGAATGAGTTTTTGCTATATATGCTGAATACAGAAACTCACTCATCTTATAGTTCAAAGATAGAGAGTGTTGTTTGAGCATAAGATTTACCTTGTTAGGCAGAGTATTTATTTTTTGAGGATTTTATTTTGTAAATCAATTATTCTCCGTATTCAACTGAAGAGTCTAATTCTTCAAAGCACATAAGATCATAATGAGTGCCAAAGTTCTTCCTCTAGAGTTTTAATGTTACTGCAATCTCAATGCTAAATTCAAGCTCATGAACTCTGGTTTGATTTATTGTAATTTACTAAAGGGTAGGGGAAATGGTGTAAGAGATTGATGAATGTATTTATTTACTATATAGATAATAACATGCAGAGTGTATAAAGTATATGCAAAGTGATTTGTGAATTTTTGTAATATATTTAGTGGAATGTCTTGATTATCAAATTGGTCATTACTCAATCCCAAGAAGCTCAACGGTATTAAGAAACATTGGCTAGTTCCATTTTGCCTTAAGAATCAATTGTCAAACACACATTTTAATGCTTCATATGATTTGACTTTAACTTGCTTTAATCTGATTTCTGATATTTTTCAATCTTTCTTGTATACATTTCATAGTGTAACTTATTAAAAAAGCTTTGAATTAAATCACATTTGTCTTGGATATGAAGTTATTAAAGGGTAATTTGATCAAAGCCAAAGGCTTAATCAGAATATATAAATTCATGCAAGCAATTAAAAAGTCCTATTTGTCATAAAAATAAAAATAAAAAGTGATTTCTAGAATAATCAAATACCTTTTGAAAAAAAGACAAATAAGGATAAGAAAATAGTGATTTCTAAATCTCTAAGCAATACATATTGACGTATGGTAGCAAGCAATTTCATGTGCCTGGATAATGATACTGACTTGAGCTTTGAGACTAAGCATAGGTGTAGCTTTCTGTCAATTCATGAAATTGTCAATGATATCATCAACCAAAATCATGATATATACTTTTATATGATTTTCCCTATTAACATCAACCTTGCTGTCAAATTATGAATCTCAAAACTTAAATAAGCATTATATACTTAGTGTGTAAAACTATCTGATTAAGATGACTCTGCAACAAAAAGTTATATACTGTCAAATTGTAAATGCATAAAGTTCTAGTCAATATGTCAAAATATTCTTTCAACAATACTAGGAAGAGGAGAAAGTATACAAGTTTCAAGAAATTTGCAACTTGAAGGAACCCAAATTACTTCAAGCAATAGACTTAATAGTGAAAATCACTTAACACAGAAATCACAGAACAAAAATAACTTGAACTAGTTGCATCTTTATGAAACACCATCTCTCACAACAGCAAAATCAAAGTAACTCAGAGTTTAATATAGATATTGTTAGAAAATAGAATACTATAAAATATCTTATACTATCTTTTATATTATATCAAGTAAATATCAATGATGTTCAAGATTCTTACTATTTTCCTTCTTCCTTTGATCTAAAATCTCACGAATTCGACACGGTATCTAGAGCAGGGTTTGATCCCGCTCTTGATCTGTCAACATTTTGCCTGCTGTGTTTCTGAAAATTTGGGACTATTTTTAGGAATATAATAGTAGGTTCCTCTTTTCTGGCACAACCTTATTTTTTGGATGCTATAACCTCCATACACCACCGTTGTCCATGCCACTGCCATTTGCAACCACTGGAAAAAATTCCAGCAAAACTACCTTCATCACATGCAGAATCTCCTAATCTGCGCAATCCCGAAATCTTCTGCCCCAGAAAAGTCTCTACACACGCTCACACGCCAGTCTTTTTTCTGCTGAGTCGCATTCCTGTCAATATTCTACAATTGTCGTGTTTTGGACCACGAGTACTTAGGCTTCAGTGCAAAAAGCCCCTTATCTCAGGATCAGATTCTCTCCGGTCACATTCCTGTGCAGTGAAATCTGATTCCTTTATTTTTTTTTCAATTAAATATTATAAAAATAGTTTAAAATTATTCAATGGTTTGGATTTTCACTTTATTCCATCCAGTGAATTTCTCACTGGAGATAATCCAAACCCCCTTACCTCGCCTGGTTTTGACGATGTTTGTCCTGTTGTGATCTCCAGTATCTCTTCCTGTTTAGGCTAGGTTTAACTTTTAGGACTTAAGTTTCCACTATCCTATTTGGTTTTTTGTGGCTTGCCGTCTTGTGCTTTGTTGTTTTGCTCGATTTATTGTTGCTTCTATTAAGTGGTTAACCTTCTGTCTATTTTGGCATTCATTGGTTCTTCATATTGCTGCCTTGGTTGTTATATTTTCTCTTTTATAACGTATATTTGTAACAAATTTAAAGCTGCGTAAGTTTTAACTTGAGTGAGATTGTTAAAATACTACATAAAATACCTTATAATATCTTATATATATTTGAGTATCGTAAGTTATTTCCTAGAATCGGTTTATCATCTTAGAGTATATTAAAGTAGCTCTTAAGATTATATTTAATGTTCTTTTATTATTATTATTATTATTATTATTATTATTATTATTATTATTATTATTATTATTATTATTATTATCATTATTATTATTATTATTTGTTTTTTATCTCCTATTTATTTAGGATTGAGTATGTGTTCATATGGAATTAGTGTTTAGTCTTTTGTTATCAAGTCAGTATCAATAATGTTCAAGGTTCTTATTATTTTCTCTCTTTCTTTTATCTAAATTCTCACAATTTCAACAGCTATCATATCATCTAATCTTTTGTGTATTCAACATTTTTTTCTCAGTCTTACCTTTTCTTTAGCTGTAATTATACACAGTAAAAACAGATGAAACATTGGTCAATGCGTTAATGAGTTAATTTCTGCACAAACTCCTTGTTATATATATACACAAAGTATTCAATAAGTACAAAAATAGTTCAGTTATGCATATTAAAAAGTAACATATGATCTGAACTTTGGTCAAAATGATATCCTGATAAATACAATTACGTTTAAGGCTAAAATATAAAGCACAAATGCCGACCTAAGTAGCATAAGCCTCTGCTGGCTTTCGGTTCTACCTGCAGAATGGTAAGGAAGCCTCTGAGGACCATCATAATCCGACAAACTTTGTACCTTATCAGAGGAGCCTCTAACATAACGACTCCTAGCATTGTTTGCCTCTGAGTTGTTGTTTTGCAGTTGCCGCCATTGTCCATTCAATCTTTCCAGCTCCATCTCTTTCACGTGAATTTCACCAAGTAAACCCTCAGCCTGTGTCTGAAAGCATGAAAGGAAGATTGTTATTATTCAACCATTGCCAAAAAAAAAAATGCCATGAAGAAAGATAGACTAAACTGATTTTTTTAACACAAACAGTATCATGTATCAAAAAATATGAAGTATGGGAAGCACCTGTTTAACTGCTAGTTGCTCAAGTAAACCATGAAGTTGTTTATCCAATGTTTTCTCTCTTTGTGCTGCAGAGCAAGTCAATAATGTTTTAAAATAAAATAGTACTTGCAATGTGAAGCTTAAGGGTGCAAAATTAGTGGCAAAATTAACACAAGAAAAATGGCAAGAGTATGGAGATAGAACATGACTAAAGTATCTCCAACTATATTAGGTAGCTTTAAAAGAGAATAAAATAGTATTCAATAACTCTCAGATGGAGAGGATCAAAGTCTCCCTAATACAGTGTAATGCTGAACTTTTATGGAACCGATGAGTGAACTTAAACAAAACAATACTCAATCAGGTAGGAACACAGGGTATTTACTATTTAGCATAAAATAATTGCTGTTAGTAACTTTTGCTACAATAAACAAATTCATGACATCTTTACTAAGTGTGACCGATCAAATGTTCCAGAGGATCCATGGCCTATGTATAGAGAAAGAAAGTACACAAAACTTAGCACTTAAAGCAAAATCGCAATACAAATAAACAGAGGGCAAGCATCAAAACAAACAAACAAAGGACATCAAGCTGTTAGACCAAAGAACAAAAATTTAGAAATTAGAAAGGAAAAAATCATAATATAAGAATGATAAACTGTAATAAATATCATTTGACTGTTTACATTTTAAAAGCAACATAATTGGTGACTACAGTTAGATACCTGGACAATCATTAGACAAGGTGTTAAATGTCCCATTTTCAAAAAAATGGGTGCCTCGTGTATATCTTTAATCTTTTGTTTTCCATATACAAAAAATATATATTGCCATAAAATAGTAGTAAGATACCTGGGGATGGCTGCTTAAGTGCACTTTCCTGCACTTCTGCCCATTTCTTTTCCAACTCCTTTACAGTGTCCTCCATTGAACTCTGAAAATAAATAAGGAATTTTGATGTGACAACAATTATTCAACTTAGTTAAATTATTGTTTTGGTTCTAAAGAAGTAATCAAAATAGTTCTGAAAGAATCTCTATTTTTTATATTAATCTCAAAATGAAGAAATCACACCAAAGATCTCTAAAGCAAGTTTGTCAAAATTGAGTTTAAGTAGACTCGTTTTGTCTATGTTAGATCGACTCATAAACTCAACTTGTAGTCTCATACAAGTTTACCACATATTACAATTGTATAAAATGACATATATACTTGTATACAATAAATGCATAAAAAAATTCAACTCAACTATAATACAAAAAACTGACATAAAAAACTCTTAAATTTCCTACGAGTTTACCCTAGTTCACTGCGAGTACACTCCAAATTGATATCTAGACTCATTCATACAAGTACTATTTCATGAGTTAACTATCAAATTTAAGAACCTTGCTCTAAAGTCAAAATAGATCTAATCAGACAAATTTAGAAGGGAGGCTCGGGATCTTATTCTTGCTTGAAGCAGCTGGAGCTTACCTTGGGTATACGTCAAAGGAGGCGAGGGTTTAGGACTATTGCAAGATCTTAACTAGGCCAAAGATAGCCAAATTTATTGTTATTTTTTAACAAGATTCCCAACTAATAATGGACAGTGGGGCAGTCTAAAATGAACAGACGCATCTGAATTTGGGTATAAATTTATAAGTGTCAAGACTCAAGATATTTTAGTTTTAAAACCAAACGTCTTGGTTCAGTTCGAAAGGAGATGAGGAGCAGAAATGGTTGCTTATTCCCTAACGAGAGTGGCCACTTTAGGGCCTAGTACCCATGTTTGAGTCTTTACCAATTTGTATTTCAGATTCTGGTCTAAGAGAAATTCTAGAGTTTGCTTCAATTCAAAAAAATTAATCTAATAAGCCAATAAGTCCTAGAAGTTGAATGTATCCATTTAGTCTCCGAATTTCTTAGAGACCTATTTGATAGATAAAATGAGCATTCAAGAACAGCAGTCAAATTTCCACCATTAAGCAATTAAATGAGTCAGGACTGACGCCGACACCATCTGAGTGCTCAAGGGATATTTGATTTGATCTTATTCTTATCTCATAATATAAACATTTAGTTAGTAAGGTACCTTGATAAAAATAACTTCTGACATGTTCATAAATAGTTTTCAGAGTATTTCAATTAACTTTTCAGAATAGCTTATGAATAATCACTTAATTAAACTCCCTAAAACAGCATATTGAGTATGCACTTAATTATGTTGTTTATCTAAATGCACCCTTACTCATTCAATATTGAACAATATGTTAAGGTTAAGAACGCAAAAATCAATTCTGTGATTAAAGAAACAACAAACCAGTTCATTCTTCTTTTCTTCCAATTTGTCAAGCATAGCCGATTTTGAATCTTCTCCATCCACATCTGCATCAACGCCGGGTTTAGTATATGCCTTGTTTTCTTCCTCCCAACTCTCGGCCGTCCAAGATCGGCCAGCATTTTCAGAAGCTCGCAGACGCATATTTTCTATTTCGGTCTTCAGCTTCTCTTCAGCTTCATCCATTTCCTGTAACCCAAAACAGAAGAACCAATAATAATTAAAACACAAAAAACAATGAACTTCAATTCCCAAAATGCGTAACTAAGTAAACCTTGCCAAATAAAACATCACATTCATTCTCTATAGTCTATATCATGGCAAGCACGCACCGAGACATCAAACAATATTAGCATTCAGCATAACACAGTACAAAATACATATAACAATCCTCAGTCCCACCTCTAACTTGCTCCTTAGTAATTCAGCCTCCTGTAATTTTTCCTTGATCTTATCCTCGCAATTGGATATAGCATTCTCGAAAGCAGCATTTTCCTCCTTCAGCGTCTCTTCTCTAAGCTGAGCCTGCCCTCGTAAAACAGAAGTAAATCAGTCTCATATAAGAATTAAAACCAAATGCATCTCCAATTAAAGAAAACTTATTGTAATCAAGCATTTTCAATTTCACCGCATTGAATTCAAGGACACGATTGTAATTTCTCCAAACCTGATGGCGAGTGGAGGAATGAGCGTTTAATTGGAGAGCGAGAGCGTTATTGGAAGCGAGGGAGTGAGCGTGAAGATGAGGAAGACGCTGTGAGATATCAGGGGGAGGTAATCGAAGGCGGAGATCTTGGATCGAACGTTGGAGAGAATTGGATTTGTGATCGAGTTCGCGAACGTAGGTTTTCTGAGATTCGGTGAAGAGGATTGGGATTGAATCTTCGGAACCTGATTCGGATCCTCCTGCTCCTCCTACTACATCTGCTGCCCATGCTAATAAGCCTGCCATTGTTGTTTTCGATTAGCTTCTCTTTCTTTCTGGTTTTTTGTTGTTGTTGGTGATCACTCTTTTCAGTTTGGGCATAGTGATTTAATTTGTAAATTAATTGAAATATTCTTTAAATAAATTATTTATTTTTATTTTTAAATAAATTATTTATTTTTATTTTTAATGTATTGAATACAATAATTTCAATATAACAAATTTTGTTATTCTTTAAAAAAAATATGTTATTTTCATTTCTAAAATATTAAATACAAGTATTACAACTAGCATTTCTCTTTTAATAATATTCTTAAATATCAATGGAATGGATATTAAAATTGAAATATAAAACTAACTTGTTAAATTAGTAACGGTTATGGATTGGACCCGACGCTGGGCCACCTTCGGGCAGGGCGCAGTCCAGCGCGTTGCAAAGAGGTCCAATAAGAATAATCCAAACAGTCGTAGTCGTTGGAGATTTCTCATCCACGTGCCCATTCAGGAGCACATGGCCAACTGCCTCCCAAAAGAATCAGTCCTTCTCCTCCTAGAACCACGGGAAGTTGACCCAGGATAAAGGTTACGTGCTGACTTTGTCCTACCACGTAGGATCTTGGCAGTCTCTTGCTTTGGACTGAATTCGCAAATGAAAAACAGAAGATCTTGGTCCAACGTTTGGGACTATAAATACTCTCTCTCTCTTTGTGTTTGTAATATCACAAGGTGCGGTGCCTTTGTGATTGTGTTAGAAAGTTAAAATAGTTTTGTAAATTGGCTATAATGTTTCTAATATAGTGAATTCTCTGACAGTGTGTGAGGGGACTGTAGTACCCTTGTTTGAAAAGGGGAACCAGAATATATCTTGTGTTCTTTACATTTTAATATTTTTTTTGGACTTTACTTTTCAATTTCATCAAAAAGTTCAAGAAAAATAAGAACACACAAACCTTCATTTAAAACCGAAAAAATATTGTTAAATTTAATTCACCCTTCCTCATAGGTTGTACTTATATTTGACATCTAGTATAAAAGGGATAATTATTGCAGAATTTTCTTTGATTGAATTTAAAGATGATGTGCTCTCTCTGCAAGATGATATGTTTGTAATATCACAAGGTGCGGTGCCTTTGTGATATCCATGGTGTTAAAATTTGTAGGAATGCTCCTATTATCTCCCACCTTCTGTTCGCAGATGATAGCTTTCTGTTCTTCAGAGCCAATATTGAAGAGACAAATGTCATGAAGGATATTCTTGCCACATATGAGGAAGCCACCGGTCAAGCTATTAATTTCCTTAAATTTGAATTCTACTGCAGTAGGAATGTCGATTTTGATACTAGGATAGAGTTGGCTACGCTTCTAGGAGTTCAACAGGTTCTGGGTACAGGTAATTATCTGCGATTGGTAGAAGCAGGAAATCAGCACTTAGTTTCATTAAAGACAAAATTTGGAGGAAGATTAATTCCTGGAGCAGTAGAAGTTTGTCTCAAGCAGGGAGAGAGACTATGATCAAGTATGTTCTGCAATCCATTCCAACTTATATTATGAGTCTCTTCCTTCTTCCCTCCTCCTTAATTGATGAGATTGAGAAGATGATGAATCGGTTATGGTGGGGTCATAAAAGAGATAGAGCTAAAGGTATTCATTGGCTTTCATGGGATAGATTATCTATGCCTAAAAGTGAAGGGGGTAAGGGGTTCAAGAATATCAGTGCTTTCAACCTCGCGATGTTAAGCAAACAAGCATGGAGGCTCACAACCAATTCAGATTCTCTTGTAGCTCGTCTGTACAAAGCCAGGTATTTCCCGAATTGTGACTATCTCAATTCTAATATTGGCCATAATCCTATCTATGTGTGGCGTAGCATATGGAGCTCAAAATTTTGTGATTAAGGGAGGCTTAAAATGGAGCATAGGGTCAGGAGAGAATATTTCGGTTTGGGATTCGTTTTGGCTGTTCGATGGTACTTCTCTGACTAATCCTTGGCCTAACAATTTGGTGGTGGATAATCTTAAGGTCTCAGATTTGATGTCTCCGAATGGTAAGCATTGGAACCAAAGTGTTATTCATTCACTTGTAGGGGAAGAAGCAGCTGAAAAGATTCAGAATACCCCCCTCTTTACCGTAGTTCAAAATGATAGTTTATTTTGGAAACATGAGTCTAACGGTAAATTCTCGGTTCAGAGCGCTTACAGGTACTGTATCAATGATGCCATTGACACCTCTCATCTTAGAATCAGTGAGAGATGGAATCTGTTGTGGAACATTAGGACCCCCCCAAGAGTAAAGAATTTCTTATGGCGTTTGTGCAGAGACTGTGTGCCTACTAGAAGAAGACTCCTGGATAAAGGAATTGATTGTCCTTCTAACTGTGTCGCTTGTAGGGATGGTGAAGAGAACAATGATCATCTCTTTCTCTAGTGTCCTAAAAGTATTGAGTGCTGGATAAAAGTGGGTCTATGGTCTATGTTGCAGCAGGTTAATGGCAATGGAGAGACGTTTGTATCTGTGGTTTTTGCTTTTTGAAGGTATCCAGTAAAGACCAACAAGCGACTTTCTCAGTTATATTATGGAGTATATGGAAAGGAAGAAATAACCTTGTTTGGAATCAGGTGGAAGATTCTTCGACCATTATTTGTCAGCGTGCCCTTCAGTTGTTGACAGGATGGAGAGAGGCCCAACAGCTTCACCCCAATAATGGGATTATTAACCCCCCGTCTACCAACATCAGATGGTTAAAACCTTCGAGGGGCAGACTCAAGTGTAATATCGACGCATCCTTCTTTCATAACAAAGTTGGAATCGGTGCTTGTATTAGAGATGATACAGGTCAGTTTATTGTAGCCCGAACTGAATGGTTTTCGCCTTGCACAGATGTTGCTATTGGAGAAGCTCTTGGTCTTCTAAAAACCTTAAATTGGGTACATGAGCTGGGGTTTGATAATATGAATTTCGAGTTGGATGCAAAGCGAGTTGTGGATAGTGTGACTAATCCCAAACCCAACGACTCGGACTTTGGAGCTATTACTGGCGAGTGTAACCGGTTAATGGCTCTTTTCTTTAGGAACTCTCATGTTGAGTTCGTTAGAAGACAAGCTAATGAAGTGGCTCATGCTCTGGCACGGGTGGCTCCATCTTTTGCTAGTTTTCATAATTTTTTTGATATTCTAACATGTATTCAGAATATTGTTATTAATGAAATGAATTAATCTTTTTCCATAAAAAAATAGTATTATTAGTGGGCCCCTTAATTTTAAGCTTTAGTTATTAGAGTCGTGATATTGATTGTGAGAGTCATGCCTATTTGTTTAAGAACATCAATTTCTATGATTTACAAATTAGTACATTTCAATTCAATAAAGTTCATCTCGTTTTGCTCTATTAACAACTTCGTACGCTTTTGTCACAACCCAATTTTAGGTGTAACAAAATCATATATTAGTAAACAATTAAATATATGCTATATATTGACAATGATTTTGATGAATTTTTGATGAATATGGTGGTATACAATCTCATGTTTTGATGTTGGTAGTTTTAATAACAAAGACATTATCTCCCCTAAAACTCAACATGTTTTGGCAAATGTCTTTTTTGTTAGTGTTTAGCACATGTTCAGAATCTTATTGGTATGTTTGGTCAATATGAGTCACTAGTAGAGTGTATCCTTAGATACTGTCTAATAATTCTCTTATTTTTTATTTATTTTTATTGATAAAATACACATTTGAAGAACATGCACTCTATTGTAAAACAGCATGTATGATCTATGAAGTATATGTTGAAGATCAATAAATCCATCTTTCACTCATAGAGAATATCGAAGATAAGGATTAGATGTATGACACCTTACATGTGCGGTGAACATGTTACGTTATAGTACTCGTGACCGGCCCTTCACAAAAACAGTATATACAAATCTTTGAAAGTCCAAAATTTCTTTTTTTTTTTTTTCATTTTTTTCATTAATATAAGAAAAAGAGAATTTCTTGTTCTACCCAATATTTTTTAGCGCACCATGCAAAATTTTAGAAATGTTTATGAAAATCAGAAATATATTTTTGATGTATATCTCCAATAGTACTTTTGATGTATATCTCCACACACATAGTTCAATCGTTTTTAAGATTTACTCCATTTTACAATAAAATTGATATCGAAAATACTTCCTATATAAAACGAAAATGTATTTTCGATTTCTAATGTTATTTATGTTCACTTACTATTCATAATTCAAAGATTGGGCTTTTGTGCTTTTTTATTTCTAGTTGCAATAAAAACAATGAATTATAGAATTTGATTAAACTAATGAGTTATGATCTTTGCTTTTTATTTTATTTATATTTTTATTTCAATTTGTTTGTTTTCATTTTATTTATAACACCAAAGCCCAAAGCACTTCAACCAACAAATAAATTTAATTTGTTTCTTTATTAAAGTTTGTTAGTTATAAATTTTTTTTCATTAAAATCAATAAAAACATAAATTAGTATATTATACAAATCCTATTTTCTAAACAATAATAAAAATCTTTCAACATGGTTAATTTAAAAAAGGTGGGTCTTTTGGTGCTTAGTAGGTTTTTTGCTTTATATAAAAATGGAAAGTATACTTCGATTTATACCGAAAAATGTATTTTTAATTTTGCGTAAATGCAACTTAAAAAAAAGTGCGAATCAAAAATCCAAATAGTATTTCTTTGAACTGTAGGTGGAATAAGAATTTCTAAAAAAAATTGTTATTAAAAAAACCCAAAACATTTAAAAAAATCAAAAAAATAAAATTCAAGACAAACAGTTAGTTACCAATAACGTAAAAAAAATTGCAAGAGATAATGCTTGACATCATTGAAGCATTCAATCTAGAAACCATAAGTTGAGAATGAATTGAAGAAACTAACATAGGTAACATTCTAAACACATTCACTTTCTTATCATCACTTGACAGTTTTGAAATCTAACAAATTTTGCATAATCAGAATCTTGAAATTCATGACAATCTGAAACACACCAATAGTTCAAAAGCGTCTATGCCAATATAACCAAAAAGGATTGTTAATCCAACAGACACCAATAACAGAATGTAACAGAAAATACAAGAAGATACCAATGGTTCGCTGTTCTCCATTTCTTTGCAAAATTCACTCACAAATAGTTAAATCATTCAAACACTCAAAAAATACTTCATTCTCAACACCATCACCTCTACTATGAATCCACCACAACAGATTAGTAAATGAGTTTCCATCATCAAAACCTTTTAACTTTCTAATCTTCTCCAAAGCACCTTCATTATCATAAACTCCTTGCAATGCATATACAAACCCCTTCCAACCCTCTCCAACACCATTCCTTTTCAAAGCAGGTAATGTCCACTCCACAAGTCCCTTCACATACTTCACATTAGAGAACAGTACTTCCGAAATCGGAAGAATTGGTAAGAGCTGAATTCCAAGCCTACATTCTTTCCACTCAGAAGGACCAAACCATAAACCACTGTCTCCTTTGTTAGACCAAAGCACACCAACAACCTTGTTCTTTTCACTAAACACTTTCTCATACATATTTTCTCCTTCTTTCACATGCCACCACATTTTAGCCGCTAGAATTTCCAGTGATGTTAGTGTCGAAGCAGTTGCTACAAGTTCTGCATCATCATATACCATACCAATCAATGCTGCAGAATAGTATGCATTCACAGCTTCACTAGTACTCTCCTGATTTCTTCCATCCGCAAACTCAGTTAGCCCTCCAGCCCATGAATGCAGCTTATAAAGATCAAAACACCTTAGACGCGTGTATTTGGAGTTTGAGTTTTTACTCAATGTCATAAAATCTGCCATGAGTGAATAGGCTTGAGGCTTATACTTTGCCCCCCAAATTGGATCAATTTTTGCAAGCACTGCGATTCCGTAGAGAAAGTATCCTAATTGATAATGATGATCATTATACATTCCAAACCCAAAATTTGCATAGGCATTAATAGAGCCTTGTTTGGTTATAATACCTCCCCATTTCTTATCATAGAGAAATCCATTTCCATTAAAAGTTCCATCAAGCCAAGGCTCAATGGTTTCCTTCAAATACTTCTTCACATCTGGAATTATATCAAACTGATTTACCTCTTCTGCTATCAATGCCAACCTTGCAGCCCTTGCTATCAATTTACCATAAAAGTAAGAACAATTTGTTGTTATTTTTGAAGAATTTAGATGCTTAACATCTTTCAGAAGAGATGAAACAATCTCGTCACGAGATTCTTCTTTCACCCCTTTGCTTGAGTGCCAAGTTACAGAAACAGGATCGGTTTTCAAAAGCCATGAATCACCAACAACACCAACAAGCTCTCCATCAATGCTTTTATACTTAAAATCGCTCAAGACAGTAACATTGCAATCTTTCTTAGCCAAAAGTTGGACATGAAGAGGATGTGCTAACATCAGCAAATCACCTGAACCTTTCTTCTTGAACTTATACTCAACACCGAATGGTTCTTGGAAGACAGCATCACCTGACAAAGGGTAACAAGAACTAAACCTGTCAAGAACAGCTTTGCTTTTCGGTTTGGAATCCGGCAACAAAGCTATCCGAATTACACCAGAAAAAGCTACTGAGGAGATCTCAGAAAGACGATGACTCAACCTGATAGGTGAAGAAGCATATAAAATCCATCTTTGACCATTGCTAAAGTGAAAAGTATGCTTTTTGAGATTATTATCAGAAGAAAAATAGCGAATGGCGTGAATGGTAGTAATGGAAAGATGAGTTGGTTGTGTGACAGAAAAGGTCAGAAAGGGACTTCCCCTAACAAGAAAAAATCTCAAATTTGAAGAAGGCATATCTAAGGTCACACTGAGATCACTATAGGAAGATATTTTGTGGGGTTCTCTTAAGGAAGACAAAACATTCATAGCATTGTTGACAAACTGGGGTAAGAAAGTGTTGAATTGTTGCTGGACTATTTGTACTTGAGAGGATGAAGTGATTGTAAGATCAGGTTTGAAAACTTGGGATACAACTTTAGAGTTTGAAGAAAGAGAAGGATACGAGACAGAAAGTGATGAGTTAGAAGATTTTATGAGGTAAGGATGAATGTACTCAGGTTGGTGACCATTTTTGAGAGAGAAGTTTTGGAAGAAAGAGTTTGTAGGGAGGGGTGTGGATAGAAGATTTGGAGAGAAGAATTTGGAGGGGTTAGGGAGAACAGTGGAATGAGCTTGTGGAAATAGAAAAGGTTTGCTGTTTTTGTTGTTACTTGCAGACATTGCAACTGATAAGAATGATAGTGGAGTTTGTGTGATTATGTTTTTGAAAGTTTGCGTGTTTGCAGTAGTAATGGTTATGGTGATTGAGAGTTTTTTTATAGTATACTAGTAATGTTGCTGTTTAAGGTGGAAATGGTTAGTTATGGTGATGGAGAGTTCTCTTGTTATCTTCCTTGCGACTGTTTGTATCACTAGTATTGGAACTTGGTTGAGTACTTATGGAATAGAAGCTGCATGGTTTGGGTTCTGTGCATGATTATTGGAAGACTAATAAATTGATTGAACTCTTTTATGATTACTGTAACTTGTTGCTTTTGTCTTTTGGATTTTGTATGATGTTTATCAGATGAATTTTTTTTTTTTTTTTTTTATGATGATAGGGACTATAAACAAAATAAAATAAAAACAAAAATATATTCTTAGACTAAAATGTACCATCAACAACTTTATTACAAATAAACGTATGCGTTGAACCCGGATCAGTAACACCCTTAAATTAACTTGCAAGTGCTTGCTGAACTATCCCACCAGCCAACTAAAATGTTTTGTAAAGAAATATAGAATTTTTTTTAGATTAAAGAGAACCCATATAAAAATTGTGTGATTAACCATTTTTATCACTTCATTAATTAATATTTTACACTTTATTAACCAATTTTGTTTTACTACTAAAAATTATTTTTAATACTTAGGTGTTAATTAACCAATTTCATCACTTCATTAACCAATATTTTATAATTCATTAAACAACTTTGTTTTACTAATAAAAATTATTTTTAATATTTAAGTGCTTATTAACCAACTCCATCAGTATATTAACCAACATTTTAAACTTCATTAACCAAATTTGTTTTATTACTAAAAGTTATATTTAATATCTGGGCGTTTATCAACCAAATTCATCACTTCATTAACCAATGTTTTATACTTTATTAATCAACTTTGTTTTACTACTAAAAATTTATTTTTAATATTTGAGCGTTTATTAACCAAACTATAAACTATATTAACAAAATTTTTACACTCAATTAACCAATTTTGTGTTACCATTATTCATGCTATGTTCATATCACTTTTCACAAACATGTTCACAGGTAAAATAGATTATTTAAAAGCCTTAATGCGAAATAGAGATTTAAACAAATTTTTAGGCTAGACTAGACTTTTAAAAAGACCATACAAAAAAATATATAATAGATCATAGGTCAGACTCGGGCCTTTTAAATTTATCGTAGGTCAAGATCATGTCTTCTAAAACTTGATTGACCTAGGCTATATCCACCCTTTACAGGTAGATAGATATGTTTAAATAAGTTAATATTGAAATTTCATTTAATCATTAACTAGATGTTTCACACAATGTTTGAATTAATGTGTGAGATAAGATGATCTAAATTATTCAATAAACAATTAAAAATATAATAAATAGAAGACACAAAGAATTGATAAACTAGTTTTATGCAATAGACACCAACGTATGGGGGGTTTTAGCCCATAAGAAAGAAAATTTACTGATTACAATTTACAAGTAGTCAATAATACACGACGATTTTATCTAATCTCTCCTAGTTAAGTACCCTTTTCGAATACTATATGTGAATTTCAACTCAGTCTCCCCCTGAATCTGAGATTCTCTCACGTTCACTCAAACACCCTCTCAAGTGTTTGTAAGAACCGATTATTTAATATGTGACAAATTCCACGATTACATACCAAATACTCTATATTTATTAAGAATGAAAGACTAACTATGATATAGTATTACACATACACAAAACACTAACTTAAGAAAATTCGAATGCTGCACAAGAATTCTTCCTATAAAAGGTGAGTCGTCAAATAAGGAGAATTATCTGTACTTGCTTAGAAAAATACAATGAGGTGACAATCCCTATTTAAGTAGGGATGTTTTATTTTATGGTTTGTGGTGTACTTAGGGTATGATCATGTGATGGTTGTGAAAAACTATGTTTACTAAATTTTTGGAGAATTGGAGATCTCTTTCCCATTTTAGAAATGAGGGTATATATAGGAAGGTCATCGGGCCTAGGCTAGAGAATCAGAGAGTGGTTTCCCCCACCTCATCACCAGAAATGTGGGACAAAAGAGACTAAATATATCGGTCTATATATGTATATATATAGGTTAGTTTAAAAGGTCTCTTAAATAATATGGATTAATTGGAAACTTTAATGAGAAACAAACTTTTAAATAGGCTTTTAAGTCAGGTTAGGTTTTTAAAAAGGTCAAATCAGACAAAAAAAAAAGAGCTTATAATAGACCATAGACGAGACTCAAATTTTTAAAGTTTATCGTAAGCCAAACTCAAATCTTCTAAAATCTAACCTATTTTCATCCCTATTTAAAAACAACTCATATCACACTAATTCAACAAAAATGATAGTATAATTAAAGGCTCCCTTTATTTCAAATCATTTTCTACTCCTTTTTTGCCCTAAGTACAAGATATTTCCAAAACTCCACATGCAATAATATAATTTTTTCTAAACATATTCTTATTTAAAATATTATTAGAAAAACAAAGAAAATATAGCAACTGGATCGTTAAGTGTAAAATAACATGTTTGAAACTCTTGAAGCAAAGCCCCTCCTAGGGACAGCTAGTAACGACATGTTTATCATTCAACCTATCTATGGACACTTTACTTCCTACCGATAAAACCATCCAATAACACAAAAGCCAGACCCTGCAGCTTCCAAACATTATAAAAACTCTCCATCACCATAACCATTTTCATTACCACCTTAAACAGCATTTTAGTCTTTCAATGACATTAATTTATCAGTTCCAATGTCTACTAGTAACAACAAAAACAACAATCCTTTTCTATTCCCTCATGCTAACTCCACTATCCTCCCTGACCCCTCCAAATTCTTCTCTCCGAATCTGCTATCAACACCCCTCCCAACTAACTCTTTCTTTCAAAACTTTGTTCTCAATAATGGTGATCAACCTGAATACATCCACCCTTACCTCATCAAATCATCTAACTCATCACTTTCACTTTCATATCCATCACACTTTTCTAACTCAGCTGTCATAAGCCAAGTCTTCGAACCCGATCTTACTATTTCCTCACCTGAAAAAATCAGCCATTGTCCCCATTTGAATCATATAGTCTCTTCTTACAATGATCTCAGTGTTACTTTGGATATCCCTTCATCAAATTTGCGTTTTTTTCTTGTTAGGGGAAGTCCCTTTTTGACTTTCTCTGTAACACAACCAACCCCTCTTTCAATCACTACAATTCATGCTATTCTCTCTTTTTCTTCCAATGACTCTCTTAAAAAACATACTTTCAGCTTTAACAATGGTCAAACATGGATTCTGTATGCTTCTTCACCTATCAGGTTGAGTCATGGTGTTTCTGATATCACTTCTGAAGCATTTTCTGGTATAACTCGGATTGCTTTGTTGCCTGATTCTGATTTCAGGCATGAGGATGTTCTTGACAAGTACAGTTCTTGCTATCCTGTGAGCGGTAATGCTGTTTTTGGAAGACCATTTTATGTTGAATACAAATGGGAGAAGAAAGGTTCAGGTGATTTACTGTTGTTAGCACACCCTTTTCATCTTCAGCTTTTGTATGATTATAATATTGATTTTGATGTTACTGTTTTGAGTGGTTTTAAGTATCAAAGCATTGATGGAGAGCTTGTCGGTATTGTTGGCGATTCATGGCTACTAAAAACTGACCCTGTTAATATAACTTGGCATTCTCCAAATGGTGTGAAAAAAGAATACCATAAAGAAATTGTTTCAGCTCTTTTGAAAGATGTTGAGGATCTAAATTCATCTGCAATAACAGTAAAAAGTTCTTACTCTTATGGAAAGTTGATAGCTAGAGCTGCAAGGCTTGCATTGATTGCTGAAGAAGTTTTCTTTTTTGATATGATTCCAAAGGTTAAGATTAAAAAGTTTTTGAAGGAGACTATTGAGCCTTGGCTTGATGGAACTTTTAATGAAAATGGATTTCTCTATGATAGAAAATGGGGTGGAATTGTTACTAAACAAGATTGTGCTAATTCCAATGATTGTTTCAGTTCTGAGTTTTATAATGCTCAACTTAATTGCTTGGGATATTTTCTTTATGGTATTGCTGTTCTTGTTAAGCTTGATCTAGATTGGGGTAGGAAGTATAAGCCTCAAGCTTATTCACTTATGGAAGATTTTCTGAACTTGAGCACATGTTCGAATCCAAATTACACGCGTTTAAGGTGTTTCGATCTTTATAAGATACATTCATGGGCTGGAGGGCTATTAGAATTTGAAGATGGAAGATATCAGAAGGGAAGTAACGAGGCTATTAACGCGTATTATTCTGCTACTTTAATTGGTTTAGCATATGGTGATGCCGATGTTGTTGCTATTGGTTCAACCTTAACAGCGTTGGAAATTGAAGCAGCGAAAAAGTGGTGGCATGTGAAAGATGGAGGGAATATGTATGAGGAAGAATTTACCAAAGTGAATAGAATGGTTGGTGTTGCTTGGTCTAATAAGAGAGATACCGAACTGTGGTTTGGTTATCCTGGTGCAAGACAGTGTATGCTTGGGATCCAAGTTTTACCTTTGTTGCCTATGACAGAATTATTGTTTAGTGATATTGAATATGTTAAGGATGTTGTTGAGTGGGCATTGCCTGATTTGGAAAGGGACGGTGAAGGTGAAGGATGGAAAGGGTTTGTGTATGCATTGCAGGGAATTTATGATAGAGAAGGTGCTTTGGAGAAGATAAGAAAGTTGAGTGGTTTTGATGATGGAAACTCATTGAGTAATTTATTATGGTGGATTCATAGTAGATGTTAAGGTTGTACTCCATGGTTGTTATATTTTGGAATATAGTACTTGTAACAACTAGTTTCATAAGTGGTATGTAAATTAATAATTCTGTTATTCATATTCCAACAAGTTTCATCTTTTTATGGTGATTGAAAGTTCTCACATTCCTTGTGACTATTTGTATATTACTAGTATTAGAATGTAGGGGTGGCAAAACGGGCCCGGCCCGTTGGGCATGTCCGTTTTACCTGCACTTTAGTGCGGGGAGGGCCAAGATTTTAGGCCCTCACCCTCTAATGTGACCGCCCCGCCCCGCCCCGTTTTCAACGCGGGCTTTTGCGGGCATGTGCATTTTCATAATTTTTTATGTTTTTAGGCTTAAAAGGTGCGATGCCCGTGGGCTTTGCCCGCCCCGCCCTCACTTTTTTGCGGGGCGGGACTAAGTTTTAGGCCCGCATCTTCAACTATGCCCGCCCTGCCCCGTTTATTTGCGGGCTTTTGCGGGGCGGGCTAAACGGGCGCGGGCATGCCCGTTTGCCACCCCTATTAGAATGTGGTTTGGAATTTGTAGGGTTTTGGCTTTGGAATAAGATTAAAATGAATGGAAGATGCAAAGGTTGCATGTAAAATGAGAGGTTTCAGAATTTTCAACAATCATACACTGTCTTTATGTGATATTCATACCATCAAGATCAATATTGCGTTGCCTTAGTTAAATGTCACAATTTTAAATTGTTGATATATTAAATTATAAAAGATAAATTAACTAAATAATTGTTCTTCATTTAAAGAATATGTTTATTTACACTTAAAACTTTAATAAATTTTGTTCAAAGCCAATTCAATTATAGTTGTCTAAAGAGATCATATGACAACTAAATTATCGGACAAAAAGAAAAGTTTTAATAATTATGTTCTTTATTTATTTATTTTTTAAATATAGACTTATTTGCATACTCATCATTGAAATATAATTAATCCTACTCAATCTCTAATTTTCTTTTTAACTTATATTTTTTATTTGATTCAATTTATAAAATATATATTTTTAATTTTGCAATAATACTTTTATTTTAATATAGAAAATCTCTATTTATTAAAAAAGGTTTATGATTAATTTATTTACATAATTTAGTATATAAATTCAAAATTTCTTATCAAAAAGTTATTCATTAATCAAGTATTATTTGATTTGTGAAAAGGCATAATTATATATGATATTATATATCTATTATCAACTTAAAAAGATAGAGTTTAATATAATTAATATTCTTTTTTTTTTTTTATGTAAAAAAGTTATAATGGCGAAAAATCACAATAATCTAAATAAATACTTTAAAAAACAGTTATGATTTTAATTAAATATTTTATTTATTTAATAATTGATTGACAATATAAATAATCTTGATATATTATCCAAAGTAAATTCAAGAAAATATCTAGTCTAGTATAATTATAAGTAGGGCTGGAAATGAGTCGAGTCGAGTCGAACTCGCCTCAGCTCAGTTTGACTCGTTAAGAATTGGCCGAATTCGAGTTCGAGTTCGAGTTCATGACGAACTTTTTTTTCAGCTCAAACTCAACTCGTTAACAATTGACCGAGTTTGAGTTCGAGTTCGAGTTTATCTCGAACTTTTTTTTCAGGTCAAACTCGACTTGTTAGAAGTTCACAAACATCTCGATTCAACTCATTAGGTTTATCTTATTAGGTTCAACTCGCTTATTTCACGGACTTAAAGTAATTTTTTAAAGTGTATTTTTTTATATATCGATTTGACATTTTAAATTAATATTTTTTAAATAAAAAATATAGAAATAAAATTAAAGTTATAAGATTGGAATTCATACGATGATAATTTTATTTGTATAATTATTTGTAGAAATATTTTGCTCACTAGAGCATATAAATTATCAATTAAAATCGTTAGATTAAAATAAAATATGATACTAAGATTTAGAGAAAATATTTAAACCTACTTTTAAATACAATATAATCTATCTCATATATAATCGAATTGACTCATGAACCTAACGAGTCGAACTATGTATAGTTCAAGTTCAGCTCATTTAGTTAACGAACTTAGTTTTTAGCTCATACTCAACTCATTTGGTTCATGAACCTAGTTCAACGATTTAGTTTTCGAATCGAGTTTCGAACTATGTTCGAGTTAGTTTGGTTCATTGCCAGCTAGGGGTGGTCGCGGTGCGGTTTGGGCGGTTTTGACGAAAAAAATCATCCGAACCGCAAGAGAAAAAATAGTGCGGTTTGGTTTGGTTCGGTTGGCTTTTAAAAAAAATCCGAACCAAACCAAACCAAACTAATGCGGTTTGGTTCGGTTCGGTTGGTTCGGTTTTTTACAAATATTTTATTGAGCCATACATACACATATAGATGATAACATAATTTTGTATTTATACATTCATACACTATCAAATAACAACAAAACTCGTAATATTTTGACAACAATTTTCCATTTAATATGTAAAAATTAAATTAGACAAAAGTGAAATATTAAACATAAAATAATAGCATAAAATAATATAAAAATTATTATAACGGAAAAAAAATAGAAGAGACGAAAAATTAATGAAAGTGACAAAGAAAAAAAATGTTGAGAGATTAGAGAAGAAGATATGCGATAAAAACGAAACTGAAATACGAAACATTTACATAAAAATGAGAAGGTGAAAAAGAAAGAATATAAGAGAGTAGAGATTATAGAAGAAGAGGGAAGATGTATGTGGCAAAGAAGGTGCGATAATGTTATTAGAGATTTTAGAAGATCGGGACTGGAATTATATGTGTAAGGATGAGAAAATTGTTCGTAATCATAATGCTAATGATTAATAAGTTTAAGTTTGGATTGGATGTGAGTTAGTAAAATTTAGGTTGTAACATAGTGCGGTTTGATTCGGTTTGGTTCGGTTTACAAAATACAAACCGCAAACCGAACCGAACCGTGCGGTTTTGTAAAAACGGACCCAAACTAATCCGAACCAAATGCGGTTTTTTGCGGTTTCGATTTGGTTTGGTTTGGTTTGCGGTTTTCTATTGGGTTGGTTTGGTTTTGATCACCCCTATTGCCAGCCCTAATTATAAGTACTTAAATTGTCATAAATAAAAGAGTAACAAATTCAAATCAAAATATTTACAAATATTTTTTTTGACGTAAAATAATTACTTAATGAAATATACGAATATAATAAGTAATATATTTGATTTGTTTGACTTTGACTAATTAGTCCCATTCTCTCCCTTGTCCCACCATGTCGCCGTCGCCTCCTCCGCCGTCTCCGCCACCTTCCGCCATTGATGCACTCATGTCCGGCGCTCGAGCAGCCTCCAAGAAGAAACATCCTCCGATCGAGAAGAAACGTAAAACTCCCCACTCCACCTCCCAAAACCCTAAAAACCTCAAAACCCTAAAAACTCTTCAAAAACCGGAAAAACCCGCCGCCGACCGAGAACCGCCGAAAAATATTCTCCACAAAGCACCGTCATCATCATCATCATCATTATCTTCTACTTCCAAGGAATTGATCGCCGATTTGAAAGAACGTGTTTTGCTGCTGAGTAATAGTCCATCGAAGTTCAATCCTTGCACGGTTGCATACTGGGAGAAAGGAAAACCAGTGCCATTCCTGTTTCTCTGTTTGGCATTCAATCTGATCGGTGAAGAGGATGGGAGAATTAAGAAGACGGAGATTGCTTGCAATCTTTTGAGGACTGTGATTCACGCTACACCTGAGGATCTCTTGCCGATCGTTTATCTCTTCTCCGGCACTCTTGCTCCACCACAGGAAGGGTTAGAATTGAGAATCGGAGAACCTACTATTAACACAGTGATCGCAGAAGCTTATGGTACCACTGAGAAACGCATCAAAGAGTGGATAAAGGTTTTTTTGATTGGTTGAATTTGTTTTCTTCACACAACACCATACAAAGAGCCTACATTACTCTATGATGCACTGTCACATACACCCCCACACAACCCCGACATTCACACTCTTGAATGAACAACTTAATTATCAAGTGCTTATACCATTAGCTCTTATCAGAATAAGTGTTTATGAATAAAAGCTATTGCTATAACAAAAGATAAAATAAAACGAAATTGTTTTCATATAAGCTATATAAACTGGTTTCATAAGTTATCAAAGAGAGGTTGTGAAAATAAACTAAAAATAACATATAGGGATGTCATAAGTTGTTTGCGTAAGCTATCCCAAACAGTGTCAAATGTCTATGGTAGTATATAATCTCATAAGTATATTAGTAACTCAAACAGACTAAAATAATTGAAGGAAATTAAAGTTTTTTAATATCACGCTACATAGATTATACTATACACGCATTCATCAATTGTTCATTTGTGAGTTAGTTACTTGTGTGGTGTGATAGGAGGATAAATTGGAATTGGAGTTGGTTGCACAAAGTCGCCGTTTGTCTCAGTCTATGCTGCGGAAGCCTGAGTCATTGACTGTTAGGAAGGTTTTCAAGACCTTTCACCTTATTGCCAAAGTATGTATGTCTCTTTTGAAATGAATGAATTCATGATGATATTGAGCTATTTATTTATCTCTTGTTATGATCCTAGAGAACGATGATGACTCAATTTGTGCTAAAAGGATGTACGACTTAATATTTGAATCAATTAGGCTGGTAGATTTTCAAAATTTGTTGCATTGTGAATACTTCTTATGGCTGTAGTGTGTGTGAAGGGGTCATGTTGTTTGCATGCTTATGCAATATCTGCTTAAATAAGTGTCTTAGGACCTTTCGAATAGTATCAGTAAAAAATATATTCATTTCCCCTTCTTTTGTTCTAGTTTCCCCTCTTTAATTTTTGGCGTGTGACCATACTCGAATACGGTGGTATCATCTCCCCTCTAATACTCTAGCATTGTTTGAGAATTGAGATCTAGGTGTTTGTTTTGATCTGTAAATCATGTACGTGTCTTCTCTATTTGGGGTGTATTTTGGATCTGTAAATCATGGTCATAGTACTAGAAAGTATCCTGTAAGAGCACAGGAGTTTATTACTAATTTTCTCCTTTTTACAGGAATCGGGAAAAAACAGTCAAGAGAAGAGAAAGAATCATATAAAGTCACTTCTTTTTGCTGCAACTGATCGTGAACCTGTATATTTATACCGTTTGCTAAAGGTGGGTGTTTGTTAATTACCTCTATGCATTTGTACTTTTATTGACATATTAATCTGGTGGGTGTTTGTTACTTTGTTAATTACTTCTTGGATCTGCTTTCTAGAAAGACTTGAACATTAAATGTGATAAGCAAACTCTCTTGTCTGCATTGGGCCATGCTGCAGTGTACACTGAAGAGCATTCAAAAGTGCCTCCTGAAATTCAGTCTCCTTTAGAAGAGGTAAGCCATCTGACTGATATGGGGAAATATGATATAGAGCAAATTAGTTCAAGCAACTCATTCTTGTGAGGATGGGGTGAATGACAATATTCGCTTCGCTTTCCATTTTTAAACATTTAGGGTGCATCACCACTAAAAGTTGGATATAGGAAGCTGCTGCTGAAATAGGTGTCTGTGCAGTATAGTTCTGAGTGCGTTATTATGACAATACCAACCTTTTCTATATTATTATAACTATTATTAATTATTTGGGTTTCACTTTGCACCAGGCTGAAAGTATTGTTAAAGAAGCATATTCTGTTTCTCCTGACTTCAACAAAATAGTATCTGCACTTCTTACGGATGGTGTATGGCTACTTCCAAAGAAATGTAGTTTTACTGTTGGTGATCCTGTTCAGCCTATGCTGGCAAAACCAATCAATTGTGTATCTGATGCTCTAACGAAATTCAAGGATATAGAGATTGCATGTGAATACAAATATGACGGAGAGCGTGCTCAGGTGATATCGTATTGTCAAATTTCCTTCAGATATGCTTCACGTGGCTCAAAATTTATGTCACTTTGGCGATTGCACATGAATTAAGAAAAGTAGCTAGTTTTGTTTGAGAAAGAGAAATTTTGTGTTACTTTACAAATTTATCCTTTATTAATGGTATGAGAAAGCAAAATTAAAAGAGTCAGAATAATAAATATTAAGGGCTTCAATAGAGAAAACTATATTAATGCTTAATTGATATTGTCAATTGACATAAATTGTAGCACGCTTTTTTTTTTTTTTTGCAAGAAGGACACTTATTCTGTGCAATAACATTAGCTGTACTGAGACAGATACATTATATGGAGAATGGCTCAGTTGAGATTTACAGTAGAAACTCAAAACGGATCACTGGGGAGTTTCCTGATGTTGTTGCTGCAGTTTCCAGGTTAAAAAAATAAATTGAAATATGAATATTATACTTGTGGTTTGATAACTTCTTTCTGGGCCAGCTATATGCATTTCATTAACAACATGAAGCTTCATTGTATGAACTGTTTAAGTTATAGGGTTTAGTCCTTTAGGTGTAGGTATGAAGGGATGAAAAGAAATATACAACAAAAAAGAATAAATAAAATTACATTGACATGATGTGAAAGATATGCTTACTAAGGGTTTAATTCCATCTACTTCACTGTTTCTGATGTTTGCTGTTAGTGAGCAGGTTAAGGAAAACAAATGTTTCTTCATTTGTTCTTGACTGTGAACTTGTTGCATATGATCGTGCAAAGCAGAAAATCCTTCCTTTGCAGGTAATCTTAATGCTGGTTTTGTATGTTTACAGGTTTCAACAAATTATTTCATTATTTTCTAGAACTTTTACATTGGCATTTGTTCAAAATCAAATCCTTTTGTACTTAATATCTGTTGTTTTACCTATCTCGGGGTTCAACTTTCCAGTTTCTGATATTTTTCTTGTGGAGTTGAGATTTCGTAATCTGATATTTTGGCAGACACTTAGTTCTCGGGCTCGTAAAGATGTAAATTTGAGTGACATAAAGGTTGATGTTTGTATATTTGCATTTGATTTGTTGTTTCTTAATGGACAAGCACTTCTTCAGAAGAACCTAAAAACCCGTCGAGAGGTAACTTTTATTTTTTCCTTACCAACCATTTATTTTTTTGTTGTTTTCTTTTTCATGTAAATTAGTTAGTGATAGAGTTGGTATTAGGATTATAGAATAAAAATAACTTAAGAGTAGTTAAGAGTTATTGTTAGTTAGTGTGTTGAGGTTGTTCTAGAGTGTGTATAGTTGTATACATGATATAACACAAATGATAGAGGATCTTTCGAACATTGTGAAGTTTGTGAATAGAGTAGTGACTCTATTGTAGAAGGTGCAACTCTTGGAGGAGATATTTTTGTCCTATTCTCTTTTATCCTTTCTCAATCTTTCAATAAAATTGTTCCTCTGTTTATTCAATTCTGCCCAATTTTGGAAATTATTCCTTGTACCAAAAGAAGGTTCCTAATCATAACAATTGGTAGAAAGGTAGAAACCTAAAAGAAGCTGTTCCACATTATAGGGGATGGCACAAATGTAATATCATATGATAATTTCATAATAGCATATGATATGTTGACATTATTGTAGTATCTTAAATTATCTCATAGTCTTATCCTAGAATATCTCTCAAGTTTAGTTTCTATATTGCTTATGACTGAATTATCTTTTAATTAGGATTTGGAGTTCTGTATTCGTATAAATAATGGGTTATTGTCTAGTCGCTTTGTAAAATTGTATAAATCATATAAAAAAACCATATTTTATAAAATCAAAGTCTTCATTCTTTCTTTCCGGTCTCTATCTAAAACCCTTTAGCTTCAACAATGGAATACAGTAGAAAGGACAGGAGGCAGTTATGAAACAGTATTTTGGAGAGAACCAAGCAAGAGCTCTAGTGCTAAGGGAATAGATACCCTTGGGGAGGGAGAGTCTCTATTCTCTTTTTCTTTTCATATTTGTTCTTTCAATAAAAAATTCTTTCCATTTCTCTGTTTTTCATTAATTGTGCTACTCTTTGATTTGCCTTCATGATAATAAGCCGGGTAAATTTTGGGTTGGCTTCTCCTGCTTTGCTATGATCTGGGTGGATTGTAGTCATATTGTACAGGTAGAGTTTGGATTGTATATTTTGGTAGAAGTTGTGCATTGACTAGTATCTATAACTTTTAACTGTGTTGAGCGATTGATTCCCCAAGTGTTCAAACCTAAGTCAGAGTTTATATTCCAGGAAAGTTAGGGAATTGTACAGGAAAGGAGCTGGGAAGGGGACTGTTTGTTTTGGACCGGCATTGTGTGTGGGCAAGACCTTGGTGGGTTGGAGTCTATATGAATTTCATTGCTTAGGTTGATTTAGGTAAGTTGAAAAGGTTGACACTGACTGATAGTCATAGCTTATGGCCTTTTGGTTAGTACTCAATCTAATATTTGTTACAAATGGAAATTCAGTAAGTTCTAGTTTTGGAACTCCACAGATCAGTTTCTTAACAATTTTTCAGTTTGATTGGGAGCAAGAGGCAAATTAGATCTCTTTTATACTATTTATCATCAAATGTTACTGTTCAAAAACAACTACTCATTTAATATTTTATACTACTTAGAGAAGAAAGAACTATATATATATATATATATATATATATATATATATATATATATATATATATATATATTTTTTTTTTTTGCAGTATCTCTATGCCTCTTTTGAGGAGGAATCTGGATTTCTTCAGTTTGGAACATCATTAACATCAAACGATGCCAAGGAAATTCAGAAATTTCTTGATCAAGCTGTGAGTGCAAGGTCAGTATAAACTCTTCTAGTTTAATTTAAAATGTGTAGGTAGAAACTCTGACCTCACTTGGTGGAATAAGGCTTAGTTGTTGACTTGTTGTTGATAGAAACTTTGTGATTTGTGTTTAAATTATATGCTCCATTTCAACACAATTTAGTTTACTCTTATTTGTTTGTTTCTGTTACACTATTGTTAAAAGCCTTTGATAGGCATAAAAAGACATATGTTTAATTCACTGTATATCTAACTTTCCATGGTCTCCCAAATTTGGTTTCTCTTGCAATGATTTGACTTGTCTCTTGATTTTCAGTTGTGAAGGGTTAATTTTTAAACCATTAAGTAAAAGTGCTACATATGTAACTTCCCAGAAGTCGCGCATTTGGCTAAAACTGAAGAAAGACTATCAGGATAAGTATGGATATGATTTTCTTTCCCCTTAGTGTATTTCTGTACTGGCAGAGTTGCTTGTATTAATTGACTCTAGTTTGCAGGATAGGGGACACACTAGATTTGGTACCTATTGGTGCTTACTATGGGCGTGGGAAACGTAAAGGTGATTGTGAAACATATTCTTTAATATGGTGATGATGATTTTTGTTACATACTATCATTTTTGGGCCTGTGACCTCCAATTTTTGTTTATTGCTATTATAAGCCTATAGTTCAAAGTGGACTTAAATGAATAGCCAGTGTCGTATGTCTTGTAGGAGTCTACGGTTCCTTTCTCCTAGCTTGCTATGACAACGAAAATGAAGAATTTCAAGCTATGTGTAACATAGGTGAGTGTTTCATTTCATGTTGCCAGGTCACTACTGAATTCTTTTGAGTATTACATATAATTCTTTTGCTTGCAATCTTCATGTTATGGTGAGTAGGAACAGGATTCACTGATGCAAAGCTTAAAGAACTTTTTGATATCCTCCGTTCTAAAGTGATTATGAAGCCAAAGGTCACTTGTTATTCCTCTCTGAACCTTGTACTGTATGAGTCCTTCTCAATTTGTTGTGATGTTAGTGGAAATTTTCCTTGATTTCAGGCAAACTATCGATATAATGCAGAAAAAACCAAACCTGATGTCTGGTTTGAAGACAGTGAGGTAAGAATAATCTTGACTTTTTTGGCCATTTCATTAAGTTTGTTCTCCAATACTGTCCTTTAATTTAACTAACATTATTTTGGAAATGTGACTTTTCAATATGAAGTGAGCCAGTGGCTTGTTATCATTTAGTATTTCTTTTTGTTGAATCAAATTTCATTATGCTCACTATGGCAGGGAACTTTTACATTAACTATATGTTTCGTTATTCTATATAGGTCTTTGAGGTGAAAGCTTCAGACCTGACCTGTAGTTTGGAATACCAAGCTGCTATAGGCTTAGTATATTCGGATAAGGTATTAGAAATAATGAGTTAATGATGGAAGTTCCACTATTTTTCATTTTACTTTGGAATTCTTCTTGTTAACATTTTTTTTTATTGATAATTATGGCTTATAACTTTATTGGTGGCGCTTTGACATTTTCTGTAAAGGGCATATCTCTTCGATTTCCACGTTTAGTTAGAGTTCGTACAGCTAACAAAGCCCCTGACCAAGCCTCATCCTCTAAGCTGGTAAAACACTAATTTTTTTTAATCTGACTAATAATATGATAAGAGGTTGAAAATTGAATTATTTGATCATGATTCACTCTTGTTCTCAGGTTGCTGAAATGTATAAAGCTCAAGCACAAAAACAAGAATCACACGGACAATCCAAGATGACGAATAAAGATGAAGATGAATCACATGAACAATCCAATATCATGGATGAAGATGAAAATGAAGATGATTGATGGAAAGATTCTGCCATGGGTTCAAACTAATTTTCATTCTTATTTTTCTGATTTTTTGTATTTATTCTTTTTTTAAGGTTCTGCCATGGATTCAAACTAAATATCATTCTTATTTTTCTCTGATTTTTTCCATTTGTCAATTTATGCTATTCTCTGAACATAAGAGCTTTACTTGATTTGATTAAAATTTTCTGTGTTCATCAAAACATGTTTCTTTCATCAGAGTGTTTTATTGATTTCATGGCACAAAACTAGCAAAAATACCCAATGTAAATGAGTGCATATAGAAATAGACTAAGACAGTGCATGAAATCAATGTAACAAGATTTGATTACAATTTAATTAAGATATGAAATGCAACAATCCTTCATAATAATATTGCCAGAACAAAACAAGGAATTGCAAGAAACCATACATAAAGATAAATTCATTGTAACATTGTTCTGAATTATTTTCAAAATACCATAAACCATCCACTCTCTCAACACTTCAACCTCTGCTATGTAACCACCACAGGAGATTAGTCATTGAATTACCATCCTCAAACCCCTTTAAGCTTTTTATATTCTTCAATGCAACTTCATTGTCGAAAATTCCCTGCAAGGCAAACACAAACCCCTTCATTTTCTCACCAATATCTTTTCTTTTCAAAGCAGGCAATGTCCATTCAACAAGTTCCTTCACATATTCAACATCAGAAAACAAAGTTTCTGAAATAGGCAACAATGGTAACACCTGAATACCAAGCCTAGCTTCTTTCCACTCACTTGGAGCAAACCATAATTCACTGCTCCTCTTGTTAGACCAAAGAATTCCCATGATCCTATTCTCTTTTATAAAATCTTTTTCATAAAGTTTCCCATCCTTTTCAATATGCCACCACATTTTTGCTGCACAGATTTCCAATGCTGCAAGTGTTGATCCAATGGACACAACTTGAGCATCACCATATGCCATTCCAAACAAGGCTGCAGCATAATATGCGTTAACGGCTTCACTGCTTCCCATCTGATGCCTTCCATCTGGAAACTCAGTTACCCCTCCAGCCCAAGAATGCAAATTATAAAGATCAAAATTCCTCAAACGCGTGTAATTTGAGTTCGATTTTACACTCGAGTTCATATAATCTTCCAATATTGAATAGGCTTGAGATTTATACTTCCTACCCCATGCTGGATCAATCTTCACAAGCACAGCAATTGCATAAACAAAGTATCCTAATGTGCAATGATGATTATTATAAATTGCTAAACTATTTTCAGCACTTGACTGTACAATACCTCCCCATTTTTCATCATGCAGAAACTGATTTCCTTTGAAAGTTCCTTCAAGCCAAGGCTCGATAGTTTCCTTCAAAAACTTCTTAACCTTAACCTTTGGAATGACATCATAGAAAAAAACCTCTTCAGCAATCAAAGCCAGCCTTGCAGCTCTGGCAATCAGTTTTCCAAAAGCATGACATGTTGTAGTTTTTATCGAGGACGAATTCAAACCCTCAACATCCTTAAAAAGTGATGAAACAATTTCTTCATGGTATTTTTCTTTCACACCCTGTGTAGAGTACCAAGTAATATTAACAGGCTCAGTCTTCAAAATCCAAGAATCACCAATAATACCGACAAGCTCACCATCAATGCTTTTATACTTGAAATCATTCAAAACAGTAACATTATTCATATCATTCTCAGATAAAAGCTGAAGATGAAGAGGGTGTGCTAACATCAACAAATCACCCCAACCTTTTTTTTCCCATTTATACTCAACACAAAATGGTTCTTTAAGTACAGCACCACCTGAAACAGGATAACAGAAACTGCACCTGTCAAGAACAGATTCGTGTTTTGAATCAGAATCCGGCAACAAAGCTATCCGAATAGTGCCTGAAAAGGCCTCTGAAGTGATCTCGGAACGACTGTGAGTCAACTTTATTTTTATGGAAGAGTATAGTATCCATGCTTGATTGTTGTTAAACCGAATAGTAAACTTTGTGAAAGACTCATTTGAAGAGAAGTAAATGATATCATGGATGGTTGATATGGAAAGAGGGGTTGGTTTTGTTACAGAAAGAGTGACATAAGGACTTCCCCTAACAAGAAAGAAAGTCATGTTTGTAGAAGGAATATCTAAGGTGACACTGAGATCACTATAGGAAGAAATGACATGTTTTCCATTGGAACCTTTTTGGCTATCTTTTTTTGAGGAAGTGATTGTGAGATCAGGTTTGAAGACCTGAGATATGGCGTTGGAGTTGGAAGAACGAGTTGGATAGGAAACAGAAATTGACGAGTTAGATGATTTGATGAGGTGTGGGTGGATGTATTCAGGTTGATCACCATTTTTGAGAACAAAGTTTTGGAAGAAAGAGTTAGTAGGGAGGGGTGTGGATAGAAGGTTTGGAGAGAAGAATTTGGAGGGGTCAGGGAGGAGAGTAGAGTTAGCACGAGGGAATAGAAAAGGTTTGTTGCTTTTGTTGTTAGTAGTAGACATTGAAACTGGTAATAGTAATATTGGTGTTTTTTGAAAGACTAAAATGTTGTTTAAGGTGGTAATGGTAATGGTTACTGTGATGGAGAGTTTTTATAGTAATGTTTGGGAGGATTGTAATTTGGAAGCTGCAGGGTCTGGCTTTTGTGTTATTGGATGGTTTTAGAGGTTGGAAGTAAAGTGTATATATAGGTTGAATGATGAACATGGTGTTACTAGCCGTTCCTAGGGAAGGGTTATGCTTAAAGAGTTTCAAACTTGCTTTTTACATTTTTAACGATTCAGTTGATCTACTTTCCTTCAAATGCTACTTGACTTGCTTCAAAAGTTAGTTAAAATTTACTGTCTCTGAAAATCTCTTGAAAAACACAATAAATTAGTTATAAGGTTTTTGCTAGAAATATACTAGCTTATACTAAGTTTTTATAACTAAAAAAAAAAGAAGAATGTACTAATAGTTAGAGTATTTTAAACAAATTTTTACTTTTATTTATTTATAATGTTTTTATAATTTAAGTATCTTAAATTTTAAATTTTATTATTATCTTTCTCAATTTTACTATTATTTTAATTTAAAGATTATAATAATTTAATTAAAAATTAATTAAACATATTTTTGCTGTATATCCTATTTCGTAGGATTGAGTTATTATTGTTGACTCTTGTTGTGAATTTTTAAATTATGTTTGTGAGTTTGAAGTAAAGAAAAATTAAGGTTTTATAGTGCCTCCAGATTGAAATTTGGTTGTAACATAATACCACAAATATTTTAATAAGAAAAGTGCTTCCATCCAAGTAAAAATATGTCCGAATTATAAAATTCAAGTACACTTTTCAAATATTAGAATTCGGATATTGTGTGTATATGATAACAAAGGTGAATCTAGATTTCAATCTCTCAACAAATCACTAGAACAATATTACCTATATTGTTTATGTGTGTGTCTATTTGTGATAACATATAGGTGAATCTAGATTTCAATATCCGGACAAACTCCTAAAATAAATTACATCTATTGCTTGTATATATGATAACATAAGGGTGAATTCAAATTTCATTCTCCAGACATTCCTCTAAACAGTATTATAAATCCTTGGACAATATTATAACCATTCATTATTCACATAATAAACAATGCATAAGTCATTCATAACCAAGAACAAATTATCATAAATCATTCATAATTCATAACTCAGTTATTCATAAACCATACATCAGACATTCATAAATGATACATAATTTATACATGATTCATAACTCAACAATTCAAAATATTTACATCAAAATACAAATTAAAATACAACTACTAGGTCTAACACTCATATTCCTCCTTTGCCTCTTATACTGCAATGCATTTCGTGCCTCTAATAATATTTTCTATAAAGTGATCCTCTTATGAGTGTCTTCCTAAAACTCTCCTCTAGCTATGACATCTCTCCCAATAGCAACAATACAGGGACTTATAAGCAATACATCTAAGACATATTTCGCCCTTGTTTGAACCTCTCCTAGTATCTTCAGGTGAGTTGGTATCCTTTTGGCACTAGTTTCATATAAGAATGAGAAACTCTATAAAACCAAGATAGTTCATAAAAAATCACACCAACATCTCTACGAAGGACAGTGGCAAGAGCAACAATGCGGGTTCCATAATTATACCCAAATACCTAAACTGTCGTGGTACTCACTTAAGTAGACACGGGTATATAATTTGAGACGCGTGAACCAACCATCCAGGATGCCAATATATCACTTCCAAAGTTCATCTCTCTTTAGAGACAATGTTATCTCTTTCCAAAGGATTCTAAGGATTCTTCCTATCACGCTTCCATCTCTTTGTGAGGTAGAAGACTAAGGAGATTGCGATACTGTTAGCTGGAAATTTTGACCCTTGACCGAAGAAGATTTAAGAATGTCATATTCTGGATAAGTTAGCATGAAATGTGGCTTCATAGAAGCTATCTCTTCGTTAGATTCACCTTTGTGAACATTTAGTATGTCGAAGTGAAATACAACTTCAAGTGCGTAATTGGAATATTTTAGAATATGGAGGAAGTGCGCTTCGACAGCTGCGTTGGATGATTTCAAAAAGGGCTTCGAGCGAGAAAAGTTTGAAATTTGAACTTGTGTTTGTTCGCCAAGAAAATACGAGGTATCATCAGAAGATTTTTTTCGTTTGAAATATCGAACGTGGCACTCATTTGTGTAAAGACCGTTAGGGTCGAATCATTATAAATAGGAGTCTTAGGTTTTAAGATTGGTGTGTTTTGCATTGTATACAAAAAATCACTCAAATACTCGAAGTATCGGAGCGAGAGAAAAGAGTCTTTTGATTATGTATGTATGAAAACACCATTGTTTTCTTTATTTTAAAGTTATTTACAATTTCATTAAGCCAGTCTGTGGTCATTCGTTTCGCTTTACTTCAAATCATAACCTTTTACATTTCTGTCGAACCTTTACTTTTCTGCACTTTACAATTTCTGCAAACCTTTAAATTCAACCTTTATAATTTACTTAGTATTTACAGTCGAAAGTTTAATCTTTGTACTTAGACAATATTAGTTTCTTTTACAAAGGAATCTTATTTACCTTGATAAGTTAAAATCATGTTCATTTATTAAATGGACTTAGAGAAGACTAAAACATTAAGACACATGTCCTAGGGTCAATCTAGTCGATCATGTAAGTTACCAAATTATAAAATTTGGAAGACTAGCGGTTGTTTGTCAGAAATTACTGGTAAACAGATACAGAAATACTATAACCAATAGGAGAATCTTTACATCCCATTTTATCTTGAAGAGTATATTTGCTAGTCGTCCATGATTCAATAAAAAGAAACTAAGTAATAAAGGGAAGGAAGGATACCTAACACCGCATTACTAGAAACACATCAAAGTCAGCTTAACATTTGTCCATTTATGTACAAATCAACATTGAAGAATCGATAAGGCGCAACAAAGCACGCATAATCAAATAATTGGAGTAACTCTTAATCTTCTAGCATATAACTAAAAAATTGTTAGACAAGTGACTCCAAGCACAATATGGGGAAAGGGGAGGTGAATTGTGCTATTCAAAATTCACGATTCATTTCAAGTTTTTGTTACTTAAGAAGCACGATGTGTTAGTATTTTTAAGATCAGGATAAAAAAACCATGGAAAGAAAAAAGTGATAAAGTAAATAGTGAAAATAAAATACTTGTGTTAGAGAGATGACACTAGATAATTATCCAGGTTCGGCCAAATGTTGACCTACTCTTGTCCCAAAGAGATCTTCTTCTTGACATTTAACTATAATATTTGTGATAACACTTGCCAGTTAGATGTTTTGCATGATGTCAAAACTAGAAAAACTTTATCATTTCTATATATTGGACAGTATCTCTGAGTAATTATGTGCACCTTTGCATTAGGGATCTTAGAATGCATTCAAAACATCTTTGAAAAAGGTATCATGCATCAAAAATCAGTTTCATGGCATTAAAGATTAGTTTCATGCATTAAAAATCAACTTTTGCTCAAAACACAGGTCCATGTGTCGACACATACGTTGTATGAGTCGACACATGTGCTTCAATAATAAAGCATGTAGCTTAGAATGCATTCAAAACATCTTTGAAAAAGGTATCATGCATCGAAAATCAGTTTCATGGCATTAAAAATTAGTTTCATGCATTAAAAATCAACTTTTGCTCAAAACACAGGTCCATGTGTCGACACATACGTTGTATGAGTCGACACATGTGCTTCAATAATAAAGCATGTAGCTTTTGTTTTCATGTGTTGACACATACAACCTTTCAAGTCAACACATGCTGTAAATACTCCTATGTATCGACATATACGATTTACGGGTCGATACATGTGTTGCAATTTGAAAGCATGTAGCTTATATTTATATGTTAACACATAACCTTGCACAGGTTGATACGTGAATTAACATGAGTCGACACATGACTTATATGTGTCAATACATGTTGTAGTTATTTTTTTTTGAAAAATTGCATTCTTTTTAAAACTTCTGGGTTTCCCTTTTGCCTCCAACTTGTACACCTATAAATACTTCATACATGCATCATTTTCAACTTGATGAAACTATAATCACATACAAAGATTGTTCTTCATCTTCAACCTTACATCTGTGCATAAACAAAAACAAAATACACATAATCATTTTTTGTTTGAGTGTCATCTGGACTAGGTTGATAACATCCAATTTAGGTCAGTGTATTGGAATGCAAATCTTTGGGGGTTTCATTGGAACAATGTGACAGTTTATCCTCCAAGATCATGGTGTTGATTTGGAGGTTTTGACAAGATCTTTACAATTCAGATTTGATCGAGTGAAATCTTTGAAGAATGAGAGGTTCTTGCAAAGGAGTAGCATGAGACGGTGAATCGATTGGTGATATTAGGTGACAATAATTTGCAATTTGGATTCGACCGAGTGAAAGCTTTGAAGAACGGTGGTTTCTTGCAAAGGAATAGCGCGCGACGGTGAATCATATTGGTATTGTTGGGTGACTTAATCAAACTCAGATAAAGTGAAGATAAGTGTTACGATCAACATCAAACATAGGGTTTGTAGGGTTGGATTGCTACATTTCTATTGTAAACAACTTTTTGCAAAGTAAGATTAATATCTCAATTCCGATTGGAATTGGAGGCAGACGTAGCCATAACAAGGACGATTGGTGATCTACCTAAACAAATCCTTGTGTCCTCTCTCTATCTCTCTCATTTATTTTTCATAAGCAAATTATTAAAGTCATTTATTGAGTAATCGATTCCTAGAGATTTATCCTTTGATTGTTAAACATTAAATTGGTTTGTTGATTACATTACGATCCATTTAATTATAAGTGGTAATAAATATCAACAAACTCAAAAGAAAAAGCAGAAAAAATCAATCGCACGCCAAGTGTTCGACAATTTTCTATTTTATGTTTTTCTCACTAATTTCATTGAAAATAGGTAACCGTAGTGATCCTATTAAAACTATTGTTGGATAACTTGGTGTATTAGTTTTTTATCATAGTCATATGTTCCCTATGATATTGCACATATCTGAATTTCCAATAATCAGGTTCGATTTAGACGACTTGTTCGATCTAGGCTAAGTCTTTTGCTTGCCATAGTTTTCGCGTGTTTCAAAAATAGGTTTTAAAAAAGGAATTTTAATTTGGGCATATATTCACCCCCTATAGATAAGTTCTAGCTGTCTAACAAGTGGTGTCACGAGCTCCGGTTAATTCCGTGCTTCAAAACACTTACTAGATAATGGCTACCAAACCTAAAGAGGCGTATAATAGAGCGCCTATTTTTTCTGGTGAAAATTATGGTTATTTGAAAGCTTGTATGTGCATTCATATCAATTCATATGATAAAGGTGTGTGAGATGTCATTATGAATGGTCTAACTAAAGTAACTGTGATTGATGATAATGGTATTGTCACACCTAAATCGGAAGCACAATGGGATGATAATGATAAAAAAACTGGTCTTATGATTGGAAAGCACAAAATATTCTCATATTCGCTCTTGGTGTTGATGAATTTTATCGTGTTTCCCATTGCGAAACCGGTATAGCAAAGTGGAACGCATTGAAAGTTGCCTATGAGGGAATTAATGAAGTCAAACTAGCTAGAATTAATACAATGAATCAATAGTTCGAACTATTTCGCCTGAAGGATGGTGAAAACATTTCCGAAATGAAAAAGAGATTCTCTCGTTTCATAAATTGTTTGAATGCACTTGGGAAACCGGTTTCCAATGAAATTGCTACTTATCGTCTCTTTTTCCTTAACTTGTGCGCGAATGCGTACGTTTTCATTATATTTTTACATATTATATATTCTTCGAGTTTTATATTTATTTATGTACTGTTTGATAATTTTCTATTCATTTTGTAGGTATTCATTTTGTAGGTATTGATGCGTAATTGGAGCATGAGCAATAAAATGTCTAAGACACCGCTTCCACTAAAAAAACCGCCTAATTGCGGGGGTTATTTTAAGGAGGTTTGCAATAACCCCCTCAAATTGAATTATAATTTTATATTTGTTATTTCATGAAAAAATATTAGATTATTTTGGGACGGTTTTAAAAACCCCGTAATTTGTTGAAATCTCACCCTCACTATGTACGATACTTTAGCCATTTTTAGGGGCACACATTTTTTTGGAAAAATTTGAAAAATAATGTTTTTTTTTTCTTTTGACGTTTATTAACTCTAGTAATTTAATTAAAAAAAGGAGAAACTCTTCGTGTCTCAAAAAAACTCTTCAATGAAATTTAGCCACCACTAGCTTGAACCCTGGTACGTTGCTCTCTCTACCATCTCAATCTCTTCGTGTCACGCCACCTTGTTTGCCATCTCCATCTACCGCTTGTTGTCAATAACTTTATCACGATTAAAGTTTAGTTTCTCTTCTCCAATAGAAATTAGGGTTTTTTCTTAATACTTGAATCCTCTTTTGCATAACTCTCAGATTCTCGTAAAAATTGGATTTGATTTAATTGCAGAGCTTTGTTGAAAATTATTCAGAAAAACTGTTTTAGATCTCCTTTAAAAGTTAGTATTTTATGGGTTTCCTTCACTTTCTTTTATTCATTTGAAACATCATGTTATGTTTGATGCATTTCTTGCTTTGTATGCTTAGCTTATGTTTTTCAGCTACCTTGACACCTTTGTTTTTTTATGTGGCTGCTGTTATAGATTCTTGGGACATTGGTCAATATTATTGTTTATCATATTTCATTTGACTCTATTAAGCATCAAACAAAAATTTAGTAGGAAATTTGTTCAAGGTACCAGCTATTGTTAAAACAGATGAGTCTTGCGATTTATGTATGTAACTTGCTGGTGCAGAAATTAAATCGTTGCAATCTAATTTAACACTGGAACAGATCTTTGAAAAAGAAGTGGACCTGAGAATGGAGGTAGTTAATGTGCATTTTGACATTATTGAATTGGAGTTGGAGATTTGGAATGTTTCGACTAAGATATAGTTTTTGTCTGTTATCTTCTGCTTCAGGTTCAAGAATTGAAGAATAAGTTGAACAAGTTACGCAAGTGTTACTTTGGTGAAGCCAGAAGAATGTGAGTTAGTTGAAAGAATGTTGTCAGAGAAAATGAGTTCGTGGAGAAAGCGCAATAGAATGTTGTCAGAAAAAATGAGTTCATGGAGAAAGTGCAAAAGAATGTTGTCAGAGAAAATGAGTTAGTAGAGAAAACGCAAAAGAATGTTTAAGGATCACCTAAGGATCCCAAGGAATATTGCAGGAGGAGCTTGGAATAGAATATGATGAAGATATTGGGGTTAGTGTGCAGTCATACAATGGCCTGATCCCTCGAGGTAAGAAGTGGCCAAGGGGACATTGATATATTTATTGAAACTATGAAGTCTGTCCTTAATCAATAAACATAGGTACATAGATTATTTGGAGTTCTTAACTTACTGAACATGAACGCAAATTACATAGCCAATGTAATTAAGTCTTTATAAGTTAGACTCGGTTTTTGGGGTTTAAAACACTTTCCGTTACAAATGTAATACACTTGCGATTTCATTAGACATTGTACTTGAAGACTATAAAATATAATGTCACCTTGCATTTACGTATGTAACTTGCGATTTCATTTGACATTGTACTTGAAGACTAGAAAATATAACATTGTTTTGTGAACTTCATTCAATGTTCTACTTTTGTGAGAGGCGAGGATGATTCAAACTGCAATGTTTGAAAATTCTAACTCACTATTAATATGCAGTGATAAAGAGAAAATTGGGGCTGTTATGAAAGATGAGATTCAGCCTGATGTGATTTGGGAGCAGAAAGTGAAAGATGTTGAAGCGGAACGCAATTGGAGTGAAGTGAAAGATGAAATTTATTTGGAGTTCTTCTCTGCTACAGGTCTTCTTTTTTCCTTATCATCTCTATGTTTCTCATTTTCTTATTCAGAGTAGTTACAGTAAGGTTTGTCCATTTTTTAATTCTAATAATTAATAATGATTTAGTTTTAGTTTTGTTTATAAACACAAGCTTATAATCATTCAATTTGCAGATTAAGTTATAATTGTGATAAAAATAAAATAAAATTGACCATGGTAATAGAATTAATTTTTGACCATGGTTTCATGAAATTTGTTCACCATATATCCTGTTAATTTTTAAATGATTTGTGTTTTATGCCATCTAAAGTTTAAAATTGGAATATGTTTTTGTTTGGTGATAGCTTCTAGGCACTTTTGACACTGTATTTTTCTGTTGACATACTATGCATGTGTGTCTTGTGATTGCTTCTGCAGCTAGTATGTTAGAAGCCTTGAGTGCTCTGCTAAAACAATGCCTGAAGAATGTCTGAGTCTGGAGACTTTATTTTGGCTAGGGGTATGCCTTTGTTCTTGAACTGAAAGTACTTCACTTAGTTGGTCAATTCTTGTATGCCTCTGGTTTCTTGCCCATCTACAAGAATCCTACTTGAAGTGTGGGTAGTTTAAAATCTAATTTACTTTGTTTTTATTTTGTAACTTGAAATAAGGTCATGTGAAGTTTTGGAGAAACGAGTCTTGATAGATTAGGATTTTGTTATTTGTATGATTTATTAATTTGTTAACATTTCAATAGCTCAATAAAAATCTTTTATTTGTTTTCCGTTTGAAGAGTGATATATATATTACGATTTCATTATTGTATTTTATATGTTATTTGCTTAGCCTTTATCTGCAGGAATATAGATAGAAGTCTAAAGAAGTGATCTGTCTAAAAAATTCAGTTCTCTAATGACCATAGTAATGAATTTTTTTTTATTCAATTTAAACAATTTGCGGGGGTTTTAAACCTCTGCAAAACCAAATCCCGCTGTATGACACGATACCAGCGGTTGCTAAAAACTCCCGTAAATAATTTGTGGGAATCGTATAAGCGGCCGTTTTCATAACTTCCGCAAAATAATTTGCGGAGGTCCAAAACCCCCGCAAATTGGTTTTAAAACCCCCACAATATAGCGCAATTTTTTGTAGTAATTCAAACGGGCAATTTTGAGCAATTCATCAACGAATAAGGCTCAAATCAAAGAAGAGGAAATCATCAGTTTTGTTGATATTTAGTAATTTTTAGATAGGAAATTGAATAAGCTTTCCAACGCTTCGAACCGGGCGCAAATCGGAGTTACGGTTCTCAAGTTATGTCAAAAACACTAGTGTTGATTTTTTTCATGACAACATAGACCGCGCGAAGTGCCCTCTGAGAGCGTGAAGTATGCCTTGCGACTTTGGAATTCAATAAATAGGGGGAAATAAGATTTTTTTAGGTATGGGTTGAGTATTTTTGAGCCCCAACACCATCACAACCATTTTTTTAGTAGAGAGAGCTTGTAAACAACAATGGAGCTTTCATTTTGATGATCCGGAGTCAGATTGCTCATCAATCAAAGTTGACAATTTGGAAGATTTGTGATTCTTCTTCTCTTATCTCTATGTATTCTCTACTTTTGGGTGTGTTTGTAAGTTTACTCCAAAACCTATGTATAATTGTTACTCTATTTTTGTATAAAGTTTGCTTTACAAATCTTTGTCGGTGTTTCCTTGATCTTTTTGCTAAAATGCTTTGGATTTGTGTTGTTATAGACATATAGCTCATGAATCTTGATCAGGGGAATATCAGTTAGCTTTAAATTCTAGAGATAGGTTTAGGGTTAACATCCACATAATATCAGAATTTAATGCCTCTGTGTTGTTCGACTGGTTGAGACATCATCGAAAGAGCAATATGGTTGAACTCTCGTTGGTGTTTCAAAAATGGACATTGATGTGAGAGATATGTGGTGATTCTGATGATGAGTATTGTAAGTTGAGTGCGACAGAGTAATAGGTTTAAGTTTGTGACGAGTAGTTTACATTCGTGTCTGATTAGTTTTTCCTCTTGAAAGTGCATTTATTTTCTATTTATAATTTACTTTTCCGCACTTTACTTTAAATTCCATTTAACCCGAACTCAAGAACTAAGAATTCGTCGAAAGACAATTCTTTCCAACCAGTTCCTGTGGAAACAATAAATTCCCGGATAAATTTTTCTAAAATTTTTGTTGCTTGCTCTCTACCGCTTCAACAAAATGGCGCCGTTGTCGGGGATCGATTTTGGTATTGGATAGCATTGCGATAGTTTCTTTGTTTTTGAGTTTTGTAGATATCGTATATATTGATATTTGTATACTTGTGTCTAGTTATACATACTTCAACTTTGTTTGGTGAACTGACGAAACAAGTTGAACTTGGATTAGCTATTAAATTACAAATCTTCACTTTTCAACTTGTTTATGCATTTTCACAATTATGTTTTGTAAAACTTGTGTTTTTATTATTGTTCAAGTATGTGCACATATGTGTTGTTTACGTATTGTTGTAAATTATATTGTTTCGTAACGTTTGTTCAAGTGTGTGGTTAGGAGATTTTCTTTAGGCTGCGTTGATGCGAAAAAATTGGCGTGTTGTGGAGGAAGTTACTACCCGGCCACAATAAAGGCATCAAGCTAACGACGTAAAACAAACGCTTGTTGGGAGGCACTCCAACTTTTGTAAATTATGTTTAGTTGTGTAAGTGAGATGTGTAGGTGTTAAGTGAAGTTGCATCAGAACTGTTGTCTACTGGACTGATTTTTCTAGTTTTGATGTAGCGCGCTTAGCACGCCCTACAATGTAGAGCCAGTGAATTCTTTTTATTTTTTTCACTTGGCTCTCCTTTTTCTCACTTCCACCAAGACTTTATAGTATAGTAATTAGTAGTAATATTTTTAATTCTTTTTTGTTGTTGTTTGGACTCAAATTTTAGTCTGATCACTTAAAGTCGCATTTGGTGATTCTCCGAGTTTGGTTGTTTCAACATTGGAGTTGAAACTAAATTTCATTCTTATTTTTCTTTTTGTATTTATTCTTTATTGTTATTCTTATTCATTAGGCCATGGATTCAAATTAAATTTCATTCTTATTTTTCTCTGATTTTTTTTTGCATTTGTCAATTTATGCTTTTCTCTAAAGACAAGAGCTTTACTTGATTTGATAAAAACTTTCTCTGTGTTCATCAGAACAAGTTTCTTTCATCAGAGTTTTTTAATTTATTTCATGCCACAAAACTAGAAAAAAAACAAACAATGCATTACCATATAAATGACCGTGCATATACTAACTGGATAAAGAATATGCTAAGTGCATGAAATCATTGTAACATTGTTTACAATTAAATTAATATATGAAACGCACCAATTCTTCATAAAATAAAGTCATTGTAACATTTTTCTCAACTCTAACATTGTTCTCAATTACTTTCAAAATACATAAACATAGTCATTGTAACTCAATTACTTTCAAAATACATAAACTATAGTCATTGTAAAATTGTTCTGAATTTCTTTAAAAGTAACCATTAGGGGTGGAAATAGGCTGGGCCGAGCTAGGCTTTGTTAAGCCTAAGCCTGGCCTGTCAAAAAAACGGAAGCCTAAGCCTGGCCTGTAGCCTGTCGTAGGCTTATTTTTTAGGCCTGAGTCTGGCCTTTTCAAAGGCCTGGTTAGCCTGTTAGCCTACATAAAAGCCCATTTGTTTTAGACATATGTAAATAAGCAATTAAAAAATTGCTTAAATAGACTAATTAACTAAAAGAACTTATGAGAACAATGTTCATAATGTGTTTTCATCTTATTTTCACAAGTTCTTTAACATAACCAAGTTTCATTAATGTATTTTAATTCAAAGTACAAAACATAACATAATAATAATAAAAAAAGTATTTATATTTATTTAAATAGGCCGGCCTGATAACCTTAAAAGGCTTTTTTTTAGGGCCTGAGGCCTAGCCTTTTTTAACTAAATAGGCTTATAAAAAAGCCTAGGCCTTTACTATTTAAAAATAATGTATAGCCTGGCCTGAGCCTATATAGGCTAGCCTGTAGGCCCCTGTTATCGGCCTGGCCTACTTCCACCCCTAGTAACCATAAACAGTTCACTCTCTCAACACTTCAACCTCTGCTATGTAACCACCACAGGAGATTAGTCATTGAATCTTCAAACCCCTTTAAGGTTTTTATATTCTTCATTGCAACTTTTTTGTCAAAAATTCCCTGCAAGGCAAACACATACCCTTTCCATCCTTCATCAACACCTTCTCTTTTCAAAGCAGGCAATGCCCATTCAACAAGTTCCTTCACATACTCAACATCCGAAAACAAAACTTCCGAAATAGGACACAATGGTAAAACTTGAATACCAATCCTAGCTTCTCTGCACTCAGCTGGAGCAAACCATAATCCACTGTCTCTCTTATTAGACCAAAGAACTCCAATGATCCTATTCTCTTTTGTAAAACCTTTTTCATAGATATTCCCATCCTTCTTAACGTGCCACCACATTTTGGTGGCACAAATTTCCAACGCTGCAAGTGTTGATCCAATGGACACAACTTGAGCATCACCATATGCCATTCCAAACAATGCTGCAGCATAATATGCAAACACGGCTTCACTACTTCCCATTTGATTTCTTCCATCTGCAAATTCAGTTAACCCTCCAGCCCAAGAATGCAAATTATAAAGATCAAAACACCTCAAACGCGAATAGTTGGAGTTGAGACTTGTGCTCAAGTTCATAAAGTCTTCCAATAGTGCATAGGCTTGAGCCTTATACTTCCTGCCCCAAGCCGGATCAATCTTAACAAGCACTGCAATTGCGTAAACAAAAAATCCTAATGAATAATGATGATTGTTATAAATTCCAAAACCATACTCAGCATTAACATCATTACACCCTTGTTTAGTAACAATGCCTCCCCACTTTTTATCATACAAAAACCCATTTCCTTTGAAAGTTCCTTCAAGCCAAGGCTCAATAGTTTCCTTCAAAAACTTCTTAACCTTAACCTTTGGAATCACATCATAGAAAAAAACCTCTTCAGCAATCAAAGCCAGCCTTGCAGCTCTTGCAATCAGCTTTCCAAAAACATGACATGAAGTTGTTTCTATTGAGGACGAGTTCAAACCCTCAACATCCTTAAAAAGTGATGAAACAATTTCTTCATGATGTTTTTCTTTCACACCATTTTTAGAGTACCAAGTTACAGAAACAGGATCAGTTTTCAAAATCCATGAATCACCAACAACACCAACAAGGTCTCCATCAATGCTTTTATACTTGAAATCATTCAAAACAGTAACATTATTCAAATCATTCTCAGATAAAAGCTGTAGATGAAGAGGGTGTGCTAACATCAACAAATCACCCCAACCTTTTTTTTCCCATTTATACTCAACACAGAATGGTTCTCTAAGTATAGCATCACCTGACACAGGATAACAGAAACTGCACCTGTCAAGAACAGCCTCATGTTTCGAATCAGAATCCGGCAACAAAGCTATGCGAATGTTGCCTGAAAAGGCCTCAGAAGTGATCTCAGAACGGCTATGAGTCAACTTTATTTTGATCGAAGTGTATAGTATCCATGCTTGATTGTTGTTAAACCGGATAGTAAACTTTGTGAATGAATCATTTGAAGAGAAGTAAATGATATCATGGATGGTTGATATGGAAAGAGGGGTTGGTTTTGTTACAGAAAGAGTGACATAAGGACTTCCTCTAACAAGAAAGAAACTTGTATTGATACAAGGAATGTCTAAGGTGACACTGAGGTCACTATAGGAAGAGATGACATGTTTTCCATTGGAACCTTTTTGGCTATCTTTTTTTGATGAAGTGATTGTGATGTCGGGTTTGAAGACCTGAAATATCACTTTGGAGTTTGAAGAGTGGTTAGGATAGGAAATGGAAAGTGATGAGTTTGAGGATTTGATGAGGTAAGGGTGGATGTATTCAGGTTGATCACCATTTTTTAGAACAAAGTTTTGGAAGAATGAGTTAGTAGGGAGGGGTGTGGATAGCAGATTTGATGAGAAGAATTTGGAGGGGTCAGGGAGGACAGTGGAGTTAGCATGAGGGAATAGAAAAGGTTTGTTATTAGCCGTAGACATTGCAACTGAAAAGAGTGATGTTGTTGTTTTAGAAAGACTAAGAATGTTGTTTAAGGTGGTAATGGTTATGGTGATGGAGAATTTTTATAGTAAAATGTTTGAGAGGATTTTGTGGTTTGGAAGGTGAAGGGTCTGTCTTTTGTGTTATTGGATGGATTAAGAGGTTGGATGTAACGTGTATAGATAGGTTGAATGATGATTATGTGTTACTAGCTGCCCATAGGAGGGGCTATGCTTCAATTCAAGAGTTTCAAACTTGCTTTTTTACACTTCACGATTGAGTTTCTCTATTTTCCTTCAAATGTTATGCTTCAAAAGTTAGTACTCTGTCTACGAAAAATCTCTTGGAAAACACAATAAAACAGAGATATAGTACTTTGATAATACTTCAAATATTATGCTTCAAAAGTTAGTAAAGATTTACTACTGTCTTTGAAAATAGTTACAGTATTTTTAAAAAATTTATAGTTTTATTTATTTGTAATGTTTTTATAATTTATTTTAAGTATCTTAAATTTAAAAATTTATTATTATTTTTTTCAATGTTATTATTGTTTAATTAAAAAAATATAATAATTTTATAAATAAAATTGATTAAAGATATTGTTTGGTATATATCCTATTTCGTAGAATTGAGTTAGTATTGTTGACTCTTGTTGTGAATTTTTTAACTATGTTTACAAGTTTGAAGGAAAGAAAAATGAAGGTTTTACATTGTTAGGAGATCGGTATTTGGATGAATCATAATACCACAAATATTTTTATCGGAAACACTTTTTGGATATTAGAATTCGGACATTGTGTGTATGTGATAACAAAGGTGAATTCATATTTCAATCTCTGAACAAACCACTATAACAATATTACATGTATTGCTTGTGTGGGTGTCCGTGTAAGGTAACTGATTGGTGAATCTAGATTTCAATATTCAGACAAACTCCTAGAACAAATTACATCTATTGCTTGTGTGTGTGAGAGATAACATAAGGGCAAATAAATTATAAATCCATGGACAGTATTATAACGATACTTTATTCATATAATAAATTATACATAAGTCATTCATACCCAAGAATAAATTATCATAAATCATTCATAATTCATAACTCAGTCATTTACAAACCATACATCAGGCAATCATAAATCATATATAATTCATAACTCAACAATTCAAAATATTTACATCAAAATACAAATTAAAATACAACTACCGCATATATCTAACACTCGTATTCCTCCTCTTCCTCCTATACTGCAATGCATTTCGTGCCTCTGATAATATTTTCTATAAAGTGGCCTTCTCATGAGTGTCTTCCTTAAACTCTCTTATACCTATGACATCTCTCTCAATATCAACAATACGGGGACATATAGACAATACATCCACGACATGTTCCGTCTTTGTTTGATCTTCATCTAGTATCGCCCGATGAGTTGGTTTCCTTTTGGCACTAGTTTCATATAAGGATGAGAAAATATATAAAACCATGGTAGTTCATAAAACATCACATCAACATCTCTACGAAGAACACTAGCAATAGCAAAAACGTGGGTTCCCTAATTATACCCTACAGATACCTGAACTGTTGTGGTACTCAGTCAAGTAAAGGTGGGTACATAATTTGAGACCTGTAAGTCAACCATCCAGCGTACCAACCTATCACTTTCAAATGTTGCCTCTCTTCGGAGACAATGTTATCTCTTTCCAAAGGATTTTTTATCACACTTTCATCTCTTTGTGATGTAGAAGACTAAGCAGGCTACAATATAAAAATATTAATCAATAGGAGAATCTTCACGTCCCATTTTATCTTGAAGAGATACTTGCTAGTCTTCCATGATTTAATTAAAAGGAAGTAAGTAATAAGGTGAAGGAAGGATACCACGCATTGCATGGCTAGAAACACATCAAAGTTAGCTAAACATTTGTCCCTTTCCGTATAAAGCAACATTGAAGAATCAATAAGGCACAACAAATCACACCTAACCAAGGAATTAGAGTAACTTTTAATCTTCTGATATATAACTAAAAAATTATTAGACAAGTGACTCCAAAGACAAGAGAGAGGGGAGGGGGAGGTGAATTGTGGTATTCAATATTCACGATTAGTTTCAAGTTTTTGTTCTTAAGAAGAAAATTGTGTTAGTATTTTTAAGATTAGGATAAAAAAACCACGAGAAGAAAAAGCGGTAAGATAAATAGTGAAAATAAAAGATAGGTGTTACAGAGATGACACTAGATAATTAACCAGGTTTGGTCGAACATTGGCATACTCTTGTCCCAAAGAGATCTTCATGAGATTTAACTATAATATTGAACTCTAACAAGTTACGCCCCACAAACCTTTGATACAAGAAGATCTAGAGATTTTACACAAGCTTATCCTCAACCAAAAGAAAGCATTTACGTGGGCTGACCTAACAAACCGATTAGAGATTTTACAATTTGATATAAATAAATAAACAAAAAATTTCTAGGCTAAGTTCTAGAACTAAACATATTGGTTAATCTCAATAATCAAACTCTATTTTTCAAGAGTATCACATTCTTGAAAGTATCAATAGTGGCACGACACAAATACAATTCCTTCCTCAAAAGCAATTTTCTCTCACAAGTCACTAAGACAACTTTGGTGAAAAAAATATTTAGAGAGAGAGAGTGAAAAGATATAAATTGCAAAGAAATAGAGAAATTCTGAATTCTAGTGTGAAATGAAGGGAGGAGATGCCTCCTCTTTATAGAAGAAAACTTGGCTAAAAAAGGAAACAATCCATGTGACAACTACCTCACCTAATCGATTAGGTCTTAAGTCTATTCTAGGTGCCATGAATAATCAATTATTTGTGCTCATTTCAGAAAGTTTGTATTGAGAGTTATTACCACTCATTAAGACACTATCACAGTCGATTGTATAATTGATTTTTCTTCTTCTAATTGATTAGATCCTAAGGCTAATCGATTAGGTAGTTCAAAAATATCTTCAAATGAAACTGACAGTTTCCTAATCGACTGGCTAGAGCTTAAAATCATTTTTAGGTGATTTGTTATGAAAAAATGAGGTTTCAAAAAGTCTTTTGTGTGTGTGTGTGTGTGTGTCTATGAGTTTCCTTAGTATTTTAGGAGTTTCTCTTCTACTTTCACAAGAATCTGGTCAGTTAGACACAACTAGGCAAACTTTCACACTTCATCTCTTTCATAACTCTGAGGCTTTCATAATCCTTTACTAGATACAAAGATCATTTAAGCACTTCAATGGACTCTCGAGTCTCTTACTTGATGAGGCTTGAGATGTCTTCAAGTTAATCACCATCGTCAAGGAGTTGGAAGGATATTACTACTGCTTTCAGCAATCATTAGCTTTGTCGTCATCAAAACATTTAGGAAAGTTCTTATTCTGGGTTGGTCATATCCCTTTTCAGTCCGACCGCCACAAGAGGAAAAATCCTAGATTCAGAACAAGTGTTCACTAAAATTCTAGAATATTCTCCAGATCACTAGACCATCAGGGACCCAAAAGAAAGAGATATGTACCTCCAACGCTTCCAACAGTCCTCCGTATTCCACGTCAGAAACATAGCGAGACAGTTATTCCTCTTCCCTATATATACGGGATGACGCCATTTCAGGTAACAAGTTTCAAACATAATTTGAATACTCTTTCATCATTCACATACTGACTTGAGCGTTGGAGTTCTAACCTTACAAGTACACCCCACACTCTATCGCATCAGAATCTCTCCTACGCTGCAACTTCCAGAATTCTACAATTTTTTGTTTCTGGAACGGAACTGTTGTGTCGTATGTGGGAATCAACTTCTGATTCCTACATATCCATCAAGGATAACTCGTTCTCAACCTGAATAATGTATCATACCAAAATCAAGTGAGCATAGACGCTGACATTGTCAAAGATGTTCGAGAAGACATATCTAGAATCAATTCATCATGTATCATCGTCAATTGATATGTTTCGAAGTATCGCTGCATCCAACACTTTGTCACCTTTTGATTGCTTCTTGCTGAACATCAGTCCAAAATGATGATTTTTGATAAGTTGTTTATCAAGTTATGGTTCTTGGTATGTTACTTAAGTGATGGTGATTGATGTGTTTACTCAAGTGATGGTGTTTGAAAAATTGTTTATTAAGTAATGGTGCTTGATGTGCTTTCTTAAGTGATGGTGATTGATGTGCTTTCTCAAGTGATGGTGCTTGACAAGTAGTTTATCAAGTGATGGTGCTTGAACAAGATGGTTGATCAAGCTATCCTTTTAAATCATTCTAGACATGGTTAAAGTCCACACTGTAGTCCAACGACTCTCAAGTGAAGAATTAGGTTTCAAGGAAGTCTTTTGCGATAAATTTTTTTGTGAGTGAGGATAATTTGTATTTCCAGAAGGGTAGAACTGTAAAATTCACCTAGGGAATTTTTTGTATACATTGTGGTTGAATATGATCCTTTTCGGGATTATTTACGGGTTAGAAGCTAAACTCGTAAAAAGCTTTGGTTTGAGGATTATGTGATTAAACCCATGGTTAGGTTTGAGATAGCCCGTGGTAAAATCTCTTTAGGTTCTTGGTAAGCCCATGCTAAAACCAATATTAGGTTAAATCTTAGTCCGTGGTAAAAGCTTGGATAGGGTTCGAGATTAGCCCAATATTAAAATCTCCCAGGTTATTGGTTAGCCTGTGTAAAACCAAGGTTTAAAGTTCATGATCTCAACCCATGGTAAAAGCTTACAAATTTTGTTTAGAATATTGAAGACTAACCGCTCCAAGATTCTCGTGGAAAGAATACTGACCTCTTCGATCTTCCGTTTGTACAAAGAGGACTAACCGCTTCAATCCATCGTTTGGAAGAGAAGACTCAACTTCTATATTCCAAGTCTATTGTTTGGTTGGAAGTCAACCATTTTCCTTATATAAGGGGATTCGTGAGTATTACCTACTAAAATCTCTCAAAGTTTATTGGATACTCTTAAGATCAACTCTTGGGGAGAGGAGTAGGTCCTTTTGTTTTGACCGAGCCTCTATACTTTCTGCATTTGATATTCTGCAATTTATTTTCAGCTGCTTAATATTTAAAATATTTTTAAACTCTAATTTTTATCCGCAAAATTTTTCTGAACCACATAATTCATCCCCCTCTTGTGTGTGAAGTCACATGTACTACATTATAATCTATGAGATTCTAATCAAGTCTATAATTAATGATCGGTAACAAATCTATATCAAAACCTTTCATTTTTTGTATCAATAACCGGTTATTTGATTTGCCTAATTGATTAGATGAGTTAAAGAACCCATAGATTGCTTCCAAATTTATATCACACCTTGGCCTATAAATAAAGAGTTTCTCTATCACTTTTTTATATCCACAAAATTTGAAAAACTTCAGTTTTCATTTCTCTCATTACCTTTATAAATCGTCATTGTTTTGTCACACAACCTTAGTGTTTGGAAAGGGTTCTTGAGTTTTAGTGAGAAATTCTTTCAGATTAGGGTATAATTGTAAATTTATCAATTGTAAATTATTTTTTCTTGAATTAATCATTCTTTCTTAGGAAGTGATTATTTTGGTTGGGAGATAAGCCACTTAAATATCTTTTATTTATATTTTGGGAATTAATCTTAAGTGTATGTTTGATTCGTGAGCTCTACTAGTGAAAAAGCTCTCTTTTGGTTCGTGGAAATCAACCAGTAAAAATCTCCATAACATATCTTGACCTTAGCCAGTTAAAAGCTTTATTGGTTCAAGATTAGCCTTGTGGTAAAATCTTTATTGATCTATGAGTTCATCCCATTATAAAAACTTATTAGGTTTGAGAGCAGTCTGATAATAATCTCAATCAGTTTGGGGTCAACCTATTTAAAATCGCAGTTGGTTTGGAGGATAGCCAACTAAAAACTCTATATTGGTTTGAGATCATCCTGTGCAAAATATCAATTTGGTATGAAGACTAACATCTTCTAGTCTGTTCGTTGTTTGGATTAAAGACTAACTGTTTCAAGCTTTTTTTGTTGTTTGGATAGAAGTTATCCTGAAAATTGCATTTCCATGTATAAGGGAGTTCGTGAGCTTAACCTTTTAAAAACTCTGAAGTAATATTGATTATTGTCAATATCAATCATTGGAGAAAGGATTAAATCATTTCATTAGACCCGACCTCTATAATTTGTTGGTGTTATTTCTCTTCCCTTATCTCTTTTATTTCACTTAATTTCTTCATTTTGAATTCCCACTACATACTTATTCAAACATTTTTTATAAAATATTTTCAAACTCTAATTTCGAAAATAATTTTATTTAAATAAACTATTTTCAAACCTCCACAATTCACTCTCCGTCTTGTGTATAAAGTCACATGTCCAACAATTTCAACTACAAAGTCATAAGTTTTCTTAAAATATACTTTTGAAGATAAGACGATCTATTTTTTTTTTTGCCAAATCAACAATCTCGTTAAAACCCACCATCTCATTAACCAAAAGACAACCTTTAATAAAGGAAGACTGAATAGTTCATATTCATCACACCAGTTAGTCTCGATGTCAACACTTTAGCTACCAACAATGCAAATGAGTCTAAACTCACCTATAGAGGACAAGCACTCCACCTTTGAAATCAACGTAACAAAATAAGAAGTGAAGAACCTAGGTAAGGTGTCATAAGAAGAAAAAACCAATAAAACATTACCCCAACATCACCCCTAAGAATCTCCCAAAATCGCTTAAGAAAAGTAAAATTAAGAACATATCGACCCAAATTTTTATTAACCTTAGACTGAACTACAACTATGTCAATCTCTAAAAGGAGGAATGGGAAAGAAATGTCAATCAGATTCTCGAGAGGGATAATGTGAAAACTAACCCATCTAGAGTCTGTCTAAAGAGAAATCAAAAAATTAGTTGGTAAAAATCTAACTACCTCAACACGCACTTCGTCCATCTTTTCCAACCAATTATTACCTACATGAAAATTTTGAAAATATTAGGATCAGAGAATGGGCCAAATATTTCCAAGGTCTCTACTTCTGGAGGAAACATCTTCACCTAAATACGGAAAGGGAACTTCTTTCAACTTTAAGATCAATGACCTAAGATTCTCCAACAACATATTAAACTTCTCTTTAAGGACAAAAATCTTTCAACCAATAGAAACAGAATTACCTCAAAACTATTCAAAATGACTTTGTGGAAGACATTATGATCAAGCTAGCGATTGTTGAATTAAAAAAAATTTAGGACTCTAAAACTGATTAGAATACCAACAAACAATGACCAAACATCTCATGAAGTAAAGTCCAGTGAGAATCTACTTTTCATACACTCACCAACCCTCCAACACAAGAATCATATCCAAAGACTTTGCATCCTTAGATTAGTACCAAATAAAGCATCTACCCAAAAAGGTTAATCAAAAAGCTCCGTCTAATTACAAAAATTAGAAAATTCAATACTTAGATAGCTGGCAAGGTGTTGAGCTAATTATATCCATAACTATGATATACTCTTATATACTTTGTCTAGTTTAATAATCTATTTTCAACCCAACAATGCCTACAATCATGTGTTGTCATGTGTCACATTTTATATTTTCTTAAATCAGCATAATACTCTCCAAATATATACAATAATTAATTTCTCCATGAAATAGAACAAAAGCTACCGAGTAGTACATTCTACTAAGGCTCCTACTTCCTATTCAACAAAATCACATACATTTTGTTTCATGAATAAAGGACTTGTTGTGTCTATTATGTATTATTTTGTTCCTATTAGAGAATTAGTCACATTCATGTACCTTACTTACCTTCTACTTCAATCATTCATTCATTTCTCTTTACACATACCACCTTGTTATCTCATTTTAGCCGCCATCAACTTGTGCTATAATTTAATTCTCAATTTCAATATTATATTAAGCAAGTTGTTGATATAGTAGTTGCAAATGCTGATAATAATAATAATAATAATAATAATAATAATAATAATAATAATAATAATAATAATAATAATAATAATAATAATAATAATAATAATAATAATAACACTAAAATCAAAGTAAGAAAGAAGTTAACTAACACATACTCTATAAAACTCACAATTCATCACCATAATCATAAACCAATAACATTTCTATCACCAACAATGTCTACTATCAACAACAACAAACCTTTTGTGTTCCCACAAGCTAATTCAACTGTCCTCCCTGACCCCTCCAACTTCTTCTCTTCAAATCTTCTATCCACACCCCTCCCTACAAACTCTTTCTTCCAAAACTTCTCTCTCAAAAATGGTGACCAACCTGAATACATTCACCCTTACCTCATCAAATCATCTAACTCATCCATTTCTGTTTCATATCCAACTCGCTCTTCGAATTCTGCTGTCATCTCACAGGTTTTCAACAATGATCTCACCATAACTTCCAACAACAAACAAAGTACTGATGGAAAACACATAATCTCTTCCTATAGTGATCTTGGTGTTACCTTAGATATCCCTTTTGCAAGCCTCAGTGTCTTGCTTGTTAGAGGAAGTCCCTATTTGACTTTTTCTGTATCACAGACCCCTCTTTCCATTTCCACAATTCATGCTATTCTTTCTTTCTCTTCAAATGATTCCCTCACAAAATTCACCTTTAAGCTTAACAATGGTCAAACATGGATACTATATGCTTCTTCACCAATCAAGTTGACTTCTTATCATTCTGAGATCATTACTGACTTTTATTCCGGCATAATTCGGCTCGCTTTGTTGCCCGATTCCGATTCAAAACACGAAGATGTTCTCGATAGGTATAGTTCTTGTTACCCTTTATCAGGTAATGCTAAACTCAGAGAACCATTTTGTGTTGAGTATAAGTTTGAGAAGGAAGGTTCAGGTGATTTGTTATTGTTAGCACACCCTCTTCATCTTCAGCTTTTATCTAACAGTGAAAATGATGTAACTGTTCTTGATGATTTCAAGTATAATAGCATTGATGGTGAGCTTGTTGGTGTTGTTGGTGATTCATGGATTTTGAAAACTGAACCAGTTTCAATAACTTGGCACTCAAGCAAAGGTGTGAAAGAAGACTCACTTGATGAAATTGTTTCATCACTTTCTAAAGATGTTGAAGATTTAAACTCGTTAGGAATCACAATAACTTCGTCGTATTTTTACGGAAAATTGATTGCAAGAGCAGCAAGGCTTGCATTGATAGCAGAAGAGGTTTTTCACTTTGATGCTATTGAAAAAGTCAGAAACTTTTTGAAAGAAACCATTGAGCCTTGGCTTGAAGGAACATTCAATGGAAATGGTTTTCTACATGATAGAAAATGGGGAGGAATTATAACTCAACAAGGCTCTAATGATGGCGGTGGCGATTTCGGGTTTGGAATTTACAATGATCATCATTATCATTTAGGGTACTTTCTTTATGCAATTGCGGTGCTTGTTAAGATTGATCCATCTTGGGGTAGGAAGTACAAGGCACAAGCCTATTCACTACTGGAAGATTTTATGAACTTGAGTATAAAATCGAACACGAATTACACGCGTTTGAGGTGTTTCGATCTTTATAAGTTACATTCATGGGCCGGAGGGCTAACCGAGTTTACAGACGGAAGAAATCAAGAGAGTACTAGTGAAGCTGTGAATGCATACTATGCAGCAGCATTGATGGGAATGGCATATGGTGATCCTCATCTTGTGACAATAGGATCAACATTAACATCATTGGAGATTCTTGGAGCTAAAATGTGGTGGCAGGTGAAAAAAGGAGGGAAGCTGTATGAAGAAGAGTTTACAAAAGAGAATAGGATAGTGGGAGTTGTGTGGAACAATAAGAGAGATAGTGGATTATGGTTTGCTTCAGCTGAGGCTAGAGAAGCTAGGCTTGGAATTCAGCTTATACCATTGAGTCCAATTTCTGAGGTTTTGTTTTCTGATGGTGATTATGTGAAGGATCTTGTGGAGTGGACATTGCCTGCTTTGGAAAGGGGTGTTAGTGAAGGATGGAAAGGTTTCTTGTATTCATTGGAAGGGATTTATGATAAGGAAAGTGGTTTGGAGAAGATAAGGAGTTTGAAGGGTTTTGATGGTGGAAACTCTTTGACTAATCTATTGTGGTGGATTCATAGTAGAGGTCAAGGTGGTGATGATGATGAGTAGGAAAGATTTGTTTTACTACCATTTTGGTTTTTAATGCCAATAAGTAAAATGAGAGTGATGTTGTTTTCATAGTTTCATTTCATGAAATGTATCTTACTTTTGTCTTATCAATTGTTGTCTGGCTTTGGTGCGTCTGGATGAGATGGTTCAGGTCTTTTCAGTTTAATCTGAGATTTTTTAGTTATAATAATTCATGATATAAATAAATAATATTTGTGTACCTTTCATTCAATTTTGGTGCATGATGAGTTTTGTATTGATTTCATTGCCAGTTGTTTGTGGGGGATAACCGTGTAAGAGGAACAAGTTGTAGCTACCTTTGACTTTTTTGATGCTTTTTTTTTTTTTTAAATATTGATTTTTTTAATTAAAGCCAGCTGCTAGGGATATAAATAAATGCAACTCAAAGATATTGTTTAAAAATATTGAGTCAAATTGAAGAAAGGAAAATTCACAATAATATAGTATTTGATACTACTATGTTTACTATTACAAAAGAAATATCTTCAATTCCTAATCACTGCCATAAATAAAACTTAACTGTTTTTTTTTTTAAAATTATAGAGAGGGCCGAAGCCAAAATAAAGAAGAAGAAAAAATACACTACACAACTATTTTCAGAGAAACACAATCCCCTTTACATTCTTATCTATCAATTCTTTGATGAAATAAATATTTTCTTGAAAGACTTTGTCCTGCAAGTTATAAATACTCGTTTTAGCTAAAACATCTGCACAAGAATTCACTTCCCTATATGAATGATCTACTCTCACGTCCTCATGTAACTCCATGCATTTTTTAATTTGCTTAACCAGTGTGTACCCTTCTGTATCTTTCAAAGCTCCTGATTTTATAACTTTAACAACTGATTTGGAATCCACACAAAGCTCAACCTTTAAAAACCCAAACTTCTTGGTTAGCCTCAGTCCTTTCAACGCTCTCCAAAGTTTCTCTTGAAAAGAACTACACTTCCCAACACTTTTATAGAACCTTCCTTTACACTCCCCCTTCCTATCACGAATGATACCTCCACACCCTGCTCCTTTAGTAGCACAACAGGCTCCATCCATATTGAGCTTAATAAACACATCTTCTGGAGTTTTACACCCCTCCAAAATGGAAGTTCTCTCTCCACACATAACTACTTCTTTATTCCTTAAGACATGATCATACTCCTTAATTTTATCTTGCACAAAGTTGACTGGACTATAAGGTCTTTCATACGACTTCTTGTGAAATTTCTTATTGCGCGACCACCACAAGCTATGACAACCGACTGCCCAGAATATGCTCCAATGGTTATCCTTCTTTAAATTTAAATTAACCCAATCATTGAGCTCCATATTATAAATCTCCGACTTAATATCTTCAGAAATTATATTACTCTAAAGTTGTCTCAAAACTTAACTACTTTTGAGCCATGTAATAATATTATTTTTAATATACTATTTATTTAATTTAATGATGTTTAGTGCAAGGAAGGACCTAACTATCTACATTATCTCATCTTCTTCTAATGCTTTTTCCTCGGTTGATATTGGTGACTCTCCTTTAGGTGTAGGAATCAGATAGAGATGTTATATGGTCGCCCATTCGAGCAAGATATGATTGTCTTGATCTTCTGCCAACAACACATGATTTCATTACTCAACATATTTCTCGTCAATCTGATCTCTAGTAACCGGGGGCCCAAAAGAGACAACTTAGTATGTTGGAATAGTTTACGGATGCCTGAATTAACACAAAGCTCACTAAAAAAAGTAACAAATCATACATGATCCACATTTTACCCAATAAAAGTAGAAGTGTATCTCATCCAACAAGTGTGTCTCCCAATGATCGATGTAGGATTGAAAGAATACATCTTGCGATAGTAGACGTCCAAAAATTCTTGATACAATTATGGAATAAGATTTTGTTAAATCGGAATGAAACAATTAGCACGCAGCTCAATCTTAGTGTATGTCTCCTCATATTGTCGTCCTCTAATCCCAAAACAATTCTGAAAGATTCATGCATGCAACAACATATATTAATCAATAAACAACATTTAACATAATATTTTAAATAAATAATTAAATAATCATATGAATATGTTACCTGAAGAATGTCATATATCATGCCTATTGCTTCATCTTGAACTTAGATGTAGCCTTAAACTCCCTATATAAGAAATTAAGAGAAACAATGTCATAGACAAAGTCATCTACCATATAGATATCACTTAAACACTACGAACACACCACAAGAGTGTATGTGTGGCTCTAGTTTCAGAATATGGTCGAGCTCATCAATTATAAGAGATGAAATTGCTTTATCGGTAATAGTGAAACTCATCTGTATTTTGATGTTTTTGTCGCATTTTAGATATTGTCGATTTATCATTTTATCATTTTACTGTAGTATATGTACCTTTTAGCTATCCCTAATTCAATCTTAAGTTGAAACCTTTTACAATATTTTTTTTAAGCAATTGATAAAAAGTCAAATTTAACAATGTATGACTCGAGTCACGAGTTAGAAGGCTTAAAAACAAAGTACTTTTTGAGCTTGATCAGAGTTTTGGATTATTCGAACTAAGAGTAAAAGTGGAATTTGGAATTTGGCGTTGTGAGTATGATTCAAATCAAGGTTTTGTCTGATTCAAATCAAAGACACATTGATGTGAATCACAACTATGGTTGATTCGAATCATGCGTTAACAAATTTTTTTAGAAATCACATGTGATTGTGTGATTTGAATCAGGTAATTGATTGACTCGAATCATATGATTCAAATAATTATTTGAATCAAACAAGTCAAACCCAAATTTTATCATCTTAATTCAAGTCACTCTTTAATTTAGTTCAAATCAAGAGATATGGTACCATTAAGAACTTTGACATTCCCAACATGACAAAGAGGCCTAATGTGAACCTTATCGCCATACTAATGACATATAGCTTTAGATGAAATATTCTTTCTACTTCTTCTAGCAAATCGAGGGTTTATCTCAAAGCCAATACCTCTTTCACTTGAAGACATGGAACTAGTAGTAGATAGAAAAATAGCTTGTGTCAACTGTCCTTTGAGATTTTCATTTTAAAATTTTAAAATTGGACAAGTAACACAATCTATCTTTACTATCTTTTCAACTAAAGAATTAGAAGTACTAAAACGCTCATCTACGAGAGATACATGTTTTTCCTTTAAGGAATCTAAAGCACTATTAAGATCATTTATCTCATTTTCAAGTTTTGAAATAAATTTTATTTGGAGAGAAATTTTCTTAAAAGCATCTATAGCATCGACATGCATTTTTCTAAAAGCTTTCGACACTTGCTAATAAGATGGTTTAACTTTATGATCAAAAGTAATACCTCAAAGTCTTCACTTTTCTTGTGTGCCATTATCGGATATTCAAGATTCAAGATGAGTGTAGTGAAAAGGGGAGATCAAAGAAATATGCGGAGATATGTCATCCAAAGACATCATCCTTTCATATGTCCTTTGGTGAAATGTGTGGAGTTATGTGTTTACAGGTATAATTGTGAATAGGAATTAGTTTAAATGTAATTATTTAGTGTAATTACCGATATAGCCCTGTAACCTTTATATATACGAGAAATAATAATGAGAAAAGTATGACGCCAAGAATTGTTGACATGGTATCAGTAGGTTTTCGATCAAACCTGTGAGTTTTAGGATAATCTTGGCTTTATTCAGCGACAACCCACTGGGTCGCTCTTGAAATCGTCTCGGTAGATCTCGTTTCTCGGTAATTGCAATCATCTCGGTTCTCGGTAATCTCTTCCAAGATTGCGATTCTAATCTCGGGTGCTTACAAATCGTGTTTGCTTTGATCGTGTTATCGTATCGGTGTCGGCAAGTATTCTGAATTAGGGTTTTGACTCGGTGTCGGCAAGTATTCTGAATTAGGGTTTTGACTTGGTGTCGGCGAGTATCCTGAATTGGGGTGTTGATTTGGTGTCGGCAAGTATTTTCTTCAGTGTTCCGTTGGTGTTTCTTGTTTCACGTTAACAAAATTGTTACGTTAACAAAATTGTTCTTAAGTCATCTCTGATATTATGGCTTCCGAAGAAAAGATAGATCATATTTGTGTTCGTTTTACCGGAAAAAATTATCTTGTTTGGGAATTTCAGTTTCGGATGTATGTCAAAGGGAAAGGATTATGGAGTCACTTGGACGATGTCTCTTTGGCACCGTTAGAGACAACTGACTTAGATGCATGGGAAATAGAAGATGCTCAGATTATCACTTGGATTCTCGGTACTATTGATCCTCACATGATTAATAATTTGCGATCTTTTTCCACTGCCCAAGAAATGTGGAACTACTTGAAGCGTATCTATAACCTAGACAACGCGGCCAAACGTTTTCAGTTAGAGCTAGACATTGCCATTTACAAACAAGGCAATCTGTCTGTTCAAGAATATTATTCTGGTTTTTTGAATTTGTGGACAGAACACTCTGCGATTATACATGTTGATGTTCCCAAGAGTTCTCTCGCGGATGTCCTAGAGGTCTACAATACTAGTAGGCGAGATCAATTTCTCATGAAGCTTCGTGCAGAATTTGAGGTTGTCAGAGGTGCTTTTTTGAATAGGAATCCTGTTCCTTCTTTAGATACATGTGTTGGTGAACTTCTCATAGAGGAACAACGTCTTGCTACTCAAGGATCCATGTCTCACGATGTTGTCATTTCCGAGTCTGCTATGTTTGCATATGCTCCTCAGAGTAGAGGTAAAGGTCGTGATATTCGACATGTCCAATGTTTCTCTTGCAAACAATTTGGACATTTTGCTCAGAGTTGCAGTAAGAAGTTTTGTAATTATTGCAAGCAGCGGGGCCATATTATCTCTGGTTGTCCCACCCGTCCTCCATGATCAGCACAACGTTCGGTGCAAGCATTTCCTGCTAGTACAAGCTCTGCAGTTGGTCCTTCCATCACCAATCCATCTAATGGTGGTGCTCTCCAACCTGAAATAATCCAACAGATGGTACTTTCCGCTCTTTCAACCTTGGGAATTCAGGGTAAGTCTTCGAATGTTTCCTGCCCGTGGTTTCTTAATTCTGGTGCATCCAATCACATGACAGCCTCTTCTGAATACTTGCACAATTTACATTCTTACCATGGTAATCAGAAAATTCAAATTGCGGATGGTAATGCTCTCTCTATCACGAATGTTGGTGACCTCAACTCGGATTTTCGGGATGTGTTTGTAGCACCTGGACTTGCTTCCAATTTATTATTTGTTGGTCAATTGGTTGATAATAATTGTAATGTAAACTTTTCTCGTGATGGTTGCCTTGTGCAGGAACAGGTGTCGGGGAAGGTGGTTGCGAAGGGGCCTAAAGTGGGAAGACTGTTTCCACTTCAGTTTATTTCTAGTCATTTATCTCTTGTTTGTAATAATGTCTTGAATTCTTATGAGGATTGGCATAGAAAATTGGGTCATCCTAACTCTGCTGTTCTATCTCATTTATTTAAAAATGGTTTATTGGGAAATAAAAATGTTGTTTCTAATGCCTCTCTTTCATGTTCTGTTTGCAAATTAGCTAAAAGTAAAACACTTCCTTTTCCGTCTGGTGCTTATCGGGCTTCCTCTTGTTTTGAAATGATTCATAGTGATGTATGGGGTATGTCTCCTGTAGTTTCTCATGCTCTCTATAAATATTTTGTCAAATTTATTGATGATTATAGTCGTTTTACTTGGATATATTTTCTTCGGTCTAAATCTGAAGTGTTTTCTATGTTTAAGAAATTTCTGACATATGTTGAAACTCAATTTCATGAAAATGTTAAAAATTTTCGCTCTGATTCTGGTGGTGAGTACATGTCTCGTGAGTTTCAAGAATTTCTTCAACAAAAAGGCATTTTGTCTCAACGATCTTGTCCCAATACCCCCCAACAAAATGGGATGGCAGAACGCAAGAATCGTCATTTGCTTGATGTGACCCGCACTTTACTTCTTCAAGCTTCTGTACCACCCCGATTTTGGGTGGAGGCTCTTTCCACAGCTGTCTTCTTGATCAATCGTCTTCCTTCTACGGTTATTGATCTCGATTCTCCTTTTTTTTCGTCTTTTTAAAATTCAGCCTAATTATAATGATTTACATACTTTTGGATGTGTTTGTTTTGTTCACTTACCTCCATTTGAAAGGCATAAGCTTGGAGCGCAGTCTGTTCAATGTGCGTTTATGGGGTATAGTCACTCTCATAAGGGATTTGTGTGTTATGATGTCACTAACCATCATTTTCGCATTTCTAGGAATGTGACATTTTTTGATAATCAATTTATGTTTCCATGTGTTTCTCCTGTCATGAATGATATTGTTACTCTTCCTAAGTTTTCTATTATGCCTCAATCTATAGAACGCTATAAACCAGGTCATGTATATGTCAGAAAACACAAACAGCAGGTTCCCACACCCCTTCCCGACGCTGAACCGCCACCTGATCCTGTAACGGTTGAACCACGACGTTCTGGTCGAATATCTCGAGCACCAGATAGATATTCACCAGACAGGTATGATTCCTCACATACTTCTCTGACTGCCACACTCTCTAGCATATCTATTCCTACTTGCTATTCACAGGCTGTTAAAGATGTACGTTGGATAAAAGCAATGGATGAGGAACTTCAAGCTCTTCAAGAGAATTTCACATGGGATATTGTCTTTTGTCCTCCTGATGTTAAACCCATTGGTTGCAAATGGGTGTATTCTGTGAAATTGAATTTTGATGGGTCGCTCAACCGTTTCAAGGCTCGCTTGGTTGCCTTAGGAAACAAGCAGGAATATGGAATTGATTATGATGAGACATTTGCACCGGTTGCCAAAATGACATCTGTTCGTACGGTACTCTCTATAGCTGCTTCTAACGGGTGGGCTCTTCATCAATTAGATGTGAAAAATGCTTTTCTTCATGGTGACCTGGCGGAAGATATTTATATGACTCCTCCTCAAGGTTTATTTTCGTCATCTAAGGGTGTGTGCAAGCTCAAACGCTCCTTATATGGTTTGAAACAAGCGCCTAGAGCATGGTATGAAAAATTTTTCTCCACTCTACTTGGGTTTTCCTTTACTCAGAGTCAGTACGACTCTTCTCTATTTATTCATAGAACATCTACTGGAATTGTCCTACTTCTTCTGTATGTTGATGATATGATTATTACTGGTTCTGATGATGCTTCCATTCAAAGCCTTAAACAGCAGTTACAAGCAGCGTTTCATATGAAAGATCTTGGTAATTTGCATTATTTTCTTGGTCTTGAGGTTCATTCTACATCCAAGGGCATATTCCTCCATCAACACAAGTATGCCACAAATTTAATTTCTATGGCTGGTCTGCAATCGGCTAATCCAGTGGATACTCCTCTTGAGGTTAATGTTAAATATCATCGTGATGATGGTGATCTGTTGCATGATCCCTTATTGTATCGTCAACTCGTGGGTAGCCTTAATTACTTGACTATTACTCGCCCTGACATATCATTTGCTGTTCAACAAGTAAGTCAATTCATGCACTCTCCTCGCCACCTTCACTTGGCAGCAGTTCGTCGTATAATTCGTTACTTGAAGGGAAGCTCTCATCGTGGTTTATTCTTTCCTACTGGAGTTCCTCCTAAATTGAGTGCTTATAGTGATGCCGATTGGGCAGGGTGCCCTGATACTCGACGATCTGTCACTGGTTGGTGCATGTTTCTTGGCTCTTCATTGATCTCATGGAAAAGTAAGAAACAAGCGAGAGTCTCTAAATCTTCTACTGAATCTGAGTATCGTGCCATGTCTGCTACTTGTTCTGAAATAATTTGGCTTCGTGGTCTTCTGGCTGAACTTGGATTTCCTCAAATAGAGCCAACTTCACTTTATGCTGACAATACAAGTGCCATCCAAATTGTTGCGAATCCTGTTTTTCATGAACGCACCAAACATATTGAAGTTGATTGTCACTCAATCCGTGACGCTTATGATGACAGAATAATATCACTTCCTCATGTCAGTACTCAGTTGCAAATTGCAGATATTCTTACCAAGGCTGTTCCGCCTCCACGTCATCAGTTTCTTGTTAGCAAATTGATGCTCATTGACAAGCAGCATCAATTTGAGGGGGGGGTGAATAGGAATTAGTTTAAATGTAATTATTTAGTGTAATTACCGATATAGCCCTGTAACCTTTATATATACGAGAAATAATAATGAGAAAAGTATGAAGCCAAGAGTTGTTGACAATAATAAATGCATCAAGCAGTTGACCTATAAGGTTTTGATGATGACAATAGTAAGATGTGAAGTATTCATCTGATGTGATGATCGAGTTACCGTGCATGAAGATTAAGATGTCAAAGACAATCTCTGAAAAACAACACCTAATGTCAAGTAGTATTCAGTGAAATTCCTGATGGTCTTAGTCAAGCACTTTTTAAAAAATAAAACCACTTTTAAAATTTATAATAAATCAACATACTCACAAATTTTTGTCAGCGACATCTATTTTGATTCATTTATTGTTGTACATTCTAGTTTTTTCATAAAAGCATACCGCTCTTTCAAGTCTCGTTTTTGAAAGATTGTGTAGATTCAAATCTCTCACTCAAAGTATGACGCCTCTTCAGACCTCGTGCTTAAGAGATTATATACATTTAAATGATCTGCTTTAATCTAATTCATTCACAGGGAAAGACCAAACCTGATCACTCCTAATGGATCAGGTCGAGCAGACCGACCCGAGTTTAAATACAACTCAGTTCTGATCAATACCCTTTATACATGCAGACAAAACAATTAAGATGTTAAACAATCTTAAATGATCGGTTAGACAAGAAGTCATGTATCATACTGACTAATAAATTAGTGATAAAAGACTCAATGCAAATGAGACCTTATATAAATTGACAAGCAATAGACGAACACTTCTCATACTACTCATCCTCTGATAAATTATTTGCTACAATTACTGATTCCGCACCGGTGGAGTTAATAATTAGTGTATCTTACACTGCCTATGTATTGATTGTTTATTGACCTAGTGGCCACCTAAGTGTCGTCACCCTTAATTTTATATTTTGGACACATAAAGGAGTATAATTTAGAGGTTTTGGTTTATTAATATGGTAGTCTTCAAGTATCTAACTATCTATCTGGGACATTGTAATATATAATATGATTCACTTCTCTTAAACTTTAATCAGTCTTTCAATCCTCTTTACTCCCACACTTCCTACTTTCCCTCCTTATTAAATCCATTTAATTGCCTATCAACAAACCAACACATTACTTAAGCAAAAGTTTAGTTCACAAACCCATTAATACATAGCCATCTATTCAACCATTCAATAAAATATTGCAAAACTCAAAGTCTTAAACCATACTCACAACAATTCAATAGTTAAACATGTTATAGAGATTGAGTAGCTTCAATTCAAATGTTGATAACAATCAAAGTTAATGTTGATTAGAATTGCACTCACTACATACCCTCAACTACTATAAAAACTCCCAAATTCATCACCATAAATATATATTCAACATAACTACAATCATTCATATCAACAAAATGAGCTCTCCTTATCCCTTTCCAATGACAGATCCAAGTACCACAGTCATACCTGACCCTTCCAACTTCTTCTCTCCTAAACTACTATCCGCACCCCTCCCTACAAACTCTTTCTTCCAAAACTTTGTTCTAGACAATGGTGACCAACCTGAATATTTTCATCCTTACCTCATCAAATCATCTAACTCATCACTTTCTGTCTCATACCCTTCTCTTTCCATCACCCCTTCTGCTATATCCCAAGTTTTCAGTGCTGATCTTACCATCACTTCCTCTACAAAAACTTCCAATGAAAAAGACCATATAATATCTTCTTTTAGTGATCTTAGTGTCACCTTGGATATCCCTTCTTCTAATCTCACCTTCTTCCTTGTAAGAGGAAGTCCCTTTTTAACTTTTTCTGTCACACAACCAACACCTCTTTCTATCACTACTATTCATTCCATTAACTCCTTTTCTTCAAATGAAAAATTTACTAAATACACTTTTAAGTTTGACAATGGTCAAACATGGCTCTTATACGCTTCCTTGCCGATCAAGTTAACTCATGGCCTTTCTGATATCACTTCTAAGGCCTTTTCCGGCATAATTCGGATCGCTTTGTTGACGGATTCAAACTCCGAAAACGAAGATGTTCTTGACATGTTTAGTACTTGTTATCCCGTGTCTGGTGACGCTTCGTTCAAAGAACCATATACTATGGAGTATAAGTGGGAGAAGAAAGGTTCAGGTAATGATTTGTTGATATTAGCTCATCCTCTTCATATTCAGCTACTTCAGTCTAATGGTACCGACCACAATGTCGTTGTTCTCGATGATTTTAAGTATAAAAGCATTGATGGAGACCTTGTCGGTGTTGTTGGTGATTCATGGCTTTTAGATGCTGATTCTGTTGATGTTACATGGCTTTCAACCAATGGTGTGAAAAAAGAGTTTCATGATGAAATTGTTTCGTCACTTTTGAAAGATGTGGAGGGTCTAGACTCATCAACAATAACAGCAAAAGATTCTTACTCTTATGGTAAGTTGATTGGAAGAGCGGCAAGGCTTGCATTGATAGCAGAAGAAGTTTCTTACTTAGATGTGATTCCAAAGGTTAAGAAGTTTTTGAAGGAAACCATTGAGCCTTGGTTAGATGGAACTTTAAACGGGAATGGATTTCTACAAGATGATAAATGGGGTGGCATAGTTACCAAACAAGGTTCTGTTGATTCTAATGCTGATTCCGGTTTCGGAATTTATAATGATCACCTTGATCATTTGGGATACTTCCTTTATGGAATTTCAGTTCTTGCTAAGATTGACACTTCATGGGGTGAAAAATATAAGTCTCAGGCCTATTCACTTATGAAAGATTTTCTCAACACGGGGTCGGGATCGGGCTCAGGATCGGGATCAGGATCAGGATCAGACTCTGACGACGACGACACGCGTTTAAGATATTATGATCTTTATAGAGGCAGCATGGTGAGTTCAGGGTTAGTAGTGAATAAAGATGGAAGAAACCATAAGAGCAGAAGTGAAGCTGCAAATGGATGTTATTCAGCAGCATTGATGGGATTGGCATACAATGATGCAGATCTTTATATCCTCGGATCGACACTTTTAGCATTTGGAATCAAAGCAACTCAAATGTGGTGGCATATAAAAGAAGGAGGGAAACTATATGCAGAAGAATTTACAAAAGAGAACAGGATCATGGGATTTCTATGGTCCAACAGAAGAGAAAGTGGACTTTGGTTTGCACCGGCCGAGTTTAAAGAAGCTAGGCTTGGAATTCAATTGCTACCATTGTTGCCTATTTCGGAAGCTTTGTTTTCGGATGTTGAATATGTGAAGCAACTTGTTGAATGGACATTGCCAGCTTTGAAAAGAGAAGGTGTTGATGAAGGATGGAAAGGGTTTGTATATGCTTTACAAGGAATTTATGATAAGGAAGGTGCATTGAAGAATATAAGAAGTTTGAAGAGTTTTGATGATGGAAACTCAATGACTAATCTATTATGGTGGATTCATAGTAGAGAATGAAAAACATGGCTGGTCTTGGTTTGATTATTACAACCAAAATGTATAAAAATAAATATTTCATTGTATAAGAAGAAAACTATGATAAAGTTGCAAGAAGTATAATCTTGCAGTATTGTATTTTACATCAATCTATATTTCTTTTATGAACTATTACACATTATATGGTGAATCATGTTAATAAACAGAAATAGCTTTATTAGAAACCATTAAGAATGAGTAAAACCTATTCTTTATCACTTCTGCTATGAATCCACCATAAGAGATTAGTCAATGAATTTCCATCATCAAATCCATTCAAGCTTCTTATATTCTTCAATCCACTTTCATTATCACAAACTCCTTGCAATGCATACACAAAACCTTTCCATCCTTCTTCAACACTTTCCCTATTCAAAGCAGGTAATGTCCACTCCACAAGCTCCTTCACATAATCAGCATTTGAAAACACAGCTTCCGAAATTGGAAGCAATGGCAAGAGTTGAATCCCAAGCCTACATTCTCTCCAAGCAGGAGGAGCAAACCACAATCCACTGTCTCTCTTATTTGACCACAAAACTCCCATCATCCTATTCTCTTTTGTGAAATCTTCTTCATAGAGATTCTCTCCTTCTTTCACATGCCACCACATTTTAGCACCAAGAATTTCCAATGATGTAACTGTCGTTGCATTCGCTACGAGTTCTGCATCGTCATATGCCATACCGATCAGCCCTGCAGAATAGTACGCATTCACAGCTTCACTAGTACTCTCTTGATTTCTTCCATCTGCAAACTCGGTTAGCCCTCCGGCCCATGAATGCAACTTATAGAGATCGAAACACCTCAAACGTGTATAATTCGTGTTCGATTTTATACTCAAGTTCATAAAATCTTCCAGTAATGAATAGGCTTGAGACTTATACTTCTTTCCCCAAACTGAATCAATCTTAGCAAGCACTGCAATTCCATAGAGAAAGTATCCTAAATGATAATGATGATCATTGTATATACCGAACCCGAAATCAGCACCGGTATCAGTAGAGCCTTGTTTGGTTATAATACCTCCCCATTTTTTATCATAGAGAAATCCATTTCCATTAAAAGTTCCATCTAGCCATGGCTCAATGGATTCCTTCAAAAACTTCTTCACAGTTGGAATTGCATCAAGGTAATTCACCTCTTCAGCTATTAATGCTAACCTTGCAGCCCTTGCTATCAATTTTCCATAAAAATAAGATGATGATGTTGCTATTGGTGATGACTTTAGACCTTCAACATCTTTCATAAGAGCTGAAACAATTTCATCATGAGATTCTTCTTTCACACCCTTGCTTGAGTGCCAAGTTACAGAAACATGATCGGTTTTCAAAAGCCATAAATCACCAACAACACCAACAAGCTCACCATCAATGCTTTTATACTTAAAATCATTCAAAACAGTAACATTAGAATCATTCATTGACAAAAGTTGAAGATGAAGAGGATGTGCTAACATCAGCAAATCACCTGAACCTTTCTTCTCAAACTTATACTCAACACAATTATTTTCTTTGAGCATAGCATCACCTGATAAAGGGTAACAAGAACTAAACCTGTCAAGAACAGCCTCATTTTTAGAATCGTAATCTGGCAACAAAGCGATCCGAATTAGACCGGAAAACGCTTCGGAAGTGATCTCAGAAAGTTCATGACTCAACTTGATTGGCGAGGAAGCGTATAGAATCCATGTTTGATCATTGTTAAGGCGAAAGGTGAATTTTGTAAGGTTGTCATTTGAAGAGAAAGAAATAATGGCATGAATGGTGGAAATAGAAAGAGGGGTCCGTTTTGTTACAGAAACAGTCAAAAAGGGACTTCCTCTAACCAAGAAGAAACTCATGTTTGTAGAAGGAATATCCAAGGTAACACTGAGATCACTATAGGAAGATATTATGTGATTTTCATTGGAATTTTGATTGGCTTTCTGTTCAATAGAAGTTATGGTGAGATCAGCATTGAAAACTTGGTATATGAAAGCTGAGTTAAAGTGATGAAAAGGGTACGAAACAGAAAGTGATGAGTTAGAGGATTTGATGAGGTAAGGGTGGATGTATTCAGGTCGATCACCATTTTTGAGAGCAAAGTTTTGGAAGAAAGAGTTAGTAGGGAGGGGTGTGGATAGAAGATTTGGAGAGAAGAATTTGGAGGGGTCAGGGAGAACAGTGGATTGAGTTTGTGGGAATAGAAAAGATGTGTTGTTTTTGGTGTTAGACATTGTAGTTGATAGGATAGTTGTGAGTGTTTGAATTGTGGTTATTGTAGTAATGGTGATGAACATGTATTGAGTTTTTATAGTTTTTTAGCACAAGTTATAGTTTTTTAGCCCAAATCACACTAGTTGAATTTTTGATTTGGGCTGTTAATGAAAATTGAATAAGATTATCAGGAGGAATTCGAGGAGCATGAAGGAAGTGTGGGAGTAAAGAGAATTAAATGATACACTCAAGTTTAAGATAAATGAATTTTGGGCAAATATGTTACGTAATGGGACCATGTCTAGAAATAAAACCAAAGTTATCTCCATGAGAACAAAATATCATAATTAAGTATCTTTCTGAAAAATAGTCTTTTTTTATTTATTTAATAAATCACCTTAACTTATGTTAATATTAGATGTGAATCATTAGATTAACTAAGAAAATGATTACTGTGAAAATAATATTACATTTGCTTGTGTGTTATGAAGATTAAAGTTTCATAATAATTTTTTTTAAGTTTCATAATAATTAATAATACAACTCATGCTAAGACACTTTTTCTCTTTCTATTTAAATAAATAAAAATTGGGAGTGTGAGAAGTTTTGTGTGTAGATAGAGATGGTAATAGCCAATTTTTTTATTTTTTTATTTTTTTATATTAGAATAAAAATACTACCATCTCAAACCGTGTGTAGGACAAAATCCAACTTCCTTTCCTTAGATCTTAATTCCTTAACTAAGAAGTGTTCCATAGATTTTCTTTCCTCTTGTTCTCCCTTAGACAAGTCACATCTACAAAAATTCTAACTACTCGTCATCATGCCATCCCTTCCTTGCAACTTCATATCCTAAAATTGATGTCTTTCTTGAAATGGCCACATTCACATACCTTGTTGGCCTAAGATACCTCTTTCTTCAACTTCAACCAAATCATTCAATTCAATCTTCTTTACTCCTACACCACAACCCCACCTTCCTAATCTCATTCATCAAATTCAAGTCCCCATCTCAACCCTAAAAAAAAAAACTCATCATCCTGTCTTCATCCTTATAAACTATTCAAACATAAAACTACGACTAAATTTCAATAAAACATCGGTAAACTGCGAGCTATCACGTCTAAACTACGAGTTGCGACATTTCAGTTGAACAAATTTCTTATCATATGATCAATTTTTATTGACTCTAAACCCTACAAGTTCACTCTACTATTTAACCATAATCAAATCAAATTAATAAGTTGATAAGGTAACCATATTTTCATCATTATCATAAGATTGAAATATTTTTTATGAGTTAATATTTTTGTCTTCTAGTGTAACACCAAGCAACAACAAACAATTTCGTGTCACCAAACCCAACATTATAGTCAACAAACTCACAAACAAAATGATGAAAAAACTAAAACACAGATTAAACACAACCCTTAGCATAAGAGGATTGAAAAAACCAAAATCCTCCAAATCCAAACCCTATAAAACCTATGAAACCGAAACCTCATCAACACAACAACCACCACAATTAACACCACCATTCCAATCACCACCACCATTTCAATCACCATCTTCAACAATGCATCATCAAATCATCAAAAACAAACCTTTTCAATTCCCACAGACTCATTCATCTGTTCTCCCTGACCCCTCCAATTTCTTCTCTCCAAATCTGCTATCCACACCCCTCCCCACAAACTCTTTCTTCCAAAACTTTGTTCTCAAAAATGGTGACCAACCTGAATACATTCATCCATATCTCATCAAATCATCAAATTCATCACTTTCTCTTTCATACCCTTCTCGTTTCTTCAACTCTTCTTTCATATACCAGGTTTTCAACCCTGATCTAACTATCTCCTCCATAGAAAAAACTGATCTTTATTCAAATTCCAATCATAAAATCTCTTCTTACAATGATCTCAGTGTTACTTTGGATATTCCTTCTTCAAATCTGCGTTTTTTTCTTGTCAGGGGAAGTCCCTTTTTGACTTTCTCTGTAACACAACCAACCCCTCTTTCAATCACTACAATCCATGCCATTCTCTCTTTTACTTCCAATGATTCTCTTACGAAACACACTTTCAGCTTTAACAATGGTCAAACATGGATTCTGTATGCTTCTTCACCTATCAGGTTGAGTCATGGTGTTTCTGATATCACTTCTGAAGCATTTTCTGGCATAATTCGGATTGCTTTGTTGCCTGATTCTGATTTGAGGCATGAGGATATTCTTGACAGGTTTAGTTCTTGTTACCCTCTGTGTGGTGATGCTGTATTTGCAAAACCATTTTGTGTTGAGTATAGATGGGAGAATAGAGGTTGGGGTGATTTGTTATTGCTAGCACACCCTCTTCATCTTCAGCTTTTATCTGAGAATGGTTATAATAATGTTACTGTTTTGAATGATTTTAAGTATAAAAGCATTGATGGAGACCTTGTTGGTGTTGTTGGTGATTCATGGATTTTGAAAACTGATCCTGTTTCTGTAACTTGGCATTCTACCAAGGGTGTTAAAGAAGAATCTCATGATGAAATTGTTTCGGTTCTTTTGAGAGATGTTGAAGATTTGAATGCTTCTGCAATAGCAACAAAATCTTCTTACTTTTACGGTAAATTGATTGCTAGGGCTGCTAGGTTAGCATTGATAGCTGAAGAGGTTTGTTTCCTTGATGTGATTCCGAAAATAAGAAAGTTTTTGAAGGAAACCATTGAGCCTTGGCTTGATGGAACTTTTAATGGAAATGGATTTCTCTATGATAAAAAATGGGGAGGTATTATAACCAAACAAGGCTCTACTGATACCGGTGCTGATTTCGGGTTCGGTATTTATAATGATCACCATTATCATTTAGGATACTTTCTCTATGGAATTGCGGTGCTTGCAAAGATTGATCCAATTTGGGGTAGAAAGTATAAGCCTCAAGCTTATTCACTCATGGCAGATTTTATGACCTTGAGTAGAAATCCGAACTCGAGTTACGCACGTTTAAGGTGTTTCGATCTTTTTAAATTGCATTCATGGGCTGGAGGGTTAACCGAGTTTGGAGATGGAAGAAATCAAGAGAGTACTAGTGAAGCTGTGAATGCGTATTATTCAGCAGCTTTGATGGGTTTGGCGTACGGTGACACTCATCTCGTTGCAGTAGGATCGACACTTACATCATTGGAAATTCATGCAGCTCAAACGTGGTGGCATGTAAAAAGCGGAGATAATGTTTACGACGAAGATTTTGAGAAAGAGAATAAGGTAGTTGGTGTTCTTTGGGCTAACAAGAGAGACAGTGGACTGTGGTTTGCTCCTGCTGCATGGAAAGAGTGTAGGCTCGGGATTCAACTCTTACCGTTGCTTCCTATTTCTGAAATCCTGTTTTCAAATGTCGATTTTGTGAGGGAACTTGTGGAGTGGACATTGCCTGCTTTGACAAGAGAAGGTGTTGGAGAAGGGTGGAAAGGTTTTGTGTATGCATTGCAAGGAATTTATGATAATGAAAGTGGATTGCAGAAGATAAGAAGTTTGAATGGTTTTGACGATGGAAACTCATTGACGAATCTCTTATGGTGGATTCATAGTAGAGGTAATGAAGATGAGGAGTTTGGTCATCATGGAAAACATTGCTGGTTTGGTCATTACTGTCATTAGGATTTATGTATTGTTTAATGATTTCAACTATTTAGTTGAAAATAGTTATAATAAAATTCATGCATTGTTATGTAATTAACAAATGTTGGTCTCTTATTATTTCATTGTGAATAAAGTGTGTTGTGTTTGCTTTTTAATTCATTCTGTGTTGCTTTATGCTGTCTAAAGTCATCGACAACAACGATATAGAACAAAAACAACCCAGCCTTATCCCACTAAGTGGGATCGATTACATGGATCAACTCCATGATTTTCTATTAATAGTTTATCCAAGTCATAGAAATTCGACAAAGCTTTACATTCGGTGTCGATAGCCTAACACAACCCTCTCTTTTTATCCGGGTTTGGAACCGGCTATGCACAAATCAAAACTACACTAAAATCCCTTTATTTAAAATCAAAATTATCTAACCTTGTTATGTAATACCTATAATAACAGAAACGGTAAGAAATTTTTATATGCTAGAAGTCATATATTAAGGTCAACAATCAAGTTTATAAGAAAGTTGGAAATTGGTGGATACATTGCACCAATGCATTGTAACAAAAAAAAAAGTTTATACTTCATGATCCAAAATCCTAAAGTACAATTTCTTTTGTAACGGATGAATCACCGACACTTCAAATTGAAGGCGTGTTTGGTTTCTAGTTGTTTGTGTCTTACATGACATCGACACATATGGTTATATTCAAATATTTCATTTTTTTTCAAATTATTATCACCATTAACGTGTCAGTGGTGTATTTAATATCTTAGTCTGAATCCATGCTTTATAGTTGGGATGCTTTTGTGCACTAAAACAGAAAATATTTTCCAATCATCTATTTTATGATGTTTTAATCAGATTATTGATTCTGGTTGATTCAGATTATATATTTTAATGTCATCTATTTTGATCATGCCAAGCCCTGGTTCTTGTCTTAAAAATAATCACAAACTTATATTTCAAATACTAGCTTTTGTCTTCAATCTATTTTCTTACAAAAGAAGATTTGATGTTGAGACTTTTTGCAGAAGCACACAAGGAATAAAAGATGAGGATGTTTATAGAATATTTGAAAGTTAACTTTTCCATAAAAATGGAAGAATAAGAAAACAACATTCTTAAAACTACAAAAAGATATATTTTTTCAAACAAGTAACCTCATAATATGCTAAACAGTTTCTTCATGTCATCTCTTCCTTGAACATTCAAGTACAGAAACAGATTTTCTTTCCTAGATTCTTTTTCTTAGGACTATATTTTCATGTTTTTGTTGTGAAATGCATAACTCATAAAGATCCTTTCCTTTCATTTTGTTCAATCAATTCCTTTCTTCATACAATTCCAAATTCTTTTCTTTTATGCTTAACTTTTATCTTCACTATAAAACACATTAACCAACCTTTCTATTTCTCTCCAACTAACTTTAACTGTCACATCCAAATCCAAACTACTTTGTCATATTCGAACTCACCATGCTGAAAAAACTTGGCAAAACTTTCAAAGGAAAACAACGGCTAAGACCAAGACCAACCCTTCTACCTCCACCTCCACCTCCACCTCCTCCTCCTCCTCCACCACCACCTCCACCTCCACCTCCACCTCCACCACCACCTCCTCCTCCTCCACCACCACCACCACAACAACCACCTCCTCCACCTCCACCTCCACCGCCTCCTCCTCCAAAGCAACCAACAAATACTCCTTTTCGCTTTCCTCAAGTCAACTCCACTGTTCTGCCTGACCCCTCAAACTTTTTCTCTCCAAACCTTCTCTCGTCACCACTCCCTACAAACTCTTTCTTCCAAAACTTTGTTCTGAAAAATGGAGACACGCCTGAGTATATTCACCCTTACCTCATCAAATCCTCAAACTCCTCCCTCTCCCTCTCTTATCCTTCTTGCACCTCCAACTCTTCTTTCATAGCCCAAATATTCAACCCTGATATAACCATTTCCGCCTCCACGAAAACCAACCAAGATTCACATCAAAACCATGTGATCTCCTCCTTTAGTGATCTCAGTGTCACTTTGGACATTCCCTCGTCTAATCTACGATTCTTCCTTGTAAGAGGAAGCCCTTTCGTGACAGCATCAGTGACCGGTAAAACGCCACTTTCCATCACCACCATTCATTCCATCCTTTCATTCTCGTCTAATAACTCCCTAACCAAGCACACCTTGAAACTCGACAATGACCAAACATGGCTCATATACACATCCTCCCCAAGTACATTCAATCATAGTCTTTCTGAGATTACCTCCGAAAGCTATTCTGGCATAATAAGGATGGCAGTATTGCCTGATTCTGATCCTAAGTACGAGGTAATCCTAAACCGGTTCAGTTCTTGTTACCCTACTTCTGGTAATGCAACATTCACCAAACCATTCTGCGTTGAATATAAATGGGAGAAGAAAGGTTGGGGAGAGTTGTTAATCCTTGCTCATCCAGTTCATCTTCAACTTTTAACTACAGGTGATGATTGTGATGTAACTGTGCTTCATGATTTGAAGTATAGAAGCATCGACGGCGAGCTCGTTGGTGTTGTTGGAGACTCATGGCAATTGAAAACTCATCCTGTTTCTGTTACATGGCATTCAACCAAAGGTATCAAAGAAGAATTCTATGAGGAAATTTGCTCAGCACTTTCAAACGACGTGGATGCTTTAAGTCCCTTAGGAACAGCCACAACGACATCATGCTACTTTTATGGAAAATTGATAGCACGAACAGCAAGGTTGGCATTGATAGCTGAAGAAGTGAATGACCTTGATTCCATACCGGCTATCAATAAGTCCTTAAAAGAAATGACCGAGCCATGGTTGAACGGAACTTTTAATGGAAATGGTTTTCTCTATGATGGTAAATGGGGAGGAATTGTTACCAAACAAAGTTCAACTGATTCCGGTGCAGATTTTGGATTTGGCATTTACAGCGATCATCATTATAATTTAGGATACTTTCTCTACGGAATCGCAGTGCTTGCTAAGATTGATCCGTCTTGGGGAAGAAAATATAAACCTCAAGCCTATTCACTTATGGCAGATTTCATGAACTTAGGTAGAAGATCATCATCAAACTCAAATTATACGCGTTTAAGATGTTTCGATCTCTACAAGTTTCATTCTTGGGCTGGAGGGTTAATCGAATTCGCAGACGGAAGAAACCAAGAGAGTACTAGTGAAGCTGTGAATGCATACTATGCCGCAGCATTGATGGGAATGGCGTACGGTGACACACAACTCATCTCAACCGGATCAACACTTGCAGCGCTTGAAATCCATGCAGCTCAAATGTGGTGGCATGTGAAAGGAGGAGATAAACTGTATGTTGAAGAATTTTCCAAAGAGAACAAAGTGGTGAGTGTTGTTTGGTCTAATAAGAGAGATAGTGGACTATGGTTTGCACCTTCTCAATGGAGAGAATGTAGGCTTGGCATTCAGGTTTTACCGCTGTTGCCGATTACGGAGGCATTGTTCTCTGATGTTGGTTATGTGAAGGAGCTTGTGGAGTGGACATTGCCTAATTTGAATAGGAAAGGTGTTAGTGAAGGGTGGAAAGGTTTTATATATGCTATGGAAGGGACTTATGATAAAGAAAGTGCATTGCTAAAGGTGAGAGGATTGAAAGGTTTTGATGATGGTAATTCAATGAGTAATTTGTTGTGGTGGATTCATAGTAGAGGTTATGGTGAGGAGGAGGAGTTTGATCATGGAAAACACTGCTGGTTTGGCCATTATTGCCATTAAGTTGGAAATGGTTTGGCTGTTATTTGAGTGGTTAAACTATGATTCGTACTGGTGTGGTTTTTAAAATATTGGCTAAGTATGTAAAATATATGGATTTGTGTGTTTAATTTTTTGTTGAGTTATTTGATATTAGTTGAAGAGAATGTGAGGTTTGTTATTTGATATTATTCAAAGAAAATGTGGGGTTTGTTCAATTATTTTTACATAGATTCCTTATAATGCACTCTTTATTTAAATTTTCAAATGGTGGATTTTTTTCTTGGCTTTTGTTCAACATTTACCATCAAGTTGCTTCTGATGACTCAATTTTTTATTGGTACAACTTTGAAATTGAATGGTTGGATTTTTTTTTTTAATGATAGACAAATTGAATTTACTAGTGACTCGTTGTCAAAACATTAAGCTCAAGATGTGAAAGTTTAGCATCATAGGTGATGTTTAGTTACAATGGAAAAATAAAGTAAAGAAAAATTAATTATTATATATTAGAAATTATAATATTAATAATTATTATTTTTTAAATGTAGTACTATATTAATAATAGTAATTTATTTAGGAAAATAAAAAACTCATTTAAATAAATCTAATAATTATCCTATTAAGTCAGCTGATATATGTGCGAAAATTTCAATTATGAATATATTTGTTAGAATTGCATATCTCAAGTATACATCTCACAAATTTTAAATTGAATCCATTAATGAATACTCACAATTGTGTGAGTTTTTAATGATTAATATAACTTTGTCCGAAAAAAAAAGTTTTATTTATGTTTATAAAGATATTACAAAAGAAAGAAATAATATTTAGAAGACTATGTTCTAATTTAATAGAGGTGTAGTTTAAAAATATCATTAGCAGTGTGAAAATTTATAAATAGTCATAAAAAATGATTGAATATAAAATGTGAGTCTTACAATTGAGGAAACAATAAATACATAAAAATTATATTTGTTAAAAATAAATAAGTTATAAGTTTTACATAAAAAGTTAAATTGAAAAATATATGATATTTTAAATTAAATTTTAAAAAATAAAACACCTTAGTTTAAATTTTAAAAAATCACACTTAGAGAAGAAGTGAATAGTGTGTTGAAAATTAGGTAGCAGAAAGAACCAAAATGGGGGAAGAGAAAGAAGATCCACAGAAACTGAAGCGATTAGCGGCGGATTCTTACGATTGCGACAACGACTCTCGATGGCCCGATTACTGGGCCAACGTTCTCATCCCTCCGCGTATGTCTTCTCGCTCCGACGTCGTTTCCCACTTCAAACGCAAATTCTATCAACGCTATGTTATAACTAACTATCACACGTGCTAACGCTATGTTCCTTCCAAACTATCACACGTACGGTACATCCATGTCCCATCTCCCCAAACTCAACCCTTTCAAACACCCCTTTCCCTCTATCACCAAATCCTTCTCGTTGAACCCGGTCCACTTCTCCCTCAAAAAACCCGGTTCACTCCCATTCTCCTCAACAACCGGAATTCTATCCTTCTGCGCCGCCACTAAAAACCTCCGTTTAGGAAAAACAATTCACGCTTCAATCCTCATCAATGGATTCAGCAAACCCGCTCTCAATTCCCTCATCAACATGTACTCCAAATGTAACCGAATCGAAACCGCGAGGTATTTGTTTGAGTCTTCTCATAATCATTTACTGGATGATGTTTCTTGGAATTCAATTATTAATGGTTATGTTAGGTTAAGTAGTAAGACTAGTTGTAGTGAGGCTTTTAAGCTTTTAGTTAGAATGCATCGATTTGGATTTGGTTTTAGCGATTATACTTTGAGTAGTGTGCTTACCGCTTGTTGTTATGTTGATGATAGTTTTTTTGGGAAATTGATTCATGGATTTGGAATTAAGCTTGCTTTGGATTTGAATGTTGTGGTTGGAACTGGTTTAGTTGATATGTATGCCAAAACCGGATGTTTATCGGATGCTGTTAGGGTTTTTGAGAGGTTTGATTGGAAGAATGATTTTATGTATAATGCTATGATTGCTGGGTTTTTGCATGACAAGAGTGGTGTGTGTTATGGAAATGCACGGGAAGCGCTTGGTGTTTTTAGGGAGATGAGGAGGGAGGGATTGAAGTGTTCGAAGTTTACGTTCTCGAGTATTGTGAAGGCGTGTGTTGGTGTTGGAGATTTTGAGGTTGGGAGACAGATTCATGGTCAGGTTTTTAAGCATGGTCTACAGGTTGATGAGTTTGTTTGCAGTTCGTTGGTGGAGTTGTACTCGTTTTTTGGTTCAATTGGAGATGGATTGAGGTGTTTTGAGATGACGCGTAAATTAGATGTTGTCTTGTGGACGTCGGTGATTGCAGGCTGTGTTCGGAATGGACGGTTTGAAAATGCTTTGTCTTTGTTCTATCGATTTTTGGCTAACGGGAGAAAATTGGATGAGTTCATTGTATCATGTGTGATTGGTGCTTGTGCCGATATGGCTGCCGCAAGGACTGGAGAGCAGATCCAGGGTTATGCATTGAAATTTGGTGTTGCAAATTTTACCATTGTTAAAAACTCACAGATTTGCATGTATACTAAGGCTGGGGACATAGATTCCGCTCGGATCACCTTTCAAGAGACAGAAAATCCTGATGTGGTGTCATGGTCTGTGTTGATTTGCAGCTATGCACAACATGGTTTAACTAACGAAGCTCTTAGACTTTTTGAGTCGATGACTATCTCTGGGATTGAGCCGAACCAGGTCACATTACTTGGAGTCCTAACTGCTTGTAGCCATAGAGGTTTCGTTCACGAAGGATTAAGGTACTACAAAACCATGAAGAAAGATTATGGCATTGCTGCTAATGTAAAGCACGGTGCTTGCATTGTTGACCTCTTAGGCCGTGCTGGAAGGCTAGAGGAAGCTCAGAGATTTATTATGGATTCCGGTTTTGAGGATGACCCAGTATTGTGGCGGGCCTTGCTCGGTGCTTGCAAGATCCATAAGGATACTGACATGGGAAAGTGTATTGCTGACAGAGTAATAGAGCTTGAACCTCATGAAGCAGCGTCTTATGTGCTTCTTTACAACATCTATAATGATGTGGGGGAAAAGAAACATGCTTTAGAGGTTCGGAAGCTCATGCAAGATCGAGGAATTAAAAAGGAACCTGGTATAAGTTGGATTGAGGTAGGAAATACAGTTCATACGTTTTTGGTGGATGATCGTTCTCATCCAATGAGTGAACTGATTTATTCAAGGTTGGGAGAAATGTTGGTAAAGATAAAGAAAATTAGCTTCCACGATGAGAAGCTTCCTTTGGGCATCTCTGAAACAAAACAAAGTGGTGCCATCAAAATGAACCACCATAGTGAAAAGTTAGCCGTAACTTTCGGATTTATATCTTTACCAAAATCAGCACCAGTGAGGGTGATGAAGAACTTGAGGGTTTGCTCTGATTGCCATACAACAATGAAACACATCTCCAATGTGGAGAAGAGAGAAATAGTTCTTCGAGATTCTATTCGTTTCCATCATTTCAAAGACGGTTTATGTTCTTGTAAAGATTATTGGTAACAAAAAAATCATTTCCGTTGATAGCATATTTTTTACAAAATATTTGGCTAATTAATTGAAGGAACATATTACCAAGCTCCTAAGCCATTATTCTCAAATCTCCTCTGCAAGACAAGATTGATTTCTAATGAAGAAAGGTATTTATGTTTCTTTATTGTTGTTTAGTTTTGTTCAATTATTCAGTTATTTTTGTATTTCTAATAAGTGTTAATAATGAATACATTGACAGGCATTAAAAAAAAAAATACAATTTGTAAGGTGAGGGGTGTCCTCCTACATAAACTCTTTTCACGCTCTATTTGTAACTAATGCGAGACTTTGATTCTCTTAATACCCCTTATTTGCTGCATTAGTTCTACAGACATATTTCTAAATTACTTTGCATATTGTGCAGATAGCCGGGTTTTTTTTTTATCTCAACACACTCATATAAAGAACAGAGCCAAGGTACTGAGCTCATTACTAATGTAAGTTGTGCTTGTCTTGTTTTATGTTTCTTATACAGTGCTTCTTATTGTGATGGCTAGTATCTAGTGCTTGACAGACATGTGAAACTTGTACATAAAAATATAGAATGAATTTGAAAACAAGATTACAGAGCTGAGTGTAACAGGTGGTTGAACACAATAAGCCATGTACATATCAGTGATGTCTTCACTAACTTCGGAAATTGGTTGTAACTATTGGATACCGAACAGGATCCTGATCTTGTGGTAGAACCGATGTCTTTTGGCAGTTTATCTCAGCCACCACGGCCGACGCCTACGCCCTCATCATCATCAGCACCACCCCGGTCAAATGAACAAGCTCGTGCTAGAAGCACTGGTGAATATTATATTTCTGCTAATTTCATATTTTTTTAATTGATTAAAGAGCTTGTGATGGATGGAGCACACCTTGGTTATCATATTCATTTGGTTTATGTTTCACGCTGTGTTGAGTCTACTATATCCGTTGGATTTTTATGCAGGATCGACTAATAGAACTTCTGGGACATCTGCAACTGCGGGTTCTAATCCAACTCCTCTGCGTTGGGATCGACAAACAATTCTATTCTCTGTTAATGCTTGGGTAAAGTCTTTTCACTGTTGATCATAACTTCCCACATAACATATTCTGGTTAAGATATGCCCTATTGGCGTATTGACAGTTTTGATTACTGTATTTGACTCTTTGTTTCTTCAGTTCTACTCTCACTTTTGTTTCTGATAACTTGATGATATTGTATTTATATTCTAATTCTAAAATATCTTTGTTCTTAAGAATTGTACATGTCAATTATATGCTGGTATGCAACTGCTGATTGTACTTGTTTTGATCACTATTCAGATTTCCATGTTGAGCACTTGTTATGATGGAAAGAGAGATGTAAATTTTAATTAGGGAGAATCCATTGAAATTTTTAATTTGGCAAATATACATGATAAATGATTCTTTCTATTTATGTTCTGAGTCACTTTTGTTGTTATCCATGAGGTGTCAAACTCAGTGGTAACGCAACATAATACAAACATTCATGTACTGGCAGGTTTGTTTCAATTTGATCTACACATATACATGCCGAGTTTTTTTTTATTGGTTTGAGTAATTTTAGTTGGATCTATTAAACTCCTTTCCACTCATGCGTCTGAAATTATCTCTATTGCTTGGTTAGGCAAACCATATTTAATTTGCTAGGCGGAAATATCTATAATCTGCTTGATACCTAAATCGCTGTAAGACTTGTGTTTCCAAAGAGTGTTTGGAAGAATTTATTTGCATTTGTACAAATATTCCGAAGAAAAACTTACAAGAAATGTCTTATGGTATGACCAGAAGCTGTTTTCATAAACCCTTTAATATACCTTAGACAAATTATTTCTTCAGGTCTTATACCAAGTTTACCTTTATTCACTTGTTAATCATAGAAATAGGTTTATATACAGGCTTTCATATGATAAGTGTTTATTGAATTAGCGTTTATTTAGCAAGTATTTAATGAAGTTGTCTATCTAAATATCTCCTTAATATGAATCCATTGCATAAATGTTTGAGAATAGAATAGAAAGTAAAACAAGAATTCAGGTGAGAAGTCACCTTAATAGATGAAAATTTTCTTCGCAACTACATGTTCATATTGAAGTTACCAATTTTATTTTTTTTTTTTTTTTGGTATCAATGAGCATTGTCCTTACTATAATATACATCAAGAAAAAAAACTTATTTGTGCTGATAGAATTCTCCTCACAAGTTAAATATTTAGATCCTTTATTGCCGCTGCACGGTGCAACAAGTTGTAGAGCTGTTTGATTTTGCGAGAGAAATATTTTTTTTCTCTTAATCTATCGGTTCTACAGGACGTTGTACTGTGCAGCAGCTCTAGATGATCCCATACATAACCTCTAATTTGAATTAGTAAAGTATTACCTCAGACATCCTGCAGCTCTAGATGATCCCATACATATTTAATTTATGAGTTTTGTCTTTCATCCTGCAGCTTTTGAAGCTCATGTATCACGTTCCTGTTACTGCTGCATACCATCAGAGTGTTTGGGCTAAAATTGGGAGGACGGTTCTTGAAGACTCCTCTATATGCAGTTCAAAGATGGTGGCTAAGGTAGAAGTTTGGCTAAAGTTGTTATTTTTTAATTTGAACAACACCAAGAGACATTTTTGTGTTTTCACCTCCAAATACAAATTGGTTACAGTGAACTGTAGTAGATATTGGGATGAATAATGATTTAGTTGTTACTGACTATTTGATTAAGTATTGTATGCATAATTACACTAGGTTTATTCCTATTAACCAATCATATCTGATAAACAATCTTTTTTTCAAATTGCTCTCTCTAAAAGCTGCACATTTGCAAGTTGCAAGGAAATGAGGAATTTACAAATCAATTGAACCATAAAGTTGGGTCTATGTACTTTTGTAAACATTGTTTGATTTCATTTTTATTTTTTAGAATAAACAATTTAACATTTTAATAAAAATGTGAGACTTTTGAAATGACTTATTATGATAGACAAAAGATGATTGCTAGTTAGGGATGATGCATTTCATGAAATAATTAAGTTGAGTACTTTGCTAAAAAAAACTACAATGAGGAGTAGCCCTGTCACCCTGTGTAGGGTTGTTCGAGTAATTAGGATGTTTAAGTGTGTTTAGCCTCTGCTCTCGTAGGATTTTGATGTGAGAGGCTCTCTGTTTTATGGAGAATTGGAGATCTCCACCTATGCAACTTGCAAATTCGGAAAACCATTTTGTGTTGAGTATAGATGGGAGAATAGAGGTTGGGGTGATTTGTTATTGCTAGCACACCCTCTTCATCTTTGGCTTTTATCTGAGAATGATTATAATATTGTTACTGTTTTGAATGATTTTAAGTATAAAAGCATTGACGGAGACCTTGTTGATGTTGTTGGTGATTCATGGATTTTGAAAACTGATCCTGTTTCTGTTACTTGGCATTCTAACAAGGGTGTTAAAGAAGAATCTCATGATGAAATTGTTTCGGTTCTTTTTGAGAGATGTTGAAGATTTGAATGCTTCTGCAATAGCAACGAAATCTTCTTACTTTTACGGTAAATTGATTGCTAGGGCTGCTAGGTTAGCATTGATAGCTGAAGAGGTTTGTTTCCTTGATGTGATTCCGAAAATAAGAAAGTTTTTGAAGGAAACCATTGAGCCTTGGCTTGATGGAACTTTTGATGGAAATGGTTTTCTTTATGATAAAAAATGGGGAGGTATTGTAACCAAACAAGGCTCTACTGATACCGGTGCTGATTATGGATTCGGAATTTATAATGATCATCATTATCATTTGGGATACTTTCTCTATGGAATTGCTGTGCTTGCTAAGATTGATCCAATTTGGGGTAGAAAGTTTAAGCCTCAAGCTTATTCACTCATGGCAGATTTTATGACCTTGAGTAGAAATCCAAACTCGAATTACACGCGTTTAAGGTGTTTCGATCTATTTAGATTGCATTCGTGGGCTGGAGGGTTAACCGAGTTTTGAGATGGAAGAAATCAAGAGAGCACTAGTGAAGCTGTGAATGCGTATTATTCAGCAGCTTTGATGGGATTGGCGTACGGTGACACTCATCTCGTTGCAATTGGATCGACGCTTACATCATTGGAAATTCACGCGGCTCAAACTTGGTGGCAGGTAAAAAGCGGAGATAATATTTACGGCGAAAATTTTGAGAAAGAGAATAAGGTAGTTGGTGTTCTTTGGGCTAACAAGAGAGACAGTGAACTGTGGTTTGCTCCTGCTGCATGGAAAGAGTGTCAACTCGGGATTCAACTCTTGCCGTTGCTTCCTATTTCTGAAATTCTTTTTTCAAATGTCGATTTTGTGAGGGAACTTGTGGAATGGACATTGCCTGCTTTGAAAAGAGAAGGTGTTGGAGAAGGATGGAAAGGGTTTGTGTATGCATTGCAAGGAATTTATGATAATGAACATGGATTGAAAAATATAAGAAGCTTGAATGGTTTTGATGATGGAAACTCATTGACGAATCTCTTGTGGTGGATTCATAGCAGAGGTAATGAAGATGAGGAGTTTGGTCATCATGGAAAACATTGCTGGGTTGGTCATTATTGTCATTAGATGTATTGTTTAATGATTTCAACTATTTAGTTGAAAATAGTTATAATAAAATTCATGCATTGTATGTAATTAACAAATGTTGTGTTCTTATTATTTCATTGTGAATAAAGTGTGTCGTGTTTGCTTTTGAATTCATTCTGAGTTTGCTTTATACTTTTTGGCATTTGCAATATATAATATAAGAAAATAAGTGGCTTTGGTTTTTACAAAATTACCCTTTCTTACTTTTTGTACACCTATTAAAATTGTTGGTTTTTTGGTCTATCCACACAATTGTTCATTATATCTTAATATTTTATTCACCTATTTTTGTACCCTTCCTTACTTTTTGTACCCTTCCTTACTTTTTGTACACCTATTTTCACCATTATTTCTCTCTCTTCACCTTTTTAGTTTTCTACCTTAATCTCTCTATACTCCATTTACTCTTTAAAAAAATGGTATTTATGATCCCCAAAATTTTAATAAAAAATAATATAAGGGAAAAAATTATTATTGATCTAAATATTTTTGTATACAAAAATTTACTATTCATTCATATATTTTTGTAAATGATACATAAACATAAATAATATATGTATCAGAAAAATCTATTATTGATTTAAATACTTTTATATAAGAAAAATATTATTTATGATTAAAAAAAAATTTATTCAAAAATGGTATATAGGAAAAAATCTATTATTTATATAAATATTTTTTATCCGAAAATTTACTATTCACTCAAATATTTTTATAAAAGATATCTAAACAAAAATAATATTTATATACGGAAAAAATTTATTATTGATCTAAATATTTTTATATACGGAAAATGATATTTATGATCCAAAAATTTTTATTCAAAAATGGTATACGGGAAAAAAATTTATTATTGATCTAAATATTTTTATATACGAAAATTTACTATTGATATAGATATTTTTGTAAACATTACTTAAACATAAATAATATTTGTATACGGGAAAAATCTATAATTGATCTAAATATTTTTCTATATGAAAAATGGTGTTTATGATCCCAAAAAGTTTAATTCAAAAATGATATGCGGGAAAAAATTTATTATGGATCTAAATATTTTTATATACGAACATTTACTATTGATCCAGATATATTTATAAACGATACCTAAACATAAATAACATTGTATACGGGAAAAAATCTATAATTGACCTAAATATTTTTCTATATGAAAAATAGTATTTATGATCCAAGAAAATTTAATTCAAAAATGGTATACGGGAAAAGATCTATTATTGATCTAAATATTTTTATATACAAAAATTTACTATTGATCCAGATATATTTATAAACGATGCCTAAACATAAATAATATTGTATACGGAAAAAAATCTATAATTGACCTAAATATTTTTCTATATGAAAAATAGTATATTTATGATCCAAAAAAATTTAATTCAAAAATGGTATACGGGAAAAAATCTATTAATGATCTAAATATTTTTATATACAAAAATTTAATATTGATTCAGATATTTTAGTAAACGATACCTAAACATAAATAATATTTGTCTACGGGAAAAAAAATTTATTGATCTAAATATTTTTCTATATGAAAAATGGTACTTATGATTCAAAAATTTTAATTCAAAAATGGTATACAGGAAAAAGTCTATTATTGATTTAAATATTTTCATATAAAAAAATTTACTATTGATTCATATATTTTTGCAAATGATAATGAACATAAATAATATTTAAATACGGGAAAAATCTATTTTTGATCTAAATATTTTTATATACGAAAAATGGAATTTATGATCCAAAAAAAATTTATTCAAAAATGATATACGGGAAAAAATATATTATTGATCTAAATATTTTTTTATACGTAAATTTACTATTCATTCAAATATTTTTATAAATGATACCTAAACAAAAATAATATTTGTATATGGTATATGAGAAAGAAATCTATTTGTATATTTGTATTTGTATTAGGTATTTAGATCCATAAAAAAATTTATTCAAAAATGGTATATGAGAAAAAATCTATTATTGATCTAAATATTTTTATATACAAAAATTTACAATTTATCCAAATATTTTTGTAAATGATACCTAAACATAAATAATATTTGAATACGGGAAAAAATATATTCTTGTCTACATATTTATATATAAGAAAGATGAGATTTATGATTCAAATATTTATGATCCAAGAATGATATAAGAGGAAAAAAATTATTATTGATTTAAATATTTTGATATACGAAAAATTTATTATTGATGTAAATATTTTTTCATTTTAAATATTCTATTTAAAATAAATATATTATGTAAATAAATGCGTGTATCAGACCAAAATCCGTGCGTATGCACGGGTTTGTTACTAGTTTAAGAGTAAAGGTAATGGTAATGCATGCTATCTGAAGTCATTGACAACAATTATATAGAGAATATTATATAAGTGAAGCACGGACACACCGAAAACATGACACCAACACAGACACATCGACACTAGTAATAATTTTAAAAAATAAATACATTAAACATAATCACAAATGTCGGTGTCAATTTCAAATGCGGACACATCTTTTTTTCAAAAATGTCGGTGTTGCATACACACAAAAACCAAAATTATCTATTCTTGATATGTAATACCTATAATTACATAAACATGAAGAGGTTTTTTACTATCTATTCTTGATATGTAATACCTATAATTACATAAACATGAAGAGGTTTTTTTTTTGCTGTCATGCATTAGTCATCTGGAAAATTGGTGATACATTGCACCGATGATATTTTGACAAGAAAAAATTGTACTTCATGATCCAAAATCCTAAAGTATAACTTCTGAAAATCTATATAGGAGTGACACTTCAAATTAAATGTTTGATCTCTAACACTCACGAATACTGACGCATGTCGTTATTTTCAAATATTTCACCTTTTCAAATTATTATCAAATATTTCACCTTTTCAAATTATTATCAGCGATAACGAGTGTCAGTTGTGTCTAGTATCCGTGAAACGTGTGTCAGTGTTGTATCTTGTATTCATGTCAGTATTCATCTATCCATGCTTTATATAGTAAGGATGCATTATGCACAAAGACAGAAAATATTTTTCAGTGAATTAGATGTTGGCTTCAATTCAGTACTGGTTTTTATATATTGTGCCACAAGCCACTCAATAGAAGTTTGAAAATTTCAAAATAATAACTATTGTCTTAAATCTATTTTCTAACAAAAGAAGATTTGACGTTGAGATTTTTTGCAGAAGCACACAAGGTTTTATATGTGCAATGGAAGGGACTTATGGTAAAGAAAGTGCATTGCTAAAGGTGAGAGGATTGAAAGGTTTTGAAGATGGTAATTCAATGAGTAATTTGTTGTGGTGGATTCATAGTAGAGATTATGGTGAGGAGGAGGAGTTTGATCATGGAAAACATTGTTGGTTTGGCCATTATTGCCATTGAGTTGGAAATGGTTTGGCCGTTATTTAAGCGGTTGAATCATGATTCGAAGGTTTCTTCGATTCGATCTCCGGTTTTTTTAAATATTGGATAAGTGTGTAAAATATATGACTTTGTGTGTTTAATGTTTTATTTTGAGATATTTGATATTAGTTGAAGAGAATGTGACGTTTGTTACTTTTGGGTGGAAAATAATTTATTTAAGAATATTATATGATTTTATAGACATTTAAAAGCCAACTTCAATTTATTTAAATTGTTTACTTATAATACACTCCTTTATTTAAATTTTCAAATGATGATGTTTTTCTTGGTTCCTTATCAACATTTACCATCGGTTGCTTCTGATGGCTCAATATTTTATTGGTACCACCATTTGAAATTGAATGGTTGGATTTTTTTTATTTTTTATTATGATAGACAAATTGAATTTACTAGTGACTCATTGCCAAAACATTTTTTTTATTATGATAGACAAATTGAATTTACTAATGACTCATTGCAAAAACATTAAGCTCAAGATGTGAAAGTTTAGCATCATAGGTGATGTTTAGTTACAATGGAAAAATAAAGTAAGAAAAAAATTAGTATTATATTAGAAATTAAAATACTACTAATTATTATTTTTTAAATATACTATATTAATAATAGTAACTTGTTTTTTTGGTAGCAATAATAGTAACTTATTTAGGAATATAAAAACTTAATTTGTTAAAGTATAATAATTGTCCTCTTAAACCAACTTAATTGCTAGATGCGCAAGAATATCAAATATAAATGTGAGTTTGAATGGACACATTATACATCTTACAAATTTTACATTGAATCTATTAATAAGGAACCAACTTTATATATGACTTTTAAGGATTATCATAACTTTGTTTGCAAAGAAAAAAAAATATTTTATTTGTGTTCTATAATAAAGATATTATAGAAGAAAGAAATAATATTGAGAAGACTATTTTCTAATTTAATAGAGGTATAGTTAAAAAAAATCATTAGCAATGTGGAAATTTATAAACAGTCATATAAAAAAATGAATATAAAATGTGAGTTTTACAATTAAGGGAAAAATAAATACTTAAAAATTACATTTTGTTAAAAATAAATAAGTTATAAGTTTTACATAAAAAGTTAAATCGAAAAATATATGATATACGACTACGGAATAAGTTTTACATAAATCGAAAAATTTATAAGTAAGTGCGGCTACGGAATAAAATAACGTTAAACAAAATAAACAGTGCTTCCGGAAGTATATATACGGAAGCACGAGAGTAATTTAGTCAATTCAATGGTAATTCGTAAGAGAGTCGTGAGGGTGAGATGAAAAATTGTCTTTTTTATTTATTTAATAAATCACCTTAACTTATGTTAATATTAGATGTGAATCATTAGATTAACTAAGAAGATCCCTAATTAACCCCCCGCTGGCAAACGACACATGGTTTTGCGTTTAAAAAGAACAGAAAAATATTCCCCCACTTGCGTAGAAAAATCAGAGTGAGAGAAGAAGTGAATAGTGTGTTGAAAATTAGGTAGCAGAAACAACAAAAATGGGGGAAGAGAAAGAAGATCCTCAGAAACTCAAGCGATTGGCGGCGGATTCATACGATTACGACAACGACTCTCGATGGCCCGATTACTGGGCCAACGTTCTCATCCCTCCGCATATGTCCTCTCGCTCCGACGTCGTTTCACACTTCAAACGCAAATTCTATCAACGCTATGTTGTAAGCCTTCTTTTTGCCCTAATTAGGTCACCATAGCAGAGCACTAATTCATTCTTGTTTATTTTAAATTAGTATTACATTTATCTTCACTTCAAACTTAGTTAATAGAATTCCATATAAAGTTGTGTATATCAAAACAGTGCACAACTGTTTTTTCTTTATGAGATTTCGGTTGTGTTAGTTTTATTGTGAGTATTTTGGAGGGTTGCATATTGTGTATTTTATATCAGTGATGTCTTCACTAACTTCGGAAATTGGTTGTAACTATTGGATACCGAACAGGATCCTGATCTTGTGGTAGACCCGATGTCTTTTGGCAGTTCATCTCAGCCACCACGGCCGACACCTACCTCATCATCATCATCATCAGCACCACCGCGGTCAAATGATCAAGCTCGGGCAAGAAGCACTGGTGAATATTTTATTTCTGCTAATTTCATATTTTTAATTGAACAAAAAGCTTGTGATGGATGGAGCTCATCTTGGTTATCATATTCATTTGGTCTTTGTTTCACGCTGCACTGAGTCTTACTATATCCGTTGGATTTTTATGCAGGATCTACTAATAGAACTTCTGGGACATCTGCAACTGCGGGTTCTAATCCAACTCCTCTGCGTTGGGATCGACAAACAATTCTATTCTCTGTTAATGCTTGGGTAAAGTCTTATCACTGTTGATCATAACTTCCCACATAACATATTCTGGTTAAGATATGCCCTATTGGCGTATTGACAGTTTTGATTACTGTATTTGACTCTTTGTTTCTTCATTTCTACTCTCACTTTTGTTTCTGATCACTTGATGATATTTTATTTATATTCTAATTCTAAAAGATCTTTGTTCTTAAGAATTGTACATGTCAATTATATGCTGGTATGCAACTACTGATCATACTTGTTTTGATCACTATTCAAATTTCCATGTTGTGCACTTGTTATGGTGGAAAGTGAGATGTAAATTTTAATTTGGCAAATGTACATGATAAATGACTCTTTCTATTTATATTGAGTCACTTTTGTTGTTGTCCATGAGGTGTAAAACTCAGTGGTAAAAGTTTGACCTTATAAAGTTATAACCTCTAGGGACACTGTTCAAATCACCTCAGATACGGTTGAAAAATGTTTATTTAGTGCCAATTTAATATATATAATAATTTTTTAAAAATCAATTTACACTTCTGTTGCTGATGTTTTTATTTGAACATTTTCTGCAGGTGTTTGTTGTGGCTTTCCTTGCAGCTGTTCCAGTGATACCTAAGCATCTTTCTCATAGGGCTTATCGTCTTTCTTTTATGGGTACTACATGTTCTTCTCTATACTCATTGTACTCACAATATGGGGTAAGTTTTGGTGTTTGATTTTACATCTAACATTATCTTCTTGATGCTTTGGTTCATCTATCTTTAATATGTTGTATGTTATTTTGTGCAATTGCAGAAACCAAGAGCGTGGAATATGCAGGCCTTGCAAGTTTACTTTCAGTCGATAATTGCTTCAAAGGATTTTATATACTTTGTGTACTGCCTTACATTTGTTACATCGCATCTTTGCCTTAAATGTGAGTATTCCTTGGTCTAATCCCACCATATTCTTATTTGTTTTCTCCTGAAGGGATGTAATATTATCACTCCTTTTTGTCAATTCCCCATCATGTATTCAATAACACGTTTTAATTATGTTGCAGTTGCTTTGATCCCTATCTTATGTTGGTCATTTGAACACGTTGCCAAGTTCCTTAGACGTAATTTCAGTCGCTCTACCTTGTACAGGTAAAAATAGCGTCACAGTTTTATACTGAAATGTAGCGACCCACAAACTGTAATGTGTCTAAAAGAGACATCAGCACTCTCCTTAAGCATAGGAGTGTAACGCCCTCTATATATGTTTATCATCACATCTATAGGCGTTATAATTGTTTATTGTTAGTCATTTTTCTAGACTTCAACCTAGCTCAACTCCCAATAGTGGATTGCATGCAATTTTTGTTTGGGGACACTATTTTTTGGTATGCATCAAATATTAAATATCTAACCTAAGTAGTTTATATTTTGCTTGAATAGGAAGTACTTGGAAGAGCCTTGTGTTTGGGTGGAGTCAAACAATACTACTCTCAATATACTAACATCACACGCTGAGATTGGACTTGGATTCCTACTCATCATCTCGTTGTTCTCGTTAGTTTCTCAAACTTTTCCTTTCCAACTTTTTCCTTAATATTCCCGTGACATATCATTTTTCTATTGAAGTTGTTGTTTGCTTCATGTAACCTTTATTTTCGAACAACACTTGCAGGTGGCAACGCAACATAATACAAACATTCATGTACTGGCAGGTTTGTTTCAATTTGAACTATACATATACATGCCGAGTTTTTTTTTTATTGCTTTGAGTAATTTTAATTGGATATATTAAACTCCTTTCCACTCATGCGTCTGAAATTATCACTAGTGCTTGGTTAGGCAAACCATATTTAATTAGTTTGGTGGAAATATCTATAATCTGCTTGATACCTAAATCGCTAAAAGACTTGTGTTTTCGAAAGAGTGTTTGGAAGAATTTATTTGCATTTGTACAAATATTCTGTAGAAAAACTTACAAGAAATATCTTATGGTATGACCAGAAGCTGTTTTCATAAACCCTTTAATATACCTTAGACAAATTATTTTTTCAGGTCTTATACCAAGTTTACCTTTATTCACTTGTTAATCATAGAAATAGGTTTATATACAGGCTTTCATATGATAAGTGTTTATTGAATTAGCGATTATTTAGTAAGTATTTAATGAAGTTGTCTATCTAAATATCTCCTTAATATGATATCCATTGCATAAATGTTTGAGAATAGAATAGAAAGAAAAACAAAAAATCAGGTGAGAAGTCACCTTAATAGATGAAAATTTTCTTTGCAACTACATGTTCATGTTAAAGTTGCCAATTTTATTTTATTTTTTGGTATCAATGAGCATTGTCCTTACTATAATATACATCAAGAAAAAAAACTTATTTGTGCTGATAGAATTCTCCTCACAAGTTAAATATTTAGATCCTTTATTGCCGCTGCACGGTGCAACAAGTTGTAGGGCTGTTTGATTTTGCGAGAGAAATATTTTTTTTCTCTTAATCTATCGGTTCTACAGGACGTTGTACTGTGCAGCAGCTCTAGATGATCCCATACACAACCTCTAATTTGAATTAGTTAAGTATTACCTCAGACATACTGGCATTTATTTATGAGTTTTGTCTTTCATTCTGCAGCTTTTAAAGCTCATGTATCATGTTCCTGTTACTGCTGCATACCATCAGAGTGTTTGGGCTAAAATTGGGAGGACGATCAATCCACTCGTCCACCGTCATGCACCGTTCTTGAAGACTCCTCTATCTGCAGTTCAAAGATGGTGGCTAAGGTAGAAGTTTGGCTAAAGTTGTTATTTTTTAATTGGAACAACACCAAGTAGACATTTTTGTGTTTTCACCTCCAAATACAAATTGGTTACAGTGAACTGTAGTAGATATTGGGATGAATAATGATTTAGTTGTTATTGACTATTTGATTAAGTATTGTATGCATAATTACACTAGGTTTATTCCTATTAACCAATCATATCTGAGAAACAATTTTTTTTCAAATTGCTCTCTCTAAAAGCTGCACATTTGCAAGTTGCAAGAAAATGAGCAATTTACAAATCAATTGAACCATAAAGTTGGGTCTATGTATTTTTTAAACATTGTTTGATTTCATTTTTATTAGGGGGTTAGTTTTTCCACCCTTAGGGGTGCTCTCCCACCCTTAAGAAAAATCACGATTGTTCTTATCGTTCAGAGGTCTCCGGTCGCATTTAAAATCACACCAACAAAGATATTGCAAGTTAGATTCCTCTATTTTTATCCGAAAACATGTTCGGAGATGTCTCTCCCACCCTTAAGAAAAATCACGATTGTTCTTATCGTTCAGAGGTCTCCGGTCGCATTTAAAATCACACCAACAAAGATATTGCAAGTTAGATTCCTCTATTTTTATCCGAAAACATGTTCGGAGATGTATCTCTGAAAAGGGTTATCATATCATCTCTGTAAAGTGTTGTCATCCCTAAAATGTCATTCAAGCATATGGAAATAGATATATTGTCAAGCTTTGGAACCAAGTCAATGAATGAATGTATGAGGATGCTGTAAAACTGAGATCGGGAGTAGATGGGTCAAGCTTTGAATAGGTTTTTTTTTTTATGTTGAGCAAACCATGTCATGAAGGTGATTAATTTCACAATACAAATACAAATTTATGAATATTACACTTTATTATTACTTTTTCTTTAATTTATAATTAAGTTAAAATTTTAAATTATTGATTCACTTATAATATTATATTAGTATATATATGTCGTGTATATAAATTTAATATTACTTTAATATGAGATAAACTCTATGATTTTATATTTTAATTTTAAGTTTTGATATTATCTAGACAAAACGAGACAAGGTAAAAACTCAATTCTGACAACCTTTATTGTAATTCAAGATGTTTGTAAAACTTGGTAGGTAGTAGGGTAGAATGAATATGTGTGCTTAGTTGTCTTAGACCATTTACAATGGGGGTGTTGAAAAAATTATTCAATAGTTGAATAGGTGCAAGGTGTTGAATAAAGAGTTGAAAGTGATGTGGATTAATATGTGTTGAAAACATTCAACATGTTGAATGAGAAAGTGTGGACCCACATATATTACTTTGCAAATTTTATTGGTTATTGTGATTGTTTAAAATAGTGGGATTGAGTGTTGAATTTTACTAAACAAAACCATTGTAGTGGGTAAAAATTAAATGAATGTTGAATTATTATGTGGAAGAAAGAGAAGATGATGTGGAGAATAAAATGTGAAAAAAGAGGGTGTTGAATATGCAAACCATTGTACATAGCCTTAGACTATTTACAATGGTTTCCAAATTCAACACCCTACTTTTTCACTTTTTATACTCCACATCATCTTCTCTCTCTTCCACCTAATAATTCAACACACATTCAACTTTTACTCACTACAATAGTTTTGTTTAATAAAATTCAACACCCTACCCTACTACTTTTATTTCATATTCTTATTTTCTTTTATATTTTTGTTTTATGATTATATATTAAAATTAATTATATATTAATATTATTATCAATTGAAATTATGAAAAATGATGAATTTTAATATTACTAATTATATATTAATATTATTATCAATTGAAATTATGAAAAAAGTGGAATTTTTTGGTGTGTCCAAATCAAATGAAACAAATCTCTATTTATAGACAAAAAAAATGATGAATTTTGGTGAAAATAAAAATAAATAAAAAATTTATTTAATATATAAAATATATGACATTAAATAATTATCATGAAATAAAAATATAAACACTCACACAACCAATAATAATTTGCCAAAAATATTATGTGGCCCCACTAATTTCTCATTCAACATGTTGAATGTTTTCAACACTAAATAATTCACATCACTTTCAACATATGATTCAACACACCATTGTACCAATTCAACTATTGGAAAAAAAAATTCAACACCTCCATTGTAAATAGTCTTAGACTATGTTTAGTTATTCAACACCCTACTTTTTCACTTTTTATGTTTCACATCATCTTCTCTCTCTTCCACCTCATCATTCAACAGACATTCAAATTTTATCACTACAATGGTTTTGTTTAATAAAATTCAACACCCTACCCCACTACTTTTATTTCTTATTCTTATTTTCTTTTATATATTTATTTTTATGATTATATATTTCTACTTCTCAATTATCAATTGAAACTAAATTAAAATAATTAAGATTTAAATATTTGATTTTAATTTTTTTTTTAATTTTGTAGAATTTTGGGTGTTAAAAGGATTATTGTTGGGATCTATTTTACTACAAAGATGTCTAGAGCTACAAACAAGAATTTTTTGAAGGCTAAATAGAAAAAATTGAGAGAAAAAAGTGAATTTTTTGTGTGTGTCCAAATCAAATGAAACAAGTCTCTATTTATAGACAAAAAAATGATGAATTTTGGTGAAAATAAAAATAAATAAAAAATTGATTCAAGGGATTTTTTATGCACATAATTGTTGTATGATTCAAATATAATGATTTTACATCAAGGATATTTTTTTTCTTTTCCTTCTTCTTCTTTGCCTTATTATATCAGTAAAGTTGTATTTTTCGTTTAAAACTGTTTGTCTTGTCGTTAATAGATATTGGCTTTATCATCGTTTCTTCTTGTGGCGGCGTTCTACAATAAGGACGTTCCTGATCAAGAATTGTCCTTTGGCTATCCCTAATTCATCATTTGGCCTTGGATTATGAATGGTTTCTTAACCTAGCCACAATTTTCAGATCCTCCCACTTTAGTCTTAAAATCGTTGAGCTGAGTTAAGAAGCCCTTCGGCTAAGCTAGTTGTGTTTTTAGTATAAGACAAAGATTACTACTATCGATGTTTAAAGTTTAGAAAATGATATCGCTCAAATTCAAGTATTGAACCTCAAAATCACTTTGGAGACGCGGGTCTAAATGTTTGTAAAATTGTGATAGATGGTAGGATCAAATGAATAGGTGTGCTTAATTTCTTTTTGGTAAACCTTGAAGATCCTTTTATAAGGTGCTTTATTTAGTATCTCGAACATGGTCCTGTGAAACTTTTTCAGGTTTATATTTGACATCTTACTTTCTTTTCTTGCATTTTTTTTGCACATAATTGTTGTACGATCCGACTTTTATGATTTTCCATTAAGGATATTTTGAGTCTGTTTGGTAAAACAAATTTTTGAGCTTATAGCTTATAAGCTCAAATGACAATTTAGACCCGTTTGGTAACAATATTGTCATCACGAGCTTATAGCTTATTTTGCTAGCTTGTAGCTTATTTTTCAGACGCTATTTTAAATAGCGTTTTAGCTTATAGCTTATATTTTTTCTTCCTTTTTTATCCTTATTATTTTAACAAAAATTCACTTTATCCTTTATAATTTATTTTAATTTAAAATAAAATAATTATGTATTAAATAATTTTTATGTCATTTTACATTTATAAGTTAGTTGAACCGCTAATTTCACCAAACACTTCAATTAGCTTATCAGCTATCAGTCTCAACTATAAGCTATAAGTTATCAGTCATCAACCATAAGCTTTAAACTATCAACTAACTTATCAGTTAACCGTTATTTTTATCAAAAGACCCTTTACCTTATCATTTTTCTTCCTTACCTTATCTTTTTATGAATGGTTTAGTGAAATTCAATCAAGTTTATTTTCATAACCTTTTAGAAATAACTTTTTCCTATATCCTCGTCACTGCAAGAGAAAATCTCTGACTTTTCAAACAAATAATCTTCACATGAATTCTATTAACAAATGCAAATTGATAATCCTATTTTAAAATCCTATCTTATTGTTCATCCGTCTCAAGATATTCTTTTTGCACGAAGACATTGAAATACTATGTTTTCTAGTTTTTTTATTTTGTGTGTGTGAGAAGTATCTAGTGTCTATAGAAAATAGAAATAGAACAAATGGATAATTCAAGCGGATTAAAAAGTTATTTAAGTGATTCTTCCTTTTTTTTAATGATATTTTCTAGTTAAGGATTTTTCCAAATGATTTAGGTATCTAATTATTAACGAAACAATTTAATTTGTAAGGTTTGTTTGTTTTAAATCATTTATACTATAAATAATTGCATTGCTAACAACATTATTCTATTATTACTACCCAAAAAAACACTGTTCTACTATTGGAGTAATATTTAGATCCACACGAATTTAACTTAAAATTATAGTGAATATTAATAAAACAGTATTAAAGTAAGTGTTAAATTGTTGGAAGTAACACTCATATTTAAATCATTGTATGTATTCGATCAATAAAATTAAATCTCGGTCATTAAATCAAAGTTGTACTTTGTTAAACGATTGAGATAACATTAAAAAAAACAAAAATTCACACGATGTATACATTTTTTGTTTCCTAACTACACTAAGAATATTAATTATTTGAGAAAAGACATGTTGTATAATTTTTTTTTTCTAACTATTGACACATATTTTTTTTATAGAAAATATGAACATTCAATAGATATGAAAATCCTAAAGTTTCACATTGGTTAGAGATAGAGCATTGAAAGAGTATATATAAAGGGACTGATAGAGAGTGGTTATTAAATATTAGTTATATATTTAGTTAGTATTTTAATATAATAATTAGTATTATTTAAGTTAGTTTATTAGTGGTACTTTTATTATATTTTAGTTGGGCTTTTCAATTATCAATTAAGTGGGCTTTTAGTGTTTAGGCCTTTTGTTAGATTATCCATTTGTGACATTATATAATGTAGTGTCTTTGACACATTCGAGATATCAAAGAAATCAATGAAGTTTAATTTTATTAGTCTTGTTTATCTTTTCTGTAGTGTAGAATTTTAAAGCTTTCTTAGGGTTTTGATAGTGTTCTCTTTTAGAGCCTATCAATTTGGTGCTTTCATCATGTACTCAAATCCTCCTATGGATTATCATTATCACACACCTTCATATCATCTATGGAGTATTCCTCCTACCTATCCCACAAACCCCTCTTTTGCATCTCCTACCACACCTTATTATTCCAACACTCATGTAGCTTGTTCATCACCAAGTTTGTATTTTAATCATGGGTATTCACCACATACACATAACTCATATCCATCGGATTTCTATACCACAACATCACACACAAACCCTAACCCCACATATATCAACACCCATCCCTTTCAACAACAAGCATATGACTATCACACATCTGACTCATTGGATTCACGGTTTCAACCACAAATGCACCACACATCTGAACAACTTTTGACCTCACACCAATCATTCACCCAACAACAAACTCAAATCTATCCAAATCATTTTCAAGAAATTTTTCAAGAATGTCTTTCGAAATTATCTCAAGCAGAAGAAAAGTATAAGAATGAAAAGAGAGCTATTGAAAAAAAATATCAAACTACTATTCTTTCTATCAAGCAAAAATCTCAAGAAATGTCTGATGTACACAGAAAATTGAGAGAAAAATATTCTCTTAAAAGAACTACAACAAATCAGCCAGAAAAAGAAAAAATTAAAAAAGTTTCAGATTCACAAAACCCATATCCGGCGACATTTCCGGTGACGATTCAGGCATCACTTCCGACAACTATTCCGACGACAAATCCGACAACAAATCCGGCGACTATTCCGACAATAAATTCGACGTTTTTTCTGGTGAAAAGTTCGGTAACACTTCTGTCATCATCTCCGGAATCATCTCTTCCGACGAAACTTGCAGATTTGCGACTACCTCCAACCAAACCACCCGATCAAAGAAAATTTCATCATTTCCGGCGCCGCCTCCGGCAAAATTTCTGGCATCACTTCCGGCGGAGTCTCCGACATCAACTCAAAACTTTTCACCAGAGAAATCATTAGATCTACTGTTTTTGTGGTCACCGGAAAATCTACTAGATAAACAACGACCACCGCCGAAACCACCACCATTGGATTGCTTCTATCATTTTGCTTTTTATTTAGTTTTATTTAAAAAAAATAAAGAAAGAAGAGAAACTGAAACAAGTTGGTGTTGAAGAAATAATGAAGAAGCAGAAATGAAAAGAGAGAAAGAACGGAAAAGAAAGAGAAAAAAAAAGAGAGAGAAAATAAAATCTGTCATTATTTTGTGCATCCCACTCTCTTTCCAATATCATCATTCAACGGTCGCAACACACAGCTGTCTTCAATACCACCCATTACCCCCACCACTTTCTCTCTCCCATCATCATCATGTGCTAGTATGTTTTTTATTTCAATTTTCATAATGAAAAAAAAAAGTGTCATAGCAGCCACTATTAAATTCAACTCTATTACAATTATAATTTTAAGAACCTTGAGGACAAGGTTCAAGTGAACCCCGCGGCAATGATAGAGAGTGGTTATTAAATATTAGTTATATATTTAGTTAGTATTTTAATATAATAATTAGTATTATTTAAGTTAGTTTATTAGTGGTACTTTTATTATATTTTAGTTGGGCTTTTCAATTATCAATTAAGTGGGCTTTTAGTGTTTATGCCTTTTGTTAGATTATCCATTTGCGACATTATATAATGTAGTGTCTTTGACACATTTGAGATATCAAAGAAATCAATGAAGTTTAATTTTATTAGTCTTGTTTATCTTTTCTGTAGTGTAGAATTTTAAAGCTTTCTTAGGGTTTTGATAGTGTTCTCTTTTAGAGCCTATCAGGGACACTCCTCACCTTACCAACCGGTTTTGTAAGGATGAGTTAGGTCAAACTCTAATATGGTATCAAAGCCTATCGATCAGACCATGGGCCGCCCACCGTTAATATCCACGCACCAAACCCAAAAAGAGTGTTAGGCGTGAGGGGGTGTATTAGGAAGATCCTAAAGTCCCACATTGGTTAGAGATAGAGTATTGAAAGAGTATATATAAAGGGACGCTCCTCACCTTACCAACCGATTTTGTAAGGATGAGTTAGGTCAAACTCTAATAAGATAGAACAGAAGTAGTAAATCAAAGTGAGAAACATATAAAGGGTATTTTTCATCCTTTTACTAAAATCAACACTAATAGTTTAGTCTGTTGAGATTTGGACAATAACAAACTTTGAGAAATTAGATTCTAATCAATTATTACTAATCAAATTCCTTAATCCAAACAACCAAACAACATTCTTTCACAAAAAAATAAATGAGTTTGGAACCACAATTTTTAACTCTATTCAGTTACAAATCATTTCTTTGGCTTTATCACACACAATTTAATTATACTGATTCTTCAAATTGATTAAACTCATCATCTCTAAAAGAAGCCTTTGTTGAAAGGAATAGAGAGTCTAGTTAGCAAAGACCGCACTTCAAAAACCCATTTCCATCATCCAATCCTCTTTGAAGCATTTTATCAAACACCATGAAGACACACTTAAAATAGGCTAAATAAAAGCACAACACACACAATTGAACCAAACAAAAACACAGTATCTCAGTAATTTCGAAATTTCTGGTGGTAGAGGTCTTTTCCATGATGGTTGTTCCAAAACATTGACCTATTGGTTGGGGAAGATGGATTCAGAAATGCGACTGTGAGCACATGGTAATTTTTGGTGGAGAGAATATATGATGGATGTTGAAGGTAGAATATGACAAGAATCCAATAAAGATGGATGGTTCAAATTAATGGAAATGATAGAAGGAAACCTACAAAGGGATAGAAACCTTCGCTAGGAATGAGGGAGCCTCCGTGTTAGGAGAGAAACTCTGAAATTAGAGGGGAGACAACGTCCAACGAACCCCTAATTTTAGAAGGAAGAGAGAGCTTCTCTCTCTAAACATATCTTTTAAGAGTGTAAGGTAACTATTGATACATCATTGAGAGAAGGTTAAACTCTAATATTTGTTAGAGCACTTAACAAATATTGAGATTTTAACTTGAATGAAAAGAATTCAACAAATATGACCGAAAAAATTTGATGTGACTCTTAATACGACGTTTGACGTGATGTTAAATCTAATGATTATAGTTCAAAAGTTAACACATGAATTGGAGATCACAATTTTAAACTACCCCGAAGAGGCTAACCATCAAACAATCAAAATTAAGAGATAACAATATAATTTAACAACAAAGGAACATTTTTCATGCAAAAACTAAAAGCAGATAAAAATAGTTATTCATAATAAAATATAAATTTTACATTTGTAAATGAATAAAAAAAACTTCTTTACAATTTTATATGAGATGTCTAATCCATATCTCAATTTCAATGCCTGGATGGAGTATACATCAACTTTCCGTTTACATGATTCAAAATCCTCTTAAAAATGTGGCTAATGGGCAACCCTAACTTGTAACAAATTATCTGAGCGAACTTTACTGTTAATAAGTCTCAAAACATGCATAGATTTGAAAGGAGGTCCATATACCAAATAGATTTAGCCCAATCAAAATCAAGAGAAATAGGAGATCCGACAACATATTGAATATGCCACTCAGCATTGATTAAAACACTCCTTAAATAGAAGAACTAGATTAAAAAAGTAAAATAGTTTGAAAATATTAAATAAGAGATCTCACAACATATTGAATATGTATCATTTATATATTTTTTTGGCTTTATTTATAAGTAAAAAAAATTAAATCTTTTTTTACTTCAAATATAAGTAAATGTTAAGAAATTTAGACACATTTAATATTTTTATTTTAAAATTATCCTTACTTTAATTGTGTTATCTCTCTTACATAAAATCAAAGAAATTAAATATATTTACCTATATTTTTTAATGAAAGTTGTGTTTTTTTATTATAATCAGACTAGAGTAGTAGTGTTTTTAAGATATTAATTTAAAAATATTTAATGATTTATTAAATATAATTTTAATTATTCAAGGATAAATAATTAATATTATATTATTTGAGGCGTGCCATAATTTAATTACAATTTTTTCATATTTTGCGGCTATATTTATAAATACCTATCGAATACTAAATATTCGCGCTACACAAAACGAGGCATGCAATAATTTAATTTTTTATTTTCTCGAACAAATCGAATCTCCTATTTCGTAGCCGTCGCCGGCGATGGCATCTCCCAACAACCACCGTGAACATCTCCGGAGACTAGCCGGCAAAAACAACCACCGCTCTCGCCCTGCTCGACAACGATTTTTCACCGGAGTTATTGAACACGTCGCCGCAGAGGCTTACTTGATCACTCACCTCGCCTTCACGCTTCTTCGATATCTCGGGTATTTTTATTGTTTAGTTTTTCGTAAAAATTATTTATTAAGTTCTTAATTTTCTTTTTTATGGTTAATTTTGGTTTTACTGTATCACGAAATTACCAAATTAAGTTCAGGTTTGAATATTTCACTTTTTTTTAAGAGAAAAAAAGTTGTTTTGTGTTTGGATAAGTTGGTAAGATACTAGTACTAAATTGAATTTATAGTGTATATCAATTTTGACTAATCTTAAAAATTGACTATTGTTAGATTCGAGGTCGATGTTAGGCTTTAGAGTTCGAACCCTGTACTTCACGTTTATGTGTGAATTTCTAATGGTTATTATATTTTAGTCTATCAATAAAAATATATGAAATGTCATAAAAAAATATTTTTAATTACTATTTATTTTTCGAATGTGAGATTAGAAATGACAATATTGAGAGAGTGTGTTGAGGTAGCACCCATAATAGAAAAGATGATGAAAAATAGAATTAAGTGGTTTAGGCATACAGAGAGAAAACGTATAGATTTTGTAATAAGAAAAGTGGATTAAATGGAGAGTAGTTAAAGAGTTAGAGGTAGAAAAAAATCTAAAAAAACTATAAGAGAAGTTATTAAAAAAGATTTAGAGATTATCAATTTGGAGAGAAACATGGTTTTAGATAGGGGTGGCAAACGGGCATGCCCGTCCCATTTAGGCCCGCCCCGCAAAAGTCCGCGAAAAAACGGGGCGGACGGGCTTTTTTAAGAGTGCGGGTCTAAAACCTTGCTCCGCCCTGCAAAAAAGTGAGGGCGGGGCGAGGAAGCTCGCGGGCATTCGGCTTCCTTTTGAAAATTCTATGAAAAAACAAATGCCCGCAAAAGCCCACAAAAAAACGGGGCGGGGCAGGGCGGACACATTAAAGAGAGCGGGCATAAAACCTTGCCCCGCCTCGCGAAAAAAGTGCGGGTAAAACGGGCTTTCCCCGCGGGCCGAGCCCGTTTTGCCACCCCTAGTTTTAGATAGAACATTATGGCAACAGTTGATTCATGTAGCGGTCTCACTTAGTGGGATAAGGCTTGTTGTATTTATTTTTATATTTTCAGTTAAACTTCAAGTAGCTCATGTACTATAATCTTATTAAAAACTATAAACTCATGAAAAAAATGGCTATTAAACATGTTTATTTTGACCCTATAAGCTTTCAGTATTAAGTTTAAAAGTTGATCTTGCCAACACTCTTGCGAAAAGAGTGTCTGCTTGAAACTCCCAAAACAGATTAACAGAAGTAAACGATCCTTTCAAAGGAATTAAGATTCCCCACCGGATGCACCAAAGTCCTGGTAGGCTCACTCTTTATAATGATAAGCATGAAGATTTTCTTGTTGTAGCAGAAATTAAATTCTGATTTGTTATCTGTATTCTGTGGTGTGTTTGATTTTCTATTGAAATTCTATTCAGGGTTGGTTACCGTTGGATTACAAAATTGCTAGCTCTTGGATGTTATGCCATGCTTCTTATGCCCGGTTTTCTACAAGGTTTGTTGAATATATTGTGCAGTTCTGCTGCTTTCGAATCTTTAGTAATGGTAAATGTTGGACTATGTTAATTTACTTTGGCTGCTTCACCTTCAGTGTTTTCTTACTATTTATTTTCTGCAGTTGCATATTACTATTTCTTCTCAAGCAAGGTAAAGCGAAGCATTGTTTATGGAGATCAACCTAGAAACAGGTTGATTAAAACACTAGTAAATCCGTCCTATAATATCGATCATTCCATGTGTATTGAATACCCAATTTAATGCAAATTATGGTTTTGCAGGTTGGATCTGTATCTACCTGCTGATGTCAGTGAACCTAAGCCAGTTTTGATTTTTGTAACCGGGGGAGCATGGATTATTGGGTGAGTGGATTGAAATATAAATATGGTTTTGCTTGAATTTAGGTGTTAGGCAAACTTAGTACATCCTTTTCCATGTTAAGCCTTCCCAACCCATCTCTGCATTGCCACACTGTTGATTTTATACGAAAACCATCCCAAACTTACCATGGACTTTGAATGTCAGAATCTGAAGAAAATTTGGGATAAAATTTTGAACGATTTCATCGCCTAGGCTATAGTGCAAAGATTTCTATATTGTTGGAAATGCCCTGTACCTTAAAAAAGTGGCATGCACTGTTCTTTGTGCTTGAAGTCTTTAATTGAAAATATTATAACTACATGTTATAGATGTCGATTTAAAACATACAACAGTACTCTTGGGTGTACACAAAACAACATAATTTAACTGGTTATGATTGTATAGCTTCTTCAATTAAGAAGTGTACCATGCCTGGTGGTTGAAATTGACTTTTGAAAATTCTAACAGACTTATGGGATGATTTAGTTTATGTAACAGTGAGTTTGAATTCTTTTGCACTTTCTCATACCAAAAGTAATTGGTTTGAACTTGAAGCACCATGACATGACAATAATTTAGTTTTGTATATGCATTTTTAGCTATGTTCATCTAGCTATTATCATTTAATATAAATTGATTTTTGTTGGATTTTGATTCAGGTATAAAGCATGGGGCTCCCTTTTAGGACTACAGTTGGCAGAAAGAGACATTATGGTGGCATGCATTGATTACAGGTACCTGGTCTAAGTCAAGAAGTGCAAGATTGAGTCTACAATTTACCTTTGGTCCGACTTCCTCTATGTTTGAGGTATTCTGATGGACAAATTGGGTGCTTTGTAGTCCACTACTATTTTAGGGCATCGAGTCCAGACTATTCATAAATTTTTCCTCATACTATTTCCTAAACTTAATCTTGCTCCGTGGCATATAAGTGTTATAAAGCATAAAGGGTAGAAACAACATATTTGATAGAATTAATTTGAAAAGCTTATGCTATCTTTAGCGGTTAAAATATTTTCTTTACTTTTGAATGCAGAAATTTTCCTCAAGGAACCATCAGTGACATGGTAAATGATACTTGTCAGGGAATTTCCTTCGTCATTAACAACATAGCTAGTTATGGAGGTGACCCTAATAGGTGAAATTCTACTACCATGCATGATTCTTTTTCATATGATATCTTTATACATTGAGATTGATATTTCCTTTTTGTTGATAACTATGTAATAGGATTTACCTTATGGGACAATCTGCCGGTGCACATATTTCGTCTTGTGCTTTACTGGAACAAGCAGCCATAGAATCTGAAAATCGAGATAGTGTTTCATGGAGCATTTCACAGATAAAAGCTTATTTTGGTTTATCAGGAGGGTAAGATACTATTTCAAAAGTCCCTGTCGGCATCTTCAGTCTTCTGCAATAATACTAGAAAATGGTCAATTTCAATAATATATCTCAGTTCTTTTTGGTTTGTCTAGAAAACAGACTCATTTCTTTCATATAATTTCATGTTATCCATTATTATTGTTATTTGTCTAGAAAACCTAGTTGGGGAATAATTGCTTACATGATCCAGTTGTTTGAAAGAGAACCTGACATAAAACGACCACGAAATTTAAACAAAAAAAGGAATAGAAATGACGGAATATTAGGTGATAAAGGACTAACAAGTATTTGAGATATAAGTGCTGTGGAGAAGAGAATATTGAGTTGGATAAGTGGCCACATTAAAAAAGATAAAATCAAAAACAAATGTATCCGAGAGAAAATAGAACTGGTTCTTATTGGGGAAAAGATAGTAGATTATGCCTACCATGATTTGAGTGCAAACAGAGTTTTAGTTAGAAATGTTGGTCAAATAGAGGATAGCCACATTGGGTCTATCAAGAACTAGAAAACTCTTATATCAAACAAATAGAAAGGATTTAGATCTAAATAAATTATCTGAAAAATTAGTTTGACAGAACACAACAACATTTGGACAGAACAATGAAGAAACTAGACATTAGCCCAACAACATCATGTGATCCATGAGCTAATACCACCTACTGGGAAACTTATTTGTTTTTGTCGTTGAGAAGTTTTCTGCCTTAGCTGACCATATTGCTGATTTGATACCCCTTTTCCTCTGTGAGCAGGTGTTTCAGATCCTGAATATATATTCAAAATCCCTTTCCACGATGGGAAACACTCGTGGTGACTTTTAATATCAGACCATTATGTTTTGCTGGAGCTGGTCGATTCTCCAACCTCCTATTAAGTTACTCTCACTATAGCTTGTTACAATCTATAACTAAGTGTTTACAGCATATTTGCCATACACCTAGATGTTCTAGAGTAGGAGTTTGATGCACCATATTTTAGCCGACGACTATCCTCGTCGAGGTGCTTAATACTGCAAAAGAAATCTTTAAGGGAATTATATTTGGGGACCATAACTTTGAAATAAATTTGCTTCTTATTGTAATAATCAATAGCATGTTACATGTTGCAACATCTTCTATAACTTTTAGACTGCCAAACTTCACCGAGTCCTTTTGACAACTGTCCTGCTGAATTTTGTTCCCTGATCAATTTGTTTATATATGGCAAAGGATCATTAGTTAACCCTTTCAACATATGTGCAGATACAACTTATTGGATTTAGTTGATCACTTTCACAATCGTGGCTTGTACCGTTCCATCTTTTTAAGGTATGTCCAAAATAACTTAGTTTCATTAAGACTGCGTGTTAAATTATTCTTCAATCCTAGTAACTTATTATCACTGTAGTATAATGGAAGCTGAACAATCTTTGAAGAAATTTTCTCCCGAAATCAAAATTCAAGACCCTTGCATCAAAGATTCCATTCCTCTATTGCCCCCTATGTTTCTTTTCCACGGAACTGGTGATTATTCCATACCACCAATTGCCAGGTGAGTATGCAGACTTGAACTTTATTGACGTCATGCGCTTTTACTTCATTTGAAAAACTATCATATTCATAGGTCTTAATGATGAATTTTTTAGCTGTATTTTCAGTGACATTGGTTTCACTTATTGATATTACTAAGTGATTGTTTGCAGTAAACGGTTTGCTGATGCTCTTACGAAGGCAGGGGCAAGAGCTGAGCTGATTCTATATGATGGAAAAACACATACAGATTTGTTTCTTCAAGTAAGTTGAAAATTATGCCAAATTCTTTTTGTCTAATTTTAAAATAAATAAAAATTCGTTGTCTTATAAGCTTCTTCTTTTCAACTATGCTGTACAGGATCCACTCCGAGGTGGTAAAGAGGACCTATTTGAACATGTAGTTTCTATAGTACATGCAAATGATAGTGATGCTCTTGCAAAGGACGCCGTCGCACCGCCGAGGAAACGGCTTGTTCCTGAGATTTTATTAAAGTTAGCTCACAATATCAGTCCCTTCTAAGATTGTTACTGGATGGATTATCATCCTCTATGTCTTAACTTTTTTATATTCTATTTTTGTATTTCTTATTCATAATCTTCTTCTCTGGTTTTAGTGTATATGTATACCTCAGACTCTTCATGTATTCTGTCACACACACCATATTTATTGGGAGATATAGGTTGAGATTCCTTATTAATGTAGCCTATCAGAATGCAGGGTGTTGCATTCATTTACTCTATCCACTTTTATATGTTAAATTTATTTACTAATTTGAACATAAAAAGTTTATTGTTGAAAAGTTTGCACTACTATTTTTTTAATATAGATATAGCAATATGTTGTGATTCCTTATCTATGTTGTGTTTCAAATAACTTTTATCTGATTTTCAATTTAAAATATTACAAAAGTTAATGCTATAATGGTTTAAGAATTTTAAATAGTTATCTTCTACCCATCAAGATTCCTCAAAATATATGTACAATGTATAACTTCATTTTCTTCGACGAAAAATATACAGCTGACATTTCTTTCGGGTCAAATTAAAAGAAAGATTTTTATAATGTTCTCTCATGCATTTATACTTTCAAAATTCTCAATGAGTTAATAATTTTTTTTCAAATAAACTTTGGTTATACAGTGGTAGTTTTGTTTTCATTTCTTTTTTAAATACATTTAATCAAGTTATTTGTTCATGGTTTAGTAACTTGGTTAAGAAAAAAAGATTTTGGAGATTTAAAGTAAGAAAAATTAATACACCTTTAGCATTTGACATGTTTAGACAATCAACATATTTTCATACTATTTGTATTTGACAGTTTGACTTTCTAGTACCAACTAGTAGTAGATCTTTTACAAAAGAAATCTAAAAATTCATGCATAATAATCTTGTCTCTCCATAAATATGAATGCTACATGTATATCATAACAAGTTTTTTTCATAAAAAAATTTAAATATAATTTATATTTACAAGAAAATTATCATATTGCTACTTATTAGTTACATGTATGATATTTATCATCTAAGTACATGGCTAACTACAGTATGTTACATGAATATATTTGCTACAACTTCCAAGTCAATTCACATCTAAAGCATTTGTGAAATACTCATCATTGCTTGAAGTTGATGTAAACTCTACCATAGGTGTTTTTCCTTTGTCCTTATCACATAAGTCTATTACCTCAAACATGTCTGTCTCTCCTTCAATGCTGCTTTCACTAGATGTATCACTCAATGTGTGAAACATTGTCACCTTCTGCTTCTCTTCACCTTGAAATGAATAGCTTTTTGCTTTTCCAATTTGTAAAGGAAGCATAGATTTTTGTTGTGTGTTAGTCCTCCTGTCCCTGCCTAAACTATATGTAGTTGATAGCTTCCTATCTATGTATTCCTTTTTTCTTACTGTATCACCCAACTTTTGGTAAACTTCATTGTCTACTGATTCCTCTGCAGCTTTTTTCTCAAGCTCAGAAATTGTCTTAACCAAAGCTTTCTTTTGGAGCTGAAGAGAACACTGAATGGTCCAAAGGGTACAAACATGTGAGTTATGAAAGAATTTGTAACTTGGTCTTTGAGCTCTAATTGAGTCCAAAAAGCTTAAAATACTTTTCATAGATCTCCAAAATTTGTAATTGAGTCCTTGATTTTGACCGATCCAATCATTAATTACTTAAAAATTCAGGATCTCAATTTGAAATTACAGACAAGTTCAAGGACTTAACTACAAATAATTTTAGCTCATGAAACTATTTATAATTCACAAATAATTTAGAGAGACCAACAAAGTAATTAAACTAAGAAAGAGCGGGAAGAAGGAGGAGAAGAACAAAAACAGAAGGATCTCGACTTACTCGCTTGTCAAGGAAACTTCCAAGGCCTTGATCTCGAAGTTTCTTTTTTGACCAAAATGTACAACAGAATCTTACGAGTCCAATTAGTAGCACCAACATAAATGACTCAAACAGCAGAAACAGTTCTATAGTCCTTTCATTGCCTATCCAAAAAAAAAAAGTCAAGTTATACTCAACATTTGTTAAAAAGATGTACTTACTCTCAAACTCTTTAATTTACAAAATTGTACATTACCTGAATAGATGTTGACAAGCTTATTCCTTGCTTGAGAGCAGCTAGATGCGAGCTTCTGACCTATGAAGTGATAAAAAACTACTTATACATAAATTTGTGTAATGTGTGTTTGGAGATTTGTGATTAAAGTAGTGGTGGTAAAAAACCCGACTATTTATCGAAAGGCAGTGTAGAAAAATCTTTACCAAAAGTACGGCATGGCAGCGGGGTACCCACCTCTGCATTGAATGTCAGGACCAAGCTGTTAGTTCATTCAAAAAAGAAAAGAAGAAATACAGACAACTTAAATCAGTGTTTATAGATTAAATGTTTATTGTATAAGTGTTTGTGTATTCGCGCGCTATTTCTATAACAAAAAGAAATAAATAAAGTCCAATTATGAATATTTAAGAGATTGGACTCTTACTTGAGGCAGCAAGAAATGTGAGAAGAATTTCCTCATTCACAACAAATTGGCTTAGATCACTCTTGGATAATAAAGTTGAAACTTGACCTGAATTGAATCAAATCAATCACTATGAAAATAAGAAAGGTTTCTTCTTTGCAATGAGGAAATGAAAACGAAAAACATGTACCAGGATAGACTTCAGACCAATAGATTGATCCAGTTGCAGGAACCAACATAGTGAAGATTGCAGCTTTCGGTCGAATTGCCGAAACAGAAGTGTATTCGCCAATACTGTGGCTAACTTTTCCTTCCATCTCTATCTGTGAACTGTACACAGCAAATCCGGAACAATCAAGAAAAGGACCAACTTGAACAATAGAGTTCTCCGTATTTCTTCTAGAGAATTTCTTGAGTACCCCAGTTGGCGAAAACGAGTAAAGGAATCCATCCAATGAACCAATAGATATCCATCCTGCTTCATGAAGTGTGCTTCAGTAAAATAAGTTGTTTATATACCAGTGTTCTCAAATTTATAGCGCTATATCGTAACATAATTTCAGCAAATTGTTATTGTTCTGTGATAAGCTATTCAGTACAAAATATTGTCAAATAGCGCTATTTTTAGCCACTCGCTGTTGGTAACACTATTATATACTATGAAGCATGGACTCCGACACGCATACAGGAAGTGGCTTACCATTAGAGTCCACAACAGGAGCACAGTCAACTTTGCTTAATGGCCCAACACTACCCTGCCACAAGATATTACCCGAAAAGACGTCGATAGCTAGTACAAGAGCTCTTGTTGGCACTGTTACATACAGATGACCATTGTTTCCAGGAGTTATGGTGAAGTTTTTGTCTAATGAACTAAAATCTTGTATCCATCTAAAGTCACGGCCACGGACCGATAAACAATATAGTTGTCCTTCCGTGTTCGCGATCTGCAAATGAAAAAACATATTCTTTCAAAGCGGTCATACCAATAAACCAGGGAAACGACATGAATGATTTCATATTTAACATGCATAAGCCTTACATAAATACTGGCCTCGCATTGATCAAGCACGGGAACTGATGCAAACGAACAATCTGTGAGATTTTTCTTGCATCCTTGACGGTAACCAAACTGGTAAAGCAAAGGTCCAACACTCCAAAGTAAACGTCCGTGTGGTAGATACGCAAAGAGTCCGTGATTCTTGATATTGATGAATACAGTTGAGCTTAATGTGCTTACTGAGAGTCCAACAATTTCAGATTCTGCCTTTTGTCCTGGTTCTGCGCCAAAGAAAACTTCTACTGTAGGCTCAGCAGTTTCTATGTTTCCATAATTAATCTTCAATATTCTATTTTCAGCTACCAAGTAAATCTGCAAGTGCCTTCCAATAATTAATAACCACCACCTCTCAAACATTAACACAAGCATCTTGCTAGTTTGATGTCCGAATAGATTCTTAAAATATTGGCCGCAAAAATTGAAGCAGACCCGAACATAACATTGACACGGAAACATCAGTAATAATTTTTAAAATAGAAGCAACTGAATCTAATCACACATTTGATGTTCGACACTAACACATTATTGGAACTTCGAACACGCTCCACAATTAAGAGAATCAAATCAAATGAAATCTAAATACTAGGACCATATTCAAACCTAAATTTAAATAAAAAATAAAAAGTGAGTCACCTTTCGATGACCAGCATGAACAGGGGCCATATCAAGATTACATGTGTAGTCAACACGAATAGACCAAGCAATAGTTCCATTGGTTTCGAATGCGAGAAAGGTTTTATGAGAACAAACGTAGATTCTTCCATCATCTCCAATGAGAGGTTTTGAAAGCCAATGACGTGTGGAAGCAGAACGCAGAGAAGGAACAGATTGTAACAATGCGAGGAGAAGAAGTAACAGAATCTTTGACATCGTGGTAATAAAGAACCGAAAATTTTCAACTCAGGGGAGAAATAATAGTTATGAAGCAGTTTCATAACTGGAAAAAAACGGTTGAAGAGAAAAATTCAAATATTTAAATAAATGGGTAAAAAGGGAAGGAAAAAAATGAAAACCTTGTTTCAAATGAGTATCGGAAGAGGGGGTGTCTTAATGAGAATTCGGGTGTGGGAAGTAAGTAGTGAAGTGGGAATGGATGTGTGCGATTTCAATTCAGTTAGAGGGTGCAAGGAGGGTTGTAATGAGAAGTTGGGAGTGGGAAGCAAGTCGTGAATGGGCCTTGATGACTGCAATTCCAATCCAGTCAAAAGTGCGAGAAATCTACATGCTACTCTCTAAATTTAACATATTTTTTGTTGCATAATCTTTTTTGTTAGTACATGTTTCGATTAGATACAAAAAATAAAATAACATCAATAATAAACAAATATAGTTAACAAACATCAAATGACAAACAACAAACATAAACAGTACTCCGAAACATGAAATCCTAGGTACTAACGGATGACTTCGGACGTTTAAGACACTTCATTATGTCGTCCACAGATCTTCGGATCTGCGCGTCCAACTCGTTCGGACCTTTAGTTATCCTACGGCGAAATGATTTCCACATGGCCTTCACATCTTCATCATTCTTCAACTCGATTAGGTTGTATTTCACCCTTCCATTTGTATCAATCCAGTCCTCCCGAAACTCGATCTTTGTCACCCTTATGTTATTAGAATCAAGCAGCAAATTATTCAACGTTTCTTTCAAGGTGGCGAAGGTTTCAGGCCCATCTAGAATTTCGGTTTCAACAGCAGGGTTGCAGCCATTGAAATACACTTCTACATTAATCAAATACTAAGGAAGAGACATTTTATTGAAATGATATGTTATCCAATAACCCTAAGACCCCTATTAATATATATGGTGGTGCATTTTGGACCACACATATGTGTCGGTGCAACCAATACCCTCCAAAAGTGTCGACAAAATTTCAACCATTGAAAAAAATCAAATGTTGAAACATACCAGAAATTTCAGTTATACCGGAAATTTCAATATAACTGAAAGTTTCGGTATCTTGTACCAGAAATTTGGCAAGGTATATCGAAAATTTCGTCCGGAAATTCTGTGTATCTCACCAGGGGTAAAATTGAAATAAAAAAATATGGGGGGTGTCATGTATAAAATGAGGGGTGGCATGTAGATTTCTCGAGGGTGCAGGGAGGGTTTAATGAGAATTTGAGTGTGGAAGTAAGTGGTGAATTAGGCCTAGATCTTTGCAATCTCAATCCAGTTAAAGGAGTGAAGGGAGGTGTTGAAGAGTACTTTTAGTGTTGGAAGAGATGCGCTTCGTGTTAGGCCAAGTAATGAAAGTCTAATTAGAGTTTTGTACTTATAGTTTCACATATTGCTCCAAATATTTTGGGAGTTGCTCATCCCAAATTTAGTGGTGAAAAGCTAACTTATGTAAATTCAAAATTTTCCTTCATGAATCAGGAACTATATTTCTTGATGCACTCTTATATACACCAAATGCATATGTAAGTGAGTCGCACTCATATTTTGTCAAAAAAGATATTGGAAATGCATCTCCGTAAAAGTTACGAATACTTTCGTAATCACATTTTAAACAGTAAAACTGGACATTTTAAAAAAATACACTGATGTAATAAACCATGTATAATAAGTATATTATCATAATAAATTTGTTATCAATTAAATCACACATTCATGTAATAAGATTAAAATTCCATATATTAAAATCACTCCATAATCCATATTACTATCAAAATGATAAATTATAAACCACAATATTATCAATAATTCCTAATCCAAATATTAAAAAAAAAGAATATACCAAAATCTTTATTCCCGCTCTGCCTTCTGTACCAGAATGTCGTTCGTGCCTCAAATTAGAATGACATATATAGTGGCTCTGGCAGAAATGCCTTTTGGAAAGTCTTTTCTCTCTACTCTCGCTCGCACAAACGCCTCAATACAACGACATGCAGGTTACACATCAACGACATGATCTTTCCTAGTTTGCTCCTTCTCTGATATCTCCTGATGAGTTGACCTAGGTGGATCTTTGTGAGCATCCACTATCATGTAAGGATGTGACTCTCTAAAACCCCATTGGATGTAGTTGAATGCATTATTCCATTCATGAAGAGCCATCACGCTTCGTGCAATATCTGGTACTAAATTATTATAGAAATCATCGAACATAACATCTACATCTTTGCAGACCATAGTGGGAGGAGCTGACACAAATGGGTCTCTTTGAACAACCTATAGATACCCAAACTGACACGTGACCCGCTCAGGCAGATGCAGATACATCGGACGTGACCCATAAGTCAACCATCTAGAGTAAAAGGTTATGTCATCCAAGGGACGCGTCTGACGGTGATCTTCATATAGTGTATAACATATATCATTTGTTGTAGTACGGTCAAGAAACACTTTGAATGGCTCGGTCGCCTGATTCGTTCTAAGTAGGATGAATGCACATGCACGTGGTTGATCCTCGAAGTAGTCGTCAACATATGACCAACCAAATATCTGTGAAAAGTGTTTGAGGATTCATGTCTGAAAATGGTACAAATGAAATATTAGTAATGGTGTAGCACAAGTGTTGTGAAAATGGTACAGTAACAATAAAGGTGCAAATATATTATCGTAAATAGTTTGCACCTTGTTCTCATCTGTCAGGTATTCCAAAGACAACCTTCGGGTAACTTAAAGTACATGTAAAATAAATAAGCGGCCCCCTAGTTGTACTCATGAATCTGCTTGAAGTCAATAAATTATGTGAGGTAATCCACATCGACTTAATAAACACTTTTGTCCATAATATCGACGTGCCAACCAAGTACATGAGGTGTGATCTTACTGCACATGCTCTATGATGCATAACATATGTATCATCACCATCAGTCTCCATTGCCGCAACCATGTGGTGTATATACAAATTCTCCGGGAATGCAAATATAGCATGACACTCTCTGTTGTCTTTCAGCTCCTTTAGGGCATCCTCTGGGTCACCCCTCAAATAAGTCACCATCATAATCCATTACATCAGGTCTGGTTATTTTAGAGTGGTCTAATAATCTTCCCCTGATCGAAAGATGTATGAATGACCTGTCAACTATTGTGATGAACATCTCATTATGCAGAAGATGAAAAGATGATGTCTCTGTTTATTAGTATCTTTAGTAAACAATCACGATTTTAGTTCGCTAAAGAGATTAACCCGAAAAAACTTAGATACATATTCTGCAAAGATGGGGTAATGAGAAAAATATGTTTGATTAGGATTTATAACGTTTGAATAATAAACAACTGGACGTAAACAATAAACTTTGAATAAAGATAATAAACAAGAGACAAAGTAAATGAAGTAAATGATATTTAATGTAAATGCTTTGAATACAAAAGGTTTGCAGAATGTTTAAAGTGTGGACGCATACTCACATATCTCATAAAATGTTTTGCTCAATGACTTGGTTATTTTAGTTCTATAGAGAACTAGTGAGGATCCGCGACCCCAGATACAATGTATAAGCCTGTATTATATACTACTATAAATATAACCATTGACAACGGTTCGATACTATGGATTTGACGCGTGTCCCACTACTTAAGCCTTCATGTTCTAACTTGTTTTCCACGCGTTTTCAAGGATATAATTGTTGATACATCAAGTATCATGCTGACAATTGTGTACTACTCTGAGTTTCCCAACTATTGTCTATAATATCTAATTCAGCTCTCTAGCACTTTGTCGAATCATATCTTTATTTAACTAATAGAAAATATACCAAGTCCCGGACACCTAGTGACCTCGTCGAATCCAACCATTATGTAGGAACCCCTTTTTGAGATTTTGGACATGTTTTGAAGAGAGAGTAATTCTAATCTTGTTGATTTGTTCTTTAGATTCTTCCAAATTATGCCCATCACGCTAGTCAAAATACTATGGTAGACGTGGCTAGTCAGTTGAAGCTTTTAGTTGAGATTTCTCGACACTTAGCATTTTCCAACGTGGCTATCAGCATTCTTCGTTGACTTTTCTCCATGTAGAATTTCCAAGATAATAGATCCCCCCCAAATGCTATTTTCGATCATATGTGCCGGATGGAAGAAAGATGGTGTTTTTCTTAGTCGCCTTCATAGCCATCACGACCACTTTCTACCAAAATTGTCACGTCACAGACATGCGTGTAGTTCATAATCATTTTCTTTGATTTCCAAGGATTTTAATGGTCCACTATATTAAATGGAATTAAGAGATCCATTTAATTTTATTTTTCCCAATGTTTAAAAAATTCATCTTGCAACTTGGACGTGCCACTTGTCCCAAGTTAAACGTGCTTCTTTTCTAGAACTTTTAAGACCCAACAGTGACTTCTAGTCGTATCATCAAGCTTACTCCATACTTTCCTTTTGCTCCTGACATCCTTGACCCTATTATCACAGACAATCACACCTATGTTCTAAAGCCTTCCATGTAAGAAAAGAAGAGAAAGCTTTAGTATTCTCAGGTACTGATTCCCTATTCCATTTCAGGTACTACTTTTGCTTTTATGGGACCCCTTCCTATGCACATTAAGAAACCCCAGGTTCTAAAACATTTCTTTCTCAGCTATCTCTCATGTGAACCCTTAGTATTCCTGCATGAACCCTTTGATTTTAGCTTTATAAAGAATTGTGTGTTTCGGTCATCTCCCTCGAGTGACAACAACTTTTCATATATTAATTGGATGGATATGGTTCAACAAAAGAAGAAACAAGTATGGAACAATCATCTCCTATTCCAAAGTCCCATTCCAAAGTCCCATTCCAAATCTCCTGAGAGCCCCATTACTACTTTAACTTTAGACACTTACGGGTCGACCCTTAGTCCAAAATAAATAGGGGATAATCAGGTAGAAACCCTAATCGAGGCTTTCAAAAAACTTTTGGGTAGACATTAAACCTTTTTTTCATGAATCTCCTGCCTCGCCTGATGCATGCATAGAGACTTCTAGTGACGATTTCCTGATTTATTCTAGTAATTAAAGTTAAAATTGGTGACATGGTCCTTATTTAGACCATTGAGAACAAATTGGTTGCCATATTTGAAATCCAGGGTTTGTTATTGAAAATGAAAAAACCGGCAGCGCAAGATATATTGTCGACTTTGTCTGGGATTTTGAGCCTTTCCTTGAATAGAATGTTGAAGTTGTCAATCTTAAATTGAAACCTGCTAGCCAAGTTAACCAAAAGACTAAACTCATGCTTCAACAATGGGATTTAGTTTATTAGTCTCAGCGGCGTAATGCTGAATGGGAGACAAAAACTAAAGATAAAGATGGGCTGGTGAGTCTCGAAGCAAACATACTAACCTGGACTCAGCAAATGAACTAGATGCAAATGAAGATTGTAGCAGCAAAGGAGGAGACAGTTGGGATTGATGTTTTTGGATTATCTTATATTGAGGAAAAATTAATTGAAGAAGCCAATGCTGGAATCAAACATGCTAAGATTGCTCGCGACTTGGAGAAAGATATGAGCAAGATAAAGGCTGAAGATATAATGAATGATATGAAGATTCCACGTTCTAGATACGCTTTGAAAGCATAAAGAATGAGTTGAAATATTGAATTTCTTGTTCTCTATGACTCTTCCATTTTGACACTTCTGAATGAACACCATTTAAGCAATATAACTTCCTGCATATCATCATCCTTCTGATGTCTTAATTTCTTGCAGCATAGGCTTGTACTTCTTCAAGAATTTTCCATTTACTCTTAGAATTCGATTCTCAATACCTAATTCCTCAATCTCATAAGCTTTATTTGAGAATACTTGGTTAATTTGAAATGGTCCTTCCAAGATTGGTGACCATTTTCCTAAGACTCTGTACTTTCGATCCACATGTAGAATTACCTTTGAGACATAGTCACCAATTGCAAAAACTTTTGCCTTAACCTTTTTGTCGTAAGCCATAGTTATCCGCTCTTTTTGTCTAGTGAGAACATTTAAAGTAAATAACCTCTCTTTTCTAGATCGACCAATTCGTCCATCATCATACTCCAATAATGGTGGACTGGAATTTCACCTTGCCTTTGAATTCTTATTGACTGTAAATATATCTTAGCAGACAAGACTGCATCATGGCCAAATGTTAATCGAAAGAGTGTAGAGTTAGTTGCCTCCTTATGAAATGGTTGACAAGCCTAAAGTGCTTGGTCCAAAGTCTTATGTCAGTTCTTTGGCTTTTGACCCACATGTTTCTTAATTAGGCCAATTATAATCTTATTCGCAGCATCGACTTGACCATTTTCCTGAGCATAGTAAGGGGTAGAAGTTAGAAGTTTGATTCCTGGTTCTGAAGCAAACTCAACAATCTTTCGACTAGTGAACACTGAACCTTGGTATGTGGTTATATTTTCAGGAATTCCAAGCCTACACATATTATGACTTTTAATTAATTGATCATAGCATCTTTATCAACATTTGTCAAAGGCATTACTTTGAACCATTTGGTAAAATAATCGGCGCCTACTAAGATGTACTTATGACCCTTAGATGATGTAGGTCAAATTTCCCCAACTAATTCTGATGCCCAACCTCTAAATGGCCAAGGCTTAATAATTGCATGTAACTCATTGACATGAACATGTTGGATCCCTGCATGCTTTTAACATTCTTGACAGCCTTTGGCAAACTCTATGCAATCTTCTATCATAGTTGGCCAATACACACCTTGTCGAAATAAAAGTCGCTTGGGCTCCAAAAGATCCACTATGGACATTGAAAATTTCCAAATAGGTTTCAACATCACTAAAACATTTCAAAAAATTCCTTCTGGAATCTTTTTGAACAACTCGTTTCTAATAATGGTGTAACTAAATGCCTTATATTTGATCTTCTGATCTGTTGTCCTTACTGGATTTTTCAAAAACTCTAAAATTGCTTTTCACCAATCATTTTTCGACAAGTTGTCAATGGCTAAAATTTCGGGATTTTGGAAATCTTCTAACCCTTTTGCCCCATCAGTTTTGACGTTTGATGATTTTAAGGGTAGAATACTGGGTGAACTCAACTTTTCTTTGACTTCAATTATTTATTCCAGTTTTTTCTTTTGAGACCTTAGATCCTGAAGCAATCTTAGCTAAGTCATTAGCTTCTTGATTCTTCAGTCGAAGCACGTGTTTGATGTTCATTGAACCAAATCTCGTAAATAGTGAATTAGCCGTGACAAAGTACATAACCAAATTCTCTTTGATGCAGTTATATTCTTTTGTCTACTTTTTCACAACCAATTATGAGTCGCCCTTAATTTCGATTGTTCTTGCCCCCAAGTCTAATAGTATCTTAAGGCATGCTATCAAAGCTTCATATTCAGCTTCATTATTCGAGCAACATCTTTGGATTTTGAAATTTAAACTTGGTTGAGATTTCTTTAGGGGAAATAACTAGAATTCCAATAGGAGTTCCATCTTTATGTCGGGAACCGTCGAAGTACAACCTCCAAGGCTTAAATTCCACATAGTTTTATGGTACTTCGACTATTGCATGATCTACAATAAAATCAACAACATTTCAACTATTTATGACCTTTAAAAGCGCATATGTTAAAGAATACTCTGTCAAGACTAAAGTCCATTTTCATACTCTACTATGCAAAATAGGCTTCGACAATATATGTTTAATAACGTCAAATGAAGACTTTTGCATAAAACTCAACAAATCCAAAAAATACATATTATTAATTCAAATTTTTATCCTTAAATCCATCACAAAAATTTAAAAAGAAAAATAAAGCCCAAATACAAAATATGAGAAAAAAATTGTTTTACGCCTATAATATACGACATCAACATTGACTAACGATCCTTTTAACTAACATAAATACTACTAAATTAAAAAAATTCATGAATTTGATTACAACTTTTTAAAATTTAGTAATTTATTTAGACAATATCTCAATCTATCTTATAATACTCTCAGATAATTGGCAAAAATTTATTTTTTTCTCTCCGTTTTCGGAGTTGTATTTTCAAAAACATATTTTTATTTAACGTTGAATTGTTCTGTAGATGCATGTACGAAATTGATTCCGTAGATGCACATACAAAACAAATCAATATTAAATAAAAAAGTGTTTCTGGAGATACACCTCCGAAAACAAGGAGTATTTTTGAAAATACACATTGTACGTGAAAAACCCAAGGGGTGTGTGATGAGAGAATTTCTTCGTTTATTTCATCGTGTATATTATTATTATTATTATTATTATTATTATTATTATTATTGTTATTATTATTATTATTATTATTATTATTATTATATATTCTTGATAATTTAAAATATTAAATATGTGTTTGGGTTTGGGGAGGTAATAACCGTCCCCGACCCACCCCGTTGCCATTCATATCCGGCGCAATTACATTTATGCTCTTTGTTTCCGCAGATATATCTCCGGAAGCAAATTTTGTTCACAAAAATTTAGATTTTTCCGGAGATGCATCTACGAAAGTATTTGAAATTGAGAAACATTTAAGAAAACTCCCAAATAATCAAGTTAAAAAAAGTTTCCTTAGATGTATCTACCGAACAAATCAACTTAAAATAAAAAGAAGTTACTTCCAGAGATACACCTCCAAAAGCACATTGTGTGTGAGAAACCTATGAGGTGAGATAAAATATTTTTAAAAAAATTAATTAAACTTTATTCTAAAACATAATATTAATTTACTTAGGGGTAATTAATACTAATATACTGAGAGAACTATAGTTAATTACCCCATCTAGTTCAATTTTTTGGATCTCACTTACCCCCCAAAAATTGAATTAGACAGAAACCAAAAACTGCGCAATCTTTCTAGGGTTCTTAACCCTTCACTCTCTCAACTCCGAATTTCACTCTCTTTGCTCATCTTCAGGTATCTTTATCTTTCCAATTTCACTTTCTTGTTCTAATTTCACTTTATTTTCTTGCATGTAACTGTGTATTAGAGAAACTTCACTGTGATTAACCGATAATCTTTCAATCTTTTAGGAATTATCGTTTGTGTGGAAATGGACGCGGAAGAGCATGTGAATGATGTTCCTTCTTCCGTGGGAATTTCTGGTTCTGAAGGTGAAAACAACAGTGTCAAGAACATGGAAATAAGTGATTCTGTGGTTGAGGTGGAAAAGCTGGAAGCTGAAAAGTCAGTTCAAGCTGAAGAAGAGAAGGATTTGGATTTGCAAGTGGATTTGGAGTTGGCCGAGACGGTTGTGAAATTGGAGGAGGGAGTAAGAGAAACAGTGCATGCTGCTGAGACTGTTAGCCTTTCTATCAAAGATGAAAGTCCCAATGAAACCGTTGAGATTGGTAGAAGAGGTATACTTTCTTTCTGTGAGATTCTCTTTTGTCTGTGCTGTTTTCTTTTGTGATTTGTTTACTGTAGTCTCTTTTAATTAGTTCCGCGATAATGGTGTTTGAGAATCTATCAGAGCAACAAGTCTGTAATTTCAGTGAAAGCAGTAGTTTGCTTATAGTTAACTACAATTTATTATTTCTTCCTCTATCTGAACTATGTAGGCGTCTTCCTAGTTCTACTTTGGTGTATTATGGATTGAGTTTCACAACTACTTTGGAAAAGTTGTATTGTATCCCTGGTTTTCATGTTACCCCTACTGTAGTCTGTTTCATTTATATGACATATATCTGTTTCAGGTGTTAAAAGAGCCCGGATTACTGTTGAGGATGAACACGAGCCTTCTGTTCATTTTATTTACAAGTCTTTGACAAGGTTTGTGGTATTGCCTTTTTCTACAGGTTGCTGCGAACAAATTCAAAGCAAGGGACATTATTGACTCCCCAAAATAATATGTATTTTAGTCCCTACAAAATAATGACGAGCTTTCGAGTTTGGTCCCTGTTAAATTTCAATTGAAATTTCGGTCCTCCATGATATTGCAGTTTGTAAAAATAATTATTTTGAAAACGTTTTACAAAAAATGGATATTTTTAGCCCTCAAAATAGTCCATATAAAATGCAAATAGGGACTAAAAGTGAAAAAGTTATTTTGAGGAACTAAACTCGAAAGCTCATGATTTTGTAGGGACTAAAAATATATTCAACCCTTTTATATTACAATAATATCCAACCTTTGCTGTTTGGTTTTCACTTGTTGAAATTTGGACTTGTGTTTGAACACTTTTCAGAGCTAGTAAAAAGAAACTTGAGGAATTACTGCAGCAATGGTCCCAGTGGCATGCTAAACATGTTTCCTCATCCAATGTAAGTCCAATTGATTTAAAATTTTTCAGTAGAGAATATTTCCTTTCCCTAGTAATAAATAAGTGAGTAAATAGAGGATACCAAATAAAATAACATGACAAGAAAACATGCAATTACAGTGGAAACGTGAAGAGTGAAGACAAGGATTTTAAATAAAGTTAGAGTCTGCAGTTGTTGAGCTATAATCCAAATACCTATGAGCGGCTTCTCTTGAAAAACCTTAGTACCCATGATTGACTTTCTGTTTCTAACCAAGCATGAAAGATCATTGAATATTTGGTGTTTTGTCAGATCAAACAGGCCCACTTGCGCTATTAAGAAATGGCTGAAATGCAATTTATGCTGTTTTAGTTATCCACTGAATTATAGAAGTTGAGAATGTTTTTCTGTGCAGGATCCTAGCACCATGTTGGAATCTGGTGAGCAAACGTTTTTTCCTGCTGTGTGTGTTGGACATGAATCGACATCTTCCGTGGTGAGTATTCTTGGTCTGTTTTTGTGAACTTGCATAGCTTCAGGCTGTGAACCTTTTAATTCCATTACTTGGAATTTTTGTTCTCTATCTCTAGTTTCAAGGTCTTAGATTGCTGGAGTTGTAGGGATGGTGTTTACAGTAAACATTACAGAGTGAAGCATGCATACACTGAATTTTGTAATATTTCCTTCATCTGTTATTAATACTATCTCTTGCTTAACTCTTGTTCAAGTTTGACATGCACTTTATCATTCTATTCATTTTCAGTCAGTATTCATACTATTGTATTTGTTTTCTAAGTGCCTTCATTTCTACATTCTAGTTAATGCATTTTATGAGATTTCTAAGGTAGTTGTTTGAAGCCTATATGCGACATAGTTATGCCAATAATCATTACAAGGATAATAAGCATGATATTATGTACTGTCTCCTCTTGAGGAAACAGTTATTGTTCACGGCATCAAATATATAACTTCCCCCCATTTATTTAATTTGCAGTCGTTCTGGATGGAGAATCAGACAATGAATGGTATTAACACAGATGTTAGTCCTATAGATGATAGTTCCGTGCCTCTATATGATCGCGGATATGCTTTGGGATTGATTTCAGCTGATTTTTCAAATAAAGCGGACAGGTATGCGCATTTACGTTGTATTATTTAAGGATGAAGTGGCATGGCTACTGGAAATATCTATTTTCTATTGGTATTAATACAAACGAATTTTCCCAAAAGCTTAAGCTGTTATTGCAATTGATTGAAAGTGTGTGGATGATATATACCCGCTCACACAAGATCCCTTTGGGCTTAAATCATGGACAATATGCACAGTCTAACTTGTGCTGAAAATTTACTTTTATCTAGAAGAACTAGAAGAATGGGGGTAAAAAGGATTGAATTCTAAGCCACAAGGGATTGTCATGAAAATACTATCCAAAAAGCTTTATTATTAGGCAAAAGATAAATGAATGTTTTATATTATATCGCTATCACATCCCCTGATACAATGTCCTTTGGGATCTGAAACATGGACAGTGCTGCAGGGTAAAAAGATCGAACTGGCAGTAAGGCTTTTATTAGAATAATGGTACGGCAATAATCAAACTGTAAAACCCATATTATCCCAAAAGCTTCTGCCATAGGGTGAAAGCACATGAATGGTTTATATCACAATTTTCCAGCCAGGTTGTATCTTGTCTGTCAGTAATTGCAATAATTGGTTTTCATGGAAAAACATAGTTTAGATTACGTGATGCAAACGCTAATTCTTATTTCTAATTTCTACTTAATGTAGATTAAACATTGACTAATCTATATATATCTCATTAGTACCTTATATTTTGGACAGTTGTGTTGACTATTTTATTAGGATTTTAGAAAGAAAGCTTGTTTTAATTCTTTATGGAAATGTTAATTCAGGTTCTATAGGATCTGGTAACTAATCCCACATGCTTGATATTATTAGGTATATGGTTATTATGGGAAAGTGAGAGAGGACATGCATTTAAAAATGGGAGGGAATAATAGAAGTGGTCTGGAAAATTAGTCATGGCTTGTGGGAGAGGCTAGAAATTCAAATTCTCTGGAGAATGTCTTCTTTTCTTTATTTTGTCTAAACTGCCAGGACCTAATATCACTTTTATACATGCTTTAATCTTTTTCTGTTAATGTGGTACTGGTATTTGTCTCTATTTATTTTTTTAAACGGCCAAACTTACAATTCTATGCAAGTCTACCTGAGTTTTAGTTTTTGTAACCAGACTGGACCGGACTAGAGTACTAATCACTTCCCGTGGAAGATCCACAGGGAGGTCCAGTGACACTTTTTTTTTTTTTTTTAAAATTTGTATTTTGAAATTGCAGCAACTAGGTGGCATGTTGTGTTTGAGCAGAGAAGGATATAAGCATTATCCGTGTTGTTGTTATGTGGTTATTGGGGCACCATAATAATGTTGTGTTAAGAGCACCCAAATATAGTTTTTGGATTATGAATGTCTATTATGGATTCTTATGGTCGGATATATTTACTTCCTTCATACTCCCTCCGTCCCACAATGAGTGACCCTTTTGGAATAAAATGATGTCCCAAAATGAGTGAGCCATTTCAATTTTCAATACACTTTTTCCAATTCTACCCTCTAATTATTAAAAAGTTCACCATTTCCAATACATAATAAGGGTACTATAGTAAAACCAATATTATCTCTCTTACTTTTTTACATTTTTCTTAATCTGTGTGAAATGGTGTGCCGGGTCACTCATTGTGGGACGGAGGGAGTATTTTGTATGTTTTGTTCTATCTAGTGTCTCAAAGACTCAAAGTACCTTTTTTCATGCATCTCTTGTTATGGTGGTATGTTTCTAATAGATATGGATAATTTAATTACGCATAAAAGAGTTCCTTTTCATTCATTTACTGTAACTGCCATTGCCACATTCCTATCTGGGAACAAATACCTCTTGCTTGCATCACAGTTTGTGCCGTCTTTGATTTTTTCTTTTTCTAATACTGCAGTGGTCTGGAAATCATAGATGCTCCTTCCAGGTGTTTCAATTGTGGTTCATACAGTCACGCTTTAAGTAAATGTCCAAGGCCTCGTGACCCCACCGCTGTCAATAATGCTCGCGATAAACTTAAATCCCGACGCAACCAAAATTCTTCTTCTCGTAATCCTACTCGATATTATCAGAATTCTCCTGTTGGAAAGTATGAAGGTTTGAGGCCAGGCGCTCTTGATGATACCACACGTCAACTCTTGGGCTTAGGGGTAAGAGTTATTGAAAATGTTATATATTTTATGTATTAGAATTTAGAATACATTTTTAATCGTTAATTCTTAATTTTTGAATGGATTGAGAAAGTTGTTTTATAGGAAAAGGAAAGATGCGAGGTAAAATTTAACTAGGTGATAATACTACTAATAGGATATCCTTAATAGTCCAAAGTAGTTAGAAAAATGATATTACTCAAGAACAAATCAACAATACACCAAAGCTGCACAATATCTACATATTGGACATATCATCTATGTTTAGATAATGGCATAATGCAGAACACTAAAGAGGATCTATGAACAGTTGAACTCAGCCTGCTGATGCCGTGTGTGTGTACACAAATATTGGATTAAATATATAGTATCATATGTAAAATATAGTAGGTTTAGCAGTGCAGGTGGTTTATGGTTCAACTGATATCTTGCCATTCTACTACTTTTATCACCAACTTATTATTAGTAATAACTAATAACAAGTTAGTAACAAAAATTTTCTTTAAAAAAGTTAGTTGCAAAATTGGTAGAATAGCAATATCGGTTGTATCTTTTTATTTGGGTGTTATACAGTTTGGATTTTGAAAAATGCTATATTATGAATTTCATAGTACTAATGAACAGTGAAGGAAGATATGTTTTGAGATTAATTGATTGAGTTAGATGAGTTCTACACATGACGAATACATGCATTCCCATGATTACTAAGGTTCGAATGCTTCTTGGAGTTAGTTATCTATTTGTTGATGTGTTAATTTCAACAATTACATTTAAACTACTCTCCCTCAAGCTGAAGCTTATATATACAAAATATTCAACTTGTCACCGATGTAAGCTATTCTTGGTCAGTGCCTCAGTGGATTGATAAGGAGATCAGCCATTGCTAATTTGAACTAACAAAGGAAGTAATAGTCTCTCCGAAAATAACGTTTTTTGGGATTAAAGACCGCTCAATCTCAACATGTCTGGTTTATCCATTGAAGACTGAATTTGAAGAAACATGAAGTATCTGCGTGATTATCTCACTCACTAGCATGATAGGGCCAATTTCACAAAATTTTAATACCTTCAATAGCCGCTCTAACCATGGGTTTATAAGTAGTGAGATTCATGGGAAGCATCTCACCCCAACACTAGATCTAGCTAGAACATTTTAAATATTAGATCCAACCCAATCAACATTAGAGTAAGCAACAGTATTCTCACTTTATTTGCTTTTTCAGTTTCTCTTATAAACAGTGAAGGAAGATATATTTTTTGATGAATTGCTTGAGTCGAAGTCAATATAAATACATTCAATTATTTACAAGAAATAATAAATGAATAGAAAATTTCCTAGACTACTAAGATTCAAATGCAAATTGGAACTAGTTTTCTATTTATCAACGTGTTAATTTAAAAAATTCCAACTGTTGTCTTACGATTTTACGTATGGTGGACTATAACTAAACTATCGAGAACAGAATTCTGTGGCAGGATTTTATCTTTATAAATTGTTCTTTCCGTGATTATGCAGGAACTTGATCCGCCTCCATGGCTTAACAGAATGCGTGAACTAGGATACCCACCAGGATATCTTGGTAAAAAACATTTCTTTGATCCTTAACTATAATTTGTTTGTGTGTTTTTTTAATTATTGTTGGAAAGCTAACTAAGAAAGCAACAATGCATAATAAATCCATTAGGCTAAGCTGTTTTTTTTGAGTTAAAACGAACACGAAACTTCATACGCAAGAGAAGTTTAAATGGTTGAATTGTTGTATTTAAATTGCATCTGATAATCTTTTATAGCTCTGAAAAATGTTGATTGCTTCTGACAGTTATTGAATTAGTCTTTAAACACTTACAGAGTTGTATTGTTATTTCTATATTGTTGTCTTTCCTATTTTTATTGTTTTTGGTTGATATTTGCTGTCTTTATATACCCGTCTTTGCTTTCCATTTTTCTTATTTGGTATTGTTATCTTAACTCGTATTGGAATTCAGATGCGGATGATGAGGATCAGCCTTCTGGCATAACAATATTCACTGATAAGGACATGGCTGAAGAGGAAGACGGTGAAATTGTTGGAGCAGATACTTCAAAGCCAAAGCAGAAAATGAGCGTTGAATTTCCAGGAATAAATGCTCCTATTCCAGAAAAAGCCGATGAAAGATTGTGGGCTGATAGAGCTGTAGTACCCTCAATCTCGTCAGATACATCAAGGAACTGGTTACAGCAGAGATCACAGAGTTTTGGTAGCCGAGGACATCATCATGAGCAGAGAATAGGCGACTTAAGGGATGATGGTCCTCCAGGGGACCCAGGACTCAGGTCATCACAATTTAGTTTTCAGCCTAGGTTTGGTAGTGGCCATGTTTCTCCGAACTCAATGGCAGACTGGAGTAGTAGAAGAAATCCTTTGCATGAAGAAGAGTCACCAATGCCATTTTCATTCCATTCTCAATATTATTCAACCCCAGAGAGGCATTTTTCTCCATTTGAACGAGATTCTGGTAGTAGCAGACATGGAAGCCGGAGTTCTGGTAGCGTGTATGACAGAGAGAGAGATAGAGATCTTTCATCTCGATTTAATGATAGGCGTCCGGAAGACCGTCATTATCATAGTCGAAGGTGATAGTTGAAATTGCATTAAACATAGCTATGCGTGAGTTCAGATTAGCACTTGTAGAGCAACAAACTTGATCGACTCAACTGGATAGATATATTCTTTACCATTTCATCCCATAGGATAAAGTTTCTAACAAACCAAGCATATTGGTAGGTTATGAAGATGCATTTTATCATTTTCAAACATTGGAATTGTTTACACACCTGTTAGGGACAATGACGTGTGCAGAGTTCTAAGCGAATTTTGGTAATTTTGTGTGCACTATTTTCTTTTGTGGTTAGTTGCTTACTTAACTCTCATTTGCTTATGCAATGAATTATCAGTTCTAGAACTGATGACTATATGATTAGCGGTTTATGTGTTTAGGCCATGTAGTTTGTGAGATATTTTTGCAACAGAATATGATTTTATTTGTGAAAGAAGAATTATAACTATGCTGTAGTTTTCTATGCTAGTTATGTATGTTAGCGAAGAATTTTTTTTTTAAATATCCAGTTTTTTAAAAAAAATTTCAAAAATAACAAAGTTTTCAAATAAATTACAAAAATGTTTTTTTTTTTTTTAAGATTAACACGTTGTCGCCTGGGGGGTGGCGACAACGTTTTGGGCCTAAGAGGTGTCGCCAGTGGGCCTGGCGCCTCCTTTGTATTGTTTTGGTGTTGTCGCCACCCCCCCGGCGACAACACCCCCCTTATTTTTTTTTCTTTTTTTTTTGTTATTTTTTTCTTGGCTATTTTTTTTTTCTAATTTTTTATTTATAATTTTTCCAACTATTTTTTTCAACATTATTTGTTTATATAATTTTTTTTAATTTATTTTCCATCCGTATTTTTTTAACTAATAATTTGATTTCATTTCATTGAAAAAATAAATTACAAAGACACATAGCACCTAAATACTATGTTGTGGAGCTAGCACCACGATTGGGACATTTGTTTCTATTATGTCCTACCTCACGACATATACTACACTTCCTCTGCATTTTTTCAGTGACATCCATCTCGGTTCTAATACGCATGCTGTTTGGTCGACCGCTTTTATTCCGACGCATTAAATCGTTATGCCAAACTGTTTCCCCCTCGTACACAGGCCAATATGCTTCCATTGCTACCACCGGAAAGTAATTGTCGTATACGTTGAGCAACGTTGATACCTTGTAAATTTCGGATACCAAAGATAATGCATCAAAGTGAGTATGTGAACATGCTGCAAGGACATGGGAGCAAGGCATGCGATATGCTTGAAATTGGCCACAGTCGCACCAACGATCTGGGATATTGACGCGATACTGTTGTCGTGGAAGTCCCTGGTTGTGGTCAATTGTTTCCTTTACACTGAAGGTGTGGCCATGACGGTCGAACTCGGTCACTCGGTGAGTGTTACCCTTGGCAGATTCTTGTTGTATATATTTCATACACACATCGCTGTAGACCTGTTGTGTTTGTAACACTGAAATCCACCGCTTACCTCTTGTGGCGAACAGAGTTGCCATCCGAAAATACGTAGCACTAACCAAGGCAGTTACAGGTAGGTTTCGAATGCCTTTGAAAACCCCGTTCATTGATTCCACAAGATTTGTAGTCATGTGACCCCACCTAGCCCCATCGTCGTATGACCTAGTCCATCTCGCTCTGTCAATGCTGTCAATCCACCTCCCTGCATCTGGATTTGTCAACGCTATTTCTCGGCGGTAGTATTGAAATCCAGGTTGGTTTAAGGCATACCCCGCGTTCACCAAGTGGTTCTTCAAAAATTTATCTTTGACCTCTCTCATAAAATTTTGTGCTATATGCCTAATACAGTAGACATGCTTAGAGGGGGGGTTGTGCCAACCATTTGCCGGATTGTTGTATGCGCTGTCAATAGAAGCGTGCCTGTCTGAAATCAAACAAAGATTAGGTTGTGGAGCAACTCTAGCTCGGAGATTCTTCAGAAAGAAACTCCAAGCAGCAGCTGTTTCTCCTTCTACCAGAGCAAAGACTATTGGAAAAATGTTGCTGTTTCCATCCTGCGCGACCGCCATCAGCAAAGTTCCCTTGTATTTCCCATATAGCCGTGTTCCATCAATTTGAATAATCGGCTTGCAAAAACCAAAACCGATGATGCATGGTCGAAACGCCCAGAACAGTCTATGGAAGATTCCATTACCTTCGAGAGGGGTTCCGTCTTGGGACTGTGCCGACAGTGTCTCCAAAATAGTAACAATCCCAGGTGAATACAATTGCAGTGGAGCCAGGTAGCGAGGAAGTTGTTGGTATGATTCCTCCCAGTTGCCGTAGACTTTTTCAATTGCTTTCTGCTTAGCTAACCAAGCCTTTCTGTACGAAGGTCTGTATTTGAACACAGAAACGCAATGAGAAATTATTGTCTTCACCTTCAGTGATGGGTCAGTTTCGACAAGAGGAATGATGGTATGACATATCATGTCATGACTGAGTTTTCGATGATCTTGCGCCATATTAGTGGTGACGCAGGTGTGGCCTTGAGATATCGAACGTATCACCCAAGCATTAAATTTCTTTCTGAATGATGCCTTCAGCATGTATCCACACTCCGGGTTTTTACACACCATAGTCACTCTCTCTGGATTTGAGCGATCAGCTTTAAAATCAACACAATTTGTTAAGTGCCAATTTTTTATAACCAACATACAATCATCCTTCGAGCGAAACGTGTCACCCTCTTTTAACTCCTCGTTTGACCGCATATATGGATTGTAGAACATATCGGACGATGGCTCGTCCTCTCCCAAATTAAGTGTTGTGAAATGTGCTGGAGGTGAGTATGCATGTGTATCTGGTACTGGATCCGGTACTGGAACTTGTTCGTCATCTTCGGAGTCACGATTCACCAACTCGTCAACAACATCTTCTATTTCAGTTTCTTCGTCCATGACATGTTCGGGCTGTTGTTCGTCATCAACAACAGGATCAATAATCTGTGACTGAGTCATTTGTGAAGGAACAATTTGTTCGACCACTATGTACAGTTCCAGATAATCGTAGCCAAAATACTCATGGGTAAGGAACATGTTTTGAACCTCTATGTCAGTTGTTATCTGTGATTGATAAAACTTGACCGAGTTGTTAGGTTCAACTAGGGGTTGTTGGTAAAATATTTGCGAGATTGGTTCTCTTATTTTGGATTCGATTTTCCTTTTTAGATAAGAGAAGTCCGCCTGTCTATTTAGAGCAAAACGTGTTGAGTTGGTGTTTCTAAAAAGAAAACCGTTTGTGTCGCACTGGTAAGTCTCACCGTTCATATGAACACAAACTTTGTATTGTGAGGTGGATGCCATAATTTTGATATGTGTTTGTGAGAAATAGGAGGGATGAATGTTTGTGAGGTTTAGGTGTGAAAGAAGAAATATTTGTGAAGTTTAGGTGTGAAAGAAGAAATGTGAAGTTTAGTTCTTATAATAGATGCACCACATCTTACACAAGACTAATGCATGCAAGAATACATGCAATAATTCTGCACAAGATTCAAACATGACAAGACTAAAGCATGCCACAATGGAATCTCTTACACACATCTTACACAAGACTAATGCATGCAAGAATACATGCAATAATTCTGCACAAGATTCAAACATGACAAGACTAAAGCATGCCACAATGGAATCTCGTCCCCACCTCTTACACAAGACTAATGCATACAAGAATACATGCAATAATTCTGCACAAGATTCAAACATGACAAGACTAAAGCATGCCACAATGGAATCTCTTACACACATCTTACACAAGACTAATGCATGCAAGAATACATGCAATAATTCTGCACAAGATTCAAACATGACAAGACTAAAGCATGCCACAATGGAATCTCGTCCCCACCTCTTACACAAGACTAATGCATGCAAGAATACATGCAATAATTCCTTTTTTTAGACCTAATGTACACAAGACTGTACGCAACAATACCTTTTTTTAGACCCACTAATATTATAAATTAGGGGCTCCTATGGTTGAGTTTACACACAGATACACAAACTCCAAATACCAAAAAATCACACAAACACAACCATGCCTCGCTGGACAACCATTAGGCCAGACGGATGTCACAGGACAACAGAGCTGCCGCCCCGGAGATCAACATGGCGTGCCGAACCTGAACCGGAGTATCGCAGAAGGAACGGACATGTCATATTCTCACCCGTCAAACCTCCCATGTCGGTTCTGTTTTGGAATATCTCTTCCGTCGAGCAACTCAAGAGGACTCTCATGACTTTTTTAGAGGGGGAGTACGAAGCCGGCGAACAGATAAGAAGCATCAAGAGGCTTAAAACAAGGGCCGATGCTGTGACTGGAGCAATGATAGATTTCTGGGATAAGGTGGAATACGACATTGATGCCATTCAAATGATGCATGGACCCAATGACATTGTTTTAACCGTAGTAATTTCTTAGATGTTTTATTTTTTTTGGAATGATTTAATGTTTTCCATGTATTAATGATTTGCATGACCTTTTAATGTACCTTTTAATTAATTAATGAATTAATGTTTTCCATGACATCTTTGCTATTTTAATATATATATATATATATATATATGTAGTTTAAATATGTTAAAATAAAAACAATTAAAAAAAAACAAAAATACATGCATGCAAGAGTACACACAATACAAAGTCTGAAAAGCAAATAACCATGACAAGAATACATGCATGCCACAATGGAATCTCTTACACACCTATGCTATTAAGGAATCTCGTCCCCACAATGGAGTACACCAAGAATACATGCATGCCACAATACACACCTATGCTATTAAGGAATCTCGTCCCCACAATGGAGTACACCAAGAATACATGCATGCCACAATGGAATCTCTTACACACCTAGTGCATGCAAGAATACACGTTATACATAGTCTGAAACATTTAAATGTGACAAGACTAATGCATGCAGGCTAGGGAATCTCTTACACACCTATGCAATAAATTCATCTCGTCCCCACATTTTACACCAGCATGCATGCAACAATACAAAGTCTGAAACATTTAAATGTGACAAGACTAATGCATGCAGGCAGTCGCCAGAGGGGGTGGCGACAACATTGATTTTTTATAGTTGTCGCCAACGGGGGTGGCGACAACATTGATTTTTAAGAGTTGTCGCCAAAGGGGGTGGCGACAACATTGATTTTTAAGAGTTGTCGTCACCGGGGGGTGGCGACTTGCTTCGTGTTAAGTGTTCAACCGTTGCATGCACTTGTCTTCTCACAATTAATTGTGGCAGACTTTTATTGCACCAAACACATTTAATTGTGTTTTGTTTTGGCTATAAATAGGTCCCCATACTTGTTCATTTTCTTCATCACCAAAGAACTATCATCAAACTTACTTTCATCAGAACAACTAGTTTTCATCATCAACAAAAATGTCTCTCCTAACAATGGGTGAAGAGCATCGAGGAACCATTGCAAACATCGCCGATTATGTAAGTTTGAGTAAATTCAATTTATTTATGTTCTAAACACTTAAATTTTCTAATAATATTTACTAATTTCAAACATTCAAATACTTATGGTTCATCGTTTTTTTATAGGATTTCACGAGATTTAGAACCCGTGCGGGATCGATAAGTCCACCGGACCCTTGGATTGTGCCTTATCTTGAGCGTGCGGGGTTTGGGAAGGTAATTAATTTAATAAGCACCTCAATCGATATGAAATTTATATTAGCATTGTGTGAGCGTTGGAGGTCTGAGACCCATACTTTTCACCTTCCAATCGGTGAATGTACCGTCACTCTAGAGGACGTGTACATGTTATTGGGTCTCAACACAAATGGAAAAGCTGTGTTTGGAAATGTCCAACAACCAAACGCTCTATGTGTAGAATTGTTGGGTGTTGATTTAATAGAGGGTGAGGGGCGACAAAGAGGTAGGGGCCAAGGTATAAAGCTTTCTGGCCTTCAACTAGCTTATCAAGGCCTGGTGTTGAATCGAGACTCTAGCGAGGAAAGTAAACTACAAAAAACTAGAATGTATATTATGTTGTTATTTGGTAGGTTTCTATTTCCCGAAGGCACGGGGAATAGTGTTAATTTTATGTACTTGTGTCTACTTGAGGACATCGATGCAATTAAGACGTATAGTTGGGGTTCGGCGGTGTTGGCGTACCTATATAGCTCTTTGTGCAAATGTGCAAAAAAGGATAGCTGCACATTTAGTGGATGTGCATTCTTGCTACAAACATGGGGATGGTGGAGAATGCCGGTATTAGCCCCAGCAAATCCGCACATTTACGTCTTCCCTTATGCGTCAAGGTAACTTAATGATCTTATTTTAATTACTTCATTTTTTTCCATTATTAATTGTAACTATATTGATTTTTATTTTTGAATGTGTTTAGGTTTAATGCCCTCGGGATGGACTACACCAAAACGCCAGTAAACAAAATCATTTTTTACCGCCAACTATTGGATCGATTAAGACCCCAAGATGTAACACCACTAAATATTTCCATCTTCTAAATATATTTGTAAAATTAACTATTTTATATAATTTGAAATTAATATTTTTTTTGTTGCAGTTTCTTTGGAGACCTTACTTGGGTTTGGACCACGTACCCGACCGTAAAGAGGCAGCTGTTTGGACGGCAAAAACACCCATCATAAGGTTCACCACTGTGGAGATGCACCCAAGTGACCGTGTGAAGCTCCAATTCGGCATGCATCAAGGTATCCCTGACCCCCCTGAGCCTGACTCTTTGGGACGTTGGCATCTGGCGAAGGTTAGCGAACAGTGGTACGTAAAACATTGGCAGACGTTTGCTAGAGATCAACGTAAAATATGGGCTAAACGTTCCAACACTATTTTACAATTTCCTGTGGCGCCGGAAGAAATGAAACCAACGCCTGAATATGTAAACTGGTACAGATCGGTCACAAATCCCGAAATGTTTGTGTCTGCCCCTTTCTATTTGGCTGACCCGCGAGAACAACAACCATATTTTGGAGGCCAACAACAACAACCACCTATTTACCAACAACAACAACGACAACAAAATTTCCATCAAGAACAACCACCACCGTCTTTCCAACATCATCAACCACCACCAAATTACCAACAACAACATTACCCACCACAACAACAACCACAACAACAACAACAAAATTACCACCACCAACCAATCCACCAACAAACGCCTTTTTACCAACAAGAACAACAACAATCCCAACAATACCATGTCGGTAGCTCTTCTAGATCACAATTCCTAGACCTCAATGTGGGGGGTTCTTCCACATCACCACCACTAACCCCCGACATGGGCATACAAGAAGAATACCCTCCTTACAACACATTCGACCAACAAACATCACAATACCCCAGCCAACCATCTAACTTCAATACACCACCACAACCAATCTATTTTAACCAAACCGAATCCACCACCAACTTCCAAAATCCAAACCTCCAGGCCGCACCCACTAGGAGAAATTTCAACCCACATAGACAAAGCTTTGACGGGCATGCGGGCACCCGCCTTTCCTATAGCGGGAATACTAGAGGTCAAGGACGGCTCACAGATTTTGTAGACCCGGAATGCATTGAGGGGCCGTCGACTCAAACACAAGAGGAACCAAATAGAGGGGGGCGTCGCAGGAATAGGGGAGCACTACCGACTCGTGACCCTTCTACGCGACCTATTAGACAACCTGATTGCGGATCGTACCATGGTCCACGTGGCGCTAAATAGGAATTTTATTTGTACCATTAATGTATTTTGTGTGGTTTTTCATTTTAATGTATTGTGTGTTGTTTTCATTTTAATGTATTTTGTTTTTTTGGTAATGTTTAATTTATTGCTATTATTTTTCCAACTTAAAAAAAAATTAAAAAACAACTAAAAAAATAATATAAAACAATTGGAAAAAAAAATAGCCAAGAAAAAAGATAACAAAAAAAATAAGGGGGGGTGTTGTCGCCAGGGGGGGTGGCGACAACACCAAAACAATACAAAGGAGGCGCCAGGCCCACTGGCGACACCTCTTAGGCCCAAAACGTTGTCCCCACCCCCCCTGGCGACAACGTGTTAATCTTAAAAAAAAAAAACATTTTTGTAATTTATTTGAAAACTTTGTTATTTTTGAATTTTTTTTTAAAAAACTGAATATTTAAAAAAAAAATTCTGTTAGCGAATGTCTCCAAGGAAACTAGTTGAAATACACAAATTGATAAAAATAAAAATTCTTATTTTTAGACTTTTAATTTTCTTTCATATCTCAAATTCATCACCAATTCTATATATTTTGTTAAAAAAACTAGTGGTTGAAGGATTATGTGAAATAAAATTGACAAGATTTTTTTACTTTTTGTTCTTATCACCAATTCTAAATATCTATAAAATAATAAAATCCAATCATTTAAAATAACGTTTTTTTGGACAAAACTAGTTAAGTAAGGTAAATGATGAATTAATACTTAAAATAATCCGTGTGTATTTTTTTTTTTTAATTTTAATAAATTTAAATACAAATTTACTTTATAATGACATGGTTTTAGTATAGTTTTTTTTCTTTCGAATTTGTTCTTTCTTTAAATTTTTTATTTATCATTTGATCATTGTTTATATAATTAAATAAATGTATTCAATCATAATTTGAATCAAATAACTTTTGATCAAATTCTAATTTAAATTTTAGTTCAAATAACAATTTTGGTCTTTTATTTTACTTTTTTTTATATAATTTTAATAATTAAATTTAAATAACTTCGATAATGAAAATTGTTTTTTTTTTTCCAAATAACCATGTATTAAAAAAAATTATGCAAATAACCACGTTTCAGAGAAAATTACGTAAATAACCATGTTTTAGAAATGGTTAACAAGAAGGCGCCATCTAAGATAGCGATTTCATATTTTTTTGGCCTTAGGCGCCATCTGACATGGCTCCTGCAGTACAAATAAGCCATGTAGGATGGCGCCTTCACTATCTTATGGGAAAGAGATCTGAGATGGCTCCTCCTTGTATATGTGTTTTTTTTATAAATGATACCCACTTTCTCCACCATTATTCACCCTTTCACACTATCTCATCTCATTTCCTCCCAAATTTTGTCATCATTATGGCTTCTGAGATTTTCACAAGAGATGAGTATGTATTTTTCTCGCCCCACAAATGATTGATTAAAATGAAACTTTGGCACATCCATTTCATGGAGCGTCTTAAGAGAGAGTTGAAACGCTGGTTAGACGGGGACATCCCAAATGGCGAAGAAATTAGAAGAATCCAGAGAAGAACCACCACCTTACTTGCAACTGAAACGTCTCACACTTGGTTGGAGGAAGTTGAGAGAAACAGAGACATAATGATGATGATGCACGGTTCTGATGACATTATTTTGGTGCTTGTAATTTCTTAGATATTTTGTCGTGTTGTTGATGTTTTTTTTATCCACCGTATGTTTTTTTTAGTCGTTATATCATTTTATTTTTAGCAAGCACATGTGTTATAACAAAGGTTCTTGATGAAAAAAGCCATGTTTAGATCTTACAAGAAGTGTGCATACAAATTTTAATTGGTTGAGCCACTAGCACGAGTGGGACAATTTTTTCGGTTGTGTCCGACTTGACGGCATAAACCACACTTTCTTTCTAGCTTGTCAAGCTCGTCCATTTTAAATGTGATACACTTGCTTTTGGGACGACCCTTTTTATTTCTTCGCATTTGGTCGTTGTGCCAAACAATTTCCCCTCATACGCAGGCCAATAATCTTCTTTTGCTACCACTACAAAGCCATTGATGTATACATGGAGCAAGGTCTCGGACTTGTAAAGGGGAGACAGAAGTGTTAATGCATCTATGTGAGAATGCGCACATGCTGCAATGACATGGGAGCAAGGCATACAAAATGCTTGAAACTTTCTGCAATCGCACCAATGTTCATATAGTAGAACCCTATACTCTTGTCTTGGTAGCCCCTCGTTGTGGTCGATTGTCTCTTTGATCATGAAATTTTGGTTATGACGGTCAAACCTTGTAACCATGTGTGTGTTAGCCTTCACACTTTCTACCTTGACAAATCTTCTGCAACATTCACTGCACAATTGTCCATATCGTAACAACGTGTCCCACCTTTCACCTCTTTGTGCAAACAACGAAGCCATTCTAAAATATCTTGATTTTACCAAAGCAGTTACAAGGAGTTTTCATATGCCTTGGAAGACACCGTTCATTGATTCAACAAGATTTGTTGTCATATGGCCCCATCATTGTCTATTGTTGTATGACCTAGTCCATTTCTCCATTGGAATATTATCAATCCAACTACATGCATCTGGACTTGAGAATCTGATCTCTCTACGATAATGTTTGAACGATGGTTGAGTTAATACATACCATGCATTCATAACCAATTTGCGAAGAGCTATGTCTTTAATCTCTCGCGTGAAATTTTGTACAATATGTCTAATACAGAAGACAGGTGTAGAAGGGGGGTCATGCCAACCATTAGTCGGGTTATTGTATGCACTTACAATAGAAGCATGCATGTCAGAGATCAAATAGAGACCATGTTGTAGAGCCACATGTGTTCTGATAATTTTGAGAAAGAAACTCCAACCACCACCGGTCTCTCCCTCGACTAGAGCGAAGGCAATTGGGAATACGTTACTGTTTCCATCTTGTGCAACTTCCATAAGTAGGGTGCCTTTGTATTTCCCGTACAACCACATTTCATGTATTTGAATAATGGGTTTGCAGAACGCAAACCCTCTGATGCATGGTTGGAGTGCCAAAAACAGACGACATAATATTCCATTTTTGCTGACAAAAGTATCATATGTGGCATACACTGGCAATGTTTGCATCATATAAACAGTTCCAGGCGCATATGTGCGAAGTGCATGTAGGTAGCGGGGTAACTCTTTGTATGATTCCTCCCAGTTACCGTATACTTTTCCAATCGCCTTGGTTTTTGCTAACCATGCTTTCCTGTATGAGGGCGTTTAATTGTAGACTTTAGTGATGTGAGAAATTAAAGTTATCACCTTCAACGACGGATCATTGTTGATGAGAGGTAAGATTTCTTGACATATAAGATCATAATTTAGTTTACGAAGATCTTGCGAATGACTAGAGTTGATGCAAGTGTGGGTTTGAGAAATAGAGTCTATCACCCATGAATCCCTTCTCATGCTGTATGAAGCTATAAGATTGAAGATACACTCATAATTGGTACATTTGTACCGTTCTGTTTTGATCCACTTTAAAATCCACGGAGTTTAACATGTGGAACTTTTTTATAGCTCGCATGCATTCATCCTTTGAATGAAAGATGTCTTTCTCTTTTAAAGTTGCATCTGACTGCATGCATGGGTTGTGGAATATGTTTGATGACGGTTCATCTCCTCCCATGTCAATGTTTTGACACGTGCGAAGGTGGTGTGTATGTTCCAGTTGGAAGGATTGCACCTTGAACATCGTCTTTAGAATCATCATTCACCATGTCATAAAATTCTAACTCTGGATCTTCTTCGTGTTCATCAACTACATCGACCTTAGCTTGTTCTTCTTTGATGGGATCAACAACCTGTGACTCGTTTGGTTGTTGGAGTAGGATGTACAACTCAATTGAATCATACCCGGAAAATTCATGATTACAAAACATGTTTTGTAGATCTTCGTGTCATACCCCAAAATTTGCCCATCATATTTATTCATATTTCAGTCCATCTGACTTTCAAATGCTCAAAGATACACAAGTAGGAAGCATGCAGTCTCTCTCCTAAACAACAACCTCTAAACTAGGGTTTTGTATTTCTCAAAGAAAAATCAACTTCATATGCCTCAAATGGAACACATGGTCTCTCATATGCCTCAAAGGATCCTCATGCCAGGTTTCAAACTCTGATTCACAAGATTGATCAGTCAACTGCTCAAATGGTCAATAGTTGACCAATTGGACCTAAAAGTCAACTATGGTCAAATTACAGTCAAAACTCCTAATTTTTTGGTCAACATCAATATTTTAAAGTCACATTCATCATTTGATCAAGGGTTGATCATGATTCATCAAGGAAAGATCAGAAATCCACAAATGTCCAAGTTACTAAATTAGGGTTTATAGAAGAAAGTCGACCCAACTTTGACTGATCATATCTCTTTCATACTTTATCAGAAATTCCCCAACCAAAGCCTATTCTCAAGGAAATTTCATTCTCTACAACTTTGATGTTGGACTCAAGGTCAAGAAATGCTTCCGCATAAGAGATATAAGTCAAAACATTACAGGTCCTTCTAGGAGCGCGCAAAAAGCCGTTTTTTCTCAGGAGCCATATCATAAGGATAAAATCCTCAAATGCAAAAAAGCTTCCAAAGTGGCTTGTAAAGGACATCTTGGACTTTCCAAAAAGTCCTAAAACACCTCCATATGATAAAAATTGAGCGAGTTATAAGTGGCACAAGTTGATTGATTTCGAGAAAATTCATGAGGACCAAATTAAGCAAACTTGGAAATTTGGGCTTTTGGGCCTAAAGTTTAATGTCCAAACATGTATGTGACCTCATATGGGCCTTCTAAGTTGACTCATAGTTTATCATGATTTTATTCTCCTATCTATTAATTTATTTTTGATTTTTAGGCATAAAATTCAAAGATAAATTAGATAAAATATGAAGTAAATTATTTAAAATACATGGGCTTAGATTCAAGTTGTATTTGAGGTCCAAAACAAGCAGCAAGTCGTGTGAAGCTTAGTCTCTAGTGAATCTTGGTCAAAATTAGCAAGTTTTCATGTGATTTGCAAATCAAATCTCTCTACCATAATCACAAGGATTGATCTCACAAATACTAACCTAATTCACTCCTAATATATATACCTAACATGCTTAACTGAAAAAGGGGAGGAGAGGAGGATTTTGCAGACAGAAAACTTGAACCGAGTTTCACTTTTTTTCAAAGAAACACAAAATCGTTTTGCAATTGTGGGAGGTTTAAAGGACTTTCGATCATATAAACGTGACCTTTGGGAAGTGGGAAAATGATTCACGTCAATTTCCAGAAGAACAACACGCTGAACCGCACACATAAGGTCACGGTTTGTCTCGACCAAACTCAATCTTGTTTTCATATATTTGTGCATTATTAATATGTTTTGATTGCTTGGTATGCCTAAGATGCTTGTTTCTAATGTTTCTGGATACTTTGATTTGCGATTCGTGGCAAGGATGAGGATCCACCATTGTTAGGTCACAAAAGCTTCGATTTAGAGCTTTAAGGTGCAGGCGAAATTGGACAAAACTAACGGTACCATTGAGTTTGGGAGATGATTTCTAGTCGAACCGTGTCATGAAACATAATTTATTTGATGTTTTCGTTGAGATAGAGTTTAACAGGTTTTAACTATGAAGGAGTTCGCAGCAAACTCAAAGCCAAATCGTAGCAAAGAAAAATCAGAATCATTGGAAAGGAAGAGCAGTAGATGGCGCGCTATGTTTCGTTTTAAATTTAAAAGGCTTTTGTTTAATATATATTATTTGGCTCTTGTTCTATTGACAACAAGCGAAACATGGTTCAGTGGCAAAAGGGCGCGTTTAAAGGTCTTCGTGTGCAAGGGCAGGGGCTCGATCCCTGCCTCTTGCAGATTGTTTTTTTCATAATTTTCTTTGAGTCATTTCCATTGCAGATCCAGTGTTGTGCACATACGCTAGCCCAAAATACATTTTCATCTCCCCACCACGAGATCTCGTGCAACGCATATCTAAGGGCCTTGAAGGCGCACGCCCACTGTGGACTCTCCTGAGGTCACCATAGAGGATCATACGCCCAGCCCTTGTTAGTTTTTCTCTTCTCCTTTTGTTTTGCGTTATTTATATATATATATATTTTTTTATTATTATTGTTTTTTTAGCCAATAGATAAAATTAGGATTAATAGTTTCAATTAACTTAATTAATAGATTTAATTTTAATTTAGGGTTCAGTTAGTATTCTCAATTAATAATTTTAACTAATTTTAGTTTTAATAATTAATTTTAGGTTAATTAAGTTAGGATAATTAGACAATTAATTTTAGGATAATTAATTATAATTAGGTGAATTAATTTTAGGTTAATTAAAAAAACAAATTAGGGTTTGTACAATCAATTTAATCAGGATTAGTCGAATTAGAATTAGTTAGGTTAAAAACCAATAATTAATTTTTAGGGTTTGTCTAACCTTTATTAAATTAAAACCTTAGTAACCCTAGAATCCTCAGGTAGGTGTTGTCCACGTTTTAAACCTCATAAACCTTTTGGGTCATAATAAGTTTTCTTAAATAAACCTTTTAGGTTCAGAATTAGGGTTATAAGTTTTTTGCCTTTATTATTTGTGCTTTTTACCTTTATCATTTTTACCTCCTTATTTGATTTTTTATTAATATGTAACTGCTTCGAGGTTGTAATAGTTTAAATTAGGATTTAATTTTCCGCAAATATTTTTATTTGTATCCGCCCCAAAGCCATGTAATAGTGATTAGGTTTATTTTCTTGCCTTTAATTTTCCCGCCCACAGGTGTTTATTGTAATATTGTAGGACTTTATATTTTCTGCCTTTTAATTTCCGTATGATATTAACTGCGTGGTTAGTAATCCTAGGGAGTGCAAGATAATTAATTGAATGTAGCTAACATTATTTAAAAGATAATTATCTGATTTGAATCACGTGATTGTGCACCCACACACCTTTTATGGTAACCCCTTTTGTTGCCTGTTTCCTGTTGCCTTGTCGCCTTTTCAGTGCAGAATAGTCAAGTCCCTCGGATACGAGGACGCCTCAGCAAATGTTGCCCTCAGTTCATTCTCATCACAAAAGATCATAAGTCCCAATGATGCTATCTTCGGTCAGGTTATATGATCTTGTCCCTCGAGGTTGCCTACAAGATGATGTGATAGTCCCTTTTGATTATTGCTGAGGTGTCCTATTGGTTGCCTAATAATGACTATTCTTATTCTTCCCTTAGACTACCTTCCCTCTCTATGGCAAGGGACAACCTTGTGGCGAACGATAATTTCGACGACCCTTCAACCTCCAAATAAAAGGACTTCCTACCCTCTTATGGTATGGATAGCCCTGAAAGGCTAAAAGAACTCTTTTACAATGTTAAGGTAGTTAACCCCTAACTGCTTTGCTCTGGCTTAAATCTTTTTCTTACACTTTTTCATAAAACCTTCAAAAAGGCTACGCTTATTTTACAAGCTAAAGTCCTTATTCAAATCTCTTCTTCTATACATTTCTAAACCTTTGAAAACTAAAGAGCAAAGCAATTAAGAGCCCATGAAAAGCCATGGATACAAAGGGTGCCTTACACCTTCCCTTTGTATAAATTACCCCCCGAACTCAAAATTTCTTTAAAGGTTTTTTTCTGTTCTTTTAGCCTTTCTATTTAATTTGGATAAAATAAAAGTCGGTGGCGACTCTTGCTTACCGCGACATTTCAAAAAAAAAATCAGTTCACCGTATTACACTTCGTCACCCTTAACCTCCACCTTGTAAAATTTTATTTAGTCTCCAGAAAAGACAGGATGTTGATAGAAGATGTGTACCACTGTATCTCTATTGAGTTTGATCTCTAATCGGATTTTGAAAATACGAAATTCGCTTTTCTACTTAAACAAAACTGGGTAAATGCGATGTTTCGAAATAAAAATCCGGATACACCACATTGGTAAGTCTCACCATTGGCGTGTGCATTAATAATATATTGTGGTGCAAAGGTCATGTTGTTGTTTGAGTGTTTGAGTGTATGAGTGTTTGAGAGTCTGAGAGTTTGCATGTTTGCATATTTCATCTGATATAAATAAGTGCAGATGAAAATATTCACTCAAAAACCATGTGCCACGCATAAGCCATATCGGAAGATGCCTCCATACAAAAAATACCCTTAGTCGCCATATGGTATGGCGCCTCCCAACTAGGTTTGTAACCTAGGTCTGAACCCTAGGCCCTACACCTAATATGTACACTATCTGTCACATAGTCTGCACACTAGCTGTCAAGCCTAGCCTTTCACAAGCCATGTTGAATGGCGCCTATGTGTTATTTTTGAAGGGAGGCACAGTCTCATATAGATTATGCATGACATGTGTTTGGCATGTGTAATACGGTGAATTGACTTTATTGAAATGTGCGGATAGCAAGAGTCCCCACCGACTTTTATTTTATCCAATTTATAGAAAGGCTAAAAGAACAGAAAAAGACCTTAAAAAGATTTTGAGTTCGGGGGGTAAGTTATACAAAGGGAAGGTGTAAGGCACCCTTTGCATCCATGGTTATCCATGGGCTCTTAATTGATTAACTCACTTTTGTTTTTCAAAATGTTTGATTTGTTTAAAAGTAGGGTGTGAACAGAAATTTGAACAAGAACTTTAGCTTGTAAATAAGCGTAGTCTTTTTGAAAAGATTCTTTGAAAATTAGTGGGAAAAAGAATTTGAATTTGAATTGAGCAAGCAATTAAAAGCTACCTACCCTAAGTTTGAAAAATCGTTCTTTTAGCCTTTCGGGCGAAAGGGTCTATCCATATCATAAGAGGGCAGGAAGTCTTTCAATTGGATATTGAAGGGTCATCGAGATTATCATTCGCCATAAGACTGTCCCTGCCATAAAGAGGGCGGGTAGTCTTTAGGGAAGAATAGGATAGTCATTTAACCTTTAGGCAACAGGCGAGGATACCTTAGCAATTGGGACAATCGTTATATTTTTATAAGGCAACCTCGAGGGAGTTTCAATAACTTTAAAGGCAACATTGCTTTAGGTATCCTCGGAATCGAGGGACTTTGACTATTTAGTATACTTAGAGGCAACATAATTATAAGGCAACAGGCAACAAAGGCAACAAGAGGGATTACCCTAAAGGTGTGTGGGTGCAACAATCACGTGGTTAACTTCGATGATATTTATCTTGTAAGTTAGTGATCTATATTCAGTTAATAGTCTTGCACTCCCTAGGGTTACTAACCACGCGGTTTAAAAATGCAGAAAAAATAAAAGTTCCTACGCTATTACAATAAACACCTGCGGGGATGGGGGAATTAAAGCAGAAAATAAGAGAGATGCATAATTAATTTAAACATCCTTGAATGCCTTGACCTTCCTTGAATCCTAAAAATTAAAAGGAAAATAACAAGGGTTAATGTATTACAGATTCCATGACTATTGAGGTAAACCCTATTAAAAGGCAAAATAAAAATAAAAATAAAATGATATTTAAACCAAAGAAATTAGAAACTTAGCTTTTGATCTGGTAGGGTGCATAACTGAAGGATCTTGGCCAACCCTGAAAAATGAAGAAGAGAAAGGTAGAAAACTTTTTGTGGCAAATAAAAGACATTGATAAGAAATAAAAGAGGTTCTGAAAAAGGAAAAGGTTTTGAAAACATTCAGGGTAAACCCTGATTTTTAGGGAATGAAGGTTTTATGAGAAAATTCGACACACTAAGTTAATGCACAACACCTACCTAAAGATTTCTAGGGTTATCTATGGTTGTTGAAATTAAAGGCTAAACCTAATTTGTAAACCTAAAATTAAAATTAAAATTAAAAGTAATTCTAATTATTTAACTAAAAAGATTAATTAAATTATTTAAGAAAATGATAATGTCAATTTTAAAACTTTTATGTTAATTATCTAATTGATCTAAAAATTAATTGTTAATTACCTAATTATTTGTCCTAAATAGATAATAACAAAAAAAAACTAAACTAAATAAATTTAATTCTAGTTGCTAGTATGGTTGAAATAAATAAAAGAAATAACATGAAAATAACTAAATAAAATTGAAAAGAAAAGAAAAAGGGAAAAGAAAAAAAAAGACTTAGCTGGGCGTTTGATTCAAGGGATGAGGTCCCTGAGGGTGTATGGTGTGCAGGCGTTACTGTAGTCGTTGGATCTGAGGATGATGTGATCCAATGGCGAGGATGAGAGGCGCATCATGGATTGGCGTTGATGGTATGCACTGGATCCGTGTTCAGATAATTTGAGGAAAAAATGTCACACCTGGGGATTGAACCCAGGACATTCAAATGCCGTCATCCACGCCCTCTGTGCCAAATGTACCAAAGTTTCAATTTTTTATTTAAACAAACCATAATATACTAATATGAAAGTAATGAATGAGTTGGAATGTCAAAGCTGGGTCCCAGCGTGCCATGCACGTCCAATGATACGGAGAGAGAAAATCATGGAATCGTTCACCATCCAACGAGATTCCCACACGCGTGAGGAGAGGGGGATTTAAGTTGACCATCCAATTGCTCTGCGCCATTCGTGATCAGTGGGCCAAGTGTTGCTGTTCATCATCTTCTACAAATCACATGCGGATTTTCCTTCAGCATTTACTGCAATTTTTCCTGCGAAATTTCATGGATATCCCTGTACAGATTTAAACTCAACATAACACGTTAGAACAAATCAAAAGGGGCACCCAGATCTACTAAACAGCATGCCACGAATCTAATGGTGGCCTTGGTTTTGGCTGAAAAGGCCCGTAGATAGGGTTTTTGGAGCTTCACGACCTTGAATCCCAACCATGGTGATTCACGATTTGCGCGTCCAATCCTTGGTTTAAGGGTTCATATCTTCTCCAATGCATGCCATAGACTCAAACACACGATCAAACAATCATTAAAACGCATAAAAACATAGTTATGAATTTCAAGAATGCATGTAAATTATGGAACTTCCATGTGTGCGTTTTGAATACTATTAGACTTGGTTCAAGAATGCATGTAAATTAGGAAGATGATGGGAGTGTTTGTTGGCCTTGAAATCTTCTGGAAATAAAATATTCTCATGCCCTACTTTCTTTGAACTTTTGAAACCTTAAACCCTAGTTTTTCTCCTCCAAAAATCGTCCTCCCCTTATGCTGATCTTGTAGAGTGTATATATGGGAGAAAATTAGGTCATGAGTGGGCTTGGGTTTTTAGGTTATTTCATGAGTTGGAAATTTTATAAAAAAGATATGATTTTCTTTCTATTTTTGTTCAATCTTTTTCCAATCTCTTTGAACGAATTTTAACCATACATTTAGCCCCTTGAGTGATTGATATTGATTGGGAAAATTAATCTTTTGATTAAATCTATTTATTTCATATTTTATTTAATTTATTTAACATTGTAATGAATAAAATTTCAAATAAATAAAATAAATATTACAAAAATGAAATAAATAGATTTATAAGTCTTAATATGGTCCATGGATATTTTGAGATCCAAGAATTCAAAATATCAAAATTCTCCATTTTGTATTAGGTGTAATTTCTCAAAATCGACCAACTTGTGCAAGCCATAACTCATTCAGTTTTGATCATATGAGGATGATCTAGGACTTTTTGGAAAGCCTAAGATGTCTTCTACAAGCCACTTTCGAACATATTTTTCATTTGGAGATTTTATCTTGATGATATGGCTCCTGACAAAAAACTGCTTTTTGCGAGCTTCTAGAAGGACTTGTAATGTATTGGCTCATATCTCTCAAATGGTGCGTCTCTTGACTTTGGACCCAACATAAAAGTTGTAGAGAATCAAATTTCCTTGAGAACGAGCTTTGGTTGGGGAATTTCTAAGAAAGTATGAGAGAGATATGGCTGGTCAAAGTTCAGTTGAATTTTACCTTAGGAACCCTAATTTAGCAACTTGTCCTTTTGATGATTTCTGAGCTCTACTTGATGAATCATGATCAAACTTTGATCAAATGGTGAATCTAACATTAAAATGTTTATGTTGACCAAAAATCAGGAGTTTTGACTGTAATGTGACCATAGTTTACTTTCAGGTCAAACTAGTCGACTATTGACTATTTAAGCTGTTGATTGACCAATCTTGTGAATCAGAGCTTGAAACTTGAGGTGAGGATCCTTTGAAATATATGAGAGGTCATGTGGTCCACTTGAGGTATCAAAAGTTGATCTCTCCTTGAGAAGATCAAAACCCTAGTTTGAGGGTTGTTGTTTAGGAGAGAGTCTGCATGCTTCCTTCTTGTATATCTTTGAGCATTTGAAAGTCAGATGCACTGAAATATGAATAAATATGATGGGAAAGTTTTGGGGTATGACAGCATGCATCCAACTCTCAACCACCTCATTAAAACTATCATCTCACAACTCCTTTATAAATACACTTGTTTGAATTTGTTATTCATCATCAATCCTAACACTCTTTTACAATCTCATATATCATTTCTATCACATTTTCAAGTATGGCTCTCCTCACCATGGGTGATAAACATAGAGCCACATGAGAAAACATTTCTCCATATATATATATATATATATATATATATGTTTAGGATCCGTCGAGATTTCGATGCCGTGGACACGATTTTATGGCTCCCGATCCGTTGATCATACCATATCTAGAATAAGCCAGTTTTGGACATGTTATAAACATTACAAATACCACGATTAATATGAGGTTCGTACTTGCATTGTTAGAAAGATGGAGAACCAAAACACACACGTTTCATCTCCCAATTGGTGAATGTACCGTCACCATAGAGGATGTGTACATGCTGCTGGGTCTCCTTATTGATGGTCATGAGGTGAATGGTCCGGTTCAACAACCCAATTCTCTCTGTGAGGAATTGTTGGGTAGAAATATGTTAGGTCAAGCAGATGCGAGGGGTCAAGGTATTTTTCTATCCCAACTTAAGGCACATTATGAGAGTCTTCAATTGAATAAAGATTCTTCCGAGGAACAAAAAAATTAGAAATTACATCAGGATATTATTTGGTTGTCTGTTATTTCCTGAAATTACAGGTAACAGTGTCAATATGCTGTATTTAGCATTGCTTAGAGATTTTAACCAAACAAGAGAGTATAGTTGGGGTTCCGCTGTTTTAGCCTTTCTATACGCTTCATTATGTAAAAATGCAAAAAAATACAGTTGTACTTTTTATGGATGTGCGCTCTTGCTACAAGTATAAGGTTGGTGGAGAATGGAATCCCTTAACCCCATGAGCGACATTCTATTCTACTTCCCCTACGCAACAAAGTAAGTCCACAACGCTATTGTTTTTCTCAATTAATGATAAATATTTGTAAATAATTTATTAAAATCTCTTTGCTTTAGGTATTGCATAACAGGCCTGGATTACACCAAGAATCCTAGATGACATCTTTCGACGTATCGTAATCTTTTGGATCACCTTGGGGAAGTCGGTGTATGTATTAGCTATACAATTTCTTCTTTTAATTTATTTATCTTTAAAGTTATTATCAATTTAAGTTTATCTGCAGTTTATTTGGATACCATATTTGAGTTTGGAGCATCAACCCAACCTTGAGGATGTATAAATTTAGACTGCAAAAACTGCAATCATATAGTTCAACGCTGTGGAGATGCACCCGAGAGACCGTGTTAAAATGCAGTTCGACATGCTTCAAGATATCCCGTTTGATCCAACTTGCTTGTCACCTTGGCATAAAAAAAGGGTCGAAGCCCAGTGGAATATTCATAATTCGCAAGATTTTGCACCAGAGTGGTGTAGGATGTGGAGGAGACGGTCCAACATGTGTTGGAATTTCCTACTTTTCCCGATGACCATCGTATGCAACACACACGTCAATATATCAGATGGTACAAGTCGGTTACTAACCCTGAAATGTTTGTGGCTGAGCCGAGGTATTTGATCGACCCACGCATACCTTGGGCATCGACATCAAATAAACAACAACAATACCAACCACCATACACCACCCAATAGGAATACCAACACCTGTTCACCACCCAACAACAATACCAACACCAAACCCAACACACATCAACCTCCCATCAAACACAACGCCGACGGAGATCCACGAGCACCCAACCCCAAAGCCAAAATCAAAACCAATACACCCACACGCCCTACACAGAATCACAGTACCAAGAACTAATACAATACTTCTGACATCCCGATGTGGGCCTCTCATCATCTCACCTTAGCCCAGACATGAGTATATCTGAAGAATATTCCCAAACCGACCCAACATACATTCAACCATCACAACATAGCACCCAACAAACATATGTGTACCAAACTCCACAAAATCCAATTCCTACTTACCCCACTTTTCGGATGAGCAATGCCATCGAGTTCTGATGGACCTCACACCCACCGATGCGACCAAACTTTGACAACATGGATCAATGATTTTTTGAAAGCGGGACTTCGGGATATTTTGATCTGAAATATTACATGGACGCTAAACGCATTGGCTTTGCAGGTCCCTCGACCCAACCACAACAAGAAGGTCCAAGAGTGCCACAAGGAGTTAGGCGAGGACGCTCTAGTCGTTATCAAAATCCGGGCGACCAATAAATTCTATGTAACTTTTATTCCTATGATGTAATCGTTTTGTATTAATGAAAATCAAAGTTTCAACTGGCTTTCAGAGTTTTCATTCAACATTTTAGTTACATTTTAGTTACCATTTCAGGATTTCAATCAACATGTTTGTTACAAGTTTTTTTCCATGTCCTTTCCAATAAAATGGGTTTAGTTTTACTTATTTCAGTTTGGGATTTTCTTTTTCTTCTTTTAGTTAGGTTTTTCTTCTATTTAAAATCTTTTATTTCTATGTTATTTTTGCAGCTAAGCATATAACTTTCACTTTTCAAATCTACTTTGGTAAAGGAAGTACTTGCTTTTACCTGATCTCAATAAAAGTTTGGTCTATGTGTTTTCTTACTTGTGAAAGTGTTATAAATAATTAATTAGTTTATTATTCTTATTAATTTTTCTTTTATTAGTAATTTAAGTTTGGATCTTTATTAAGACCCATTAGGCAGAATACTATATTTAAAGAGATTAACAGTTGTATATTCATCATAATAATAATATTGAATTATTCAGTTCTCATATGGTATCACGACCTCTCATTCGAGAGGGTCTCGATTCCTCATAAAAAATTATAGCCGCCTTAATTGTGGTTCTTTTTGTAAAAAATCTAGCCATTTTCATTGTGGTTACTGTTCACAATTTGTGTTGTTAACACTGTTCCATTACTGTTATTGTTCATCGCAACAATGTTACTATTCACCGTGCACTATTCATCGCAACTGTTAGAACAACCACACGTATCTCCATCAACTTCTTAACCTCACACTCGCTTGTGGTGTTTTACTTGCATTTGTTTCTAAATTTCTTCAATGGTTTGCGGTAAAGATGAAACAGATGGGTACAAGTCTGAATCAAAATTACCTATTATTCCTCAGGTTTAGAGTTTGAATGGAAAGTATTATTTGAAATGGTTTCAACTCATGAAAACGACCTTGAAATGTAAAGGAAAATCAAAACACTCTACATACACAACTCGTATAGAGACAAATCCTAAATTTGAAAAGTGGGATACTGAAGATTCAGCGATCATTTCATGGTTATGGGCCTCAATGACTCCAAAAATTAATGACACTTGTATGTTCCAAAGTATGACAAAAGAGATTTGGAAAGCATTAGAAGAAACTTATTCTAAAGCCAAAGATGCTGTCCAAATATATGATGTGTAGGTGAAAACATTGGGAACTAAACATGGCAACAAAACAGTTACACAATATGCTAATCATTACAAAGCCTTGTGGATGGAGTTAGACTACTACAGAGTTATCAAAATCGAGTGTGCAACAAATGCAATAACATTTAGGGAGTACATTGAGCAAGATAGAATCTACAAATTTTTGGTAGGACTCAACTCTGACTTTGACTATGTTAGAGTACAAATTATTGGCAAAGAAAAAGTACTGAACATTAATGAAGTACGTCTATAGTAAGGAGTGAAGAAAGTATAAGGGGATTAATTTTGATACCACCACCTTTGGAAAGCTCAACAATACTTGTTGAGAAGAATTGAACCATGTTATTTAATCAAAAGAAATTGAGAGAAACCTATAACTAGAAGAAGGGCGAAGAGGTGTGGTGTACTTATTGCATCAAGCCTCGTTACACTCGAGAAAAATGTTGGAAATTGAATGGCAGACCTTCTAATAGAGAGTGGGGGACAAAAAAGAGGCTTATCTAGATAGGGAGAATGTGCACACGTGGCTGAAAGTACTAATAGAGACAGTCTAGAAGGAGGGGTGCACCTTAACATAAGTGAAGTAGAAGATGTGAGATCTCTACTTAGTAAGTTAGAGAAACCAATATGTAATTGTTCTTTAACATGTTTAGGTATGTTTCTATTATCATTTACATTTGGAAACATTCCATTTTTTGTTTGGACTTAATGCTTCAGATATACCCTTTAAACAATACTGGATACTAGATTATGGAGCCACTGACCATATGATACCCTTAACTACACACTTCTCCACTTATTCACCTTGCCCCGGTAACAAAAAATATCCACTGCATATGGCACCCTTAAAACTGTAGCAGGTGAAGGAACAATTCAACTTAACTCATCCATGACTCTTAGTAACGTCCTTCATATCCCAAAGATTGACTAATATCCTATTTTCTATACATAAACTCACAGAAGACCTATCATGTAATGTTGTTTTCTATAATAACTCTTGTGATTTTTAGGAAAAGAATATGGGGAGGACGATTGTAAGTTCTAGATAATGGGATGGTATTTACTACTTGGATAACAAAGATTCAAGCCTAAATTTTCTCAGCAACAATTCCTTTTTTCATAATCAATAAATACCAACAGGGAGAATGTTATCTTATACCATTTTCGCACGGGTCATCCTTCGTTCGGAGTCATTAAGCAGTTATTTCCTGTTTTATTTAAAACATTAGACGTTGAGAGTCTTCATTGTGAGGTGTGTGAGCTTGCTAAACACAACCATGTACCTTTCTCCGTTAGTAATAAAATGAATACTTTTCCATTTTATCTAGTTCATACAGATGTGTTGGGTTCATCTAATATTCCAAATATTTTAGGCGCCAGTTGGTTATCACCTTTATTAATGATTGTACTCAGGTTACTTGGGTCTACTTACTTAAACAAAAATATGAAGTTAGTCATGTGGTTCCTCAATTTATCTTTATGGTTAAAAATCAATTTGGTATATATGAGTATTAAGAGGATTTGGTCTGATAATGCCAAGGATTATTTTAATCATAATCTTAAGTCTTTGTGTCAAAATGAAGATATCATTCATGAGTCTTCATGTGTTAAAACACCTCAACAAAATGGCTTTGTTGAACGAAAAAAAGAGCATTTGTTAGACCAAACACATGCTATGATATTTCAAAATGATGTTCCCAAGAAATATTGGGACGATGTTGTTTTAACTTCATCATATCTCATAAATTGTTTTCCTTCTAATTTCCTTGCTTCCAAAACTCCTATGGAAGTCTTATCATCGTTCTATCCTAATGTACATACCTTTAGTAACCTCACTCCTGGGATATTTGGAAGTATATCGTTTGATGATAGAGGGAAACTTGATCCTAGAGTTTTACAGTGTGTCTTTATAGGACATTCTTCCATCTAAAAAGGCCACAAGTGTTATCATCCAACATCTCATAAGTTCTTTGTCTCTCGAGACGTCACTTTCCATGAACAAGAAAGCTACTTCGTTCTAACTAATCTTCAGGGGGAGAATGTAATAAGGAAGATGCATCCCTTATAATTCCCGACCTTACTCTTGGACCCGAACGCGATTATGAAAAAGATAATGAGAAGAATTTAGTATATACAAGAAGGAAGACCATTCTTGAATCTACTCATATCCAAAAGTCTAACCCGACATTACATGAGGTAAATTTTAACTCTAATGATTCAACTTCTGAATTTTCTCATGAACAGTAGGGATGACAAAAATATCCATACCCGCGGATATTCACGGATAAAATCCGCCACGGGTACGGGGCGGGTAGTTTAATAGATATCCACGAATAAAATAAATGGATATTTAAATACCCGTTTATCAATGGATATGGATATGAGTTTAATGTTACCCATACTCGCGGATATCCGTACCCGTTAATAGAATATAAAAATTACTTAAATATTATTAGTTTATTATACTTTAACTTTTCATCTTCTAAAAAACTGGTCTTCTTATATATATTTTTTTAGTTTTCTTTGAAGAAAGCCTCTATATTACATACAAATCTTATTGACCATTTTATAATTAAGCTTCTTCTATACTCCTTACTTCACTTCAACAATTCCACCGCCCAATCCAACCTACCAGTACCGCTCTTTTCTCATCCAACCAGTGTCATCCTTTCTACTCCTCTGTCGTCCGCTCTTCCACCATAACTCACAATCACAATATCATTACTTTTTTTTTGTTAAAAATGAAATGTATGGATATTATGCTTTGGTGAAAATGAAGGAAATTAATGTGATCAAATTTTATTGTTAAAATAAGATAGATTTGTATGAATGTTATATGATAATAACGTTTTGTGTCTTTAAAAGAAGTTTAAAATATTTTTTTAAAAAAGTATAATTTTAAAAAAATAGTGTTATCCATGGATATCTGTAAATATTCGCGGATACCTTAAAACCCGCAGATTACCTGTTTAGTGGATATCTGGCGGATATGAGACGGATATGGATATCATATTTATCCAACGGGACGGACACAAATATCATACTATCCTCCCCCGTGTATATCGATTTACATCCCTAATGAACAGGAACCAAAATCCAATTCAACTCCACCACCAATACCATCACACTATAAAGATTTACACTGACAACGTATAACAATTAATCTCTTTTAAATATAAAAATCATCAAAATTAAAAAATTAATTGTGATATTAGATTGATTATTAATTAACATTCTTTATTTAGTTTATACCAAAATATTAAAATCGGATAAAATATTTGAATTTGTTTAGGCAAATGTTTAAGGTTCAAAAAACTAAATAGAGTTACATAAATAATAAATCTCATTAATTTTAATATATTATATTAAATCAAATAAAATACTAATCATGAATATATATATATATATATATATATATATATATATATATATATATATATATATATATATATATATATTCATCCATAATCCAATGGTTCAGATTCATTCTCACATTCTCATATAAATATGGCATTCTCATATGATATATATATATATATATATATATATATATATATATATATATATATATATATATATATATATATATATATATATATATATATATATATATATATATAAAATTTGAGGGGCCCAAATATTTTTTTTAATTACAAAATAGTAGATTTTACACTTTTTTTTTTTAAAAAATAGGTGTAAAATTATAATTCATTTTCTAGCATCAATCATTTTATATTATTTTTTAAAAAATGGGTGTAAAATCATAATTTTTTAAATTGTATTTTCTTAAATTTAGTTGTATTTTTTAAAATTTGAACGGGCCTCCGGATCGATTGGGCTCAGGTTACTTGGGTCTACTTACTTAAACAAAAATATGAAGTTAGTCATGTGGTTCCTCAATTTATCTTTATGGTTAAAAATCAATTTGGTATATATGAGTATTAAGAGGATTTGGTCTGATAATGCCAAGGATTATTTTAATCATAATCTTAAGTCTTTGTGTCAAAATGAAGATATCATTCATAAGTCTTCATGTGTTAAAACACCTCAACAAAATGGCGTTGTTGAAAGAAAAAAAAGAGCATTTGTTAGACCAAACACATGCTATGATATTTCAAAATGATGTTCCCAAGAAATATTGGGACGATGTTGTTTTAACTTCATCATATCTCATAAATTGTTTTCCTTCTAATTTCCTTGCTTCCAAAACTCCTATGGAAGTCTTATCATCGTTCTATTCTAATGTACATACCTTTAGTAACCTCACTCCTGGTGGCGATTATGGATGAATATATATATATATATATATATATATATATATATATATATATATATATATATATATATATATATATATATATATATATATATATATATATATAAAATTTGAGGGGCCCAAATATTTTTTTAATTACAAAATAGTAGATTTTACACTTGTTTTTTTTAAAAAATAGGTGTAAAATTATAATTTATTTTCTAGCATCAATCATTTTATATTATTTTTTAAAAAATAGGTGTAAAATCATAATTTTTTAAATTGTATTTTCTCAAATTTAGTTGTATTTTTTAAAATTTGAACGGGTCTCCGGACCGATTGGGCCGGCCCTATTATATATATATATATATATATATATATATATATATATATATATATATATATATATATATATATATATATATATATATATATATATATATATATATATATATATATATATGAGAATGCCTTCTTTATATTAGCATGTGAGAATGAATCTGAACCATTAGATTTTAAAATAAATGGTGGAGATTATGTGTGAATCTTTTTTTTCTCTCTCCTACATCATTTATTTTAATAATGGAGGACCGAGAAAAAAAAAGATTCACACATATTCTCCACCATTTATTTTAAAACTAATGGTTCAGATTCGTTCTCATATTCTCGTATAAAAAAGACATTCTCATATATATATATATATATATATATATATATATATATATATATATATATATATATATATCTTTATTATATATATATATATATATATATATATATATATATATATATATATATATATATATATATATATATATATATATATATATATATATATATATATATATATATATATATATCTTTAAACTCTATTTATAAAATACGTTTTTTTTAGTATCCTTTGCGCCGCTATTATTGATGGTCTAAGGGATGAATTGAAGGAAGAGAAGTTGAAAGTCGAGAGAAGTGATTAGAAAATGAAGACATGCACTTCGAGTAAAAGAGATCTGATTTTTTAATAGAGAAATTCAATTGAAAAATAGGAATCAAAAGTCAATTCCTACATACGGGGGTCAATGTTCTGTTGTGAAATTAAACTCAATTTAAAAGTGAAGATGTTGAGCTTACTGCAGTGATTCTAAGGTTCTGATGTGGTGGAAACCAAAACTGATGTTTTAATGAAAAATGACGCGTCTCCTTTAAATTGTAAAAAAAAAGTAACTATGTTTTAAATATTAGTTAAATAAACAAAATGGATAAATGTGTAAAATATTTAAGATAACAACAAATTTAAAATATAAAATTAATTATAGAATAGAATAATCTTATTTATTTGGATTTACCTTTTATAGGTAACTTAGTCCTCACCTTTTAATTGTTTTTTCTCACAATTTTTCAGCTATCTATAAAGAAACTTTCATAGAGAAAGTCATCAAGCAACATTTTCCCTTGTATGTTCCAATGTTTTAAAAACTAGATTGATTCAGTCGGTTGAAACGGTTCAACCTTAAAACGTTGTTTAATTCAGTTTGATTTGGACCAATAAACTATTAAGTCTATAAATTTGAAAAAAAATTGCTTCAAGTGCAAAAAACTAAAATAACCGTAAAATTAGGACCGGTTTTGGTGAACCAGACTGTTCAAAAAATCAAAGATAATTTTTTATGTTTTACTTCATTTTATTTCTTTGTTTAAATCTAAAAAATTAATTATAGTAAATTTAAAATTGTACAGATGAAAAATATATAATAAAATTGAAAGACACGAAATAATGTAAATGTAAATAGAAAGAGAAGAAATAATATAATGTTTGTGGGTACGAGATAAATGATGTTGGTCTTGGAAGAGATGTGAAAAATTATACTGACGAAGAACTTATGGCTTTGAGTTAAGTAATTAGAACAAATATTTATATATAAATATTGGTCCTTAGCCTTAACTAATTTTATAATTTGTTATTTACATGCATTTCTTCTTATTTTATAAGCTTGTTTATTAGTATCGTATTTATTTGAAAATTTTATTTTATAAATTATGATATAAATTAATTTTATTATGATATTTAATAATATATTTATTTATTTTTTAGTTTAAATTTAATATACAGCTCAATTACGGTTGAACACATTGAACCATGACCAACATGTTTTAGCGTTTTTTTCTCCGATTTAATTTTTAAAACATTGGTAAGTTCCCTTTCTCTCTATTTTGTTCCTTCTATATCACTATTATTATTTCCAAATTTAAAATTGTAACCCTATTCTAAAATCTAAAACCTTAATTCTATCGTCATCAATCATTTCATACTTTCGGAAAGTTAAATAAATCAATGAAACTTCATTCTTTTTATCTTAATTGATAATTTTAATTTGTATTCAAAACATTGATTGATGGCGTTATTTTGCTTTTGAATTATTGAATGAAGTTATTCTAAACATTAATTGATGAACTTATTTTTAATTTTTCAATATGTGTTGTTAAAGCACTAGTTAGCATTTCAATAATAACAAATTCAATACAAATCATGAATAAAAGTTCAAACGTAAAAACTTCTTACACTCGTTTCAGAATTTTCAATTTTCTCTTATTTTTTTCTTTTAATTTTCTCTTATTTTTAGTTAAATAGTTATGGTGATGACTTATGTTTTAAATTTTTATAGTGATTCAGGTTAAATTTATCATCCTACCCTTTGTCACTATGTTAGAGACAATAAAGAAAAAAAATTTCTCATCTCAACCCCATGCATCTCTCACGCACCACTAATGGAGGGACCGTTGCAATAGATGCACCTGATACATCCGCTCAAGTCGGGCCATCTCCATCTGATACACCCGCTTTAGTCGGGCCTTCCCCATCCGTTACACCCGTTCCAGCCGGGCCTTCCCCATCTACTACTACACTACGGAGTACTCGGGATGATGTTGATGCTGAGGGTTCCTCACAGATGCCACCCCCCGCAGACGTCGTTGGGGCAATTCTTCTACATATGTGCTTGTGCCAGTGATAGATGCTGCAGGATCTTCGGTGCCACCTCCGGAGCTGCACGAAGACCAGGCGGTGTCGGAGCCTATTTGGTACCCGAGGGGCCTTGTAGACGCATCCCTGTTGACTGGGTATGCAGATCATGTAGTCACGCGTATCTGGGAGGGAGATGTAAATTTTCTTTGGTAATTACTTATTAATTTATTTTCTTTAGTTTCTGACTTTGCTTATTAATAACGGTTTTTATTTTTTAATAATGTCAAGAGAGGGATCCCCAAAGGTTCTCCAACCAAGCCCGAAAGATTGCCAGTCTTGCGCAGCTTGACCAGCCGTGGTTCCAGGATGTACTATTAGCTTCTGGCCTGAAGGACCCCTGTCAGGTCTACTACGCGACGATACATAACGGGATGCAAATGACATTTTCAGAGAGATGGCATCCGGAGAATTCCTCATTTCATCTTCCTCACGGTGAGATTACCATTACACTTGATGATGTGGCATGCCTCTTGCATCTACCTATCAGGGGTACACTGAGCTCATGCCGCGTGCCAGTGCATTCAGCCCCCGGAGAGGGAACCAGGTGCAGGATCTTTATAGGCGCGCACTTGATCGCATGACTGTCAAGGACACATATTATGAATGTTATGCTGAGTACCGTGAGACGGTTCTGTTTGATGATATATCTCTATATTCTGGGTGGTTGGCTGCCAACTCGACCATTATTGTACGTTATCTTCCAGAGCGCCTCATGCATCAGTTTGGCTACGCACAAACGATACCTCATGACCCTACTGTCTCTGCTCCTATCACCACGACCCGTCGGCAGTTAGATGAGGTCTCTGCAGACTGGGAGCATCACATGGTTTTTGAGGAGGCTCAGACAACGATAGCAGAGCACGACTGGAGTTGTGCCGAGGGGTACATTACCTGGTACTACAGAGTGTCACGCTCGTACATGCTTCCCACTACACCTGGAGATCCGCCCAGACCAGCCCACTAGGAGATTTTGCAGGCTCATCAGGCTGAGTTGGACCATACTCAGAATCTTTTCTCCGGTGTCGTCAGATAGCTGACACGGGCCTGAGAGCTATTGCAGATGGTTTATTCCTTAAGGGGTCTGAGCAGAGGCGTGTGCTGGATGTTATGATTAGACTGACAGAGGAGGCATTTCTGTACCGTAGACATCGTGCCAGGACTGGTGGGGCACTTGACGCTAGAGGCAGAGCCATCAGAGGGCGTGGTGGACGCAGAGCCGGAGGCGGGGCCAGAGGCAGAGGAGAGGCGCAGGATAATGTCTGACATACACAGTAGTGATGCCTGTTGTTTTTTTGATGTCTGTATTTTTATTTCGTTTATGTATGTTATTTTGATGATGTATTCGACAATATGACCGACATTATTTATATGATATATTTTGTTTTGTCTACATACTATTGTCTTTAAAATGCATTACTTTAATTTTACATTTTTGCAATAAACATTGAGTTTTGGAGTGAAATGAATATGATTTGAAAATATAGCAGTCTGTTCCGTAGGTGCATCTACGGAACACTCTGTTTTCACCACGTTCCGTAAGTGCATCCATAGAATGATTGCTAAACTGAAATAAGTTGAATTTAACTTTGCAATGTTTTTTTACGGTTCCATAGATGCATTTATGGAAGGAGTGCAAAATAAAGGTGCTTTCAAACATACATCTACTTAAACATAGGATAAATTTGAAATTCCGCGTGGTGCCTAAGATATCTATGAGGTTCATTGAGAAATTGTCTAAAAAAAAGTTGAGCTTTTTATTAGTCCTAACAAATAGCTCATTTAGTTGAAATAAGAAATAAAAATATTATTTTATTAATTTTAATATATTAAACCAAATAAAATTAAATATTAATCATAAATATATATTATTTATAATTAAAATAAATAATTTCTCCAAAAACTTATATACAAAGATTAAAATTAAATTTTTATTTAAAAATTTAATTCCACAAATAAAACAAAAAAAAACTTTCTAAGAGGAGAAGATTGACTTAAAACTTGTTGCAAAACAGTAAAAACTTATAGGAGAATACTTATATACAATTGCTTAGACGTGGTTTATACTATTTTTAAATAAAAATATAAAAAGTGTATAATTTTCTCGTACATATATGCAAATCTCCCATTTTTACTCATTAAATGATGTTAAAGTACACTTGTCATACTTTCATTGACAAATAGTATAAACCTCATTTAAAAAATTGTAGGTAAGTTTTCTTTTAAATATCAATTAGAAGTGAAAATAAACTGAATATTTACTAAAAAAAACACTTTAGGTGTAATTTATAGCCAATGATAAATGATAAATAAATCTTAGTAAATCTAGTAGGGAAATGCTAACGAGTGCCCCAGGGGCACTTGTTAAGAGTTTTAAAAGGTAAGCAATACTTGTATTTAATATTTTATAAAAGGAAATATCTGACTTTTTTAAGCAATGACAGAGTTTGTTTTATTGAAATTACTTGTATTAAAATCATTGAATATTGAAATAAATACTTTATTTAAGGAATATTTTCTTGATATGGAATGCTTAAAGAGTGCCCCTGGGGCACTCGTTAGCATGACCCAATCTAGTAATCTACTTACCTAAAGATATAATCGTGTAGATATATGCTTGAAAATTAGGGAATACATATCTAAAAGCGAAATTTATGGAAACCCTTGTCCATTCTTATTACTATAAGTAAATGAAGTTTCGGCAAACTAAACATTATTAATACTAATCGAAGACCGAAGAAGACTAATTAAGAAAAAGTCAATTGTTTCTTTTCTTGGGTTTTCAGAAACGACAACGTTTTCACTTTGTACGTTCCTTTTCACTCTCTATTTCGTCTTCATTTATCCCCAAATTTAAAACCCTAGCCCTAATTTTTTTCATTTCAATCACGAGTTGATAAATTTAATTATTGAAGAAAAACTGAAACCTTTTTTGTCTTGATTGATGACTCTAATTCCTCAACCTAAATCGACAAAAAAAAATTGTTCTAATTTTTGACTGAATTCAGTGACTAATATTAGAGTGTTGGTTGGAAAATTGATTATAATGTATTAACATGCATAAATATGTATAATGTTCTAACTTAATCAATGAAAATACATAGAATATTTTGAAAATAGTTAAAGAATTACATTTGGTGTTTATATATGGACTTGATTAAATTTATTATAATCTTATTTTCTCTCAATTTTGAGTTTATTATAGTATATATCATCAACACTAATTGAACTTTCTTGTAGCTCAGTGAATAGAAAAAATGGATTACAACAGTTGGTTTCCCGTGGCATATGAAAGAAAGGCTTATGGCACATTAAGAAATTATTCACCAGTTTTCTCCGACAATATACGAAAGAGCGGCTTTGATGAATCATGCAATCAACCTGTTGGATTTTCCACCGACTGGCGTGATCATCCTCTCCGCGATGGTGCTGCTTCAAGGGTATGTTTTTTGAGGCACCCTTGGTAATCAGTTTTAAGTTTAAGTTATGAAAAAAGAAAAATGTTTTGTCAGAAAGATCTAAAGTTAATTGTGGATTTGCATTGTCTCTGCAAGTTTTGTATGAAAATCAAATAAGGCTAATCTGCTAAGTGTTGTAGAAATGCTAATCAATTTATGTCTGGTTACAACTGTGTTGTTTTCATTGATTCCTTTTTGCACAAGCTGCTACTTTCTTGCTGATGCTGTTCAAATATTTGTGCTTGAGACTGGAGTTATCCCCTCAAAAACCAGTTACTTAGCTGTTGTTTGTTATTGATCACCTATGTAAACTCCTTTTTGTAGTTATCACCTATCTGCTCTTACTGGAATATTTCTAATTATGACACTGCTCGGATGCAACTATTTTTAATATATTTAGTTTGTTAAGGAAAAGAGTATAAACTGAACACTATTGTGTTTTTGACATATTTGGCAGGAAGAATATATGAACCTGGAGACATTGCCTCGCCGAGCTGTATCGGACAATTCTAAAGCTCATGTCACTGGTTATTATAGCATGCCAAAAGGGGGACAATATGACACTTCTACTGTTCATGACCTGCCTTGTTTTCCTGATGACCGTTCATCAATCCCCCTAGTTGCTAATATGGATGTGGGTAGTAACTTACCTGTTTATGGTGGTGAAAGCTATCTGGATGCTAACACCAGATATATTAAAAACTATTTTCCTCATCATCAACACACAAATAATTGTATGTTTAAATTAGATTAAGATTTCTTCCCAAGTTTAAATCCTTTGGTGTGCAATATATTATTGACATTGTGTTTCCTTTCTTAGGTGATACCGACATACAACAACCTGCCAAAAGAAAAAAAATGATTTGTGGATTTTCCAATCCTTTTCCTGGCTGGAAGTCTTGTTTAGAATCGCAAGATGCATGGAAATATCTACCACAAATGCTGGATTTTCAGAAGAGCTCTATTCTAAGACATGATGTTAATGATGTCTTGGCTGGTAATACCGAACCTCTTCCAGTACTACCTTATTCCTTGAATAATGATCAATGGAATAACCAGTTGGTTCAACCTTATTCCTCTCAAACACCTTTGGAAGTGTCACAACAGTTACAATTTCCCCCCTTCTCTTCTATCAATTTTGCGAACAATGGGGAAGAACTTACAAATCCGATGTTTCATTCTACGAGACTCAGAGGGATAAACAACAATGAGGCAGGTGATACACTTGAACAGATCTTTGAGGAGCCAAGCCTCGAAAGCGATGATGTGATGGAAATCAGCTCAGAGGAATTTGCCTTTAGTTTGAAATCCAGGATGCGTACTCTCGACATGGATCCTTTAGATACTGGTGGAGAGGTTATGCAGGGCATAGCTGAATTCGACCGTGGCATTACATTGAACTCCAACCTTCCTACTCTCACCGAGGATGTTTTTCTTATTGATGGGGAAGATATACAAGACACAACTGAGTTCTGGACAAACACCAAAAAGAAAGTTGATGAGCCAACAACTGATCAAGAGACACATACCAAGTGCTCAAATACTACTATGCATGCTCTCAAAAGCAAGGTTCCTATTACTATTGATGTAGAGGACAAACATGACATAATTGGATTCAACCAAGAGGAGAAAGTTGTTAAAAGGAAAGTCAGTGACCCAAAAGCTGTCGTTGATGTTGTTTCCTTGATTGACTTTTTCACACATGATCAAATAACAGAACATATTAATAGTCTGAGAAAGGAACCTCTTCAGGTTAGTACACCATCTTCTAGTGTTCTCAATTATCCTGGTGTGTTTGGGTATTTATTGTTATAAAAGTTAACAATTCTTTTAACACAGATTTCAACTGAAGATGGAACTGGAATTGATGCAAATACATGCCAATTATGCGAAAGGGAAAAGCTTTACTTTTCACCGGTGCCAATTTTTTGTATATGCTGTGGCCGCTCCATCGGGAGAAGAAAAATATATTTCTGTAGAAAAGATGAGGAATTTGATGCAGAGCGTTGCTTTTGCTCCTCCTGTTATAATGCATCTAAAGGCGGGTGCATTCCATTCAACGGGACATTTGTTTCTAAGGCAAATCTTGAAAAAAAGACAAATGATGAAGTACTTGAAGAACCGGTATGTTGTAATAACCATTACTATATAATTCATCTTGATATTGAGAACCATAAACTAACTTTTAACGATCATTGTTTCTTCTAGTGGGTTGAATGCAATAAATGCAAAAGATGGCAGCATCAAGTATGTGCACTCTACAACAACAGAAAAGATTTGGACTGCGATGTAGATTATATATGTGCTGTATGCCGCTTGAGAGAAATTGAAGATGGAGTGCATGTTCCCTTACAAAAGACTACTGTTTATGGTGCTAAGGACTTACCAAGTACCAAGCTTAGTGACCACTTGGAGAAAAGACTTTTTAAGCGTCTTATGGAAGTGAAAGTAGATGGGGGAAAAGTTAAAGGAAGTGAGAATCTTGATAAGGTAATACAGAAAAATCAGCATGTAAGCACGTAAACTTGAAATATCGTAACATTTTCTTATTCTTATTTAAGCAAGTAAATTGAAAATAATACTAAAATAGTTTTCTTCCTTGTTATTTATACTATTGATCTTTTTAAAGCAAATGTAAATTGATTTCAAAACTATAGAATATTGCCTTACTTGCCATGAATTTCTGCAAAACTGTAGGTTTTAGCAGCAGAAAGTATTTCTATTAGAGAAGTGTTATCGGTCGACAAACAATTGAAAGTGAAGAAGCAGTTTCTTGACATCATCCCAGAAAAGAATTACCCGACTGAATTTTCTTATAGATTAAGAGTAAGTTCAGTAATTTTATCAATGAAAAAATAAATATACATCCAAGAGGTTTAATACAAGTTCCATTGGTTTCAGGTTATACTTCTGTTTCAGAAGATTGATGGAGCAGATATATGCATTTTTGGACTGTACGTCCAGGAGTTTGGCTCTGAATGTGGCAATCCGAATCAGCGTTGTGTGTACATTTCATATCTTGATTCCGTCAAATATTTTAGGCCTGAAAGAGTGATTGTGGAAGGAGAAGCACTTCGTACCTTCGTTTACCATGAGATATTGGTATTTTTCTTTTAAACTTTACTTCTAGGCCAATAAAACTTATAAAATTGAATACTAAATCCTTCCATTTTTTTCTATTTGTGTTTTTTTTCTCAATCATCAGATTGGATACCTTGATTTTTGTAAGAAAAGGGGTTTCTCAACTTGCCACATATGGGCATGTCCTCCTTCAAAAAGGAATGATTATATACTATATTGTCATCCCAAAGAGCAAAAGACTCCAAACAATGATAAGCTACGCTCTTGGTCAGTTTTTCTTTCTTCTTATGAGTATATAATGAGTTTTTATGAGAATTTGAGAGTACTATTTTCCTTGTTTATCTTCTTTGTTTTCAACAAGTAGCAGTGCCATGTTACCATAGAATATTTATATTGTTTGTTTATGCAGGTATCTTTCAATGCTGAAAAAGGCTACTGAAGAAAAAATTGTTGTTGGTTTAACAAACATATATGATCATTTATTTGTTCCTACTGAAAAAGAGGGCTCCAAAGTGACAGTTTCTCGTTTGCCATACTTTGATGGAGACTTTTGGTGTGGTTCTGCTATGGAAAAAGCGAGGACCATTGAAAAAGAGAGTAGAGGAGACTATGATAATATGTTGAAGAAACAAGTGTCTACTAGAGCTTTAAAGACCATGGGACATGTCAATCCTTCGAAAGACGCTGCTAAAGACATTCTGGTGATGCAAAAAGTATGTCTCCTTTCTTTATTACTTTCATCCTTTGATTTCATTTTTGGTTTTTCAACATTTATATATAGTATACAATGTCATATCCTTTTATACTAGATTGAATGAAAAGTTGTAATGTCCGTATTATATAGTTTGGTTTAAGTTATTTATATAATATGTATAACTTTATCTAATCTTTCTTCCTTTTTTTTCACTCGATTTTCATTAGTTGGGCCAAGATATATTGCCTACCAAGGAAAATTTCATTGTAGTTCACTTACAATATTCTTGCATACACTGCTGTGAAGTGATAATGTCTGGGAAGCGGTGGTTTTGCACTGAATGCAAGAATTTTCAGGAGTGTGGAAGGTATGGTAACTTAAATACATATTTCAATTGTTTCCTCCTTCTTTAAAAGTGAATGCATTGGTTTTGCGTTGAATAGAATAAAAAGAGTTTTTGTCTTTGACTTTCGTATCAATATATTACAGTTGCCATAGTTCAAATGAACACACCTTAAAGAACGGAGAAGTGCATCCACTTTGTCAGGTAACAACCTAACTAAGCCTAAAGCTTCAATATGATTTTATCATCATTAGTAAATTCATGCAAATTTTTTATTTATGTGTCGTTTTTAGGCCGTTGTTGATGATATCCCCTCCAGCACTAAGCATAATGATACCATCCTTGAGAATGGATTATTTGAAGATAGGAACAACTTTTTGAGCTTCTGCCAGAAGTATCAGTTTCAGTTTGACACACTCCGACGAGCCAAGTATTCCTCAATGATGATCCTCTACCATCTATGCAATCCTAGTCCTATGACTTCTGGAAAATGTTGTAGTATTTGTTGTGCACACAATGTGTTTCAAAAGTGCTGGAAATGTGAGGTTTGTCCAGATTGTACCATTTGCTCTGCATGCTATAAGGATAGAGGTGCTGACTGCCATGAACACAAGTTGACTCTAAATGAACACAATTCAACTCAAAATGAACTCAAGTTGGTTGAAAATAATTCAACATCACAATCTGATAATCAAGAGTCTAATGGGAAAATGGTATGAACTTATTTCTTTGGATTTATTGTTTTTATTACTCGTTTGTTCTAGATTGTGTTGATCATACTTTCTGATTTACACACACAGATGTTAAAGAAAATGAAACTGGAGAAATTTTTGAAGAAAGTATCTCAACTTCGAAAGCATGTGTCACAAAGGAAAAAGGTATGAAATTAATTCTCGAGATATTTTTTTTCATTACTTGATTGTTCTAGATTGGTGATCATACTTTCTGTCTTACACACAGTTGCTGAAACTGGAGATGATGTTGAAGCATGCATATCAATGCCCCGCAACTAGTGCTGAACCTTGCTCTGATACATCATGTCGTCAATTCAAGAAGTTTTTAAAGCATGCCAAAAGTTGCACAACTAATATTCGTGGCGGATGCGAGGATTGTGAAAATATATGGATTATACGATTTTCTCACTCCTTGGATTGCAAAGACTCAGAATGTATAATACAACATTGCAGGTGTGTTAGTGTTACTAGTAAAATTCTACGCTACTTAGAGAATTTAGAGATTCTACTTTCTAAAATCATTCTTTGCCTAAAGTATGCACAAATATACTTATTTCTTTCAACATGGTGTCATTGTTTTGGCTAAATTATTCATAACCTTTTGTATTTATATTGACTTTGCAGCATGCTGAAGAAGCGTTTAGAATATAGAGGAATGCGTTCGAAATCTTGACATAGAGGTGCAGCTGTTGATAGCAAGAAAGCAGTCATTGATCGATGACTCTTTTGTGAATATATAGTTCACACATAATAACAAGAAATACTTGCAATTGCAAGTGAGTTTGCTCCATATATAACAATTGCTACATCAAAGTTTAAGCAATAACTGTTTCTTGTATTTAAACTGCACTCTTTTTGCCTTCATCAAAGTTTTAATCCCAAAAGGGTTTTCTTTGATAAGGTTTTTAACGAGGCAGTTGGCCAATTATTTTGGTCTACATTGTTGTTACTTTGGGTATTGGTCTAGTCCCCCCAAATGTTGTTATTATTTTTAGATAATATTAGGTGGGTGTAAGTACAGGGGTGCCAACCTAGTTGGGATGCCTGTTGATGTAAGTATAGGGGTGCCAACCTAGTTGGGATGTCTGTGCTTTCATCTATTGCTTCACTTTAACTTTATTATATTTAGTTAGATTTGAAAAACCAAAATTTTATTGATGAGTTTATTTCTAATTATAAAATATTATTTTTTTTTGGAATCATACTGTTATTCTTAGGATTAATATTTATATGCATGTACTCGGTGAAAAATTTAATTTCCTAAAAATGTTTACAAATTTAACTTAATTTAAAAATTATAAAAGTAAAAAGAAAAATAAATGTGCGAAGTTAAATTAGTCAAATTTTATTCTCATGTTGGATTCTCACCCTTTAATATGAGAATAAATATAGAAAAAATCATGTGTAAACAACATTTTCAAAAATAAAAGATACTTGAAAATAATTTTTTAAAAATTGAAACAAACATTAGATTGTTCTATTTTTAATATCATATTCTTGGGAATGTTATTTTATAACTTGAAACAAACACACCTTAGATTAGATCTATTTTTTTTGTTATATATAATGGAAGAGAAAATTATGATTAATGTCAACAAGTATTTTCATGTTTCAAACCGCAACATGAGTTAAGCTATGAAGTTTAGGGTCCGTTTGTTTTTTTTTTTAAATCATTTTTATAGTGTTATAAAATTTTGTGTGTAAAAGAAATTACAAAGAAATTTTTCATAAAAACTTCAAATGAAAATTTGGTTTGAATAGTTATTCTTAAAATTATTTTAGGTATTTCATCTTTTTATTGAAAAATTATTTGAATATCAAAATTTTAAAAAATCACTTAATTTTGAAGCTATTTCAAATAAATTTTCATAAAAATTATTTTTAAAATACTGTTTTTTGAAAAAATTGTGATTTTGACTATGTTTTAATTTTCAATAATGTTTGTTTATGTTATAGGATGTCAAAAGTAATGATTTAATTTAGAAAGAACGAATATAAAAAACTTGTAAAATTTTAAAAAGCAATTTTATAAAATCTATTTTAAAAAATATAAAAAAAATTCTATTTTTTAAAACTGAAACAAACATATTTTTAATGTTCTTAAAGTTATTGTATCACTTTTCAATTTATCCCTTGCTTAAAAAAAAATGTAACAAATTAGTTTAAAATCGGTGCATTCATACGAGTATGGATTATTATATCACTTTTATATGTAACAAATTAGTTTAAAATCGGTGCATTCACCCGAGTATGGATTATTGTTCAACTTATAAAATATATTCAAATGCCATAAAATCCAAATTTATTTTCAATGTCATCAACAATATTCACATTATTTAAACAAACAAATTGTGTGTTGATTACATATCCTCATCCTCATGTTTGCAACATTGAATATGAAGTTTAGCTTTTTAAATTAATTTGCCATTTTAAAATAATCTGATTAATTGTTTGTGTAATACGATTTTACATGCACTATTGAACCCTTATAATAAAACTTGGAAAAGATAATTAATTTAAATAAACTATTGTGTTTGATTTGCAAAATGAAAAGTACTAGACAGAACAGTACAAAATAATTTTTTGTATTGTGTTGATTAATATATTGGACAATTTTTTTCTCAATTTTTCTTGATATGTTTATGCATCAGACAAAATAATATTATTTTTACTATAATATTATTTATTGATGTATAAAATATTAATATTTATGCATCAAAATATTAAATAATAAAAAGGAGGAAATAAAGATAAAGAGATAAAAAATTTACTCTACTTTGTTTAATATATTTATGCAGTAGATAAAATAATATAATTTTTACTATAATATTTTTATTATTATAGAAAATATTGATATTTATGAATCAAAATATTAAATAATGAGAAGAAAAGAAAAATGACAAATAGAATTTTTTCTCTACTTTGTTTGATATGTCGATAAATCGAATAAAAAATAATATAATTTTATTATAATATTTTTTATTAATTTATAAAATATTAATATTATATTTATGAATTAAAATCTTAAATAATGAGAAAGAGAGTGAAAAAATAATATTTTAATGTTTTTTTATAATTTCTACTTGGACAAAAAGTTGTCTATGATTTAGTGGGGGACAAGAATTCATGGTTTTATCTTTGTCTCATGATTTAGTGGCGGACAAGAATTCATGATTTTATCCTGTGTCTTATCATTTATTTTGTCCAGGACTATGATTAAATAAATTGTTTTGTCTAATACCTCATTTTTAGCAAATCAAAGAAATTTTTTTTAGCATGTCTACTACTCTTCTTGTGTTTTCTCTAACTTGTTCTCTATATCATTGATTTTTAAATCACCCTTACTAAAAATAAGAAGAATATCAATTCAAGCATGTCTTCTACTCTTCTTTCTTATGTTTTCTCTAACTTGTTCTCTATATCATTGATTTTTAAATCGTTATAAAAAATTTAGTAATAGTAATAAAATCAAATAGTTATCATGACCAATGACCACAAAGCCAAATAAAAAATGCAGAATTTTGTTTGAAAAGAACAAAGATCGTTTTTCAATGACTTTTGAAGGATAAAAATCAAAATAATTAAAAAGAAGTTTCAATTATTAGACAAATTAAGATCTTCATCAAAAATAATGTGCAGATTTGTATGATTAATTATCTTTACAATAACTGAATTATACATTACTTTCTTTGAAATATAATGGTGTAAAGTCATTATTCTCGCACCATTTTCAGTTACCATTTTCAGTTCCTGTCTGAGTACAATTCTTAACTGTAAAAACCTACATTCTCTTCATTAGGATACTTTTCAAGGCTGACACTTCACATTTTGAACATTTACTTTTAGATTCTAAAAATTATAGTACATGGATGAGAAAATCATTTCACAATATCTAACATTGGGCACAACCATCAATTGGTACCAAACCAAAAATAATGCTATAAATCTTTGAGCCAACATTTGACATCACTTTCGTCAATTGCAATATTGCAGGGTCTTTGTGGTATAATCCTTCGTCTTTCCTCCTCTTCTTGCAAGCACATTCCACATCAAAGGTAGTATCTTGTCCACGTACTTCTTTTCATCTCCTTTGTTTTGCTTGTATTTGTCTTATTCGTCGTTGTCCTTGTACTTTGACTATCATCAACGTTCAAACTCGTCATCTTACTCGCATCCAACTTTGTCGTCGGTTTTATACAAGAGTACAATCTCCAAACACTTCCAAGAGTTTATATATAGAGAAGTCAACTAGACCAAACAAATATGAAACTTGATTTTTTATACAAAAATCTCATGTGTCAGCAACAATATAGTACCATTTTCGAAAAGGGAATAAGAGACGAAGTGTTACCTTGGATGGTGGTTCAGCAGCACACTTACCTTGAAGCTTTGTTGCATAGGTACAGGTATCGTAACCGGTACTGTACGGGTACAGGCACGAGAATACAGTGATTTAAACAAATTAAGGTACAGATACTATATGAAAACATGGAGCAAACAAATAAAAATACTTATATACTCACAAAATTATTTTGACTAGTCTTGGATATTTTACTGGATTTGGAACCCCAAAAAGATGTATTGCAATTGAGCAATGTGACACCTTTCACTAAACAATGGTAACGTGCTGTAAAATATAAAGCACATCCAAGACCTGTATCAAATTAATTTGTATCAGCTCTTTAATTATAACTTGCCACATGCAAGGTGACCTCTGACTATAACTTCACAAACCATATAAGCTCAAGTACATTTTCTCAGAAAAATTGATAAACCCTTATATCTTCATGGTTTCATATTGCAATTAAGAGAGGCAAGAGCAGACAGAGGGGTTTCAGGTTAATTAGTGAGGAACTGCATACCTCGGGGACTTCATCATGAGGACAGTGACCGGCAGGGCTGATTTCACAATATAGAGCCTCACCCTCAGATTTTTCTTATCATAATGATACACGCCCATATCCGGTACGGATACTTCCCCGTTTTACAAGTACATTTGTTTCAGAATTTGGAGTCTAAGAGAAGGTCAATCGACACAAGTTGCCAAGTTGCCAAGTACTGTTACTCCACAGGTCAATGGTCTTGTAGAATTTCACTTAACACAAGTATTACTAGACATACTTTAAGTACCATGTGTTGTATATATTCAAGATATTGTTTTGGGCAAAGACATCTTTATGATGGACAAAGATATGTAATATGATCTTCTCTTGAAAACCAAAAGCTATAAAAAGATGCATTTTCATCAAGATTCAAACATATTAGCCACTGCAATTGAATACAAAAAATGCTAACTTATGTGTTACCAGGCAAGAAAGATAGTCAAAATAAAAATTTTACTTTGGATTGGTAAGGGGAGTCGAGGTTGAAAATTGTGAGATTGTAACACCTATTATAAGATCCTATAAAATTCATAATAGCCGCACACATATAATTGTGTATACTGTGTAGTGTTACTGTAAACATCATAAGTTTGTGTTTCTTCATGAAGAAGCTACCCAAATAACGAAGGTGTGTACAAGTGAAAGTCAAATTGTAGGTTTATTACTAAATCAAATTGGTATACAGTGTTTGTTATAACCCCTCTCCTATCCCCTTAATCATAACAATTAGCATTAAATGGTTTTGACGGTAGCATTTAATGGTACGCTAAAAACACTGTTGTGTAAAAATACACTATTTGTTCCAACAACACAAAACAAGATAAAGTACAGGCAAAACAAGGCTAACAGTGTTTGTAAGACAGAAGCATAGCAGCCAATACAGAATATATGAAGAGAAACAGGTGTACCAGTTTTTATAATTGGTTCACTTCTGCTACAAAAAAATGTTTGATATTAAGATCTCATTTTCTTTTTCACTTTGTATGCTTAAGTGGTCACAGCAAGTAGGAAACTTGGAACAAATGTAAAACAAGATAATAGACTACTCAATATCAACAACAAAGGTGGAGCAATAGAATTAGCACAAAGGGGGCCTAAAGGGAACAGACATTTTGTTAAGCAGGCCAAGCTTAATCATTTTTATTATTTTCAGAAATAATATAACATGAAAATAGTTGTTTTGGAAAAAATTGAGGAGGGGCATGTATGCATAGCCCCCGTTTACATACATTATTTTCAACTTGTGTCAACAAATACAACTGTCTTCCTTCTATAGAGACTACACCTGGTTTCATTTTCAATTAAATCATTCAGAGGTAGCTCTTTTATAGATTTCATCTATATATTTTTCCACTCTTCCTTTACCCTTAGCCCAACTATATTTCATCCGATTGAGCAGCTTCTATGTTTCGTTTGATATATCTCAACAACATAATGTGAGCTTCTGTCATCATGAAAACACGGAGAATATCATCAAAAAGAGATCAATTTTTCTTAGTACTTGCAACCTGAAATGGAATAGTACATACCTGAATACCAGGAAAAAGTTAAAGCAAATATCAATGGCTGAACCCTTCCAAATGCAGAGTAGCTATTCAGCAAAAGCCGGATGACATTCCAAAACTTGTCACAAAATCTAGCATATTTGTTCACTTTTCGATAAAGCTCAAGTATCTTCTTGATAATTCCAAAGACAAATCTTTTTTATTCTTCTTCTCAAGACACTTCCTTATCTTCATATACACTGAATAATTAGGTTTAAGACCTCTATCCATCATCTCATGAAGAATCCTTTGAGAAAGTAGAATACTTCCTTTCTTTAAATAAAGAGAAGCAAGTAAGGTGTAGCTTTCATTGCTGGAATAGCTATGCTTACAAACAGAATCAACAACATACTCATGTGCTTCGTCGTATTTTCCTGATTCAAAATACGACTTGATCACCGCAGCATTCGTTAAACTACAAGGTTGGATACCCTTCAAAGCCATTTTATCAAGAAACTTCAAAGCTAAATCAATCCGTCCATTTTTACATAACAAACTAATAAGAACATCAAATGAAAACCCGTCCGGCAAACCATTTTCTTTTTCCACCATCTCAAGAACTTGGCAAGCCTCAACAAATTTACCAATCTTGATTAAACAACTTACCAACAAGTTGTAAGTACTTCCATCCGGTTCCACACCAATTCCCTTCATCTTCTCTACCAAATGACCTACTCTTTCGTAAAAACCTCTCTTACACATTAACCTCAACAAAAAGTTATAACTTTTCACGTCCCTCCCAGTTTCTTCTATCACATACTCCGCCATATCAAAATCACCCGAAAAACTAAATGTCTCTATCATCAACTTCACCCCGGAACTCCGACAAACACCTCCAACCTTATTAAGCACATCCACAACTCTCCTCACACACTCAATCCTAGAATCCATATCCAATCTCAAAACAACCAAAAACCTAAACGCCCTTCTCCCCAAACACATTCTTTTTAGGTTAAACTCAACCAAAACAGGAACCATTGCCTCAAAATTTCCTAACAACCCACAGTTCTCAATAACCAAATTCCCTATCTCAGGATCACAACAAAGCCCGCGATGTGAAACATTAAGCCAATGAAAAAACACCAAAGCAGAAACTCTTTCACTTGATAATCTATCAAAAATGTAAACAACTGATGACAATGACAAACACACATTCATCATGCTTAACCTATATTCCAAATCATTCACACCCTCACAAATCAATGCAATGATTTCAGAAACTTGCTTTGAAGTTGTATGCGGTTTATATTTATCAGAAGAATTAGGGTTAGAATAAAAGTACCTTAAAGTAACAGAATGAAAACCAAGGTTCAAGTATATGTGAGGATTGTAAATTGAAGAAGTTGTAAAAGAGGGTTTGAGGGTGCGAAATGTTGAAGAACCAGTTGGTGATTGGAAAAGAGGGTTTGAGAATAAATGAGGAATTGTGAAAAACCTGCAAATGTTGCGGAGGTTTCGAATTCCCATAGGAGGAGGTTGAAGATTGAGAGCGGTAAGGTGTGCTTTTTTGGTTTTTTGTGTATTGGGTTTTATTAATTGGGCTTTGAGTATTTGGGCCAATTCTGAATTATGGGCCTACATTTTATACCGAGGTTTGAAAAATTCTTTTCACGTACCCTCAAATATTATCTAATTTTTTAGTTTTTTTTTTTTAAAAAAGTTTCTTGATACACACTTCAATAACACAAGGCTGAGAATTTTGATATATAAGTCTTCTCTATGTTTAAAAAAAGTTAAACTCTTAAGCTATGATTGAGAGTTTGAAGGAGAAGGAAGAACTTTAAAATTTAGTCATGTGTTGACACTACTATCAAACTTCGTTCAAACTTTAATTTCAAAATTAATTAATATAAAAATTAATATGACATTGAATAACATCATAGTATTCGCTTAAAAAATTAAACATTCAGTCAAAAAAGAAGAATCATCAAATTTTAGTGAATATCTAACTCTACCTCTTCTAAATTTTATTCACTAGAAAAAGTCATTAAGAGATGTGTACATCTACAAAGTATAAATAATAAAATTGTACGTTTTATTTTAAAATTATTTATTTTCACCATCTTAATTTTGTGCTTTTAGAGTGATTGTGAGATATTATGGCATTGTTCATCATTTTTACCTCTGGTCTTTTTTATTGTTGAGGACTTTCATCGCTAGATTGAATGTTGGGGGAGACTAGTGGTACATTAGAGTATCTAATGTTTTTGTGTGAAGTTTGTTGCTTGTTACAGGTGCATATATTATTTCTTGAATGAAGTTTAGTCTTTGTTGTTATTCATCAAGAAGAGACTTTCATTATACTCCAAGAAAGACTTTTGCGAGATCAAGCATCAACTTTCCGTAAGGCGGAGATGGAAGTTGTCTATCTTTGGTGGAGTTGGAGAAAGATTGCCTGCATATGGGAGTCGTCTAACCATTACTTAGCTAATGGCAATCGCTCAGACAAGCGATTAGTGGGATCAGGTGAATTGCCACATACGAATACTTGGAGCAGCTTATTATGGATAACAAGATTATTATATCAAGATCTTTTAGAGATCTTGTTTTTTGTTAGCAGTTGAGTGTCTACATTAATAGTGTGAATTGTCGTTTGTTATTCCTTTGTAACCAAAATGTTTATAATCTAAATAGTGAAAGATGGTGATTTTTCCAATGATTTTCAACACCATTGAAGAGTGGAGTAGGAAAAAAGAGGACGAATGTCGAATCATTATATATCTTTGTGTATTTTTCTTCTTCTTCCCCTATCCTCTTTTAATTTTCTAGTATTCATTATTTTGTTATTGCATTAGTGCATTATTGCATTGATTGTATGCCATATAAGTTAGATTTTGCTTATAGAGATTTAATGTATAAGCTTATGTATATGATGTATCAATCTTGTTGAAGTATTACGAATTCAATTATGTATTGATAGAATATCCACGTAAGGTGTTTTGAAGTAGCTTTGTTTAAAAGCGACTTTGGTTGTCTTTTGATTGACTTTCATTAGAAGCAATCAAGTACTTAGTGAACATCATGTATTATTTCATTTGGTTTAATTTATTAAGTTGCTTCCAAACTCTTCTATTTTTTGTGTTTTGCTTTCATGCTTCTTAAAATCTCTGATTTCATATATGAGACCTAAAATGTTTTAGAAATTTTCTTAAAGGGAAAAAGGTTTATTCAACCCCCGCCCCCTCCCCTTTAGACCTTTTTGTGTCCATATTCGCACCAAATAATTGGTATCAGAGCAGAGCTTTTGATCAAAGTCTTGCAACTCCAAAAGTTGAGAATATGGTTGCTTCGATCATAGACGTTTTTTTCTAATCGTTTGAAAGCTTGTGCAATTCAATGAATTCCAATGAAACTACATTGATTTACTAATGTCTGATTATTCATTGCAATGCATTACATAGATTAATTCAAAGTAAAATATTACTAGTATATTATCTAAACATTAATTGTATATTCTAAATTTTTATATGATATCATGTTAATCACACCATTGAGTTGCAGATATGTAAGTTACATGTTGTGTTTTAATGGTTGAAAATACCAAGACAATGTATGAAGTTTGAAAGCTTCATGCAATACTGACCTCCCTTGTTTCTTCAAGAGATATAAGTCCAATTATATAATTTTATTACTCTATATCGATGATATGTTGGTGGCAGGCTAAAATATGGATGAAATCAGAAATGTAAAGATGTAGTTGTCAAAAGAGTTTGACATGAAAAACTTAGGTTCTGAAAACGGATCCTTAGTATGCAAATCACTAAAGATATGGGAAAAGGATTTTTCGCAGTTATCTTAATAAAAGTACATCAATCATGTTTTGCAAAGATTTAACATGCATGGTAAGTTGGCTAGCACGTCTTTGGAAATTCATTTTTTCCTATCTAAGGACTAATCACCTAAGACAAAGGATGAAAGAGAATCCATGGTTAATATTCCATATACTTCAGCTATTGGAAGTTTGATGTATGTAATAGTCAGTACAAGGCCAAACATTGACCATGCATTGAGAGTTGTTAGTGAGTTTATGTCGAAAGTGGATTTTAAGGTATCCATGAGGAACCACTAGAAAATATTTGTAATATGACAAAGAAAAAATAAACGCATAAGGCTACATTGATCCAAACTTTGAAGGTGATGTTGACAATCAAAGGAATACAGTTGACTATATATTATTGTTGGTACTCGAGAAATTAGTTGGATATCACATATGCAAAAGAGTGTTGTTTTATACACTACAGAAACTGAGTATATATCAATCCCAGAAGCTAGTAAAGAATTGTATGTCATCAGAGATTGTTAATAGAGTGGGTAGGAGATGAGTGTCTCTTACAAAGATAGTCAAAACGAAATACATCTAACAAAGAGTTCAACATTTCATTTAAGAATAAAGCATATTAGTTCAAGAAAATGAAAATCCATCAAACATGTAAATAAATGCAGTGAGTACCGACAAGTTGAAGTTATGCTCAACTTCAATTGACCTACTATAATACATTTGTTCTTAAACAAAAACTTGTATATAGTGTATTTCCACATTAACTTTCTTCTTCCACAAATATGACTATGAATTGATTTTGTGTAGCAAACAATGTAAAACTATTTTGATGTATTAGAGCAGATGTTTTAATCAATTTCAAATTCAACAGACGTACGCACGCGCGGAGAAAGAAAAAGTAAGAGATTTCTATATGGTCTAACATAAATAAATGATCTTTAAATATAAATTTCTATTAAAAAATTAATTGTATGATAACTTTGTTCGCATATTTAAAATACTGAATATGTATTTATTCAATTTTTTTATATTAAAAAATATATAGTGTTACTAATTATGAATTTACCTTAAAAACAGTCAATAAATAAATGTATCTATAATAAATAAATGTATCTATTGATGAGAATAGACTAGACTAATTAATAGAGCTTACGGCCTAGCCTACACAGGTCAAGGGCAGATCAAACTTTTTTTTAAATAGAAAAGACCTAGGTTTTTTATAAGTTTAGATAGGTTTTTTAGTTAAATAGGCTGGGCTGCAGGCCATAAAAAAAATCCATTAAGCCTATCAGACCAACCTATTTTAATAAATACGAATAAATTTATTATTCTTTATATTGTATTTTGTTCTTTATTATATTAAAATACAAAAGTAAATTTAGTTATCTTGAAAAACTCGTGAAAATAAGTTAAAAAACCCTTATGAATAATGTTAGAAGTTATTTTCATAAATTCTCCTAAACAAATAAGTTCACAAAACTTATGCTACTATATAATCTCAAATAAATTAATGTAAACAAACATTTAGCTTCATTGTAATTTTGATTCTATAGTATATTTAAACATTAGTTGATTTATTTACCTTTGTTCAAATGATATAGGCTTTTTAAGCATGCTAATAGACTAATCAGATATTCGAAAAGGCCAAACTCAGTTCGAAAAAATAAGACTATAGTAGGCCACAAGTCATACTTCGACTTAAAATTTTTTAGTAGGTCAGACTCAACCTAAGTCTAGTTCGGCCCAGCCTATTTTCATATCTAATGATTTGAAAATTAGCTTTTGTTTAAAGACAATTTTTTGTTTATGTTTAGATATTGAGAAAGGAGTGATTAGTGTTGCTCATCATAAATAGAAATTATGTAACACCCGTATATTTTAATTTTTAATTTAAATGGAAATTTAATTAATAATTAGAATTATTGGTGGTTTGTGGGATATTAATTGGGAAAGGATGGTTATGGTGTTGGGCCATGTGTGATGTTAAGGAATGAGGGGGTGATGTTAATAAAGGCCCTATTCTAATTAAAGGTTATTTTATAAAATAATAAGGAATTGAGAATAAGAGAAAGGAATGTGAAAAGAGTTTGGAACACGAAGAACGTGAAAGAGGAGCAATGGAGGGAGAGACCAATCAAGAACTCTTGGCTAAGGTAAGGGGGGATTCTCCGGTTATCATCTATTATCGTGTTCTTAGATAATAATATTGATTAGGGATGTTGTTGAGTCAATTGGATTATATGTTAGGTTGGGGAGGTTATGAATTGATGAAAATTGCATGGATTATTGATTGATTTATGTGTTGTTTTGATGTGTGATGATGAATAATGATGCAATTGATGATTAACTGCCTGTATATAATGTTTAGACTCAGTTTTGGACTCAAATTGGGTGAGATCGCAGGATCTGAACGCAGACCCGTAATTCTGCAAAATCGCCAGGTCGCGCCGCGAACCCCTGTTTGCGCCGTGAACCGTTGGGCAGAATTCCAAGAAGTTGTGATACGCTCAGGTCGCGCCGCGTCCTAGTGTTGGCGCCGCGGAGGCGTACTTGTTTTCTCGTTTCGCGCCGCGTGCATAGGTTGGCGCCGCGAACGTGTTTGTGTGGATCAGGTCGCGTCGCGAACTTTGGTTGCGTCGCGTGCTGTAGCGATAGTTATCTCTTGGGAAAGTTAAATGATGTGTAACTTTCGAACCGTAGGTCTGTTTTTAGTGTCGTTTCGAGTACGATGAATCTTATGAGATAGCCTACGTGTTTAAATGATGGAATGAGGTGTAAATCCAATTATTTTTAAATATGATTTTATTTCTTGGTGAATGATGTATTGTACATATATGTGATGAGATGTGTTTAATACATGCTATGTCGAAATATTAATCATGTGACGATTTGTTTAATTGGATGATGTATTGTTGACATATATGATGAAATGTGACAATATAAGATGTTGTTTTGAAAACATTATGATGTGATGATTGTTTTGGAATGATGTGGATACATGTGTGTTCTTCTTATTGATGATGTTGATTGATGTGGACGCATGTATGTTCTTTAATGATGATGATGATTGATTGTATTTGAATGATGCTAATGTATATAAACATACTTTGATGATGATGATGATGATGATGAAATGGGTATTTGATGATGTTACTTATTAGACTTGACGATGGTATAAGTATGTTGTATATGGTGCATTCATTCATGTTCATTGATGATACTGTATCCATAAGGGTGTGTTGGATCAGTGAAGGGCATGATTCCCATTGTGTGGAATCTGTGCTGGCAGGGCCGTATCTTGATGATGTTGGATCGGTCATGGGTTATTCCCATTTGATGAGGTTGGTACCACATGCATAGTGTCAGTTCATACATATGCATACTTTTATAACATGATTGGAAGTATTCCAGTGTTATAAATATTGATGATGTGTTGGTTGCGTGTTTTGTTGAATTAATGTTTAGTAAGATTGTCTGTTTGAAAGATGTGTTCTGTTGGCATTTGTGTAAATGATGGACGTTCCTGATAATCTGAATATGATGAAATTGGGTGAATGATATAACTATGATGTGTTGTTATTTAAGATGCAATAACATTTGTTAACTGTGATGAGACTCACCCTTACTGTTGACATTTTCAGATTGAGGATAGCTGCTTTCGACTTGGTGATGATTAGATCATAAGTCAGTGTATTAGTGTAGCGTCAAGTGTCATGCTCTTATATTGTAACACTGGGGGAACGTTAGCTTAGAGTTTATGATGATACTCTATCGTGTTGTTATTGTATTAAATTCTGTGGGATATTGCATAGATGATGTTATGCTTATCCGTATGATGAATTTTCCGCTGTGTAAACATGAGATGTTTATGTATTATGGTGAATTGTTCCTTAGTGAAAGCATGACAATGAATATATGATGAATTTGGTTTAATTGGAATTGTGGCACCCTTGTTTTCATGTTTTACTCTGAAAAATTAATTATTAATTCCCGTGGGGTTTAGAAGGGTGTTACAATAGTGGTATCAGAGCAGGTCGGTCCGTCCGGCCAATTGTTGAGTCAGTTGAGTTGCGCGACAGTTGTATATTGTCAGCATTTTATTCCTTGGTACGCGACATGTGAGTGGATCACTGTCGGTACTTGGTTGTTTGTTGCAGGTGTTGGATTGAAACAAGTGGGGGAGAAGCTTCGCTTCTCGGTTATGTTTCAGTTGTAAGAAGATTGATTCAGTAGGCTGTTGTTGGGAACAGTGCGAGCGTTGTTGGAGTTTGTTGTTTCCCGAATTGAAGGTGACTTGGAATTAAGACTTCACTGGGAATTGAGTTGGAACATCTTGAAGGAAGATGATTAGAGGTAATTGACAGTTATTGTAAGAGAAGGAAATTGGGAAGTTGCGATGTGTCAGCTCTACTGGTGTACTGCGAAGATGTCAGTTGAGTAGCTTTACGTCTCGGAAGAGATTCGGCTGCAAGTTTGCAAAGAGGATTGTTGTTGTAATGTTCCAGAAATCGCACTTCGGCGATGGGATGTGTTGCTCAAGTCATAAGAATATTTGGAAGTGAGGAGATACGATAAGGGGCTGTTTGGAATGTGATAGAGTTGAAGAGAATGAGTTTTGGAGAGAGATTTTCGTAAGCAAAACGCAGGAGAATTGCTGAATAGCTGCGAAACTTCGAAAATTCATAACTGGAGTTCTGGACATCCGAATTGAGTTCCGTTTGAAGCGTTGGGAAGCTAACGAGATGAACTTTGTTATAAAAATAGTCGCAAGAGCTGTAATATATTTAATTGTGACAGGATGACGTTGGAAAGATGTGAAGTTACGGTTACTCTTGTTCTTATAACTAGACTTGTTTATTGGTACTGCACGGGATGTCAGTGTCAGTATTGAAGGGATCGGAGGAATAATTAGAAGGTTTGTTGAGGAGTAATTTTAAGAATTGAATTTACCAATTGAGAGGTTTTGGATATATCGTATAGAGTGTCGCTGCATGATGTCAGTGTTGCATTTTTTGGGCAATGATTGGAAAATTCATATCTTGAGTTCCGAGTGTCGGATTAATGTGCCGTTTGAACCTACAAGGAGGAGGGATTGTGTTCTAATTTATGGAAGAGTTATAAATACAGTAGAGTGACCCTATGAGGAGAGGTTCTGAAGTCGGTTATGGAAGCGTGAAACTTGTTGAATAAGAATGCCTACTACCGCGATTGTTTGAAACGAAGTTGAGTAGAACATGTTATTGATGAATAAGTTGATGAGATGTTCGGTCATAAAGATGATTTGAGTACCGATGGATTTTAGTGAATGAGTAAATTAGTAGTAAAGGTGAAGTAAACTTTAGGACCCTTGGAATCGTATTTGTGATGGCAAAGTAACGATAAGTATAAAAGAAGAATTGTAGGAAATTTCTAACATTTGTTGACGTGAGGAAGACTTTGTTGAGAGTCCGAGTGGGATGATATTGGACGTGAAGGATGTAATAGAATTTGGATTAAAACCACGAATTATGAATGTTGTCTTGGTCTTGCAGGTTAATTGTATGGTTCAAAATTCGAAGTGTTTAGTGATCATAAGAGTTGAAGTACCTCTTTGATCAGAAAGGGCTTAATATGAGGCAGTAGAGATGATTAGAATATTTTTTTTTTAGGATTAGGATTTTGGTTTGAATTACCATCCTAATGAGGAAAATGTTGTGCTATTGTGTTGCGTAAGAAGTCTTTAAAATGTCGGTGCTAATGATGAATGAGTTAGATTTAATTAGACAATTTAGAGACTTGAGTTAGTATGTGAAGGCACTCCTAATAGTGTTAGATTGAGTATGCTAGAAGATGACTAGTGGTATTCTTGACGAGATTAGAGAAGGTCAAAAAGATGATGCTGAGTTGATCGATAGGTTGACTTTGAATTACCAAAGTAAAGGCGGTGAATTCAAAATCGACGAAAACGATGTAATGAGGTTGAGTGATTGGATTTGTGTAACTGATGTTTTGAGCTTCAGAAGGATATTCTAGAAGGACACCGTAGTGAATTATTGGACTATGACGATGTTAATGAGTTTGGGTGCAAACTCGGAAAGGGACACTATTATGTAGTAACGACGGTTTATGCTTAAATATGATTTTCAACTAATATTGGCAAATTTAGGACTTGATCACCCTAAATCTCTTGTTGGTAGTAGATGGAATCATATAGAAGAGATAAGCTTGTTTTGTTACCTTAATGGTTTAAGATGTGATGAATACTAAGCCGTGAGAATAATCACTCACTATGTTGTGTGAACTTATGAAGAAGTGAATATGAAAGAGTGCAACATGGTGGATGATGACTTAAGACGGGTAATCAGAGTCGCGCAGCGAAAGTGTGATGTGGGGTAGTGTTATGAGTATTACTCGTGGGAAGTGAGGAATTAATATGTCAGGAGCTTACATAGAGAATATGTGTTGATCTATATGTTGGATTTAGAATCTAGTGGATGTAAGGATGTCGTGTCGAAGAATTATAACTCTTTTGAATAATTGCCGAGATGATGAATATGTTATTACGGTTGTACGTAGTTAACGAGTATGTATTCGGCGAAATTAAAACGAAGAGTTGGTGCTATATGATGTTGTAATAATTTTGCGCTGTTATTGAGGTGATGTTGTAGATTCCAGATATAATGAGGAATTACACTCTATGAGGGACGAAGTTGATTTGATTCTTAGTAGAGGGCGTGACTCAGTTTGAGCTATTTTGTAAGAGTCAGTATATTGATGCTAATAAGTGTGACTATAATTACTTGTGTGTGTACTCGTTCTGATGGTTAAGATGTTTTAATAGATGTAATAACTCTGGAAATTGTTTTTGAGTGCGAGTAAGTATTACTGAGTGGTAAATTGGTACCATGAATGATGAAGAATGATTCTTGAACGAATAAGTAAAGAGAGTCGGAATCGGGTAAAACTCAGAAATCTATTTGGTAATGATGGTTGTAATGAGTAATCAGAATAGTGCAGCAAAAGCGGAATATAACGTGTTGGATAATTGATGGTGTGACTTAAGAGGAGTCAGATAATTGGAATTCAATGGTGTAGGAATATGAGTATTGAGTTTCTTGAAGGGAGCAGTTGGTGAAAAGTGTAAGTATTACCTTATCACTCAGACGGAAAAAGTGTGTCTAAGGTTGGTATGTTTGGTAGATGGTATGCATTACTGCAGTGTTGATCAAGTGTGATCATACTATGGATTGTGTAGTTGTATTACTCGGTTGTTGAGCGTATTATATAGGTTGTACCTCAATGTTCTATTGTTGTTAATCTTTTGGAGATATAGCGAGTGGTATACTTTTGGATGGGCATATGCGACGTAAGAACTGTGATTTGAATGTATGAAACATGGTTCCTGTTGGTTATGTCGGATGGATTTTTGAGAATTGACTGACGGTAATGTTAATTGAGAGCTGGAGAGTCAGGTGAAGGACTTTTATACGAGCTGGTTACTTGAAGTATGTTTTCGAGGACGAAAACTCTTTTAGTAGGGGAGAGTTGTAACACCCGTATATTTTAATTTTTAATTTAAATGGAAATTTAATTAATAATTAGATTTATTGGTGGTTTGTGGGATATTAATTGGGAAAGGATGGTTATGGTGTTGGGCCATGTGTGATGTTAAGGAATGAGGGGGTGATGTTAGTAAAGGCCCTATTCTCACTACAACATTTGTTGTCTCTTGCAACACTTTTTTATGCAACATGTGAAAATTGTTGCCAAAAAAGTATTTCTGGGAACGTTTTACACTTGATGCCAACAATATTTTTACTACAATTGATAAATGTCCCCTAAACTCTTTATGGCTACGAGTTTTAACCGTTCTTATGTTATTGTTTTTGCAACGTCCTATAATTGTCCCCTTAGAGAGCATTGGGGACATTTTCTACTTGTTACAATATTTCTAATAAACGACTACATTTATTAAATGTTCCCTAAAAATGTAACGTTAATAAAAATTCAAGCAGCAATCTTCTCTTAAAATTTTTTTTTTTGACAAAGTTGTTAACATATAAAATTTATATGTCCCTTAGAGATAAAAGGGATCAATTTTAAGGAAATTTAAAACAATAATTCTAAAATAATAACTATTATTATATTAATTAACTATGATTATTATAATAATTTTATTTGATTGAAAAGTTTTACTTAAAAGAATAAATTTATATTTTAAGTGTGACTCAAAATAATAAAATAAAATATAAGAAAAATAATGGGCATGTGACATCACATGTGGTATCTTGTTGGTCCTTTAATAACCATGTACATTAGAATAAACATAATTAACAAAAAAAAATTATAAAAAAAAGTAAATCAAATAATAATTGTAAAATCAGAATAGCATGCGTACTGGGTTGTTTCATTGTTTGTTTTTTATTTTTATTTTAAAGAGAATAATACATTAATTAATAATATAAATAATAATATGTAAATAATAATATATAAACAAAAATAAATAAAGGGTAACATTAACCCTAAATCAAAAACAGATTTGTAGAAAATAAAGGGTGTATAGCGGCCGCAAGATACAGAGGGGAGATTTGGACCCCTGCCCTTAATCAACTTCACAGAACTCTGATCTCACTATCAGAGACCCTTTCCCCACTCGATGAACTCGACCCCTTCTCTTTCTTTCAGTTCAAGAAGAACCGTCATGTTTCGTCTAGATTCAACTTTCAAACAGTGTCGTCAAGGTTAGTTATGTTCAAGCACCATTTTTTTTTCAATTCCAGGTATTGATTGATCGTTTCTCCTTTTTTTTCACTATCGAATTTAGGGAAAGGAAAACACGCTCAGCAAAACCTAATCAAAACGATGGTGTTGTGCGAAACCTAATTCAAACCACACTCAACCTTATCAAAACAAATGATTCACGCATGTTATCAAACGACGCTTGTGTTGCTCACTGGGGAAAAAGATTCACGTCGTCGTATCACCGCTGCTGTATTATTGTGCGTCGTCTTGCTGTGTGACGCCTTCGTGGTATTGCCGTTATAAAACGATGCTATGTTGCTCTTGTTCATATTGTTGTGTTGATGTGTTGCTCAGGTTGCTGCCGGCGCGATTGGTATCATCTTTTTCTACTTTTTCTGTTAGTGTGATTATTTTTAACAAACTCTATGGCCATTACTGTTATACACTTAGTAATTTCATTGAGATAGATATAAATAGATCCCTATGCAAGACGCTAACACGTTCATATAACACCAAGTTTTTATCCAAGAGCATTTTGCTGATATCTCATCTGATTAAATTGTCATTAAGAGTATCACATAATATTGTTGAAACCTTTGTTCATGTATGCTTTTAAATCTCGTTATTTAATGTATTGAACTTTTCTGTGGCTGTTAAGTTGAGTGACTGAAATTGGTGAGGTGTTTGGTAATTTATTGGTAAGTTCAACTTTTACTTTCCTTTATATATGGATAAGAAAGAAGAGATGGGTAATCAAATATTATTTCATTGTTTTGGGCACTGTAACAAACAGGATAAACTAACAAACATAGATATGCATGGAGAAAAAATATATTGAAAATTAACTTGATGGTCTAATCTTAAAAACTATTGAAGTATAATAATTAAAAATAGAAAAAAAATATTGTTATTATTTCAACTCAATTGTTCAACTGTAGTAGGAATTATCACTAGTCCTTGTGTTCTTTTAAGTTTATGTGTTGTTGTTTTGTTATAACTCAGTTTATTAATTTCTTTGTGTCATACCCCAAATTTGTCCTACCCTTTAATTTTTAACTGGCTTAGACTTCCCATCTCATAATCTCATGTACATATCTCCATTAGGACATTTAACATATCATGCATGTCATTCAACAATAAAGCTTGGCATTGGATCATCGGTCATTAGGGTTTTTTATCCCTTATGCTTGAGCTTAACAAGTGGTTTCGACTAAAGATCGAGGACTAGGTCTACTTCCCTATGATGGAGTTCATCAGAGTTTGTAAATGTGGTCAACAGAATCTAGACCTACTCTTGGAGTTTGGAAAGGACAATCTACTTCAAATTATGATTGATGCGTGATTATTGGTATGGCAAATCGTTGGCATTGAGTTTCATGCAAGAATTTGAAAAGATAGAGTTTATTCCTGCAAAGGTTGAATGTTGGTCAACAAAGTCAACTAGAGAGTGTTGACTTTCTATGGACCGAATCCTTGGAAATCCACTTTACTTCATATTGAGTATTACTATTCAAGTGGCCATTATATTGTGAAGCATTTCATCCAAAGACAAGACAAATTCAAGTGGAGGGAAAGAAAATCATAACGTTGATTTAGAATTCGAAAGAAAAGAGGAAAATATCGAACTTTATTCGAAAGAAGAAACTATGGCACTTGCAAGGAGAACCATGAGCCATTACATGAGTCATGTCACATTCCATATGCAAAAATAAATCCATTCCAAAAATTCTAAATACTGTCCTTCACTATACACACACCTACCATTATTTCATTACAAAAATTCTCATGTTCAATCATTATCATCCAAGTCTATCATTACATCAACAGAAATTCATTACAAATATTCAAAGTCCATACACATATTACAAAAAGTATCCTTACAACATTCATCAAGATCCGTTACACAAAAAAAAAAAGGTCATGCTCTTGTATCCAAATTCAAACTCCATTCAAAAATTACATCAAGAAACTTGCAACATTTTATTCTTCGAAAAAATCGAATTAAACCTCCTGCTAAAGTTCCAAGCCATGATGTGCTTTTCAAACATCTTCACTGCAGCCCCATACCATACAAATCACTCACCCTGCAAAGACAAAAGAAAAGACAAGTTCAGTGCACTGATTTATTCACATAAGAGCCAAAACCTACACATATGAAAGACAAGTCAGTCAGGTCCATTCATACACATTCAGGTTCTGAAACAACATTCATATCATGACAGCATTCAATCCATAAAACATCATATTAACAGTCTAATTAGACACTAATCCTTTCATATCTCTCCTCTCAACCCATCACTAACCAATTCCCAAACTGAATCCAAGCCCAACAATGCAACGCAGCTTCACAAATCTTCCGCAAGTTCATGGTAACAGTGATTTCAACTCGATCTCATCGTTTGAACGACGCTGCAGTATCAGCTCCTGAAGAGTCTTACAAAAAAAAGACAAAATTCTGTTCATAAACAAACCTCTGCCAAATCAGTTCAAAGCACTAACAACAAATACTAATAGTTTCAGAAGCATACCCGTCGACATTTGATTCCGTTCACCTCGTTATGACAACTCACAAGCTTGTCCGAAATACTGCACAATTGGCTTGCTTCTACTTGCATCTGAACCTGTCCACGACAAAAACATACCAAAAAGAGATTTAATAATCCCCAGCTGAACCGCATAACAGAGATACCAAAGCCGAGCGGTTACGAAGAAAAAAAAACAAAATTCTGCGTCAACAAGAAACCAGTTCAGAAATTCAAACTAACATGACCAATACTCATTGAGAAAAACCATAACAAAATACCAGTTTGTAACCAACTTTCTGTTACTAACCATACTTCTAACCTTCAATTCTCCGTAACTTCCTAACTATAACTACTAAACAAACTGAAACAGAAATCTAACATTCATAACTAACTGTATAACAAACTCCAACAGAGACTAACCGATTTCAGTTACCACCCTCTAACAGAATTATAACAGAACTAACAGAAAATTGGGAGAGAGATAACTAACCTGAACTGAACCTTCAATCACTATAAATCAGAATCTCCTTCACTTCACCACCGGCTCCAATTCACTCCACCTTCATCTTCTTCTCCTCCTCCTTCAATAACTTCATCATCTTCATAGATCAACCTTCAAATTCTGTCTTGATACCTCTCCCTTCAGAAACCATAAATCCTTTTAATCTTCTTCGACACAACCAGAAAAAAGGAGACACAGAGAGGTGATTAATATCGAGCAGAAGGTCAGAGAGAAAAGATTGACAAAGAAAGGGACTCACCACAATCTGAACTCGAATCCACTCCTTGACGCTTCAATCACAACAACAACACTTCAATCTTCGTCGCGTCTTCGTTCTCATCGCAAATACGATTCAACAATCTCCATGACACTCATCCACGAATCTGCATCCACAACAACAACGTTCATCATCTCCATCGCATAAACTAGCCATTCGCTCACGATTGCATCGAGTTGAGATACACGAGAGGGGAGCGTGACCGGAGAGAATTCGTCGGAGAAGAAGTTTGAGTCGCCGTCGTCGTCGTTGTTGAAGGAGAGTCGAGAGAGGACGTTTCACCGGAAACTCATCGAGGAAGAGCAAGACCACGCTGCGCCGTTTTACCTTGAGGAAGAAGACTCGTGAGAATTTCAATAGCCACACAGGTGAACCCTAATTCCTCTTCTCATTGTTTATTCGTTTATTTTCTTAAGTTAATTTAATTTATTTTTATGAAAAAAAACAACAAAATCTGAATGCATGATGGATCAATTCTTCTGGGCCTGGTTTCACTGCTATTGCGTTTTGCACCCTTATTTGGCCCATGCACCATTTTTTTTGAGCTATAGACAAACCTGAATGAACAAAAAATATCACTCTGGGCCAACCAGATGGGCCCTGTGCGCCTGTTTGCTGATTACACTCCATAATTCAATTTCAACCCCCTGGCTCACATGTTTAGTTGATAGGTTTTAGATTTTTTACTTAGTTTTTACTACATTTTTTTTAGGTAATAATAACATTTAGAATCATAATTTTTGTTAGATTTTTAGGTAATAAAAAACGACATACAAAAATCAATTTTCTTTGTTAGTTTTTTGATAAAAGAATAAATAGTCACCATTAAAATTTGCTAGATTTTTAGGTAATCGTTGACATTAAAAAAGCTCATAAAAATAGTAGTATTTTAGTGTAATTTTGCATTAATGCTTGGATGGTTTTTGTGCTATTCCCATGTTATTTTTGTATGATGCTTGTGTGATTTTATTGCTTGTATTTTGGGCCTTATTTTAGGCCTATTTTGTTAGTACCATTTTATACTCCTTTTGTACATAAGTAGGAATTAGACAACACTTAGATTAGAACATAGAATTAGCTCCCTCTTGCTTCCTTTTTCTTTTTCAACTCTTTAAAACATTAATAAAAGGAAGATGCAAATCACATTAAGAAAGTGATAGAGAAATGAATGGGATTCATTCCCTAATTTGTTTCTCAATCACTTAGTGGCATAGAAACGAGTGGGATCCATTCCCTAATCTGTTTCTCGGTCACTACTTAATGGGAGAGAAACGAGTGGGATTCATTCCCTAATCTGTTTCTCAAACATTAATTAATGGGAGAGAAATGAGTGAGATTCATTCTCTAATCTGTTTCTCAAACATTACATAATGGGATGGAAGTGAGTGGGATTCATTCTCTAATCTGCTTCTCGATCATTATGCATTTTATGTGATTCGAATCGTGAAGTAAACTCCCCTTAAAAAATACACAACCAAAAACACTTTAAAACATCTAACAATGGTTCAGACTAAAGCAAAGTAGAGAAAGTGGTGAGTGGCCCGGTATTGGGAACTGTTCACCACTCATCTATCATAAAAGACACAAACCAATCATTTCTTTTTCTTTTGCCTCGTTGGCACCTAAGGGCAATGTCATTTCCGTTCGTACGCATCGTAGGTCTGTCCCCTTATGCAAGAACGTGAACGTTGACTCCGCCCAACTAAAAAACACAAAAACAAACAGAAAATCTTTAGCCGAGCTACGGTAACTCTGATTCCTGAAAAGGATACGTAGGCAGCGGGGTAGGGCCCGTGCGAGTACAATTCTTTATTTTCCCTACATTTTGCATTCATTTCGCATTTAGACATAGACATAGATATACACCCTTTAGATAGAAACAAACATAGGTGGATACCATCGAGTACGATGGGCGTGAGGGGTGCTAGCACCTTCCCCTCGCGTAACCGACTCCCGTACCTTGATTCTCTGGTCGCAAGACCCTGTTCCTTCCTTTGTTAGGTTTTCTGATATTCCTTTCCCTTATGGGATAAATATATTGGTGGCGACTCTGTTCATTTTTCGCGAGCGTGCGACAGCTGGCGACTCTGCTGGGGATGTTGCTAGACCTGTTGCTGGTCCATCCTTAGCGAGTCGATCCTAGCCTGCGTTTGTTTGTTTATTTACTGGGTGTTTATTTGTTTTTATGTCTATACCTTGTATATATGTTTGCATGTTTACTTTTCTGCCTGCATATCATGTTTATTTCTGTTTGCACATCATGCATATGGATTATATTCTGTGTTCCTTGGGGTCTTCTGTTCTGTTTTGCAGGTTGGGTGGGATTGTTCTATGAGGTAAAAGGCCCAATACCCAGGCCATGAGTGATACCTTAGGAACTAGGAATAGAGTGGCCATGACGGACAGAAGACGTATGTCTGATTGATCCGATCATGTATCCACGGACAGAGCTTGGTTGAAAGAGGCAATATCGTATGATTACGCCTACTTTCAATCCTCTGTTGGCTTTTTTTAACCTACCCTGACCTAGATTCACCTGTGAGTGGGGAGGGATATACATGACAGGTATCATTGGTGACTATTCTGTTCTGTTGGTGACTATTGGTTTTCCTGGTATTCAAAAGGGTGCCGGACCTTTGATCCTGTGACATTTGACCTGTATCAGTTATTCAGAAGTTTGTACAGTGGTTACTAAGATTATATGGACCGTTGATCCCATGCTTTTGCATTGCATAACATCATCGCTTTACCCACTTCATTTATGAGGGATCCTAAAGTCCATTTCAAAAAAAAAAAAGAAAGAAAAAGAAAGAAAACAAAAAGAAAAGAAAAGATATTCTATACAAAAAAAAAAGCCTTGATTCCAAAAAAGAGATAAAAAAAAAAAAGAAGAAAATAGAATTGTGAAAAGACTTTAGGATCTCTCATAAATGAAACATTGCATTCATATTATCATGCATCTCATAGTTCTATCAGAAGCTTATTGGGGTCCTCTTTCAATCCAGATTTCTGCTTCATCAACACCTTTGACTTCCCTACATCCGTAGCATACAAGGATTAATCAGAAGAGAATCATGGACCGTCTTGAACAAAATCAGGCTGAACTTCGTAAGGACTTGGATACTATGGGGGAAAGGATGACCCAACTCTTCGAGACTCTCCAGATTGTTGTTCAAGGGCAAGAAGAGCTTAGACAAAGTGTTGCTAAATGGACTAATAGTACTCCGACTACTGTTGCTAATAGAGGATCAAAACCTGTGCCCGTGGAAGTTCCAAATAAGGAGGATTCACATCATGAGAACGATTCTGAACTCGAAGCTTTCAAGTTCCCAATCGAGGAAAATGAGAGGAAATTTCATCTCTTGGAAGAAAGATTGAAGGCTTTAGAAGGTCGAAGCTCCTCAGGATTAAATGCTATTGATTTGTGCCTAGTGCCTGATATCAAGATTCCTACTAAGTTCAAAGTCCCCAGTTTTGAGAAATACAAGGGTACCACTTGTCCGATGAGTCACATCAAGGCATTTTGCAACAAGATGGCTCCGTATGCAGAAAATGATAAGCTTCTCATGCACTTCTTCCAAGATAGCCTAAGTGGGGCATCCCTTGAGTGGTATACAAGACTTGAACGAATACATATCCGCACGTGGGATGAATTAGCAGAGGCTTTTCTCAAGCATTACAAGTACAACAGTGACATGACTCCTACTAGACTACAACTTCAAAGTTTAACTCAGAAGGTGGATGAGTCTTTTAAGGAGTATGCACAAAGATGGAGAGAATTAGCTTCCAGAGTCCAACCTCCTCTTTTGGAACGAGAGCTTGTAGACATGTTCATGAATACTCTGAAAGATCCTTATTTGAACATGATGATTGGATGTGCTTCCTCCGAATTCTCAAGTTTGGTTGTCGTAGGAGAACGAATTGAAAATGCTTTAAAGATGGGTAAAATCCAAGATATGGCCAATGCTTCTGAATTTACTAAAGAAGAGAAAAGTGAAACAAATGCAATTTCAGAGAATAGAGAAGAAGAACTCCCTGCTTATCCTCAGGTTCATGTTCTTAACTATCACCAAAATTATCAACAACAAGGTCCACGAAGGCCGAGAAGACCACCAAGAAAGATTGACCCGATTCCCATGACTTATAGTCAACTGCTCTCTCATTTACTCAATGAATCCTTGGTCGAACTAAGGGAGTTTAAGCCCCCTCCAACACCGATTCCACAAGGATATGACTTAAATGCCAAGTGTGAGTACCATTCTGGGACATCTGGACATTCAACTGAGGATTGTAATATTTTGAAACACAAGGTCCAAGATCTTATTGACTCCAAAGCGATATCATTCACTCCAAATGGTCTTCACATAAATTGAAGGGTTCATGGGGCTCCCGATCGAGGGATAAGCAAGACCTGGTCTATCTTGAGCATTGCGCCATTTGCATTGCTCGAATCCCTTATAGCATTACAAATTCTGGGGTGACTTGTCAGATTCTTTTCCCATGTGGTAATCAAGAGTGTTCCACACAATGCTCCTCATTCTCAAGTTGCTTCCCTGTTTGTTGGAACTCCAATTGGTTAGGATTCTAGTATTGGGTCTTCTTCACCACAAGTAGCTCTCTTGAGTTTGATGATCATACAAGATTCTTTCCATTTATGATGGCGATTACTATTCTAGTAACTATGTTTGGGGCTCCCGCACGAGGGATAAGCAAGACGTACTCTTATCTTGAGCATTGCATCACTCGCATTGCTCGAATCCCTAAAGCAAGGCAAAAGTTTACAACTCTTGGGTGACTTCGTTGGAGTTTTCTTTGGAAGTAATATGAAGCGATTGGAAGGAACTGCAGAAAGTATTCAAGCTCAACAAGTCCAGACGGAGTCAAGCCTCCTCAACTATGGCAATCATCAATTCATTTCTGCATTTTCATTTGTAATTTTCCTTGTTTTGTTAAATGTTTCTTCCATGTAAAACCTGTTTGTTTTTAATGAAAATAAAATACATTGCATATGCTAGTTTCGAATCAATCCATTCGTGTTCACTCACATATTTCTGTCTATCGATATCAAACTCTTGATTAAGCAAAAAAAATATCAAAAGGAGAATAATGAAAAATATAAATAAAAACGCAAAATCTCTAATTGTGTGCTTTTGAATAAAACCCCGCTGAGGATGTACAGGCATTGTTTCAAATCCCCAAACACCGGAGATATAAGGGAGTTAGACCCTCGTAAACCCCTTTGAGCCTAGAAGTAGGAGTTCATTTCTATACAAAAAAAAACCCTCACATTTAACCCAGGGGCAGGGTAGCATTCAATTAATCTGATCGAGCAATCAAAATTCATCAGGAGTGTCCGTTCAAGGATACAACAATGGTTATCTTTCAAAAGGTTGAGGAAAGTCAATGCCACAATGGTAACCCCTCATCAACCAAAGAATGAGGCGGTCACAATCACCTCCCGCAAATCAAAGATTCAGGATCACACGACTTATCGAAAAAGTGAATGAAAAAAAAAAAAGCCCGCTAAGTCAACAACTTGAAAACAAGTGACTTAGGCAAAAATTAGGGCATCCCGCTGGACTCCAAAATAAAATTCAAAAGAATTTGTCCAGGCAAAAGTTAGGGATACAAAAAACAAAGCAAAAGCGAAAAGCAAGGATTATAAAATAAAGATCCTCATCAAAAGAACAAAGTCGTGTGATCAAACGCCAAAAACAAAAGAAAGTGAGTGACTGCCATGTCCGAGAAGACTTCATTGATTCCTCAATCATCTCAAACTCCTCTCGAAGGATGGGCGCTCGTATCAGGTTAAGTTGAACTTAGGACTGGAGAACATCACGAAGAATGGGCGGGTTAGGTTAGACTTTGAGCCTTAAATCCTTTCTTTCTAAAACCGTGAACCAGGCCACGTTACAACCCTTAAAAGACCTAATTGAAGCAGGGTTTATTTCAAAAGCAAGTTGTGTAAAACTGACTCCTAGATGTGTGCTTACCGTCTATGTTAATATCGATATGACAAATAATTCAAACACTGAATGTCACAACTTTGTTTTAATAACTTTGATTTCGAAGCTATCATGAGCATTGCATTAAGATTATCATCTTCAAAACAAATATCTTTTACTTGTGAATAAGCATTTGACATCAGGGAAGATCAAACAATGAACAATTGCAGGAAAAGTTGATCGATTCCATGAGCCATTCACTTCAAAGGCTGACCACTTCAAGGGGCAAGATGTGTGAAGACTCTGTTGACTGAGGCATCCGTTCAAGTTTCCATCAATCTGGGGCAATCAAGTCGAGGAATCTCTCTTGGGTTCAACCAATCTGGGGCAGTTACGTCGAGGTTCGACAAATCTCTCCAAGGATCCTTTGGGGCAAATTCCTTCATAGTTCACGAATCTTGGGGCACAATCTTCTGAGTTTTATTGCCTTCTCCTCGATTATAGGAGTTTATTTCTCCTGGAACTTCGGTCTCTCCCCAAGCACATGAGTTTATTTCTCACGAGAGTTGTTCCATTCCCAACTTGGTCCCCTTGTCTGAATTTCTCATCCTCAACATGCTGAATCGAGGGAATCTCCTCAAGCTCACCATCCCCAAGCAATTCAAGGTGTAGGGAAAGTCAAATGAAGTCACTTCCTCCCCAACAAAGCTACATTCCAATCCTCAATGCGGTTGCTAAAGATCTTTGGTACTGTAGGGTTTCCAATACCGATTCATATTGGTAGCTCAAGACAACAAGCAAGGGACTCCAATAATCATGCTTCTCTATCACTCTAATGCCTTTATTTGGCACTCTGCATATAGTTTCCATTGCATATAACATTGCATCCTCAAAAGCGTAACATATCCATCAAAATGGAGCATTACGCCATAGAAAATTCAAACATGCATACAAAGCATAAGCCAGATAATACAAATCAACACTCAATCAAGACGACGATAATTCCCCACAGAAAATGTTATCCTTACAAACTCCGATTGATATCTGTTACTACATCACAAATCTCCTCAAACCATGGTGCCAATACCTGGTATTCTCAATCCCCAAAAGAAATCTTATCTTCTCTCTCCTGTCCTTCTTTGTCAGAATCGTTGTCTCCGAGGTTATTTCCCGTGTGCTGCGTGAAGATTAGAGTGCGAATGAGGGTGGGCATTCAACCCATCTCATTTTTCAACCGTTTGAATAACCATACTTGGTGTGTGGCAATTCGAACGATTGCCACTCTTGATGAGTTACACCCCGCCTTTGGCCTGAGGGATTAATGTAATTCTTATGCTTCGCAAGCATCAACATCTTCGTGATTATGTCTTTTGATCGAGTCTAGTCGTCACTAGTCTCCGTGGTCCCTTCCCCTCGTACGGAAAAACTTTTAGATCCAACCCCCGTGTTGTGTATCCTTTACCTTCCGTCCCGGCAAACCATTTCAAAACCAATCCCCAACCTCAGTGTTGATATTAATTTTTTCTTCCCTTGACCTCAGTGTCGATACCTTTCTTTCCCAACCCCAGTGTTGATGTCTATCCTTTTCTTGTCCAACCTCAGTGTTCATGCCTATCATCCCTTCACCGACCTCTGTGTCGATGCCAATCGTCATTCACAACCTCAGTGTTGATGTTTATCTTTTCTTGTCCAACCTCAGTGTTGATATCCTCGACCTCAGTGCCGACGCCTTTCCTTTCACAACCTCAGTGTTGATGTCCCCCAACCTCAGTGTTGATACGCTCCAACTTCAGCGTTGATGTCCTCCAACCCCAGTGTTGATGTTCATCCCTCCTTTCAATTCTTGTGAATCGTAGGTCTGTCAACCTTATCCTCGTCTTTTTCAATTCTTGTGGATCGTAGGTCTGTCAACCTTATCCTCATCTTTTTCATTTCTTGTGGATCGTAGGTCCGTCGACCTTATCCTTTCTTTCAATTCTTGTGGATCGTAGGTCCGTTGACCTTATCCTCATCTTTTTCTTTCTTGTGGATCGTAGGTCCGTTGACCTTATCCTCATCTTTTTCATTTCTCGTGGATCGTAGGTCTGACGACCTTATCCTCGTCTTTTTCAGTTCTTTTGAGTCGTGGATCTGTTGATCTCACCTTGATTTCGAGTCTTTCTATCCTTGTCTTTCAACTTTTGGGTCAGTAGATCTTGTCTCTCCATCAAACCCGCGCTGTCCAATCATAGTTTCATACAACAATCACCTCCTTTGAGAACCTTGTATTGGCACCGTTACCACGTTACAAGCTACCACCATTCAGATCCATTACTCATTGTAAATTCTTCCACCAGAAAAACAAAAATAAAATCTCTTTCCCCAGCAGATATCAAAACAAAAACAAAAAAATAAGGATAACACTTACACCATCTTACTTTCAAGACAAATTTCTGGTACTTTGATATTTAATCTTCTTCTACCTCGAATGTTCGAAAGGCTAGCGCCAATCTCACCTTCAGGTTTAAGACGATTAAATAGGGGCAGCTGTCATACCCCAAATTTGTCCTACCCTTTAATTTTTAACTGGCTTAGACTTCCCATCTCATAATCTCATGTACATATCTCCATTAGGACATTTAACATATCATGCATGTCATTCAACAATAAAGCTTGGCATTGGATCATCGGTCATTAGGGTTTTTTATCCCTTATGCTTGAGCTTAACAAGTGGTTTCGACTAAAGATCGAGGACTAGGTCTACTTCCCTATGATGGAGTTCATCAGAGTTTGTAAATGTGGTCAACAGAATCTAGACCTACTCTTGGAGTTTGGAAAGGACAATCTACTTCAAATTATGATTGATGCGTGATTATTGGTATGGCAAATCGTTGGCATTGAGTTTCATGCAAGAATTTGAAAAGATAGAGTTTATTCCTGCAAAGGTTGAATGTTGGTCAACAAAGTCAACTAGAGAGTGTTGACTTTCTATGGACCGAATCCTTGGAAATCCACTTTACTTCATATTGAGTATTACTATTCAAGTGGCCATTATATTGTGAAGCATTTCATCCAAAGACAAGACAAATTCAAGTGGAGGGAAAGAAAATCATAACGTTGATTTAGAATTCGAAAGAAAAGAGGAAAATATCGAACTTTATTCGAAAGAAGAAACTATGGCACTTGCAAGGAGAACCATGAGCCATTACATGAGTCATGTCACATTCCATATGCAAAAATAAATCCATTCCAAAAATTCTAAATACTGTCCTTCACTATACACACACCTACCATTATTTCATTACAAAAATTCTCATGTTCAATCATTATCATCCAAGTCTATCATTACATCAACAGAAATTCATTACAAATATTCAAAGTCCATACACATATTACAAAAAGTATCCTTACAACATTCATCAAGATCCGTTACACAAAAAAAAAAAGGTCATGCTCTTGTATCCAAATTCAAACTCCATTCAAAAATTACATCAAGAAACTTGCAACATTTTATTCTTCGAAAAAATCGAATTAAACCTCCTGCTAAAGTTCCAAGCCATGATGTGCTTTTCAAACATCTTCACTGCAGCCCCATACCATACAAATCACTCACCCTGCAAAGACAAAAGAAAAGACAAGTTCAGTGCACTGATTTATTCACATAAGAGCCAAAACCTACACATATGAAAGACAAGTCAGTCAGGTCCATTCATACACATTCAGGTTCTGAAACAACATTCATATCATGACAGCATTCAATCCATAAAACATCATATTAACAGTCTAATTAGACACTAATCCTTTCATATCTCTCCTCTCAACCCATCACTAACCAATTCCCAAACTGAATCCAAGCCCAACAATGCAACGCAGCTTCACAAATCTTCCGCAAGTTCATGGTAACAGTGATTTCAACTCGATCTCATCGTTTGAACGACGCTGCAGTATCAGCTCCTGAAGAGTCTTACAAAAAAAAGACAAAATTCTGTTCATAAACAAACCTCTGCCAAATCAGTTCAAAGCACTAACAACAAATACTAATAGTTTCAGAAGCATACCCGTCGACATTTGATTCCGTTCACCTCGTTATGACAACTCACAAGCTTGTCCGAAATACTGCACAATTGGCTTGCTTCTACTTGCATCTGAACCTGTCCACGACAAAAACATACCAAAAAGAGATTTAATAATCCCCAGCTGAACCGCATAACAGAGATACCAAAGCCGAGCGGTTACGAAGAAAAAAAAACAAAATTCTGCGTCAACAAGAAACCAGTTCAGAAATTCAAACTAACATGACCAATACTCATTGAGAAAAACCATAACAAAATACCAGTTTGTAACCAACTTTCTGTTACTAACCATACTTCTAACCTTCAATTCTCCGTAACTTCCTAACTATAACTACTAAACAAACTGAAACAGAAATCTAACATTCATAACTAACTGTATAACAAACTCCAACAGAGACTAACCGATTTCAGTTACCACCCTCTAACAGAATTATAACAGAACTAACAGAAAATTGGGAGAGAGATAACTAACCTGAACTGAACCTTCAATCACTATAAATCAGAATCTCCTTCACTTCACCACCGGCTCCAATTCACTCCACCTTCATCTTCTTCTCCTCCTCCTTCAATAACTTCATCATCTTCATAGATCAACCTTCAAATTCTGTCTTGATACCTCTCCCTTCAGAAACCATAAATCCTTTTAATCTTCTTCGACACAACCAGAAAAAAGGAGACACAGAGAGGTGATTAATATCGAGCAGAAGGTCAGAGAGAAAAGATTGACAAAGAAAGGGACTCACCACAATCTGAACTCGAATCCACTCCTTGACGCTTCAATCACAACAACAACACTTCAATCTTCGTCGCGTCTTCGTTCTCATCGCAAATACGATTCAACAATCTCCATGACACTCATCCACGAATCTGCATCCACAACAACAACGTTCATCATCTCCATCGCATAAACTAGCCATTCGCTCACGATTGCATCGAGTTGAGATACACGAGAGGGGAGCGTGACCGGAGAGAATTCGTCGGAGAAGAAGTTTGAGTCGCCGTCGTCGTCGTTGTTGAAGGAGAGTCGAGAGAGGACGTTTCACCGGAAACTCATCGAGGAAGAGCAAGACCACGCTGCGCCGTTTTACCTTGAGGAAGAAGACTCGTGAGAATTTCAATAGCCACACAGGTGAACCCTAATTCCTCTTCTCATTGTTTATTCGTTTATTTTCTTAAGTTAATTTAATTTATTTTTATGAAAAAAAACAACAAAATCTGAATGCATGATGGATCAATTCTTCTGGGCCTGGTTTCACTGCTATTGCGTTTTGCACCCTTATTTGGCCCATGCACCATTTTTTTTGAGCTATAGACAAACCTGAATGAACAAAAAATATCACTCTGGGCCAACCAGATGGGCCCTGTGCGCCTGTTTGCTGATTACACTCCATAATTCAATTTCAACCCCCTGGCTCACATGTTTAGTTGATAGGTTTTAGATTTTTTACTTAGTTTTTACTACATTTTTTTTAGGTAATAATAACATTTAGAATCATAATTTTTGTTAGATTTTTAGGTAATAAAAAACGACATACAAAAATCAATTTTCTTTGTTAGTTTTTTGATAAAAGAATAAATAGTCACCATTAAAATTTGCTAGATTTTTAGGTAATCGTTGACATTAAAAAAGCTCATAAAAATAGTAGTATTTTAGTGTAATTTTGCATTAATGCTTGGATGGTTTTTGTGCTATTCCCATGTTATTTTTGTATGATGCTTGTGTGATTTTATTGCTTGTATTTTGGGCCTTATTTTAGGCCTATTTTGTTAGTACCATTTTATACTCCTTTTGTACATAAGTAGGAATTAGACAACACTTAGATTAGAACATAGAATTAGCTCCCTCTTGCTTCCTTTTTCTTTTTCAACTCTTTAAAACATTAATAAAAGGAAGATGCAAATCACATTAAGAAAGTGATAGAGAAATGAATGGGATTCATTCCCTAATTTGTTTCTCAATCACTTAGTGGCATAGAAACGAGTGGGATCCATTCCCTAATCTGTTTCTCGGTCACTACTTAATGGGAGAGAAACGAGTGGGATTCATTCCCTAATCTGTTTCTCAAACATTAATTAATGGGAGAGAAATGAGTGAGATTCATTCTCTAATCTGTTTCTCAAACATTACATAATGGGATGGAAGTGAGTGGGATTCATTCTCTAATCTGCTTCTCGATCATTATGCATTTTATGTGATTCGAATCGTGAAGTAAACTCCCCTTAAAAAATACACAACCAAAAACACTTTAAAACATCTAACAATGGTTCAGACTAAAGCAAAGTAGAGAAAGTGGTGAGTGGCCCGGTATTGGGAACTGTTCACCACTCATCTATCATAAAAGACACAAACCAATCATTTCTTTTTCTTTTGCCTCGTTGGCACCTAAGGGCAATGTCATTTCCGTTCGTACGCATCGTAGGTCTGTCCCCTTATGCAAGAACGTGAACGTTGACTCCGCCCAACTAAAAAACACAAAAACAAACAGAAAATCTTTAGCCGAGCTACGGTAACTCTGATTCCTGAAAAGGATACGTAGGCAGCGGGGTAGGGCCCGTGCGAGTACAATTCTTTATTTTCCCTACATTTTGCATTCATTTCGCATTTAGACATAGACATAGATATACACCCTTTAGATAGAAACAAACATAGGTGGATACCATCGAGTACGATGGGCGTGAGGGGTGCTAGCACCTTCCCCTCGCGTAACCGACTCCCGTACCTTGATTCTCTGGTCGCAAGACCCTGTTCCTTCCTTTGTTAGGTTTTCTGATATTCCTTTCCCTTATGGGATAAATATATTGGTGGCGACTCTGTTCATTTTTCGCGAGCGTGCGACACTTTGAACATTTGGTAGAAGCACCATTTTTGACATGTTCTAAACTTGTGGCATTTTTCGGTGTTGTTGCGTTCTTGCTTCTTTGAGTTGTTGTGTTCTTGGTATTTCTACGTTCATTCTTCTTTAAGTTGTTCATGTCATGTGAATAAATGCCGGTGTTGATATGTGTAACTTTTAACTGAAAAGTGTGATGACATTGTATTTATGAGATGTGTCTTGTTTGAGGAGTATTATTTGATGATATAAATGAGAAAGAGTAGAAGTTACTAGTTGCATATATGAGCATTATCGTAGAAAATGTGAAACATGCATTTGTTTTAGTTTGCATTGCATCAGCATTGATTTTCTATTCTTTTCAATTCTGAATTTTCAAATTTTCTAGCACTTATTCTACTTGTCTGAGATAATGATTACACTTATGATGTAAAGGTAAAATGAAACTTAATTAGTTCATCTAACTTGTTTTCATTTTCTTATGCAACAAGATATCAATGAAGATGGTGATGACGACGATGTAAGTAACAAATTTCAAGAGAACAACTTAAGTAATGAGGATGAAATAGGTGATGAACTAGAGGACGACATAGGTGATGAACTTCAAGAAGATGACATAAGTGATGAAGAGGATGATGGAGATGACGATGAGTTCAAAAAATTTAAATGAGTTGGATATTGTTGTTTTAGGCTTCTACTTTAGCATTAAACTTAAAGAAACTATGTATTTTGTCAATTTGCTAGACTTAAACTTCTAAGTGTTAAATAAGTAGTATTAAATAATGTTTGACATTTAGTGTATTAAGTTAATGTTTTAAGATTTTATTAACACAAATGGTAAATGAAATTTATGTTTGGTATTAAGTAATGTTTGAATTATTTATTTTAAAAAAACATGGTAAAAAGTATTCATGGTAACTTATATATATTTACCAAGTCTTCTCTCTATTTTATTTTAGGAACAATTTGTAATTTTTATTAGATATGACAACATTTGAAAATTGTTCCCTAAAAGTTTTTTCACTCTACCAGTTTTAGGGAACATTTTGTAGTTGTTGCTATTTTTGACAACACCTTAAAAACGTTGCCTAAGACAGCAAGAAAAAACGTCCCCTTTTCTTGTATTTTAGGCGACGTTTCAGAGAACCGTGGCCAAAAAGTGCAAATAAACGTCCCCTAAAACAATAGGCAACGCTCGCATAGAGGACCGCTGAAAAACGTCCCCTATTCTTTTAGGCAACGCTTTTATCATTTCTGGCTACATTTTTCAATTGTTGTTAAAAAGGAAAAATGTTGTAGTGGATCTAATTAAAGGTTATTTTATAAAATAATAAGGAATTGAGAATAAGAGAAAGGAAAGTGAAAAGAGTTTGGAACACGAAGAACGTGAAAGAGGAGCAATGGAGGGAGAGACCAATCAAGAACTCTTGGCTAAAGTAAGGGGGGACTCTCCGGTTATCATCTATTATCGTGTTCTTAGATAATAATATTGATTAGGGATGTTGTTGAGTCAATTGGATTATATGTTAGGTTGGGGAGGTTATGAATTGATGAAAATTGCATGGATTATTGATTGATTTATGTGTTCTTTTGATGTGTGATGATGAATAATGATGCAATTGATGATTAACTGCCTGTATATAATGTTTAGAGTCAGTTTTGGACTCAAATTGGGTGAGATTGCAGGATCTGAACGCAGACCCGTAATTCTGCAAAATCGCCAGGTCGCGCCGCGAACCCCTGTTTGCGCCGCGAACCGTTGGGCAGAATTCCAAGAAGTTGTGATACGCTCAGGTCGCGCCGCGTCCTAGTGTTGGCGCCGCGAAGGCGTACTTGTTTTCTCGTTTCGCGCCGCGTGCATAGGTTGGCGCCGCGAACGTGTTTGTGTGGATCAGGTCGCGCCGCGAACTTTGGTTGCGTCGCGTGCTGTAGCGATAGTTATCTCTTGGGAAAGTTAAATGATGTGTAACTTTCGAACCGTAGGTCTGTTTTTAGTGTCGTTTCGAGTACGATGAATCTTATGAGATAGCCTACGTGTTTAAATGATGGAATGAGGTGTAAATCCAATTATTTTTAAATATGATTTTATTTCTTGGTGAATGATGTATTGTACATATATGTGATGAGATGTGTTTAATACATGCTATGTCGAAATATTAATCATGTGACGATTTGTTTAATTGGATGATGTATTGTTGACATATATGATGAAATGTGACAATATAAGATGTTATTTTGAAAACATTATGATGTGATGATTGTTTTGGAATGATGTGGATACATGTGTGTTCTTCTTATTGATGATGTTAATTGATGTGGACGCATGTATGTTCTTTAATGATGATGATGATGATGATTGATTGTATTTGAATGATGCTAATGTATATAAACATACTTTGATGATGATGATGATGAAATGGGTATTTGATGATGTTACTCATTAGACTTGACTATGGTATAAGTATGTTGTATATGTTGCATTCATTCATGCTCATTGATGATACTGTATCCATAAGGGTGTGTTGGATCAGTGAAGGGCATGATTCCCATTGTGTGGAATCTGTGCTGGCAGGGCCGTATCTTGATGATGTTGGATCGGTCATGGGTTATTCCCATTTGATGAGGTTGGTACCACATGCATAGTGTCAGTTCATACATATGCATACTTTTATAACATGATTGGAAGTATTCCAGTGTTATAAATATTGATGATGTGTTGGTTGCGTGCTTTGTTGAATTAATGTTGAGTATGATTGTCTGTTTGAAAGATGTGTTCTGTTGGCATTTGTGTAAATGATGGACGTTCCTGATAATCTGAATATGATGAAATTGGGTGAATGATATAACTATGATGTGTTGTTATTTAAGATGCAATAACATTTGTTAATTGTGATTAGACTCACCCTTACTGTTGACATTTTCAGATTGAGGATAGCTGTTTTCGACTTGGTGAGGATTAGCTCATAAGTCAGTGTATTAGTGTAGCGTCAAGTGTCATGCTCTGATATTGTAACACTGGGGGAACGTTAGCTTAGAGTTTATGATGATACTCTATCGTGTTGTTATTGTATTAAATTCTGTGGGATATTGCATAGATGATGTTATGCTTATCCGTATGATGAATTTTCCGCTGTGTAAACATGAGATGTTTATGTATTATGGTGAATTGTTCCTTAGTGAAAGCATGACAATGAATATATGATGAATTTGGTTTAATTGGAATTGTGGCACCCTTGTTTTCATGTTTTTCTCTGAAAAATTAATTATTAATTCCCGTGGGGTTTAGAAGGGATTTACAAATTACATATACCATATTTTATAATTTCAAGCGGTATAGTTCAAGTTACATACTACTTTACATATAAAAAAAATTACATACTACTATAAGACAGATATAAAATGATTATTAATGTCTTTAGGGATCGAAAAAATCAAACCGTCATTAAATTAATCTCTAACATTATCTTATCAGTAGTGCAATATCATCTGTCATTGAAGGTTAGAGTAATTTTCGAACAATATCATGACTCTAGCATTTACCCTTCAAACATACTATTGTTTGTTCTTGCAGCCATCTCACTGGAAAGTGGCATGATAAGCACGCATTAATTTCAACGTTGGTTGTGTAGCTGAAGAAGAAGGAGGGGTCCGGTGAGTTTGCAATAAAACAATGTTCCCTTTGAAGTTGCTTAATTCAGAGCATAAAAAGCTGTACCAAAAGGACTTTTGAATGGCCTTTGTTATCCTCAACTAAACAGTTTCGATCATAACTAGAAAAGGATCAAATTTTGGATATTTGTAATGATGTATTTTCTTACTTGACTTTTGATTGATTCATACACATAATGATGAAGTCCAACCATATATTATAGAGTATCTATTGAAGAGATTGACTTGGATTTATATCAAAGAGATAGTAAGATGAATGGATTGACTTGAAGAGAATTTGTCATTGAAGAAATTGACAGTTTTGGAGAAATTTTCTCGTTGAAAGAGTTCCCTTACTACAATAATATTTTTCAGTATTTGGATGATAATGTACAAAGTACTTTATGGGAGTAAGTGCGTATAACTCTATGTTTGATGATTTAAATTAGGAGAAAATCGTGTAATTGGAATGAAAATAATTTAAGGTACAATGAAAATGTTGAAGATCATTTTGAAAATTTAGTATCTGGTGCTAAAACCGATTAATCCTAAGAATCAAATATACATTTAAGCCAATTGTTAAATGTCTATTTCGGGAAGTTGCAAAGACAAGACTTCCACTGATTCCAGAGATCTTACTAAATCACCAAAGCTGCATGTAAAAGTAGCTACTTACTTTCGTTGCTACATTTGACATTAACTAATTATCTTATTTTTTAGAAGAAAAAACAGTTTTTGCGCATATGTATTTATTTTATTATATTTTTAAATAATTATTATTTTTTTAAATTTTCTATTTTGTATTAAAACAAATAATAGATTGATGATGACCACTAAGGTGATGTTTTTGGTATCATGATTATGATTTTATGGTGATAAGGGAGGGAGTACTTATAAAAGATTAGAAATCTGACGCCCAAGTGAGTATATGAATCATGTGGAACTTTATAAACACGAGTGAAAATGTATTTGTGTGTGACATTAAGGTTTTGTTTGGGAGTTTGGAAGAGAGCGAAATAGATTTGAAAAACAATTTTTTTTAAATATAAAGAAATACTTAACAATTTATAGAATACTAAAAAATGTGTATCGTTAACATATTTCGAAATACTATGACAACATAAATTTTATTTAAACAGTTTGTATAAGCCCCCCAAACCCCTCAATTAATACAAGCTTTTAGTTCCCTAAATTAGGGGAAACTTGATTTGTGATTAAAAATAAATCCTCTAAAATCCTCCTCATCTACATCCTTTTATTTTTGTCACCAAATCTTTCCCTTTTTGCAAAGTTATCTCTTCCCCTTCCTTCAAACTCTCAAACAAAGCCTAAATCAAACATATATAAAGGAGGTGGTTATAAAGCTATCTGGCGTGTAGTGCAGAAAACCCTTTGGATGCTTATCAATATTCTGGATGGAAGGAAGGGTGTGCTTGTGTAGAGATTGAAGGTAGAGAAAATCACAAGAAATGAGGGTTTGAATTGGCTTTTGAAAACTCTTCCCTTTAGAAATACTATCCATACAAGATAAACAATAATGAATGCGATGAAGATAAAAATGACACATGCATGTTATCCAGGTTCATCTTAGAAAAGGTTAATCTTGTCCACCCTCCAAGGTGATTTTGTCTTAGAAAGGACTTAATCCACTATCATCAAAATGATTACAAATGCACAGGCTAACCGTCGGTTACTAACAACCAAACCAATGATCAATTGTTAGTGATCTCTTAAGAATTCTGACCCATCTGGTCCCCTAAGAGATATAACGATCATCGACTCTTTAAGAATTCTGATCCAACTGGTCCCTTAAAGGAGATTTCTCCACTATGACAAACTGTCAAAGCTTCTTGAGTCTACAGGATAACACTAGTCACTCAAAGAATAAACAACTATCAGTTGCTTAATGATTTGTGTTTACATGGTTGCTTCCTTACAAGATGGTTACACAAATGTTTAAGTACAAGAGATAATAACACAAAAGTGTTAAGCAAGTTATGAGCAATAACTCCTTACTTTTACATAATTCTACAAAGATGTTTTTAATAAGTATTTGGATAACATCTTATAGTATTCTTCTTTCTTCTTCTTTCTTTTCATCCTTTATCCTCTTTTCTGTTTGGCTTCAGCTTTCAGCTTTGCTTGAGTATTTTTGCTTCAGCGGTAACAACATTGGTAGCTTCAGCATTAGCTTTTGGCATTCGCAACTTCAAACATTCACAACCTTTTTTCTGAAATCTTGATCTTCTTTTATAGCCTTCAAAAGAGACGTTGTGAAGATAGAAAAATCCTTTCCAAAGCCAACAGTTACTTTCCAACAGATAGTATCAAGTGCAGATGTTGGATAGTACAACATGTTACTTCCTTTGACTATAGCTTGCAGCTTTATTATGAAAACATGGAAGACAACTTTATAATAGTACAAACGTCTTCGTAAAAGTGGATTCGTTAAGCATACCATTGTACTTAACTCTAATTGAAAAAGTTTCTTGAACTTATCTTCAAATGATGTACTTCTGATCACAAGTAATGAGCTTGGAAGAGATCAACTTCTTATATTCGTTCTTCTGATGAATTTTCTGATGAGTAGTTCGAAAACTACTTTGTTATGATAGCATGAAATCATCAGAGTCATTGGAAACAGAACCTTGTCTTTTAGAAATGGTAACAACAACTTTTCTGAAATACAACGCAGAACTTCTAATCTGAGACTGACGTATAATATGTAAGATATTTGATCTGAAATATGAGAAAGAATTCGGATGAAGTTACGTGCAATAGTGTCAGAGTCTTTCAAAATTTAAACATTATTTTCAAATCTATAAAGCAACAACTTTTCTGAAGACAAGTCTTAGTAACCGAACTTTGAGTCGTGACAACTAGACTGCAATTATGATGTCTGATATTCATATTTCTGATCTTGACCTTTTCCAATTGCAACTTGACTATGTCATCAGAGTTAGAAGCAACAACTCTTCTGACGAACACGTCTTGACTTCTGACCTTTGATGCAAAAGCTTGCATCTGACGTAGACTTGTTTTCTGATCTTGAAGCAACATCTTCAAACAAACTTACTTCTTTTGTAGATATTGAGACTTCTGAAGTAGCAGCTTAATGAGAAGTACACAGGAGATCCTCTTTCTGGTTAACATTCAACAATCTTCAAAACTACTGATGTTTCTGCAGGAGTGGATGTGAATAGTCTTTCTGATGTGCTAAGAAATTTTTTGTTAATTCTTTAGACAAAATTCCTTAATCAAAAAGAGCTTTTGCACACTTAAGAAACCATTAGAAACAAAATTGTTTACATATAAAATATATGTGTTGTTATCATCAAAACTGAGAGATTGAGTGCGGAACCAAATCTTGTTCTAACAGAGATTTCGTAGACAAAAGTCCACATAGTCATTAGTGATTGGTGAGCCATATTGGATTTGGCATAAGGATTGAATCAATCATTATAGGTCATTATCCAACCCCTAACAATTTTCCCCTAAGTCATTACTACTAATTCTGAAGCGATGATTATTAATGCAAGAATCAATTAGGCCGACCAAAGAATCCGAACTATTATGAGGGATTATCCATTGAGAACATGTCCAGTGATGACACATTATATTTTGGCATTGAGTAGAGTGGTTGGCATGTGGAACAAATGTATGTAATGTACTTCGTGCAAACAAAAAGTAAGAGTGAGACAAATTTTGCATGCATTCTTGCAAGCACAAAGAGAACTGTATGCATTTGGAAATGTCACATAATAAATTATTTTTATTAGGGAGAATGAGTGAGGTTTGAACTATTCCAACCAAACAACACTCCAAGCCAAATGTAATTCGTCATATTATTTCTAAGATTAAATTCCTTTGTTTTATGAATTATTGCTTCTAATTTGTTCATATTTTTATAGGTTTTAATAAAGATTCTAAAGAAGCACGGAAAAGACCAATCCAAATAAAAATTTTCTTAACTAGATAAATTTTATAATATTTTACTGTGGAAGTTGTGATGACAAAGCAAGTAGAGGATTAACACACAAGAAACAAAAGAAAAAGAGGAGAAAATATAAAAAGAGTTAGATAAGCTCGCTCTCATATCCCATACATGCGCTATTGAGAAGCAAATAAGCATATGCCACTCAAGAAATCGAAGTGACTCAATTTGAAGATTTTAGTTTTCAGAGCATCCCTCTCCAAAACTTGAGCGATGCGATTGCTAGGATTAAGAATTATCAAGTCAGACCAATCTCAAAATAGAGATGCTCTCTAGGGCTATAGCGGTGCAATTTTAACGATTCATGATTTTTTTTCTATATAATATAAAACTTATTTAGTCATATGAGTTCCAAAATTTTAAGAGAAATGCATATTCTGAAGCAAGTGAGATGGGGAAACGTAATACATCATTGGAGAATAATCCCTATTTGTCTGTAAGACAAATCTCTTATTTTATATTGTAGTTTCCATGAATCCCTTAAGGATTAGAGAGTAGTTCTTTTATATTAGGTCTCCCTTAGATGAATGTGCCACCAAAATGTGAACCATGTGATTCGTATAGATTTTCTCTCTTGTAATGAGCATCTTCTTATAATTATTCAGTGTTATTTTATTTTAATGTCTTTTTCCCGTCTACGTAGTTAGCGAAATCGATATAAATAACAACTAAGAATCAACTCTATATTTGCATATAAAAATTAAAAGACATTATCAAGCTATTTATGATTGGTAGATGTTGAGTTTGAGCTATTTATCATTAGTATCCTTATATATGCTTGTAATATCGAAACCATAATTTGTAAATTCAGAACGATTCAACAAGACATAACTATATCTGCTTTATAGTCGCAGACGTAGGCAATTTGGAAGAATTGCGTGAGCAAAGTTTTGTGTGTTTCTCTCTACTCTAACCTATATTCGTGTTACTGTTCTAACAGTAGACATAAAGCATAATTGATCGTGACATTCGCTATTTTACGCGCCATTAAACCTTCTTCGGTTGCAATTAGATTCCCCTAAGATACTTTGGGGGAGCATCAAACGAAGCGAATTAGTTGGCAATGAATTCGTTAGGCGGCCATATTTTGTAAAATAGTTATGATATAAGAAGACTCGTTATATGTTAAAGTCGGAATTGACCACAAGGAAGGACAAAAAAGTAGAAAGGGAAGGAGACTTAATCAATTTTATCATATTAACCATTATAATTTAGATATTTAACTTTATAGCTATCGCATAACAAAATCAATCGCGCTCTACGTACCGACAAACACTTTATTTTGTTGATTTTGACGATAAGTACTCTCACATTAGCTTAGTAAGAAGTTAACACAATTAGGGATGTCAATTTGAATTTGTTAATGGAGATCCTTGTGGAGATTATCTGTTCGGAGCACCGAAGTTAGGGATTTTTTCTCCCGTGGGGATGGGAATGGAGGAAAAAATTCCATCAATGACACTTTGGGGCGGGGATTGGAAAAGTACCCTCCGCCCTGTGAATTTCCCAACTCCGACTATATTATTTAACTTTTATATTTTATATATTATATAATATATAATTATGTAATTTTACAAAAAAAAATTAATGTATATTAGAAAATGAAGAGTCATTTTATTAGTGGGTCATTTTATTTTTATGTTTTATTGTATAATGTATTGTTTTACTACCCAAGTACACAAATTTAACCTAGAAAAGTGCACCCAATATACATAAAATGTATACACCCTCTCCTCTTTTTCTTTTCTCTATTATCTTCTATATTCTCATCATCAACCCAACAATCACTCTCCTTTTTTCATTGTGCTTATGGTAATTACTCTTCAAATTCACTATACTTCCACTAGCTAGTAACATGTTTTTCATTTAATTAATAAATTAGTAGTTATGGATTTTTCACACTCACACATAATAAACCAATTCCGCTGGACAATAGGGGTACTATGGTACTACATTAGTGAAAGCATGGTAGTAACAAGTTCTATTAAATTATTATTTTCTTACAAAATAAATATTAGCAACAACAAGTGCATTTGCTTTTTTTTTTTGTTATTGATGCAAAATGTTATGGATTTTTCACACTCACACATAATAAACCAATTCCGCTGGACAATAGGGGTACTATAGTACTACATTAGTGAAAGCATGGTAGCGACAAGTTCTATTAAATTATTATTTTCTTACAAAATAAATATTAGCAACAACAAGTGCTTTTGCTTTTTTTTTTGTTATTGAAGCAAAATGTATTTTTATTTTTTTAAAAAAGAAATATGTAAAATATGTGTATTTTTTTATAAAAGAAAAAAAATAACGAAATACTCATAGTTTTGATCAAAAGTACAAAAATTTCCTTAGATCTGATCTTTGTGATCTCTGTGGGAATCTGTAGGGATGTGGATGGAGGAAAATATTCCCTGTAACGAGGATGGGGAATAAATTTGAGAATAGGGTATGGAGCGGAAAAACATCCTTCAAACATTCTCTGTCCCGTTGACATCTCTGAACAGAATTAAGGAGACAATATGAAAATTTACTCAATACTTATGAATTTTGTTGATACAAACTATTGCAAACGATTTCACTCCAACAATATTTTTAGAGTTTCTCATAATTTTCATCTCTATAATTCTTTTTGCTTTATTAAGATCATACGTCATAATTCTCCATTCAAAGAGGTTACATATCTCTTCCTTCCTAGAATTTTCTATTAATGTATCATCAATAGATAAAAATCAATACATAAAGGATTAAATATACAAAATCCTATGTAATGTAGGCAAAATTCACTTTTCTCTCCTGTGAATTTTTTTTTTAACACTCCCTTTAAATATAAAAATACTAATCTTTTGTCTCCTATGTGTAAAGTTTACCCCTATAATATTTTTTTGTTTGTTTTTTCCCCTTAGATTTGGTGCTTAATTTGCACGCTTAAGGAAATAATCCAAAATATATATATTACAGGAGAAAAGTAAGAAAAAATATTATGAAAAAGATAAATCAAATTTCGCCTATATTACAAAATTAAAAATTAATATTAGCCCATACATAAAAATAGGTAGAGAATAAAAATTATTCTTGAATATGTATACATAACTATCATAATTACTTTTCACAAAATCATGTAATTACTTTTCACAAAATCATGTTGTCCAAGGCAAATAATTGGATCTATAATTACTAATATCAGCTAGTAATGAAATGTAACGGAGAAGAGTACTAAAATCTGAATTGATATATTTAATACTTTCTGTTAATATTTAAGTGGACCTATCACTATCAAGAGCCCCAAATATCTTTTTCTTAGGTGATGCAGCATGCACATAACATGTGAACGTGATGCACAGAACAGCACCAACCAAATGCATTTTTGGATTTCTGTTCTATAAATTCTAGTTTACACTCTGTAGCACTCGTTCTCTTCATTGATGGCTAAGACGACTTGTCGCTTTTAACCTCTGTACTCACAGAATCATGAATCATCAACTTGGGACAACTTTACTTTGTAATGCTTTTCACCACGTGTATTCTGTCTAGATCTTTATTTCTTTGTTTCTCTTTTTATTATGATCAAGTTTTTAACAAAAAGATATTTCTACAAGCACACCGTAATAAATTAAATTTTGCAATGGACATAGTATAATTGAGTTTGGTATAATTGATTTTATTAGAATTGAGTTTAACCGAATTGATTTATGTTTAGATATATTTATATAAAAATAAGTTGAATAATAAATTTCAGTGTAAAAATTATCTATAATCAATTATGAAGGCAATAATTACAAGTTTTAACTTCAAGTAGAATCAATTCTGAAGACAGAGTCAATTCTACTTTTGTTTAACCAAACATCTTAAAATCATTCAAAATCAATTATACACCTATAAAATTACTTTTGGTCATTCGAAAAACCAAACCAAACATGCACTAAAAAATTAATTGTTTTGTAAAGTGAGTGTAAATTCTTTTAAACATTTAGTGCATCACAATCATACATAAATATTACTTTTTAGATGAATAAGATAAAAGTTAATAATTAGTATGAATTTAACATGATTAATTGACCGTGTAAAATTTAGTTATATTGTCTATATATACGAATAAGAAAGTTTCTCAACTCACCCCATAGTTATCTTACACACCATGCAAAAATTTAATTTTGCCCCATGTTTCCATAGATACACATTCGGAAGCACCCCATATTTTGAAAAAATGTGCTTTCTTCCGTAGATGCATCTGTATACTCTATTGTCAAAACTCAAAAAACATTTCCGTAGATGTAATTACGGAAGATTTTTTCCAATTTATTGAGAATTTGATATTTTCTCAATTAATTTGTAATTTAATTGAAGATTTTCTCATAGTTAGGAAAATCGGAAATTAATTAAGTTTTTCATTTAGTTAAAACACACTGAAATTTGGGATTTTCCCAATTAAATGGAAAAATCTCAAATTAAATTACAAATTAATTTGGAAAATCCCAAATTAATTTTTTAATTAATTGGAAAAATCTCAAATTAAGTTAATGAAATCTTCCGTAGATTTATAAATCTACGGAAACATTCTTATTTTCTCAATTAATAGATAAAATCCCACGTTTCACTATGTTTTAAGGGGTTCCGTATCTACGGAAGAAACCAATTTTTTTCTTAAAAAGTGCTTCCAAAAATGCATCTACGGAAGCACGGGGACAAATTGGTTCAATTCGATGGTGCATAAAAAGGGTATAGGATTGGTTGAGAAATTCTCTACTAATAAAATTCATAAACTAAATATACAAATGTTTTTATTTTTATTTTAAGAGTTAGCACATTCAATTTTTCATAGTAGTAGGTTGATATTCATAGTAGTACATTCGGTATCCAAGTAGGTTAAGCTGCATCATGAAAGCAATTTCTCAGGAGACCACTTCCTAATTTTGGCTTTCCATAGCTAGGGCTGGGACATTACCGCCCGACTCTAATGGCCCCAACGACCCTTGATTTTTCAACAATCTTGTTGTTTTAGTTCACGCCTTTTTCACTATTTTCGCATAAGCTATTTCTCTTTCCTGCAATTTATGACTTTTGGAAAAAGTCTCTTCTAATCACCTACTCAGTTTGTAACGAATTTCTCAATTTAGGTTCTAATATATTATTTGCTTTAATACTCTTTTATTCAATCTATAATCATGTTTTTTTTCTTTCTTTCTATTTTCATGTTTGAGTAGTTTACCATATATCTAGGACGACGAGGATTGTCTAAATGAGATATCTTATGTGGGTTTTCTTTTTGATATTTGTATCAAGAAATTTTGTGTTTGTTTTAGTCTTTTTGAATTAACGCATGCATCTCTAGGAAATTAGAGATATTCTTAGACACTAATTGTATACTAAAAGGGTATGAATGATATCTAAACTACGAAGACCAAACGGTTAAACCGTGACTACGAAAAATACTTATGGTTCAATCGAGAAAACCTTTTTTCAAATAGTCAATATTAAAGGATCTAGAACAAATGAGTTGTGCTACGAAGATAGGTAATTCAGTAGTTCAAGACAAGATCATTTGCTGCCGAATTTATCTATTCATTTTTGTAAAACACGAATTTACGTAGAAGATAGAAAAATGAGGGTTTACGTGAGCGAGTCTAAGGGAAAAATCATAGTCCTAAGTATTCCTTTATAAATATTTTAATCAATCCAAAATCATTTCAAACAAAAATAATAATAATCACCATCATAGATAATTAACAAATTTAGAGAATTCAATACTCACAAACGGTCCTCAGCAAAAAAAAATAATACTTTTATACTACTATGTTAGAATGTGCTCTTGTGGCATATTAAGTTTTTCGCGCACTTGTCGGTGACCGGTTAGATATCGAATTTTCTAAATTCACCTATTAGACTGAGTTAATTTTTCTGTTATTTTTAATTTTCTGCAAATTCTTGGGAATCTCACTACAACGATAGACGGAATCAAACACTTTTACACCAAATGCATAGACAATAATCATTAGTGATGGCTAAAGCTAACCGCCCCCTTAAGGAATATGCGTCCCCTAACAATGTGAAAGTGGAACCTCATTTCAACAATTTTTGTCCTATTGTCGAAATGAATAATTTCAAGTTTAAATTGTTGCTATTGTCCATGGTACAACATAACTAGTTTTCTTATTCTCTGACAGATGACCTGAACCTGCACCTGTCCATCTTAAGCGAATTTTGAGACACTCTGAAGATGTATGGAGTGACGAATGATGCAATTCTCATGGGACTATTTTCTTTCTCTCTAAGGGTAAAAGCTAGAGCATTGATTTTTGTACGACATGGAACAAATTAAAAAATTCCTTCCTCGCACAATATTTCCTTCCAAGTAAAATTGTGCATCTTAGAATGGAGAGATGGTGAGTAGTCCATACTTTTTATAACAGTCTGATGTGCACCATGAAGCTAATGATTTTACATTATTGCAGGTGGGGCTCTAATGAACAAGAACATCTACGAAGCCTACGCCCTCATTGGGGATATGGTGCAGAACCACTACTAATGGGGCAAAGATCATGCCTCTATTAAGAAATCATACAAAAGGGAGGTAAATAGTAAGAAGACGCCCTGGACCATCTAAATGCTAAAGTCGAATTATCATTTCAAAAGCTTAATAAGATGAGTGTAAGCGATGTAAACCCCTTGCCTTAACTTATGAGATTTATGGAGTTGTTGGTCAAACAAGTACTGCATGAAATTTGCTCACACTGGGAGAACCCAGGCATGAAATGGTAAGTTATATAAATAATGCACCAAAGAGGGAATCCATGTTATAACACTTAAAATCCTAGATGGAGAAATCATCCCAACTTTTCCTATAAAAATAACTCACTCGATTTTGCAACAAATATCATACATAGTCCATCTGGATTCCAAGGACATAAGGTTGTTAACATTCCCGAAAAGTCCAACCTTGAAATCATGATAGAAAATTTCATCGTGTCTCATACCAAACAAAATGAGGAGCTTAAGAACCAAAACCTGTATAGAATAAAATAACGTTAGAAAATTAGATCTCATAAGTGGCACAATAACAATCCTCATCATCTTCCTCTCCTGAAACATTAAGCGACAACCTGAAACAAATCCAAAGGGAGAATATGTATGTTGTCGCTCTAAGGAGTGGAAAGTATTTAGAAGACAATTGTAAGAAAAATGAGAAAAATAATGATAGTAATAAGGATAGTGAAAAAATCCAACATGCATGTGAGATTGTGGGAGAAGAACAAGAAAAACCTTATGTTGCACATATTTGCGAAAACAAAAATTGAGGAGTAATTTAAGAAATTTGTTGAATTATTGATATATATATATATATATATATATATATATATATATATATATATATATATATATAATATTTAACTATAATTTACCACGGATGGAAATCACAATCGAGGTGAAATCACAAGATATTCAATTCAGAAAAGACTCTTCCTATGCCAACTTTGTAAAGGAACTCATGTTTAATAACACAAACTAGAGGATAATGAAACAGTAGCATTGGTCAAATAGTGCAATACTATTATCCAAAATAAGTTACCGCCTAAATTAAAATATCTTAGGAGTTTCTCAATTCCATACGTTAAAAGAACAATGAATTTTGAGATAAATGTATTGTTTTTAAGGGCTAGTTTGGGATTATTGCCTCTATAAATATGTAAGAAATTCAATCTTGGTGGGTTGAAGGTCACAAATATATCATTACCATTAGCAGATAAGCTATAAAATACCCTATAAGAATACTAGAGGATGTGCCAACAAAAATTGGCCAACTTTTCATACCCATGGATATTTTTATCAATGACATGAAGGAAGAATCTCAAGTCTCCATTCTCTTAAGTAGCCATTTCCTAGCCACCGCTGGAGCTATAATAAATGTGAAAAGAATTAAGCTTACTTTTGAGATATGAGATGATAAAAATGAATTTATTATGTCTAAATTAATAAAAAAAAATCTTCATTCAGAGATTCTTGTTGTCAAGTTAATGTGATAGACGAGTGTGTTAAAGAATAATCATCTGACCCGCCTCCAACTAATGAGTTAGAGGCGTGTATGTTGGATGAAAATCCTACTAACCAAGACTAAAACTTTGAAATGCTTATGACATGAAGTTCAATATTTGCACAATAGGGAAATCCAAAAGTAGAGTTGAAGTCATTACCTCACAACCTTAGATACAATTTTTTAGACGAAGATTCAATTAAATTGTCATATCATTATAATTGCAGAATTAGACAAGAACGAAATTGAAAAACTAATTGCTATTTTGAAAAAGTACCCCAAGGTTATTGAGCATGCTATTTAAGATTTAAAAGGAATAAGTATCACTATCTGTATGCATAAGATTCTTTTATAAGAGGACACACGCCCTCAAGAGAACCTCAGAGAAGGTTAAACCCCAATATGAGAAAAGTAGTGAAAAATGAGGTGTTAAAACTCCTTGATGTGGATCTATGTGATTGCATGTATTGTCAAGATGATCCAAGGTGGCGAAGTTGATGGATAACATAGCTGCAAATCAACCGAGTAGCTGTTTACTTTTGATGATGACAACACTTAATATCAAACGATATCTATAAAGTCACTATTTATTGAAAATATCTTAAGCAAACAAAGATGCTTAAGGTTGATTAAGCTATCTATATACATATATAAAAGTTAAAGTACCTGGAAAAATCAGATATACCCTTCTGAGTTTACGTTTATAACTTTTCTGATTTCAAGGTTAAAAAAGTCTAATTACACAATACTTGATTTATATTAGTTTGACATTTAATACGGCTGATGTGGCATAACCATAATTATTGATGTATTTTATTTATTTTTAATTCTATTATTAATTATTAACTTATTTCCTGCATTAATATAATACATTGGAATTGCATTTATAAAATACACTGAATTGGAACGCAGTCTACTTTTCAAAAAAAAATTTACTTAATTTTGCAGGCAAATTCTTTGGAACTTTGAATTTTTTGTTGGAACACAACAAACCCTTGCAATTCTCTACGCTCATCAGACCTCATTATTCTTTTATAAATTGAAATGCCAATGACTCTCTCTGCATCTTCAGTTTAGATAAAATTCGAAAAAATTGAAATATATTGTATGCTTTTTCCTCCATTATTCCACTTATTTGTTTTTCATATGTTTTTCATCTGAGATTTATATTGATGAATAACAAAGTAAAACAATATCAATCAATTTCAGATGAATAACAAAGAAGATGATGAAATCCTATGCTATTTGATTTTAAGTCATGGTGGCTCAATTTATTGAAATCCTATGTAGAATCTCTTTCATATATCATGTATATTTATTATTTGTATCTGAATTTGATCTCATTCCCTTTCATTTTTTTCACTATCAATGTCCACTGTATTTTCCCTATTTTCAAATGGTTACAAAATTCTTCCCAATCAAACCAAAGTCAGTTTCCAATTTTTTACTTAATTTGGTTACAACATTTCACGATTTGGGAATCTAAGGTACAATATTTTAGTTTCCAATTTTTTATCTAATTTGTTTTGGTTTTGCTCTGGTGTATACTGTTTCGGCCGTATCAAACCAAAGTTTATAAGGTTTATAAACAATTTTTTTATTCCGCTCATAATATCAATAATATTGTTTGATTCAATATGATGTTTATTGTTTCTGTTTTATTTTGCTGTAAAAATCGGTTCGAATTAACGAGGTCTTGAGCATTGTCAACAACAAAGGAATTGAACATCTAAAGATTATTTTAATGGATTCAAATGTATAATATATACAATATTAGGGCTGTTTTGTTCTAATGGATTCAATTATTATATTTAGTTAATATAAAATATTGGTTTTTTAACCTAAGTTTTAGGTTATTTTCATCACCACTCTCAAACTCAATCCATTTTTCTACTCCATGTCAACAAATTTTGACTCATACAATAATAATAATAATGATACAATAATGTTAAAATGACCCCATTTTTTGACTAATATTTTTATATTTCTTAGAATGATTGAGAAAATGTTCCAAATTGTAACAATGCCAAGACTCCATCAAAGATTGCTCCTGTTGTTGAAAATGTTATAGATGTTGATTGTGAAGTATTGGGCTCAAAGATTACTGCGGTTGTTGAAAATGTTGTAGATGTTGATTGTGAAGTATTGGGAGGAGTTACTTATGTGTATGGATCAAATCCACCAAGAAAAAAAATTTTGAAATTTTTTTTGAAAAGTGCAGTAATTTATTTATAATTTACATTTGCAATTAAATAAATTTTATATTGTATTTTTAATATTAATTTTAATACGGTGAATTCAAAATGGACAACAATAATAATACACTACTATTAATATTAATATTGTGATAAAAAGCAATCAATAATGATATCAATGATATCATTTATCTTCCCATACTTGGAAAAATAACAGATTGATTCCTATTTATATTAATTCATTTAACTTTCTATTATTCATTCATTTAACTTTCCGTTAACCGAGATATCATGCACCTTCTCTCACTATATAGTCCATAAAAATATTTAATATTTCATACAAAGTGAGAGTTTTTAGTGGACTTTTTATTTAATTTTTTGAATTGTTTCAAAGCATTGTTGTTTAAATTTGAAAGAATTTAAATAAAAAAAGCTGACTAAATTAAAAAATAATTCAATGTTAAAGTGATTATCTTTGTCCAAATAAACTAATTTCTTTAATAAAAATATTTCAGCTAATTGTTTAGATTTGCTTTGGATTGAATGGAAATTTTGAATGAAAATGAAATTTGATTTAATTTGGATGAAAAACTAATTTTAAATTAAATATATTAAAAATTAAAGTTCAATTCAAACACTTAAAAACTATATTACATTATTTGCAATGAAAGACAATGATTGAATGATAATATAAATATATTAATTTCATGGTAATAATAAATCAAATTAGTTTATTAACCATAAATTTTTTGTATACGTTTATTATATTTTACAATAAGAAACACGTATTAATTGTAAATTAATTCAAACAAATATTTTTTAATCATTATTATAATATATTAATTACATGCATTGACTTTTAAGATATTATACAAGTGAATTCTTTATTTAAAACTTTTCTTATTATATATTTTTATCATTATATGTATTTAATGATATATTAATAATATAATCTAAATTATAAAACTCAATTGTATTTATTATTTACTTCTTAAAGTATACAAAATAAATAAATAGTTTTAATTATATTAGAAATATTTCTTATATGAAATTCTTGATATTAGTGTTTAATAATTTAATACTGCCGAATAAATTCAAAGACGGAATCTACAACGATTTTGTTGAAAAAAACTATATTATCTTAAAATATTTATATCATATATGTATTAATATAAAAAAAAATTATACTTCACACAATTTTTAAATTTGACACTTAATATTATATATTCTAGAATAACGGTATTATTTGTAAAATAAACACTAAAATAAATTATTTTTTTAATATAATATAATTAATTTATATTTTTATTTATAATATTAATTTGAATTGCATAAATTTCATTTAATAAATTTTAATATGTATCTAATATTTAGGAGAAAGATGATAAATTTATCAATTCACTTTAAAAAGTGCAAACGAGTATCAATTCACCTTAATAAATATTTTTTAAAAAAGTTATGGAAATCCTTTAAAAAAAATTAGAGCGAAGAACCATTTTGGTCCCTCACAAAAATTACAGAATCCAAATTAGTCCTCCACAAAAAATTAGTCCTCCACAAAAAATTGGACCCGATTTAATCCCTTACAAAATATAACCGGGTCATATTAGTCCTTATGGGGATATTTTTTTCAAACCGGTTTTTTCTTCTACTTTTAAACCGTGACTGGACCGCCAAGTCGTAAAGGAATAGAACTCAAGACATTTAGGTCACATCCTATGCCTTTACCACTATGTCAACATACATTGATGACAAATAATTGACAAGATTTATAGTAATATTAAATAATTCTGAATTTAAAACAAAAAATATAAATTTTGATACCTATGGGGTCTCAAACCCAAGTCTCTTCAAATTAAACGGTAGTCACTTTATTGTAAATATGAAAAGTAATCTAAGAGGGGTTGCATGAATTAGATTAATTGATATTAGTGAATTTTTCTCGATAATGAATGTTAACAATGTTTTAATTTTTTTGAAACTATTATAACAATTTCGAAAAAATTAGAACAATATTGCTAACATTCATAATCGAGAAACATTCACTAATACCGATTAATCTAACTGATTCACCCGCTCTTAAATCACTTTTCATATTTACAGTACAATGAAGTGACTATCATTAAATTTGAAGGGACTTGAGTTTGAGACTTCATGGGTATAAATTTTATATTTTATATTTTAAATTTAGAATTGTTTAATATTACTATAAATCATGCAAATTATTTGTCACAAGTGTACGTTGGCATAGTGGTAAAGGCATAGGATGTGACCTAAATGTCTTAAGTTCGATTCCTTTTCAGAACAAATCTTATCTTTTTTTGTATTTTAAAATCTGAATTATTTAAAAATAAAATCAAAATTAAAAATAAAAATCAATTTAGTATTTAAAATATGAAAAATGAAAAATAAAATACGACTTGGCGGTCCAGTCACGGTTTAAAAGTAGAAGAAAAAACCGATTTAAAAAAAATATCCCCAGAAGGACTAATATGACCCGGTTATATTTTGTAAGAGATTAAATCGGGTCTTATTTTTTGTGGAGGACTAATTTGAGTTCTGTAGTTTTTGTGAGGGACCAAAATGGGTCTTCACTCAAAAAATTAATAATAATTTTTTCCGAAATAATTTAGTAATAATCATCTTTTCTTAATTTTATAAAAATATACTATTTCTTAATCATTTACATCTATTAATCTTTCCACCGTACTAAAAAATGTATATTACCTATAAAATTTAACAAAAATAATAATAATAAACAATTTAATTTTTTTATATATCACTCAATCTTATTAAATAGATCTATATTAAAACAGATTTTTAGTTTATAACTAAAGTATAATTTAATATTTATGATATATTATATATTAGTATTAAGAATATGCACCTTGAAATAACACACAATTATATAGCTATGTAAATTATAATTTTTTAATGATAAAATGATGATATTTATACTAAAAATTGCTATGAATATTTTTTAATAAAAATATGAGACATAGATTAAAAACACAATTTTCTAATGAAAAATACATATTTAAGCATAATTTTAAGAGTGAGAATATATTAATTTTCAAAAATATCTCTAAGAAATTATTATAAATAAATAATTTAATTTTTAATTATTATCATTATATATTATTATCAAGCATCATAAATTTTATATAAATCTAAAAGTATTATTGTTAGTTGTATTTTTAAAAAACATTATTATATTATTATTTAAAATTATTCAATAAAATATGAAATAAGTTAAAAAATTTAAAATTTAGAAAATTTTATAAATTTTATAGAGTTAAACTTCTATTATGAAATTCTCCTAGAAAAAAAAAACAGAGAAAATATCATTTAGAATTGGAATTTTTGACGGGAAGATGTTATAAATATTGCGTTTGGAAAAATTGACTAATATCTAAAAAGAATAATGTTATTTGAATTGCAAAAATGATTTTATTCAAATATTTAATTTTAAAATTAACTCATTTGGATTCAAGTGAATTTTGTTAACTCATCTGGATTTACGGGTAGATGTAGACGTATTTGTTAGACTATTCATTTTAATGTCCATCTTTAAAATATATTTCTCTTGATGTTGGTTTATATAATTGAAGTTAGAGATTCGACGGTACTATTTATTGTAAATACGAATCAATGCTTAAAAGTTGGTGTATATTATTAGCATATATTCCCTCTGGTCCCATTTATAAAAAAATATTCTTTTTAGATACATTGAATAAATAATGTATTTGAACGATATGAAATAATCTTTTTTTATAAATAGGAACAGAGGTAGTATTTATAACTATGTCAAATTAACCAATTGAAGAATGAATTCAAACTTTATAAAGGATGATTTGGTACACATGTGATGTGAATCCAGACGGGACCCGTGCGATAGCACGAGTTTCTTACTAGTACTATTAAATAAAGCTATCCTTTTAAGGACGTTCTTGAAGATCAAGTCATCTATGTGAAGTCAACAATGTGATAGACTTTTATTTCAAGGTTCACTTGTGGTTCAATCTCTCAACTCTCAGATGATGGGATTATGGTAATGAACACGAAGATATCTCAAGCCTCATTAATAAGATTCAAAGATAGTTTAGGGTGATAAAATCAAAGGTAATGATGCCAAAACTTGAAACTTTAGAGTTATGAAAGAGAGGAAGTGTTAAAGCTCACCTGGTTGGTCTGTCTGAGTGACTAGTGTCTTGTAAATACACGAGGGTATTTATGAAAATAAAATGGAAAATCACACACACTAAATTTTTTTGAGAAGCCTATCATTTTACTTAAACCACCATAAAATGTTCATAGAATAGAGCAATCATGTCTCCATGTTCAGAAGCTTTCTCTCGTGGAATAACTTTCAATTTTATGCCTACAACATTTACCCACATCTTCTTCAACTTTAGGCTCTATATGTAGCACATTATGGAAGTTTCCTGATCTTCCTAAATGACCATTACCCGCCTATCTAGGATTGGATACTTCATGCATCAATATAATGTAAATAGAAAGGCTCCCAACTAGTTTAAAGTGGGTCGCCCTTGAATCATGTTATATGAAAAAGATGCATTTATGACCAGTTACATCACCTTAATCTTCCTGGTGTTTTCTTTTGCTCAAAAGGTAGAATTTAGTGTTATATAACCCTTCACCTATACTCGCTCACCTAAAAATCCCACCAATGACACTTGGAAAGCCTTGAGGTTATCTAAGTCTAAACGTAGCCCCGGGAGAATCCTCATGCAATGGTATTAAGGGTGTGACATTCAACTCTGTCGTTGCTCCGACCCCTTGCTTGATTATTTTCCTCTATATGACCTAAGGCTCCCACAGGTATATCTTTATTGAGAGGTAGATCCACTTGACCTTTGAGTGGATTTGCCTGTGACATACGTCTTTAGGTGGCCTTCCTAGATCAAGATTTTTATCTCCTTCTTGAGTTAATAGTAGTCCTTAGAATGATGCCCCTTGATTTTGTAGAACTTGCACCATCTACTAAGCACAGGCCCCATGAAATTTAACTTTGGATCTGGAGGTTGTTGGATGTCGTGCATGTGAAGTACTTCTTGCCATATATTCTCACATAGTTTTACTTTTTATAGGCAGGAAGATTTCCGTAGGTTTTCTGCATCGTTTAAACATTGTATTATCTTTAATAAGAGAGGTGTAGTGATTTATTCGCGAATATTGTGAGCCATTAAATTTAGAGCCACGTTCTTTTACATCTCTGGAATTCTTTTCACCATTGCTTTCCTTGTCCTTTATATAACATTTTGCACGTGTCACTACCTCAGCCAAGAAAATTGTCGACCTCTGACTCAGGGACTCATTAAAATGTTCCACCCTGAATATATTTTAAAATGCTCATACGAATATTTCTTGATTGCAGTGGATGGCCTTTGATTGTCGCCTCATTCAAACATGTGAAGTACTCACTTAGAGATTCAGAAGAGTCTCGGCGAATATTGAAAAGGATGGTGGTGACCATCTTTATGTGTCTCCTTACTACAAACAGGTGAACTAATTGCGTCACCAAATGATAATAGTTGGTAATGGAGAGTCGAGTCAGACCCATGTACCACTTTAGAGTCACATCTCTGAAGGTACCAAAGAGGAACTTGTATTTTAAAGAATCAAGTACTCCGATGATTGACATGTATGTATTGATAGAGACGACATGTTCATACGGATTGTTGCGCCCATCATTCTTAGTGAACAAATGCAGCTTATAGTTTTCTGGAACCGACGCCTCTTAAAAATAAAATTGTCCCATGTCACAACTCAAACTATTGGTTAACGTATACTCCTCCTTTGAGGAACTATACTTGCATATATATACATATAAAAACTTTGAAGGAGCTATAACATATCGAGTATTAACCCCAAAATATACATAATATATCACTTTATACACATATACACTACCCTATACATCCTCACTTAGTATTTGTGATTACTAAATTTACTACAAATGGAAGGTAAAAGAAACCAGTCAAGAGACAGTTATATTCCCCTTTTAGCTTCCCTTTGAAAAAACGTAACATGAAATCTTTCATCCTAGTGGTCCTTAAAGAAAATTGACAACAAAAAAATAAAAACACTGTCAACTATCTATTAAACCCTAATTCTTAAAAAATAAACATCATCATATATCTTACAAATTACATACCTAAGCAAAGTACTGAAATTCAAATCTAAGTTCAGATAAGAATATATATAAAAACTATATAATATATATAAATTTTCTTTTCCCAGGTGCTAGTACAAATGGAAATAGCAATTTGTTATTGAAGAGATGAGTAAGAAAGTGTAGCACCAATTCTTTGATATAGAAATTGATTGATAAGAGAGTTTGGGAAGACCCCTACCTTCCCAAAACATCATCAAAAGTGTGGCAGAGAAATTAGTGTGTCAGTGTTTTGATGAATTTTCTGGTTTGAAAGTGACACTAGCTAGTACGGGCCACACTAAGAACCCTAATTTTTGTAATTACTAATTTGTCTTTTTTGCTCAGTTGGTATGTTTAATAAATTTTATACTTGGTAGTTTTTTCGACATAGATTTAGTGTATATTTGTATGTAGAGTTTAATTGTTTTTTAATTTTTTAATATATATAATAGGATTCTAGAATATTCTCAATAAGCAAGAACACATGGTACATGTGGTTAAGAATTCGTTTTGTGTGTGTTCATAGTAGCATACAATAATTGACCCCTGTCAAGCTTTATCTTATAAGGCCAAACTAGATGATAGTAGATTTCATGGAAAATCAAAAATAATTTTATTAATACAGGATTGTTGATAGGCGAGAAAGATAATGTATCTAGCTTGGAAAAGGATTGTTTGATAGGATATAAGCCGGCGTGTTCGCGGTGCGGTTTGGGCGGTTTTGATGAAAAAAATCATCCGAACCACGAGAGAAAAAATCGTGCGGTTTGGTTTAGTTCGGTTGACTTTTAAAAAGAATCTGAACCAAACCAAACCAAACCAAACTAATGCGGTTTGGTTCGGTTCGGTTGGTTCGGTTTTTTACAAATATTTTATTGAGTCATACATACACATATAGATGATAACATAATACACTATCAAATAACAACAAAACTCATCATATTTTGACAACAATTTTCCATTTAATATGTAAAAATTAAATGAGACAAAAGTGAGATATTAAACATAAAATAATAGCATAAAACAATATAAAAATTATTATAATGAAACATAAAAATAGAAGGGATGAGAGATTAGTGAAGGTGAAAAAGAAAAAAAAAAGTTGAGAGATTAGAGAAGAAGATGTGCGATAAAAACGAAACTGAAATACGGAACATTTACATAAAAATGAAAAGGTGAAAAAGAAAGAATATAAAAGAGTAGAGATTATAGAAGAAGAGTGAAGATGGATGTGGCAAAGAAGGTGCAATAATGTTATTAGAGATTTGAGAAGATCGAGACTGAAATTATATATGTAAGGATGAGAAAATTGTTCGTAATCATAAGGCTTAGGTTTAAGTTTGGGTTGAATGTGAGTTACGTAAAAGTTAGGTTGTAACATAATGCGGTTTGGCCCGGTTTACAAAATACAAACTGCAAATCGAACCGAACCGTGCGGTTTTTTTAAAAGAAGACCCAAACTAATCCGAACCAAATGCGATTTTTTGCGGTTTCGGTTTGGTTTGGTTTCGTTTGCGGTTTTCTATTGGGTTGGTTTGATTTTGAACATCCCTAGATATAAGGTTGTATTTATTCTTGATTTTTTCTTTAGCCACCTCCCTATGGGGGTCACCCCCAGCGAAAAACCAAAACTACCCCTGCTTCGGAAATGAACTTCCGAAGCGCTTTTTTTTTTTAATTTTTTTTGTCTTCGGAAATGAACCTCCGAAAATGTCAAAACCGTTAATATTTTCGGAAGTTCATTTCCGAAAATATTTCTGCATATACAAATTTCCCTCCTTCACTATTTCATCATTTTTCTCCAACACTTTTCCAAACCCTCTCCAAAACCCAATCAATCTCCATCCATTTTTCGTCCTAAAATCAAGTTTCAAACCGTTGATCACGTTAAAGGGAGCATAGAAAGCTAGAATTTCAGGTAAACATCACTTATTTCATTCCCTATTTCACTACATTGAACTTCCGAAAATAGGCCTGGCAGTAAAAAAAAAACAGTTTTGGCCAACTTTTGATAATTTATTCATTTGTTAGGTATGGTGCATCCGGACAACATTGTGCAAGATGATGGACTATTAGTTCCAGAAATTGTCAACGATAATAACGATCCAGTTATTGACGTTACTCCTATGATCAATGCGGTCGATGTTCGGCAACATTTTACAATTGATCGGAGCTTCGGCGATCGCGAACAATTGCTTGATTGGGTTCGGAAGGAAGCTAACAAAAATGGATTTGCAATTGTTATTTTAAGGTCAGACAACGGAAATAGTAGGCGGAAAGCTTTCGTTGTTTTGAATTGCGAACGGGGTGGTAGTTATGTACAATCAAACCGGGTGCTAAAACACGAGGACACGGGATCGAGAAAGTGCGGGTGTCCGTTTAAGTTGCGTGCAACTCGGAGGGTTGATGATTTGTGGCGGTTAACCGTAATTTGTGGAATGCATAATCATGCCTTGGATGTCAAGTTACACGGGCATCCAATGGCGTGTCGTTTGTCCCGCGAAGAGAGGAATGTGATATCGGACCTAACGATAGTCAAAGTGGCGCCTCGCAACATACTTGCCGATTTGAAGCGTAAGAAACTGGATAGCGTTTCAAATATCAAGCAAATTTACAATGAACGGCACAATCTCAAGGTTTTGAATATGGGCCCTCGGTCGGAAATGCAACAACTTTTGAAACTACTAGGCGATAACAATTATGTTTCAAGCTTCCGAACCTCCGAGGACAAAGTTACGGTGCGTGATATTTTTTGGACTCATCCCGAAAGTATCAAATTATTCAACACATTTCCAACCGTTCTTGTGATGGATTCGACGTACAAGACCAACAAGTATAGGCTTCCGCTTCTAGAGATAGTCGGTGTTACCTCGACGGACAAGACTTATTCGGTGGGGTTTGCTTTTTTGGAGTGTGAAAAAGAAGGCAACTTTACGTGGGCCTTGGGAATTTGCAAGTCTTTGTTAGTTGATCAAGCGGTTATGCCAAACGTCATTGTCACCGACCGGGACAATGCTTTGATGAATACGGTCGATACCGTCTTCCCGACATCTACCGCTTTACTTTGCCGGTATCACATAACTTGCAACGTGAGAAGCAAGTTGAAACCCGCGGTTGGGACAAAAGATAGGCCGGATGAAAACGGTAAAGTTGTTAAAGCCGGTGTTGTGGTTGATAGGATAATGGCGGCATGGAGGGAAATTTTGGATGCCTACTCCGAAGATGTGTATACCGAGAAATTGGTACACTTTAGGTCATTGTGTGGTTCCCTTAAGACTTTTTGTCATTATGTCGAATCCACCATTCTTGACAAAGTTAGAGAAAAAGTCGTGTGCGCTTGGACAAATCGAGTTAGACATCTTGGTTGCACCACAACTAACCGAGTTGAATCCGCACATGCGGTCTTCAAGAGGTGGTTGGGTGATAGCAAGGGAGATTTGTGTCGGGGATGGGACACCGTGAATCATATGTTGACTCATCCCCACCTACCTGTGATCAACAATATGTAACTTTAATTATATGTAATATTATCGTTGTAATCTTCACCCGATTAAATAAAGCGAATTGTTGTTGTTTTTCATTTTCTTCTGTCCAGACATATTTTCGGAAGTTCATTTCCGAATTCCCCAAGGGGGGTGCGTTCGGAGATGAACTTCCGAAACACCACATTTTCTGAAAAAGTAACTTTATTTCGGAGATGCATCTCCGAAATCAATATTTTATATTAAAAAAAACACATTTTCGGAGATGCATTTCCGAAAACACATTTTTTAAGAAAAAAAGTACAGTTTCGGAAATGAACTTCCGAAACAAGGGGTATTGTGGTAAATTCACCAGGGGTGGGCAAGAAGGTTGGGAGGTGGGTGAAGAAATTTTCTTATTCTTTAGCAGAATCTATTATTTATCTGTGCTAATAGCGGTTCAAGTGTGTTATCTAAATTTTTTGTGAGGGTGGATTTTGTCATGTTGATGGTAGTTTTTTTTTCTTAAGTTCTAATTTGGTTTTTTAGTTAGAAGCTTTAGTTTTTTGAAACTCTTTTTGCTTTTTTTTCTTTTTCTCATTTTGTGGTGTAATTGTAGGTGTATTTGATTTGCTAAAAAAATTAGATATTGAACATGATAATTTATTTTACCTGTTTGATGAAGAAACGAATTATGGTACTGACAAAGTAAATGACAAGGGGCAGGATAAAATCATGATTTTTTATCTTCCACTAAATCATGAGACAACTTTTTGTCCCAAACACAAATTATAAAAAGATATCAAACTATCATATTTTTTTAATCTCTCTTTCTCATTATTTAATATTTTAATTCATAAATATAATATTAATATTTTATAAATCAATAAAGAATATTATAATAAAATTATATTATTTTTATTTGGTTCATGGACATACCAAACGAAGTAGAGAAAATTTTCTATTTGTCATTTTTTTTTTTTAATATTTAATATTTTGATTCATAAATATCAATATTTTATATAATAATAAAAAATACTATAGTAAAAATTATATTATTATCTGCCGCATAAATATATTAAACAAAATAGAATAAAAAGTTTATCTCTTCATTTTTTATTTATTTTTATTATTTAATATTTTAATTCATAAATATTAATATTTAATATATTAATAAATAAGATTATAATAAAATTTATATTATTTTGTCTTATGCATAAATATATTAAATAAAATTAAAAAAAATTATAAAGTGCTTTAATCATCAACAGTGTATAATAAAAAAATTATCTTGTAGTATTGTACTATCCTATCCTTTTTATTTTACAAATCAAACACAACTTTAGTGTTTAGTGTAGATCTTTGTTGTTCATTAACTACACTTTTTGTCTTCATTTATCTATATAATTGTTTATCATTAAAAGAATGCCACTTAAAGTAGCTAGCTTTTGAACATATAATAGATTATTTTTTATCTCATTTTTACTCTCATAATTACAATCAAAAGTTGTAATTGAAAATAATTGTATGATATTTAATATTTGTCACTTAGTTCAACAATTTATTTTACTAAAAAAATCACATTCAATCAATTAAATTAAGTTATATGCTATCAATTAGTATTAATTAGTTAATTTAAAAAATATTTAATTCAGATAAATTTTTATCTATCCAACTCAAAAAATTGAGTTATCTTAAGTGTAAAATGTCATAGAAACAATAAACAATTATACTATTTAATAAATAATTAAATATATTAAAATTAAATGACATCTTGTGATTAGGTTGAAACTACATTATCTCGTTTTTTGTGAGACATAGAGAAGTTGTCCCCCATTAATTAAATGTAATGAGTTTTAACCAAACACTTGAGCACCACAGGTAAACGAGCTCCAGCTAAAAAGCGAAGGTTCAAAAAATATCAAATTTGGTTTGTAATAAAAATAATGTCATGACCTTTAATTTGAGAGACTAATTTCAATAGTTGCGCAAATAAGATGTTTGATTCCCATAAGAAAATTATTAATTAACTAATTAATATAATATTAAAAAATCAACTAACTTATTATTTGCTATAAACTTATTTTGTTAACAATTCATTTATTTATATTCATTATTTTTTTTATCAAACGAAGTTTAAATATCTCAAGTATTTTGCTAGATTTGTCGAGATTCTATATGATTTATTAGCTTATTTCTATGTTTTTTTATCATTATTTGAAGAACAAAGCAAAATTTTATTTATTTTATAATTAAATATTAAATAAATTTGAAAAAATAATACATCTAAAATCTTTGTACAGAAGTAGCAGCTACACTATTTTACTGGGTTCACCTACCTTTACTTCATGGCCCTGGCTTGGGTAAAAAGTTGAAGCTTTGTACATACCATATATATCTTCACAACCCTAGTTAATTTCTAATGCAAAATGAAAAACTTTTTCACCATACCATAAATTAACCAAATGTATGATCTAGATTAACACAAACATATACATATAACCCCCGGCTACTTTTCTTTAAATCATTTTTTAATGGTACTTTAAATCATTAATTCCTTCAAATTCTCCAATAGCTAAGAAGAGCCCTAACCCTAGTCCTAACCCTAACCCTAACCCTAAACTAAACCAAAACATTACACACATATATGCAATAATTAGGTCAAAATTATGTTGAATGATTTGACCTTCCCCTGCTTACGTTTGCTTCCTCATAATGAAGCAAAATTCCCACAAATTATGTATGTCTTGTCCTCAATTACTCTCTTTCTCTCTCTTTTTCTCTACCCTCCAATTCTTTAGTACAACAAAACCTGATCCAAAAATTAAATAATTCACTCAATAATATAAACTATGCAAACCAAATCCATATTTCATCATTGCAATGCCCTAATACAAATCCCTTCTTTCTTCTTCTTCTGAAATATGTCAGTATATTTTAAATATTTTTTTATTACATTCTTGGATATCAATTAGTACTCATTGATAGTACTCATTAATTGTACTTACATTAATATTTTTCGTATCACATTTTTTATACAAAATGTTTATATAAAAGGCTCTTTATAGAGGAACATCACTATGAACTACTAGTAAGTTGAAAACTGAGAAAAAAGAAACCAATGCATTATTCAAAGGAAGATAGATAGATACTTTCTTCTTCTGCAACACAAAGGGGTCCTCTTCCTCTCACAAAAAATTTTCTAGGGCTAAAAAATTAAGTTGAATTTTCCAATGTTCCCTTATAGTTCAAACCCTTATCCTTCTTTTCTTCCTTCATCTTCTTCTTCTTCTTCACTCTTTCCTTTTCCTTTTCTTAATCCTGAAAATGCTTCTTCAAACAACAATAACAACACACTTTTTCATGATCCATTTTCTATTCCTTACATTCCAACTCATCTTCATCATCCTCATCCTCATCATCATCTTCATAACATTTCAAATATTCCAGAAACCCTAACAAATTTGGCTGTTTCACAAGAGAATCATAATAGTAGTCACAACAATAATAACAATATTGCGGTTTCGATGCCAAAACAAGATCCTTTAAGTCTTGGTGGTGGTTCTCACTATGGAATTTCTTGTTTCCTTGCTAAGAAACCCGCAAAAAAAGATAGGCACAGCAAGATTTACACTTCTCAAGGTTTGAGAGATCGTAGGGTTAGGCTTTCGATCGAGATCGCTCGAAAGTTTTTCGATCTTCAAGAGATGTTAGGGTTTGACAAAGCTAGCAACACACTTGATTGGCTTTTCACTAAATCTAAGAAAGCAATTAAGGATCTAACAAAAAGCAAGCAAAGAAACAACAATAGTGGTGATGCTAAAAGCTTCACATCTTCTTCAGATTGTGAAGATTCAGAAGTTGCTACTAATGATTCCTTAAACCTACAAAAGGAGGGTGCAGGAAGTAAAATTGAAGAGAAGAAGTTGAAAAGGGTTCAGATCAAAGAACCTGCTTGTGTTAGAGCAAGTAAGATGAAGGAGTCAAGAGAAAAAGCAAGAGCAAGAGCAAGGGAAAGAACTAGTAACAAGATTTCTACAAGGGGGGTGCAGGAAGTAGAATTGAAGAAAAAGTATGAAAATAGTAATAACAATAATCTTCAAGCTTTTCATCAATCAAGATCTTCATCACAAGATCATCAAATTGTGAGTAATAATGAAGCACAAAGAGATAATTTTAATGTTATTGAAGAATCAATAGTGATTAAAAGAAAGTTGAAGCCTTCTTTGATGCTTCATCATCATCATCAACAACAACAAAACCATGTGATCCCTAAGGAAGCAACAAGTTTCAACAACAATGGTGATTATCATTTCTTGCCTAATTCATCTCCAAATTGGGATGCTAATAATGGTAGTTCTTCCACTAATAGATCCAGCTTTTGTGCAATAGCTAGCATGAATCTTTCTACAGGTATGTCATGTTTGTCAGAGTGTGTTTTATTTCATGAAAAAGAAATTCCTACTTTGCTAGAAGAAAAAAAGTTGTTAACAATGACATAATAGAAGTTAGAGTAAAATATATGAGATCCTTCTTTAATATTATCTTTAATTGTAAAAAGAAAACCAACTAAATTTTCTTCTTTAATTTTTGTTATTAATTCAACCTTTTTTTTAATATCTTCTAAAAAAACAGTTTTTTTTTACAATAATGAAGAGTATAAATTTAGTAAAAATTCTGAGTTAGAAACAAAATTTTATTTGCCTCAAATTCCATTTTTGACTGGTAAAGATGGAAAATTTGAACTTTGAAGTCCAACTTAATTTTTTTATATTTAATTTTTGTTGGAAATTAAAATTTTTCTAGTAGCATATTCTTAAAATAAATAAAAAAAACTATCTTAAAAGAGAATTTGGGTTTAAATTCAATTAATTTTTAAATTATTTTATTATATTTAGTATATTCTTTAATATTTATATTAAATATTTAAGATAGACTTTATTTTTGTCGTTAGTAATTTTTAGTTTAACATTCTATTTTATTTTATTTTTTGGATATTTTGATTAAATTTAGTATATTCTATAATTTTGTATTTTAAATGTGAAAAGAAAGTAAGTTGGAGACCAGCTTTATTTTTGGTATTGTAATTTTTAGTTTAAAATTCAATTTTTTTATAAACAAATAATTTATTAAGACAAAGAAGAATGAATACTCCAACTCAAACTATAAAGTTAGTGCTTACATGATATCGAATTCAAATTACAAAATAAATAATTCAATTATTTTTGTTCTATCTTCTTAAAAGACCTAACATTTTGATGATATTATTTACTGTTCTGAGTGATAATTTTTCAGGGCTTCAAATCTTTGGAAAATCATGGGAGGAATGCAGCAATCCACGTCTACATTAGTATGTTAGTTTATTAAATTTTGTATTATTTATCATGAAAACTCTCTTTAGATGTTTGGCTAGGAGTTTCAAGGATCTTCCTTTTCCTGTTTTATTCACCAGTGTAACTTTTTCTGTCCTATATATTCTCCTTAATTTCAACAATGTTTGTACCATGATGTGTTTCTCATGATGGTGATCATCCAATGGCGTGTGACATTTGACCTAAAAAGGTTGCTGAGTGTAATATTAATTTATGACTGATATTTAAAAAGTGTGGTTCACATTCTGTTTATTTATAATTTGCTACTGTTGTTAATTTTTTAAGTTTTTTTTTTGGTGTCAAATAGTTGTATATTTTTGGTGTCAAATAGTTGTATAATTTAAACAAATTTTTTGGTGTCAACTTTTTTTTTCATAAGCTAGGATTTATATAAAAGGTTGCTTAGCTTAAATTATTTTCAAACAATTATACATAGCTTGTTTTAAAAAATAAAAAATAAAGTGTCTCATTTAAAAGTATGCATGCTTTGAGAAAACTTAAGACTCAATCAGTTAATCAATTAGGTATTTTTGCATTACATGTCGGAATGATTTAGTTTTTTTTTATAAGTGGAGGGGTTGGATCCACGCATGCGCTTTTTATATATAGTAGTTTGTTTTTGTTAACTATTAGGTGTTTGGTCAAAGAGGTTAATATTTACAAGGGGCTTGAACAAGGTGATACTCTTATCACAACTAAGGATATATGCTATGTTAGGAAAATAATCAACTAAGGATATATGCTATGTTAGGAAAATAATTTTGGTTAGGTGATTGGTTGTAGGGATTTTAAGTTGAATGTATTGGTTGTTTTTAGTTTTGTCTAGTTTTCGAACATATATGTTCACGAGAGTCTTTTGCAACCCTTCATAGAAGGTGGGTAGTGATTCTTTTTGGTGAAGTTGGTATCGGACTTTTCTGCCATTGTATCGGATTGGAGTATTCCTTGCACTCCTTTTAATGCTATTTGATTATAAGAAAAAGGTGATACTCTAGTCCATTTCCTTTTCCTTCCGGTGGTAGAGGGGTTGGGTGGGTTGATTTGATAGAGACTTTGACTAGGTTCAGAGTTTTGTAATAGAAGGAGGAGGTTAGATAGAATGCACTTTTTTACGTTCAATATAAGGATGATACATTTATTGTTTGTCTATTGACAAACTTTGGATATTGCAAATGATTCTCAAATGCTTTGAACTCGTTGTTGGTTTGCGGGTTAACTTCTATAACATTAATGTTGTGAGTGTGAACATAGACCAGACTCTTTCAAATGACAGAGGACGTCTTGAATGGTAAGTTTGACCTAATTTCTTTTAATTGATTTCTTGGTCGAAGACAATTTAAGAAGGGTAAATACTTATACAATAATGGCAATGTGGCGGGGGTATTTTTCAGCATTACCTACCCCACCCTCGCCTCCACGTATCATCCTTTTCCCCAAACTGTGTAGGAAATGATTATTGAACACTCACCTCTTTCTCCAAAGGAGGACGAGTTTCCCCACCCCGCCTCCCTCCAAAAACTAATTTTTTCATCAAAATATAATGTGTATACGTGTTTTCAAATTTTTGTTTTCATTTCTCGATAGCATCAGAAATAAAAAATCAATTTAAATAGAAAAATTCATTATAAATTAATCATACAACTTATATATATTTAAAAATAAAAATTTATAATTTTTTTTCCGATAAGCACTTGTATTAAACGCACAAGGGGTGCAACCTAATACAAAAGGAACGAAACAGAACAAAGAAACTGACACACAAAGCCACTAGAAAGCTAACTTACGCGCCTACAAACGCACAAGGATTGACAAGCCAAACCTCTTTTGTGTCAATTTTCCCACCCTTAGCAAGAATAGAAAACCAATCCCAACCAAATTTTTTAATAACTATCAAGATTTCGGTGGGATTCCAAATACAATCTTTAAAAACCACTTTATTTCTACCCAACCAAATACACCAATAAACCAAAAACCGAAAGAAAGCAAAGAAGGTAGGTTTAACAACCCTACACAATTTAACACGCAAATATTCCACCACCCTAAACCCCAATTCACCTCCTTGAAAACCAACCGCCGCCCCCACATCCTCATCCATACCCAAGTCTAACCAAGCAAACACCTTCTTCCAAACATTCCTCGTATGAACACAAACAAGAAAAAGATGATCCACCGATTCCTCCTCCAACCCACACAAAGGGCATAACTTGTCGATAAGAATCCTTTCCATACCGCAAGAGCAATGCGCCATACGAGTAGGTAAAGCATTAAACAAGAATCTCCAACCAAATAATTTCACTTTACTAGGCACACTAGCTTCCCATAATCTTTTTAACTCAAACAAATTAAATTATGAAAACAACATATTATCTTAATAAAGGTAAATGTGTAATAAAATAAATATATACAAGGGTAACTTAGTAATTTTGAGTAAGTGGATTCGGATGCAGGGTGGGTATCAACATCCCATTCCCATTCTATATTTTAAAATTTAGGTTTTCCATAGACTCCGTCTTCAGTTAAACTGATTTTTCCCATTAAAATCGGAGCGATTTGAGTATGGTTGAATTTGTTGTCATGCACTTATGAAACTTTGTTAGCATATATTTGTAGTAGGCTTGGAGAATGGAATATTAGATATAGGAATCTTGGAGGTAAGATCTTTCACTTAAACTCGATGCATAATGTTATTCGCAAATTCTACTTATCATTTCTAGTATGATGTTTAGATGGGAGAGGTAGCTCCAAGACATCATTTTCTTAGGCTCATTTTAGTTTCAGATAAGCAAGAACTAGTTTGAGGTGATTTAGACAGGTAGGAACAAGATAGTTGGACTTGAGTACTTACTTGGAGACGACCTCATTGTATTTAGGAACAGTAAATATTGTTGGAATTAATAATATTTTTATTGGGGTAACTCTTTCGAAAGAAATTGATCTTGGGTATTGCTTCGCTGATGAGTAAAAAGAAGTTGATAAAATGGGTGAAATAGGATTCAGACACAATATAGAAAGCTTCCAATACGGTGGAACGGAGTGGATCTACAAGGTTAGAACTCCAACCCTCAAGTTAGTGAATGAATGAGAAGAAGAATACTTGAGTCTTAATGCGTTAAGAGCTTCATATAGAGATTTCACTTAGAAATGTTTCCACTTGTTCCGACGTCTCGTGCAAATCATCGTTCAATTAGATCCGACGGAGGAAATTGACAGAAGGTCATAATTATGTGTTTTGAGCTTTTTTGAGGTCGTATATATTCCTCTATGCTTTACATGTATTTGGACCTCCACATTTGGGCCTTATGAGTGGTCCAAAAGAATTGGCCCCTTAGCGCTAATTCTTAATTACTGGAATGTAGGTTTAGTTGCGTGGGCTCCCAGTCTAACTCTTAGTTAATGGGGGAGATAGTTGTGAAGTTGACAGCATTGAAAAAATATGCATTGAATCTTCATATTTCATAACATCAAAAGCTAATATTTAAATTAAATAGCATTATTCAACCTAAATTAATCATAAAATTCAAAATATTAAAATTAAAATCATAAATACTAAATAATCAAAATAACATATTATTTTAATAAGGATAAATATGAAATAAAATTAAAAAGTATAATGATAACTTAGTAATTCTGAGTAGGTTGGATGAGCGTGAAGGTGAGTATTTTTCTCGGCTAAACTCAATGGTGGAGTCGGCCGATTTTAAATTTATTGTCATGTTTAATTAAAATCATAAAATGCCTTAATTATATCCGAATCATACTAAATTATAATCCTACAAATTCTTCTAATAAAATCTCCCGCCAAAACTCTTTTTCTATTAATTAATTAATTAATTAATTTTTTTATTATTAATTTTTAATAATAATAATAATAATAATAATAATAATAATAATTAATGCTGAATTTTATTAATTAATTAATAAAAGGTTAAATTGTTAAACCCACCACATAACCCACTACACCCACGTCAATATTTTGTTTGTATATCATACTTAACATAACCCATGTTCACCCATACTGAAAACTACAACTGATTGTTTCTATTTCCTATAAATTCCATGTTCCACATTGCAAAATAGATGCAAATTGAGTAAAGTGAGTTAGCAATAAAAATTGAATGGAAATACTAGCAATTTTTTTTATTGTTTTGTTCTCTCCTTCTGTTGTTTATGATATAGTTATCTTTTCTTCTTTCATTTTTATCTTCTACTAACCTTTCTTTTCATTTTCTCCTAAACAATTGAATATTAAGAAATTGCTTATGCATCTTGCGCTATATAATTGATGATTTCTATTATCAGAAATTATAATATTCCACCTAACAATGAAATAGGTAATTTTATATAACCTTTCTTTTCTTTTTCTACATATTTTATTTTTTTAATATTGTAAATTCACAATTAATATTTTAATCTCAAATATTTATAATAATATATTTTAAATTATTAAATAACATTATAATTTATAAATAATTATTTTATAAAATTTATCCGTGCATCGCACGGGTATACGTCTAGTTAATTTATTTATAAAAAAAACTTTATTTCATATGAAGAGTACTTGACTCAGTCCAAACATGCCTAAATTAATAATTGTGCCTCAATTGCCACATGACACACCGACAAACTAGGTTGTTAATTAACACCTTTGATATGTACATATGCACAACAAGCAAACAATCCCAATTATAATACTATAGGCCTCCCTTTAAACCAATAATAAAGAGAACAATATTAAGTAAAGTAGGCCATGTTCACATCCATTCATATTTATATTATTTCCATTGAGTGTATATATGTATTTATTTGCAAAGCTTTATATGATAGTAACACTTACAGATCATGTTAGTTTGTTATACATTAAATGATTAACATGAAAGAATACATATACTAAATTAAATTTCATACCTAAATATGAAATCATAATGCAAATGTAATAGATTGGTATCGGTTTTGTCCATGTTGAAGAAATTATTAGTGATTGTGATAGACTGATAGTGCAAAAACTCTTGGATCAGAACTGTTTACAAAAATGTATTTTTTATTCTAGATCTCCCAAAGACTGGCCCAATTTTTTTTTAATATACAAAATTTGTTAGCGCAAGTACAACACTCAAACTCAATATTATACTAAGATAAATATTACTTTGGAAATTATATATTTGCAAATTATTAGACAATGAAATTATTATTCTAATTTTGGTAATTTTAAAATTGTATAAATTAGAAAATTATTTCTATAAAAAAAATCATACATAATTTAAAAATGAATTTTTTTAATATTTGTTATTTAATGTCAAACTATTATTTATCTTTAAAATTTAAATTTTATATATTCTAACAAATTATATATATGTTTTTTTATGTGTGATTCTTTATTTTAATTTTATCTTATTATATGAGTTTATAATTCAACTCCTATTTAGAATAAAAACTCAACTAGAAATAATTATATAATATAATAAATTTGAGAATTAACTTAACTTATTTTACTACTTTTTAAAACAACAAATTTAGACAAAATATAATACATCTGTTATTCTAATTATCATAATGTCCTTATAATGTCAATTTACTGTAATTCAATATGTGTAAGTTTATCTATTGTCATCATCATGTTTCATTTTACAGACAAAAACTGAAGTCATATAGTCAAAATTCTAAACCATCTTATCACACTTTGATTCCCTAATATTGAAATATGTACTCTGCAAAGTTTGTACAAATATCCAATCACTCGTCTCAAATACAACATTAAATAATTAAATACTTCAAACAATGAAATTCCATCACTATCATAATCATTGCAAAAAGTTTACTTTGGTTTTTGGGTTGCATACACCTATACGTATGAGTTAATGGAATAATATTTTGAAATTTCTTTATCCACCCCAAGTCTTCTTGGTCACCTCTGGCGAAAAATTTAAAATACTCCTAATTTCGGAAATGCATTTCCAAAACGCCTTTTTTTTTTCAAAATCTGTCTTATTTCGGAAATGCACTTGCGAAAACAGGAAATAAAAGGTATTTTCGGAGATGCATTTCAGAAAATACCCTTTTTTTGGGAGAGGGTGTCTTCGGAGATGCATATCCTAAATATTTCAAGACCAAAATGGTCTTGGAATGTTTCGGATATACACTTCCGAAAGAATTCAATAATTATTAAAAAATTAAAGGTATAAAATCAAGGTGAACCAATAAAATGAAAGTGAATCAAAGTTTCCTAAATAATTTTAAAGTTAAAAATTATTTTATTAACTTATATAAATTAAAAACATTTTAATTTCATAAGTAAATTTTGAATTATATAAAATTAAATATAAAATTTATTTATTAAATAAAATTAAGATAAAATCTTTTTTTAATTTTTTTAAACTAAATGAAAAATTATAATTCATTTTTAATTATGAAAAATAATTTTTTTTATCATAATTCATTATGAAAAATAATTTTTTTATCATTATTATTATTATTATTAGTCTTACTTGATCTCTTTCAATATTATTATCAACCGTCGAAACATGAATTGAAATTATTCATAACTACATTTTAATAATTGGAATTATTTTAAATTTTTTTATAATTGAAATTATTTTAATTTTTTAATTAAAATTATTTTAAATTTTAAAATATGAATCAGAATAGAAATATATAATAATTATTATTCATAACTCATAAATTATATCAAAATATATACTTATTATTATTCATTACTCATAAATTATATCAAGTTTATGATATGTGAATTAATTAATATTACAAAATTTTTAATTTTTGGGATTTTTAAATTTTTTTTGTTTTTTCGGAGATGCATCTCCGAATTATTCAAAATCCTAATTTTTGAGATTTTTTCGAAAATGCATTTCCGAAGTTTGAAAAAATTTAAAAAAAAATTATTTCGAAGGTGCATCTCCGAAGCAAGGGTAAGTTGGGGTTTTCGCTGGGATGACCTCGATAGAGAGTTGGATAAAGAAATTTTCTAATATTTTCATATATATTATAGTAATAGATTTTTCATAAATATTTGATATATGACAGTTTTATTCAAGTGATGTATGTGGAAAATTATAAACTGCCCTTTCATTTGTAAGAGGGGTCTCCCTTCATCAATATAAGATTGGAGAGGGACGATAGAGACTATCTTATATTTTTTGGGATTCTCTACACACTGTTATGCTTATGCCACATTTCTACTTATAAGTCATTTTTATCTTTAATTTTCTATCTTTCTTCTACATTCTTTTTTTTATCTTGATAGTTTTTTTTCTTCATTTTTTTTATTAAAAAAATATTTTATTAAAATGAATATAATATAAAGATTTTTATTAAAATCGAATGAGGAATAATCAAATTGCTATCAATCCACCTAAAAAATTTATACCAAATAGCATATGTGAACCCACAATTAACAAGATAATGAGAGCATCATACCTAGTAAAAAGAATATTGAACCAAACCGAATGGTCTATCTCGAGGCAAGGTTATTAAGGCTAAAATCTCGAACCCCTAAACCACCAACCACCTTAGACTTACACACATCCTCCCATCAAACCAAAGGTACATTTGCCCCCTCCCCTTTAGCCTCACCCAAAGAAAACACCTCAGTAAACCAACAATGTTCCATCAAATAGAGACATACATCTTCATGAAGGAAATTAAAAAATTTGAAATACCATTCAAGACCGAGTTTAGAAGAACGACCCTCCCACCTAGACTGACAAACCTATTATTCCATAAAGCAATTCTTTTAGAAATGAGTTTAACCAAAGGCTCCCAAGTTGTTTTTCTCCTCGAGTCGACACCCACCAGAAGGCCTAAATACTTAAAAGGGAGAAAATCAACTTTCCAATCAAGAAAGTTCTCATTCAAATCAAGAAAAGAACCTTCCACATTGATGCCAAACAAACAATTTTTAAAAAAAAAACTTTAACCTTGAAGCTAGCTTGAAACTTCTAAGGATAAACTTAATAGACCAAAAGTTTTCAACCGAAATCTCGTCCAAAATAAATGTGTTGTCTGCATACTAGAGATGCGACCCCACAACCCATTTGATGCCACTTTAATGCTAGAGAATCCCCGGATCGACACCACCATTCTCAAAGTGACATTATAGACCCTCCATGATTAGAAGAAAAATAAAAAGTGCAAAAAGATCACCTTATTTAAGTCCAAGTTGAATATTAATCTCTTATTTCGAACACCCATTTACCATGACTGAGAAACTACCTTATAATTTACAAGCTCAAATCTAGACTCTCTAGTGACCATCAAATCAAATCTCCTTTACATAATGATCTCGTTTTTTGAACACCCATTTAACCATGACCAACTCACGAAATCATAGGCCTTATCAAAATCTACTTTGAAGATAAAACAGTCTCATTTCATCTTCTTGGAGAAAGCAATAAACTTATTCAACACCACAACCCCATCCACGAGCTGCCTACCCGTAAGGAAAGTCGATTAAGACATGGATACAAGTTTCCCCTTACCCGTAACTAATCAAGTTGACAACCCTTTATCCATTAACTCGTAGAAAAAGACAAGGAGATTGATAGGCTTAAAATTCCTCATGGCCAAAGGATAATCCACTTTAGGGATAAGAGTCATAAAATAGGACGTTAAGCTCACCGTTAAGACAACATTCTCAAAAAAACTGATCAAACATAACATACACATCCTTCTTGAGTAGATCTCAAAATTACTTAAAGAATGAGAAATTGAACCCATCAAGGCTTGGAATCTTATTAACCTTCATCCTAGCCACCTCTCAATCCACTTCCATCGACGGAAACCTCACTAAAAGAACCTCAACTTTGGTGGTCAGCATACCAGGAAGACAAACACCATTTAAAGTAGGACTATACAAAGTCCAAATTAGAAAATGATCCTTAAAATGCCTAGTAATATCCCCACTTACCATCACCACCTTATCCAACCAACTATTATCCACCCGAAGAGCCATAACATAATTCCTTTTCCTTTTCTACTTCACACATGCGTTAAAAAAATATGGATTAGCATCCATTTTCCTAAGCCATAATTATTGAGAACGTTGAAACAACTAGGAATCCCTATTGGAGAAGCTCTGAGATATCTTGGGTTATCTTCAACCGCTCAACCGACTCATCTTGAGATAACAAGCATGACTTAACCTTCACCTCCCAAGACTCATTAACATCCAAATATTTATTAATTATTAGATTCACATTCCCAAAAGAAACTCTCTATTATAAACCTTTAGAAATCCTTTAAGTGCCTTCAAATTATTTCTCAACATGCATTTCATCCAACCCGGCGCAACTAGGATGCTATAGGATTCAAAGACAACACTTTCAAAGTTGGCATAATCCAAGTAGAAATTCTTTAACCAAAATGCATTAGGACCCCGCGACTGAGAAGAATACTTGAGAACAATATGAAATCGATTAGAGACATCAAGCGAAAGAGCCTACAAATTACTCGAGCTCTACTCCTCCTCCTAACCATCTGACACAAGAACATGTTCCAACCTACGGATGGGTCCTTCGTTTGGATGAAACCACGTGAATATCCTTCCGAACAATTGAAAATCATTCAAGCTCAAAGCCTCAATGAATAAGTCAAACTCAATGGATTCCACCAACCCCTACTAAGAAATTGAGCTATCCCTTTACTCTCTTGAGGCATGGGAACTAAATTAAAATCCCCTAAAATGCACCAAATTCACCCTTTGATGCTCCTGAGCCTAGACTAAATAATCCTGCATAACCTTTGTTTTTTAGTGTGCTTTATTAGAGTACACATTAACTAAAAGAAAGGCCTAGTATGACCATCCCTCCTCCAGGCACACTCCTAGATAATCTGGACCAGAAAACAAACAAAAAATAGCCTTTCCTTTATCACTACACCTAATTGTAAACAAATCGCCACTAGAACGCACAACTAGATTTAAACTTTAATCACATTAAGCGTTACCCCAGAGGGAATGGCACAAAGTCACCTCAACCATACCCAATTTCACCTCTTGAACATCAATAAAATCTAAGTGATGCACCCATATAAGATCTCTAATTTCTACAAATCCTACCCTCTAATATTGAAGGATTCAATATGAACCCCACTGATTCCAAATTAGCCTTAACCATGGCACAACGCTCTTCCATCTTGGCCAACCTTGTAACCTAAAATGAATCTTATTTGTTAAAATAGAACATAAGATCCTTAGATCAAGCAAGTAACTACACAACATCTGAATGATGATGACTTTGGTTTAAGAACATAAAAATATGAAAGCTCAGTTGAATTACAAGAATGATAGATGACCACTTTAATATAGTGAACACCAGAACATCTGAACCAACTCCTCCCAAATTAGGACATAAGTGAACACTACATCAAAAGGAAAATAGCTTATAGAAGATAAAAAAAATTAAGTATATATAAGTCAAAAAAGAAAAATATAGCAGAGTCAAAAGTGTACAAAGAGTACCAGAAGTACATCAAACCCAACACACTAAACCAAAGGAAAGTAAAAAAATTTACATAAACCAATCAACCGCCACACCAACCCACCAAAAGCAAGGCGCCTGAAAAAATACACTAACCAATCAACCACCACACCAACCCATTGAAAGCAAGGCCCTTGAAAAAGGAAAGAAACAAGAAGGACTCCCTCAAAGAAGCAAGTTTAGGGAAAGAAAAGAAAACGCCAACATAATAAGAAAGGAACCTCCCCAAATAGCATCCCTTATAAGCCCAATGATAAAAGTGGGTCCTGCTTCTAATCGAGAAAAAAGAGGTCAAATCCTAGTGAATTAGTGTGAACCCACTTCCAATAAAGGCAAATAATTGTGGTCGCCAACTAATTTATCGTCAAGCAATTTTTTTGTACAAAAAAATAACGAATCATTTTTATTATACACTACTAAAAATAATGTATTTCATGACAAAACTTTCACCTCAACCATTGAAAATTTGAGGTCAAATGACTTGGAACGCGCCATTTTTTAAAATAAATCTAATACATAAGTTTTTCCCAAACCTGACATAAAATGTTGCTCATGGTTTGAGCTTCGAATCCCAACTCTTGCAATTTTAAATTTTATTTAGAACAAAAAATACGCCTTTATTTTATAAATCATCTTACCCTCGGTTTTATATAAATCTGACATAAAATGTTGATTAATATTTTATTTAATTAAATTGAACACAGTTTTTACGTTGGATATGTTCCCTCGGTTTTTCCAAAACCAAGATTAAAACTCAAAACAATATTTTATTCCTTCATCAGAATGTTAAGTCTCGTTCACTTTTTACGCCCTATTGAATGAGACGAACACTACTCTTCTCTAGTGAACAAAAGGAACACCAATCTTATCCATATTCTTCATCTTCTCCTAGGATGAAGGAAGCTCGAACCTTAAATTAACACATTTCTGGTATGTAAAAATTCTCCATGACAGTTGTTGTTGTCGTTGATGTTGTTGTTATTATCGTCGACGTTTTTTTTGTTATTGTTATGATTTATGAGACTTAAGGTCTAATGTAGTGTTGTTATTCAGGTATTTTAAGTTATTGTTGTTTGTTGTTATTATTGTTTTATGGAGATGGAATGTTCATGTATTTTCAGAAGTTATATGTGATTATGGATCGTAGTTGAATGAAATCCATGGTATGTTATATTCAACCATTTAGGTTATGATAGAATTATTCAAATTTACACGAAATAGGTGTGGCATGGTGAAGTGACAAAAAAAGACATATGTCACATAGTGTTGAATATGATGAAGATATGAATTATACTCTAAAAGATATAATTCGTGATATTGGAGTAGATGATTTTAAGAAAACTCATGTAGAATATATTTTGCAAAGAGACCTCAAAGAGTCGTTATATCCAGGATTCAAAAAATTTACAAGATTTTTAGTTGTGTTAAGACTATTTAATATTAACAAAAGGTGGGTGAACGGATAAAAGTTTCACTGAATTACTTGAATTGTTGAAAGAAATACTTTCAAATGGTAACACGTTGTCTAACGATAGTTATGAGACCAAGAAGATATTGTGTCCAATGATTTGGACTATATCAAAATACATGCATGTCGTAATAATTGCATATTATATAAGAAAGAGTATGAAATCTTGAAGGAGTGCCCGAGGTGTGGGGAGTCACGCTACAAGCAAAATGACAATGGTGCTAAAGATGATGATGGTGTAACTATAAAGGGTATTTATTCTAAGGTATGTGGTACCTACCGATAACTCAAAGGTTCAAGAGATTGTTTGCTAAAACAAATGGCGCAAAGAATACTATATAGCATGCAAATGAAAGAGTATGTGATGGAAAATTCTCCAAGTAGCTGATTCATTGGAGTGGAAGAAAATTAATTCATTGTTTCTAGATTTAGCTCTTGAGCCGAGGAACCTTGGGCTTGGACTTGTCACTTACGAAATGAACCTATTTGGTAATTTGAGTACTAACCATACTTCATGGCCAGTTCTTCTCATAATTTACAACCTATCTTCGTGTTTGTGCATGAAGCACGGATATATGATGTTATCAATGAGGATTTCGAGTCCAAAACAACCAGGGAATGAAATATATGTTTATTTAATACCATTAATTGAAGATTTAAGAATTTTGTGGGAGTAAGGCGTTGAAGTTGATGATGCATATACAGGTAATAACATTAAGTTGTGTGCCATATTGTTTCGCACAATCAATGACTTTCATGCATAAGGTAATTTATCTGGGTATAACTTCAAGGAACATAAAGTGTGTGTTGTATGTGAAGATGATACATGTTCCCATCAATTACAAAATGGAAAAAAGACTATTTACCTTGGGTCTCAAAAATTTTCAAGATATAATCATACCATACCGTAGATTGTAGAAGACTTTTAATGGGAAACAAAAGTTTGGTATCGCTCCGAAGCCCTTAACCAGGAAGGAAGTTTATAAAAGACAACAACACATAAATATTATCTTAATGTGAAACATGTGGAGAAAAATGTGTCTGATTGTTTGATTGAAATACTTCTAAACATTAAAGATAAGACAAAATATACTAAGAAATCCCGTGAAGATATGGTGGTGATGGGTATTAAACAAGAGATAGCCCTAAAAAATATAGGAAATAGAACATATTTGCCCCAACATGTCACACTTTGTCCAAAAAAAAATGATTGTTTGTAAGGTATCAAAGTTCCCCAAGGGTACTCATCAATTGTGAAGAAACTTATGTCAATGAATGATTTTAAATTAGTTGGCTTAAAATCTCATGATTGTCATGTCTTGATGAAATAACTTCTACTAATGGCTATCCATGACATTCTACCAAAAAATGTAAGGGTAACTATAATTATATTGTGCTTATTCTTCAATCCTTTATGTAGTAAAGTTATTGAACCTAGAAAATTAGATGAGTTGGAACATGAGGCTACAATTATCTTGGGTCAATTAGAGATGTTTTTTCCTCCATTATTTTTTGACATTATGGTTCACTCAGTTGTTCATCTAGCAAGGGGATTAGAATTTGTGGTACAGTTTATTTACGGTGGATGTATCTGGTAGACCAATACATAAAGATCTTTAAGGGTATACAAAGAATCATCATCGTTCGGAAGCTTCGATCGTTAAATAGTACATCACAAAAGAAGCTATTTAGTTTTGCAATAACTATTTGTCAGAAGCGAACTCTATAATAATTCTCTAGTCTCGTCATGATGGAAAATGATAGTAGAGTTATTCAAGGTTTAAATGTTAAGACATTTGACTGAGATGTAGTTCTTCAAGAGCATTTGTATATATTGAATAATGTTAGTGGAGTTCAACCTTACTTGACAATTCACAAAAGTCTTATCAAGAAAAAATTCGTTTGGATGAGTAAAAAAATATTATTGACAGAACATAGCAAAACTTTCATAAGTTTGTTTAATGAAAGGGTTTATAAAGAGAGTAGTGCATCAGAGACAATTAAATGGGTGTCACATATGCCTAAGTTTAATGTAATAACTTGGAGTGCATATGACATTACTAAATATTTATTTTATACAAAATCAAAGGATGGTCGTAGTACCGTACAAAATAGTGGGGTTATGGTTGAAGCTCAATCCATGTACTTCTCTTGTTCGTAAGATAAGAATCATGTATTGACATCTAGAGCGTACTTTGAGGTCATTAAGGAGATTTCGGAGATTGATTATGTTACTCTTAAAGTGTTTTTATTTTAGTGCAAGTGGATTGACCATAACACTGGTGTAAAAACCGAAGAATTAGGATTCACACTGGGTGATCTTCGAAAGACGACATATATGAATATAACATTCGTCATGGCCTCCCAAGCAAAACAATTTTTTATGTCACTGATCCTTCTAACACAAGATGGTTAATTGTTCAACAAGGAAAATATATTCCTGATAGTGACGAAAAAAAGGATTTAAATTATGATATCTGTCACAACACATGTACCTCTTTGATCTGAGGAAAATGATTCAGATGATGATGTGTATGCTATTCGTCATAATCATCAAGAGCAGATATGAAAAAACTAGTAAGTAAATGTTTTATATCACTTAGTAAATATATATATTTATTCATTTATCTTTTTATATTCTTTTTACTTTCTTTTTACTAAATATTTAATGTTAATGTTGTTGATGATCTTAATTGGTTTTGATCTTACCTGATCAGATGGATCTTCAAGGCCTGCAAGGAACGGGATCTTCAGTGAACTGGGGGGGTGTACCTGCAAGGTACTCCGATGCTAAAGTAAGAAGACGAGCAATAGAGTGCAAGTATAAGGTAAAGGATAGAAGAGAATGAATACTTGACCCTCTAGTGAAAGAGGGTATTTATAGCCCCCAGCGCTGGGCCAAGATCTCGCTACTGGATTGGATACCTAGGCCCAATTAGGAGACTGCCAGGATTCCTGGACGGAAATATCGGAGGTGAGTACGTGGCCTCGGTCTTGGTCAACCACTTTGAAGTTTAAGGGAGACACGATCTTTTAGGGACTACGTGGACTCCGTATTATTTGGGTGGTTGGATGTGAAGTAACCATACGAGGAGGAGGGTCCTCGGCATAAGGCCGCGAGGAAGAGAGTCCTCGGTGGAAAGGACGCTCACCGGGGAGCATCATACGCCAAGCACTCGCTGCAGTGCTTTGCTGTCGTTGGGTCTCCAAGGAGCCGAGCACTGTTTGCTCCTTATGGGCTTAGGGATTATTTGGGCCTCCGAGTCCAATTGGGCCGAAGTAGAATGGGCCGAATCTTGGCCTAGTCCAGAATAGGTTTCAAATATGGTTCAAATTATAGGTGATTAACAATCAAGGCAAATCACAGAAGAGAACTTTTAGACGACCTACAAGACTTTACATTTTGGTTATTGCTTTTGTTGGTTAATCATTTGTTTCAGTTTTAATTTGTTGTAAAATTATGAGGTGTGTATGTGCCATTGTTGCTTTACACATGGTGTAAACAATGAATATTTTTTGTAGAACGTTTCTGTTTGAGAAATGGGCAAAAGATACAATGTTTTTCTCTTAGAAATGGCCAAAATATGATTCTATAATATAGGTTGAAACCAAAATATATAAAAATAAATATGGGAATCGAACTCATGTGAAGAACAATTTACTGTGTCCCTCGGGTATTCCAAAACCGAGGGTTAATATGACAAGTTTTCATGACGTCTTTCGTTACCTCGTCTGTGTAACTGGGTTTAAATTTCCATCGCGGCCGAAGTTAAATGTGTGTTTTGTATTAGTGATAGTTTAAACTTTTACATGTCAGATCGAGACTAAACCTAAATCCGCCCTAATACCCCTACCTAATCCCTAAATCCACCGCCTTAGCCAAATATACTTATCTAAACCATATCTGTTAAAATCTATAGTCTATAAATTATGTCATTGTTGGACCGCGGTTGAATTGTAAATTTAAAAAAAAAAAAAATCTAAAAATTTAAGATGGCTTTGTCATTTAATATTTTAAATTAAGATATTAAAAAGATTATGCAATGAATGTTATGTAGTTTTTTCATTTGCCATGCTGCTCTTTAAGATGGTTGCATTTTTTCTAAATTTGCTAAATTTGATTTTGATTTTTTAAGGGTTGGCTCAGTTGGCAAATGAGCTTTCTTCAAAAAGGACGAAACCGGCTAGTATCCGGGTTCGATCCCAACTGGAGTCAAAAACGTCCTGGGACCACGGTGCCGTCGCCTCGAGCCCGGGTCCGGATTAGTCACGTGGGACCCCTTTCCCCGCAGATACGGTTAAAAAAAAAAAAGTACAATAGCCTACTAAAACTAACAAAACAAACACAAAGAGAGCCGAGAAAAACCACAGTCCATCATAAAAAAACTTATGATCAAATCACAAACAAATGATTAGCATATTCTTGACAAAAGCCATTAAACACACATTTGGTGTGTTTCTAGAAAAAGGCTAATAACCTTTGATGATCTTAAACTCTGCCACACCTTTGAGAGAGCTTGAAACTACTCATTCCACTTAGTCATTTTTTTTTCTGTGATTTAGCAGTGCTGTTTTAGTGTGAACCTTTAGCATTTAAATACTAATTCAAATATATCTCAGTTTAGCTAGGGAACAATAATGGTTGAAAATGAGACATACCTTTAATATGAAGGCAGTCATCTTTTTACATGGCTTGCTTCCATCTCTACCTCATTATAAAACCTTGATAACTTTCATGAAGATAAAGTAGATATAAATCAAAGGTCTGAAAAAGCTATAAACCTAACACCATTATATTCAAAACAAAAAATTAACTTGTAATTATTTAAAAAGATAATATTACCTGAAAGAAGAACTAGTCGAACATTTATAAGAAAGAAGAATTTGAAAGTTGAGGCAGTGAGAGAGTGAGAGAGATGATATATGTTGATATCTTTGTAACTTATATTATTATGGGAAGGGATTTACACACAGAGAGTGATAGTACTATATGCTACATGGTTCATTTGCAGAAAGTTGTTAAAGTAAATTACTTTGTAAGTACTCTTCTTCCATTGTTTTTGTTTTCTACTATAAAAAATTAAATTAATTCTGACTACAATGCAGTCAATATGATAATGATAGTATATGATGTCAGATACTGTGGAATAAGACTATCTGTAATAACTTAATGCTATTAACATTGAGGGAATCATTTTAATTTTTAATACTTTTATAAATATCTTTTAAATATTTCATTTGTGTGTGTGAGCATGGGATATGAAAATACATGTGCAGTGTTACATATACGTCATTCTCTCCCTATATACATAAACTTATAGTTATAATTAGGGTGGCAATTACCCAACAGGTCGACTATGTTTGTTTTGTTGCATTTTTACGTTATGAATTTGTTCTCTTCTATTTTTTTTTTTTTAAAGCTTTTTGCAAGTGCGGCCATTAATATATAAAATTTTGCAATTTTGAGATTTAAATGTACAATACGTACGATCTCGTCCCGCCTTTGTTTTTTGGAATACACTAAACTATATTTATTCAGTTCTATTTTATTTTTTACGGGAACGGATATACCCGTTTAGTATCCTTAATTTCAAGGTTAAAATTATATTTTTGTGTATTAACTTTTTTTATACTTCTTTGATTATAAATTTAATTTGAAAGTGTGTTCATGTCTATTTTTTTTAAAAGCAAGAAACCAATTCATTAACTCAAAGAACAAAATACAACAATACCAGGGACTCCCCCATCAAAGAAAATTACACTCCTATTGAAATCTAACTAAGGTAAAACAATGGGTTATTGCTAAACCCCTGTGGTGTGTTCATGTTTATGTCTAGAAGATTTAACCTGTCACTTCTCAATTTTTCTCAATTTTATCTGACACCTCCAAAATATATAAAAGGCTAAAATATCAAAACTAAATTCACCATTTTACAAAACCTACATGAAACTATCGAAAATTTCAAATATCTAAAGTGATATTGGAAATTTTGACGACTATGCAGGGTCAGCTCTAGGGGTAGACCACCAAAACTACCGCCTAGGGTCTCAATTTTTTATATATTTATATGATTTAAACTAATTTATTTTTTAAAAAAATAACATTTCAGATAATTTTATATATTAGTAGTACAGTTAAATAATAATACACTAAAAATATATAATAATAACAATCATTTATAATGTCTATTGCTGGATTTGTTAATTTAAAAATTAAATAAATTTTTAGTTCTTTAATATTATAGAAGACTTGATATTTAAGTTTTTTTATAATTTTGGCATTGTGTTTTAACTATTATTTTTTTAAATAATGAGAACAGTGTTTAGATTAGTTAGTTTTATTATCAATTAAAATAAAATATTAAATAAAATTGATTATAATAATTTTATAATTTTATATTCGAAAACATCTAAAATATATTAATTTTAGAAAAATATTTTTATTATATTAAAAATATTTATTTTTAAATTTCATCAAGTGACATGAATTAGTCTATAATATAAGAAAAAAAGTTGTTATGAAAAATACCTAAATATCTCTTTGCTTCTATAATGTGCCACGTGGACACTTTCACCATCTTTCACTATTTGCTCTTGCTTTCTTTTGTTTCTTTTCTTTCTATTCACTACTCATCATCATCATCATCGCGTTTCATTCTGTTGCATGTTTTGTCAAATCTACAATATACTGCTTCTTAAAAAGACAAATATAATATCAATATAATTAGTCTAATAAAATACAATATATCTTTTGTTTGGGAAGACACATATACTAATTCATATTATTTTACATGTCCCAATACAAAATCATATGTCAAAATATTCATCTATTTTTTCTAGATTTAGATTCTCTATTGTTATTTAGGTTCATCCTTCTCTCCATTTTGTGATCTAATGGTTCAACCATCCATACGCAAAGCAATGATTCATAGGAGACAATTAAATAAATAAAATGAATGGTCAAGATTACAGCAGCTTGGAAACATGAGAGAAAGGAAAGGAGATAATCCATTTTCGTTTTTCCTTCTATCTTTCTCTCTCAATCACCACCACTCATTGCTTCCTTATTCCACTTCTTAAAACAACTTTAAAAAAATCAACCAGTCTCAACATGGATGAGATTGCTTCAAGGTCTTCATAAGGGTTTTTTCATGCCTATGTTGTTCAAAAAAATCCATTAAGATGACTTTAATTTTGTATCATAATCTTCCTATCTTCATGCCTTTTCTTTGTTTTTATATTGTCAGTATCTTTGTGGTTTTTCCTATTAACATAGAAGCATATAATTTTAAACACCAGAAATTCAATTGCAACTTAATTAGAATATTCTCTTTATTATCTAAGCTAATAAAAGGGTATTATTGTGAATTCTAGAACATTAATTTTTCTTATACTATAAATTATATTTATTAACCAAATATAAATAAAAATATATCTCTCTTTTACAAATAATAAACTCTTTTGACTATGCAATTTTGCTTTTATTTATTTGAATTCTTATTATATTGAGAAATAAATACGCGTAACACACCAGTACCCGTGTGAATGCACGAGAACATGAAGTTATTGATCAAAATATTGATTATTAACGGGATATGAAATTAATGATCAAAATATTGATTATTAACGGGACATGAAGTTCCTGATCAAAATATTTTTTAAGATACACAAGGACATGAAGTTATTTATCAAATTAATATTTGTACTCGGGAACATGAAGTTATTGATCAAAATATTTATTATTAACGGAACATGAAGTTAGTGATCAAAATACTCTTTTGCTAATTATACATTCAATTTTTTTCACGGATAACCAAATATTTTTCTATTAAAAAATATACATCTGAAACAAATGCGCGTCCCGTACCAAAACCTGTGCATCAACATATTTTTTCTTAATTATACATCCAATTAATATATTTTTTTAATTATACATTCAATTAATATTTTTTCACGGGTACCAGATATTTTTCTATTAAAAATATACATCTAAAACAAATATGCATCTCGTACTAGATATGCTTCTAAAATGAAATTAATCATATTTTTTAAGTTAGTTTTAGTGTATAAAATATGATACAAAAATACGATTATGTATTTACTAAATCTTTTGTGCACAGGAACATGAAGTTATTGATCAAAATATTGATTATTAACGGAACATGAAGTTACTGATCAAAATATTGATTATTAACGGGACATGAAGTTACTGATCAAAATATTGATTATTTACGGGACATGAAGTTACTGATCAAAATATTTTTTAAGGTACACGGGGACATGAAGTTATTGATCAAACTAATATTTATACACGGGAACATGAAGTTATTGATCAAAATATTAATTATTATCGAGACATGAAGTTACTGATCAAAATATTTTTTATTAATTATATATTCAATTTTTATTTTTTCACGGGTAACCAGATATTTTTCTATTAAAAAATATGCATCTGAAACAAATGTAAGTCCCGTACCAGAACTCGTGCGAACGCACGGATTTATAACTAGTTTGTGTTGAAAACATTCAACATGTTATATGAGAAATGATTGGGGGGCACTTATAATACTTTGTAAAATCTTATTGGTTGTTGTGGTTGTTTATATTTTTATCCCACCTTAATTATTTGGAGACAATTATTTTATAGAAAATTAATTTTTTAATTATTTTTATTTTCACCAAAATTCATCATTTTTTTCTATAAATGGAGTCTTGGTTCATTTGATTTGGACAAAGAAAAAAGTCCATTTTTTCTCTCTAATTTTCTATTTAGCCTCCAATAAATTATTGTTTGTGAGTTGAGTCTATTATACTAATTAAATTATGTGTTTTATTTTAGATGCATTGTGTGTTTAGTGTGTTGAATTGTACTTTAAGTTTTTTGTGATTTTATTTGTTTTAATAATGACTATCCTTATATCTTGTCTTTATTACTTGCAAATAAAAAAATTAATTAAGAATATAAAATTATAAAAATAAAATTAAAATATATTATTAAATTAGGAAAAAAAAATTAAATATTTAAGTCTTAATTATTTTAATTTAATTTCAATCGACAATTGTTATTAATATATAATCACAAAAACATAAACTATATGAAATAAAAGTAATGGAGTAGGGTGTTGAATTTTATTTAAAAAAAAAAATCATTGTAGTGAGTAAAAGTTGAATGAGTGTTGAATTATTAGATGGAAGAGAGAGAAGACAATGTGGAGTGTAAAAAGTGAAAAAAGATGGCGTTGAATATGTAAATCATTGTAGATAGTCTTACGCCTCAACGTGTGTTGCGCAAGTCTTGCGACTCTACCTGAAATTTCACCAAATAATAAATATTTTCGGTATTTTATACCGGAAATTTCACCAAATAATATGTATTTCCAGTATTTCGTACTGGAAATTTCAAAATTTCCGATAATTTTCTAAGGAAGTTGTACCAAATTTTTTGAATTTTTCAGTAGTTCAATTTTTTAAAAATATATCGAAAATTTCAAAATTTCCGATAATTTTTTTTTAATACCAAAAATTTCAAAATTTTCGGCAGTTCATTTTTTTGCCTTATTTATTTGTTTCAGTGAGGACTAAATGCAACATGGTTCTGTTGCTAGCAGAGTGACTGATAGGGTAGAGGTTCAGGCCCGGGGAGATGAGGCAGAGGGTTCACAGCTACGCGCTAGAAAACATGCTCCGACCGGTTCTTATCGGGAACAGTTGGCTGAGTAGGCGTAGTTAGGGGTGGCTAAACGGACCGTCCACCCCGTCTAAAGCCCGCCAAAAAAATGGGACAGGCCAGTTGGCCAAGTGAAAATGAGCATAAAAATCAAGTCTGCCCTACCAAGGCGGCGATTTCATATTTATTTTTAATAGATTAATATACTTTTTATCTTTCAATTATATTTTTCACGTATTTTTTACAATAATTTTTTATAAAACATTGTTTTTAGTAAATTTTACTTTAAAAAATATTGCATATATTCATAAATAAATGTATAAAATAAAACCATCAAGAATTGGAATTACTAGAATTAACTAAAAAAGGGCGGTTTTAAGGCAGGACAGGCTTAACGAATAGGTAGGACGGGCTTTGGCGGACGGTGAGTTTTGGCAAGGCGAACATTGGTGGGCGGCGGGTTTTGACAAGGCGACCTTTGGTAGGCGACGAGGTCAAAATCTCAACCCAACCTGCCGTTTTATGACGGGTGCACAGGTCGATCCAGCGAGCCACGACCTGTTTTGTCACCCCTAGACGCAATACTGCGCACCTAGAAGTCGGATTGCTAGAGTTCTACGGTGAATGAGCTAGCAGTGATTGTGCCTGTGAAGGAGCCATGAGTGGTTCTATTTGTGGAGGAGCCAACAGTGGCTGTATCGATTATGGAAAAGCCAGTTGTGGTGGTACCAGCTGTAGAGGTGGTTGTTGAGGAGGCTCATGTGGTGTTTGATGAGATGTCACGTGCGGATACAGACACTACGACACATGCGTCTACAAAGCATCAATTCACATTGTTGGAGCCTATCTCGGAGGACCTACTGATAGGTCTGTGCTCACAAGATATGATGATCATGTTGCATTCCGTATATGGCATAGCGAGGTATACATTTGGGGGTGGCATGTTAAATTCTCCTACGAAGTGTTTTAAAAACCGGGCCGAACCGGGAACTGGAGGGGATCACCGGTATGGTCTGATTGTTGGACTGAGTATGCTATTGAACCGGCTAAAACAAGTCAAAACCGGTGAACCGGCGCTTCAAATGCATGTTCTTTCTTTCCGCACAAAACGACGTTGTTTTCATGATTTTTTTAAAATAAAAATAAAATATAATTAGACTTTATTCAAACATTATTTGGAATAACTTTTTCTCCTGTTTGCAATTAGACCTGATTTAAAATTCATTTAAATTTATATTTTGTATTATTTTGTTGTGAGTGATGATTATATTTAGAATTTGAATGTAAAGAATAAACATGTAAACTTATGATATTTTAAAATTTTGTAGGTGTTGTATATTTTTTAAAGACTGAGACATTCGGTTCGACCGACATAATAAATATGTAGTATTGCAATAGAGAGTGATTTATTTAACCGAGTTATCTAGTTTAATCCAATTTAGTCATGTGGTTCGACCAATGACTCAATAGTTCTACCAATGAACTAGTGACACAGTATCCTCACCGGTTTGATGACGGGTTTAGTGTTTAAAACACTACTCCTATGTCTAGGATGTGACTTTTTTTCTTAACATACTAAAAATATCGCTTTTAGTAACCAAATCAGTGATTGAAAAATTTTGATCACTATAGTCACCGAATTAGTCACCAAAATTTAACATACGGTTAATAAATTTTATGTTAAATATACTAAACCCCTTGTAATGTTAGCGAGATGCGGTTTATCCCTGTAAAAAAATTGGATTCCCCCTTGTAATGTTAATATTCATGTCTTTAGCCCCTCAATTGACCGAGTGGCATGGAATCTTCCATTTTGCTTATGTGACATGTCCACGTGGATTTTTTTTATTTTTTATTTTTTAAAATCCACGTGGAATTTTTTTATTATTTTATTATTTTTTGAAGAAAATTGAAAAAAAAAATTTAAAATTTTTTTTTTATTATGAGGGAGTAAATTAAAATTCGTTAGCATTGCAGGGTAAAATATATATTTTTTATTTTGATAACTCTTACTATTTTTTAATATTATCTATTTGAAATTTTTAATATTAAATAAATATTAACATTATTTGGTGCTTCCAAACAATTCCAGCCTCTATTGAAACATTAGAGGTTTAGCAAAACATTCCTCTAAGAATGTCCTTAGGAGATTGATTCTCGGCTTCTCGCTAACAAACATGATATGGTGTTCATAGCAGAACTATGGATGAACTATTTATAACTTCTCTCAAAATTGTATGAGGACTTTGGACTTGAAGTCTTTTGCTTTTAACTAAAGGTCTGGTCTTCTCCCAAATCATTGGTGCTTTTGTAAGTCAAATCTAAACCCTATAATTAGTTATGTTGATGATCAATATTTATATCCTTTATCTTAAATACAGGGTCAGTTTGTTTCAGCTTTAAAAAAATGGATTTTTTCTTTATATTTTTGAAAATAGATTTTCAAAAACCGTTTTTCAAAAACCGTTTTTCAAAATATTACAAGTTTTTTTATATTCGGTTTTTCTAAAATGAAACACTTAATTTGACATCCTATAACATAAACATATATAATTGAAGACCAAAACTTAGTCAAAATCATAATTTTTTCAAAAAGTTGTATTTCAAAAATGATTTTTATGAAAATCTATTTGAAATAGCTTCAAAATTAAGTGATTTTTTAAAAATTTGATATTCAAATTTTTCCCCCATAAATAAATGAAATACCTAAAATCACATTTTAAGAATAACTATTCAAACAAAATTTTAATTTGAAACTTTTATAAAAAATTTCTTTGTAAAAATTTTTTTCACAAAATTTGATAACGTTATAAAAATCATTTTTAAAAAAAGCCAAAACAAACGGACCCATAAATAACATATCTTTAGGTTTCTCTGTTGTATATGTCTCCACATTCTATTTACACAGGAAAAATCTTTAGAATAAACTTGGTAACATTATTCCTAACAGCCCTTGGTGCTTTATTGGTGACTTTATTGAAATTATCAGTTCTGATGAATATAAAGGGAGTCATATTCCTTCTAAAATTCCAATGAAAGATTTCTTTAATTTGTCTGATGATAATTACTTGATTGATCTTCAAATTTAAAATTATAACTAAAATTATAGCTAATAGACTTGCCTCCATTCTCCCCTCCTTGGTTTCTAATGAGCAAAAAAGTTTTATTAAGGGAAGGAACATTAGGGATGTCATTTGTCTCACCTCGGAGGCCATTAATTAATATCCTGAATAACAAAAGTTTCAATGGCAATGTGGCTCTGAAAATTGACATTTTCAAAGTCTTTGACACTTTTGATTGGTCTTTCTTCATTAAAACTCGTGAATACTTTGGCTTCAATGGTAAATTCTACAATTGGATTAGGGTGGTGTTGCAGTCCGCACACCTTTCCATTGGTCTTAATGACAAGCAAGTCGGATAAATGATCTAATGTGGTTAGACAAGAAAATCCTTTATCTCTTTTTTTTTTTGTCTTGCTAAAGAGTTGTTATAAAATTATTACTAATCAAATAAATTTCATGAAAAGTTATAACTATATAAAGGGAAACACTACTATTAATATGACAAGTAAGTTAATTGGAAACGTGCTTTTAATGTTCAATTTATTTTTTAAAATTTGACGTGAATTTTAAAAAATTAAAAGAAAATTCACGTGAAAATGTCACGTAAATAAAATTGAAGATTTCATATCATTTAATAAATTAAGAGAAACTAAAAAAATCCTAACATTATAAAGGAGAATCCAAATTATTTTCTTACAGGAACTTTTGTATATTTAACTCTTAATTAATCATCTCTATTTAGTTTTGAGAGTTTGATCTAACAAAATTTTAACTTTTAACTACAAAATCTAAAAATGAGATTAGATTTTCCGATTCGGTAAGATCAAAGTTTTTAAATGCCATTGTACTTCAGATACATATAGCAGATTTTATGTAAATATCTTTTTGCTTATTTAAAAAAAAAAAAACTGATTCTACTTAATATTCAAAAGAATTGTTCATAAACTTTTTTCTTGACTCTAGTTGTACTGAAAATATTTTACTTATTAAAAAAAAAAAACTGATTCTACATAATATTTAAAAGAATTGTTCATAAATTTTTTTCTTGACTCTAGTTGTACTGAAAATATTTTTAGAATCATTTGACAAAGTAATTTTTACCTTTTTAAAAATAGAAGACACTTCAATGTGTATTTTGAAATTGGTACGGTTTGTAGATTAGTGCATATGCATGGAGGCTAGTTCATGTCACATCTATTTTGCTGTCTCCTCTTGCATCATCAAATACATGAATGCAGAATCTCAAGGTTGGGTTGCTACACCAACTTGTCAGCTAAATATTTTGTATCTAACTTCTAGCTCATAAAATTATACATTGTTATGTCTTATATTTTTGTAATTATTTTGTATGTAATTCTAAACATAAATTTTCTTGGGATTTTCCTGTTTATTGGTAATGTAAAAATCACATTTTAACATTCAAATTTGAATATTAACATATATGGATTAAATATTTCAAACTAATCATCTTTAAGCAAATCATATCACTCATTTCTGAAGCATTAGCATAATTCTGACCCTGTTTCCTTGCTAACACCTATAAATAACTATTATGAGCTTAATTAAGGATAATGTACCACCATAAAAGAGTTTATGTATTATAAATTAATAAGTAAATTAATGTCATATATTTTGATGAATAATAAATTTGACAAAATTATGGCGACACCTTAGTTGAGTTGAAACTACAAAATAGCAGTAAGCAACTATTGGCACCCAAATAGCAGTAAACTCGTCATGCTTCTGACTATATTACCATCAAACTAAACATGCAATAGAAAAAGTATAAAAATAAATTATCAAAATAAAATAGTATTTTTGTATATTTATATACTGATTATACTCTATGGATTATATAAAAATTAAATATTTTATAATAGAAAAGCATTTATTTATGTTATAGATTTTTTTATTTAAGAATACATTTTATGATAATTAATCATCTTTATTTTATTTTTGGCTTAATTGCAATTTTGGTCCCTCTATTATCTATTTTTTTGAGTTTTGGTCCCGGTATTTTAAAATCCAGAACTTTAGTCCCTTTATTTTAGTTTTTTGAGGATTTTGGTCCCCTTGCAAATTCGAAGGCAATTTTTAATGAAATGGAACTCACATTGATGACATGTTCAACATAAATCTTAAATAAAATTAGTTTTTTTTAACATTTCAACGCTGAATTGACAGTGACACATCATTAATGTGAGTGTCAATTCATTTAAAATTGCCTTCGAATTTGCAGGGGGACCAAAATCCTCAAAAAACTAAAATATATGGACTAAAATTCCAGATTTTAAAATAGAGGGATCAAAACTAATAAAAAAAGATAATAGGAGGACTAAAATTGCAATTAAGCCTTTATTTTTATACTACTAAATTTTGTAGGTGTTGATTTGAGGTATATTTATAAAGGCTAAATTAAATTTTTAATATTTCATCATATTCGTATTCTAATTTTTTATAAAAAAAATATTTCATCATGTTCTTATTCTAAATTTATTTTAGAAAATATTTGTTGAGTAATCATGGTCTATATATACTCTATATAGTAGTTTAAATATATTGACCATAAACAAAAAAAGTAATTGAGATATTCTATTTTTTTCATCTTGTTCATGATTAATTAAAACTCATAGGATCCCAATTAATTTTATAAAAAAGTTCTTATAGACTAGACTAACCTAACTTACGTACAAATTATCACTTCTATTTTGACTGTCAAGAAACTATCTTGACCCTCTGTTTTGTAAATAAAAAAATAAAACTGTATTTTGACCAACTTATCATTTTTCCATATTGTTTTCCACTTATAAATAAATTCCAATGGTACGAGCCTATGTTGAGTGTGTAATGATATTTCAGTTTGACCTAGGACATCATGAAAAACCTTCTTTATACTATGTAAAGTTTGGGTCTCAATTACACGAGCTCCATTTTAGAAAGAAAATGAAAAAATAAAATAAGTTAGTTGCATTTTTCTCAAGATTTTGTTTGAATATGTAAGCATCGGCTATCGACCAAATCAAAAGAGGTCTCAATTCAAGACATGTTCATTGAATTGATAAAGTTCAGGTGTCATCTTGTGTAAGAAACGAACACTCAATTTTTATCGTCCAACAGTCTACCGATAAACCGTTAAATTTAATCAAACAGTTTTTCTGCATCTCACACCAGGGAATATGAGACGGTTCTAACTGTTACTCATAATCTCATATATAAAGATTGTCATGCGTTAGCCACATGTATATTCTCACCATAACTCACATAACCACTTTTTCTATATTTCACTAATTTGAGCGTTGGATTATTAACCTTACAGGTTCACCTCTCTCTGACGTATCAAAAACACTCGTTGTCAGTTAGTCGACTTCACATTTTCATATCCATCATGTATGAGTATTGTATAAAACAATGGCATCATATGTGAGAAATGACTTCATATTCTCACAAGTTTCCACGATCAGATCTTTTAGATTCCTAATTGGTGATGTTACACCCCGTTTTTTAGAAATTATTTAAATTAATTAATTAGGGTTAAATATATTTTTAGTCCCTATGAAATTATCCAAAATGATTTTTAGTCCCTATAAAAAAATATTGATTTTTAGTCCCTATAAAATTACTTTTGCACTCAGTTTTAGTCCTTGTAGAGAGACCAAAAGTGAGTGCAAAAATAATTTTATAGGGACTAAAAATCAATATATATTTTTTATAGGGATTAAAAGCCAAAATTGAGATATTTATAAGGACCAAAAACATATCTAATCCGATTAATTATAATTTTGTATGTGTATTAAATTATTATTTGTGTGATAATTGAGATGTTTTGGGGCAACAAGGGTGGATGACCCTTAGGTAGAGAGCGTGGAGAATAATTAGAGGTTGGTAGATTTATTTATAATTATTTAATTTATTAAAATAATGTTTTATTGTTATTATTTAAATAAAATAATAAAATAAAAGGAAATAATGAGTTTTGGGTGGAAAGTGCGAATTGTGGAGAATTAAAATAAATAATATAAGTTAGTAATAAGTTGGGCCTTAGTGGAATATTAGAAAGATAGAAATTAAGTTTTGATTCATAAAGAGAGAAGTTAGGGAAAAAGTCCACTGTACATGAAACTTTTGGAATTTGAGAAAAAAAGGCAAGAGTAGAGAACAACAAGAAAAACCTAAGGCGAGCTCTAAGGAAGAGAAACCATAACCAAAAGCTTGCATTTTTCTGGAATTACAAGGTAAGGGAGGGAAATTGGGTCAATAATAGGAGTATGAATGGAATGGTAGATTAGGGTTTAATTATTTCTGGGTTGATAATGAATGTTAATATTTGTTAAATATAGTTTTTGTTATTGTGTGCATTGATATGGATTGTGAAGGTATATATTGATGTCTTGTTGTGGTGTTCTTGAAACATGATGAACTGGATGCAATTAGATAATTTCAGGACATCAGTTGAATGAGTGAATCATGATGAAAGAGATGAAAAATTATGCTAATTGAGTTGTTGGTTATGTATAAATTGTGAATTGTATGAATGTGTTTTTAGATGTTAAAAATTTGGACTGATTAATGTTCGAAGAGTGGAAATTGATGAATTAATTAATTGGGGAAAACTGTGATTTTTGGAAAGATATACCTACGACAATCGATTGTACACGACAACAATCAGTTGTCATGCTTACCAACGTGTTTTTTTGTTTTGGAGTGATGACAATCGGTTGTCATTTGTGACAATTGATTGTCGCTACAACATTTTTGAAAATTGATTCTATTTTGACCATAATTGTTGATCTATAAGTCCAAATGAGTTGTCGTTCGAAGCGTTGGAAAGCTAACTCGATTTACTATCAAGTGATAATGGAATTAGATGCACAAATGTGTTGTAAGAATATTATTAATTGATGATAATTGAATGTATCGTTGATGTGTTGTTGACAGTGAATGCTATGATTATATCTTTATGTGTCACGAGTATGAATTGTGATTAACATGATTTTGTAAGTGGTTGATCTAATGGTGAGTTTCATATATGTAAATTAATAGTTAAGGTTATTAATTAATATTCGTTAAATTATAAATTAATAATTAATATTTATTTTACTGTTAAATTTAATTAAAGTAAAAAATATAAACTAAATTAAATTATTATAAACTAAATTAATTTAGTTTTAATTTAAATAATTTTAACTAGTTTTAATTTAACTAGATTAATTAAACTAGTTTTAAATTAGTTAATATAGATTAAGAATAATTAATTTAGTTTAGTTTTAATTTGATTAATTATAATTAATTTAGTTTAGTTTTAATTTTGTTTTAATTTGTTTTAATTTTCTTTAATTTAGTTTTAGTTTAGTTTTAATTTAGCTATTATCCCATTAATATTTTCTTTATACAAACATTATTTTTAAATAGTAATTTAAATATTAAAGTTATTTAAATATTAACATTTTAAAATATAAATGATATTTAATATTTTTTAAATATTAATGTATTAACATTGATATTTAAACTATTTTAAGTAATTAAAAATAAACCAAATTTAAACTAAATTAAAACTAAACTAAATTAATTATATTAAAACTATATTAATTATTTTAAAACTAGTTTAATTAAAATAGTTAAATTAAAACTAGTTAAACTCATTTAAATTAAAACTAAATTAATTTAGTTTATAATAACGTTTTATTATAAGCTAAGGCAACTAAATTAAACTTATTTATAATAACGTTTTATTATGTTTTATTATTATAAGCTAAGGCAATTAAATTAAACTTAGTTTATAATTATATTTTATTATAAGCTAAACTAAATTAAACTTATTTAAATATTTTTCAGTAACTATTATATTAGCTAAGGCAACTACATGCCAAAAACAAAGCTGCAGCCTAGTGGTAAGAGGGTTTTTCTGTATGTAGGGGATTTTTCAACTACACCCCATATGGCAGGGGGTAAAATAGGTTCTTGGATGTTGAACATTACATAACGAGACATATGTACATTTGTTGATATATAAATGTTGGATTGTGATTGATTTGGTGAGTTGGGTGTGTGAATGTAATTGATATATTGTGATTAAGATTGTGTTGAATATGACTATGTGTGATGATGATGTTGTTGTAGATGATGTTGATGATGATTTGGGTGTGAGAATGTGATATGTTGTTATGCATTATTGTGTAGATATTTTACTCCATCTTAAATTATATATTTTTATTATTGAAAGGAATTCTCACCCTTTCTGTTGAATGTTTCCTTTACATGGGCATCGTGCAAATACTTAAGTGTAGAGACGTTGTTGTGAGTGGAAGTTAGCTCCTGGAGCTATTTCTTTTAGTTTATTCATTTTAGCTTTGGTTATGCTCTAATATGTAACACTGCGGAGCGAATTAATTGTTTTATGTTGAGATTTACCGAGAGACAATGTATGCTCTCGTATTTGTTTTATGTTTTGGTGTGATAGCACTTGGAGAAGACTCATGAATCGGTGCTTTTGATTTTTTTATGAAAACTATTATGACATTTTAAATTGGTATGTTTTAATTTCTATTATGATGCGAAGATATCAAATGAGTTGGATGTCGTGTATATATTCCAAGTACAGATCAGATGTGTTGGATGTCGGGTAAACATCCTAAGTATAAGCGTATGCATTAAAATATTATGTTGCATGTTGTTTAAATTAAGTGTTACATGATCAGCAGGTGTGTGTGGGGGGGGTGTGTGTCTTTATATATGTGTAACATCTTATGTGCAAATATTTGTGAAAAATCTTTGATTTAATTTTAATTATGCATTGGGGAAATAGCGTGTTACATAGTTGGTGTGACAGCAGGTCGATCCGTCTGACCAGGTTTTTGTAAGCACTGTCGGTGCTTGTTGTTTTTCTAACAACTTGTCTGCAAGAGTGAGATTGAAATAAGTGGGGGAGAAGCTTTTGCTTCTCTGAGATGTTTCAGTTGTATAGTGTTGGTTTAGTGTGCTTTTGAATGCACTAGTGGAGGTGTTATTGAGGTGGTGTTATTTCCCGAACCCGAAGCGAGTACAAATTCGAGATTGATATCTATCGGTCAGGTCAAAGTGTCCTTGAGAGGAGATGAACAGGTACTTGTGTGGTTTGTATCTATGAGAGTGGATAGCAATGGCTTATAATGTCCACTCTAAGATGAAGTATCACAACAAATCGGTGAACTAGTTGTTATTTTGAAAGATATATGCAAAGTTCATTTGATACAAAAATTGATACTAAAGAACCTTTGTGCTACTGCCCTCATCCCTAAAAAGAAAAAGGAAGAAGACTCATACATCCTCCATCATTACAATCAACCTTGATGTACGAGATGACAAACTCTTCTCATCGTCGGAGACCAAAATAAAAGTCGAGAGATTGATCCTAAGTAGAAACTTTGAACGTGTACAACTCACTGTGAACCCAACAAGATCAGCCATGTGAGAGCTGATTTGCGAACCACAATGAAGGAACAACTCATTAAATGCCTAAGGGTCAATGCTGATTTTTTCACAATCTCTCCAAAGGAGATGTCTAACATAGACCCTGATGTAGCCTATTAATAATTGAATATTGACCCCTCTACCCAATATTTGGCCCAAAGAAGAAGATGAAAATCCTCTAAAAAGGCCTATGCGGCCATTAATATGGTCTAGATCCTACTCGATGCCAAATTTATCTCCAAAGTAACGTTAACAAATGGCTATTTAATGTTTTACTAGTCAAGAAGGTGTATCTGAAGTGGAGAATGTACATTGACTACACTTACCTCAATTAAGCCTGCCCGAAAGAATGATATTCATTCCCAAACATCAATAAACTAGTAAATAATTCAGCCAGCTAAAATTTTTTAACATTCCTGGACACATATTTTGGCTACAATCAGATACCCGTGTATGAGGCGGACAGAGACATTTATGACAGAGTTGACCAACTATCGATATAACTTCATGCTTTTAAGTTCAAAGAACGCAAGAGCCACATACCAAAGGGTGATGTAAAAAGACCTTCAAAGAAGAAAAAGTGGAAACAATACACTAGAGGTCTACATGGATGACATGATCGTCAAATAGAGCGAAGAATAGCAACAGGACAGGCACCTGACTAGCGTGTTTCGTTGGGTTTGAAAACACAACATGAGGTTCAATCTATAGAAATGAACCTTTGGAGTTAGAGAAGCAAATTCTTAGGCTTATATCTGATGAATAGGCATTAAAGAAAACTCAAACAAGTGTGAAATGGTCATCAAGATGGAAGCACCAACCACGAAGAAAGAGGTAATGGATTTAAACGAGATGCTCATGACCTTAAATACATTCACCTCAAGGTTGGCTCAACATATACTACTGCTTTATAAGTTGCTGAAGAAGAAGCGCATTTTGATTGGACCTTGAAAAAGGAAAACAACTCTACCTACCACCCACTAGTTTTATCCAAACCAGTTGCATGGGAAGTTATGTTCCTCTACTTGCTCATCTTTATAGAACTATTCACTGACGTCTATTGGACATATGACTTCGCACACAAGAGAGGTGAATTTTGTGTTTGAAAAACTTTTATGATCAATTTCAGAGTTTGAAAACATTTTAGAAAAGTTTTAGAAATAAGTAGCGGAAAATAAATGCAAAATTTAAAAACTTAATGGATAGAGAGATAACACCAGAAATTATAGAGATTTGGTAAAAAAGAAAAATATCTAATCCTCTTCTCAAGATTTGTTCTTGATAGTATCTAATAAACTTAAAAGCTTTTAGTAGGTTGAATTCTCGAACCCCCCCTTATACAAGGAAAATGAAGTATATAGCTAACTTCCAACCAAACTATGAACGGGAAAAAAAGCAGTGAATCTTTCTTTCAAATGATGAATTGAAGCGGTTAGTATTCTTTCCAAACAGAAACTTCAAGCGGTTAGTCTTCAAGCTTCAAGCCAAGAGTATACACGAGTTACTCTTGAACTTGGGTAAGCTTTTAATCTGGTATGTACTCACAAACCTAGGAAATTTTATACTGCTCTGATCCCGAACCTTAGCAAGCTTTTAAACCGGGTTAAGCTTAAGAACCAAAGCAAGGTTTTACATAGGATAACCAAGAACCAACTTGAAATTCTAATACCAGGCTGATTTCAAACCGATGAAAGCTTTTGAATGGGTTGAGCCTTCGAACGGAATCGGCGACTTAGCAACTAAATATCCAAACCAAGCTTTTAACGGTTTTAGCTTCAAACATAAATAAACAATTACTAAAAGTATAAATTATTCAACCAAGGTAGAAACAAATGTTCCTTGGTGAATTTACAATACTACCTTCCAAAATAACACAAATGTCTCACTTGTAAAAGACTTTTCTCAAAAGTCATACGGCTAAATTTCTAAGTGAGAGAAAGTGAAAAAGATATTTTTAGAGAGAGAGTGAGGAGTGAGTTATGAGCACTCACGATTATAGATGTGAAAATATGATGAAAGGGGGCTCTATTTATTGGCTAGAAGTCAACACAAAAAAAGAAAATTTTTGTGGCCAAAATTGATGAGTCAATCGATTGGTTAGCCTAAAATTAATAAATTATAAATTTTTAAAAAGGAAAGAAAAGATATATAGTTGTTATCATTAATTGAGATGTTGTCTTAAATGTGTAGGACACATTTTTGCACTAACCAAATCGATTGTTTATAAGGGCCAATCGATTGGCCAACTAAAAAAATATCCGAAACTTTTCAGACAGTTCCCAATTCATCTGGAACGACTTTAATACATTTTTAGAAATATTTTCTTGAGAAAAATAAGTTTTAAAAGTTGTTTAAGTGTGTGTGTGTGTGTGTGTGTGTGTGTGTGTGTGTGTGTGTGTGTGTTTGATTAGCCATATAACTTCACAATAAGCCATTAAGCTTTTACAATCTATTGTTCACTCATACGCATTAGGGAAAACTTTAACACTTCAAGACTTGTCAGATACTTATTGCAGATGCTTGCTTGATTCCTTTTAGGTACCATCATTAAAGGGTCAAAATCATCAAACCATATTTTGTCTGCTTGCATATTTAACCTCTTTATGCTTGACTTTAGTTGTTTTCATCAAAAACTAGTTGTCATCATCAAAAGCATGTTCATCTTAAAGAGATTTTCCTTGATCAATAACCAGAAAATATGGTTTCATAACGTCCTCATCTGAGAAACAATCCCTAGCCAGAGCTTGATATACTTCATATCTAAAGCATTGGTCGGACCAGAAACACGTTACCAGAAGATAGAGAAAGCGACATAGGAATTGGTGACTGTCTATCGTAAGTTACAATGTTACTTCCTAGCTGTTGAAGCGGTAAAGCGGCAAGCAACACTACAACGAGGAAGGGCTTTTAAAGCGCTTTTTTTGGCCTTTAACAGCGCTTTAAAGCGCTGCCAAAGCCAGCGCTGACATAGGCTACGAAAGCGCTTTTAAAAGCGCTCTGGTAGGCCCCCCTATAAGAGCGCTTTTCTGGAAAAAGCGCTCTTGTAGGCCCCCCTTTAAGAGCGCTTTTCAGGTAAAAGCGCTCTGGTAGGCCCCCCTTTAAGTGCGCTTTTTCCAGAAAAGCGCTGTGATAGGCCCACCTGTGAGAGAAAAAATTAAAAAAAAAACGCAACATACTAAAGCGCTTTTGTAAAAGCGCTCTTATAGGGTGGGCTTTAAGAGCGCTTTTTCCAGAAAAAGCGCTCTTATAGCCCCCCCTATAAGAGCGCTTTTACAAAAGCGCTTTAGTATGTTGTTTTTTTTTTTTTTTTTGCTTTTTTAGTAATCTTTGGCAGCGCTTTTAAATAGAAGCGCTTTAGTATGTTGTCCTTTAAGAGCGCTTTTTTAAAAAGCGCTTTAGTAGCTAAATGAGGTATTTTAATGTGCAGCCTGTAATTTAATCCTCCCAGTCGACCTGTAATATTTTCGACCTGTAATATGTTTTCAGCCTGTAATATTTTCGACCTGTAATTTATTTTCGACGATATTATTTCAGCCATCAGTAAGACAATATATATATATATATATACTAATATAATACCATTATAATATCCAATATTATATATATACATCATTACAACATCAATATACTTCAATTCGACACAAATCCTACATGAAAAAGCGCTTAATATAAAAATGACACAAATCCTCTTTTATTTCTTCCAACTTAAGTCTCGGGTATCCAGTGGCACGGAATTCGTCAAGGTACTACAAAACAAAAACAAAATATGAATGATACATTTAGTTAAATGTAATAAATTATATGAAATTATCTTAAGTTATAAATTCATACCGTGATCGGAATCTCTAATTGATTTGCCTGAAGGATTTCTTTCATAAACCTCAATACAAAGTATCCGCAATCGTAACTGTTTTTCTGTTGCGGGCACTACATAGAAAAACAAATAAGATTCTATAGTTGTGCATTGTTTTATCAAGTAGCATAAATATATTATAAGCAACATTGTGAAAAATAATGTACCTGCACTTGGATCCAAGTAATGTTGCTAGATTTAGTTCGGGATACCTGTGCGTCCCGTTGACTTCGGAACACTTGTATTGATCTAATTAACAAATATATAAAAGCATATGTTTAGATCAATCCCACAAATAAGTAAATATATATATATATATATATATATATATATATATAAATATACACGAATATATATTTAGAACGATCCCACTTACAAATCAATGATGTCCTTCATGGCCGGACAATTGGTCCATTCACCATTTACCGAATTCAGATAATACACGACTTCCCTTATAGGGTTGATAGCAAGCAGCAACCAGTGTGCTCTATAAATAAAAACAATAGGTTATATGAAAATTTTGCTATACACAAAAGAAACAGAGATTAGATGAACAAAGAATGAGAAACTAACCCTACTGGTCGAGTATTATACGCCCAAAGATGCAGACATTCTGTATTGCCGGTGGACATGAATCTATCTACTAAGCACTGTCTAACTGATTCCGGTTCCGAATCAATTGCCATTCCGCTGAAGTGGGCGGAAGACACGAAACGGAATCTGTTAGACAACGGAGTCCCGCGCAACACTCTGTCATACAACAACCTTAAATAAAAACATAATAAACATTAGATTATTTTCATTGAAATGTGTAAATAAATTATATTGTGGGACTAATTAAATAATATATCGGATGAGGGAATATTACCGAATGTATGAGTGTATGTTATTGACGCCTAGTTGATCATGCTTAAAAATCTCCTCCAAGTCATCAAGTGTAATAAGTGACTTGAATTCAATACCGAAGACACTCTCATCCATAACGATTTCACGTGCAGCACCATCCGTCAAATCGGACATATCAACCATTGTTGCGAGCGTCGACCGGTACCGAGGCACAAAAGCACCGCCTTTTTTTCCCGCTGGCTTCGAAGGACCAGTGGGTGGTACGGTACGAACTTGTTGCGTCACTTGTTGTGACTCTCGAGCGGATGCCTAAAAATCATATAAGTTATGTAAAATATAAAATCATGCAGATTTAGATTCAGATTAATTATTAACACTTTAAATGTACCTCTTTTAGTGATGCAACAGACTCCTCCTCCTGTAAAATCCCTTTACCCTTAACTGTGGGTTTTATAGGAGCAACTATCTAGATCACATAAAGTAACAACTATCTCTTTTTGCAATGTTGGTAAGATCGCGGGATCGACCACCTTACTGCAAATTGACCTGAAGAAGAAACACAGCTTAGTTATTGCGCTTCTTACTTTTTCTGGAAGAATAGAACGTATACCTATTGGTAAAAAATGTTCCATTATAACATGACAATCATGCGTCTTCAAACTCTTTAACTTGAGGTCTTTCATGGACACAAGTCTTCTAATATCTGAAGAGTAGCCTTCTGGAACTTTAACTTCACTGAGAAACTTACACAATGTTTTCTTCTCCTTTCTAGATAAAGTGTAAACAGCAGGTGGCAGATATGTTCGTCTTCCTTTCGTCACGGGTCCCAATTCAGTTCTCATTCCCATGTTTTCCATGTCCTTCCTTATGTTAAGGCCATCCTTAGACTTTCCTTGTATATTGAGTAACGTACCTATGACGCTGTCAAATACATTTTTTTCAATATGCATAACATCCAGGAAATGTCTTACGTACAACGTCTTCCAATATGGAAGTTCAAAAAAAATTGACTTCTTCTTCCACCCACCCTTGACAAGTGAATGTGCAAAAGGCTTGCCAAACTGAGTGCTCACATCTTTCACCTTTTCAAAAATTTGATCACCTGACAAAAAAGGCGGGGCTGTACCGTGTTCGGCCTTTCCGTTGAATGCTTTTCTCCACCCACGGTAGTGATGATTAGAATTTAAGAATCTACGATGGCCGAGAAAGACATTCTTCTGACAAAGCTCCAATCGTGTCGTATCGGTTTCATCTTCACAAACGGGACACGCCTTTTGACCTTTATTGCTGTACCCGGATAGATTTCCGTATGCTGGAAAATCATTAATTGTTCCAAACAACATCGCCCTCAAGTTGAAACTTTCCTTCCTATACCCATCGTAAACCTCCACACCGTTCTCCCACAAAAACTTTAAATCTTCGATTAAGGGTGCCAAGTATACATCTATGTCATTCCCTGGTTGTTTAGGCCCAGAAATTAGCATAGATAACATCATGTACTTACGCTTCATACATAGCCACGGAGGTAGGTTATAGATCATAAGAATCACAGGCCATGTGCTATGCGAGATACTTTGAATACCATGCGGGTTCATTCCATCAGTAGACAATGACAACCGAAGGTTTCTTGCTTCTTTTCCAAATTCAGGATATTCAGTATCAACTTTCATCCATTGTGGTGAGTCTGCCGGATGTCGCAACTTTCCATCAATAATTCTTTCATCTGCATGCCAAGTCAAGTGTCTTGAATCGGTCTCACTACGATACATGCGTCTAAATCTCGGAATTATAGGAAAATACCATAAGACTTTAGCAGGAGACAACTTTTTCTTATATCGAGGGGCACCACATTTAGGACACTCATTCAACGCTGCATACTCGTTTCGAAACAAAACGCAATCGTTTGGACATGCATGTATCTTATCATAGCTCATGCCAATAGAGGACAACATCTTTTTGGCTTCATACGTTCGATTGGGAAGAACATTATCCTCTGGTAGCATATCTTTCATAAGGGCTAATAACTCTGTGAAACTTTTATCCGACCATCCATTGTCCGCCTTTAAGTTGTACAACTTTAACACCGCAGACAATCTTGTGAATTTTGAACAACCATCATACAACGGTTTCTCTGCATCGCTTACCAACCTCTCAAACATTTTGGGACAATCCGCAAGATCTTCTTCAAGCGCTTCTGCAATCTCTTCGACTCGATCGCAATCGTATGTGTCTGTGCAATCGTCGTTTGAAGCATACTTCCTATTACAACTCGACCCAGCATTCCCGTTACTTTTCTCACCATGCATTGTCCAACATGTATAACTTCTATCAATTCCAAACCGTAGTAAATGGGATCCCAACTTTTTCCCGTCAACCTTATCCCCATAACAGCAACCCAAGCAAGGACACGGCATTCGAAGCGGGTCTTCGGAGTGCGCAACCGCAAACTCAACGAATTTCCATACCCCTTTCTCGTACTCTTTCGACAATCGGTTTGATCTCATCCATGTCTTATCCATGACTTAATTAAGCTAAACAAATGCTTCTTGGTTTCTCTATCAGGTACTAAGGAATTCTGTCAAGATAATAAATAGCTATCATCATTATGTCTTGATCAAAATACCTAGTGAGATCCTATAAAGTGTGAATAATAGAATACCTAATCAGAATACCTAATCAGAATACCCGATTTCTTAAAGAAGACATTACCTTATTTCAAGGTAATATAAGTTCACAAACCAAAAAATGGATTGAGAGACACTAAATTGCAAAAAATACGTCAAAACTGGGTCAAATCTCCCAAAGCAAATTGTTTGCTCAAAAATCTATAAAAATAAATAAAAGAGGAAATCTAGATAGGAAGAAATTGATAGTTGTATAACTAATTTAGTTGTAATTGATATAATAATAATTTTTTATAAGCAATATAATAATTTTGTTTAATTGAAATCGATTGTTTAGTTAAAATTAGTATCTAATCAATATTGTTTTTCAAGAAAGTTTGAACTTTCTCTCTCCTACATGATTGAATGGAAAGCGTAAGAAAAAAATGATATATTTGTTAAACTACAAAAATATCATAAAATATGAAAGTAATATAGTATAAAAGATTATTTTTTTAAAAATAAAAAGTAGAAACATAGTTGAGAAATACCCTCTAATATAATAATCCATCATCTTCAAGTTATGGTTCTCATATAAATTGAAATTGAAATTAAGCAGAAAACAACAAATTATAAGCAAGAAGAAAGGGATAGTAACCTGAGTTAGACTTGATGTGGGAGATGGGTAGGTTTGAATCGGCGTTGTACAAGTAGAAACCAGAGACTTCAAAGTAACTGTAAAATTAAACATATACACGATGCAGTTAAATACACCACTACTAACAAATATCAAAATAAACCCAATCTAGAACTCAATTATTTAAAATGCACAATAATTCACATAAACATGGTACCAATTAATTTTCAGCTGCTCGACCTGCTCTAATTAGCACCAAAACACTAATGTCATTACCATTTTTCATGCTCTAACAAGTTGCAATGAACTCAAAACAACACTATTATCAATTGTCCATTTAATTTCCAGCATTTCAACACCATTGAAACTCATCATTCTCTCAATTTACATGTTAACAACACCACCAACCATCATAGAAATTTCCAGCATCAAATGTCCACCAAATAAGCAATACAATTCACATTATCAATCACTAAAGCAACACCAAAATTCCTGCATCTATATACCTTCGTACAACCACATTTCAAAGCATTTTTATGAGTTAAAAGTAGTGGAAAAAACAACAGAGGACAAGTCTGAAATACTGCACTCAAATGCTCAACTCTAAAGTATAAATAGGAAAAGTTGCAAACATTAGAAATAAGTGAGCAAAGAGATAGAATTGAATTTATCCCAAATGCAGTACCACAAACAACAATCAACCTGCATTAGAAACACTCTCTACCCTTCAAACAAACAAAAATCTGTCCTCCAACTCTAGCCAGCAAGAATTCCAAAATAGTATAATCCAAAATAGCAATGAACTCAATACATTTCAAGATCACATAAAGTAACAACTATCTCTTTTTGCAATGTTGGTAAGATCGCGGGATCGACCACCTTACTGCAAATTGACCTGAAGAAGAAACACAGCTTAGTTATTGCGCTTCTTACTTTTTCTGGAAGAATAGAACGTATACCTATTGGTAAAAAATGTTCCATTATAACATGACAATCATGCGTCTTCAAACTCTTTAACTTGAGGTCTTTCATGGACACAAGTCTTCTAATATCTGAAGAGTAGTGTGGACCGTCCTTTCGGGCCATACCCCTCCGTGGGTGGGATACGTGAACTGACTCCTTTTTTGTCGATCGGACGCTTTCGCGTCACTTTTGAAAAAGTTTACAGAGTCGCCACCGACCTTTTATTTTATCCAATGAAGGAAAGGTTTATAAAAGACACAGAAAAAAGACCTTTGAGAGATTCTGGGTAAGGGGGTAGGTTATACAAAGGGAAGGTGTTAGCACCCTTTGTATCCATGGTTATCCATGGGCTCTTTAGTTTGCTTAGCTCATTTGCTTTACTTTTCAATTGATTCGGAATGCTTTACCTGTGTTTTTGAAATACCTTTGCAAATAGAATTTGTAATGATCCTTGTGCGGATATATACAAATGCTTGTTTATCTTTCGAAAGATGTTTTGAAAAGATCGTTAATTTTGTAATGATCCGTGTTTGGATGTATACAAAATATTGTCTTTTGGAAAATTCGTTTTAAAAAAAAACAACAGTGTATGAGAATTTTGTTTGTTTTGATTTTGAGCAAGCAAACTAGGAGGTCTACCCTGAGTTAGGAGGTCTTTATCCTTGTTCCCTTTAAAAATCTATCCATTCGTCGGATATAAACAAAAGGTTCGATTTTGTACTCGAAACAGTAGAAATGTAACTTTGATTTTGAAAAGAGTGAAAAGGGGTTACCCTAGGAGGTGCAAATGTGATTGTGATTGAATTCAGATATTTATCTTTGAAGTTAGTGATCTAATGGTTCAGTTTTATCTTTGACATACACGCAGTTTATATGGGTGCTGGAAATTAAAATGCGGAAATGTAAAGTGCAGAAAGTAAATCTACGCTATTACATCGATTGTGCGGGAAATGTAAACTAGCCTATTTACATGAATTTGACATCCTATACATTTATCTAGGAATTTTAAATTGCAAGAAATAAAAGGCATATTTTTGTATTTTTGTGATTTATTTTAAATATAATTAATGCATTATTAATTAATTTAAAATAAAGAAAAGATGGAAATATGATTAAACCTAGCAAATAAGTTTAAAAATATGTACAAAATGTTTGTTAATTGATTTTAGAACAAAACTAATTTTTTGGAATTTTTGAAATTTGTTTTTGGATATTTTAAGTTAATTAAAACATAATTATGCAAATAATTACACAAATAATTAAAACTTAATAATAAAATTATCCTAAATATGTACAAAATTAGTTTATGATATATAAACAATATTTAACACAAAGAACAATTTTTTTATGATTTTTTGATGGGTTAGAATAATTAAAAAGCAAATATATAAATATATACTAATTAATTATGTAAAATATTGAAATTATGAAGAAAAATAAAATATTTTTATTTCAGAAAATAATATATATTTTTAGAAGTCTAAAATATTTTTTGTGAATTTTTTTTGATTTTAAAACTATTTTTAAATAATTTTGCAATAAAAATAAAATAAAAATAGAAAATATGAAAGGATACTAATCCTGTGTGGTGAGGAGCTGAGGTTCCATGGTGTGCTGCATGTTGTGATGCGTTGGATTGAACTGGAAATTGAATCATGTGGTTCAGATTTCATGGCGCATGATATGATGGTAGGGAACACACACTGAATTCAAGGAGAATTCAAATTCTCTGACTAGGGCCCACGCTGGTTGACCAGCGAATGAGAAACATGGAAAGGGCCACGCATGCAGTCAAAGGGTCAAAGCTGGAGCTGACGAACCACGCTTGGACGCGTGGTCGTCTTCAACCTCCAGAAGTGTAGTTTTTTGATTCAAATAGCGGGGGTTTTTAACCTCCCCTATTTGGACGATAAAAAATGCAGTTTTTGGCAACTTATGAACCTGCAAAAAACAAGCGTTAGCAATGAATGAAAGTGACCCAGATCCCCTTAAAATCACCTCCTGAACACGATGGTGGTATTAGTTTTGCAATTTGAGGCCTGTAGCCGTGGGTTCGAAGAGATTCAAGTATGAACACTCATATGCATGTGTTAATGGTATAAGGTTATTCTCACGTGGGAACTCTCATGTTAAAGCCCAGATCACTCATATAGGACCTTATAGACATGTTAGTATGGTTAGTTTACATGGAAATTAGTTGCAAGTAAGAAAATGAAAGTTAAGTGCATATGTACATGAAGAACATTATATGCTTTATACGACTCTCATGGGCCTGTGTTAAGAGTTCAATCTTACTCTATGATGTTTGAGAAGATGATTGGAAAGCTTTATTTGTATTGATAGTGATTAGAAAGTAGAATTTGAAAATTACAAAGTGTATGTTTTTTTTGGAGAATTTTATGATAAAGATGGCTATGCTCTTGTTCTAATTCGTGTGTCCTCCTGTTGCTGAAGTATGCTACTCCTTTTATAGCCCAAAGGCTGCTTGGAAGTGAAGCAAGAAGCCTTGTTGCCTTTGTTGAAACTTTGGTTTTTAAATATTAAAAACCTTGAATTTTTGACCAAGTCTTGACTCCATTCAATGCTATTGCCTTGTGCACCAATCCTCTGCAGAAAATTGAAGGTTCTTTGATGAGTCATGCTTGATTTGTAAGCTACCATTTATCCATGCATTTTCCTTTTAATTTTAATCTTAAAGTAAGATAAAATCATGCAAAAAATGGATAAAAAAGGTATGGGCTTAGTCTTGGTCGTGGGAGGCCCATAGTAACATGGAAGTGATGTTTGAATGCTGAAAACTTGGCTTCATTTGGAAAAAAAATATTTTTGAGCAATGTTGATTTCATGCATTTTCCCAAAATTTAGCCAACTTCAACAAGGTGTAAATCCTTCAATTTTTGTCATATGAAGGAGATCTTGCACTTTTTGGAAACCTCAAAGAGTCCTTTAACCAATGCCTTTGGTCTCATGTCAAAATGATTTTTGAAGCTCCTTGTGTGTCCTTTTGAAAAAAGTGTCTTTTTGTTGACTTTGAAAATGACCTGTAATGTCTTTGGTCATATTTTTCAAATGGTGAATCCAATGACCATGGGATCAATGGCATTTGAAAGATAATTGAATTTCCTTCAAAACAAGCTTTGGTTTGAATTTTTTGGATGAAGGATGAGAGAGTTATGATCAGTCAAAGTTGAGTTGACTTTTCAGGCAAAAACCCTAATTTTGAATCTTAGGGTTTTGTTGATTTTTGATCTTTCCTTGATGAATTATGATCATCCAATGATCAAATGATGAATCCTTTGACAAAATATGGACTTTGACAAAAAATTTCATTTTTGACTGTCTGTTGACTTTTTTGGTCAAACGGGTCGTCTGTTGACTGTTTGAGCTGCTGACGGTGCGTCTGAGTGAATTGAAGTTTGAAAATTTGTATGATGGTACTTTGAGATATATGGATGTGTATGAAATCCATTTGAGCTCTCAAAAACTTGTTGCTCCTGTAAAAACAAGAAAAACCCTGATTAGGGACTGTTTGTGTAGGAGACAGTTAAGCGTACCTGATTTTTGTGCAGTGCTGAGTTTCTGCTAATCATGTGATATTCAGAAGACTTCTAACACAAAAATCTTGGAAATTTGAATTGTGAATGATTGATTTGATTGATTGTACAAATCACTGTGAATTGTACCGTCTGCAGTTTGTCTGTCAACCGACTGTTCGTGTACTGAAGCAGCAGTTAAAGTGAAAAAATCAACTGTCAAAGTTAATTTTCTTTTTTTGTTGTTATTTTTGTTTTTGTTATATGTGAAGCATGAAAAATTTATTTACATGACTTGTTAGAAAACAGAAACATAATAACAGATATTTACAGTATGCGGGCAAAATTACCGATAATAACCTGAAAATTGTTTACTGCACAGAAATAGAAATATTTGACTGGCAGAAAACACACAAGTTAAGATTTGATTTTTGAAAAAGAGATTTGAAAAGATTTTGAAAATAATGGAATATAGTACAAAAGTTAGTGGGAAAACAAAAACAATTGTTACCAGTACAGTGTGAGTTTCCTGCTTTTGCGCCTGCAAAAAGATTTAACCCTGCATGAACTGTGTTAGTACTATTTATCTGTAAAATAAATAAATAGTATTTGTGAAGTAAAGAACAGTATTTGGCGTTTGCGTAAGAATAAATTCCACTGTAAGCCAAGTTACTGTATAAGAAAAATTCTAAAAACTAAGTGTTTCATATGTTAGGATATTTGTTGAAATAAAAATCCATGATCATATGAGACCCTTAATTTTCAGATTGGAGTTTTCTTGAAAAATATGTGGGCAAATTTTGGGGTATAACAGTTGCCCCTATTCAATCTTCTTAAACCTGAAGAGATTGTATGAAATCTGAAGGTAGAAGATGATTGAATATTTAGATACCCTGAAAATTTGCACTTACCTTGATCAGAAGAGATATTGGAAGTTGCATTTGAATGTTGTCTGCGAAATGTTGTTGGCAGATTGAAACATTACCTGAGATGGGCTTTCGGATGCCACCTGGACAATGTGTTGATGGTTTGTTCATCAGAATGAATCTGTTGATTATATCTTGATGAAGGATTTGAAAGTTGATCATTGTGGAACCGTCTGAGGTATCACTTTAGATCTGCAATGTTAGATCGTTCTGGAACCGTCTGAGGTATCGCCTTAGATCTGCAATGTTAGATCGTTCTGGAACCGTTTGAGGTATCGCCTTAGATCTGAAATGCTAGATCGTTCTGGAACCGTCTGAGGTATCGCCTTAGATCTGAAATGCTAGATCGTTCTGGAACCGTCTGAGGTATCGCCTTAGATCTGTAATGCTAGATCGTTCTGGAACCGTCTGAGGTATCGCCTTAGATCTGTAATGCTAGATCGTTCTGGAACCGTTTGAGGTATCGCCTTAGATCTGTAATGTTAGATCGTTCTGGAACCGTTTGAGGTATCGCCTTAGACTAGCAATGTTAGATCGTTCTGGAACCGTCTGAGGTATCGCCTTAGATCTGTAATGTTAGATCGTTCTGGAACCGTTTGAGGTATCGCCTTAGATCTGTAATGCTAGATCGTTCTGGAACCGTCTGAGGTATCAACTTTGATCTGTGATGTTAGATCGTTCTGGAACCGTCTGAGGTATCACTTTTAGATCTGTGATGCTTGTTTTTGAGTTGGTAAGTGATCAGAATGAATCTTCGGCTTGATTATATCTGAGAGAATCGTTCATGGAATTCAGGTGAACACGGCATGTGATTGAGAACATCTTTGTTGAAGATATCTGCCTACCTGAAAAATCAAGTTAATAATATGCGATGTCTATGATGCATGTATGATATGAGATATTCCCGGAGAAATATGCATGTTATGTTGTGTATGAATATGCGTATGATGCATGATTGTGAATGTGAATTATGAATGTGATGCATGGTTCATGCAGCTCAGAGCGTGTCAAGCTCCTGATTGGGAAAATAAATCCCAGCTTAGTCGTCAAGAAATGAAGGCATTGTGATTGGGAAAATAAATCCCTGCTAGCCATTTGGAAGTGAAGGCATCGTGGTTGTTGATGATCTTCTGTCTCGCTTGAGTACCCTGGGTTGGGGAAATTCTTTGAGAACCAGGATATTCTATTGAAGGATCTTTGACTACTGCTTGGGGAACCAAAGGTAACTGGAAGCTCTGATGCCCTTTCAAATGGGAATGAGGAAGATGCATAATCCTCCGATGCACTATCTGACCAAGTCCGGGTGCGGGGATCACACCTTCTGAAGATAGTAATCTGGAACAACCCTGCTGAGGAATAAGACTTCTTTCGAAAGAAAAATCTTTTTGAGGGATTTGTTGAGGAATGTGTCTCCATTGGGGAAACTTCCTTCTGATGCTGGTTTAGGATAATGTCCAAATAATTGGGACATGTCCGGAATGCTATTCCTGTTTTTCCTGGTAAACATCAATCATATTCAAATGCATATGTTCACTCAAAATATCATTGGGATGCTCGCGTATTCAAAACAGAAAAAATGAAAATGTTAGTTATAAGCTGCATTGATTTTTGAAAAGGTGCCGTGATAGGCGGATTAGTATAGGGAGACAACAATCCTAGAAGTAGGAAATTGTCAGAAAGTTTTGAAAAGTATTTATGAAAAGAAATAGCTATGTGAGAACGATCCAGTCAAGTTTCAATTCTGCTATTGCCAATCTGTCTTCGAGCATCTCATCCCTCACTTGTTGGAAGAAAGTGATTGGACTGATCGGCGTCTTTGAGGTGTTGAACCTTGTCGGTGAGTAGGCAGCTGAGCGGGACATAGTTGTATGCTTTATTCCCTAATTTTTGCCTAGGCTGCCCTTTCAGGTTTTCAGCCTACCGGGATTGTATTTGTTTTGTCTCTAATTTTTGCCTGGATCGCCCTTTCGGGTTTTCAATCCACCGAGACGCTCATTTTTGCCTAAGTTGCCCTTTCAGGTTTTCAACTTAGCGAGCTGTATATTTTTTTTAAGCAAAGTACTTTTTGACTATGTCCGCATTCACAGGGTGTGGGAAATCCTCGCCATCCATGGTGGTAAGCAACATGGCACCGCCGGAGAATATTTTCTTGATTATGAATGGTCCCTCGTAGGTGGGGGTCCATTTGCCTCTGGGATCACCTTGTGGTAAGATGATGCGTTTGATAACCAAGCCACCAGTTTGGTATGCTTGACTTTTGACTTTCTTGTTGAATGCTTTGATCATGCGCTTTTGGTATAGCTGGCCATGACAGATAGCTGCAAGTCTTTTCTCATCGATCAAGTGTATTTGGTCGAATCGAGTTTGAATCCAATCGTCTTCGTCTAGATCGGCTTCTTTCATGATCCTTAAGGAAGGAATCTGGATTTCGATTGGGAGAACTGCTTCCATACCGTAGACTAACGAGAATGGAGTTGCCCCTGTTGAAGTACGCGCAGATGTGCGATAACCATGAAGAGCAAAAGGTAACATCTCATGCCAGTCTTTGTAGGTTACTGTCATCTTTTGTATGATTTTCTTGATGTTTTTGTTGGCGGCTTCGACAGCGCCGTTCATCTTTGGTCGATATGGAGAAGAATTATGATGTTTGATCTGGAACTGCGTGCAGAGTTCAGTAATCATTTTGTTGTTTAGATTCGTGCCATTGTCAGTGATGATCCTTTCGGGGATGCCGTACCGACAAATGAGATTGTGCTTGATAAACCTGGCTACCACATTCTTGGTGACAGAAGCATATGAAGCTGCCTCTACCCACTTTGTGAAGTAGTCAATAGCGACCAGGATAAAGCGATGTCCGTTGGAAGCAGTAGGTTTGATTTCTCCAATCATATCAATACCCCACATTGCGAAAGGCCAAGGAGCCGTCAGAACGTTTAATGGAACTGGAGGTACATGCACTTTGTCGGCATATATCTGGCATTTGTGACAAGTTTTGGAATGATGATGGCAATCTGTTTCCATGGTAGACCAGTAGTAACCTGCTCTCAAGATCTTTTTAGCCATTGTATGTCCGTTGGAATGAGTACCGAAGGTACCATTGTGTAGGTCTTCCATGGTTTGTTCTGCTTCCTTCTTGTTTACGCAACGAAGTAAAGTCGAGTCATGGTTGCGCTTGTACAAAGTTCCATTGCTTAGGAAGAATTTGGAGGCAAATCTCCTTAGAAACTTTCTGTCGTTAATAGATGCCCCTTCAGGGTACTCCTGGGTTTCGAGATACCTTTGTATTTCATGGAACCATGATTTGTCTTCCATTTGTTTGGTATCGATCTCATTGCAATAGGCTGGTTCGTCTTGCCTGTAAATGGTGATCATAGGAGCTTCGTCGTCCCAATTGACTTTGAACATGGATGACATGGTAGCTAAGGCATCAGCTAGTTGATTTTCTTCGCGTGGGATGTGTTCGAAAGTGATCTCCTCGAAGTAAGGAATCAAACTCAACACATGTTCTTTGTATGGAATTAGATTTGGGTGCTTTGTGTCCCATTCCCCTTTGACTTGGTAGATTACCAAGGCCGAGTCTCCGTAGACTTCAAGGAATTTGATTTCTAGATCAATTGCAGCTTTGAGACCCAGAATGCATGCTTCGTATTCGGCTATATTGTTGGTGCAATTGAAACACAATCTGGCGGTGAAGGGTGTATGACCTCCTGTGGGGGAAATGATCACAGCTCCGATGCCATTGCCGAGCGCATTAGAAGCTCCGTCAAAAACCATAGTCCATCGGGATCCTGGTTGTTTGTAGTCATTGACTAGCATAATGTCTTCGTCTGGGAAGTCAAAGTTCAATGCCTGATAATCATCTACTGCTTGATGAGCTAAATGATCAGCTACCACACTTCCTTTGATTGCTTTTTGCGAAGTGTATTGAATGTCATATTCTGTTAGGATCATTTGCCATCTTGCAATCCTTCCAGAGAGAGCAGGTTTTTCGAACATGTATTTGATTGGATCCATCTTGGAGATCAGGAAAGTGGTGTGATTTAGCATATACTGTCTTAGTCGGCGAGCCGCCCATGCTAAGGCACAGCAAGTTTTTTCGAGTAGTGAGTATCTTGTTTCACAATCGGTAAACTTTTTGCTAAGATAGTAGATTGCGTGCTCCTTTCGACCGGAATCGTCATGTTGTCCGAGTACACACCCCATTGAATCTTCTAACACAGTTAGGTACATTATCAGAGGTCTGCCTTCCACAGGAGGTAACAAGATTGGCGGTTTTTGAAGGTATTCTTTGATTTTATCAAAGGCTAACTGGCATTTGTCATTCCATCTTTCCACTTGATCTTTCTTCAGTAATTTGAAGATTGGCACACAAGTAGGAGTCATATGGGCAATGAATCTGGCTATGTAGTTTAGACGTCCCAAGAATCCTCTGACTTGTTTCTCGGTACGGGGTATAGGCATTTCTTGAATGGCTTTGACCTTGGCAGGATCAACCTCAATACCTTTACTGCTGACGATGAAACCTAAGAGTTTACCGGATCTTACTCCAAAGGTACACTTGTTCGGGTTCAGTCGCAATCTGTATTTCTTGAGTCTGTCAAACAGCTTGTGTAAATGACTCAAATGTTCTTCTTCGGTGTTGGATTTTGCGATCATGTCATCGACATACACCTCTATTTCCTGATGAATCATATCATGAAATAGTGTTACCATTGCTCGTTGGTAGGTAGCTCCGGCGTTTTTCAGACCAAAGGGCATTACTTTGTAACAAAAGGTTCCCCAGGGTGTTGTGAAGGTTGTTTTTTCCATGTCTTCGGGTGCCATCTTGATTTGATTGTACCCTGAGAATCCGTCCATAAAGGAGAATACCTTGCATTGTGCGGTATTGTCAACCAGTACATCGATGTGTGGTAAAGGGAAATCATCTTTGGGGCTTGCCCGGTTCAGATCTCTGTAGTCTACACACATTCTGACTTTCCCGTCTTTTTTGGGTACAGGCACGATGTTAGCTATCCAAGGAGGATAACTTACAACTTTTAGGAATCCGGCATTGAATTGTTTTTCAACCTCGTCTTTGATCTTTTTTGACATATCAGGCTTACTCCTTCGCAGTCTCTGTTTGACCGGAGTGCTTCCTTCTTTGATCGGCAGGCGATGAACTACAATGTCCGTGTCAAGGCCAGGCATATCTTGATAAGACCAGGCGAATATCTCGGCGTAGTCTTGCAACAATTGAATCAGTCTTTGCTTGACACTGTTTTCTAAGTCAGCCCCAATTCTGACCTCTTTCTTTTCTTCGTCACTGCTCAAGTTGATGACCTCAATCGGCTCCTCATGAGGCTGTATGGCTTTTTCTTCTTGTTCTAGAAGTCTTGCAATTTCTCTTGGCACTTCACAATCTTCCTCACTTTCGTCCTCAGTTTGGTAGATCGGATTTTCAAAGTCATGACGGGCAATAGCAGAGTCGTTATTGACTGGATCCAGCGTGTATGTGAATCTGCATGGTAGATATGTGAGTGTGTATGAAGAGAAAAACATAGCTATTTGAAAGCGAATAAAGAAAGAAAAAGGATCACAAAATTTTGAACATGCAAGCATCCCATGATTTTATTGAATGCACATAATCATGATATGACAAACCCTTTTTATAGAAGGACCGTTGTGCTAAGGCACACGGCTTTCAAGCTCATGGTTCGATTGTTCAGGAACCACTTTTATCTTTGCACAATATACACAAAGAAAACAGGAAATGGCATTTACTCCTGATCAAAGGAGATCACATCCTCTGCTTTCCAGTTGTTCAATCCACCGTTGTTAGCAGGGAGCACCCAGCTGTTCCAGTTGCAGTTGTTCTTTTCGTCTTCCGTAGCATTGATTCCGCTAGTGGGAAAATGCGTAGGTAATTCCTCAGGATAAGTTGGATGATTTGTTGGATATGAGAATCCAGGTGGAGGTCCCTCTATTGGCTGAGCGAGATGCTCGATAAGGCCGTCCCATGCAGTAGGAATGATGTTTTGAATAGAGACTTGTGCATCCTGATAAGGAGTGTACTGTGACAGAAAATAACCTTCGTTGTTTGGCATCTTCCTGGCTTCTTCAAGAGCGAAGTTGTCGTCGTACTGTTCGTCCCATCCAGTCGGGACAATGTCTTTGATGGGAGTTGAAAAGCTCGGAGGAGCGGAATATTTCACCATATAGTCGTATTTGCCGCTGGGTTCTCCTAGCGTGTCCCATACTTCTTTGGGTGGATTTTGATATTGCTGAGTGACGGGACTTGTGATACTTCCGTCATTTTGATTACCCTCTTCTGTTGGAGTAAGATCTTCCAGAGCAATGTAAGAATTCTGAGGTGTGATATACTGGTAGTTGTAACCGTCATTTGGTCCTCCCACAGCATCCCACATTCCCATGGTAATGGGTGGAATTTCGTCTGGATATGGCTGAATGATGTGGTTCAAGTATGTCCCTTCATCATCAATGGCGTTTACTTCTTGGCTGGCGAAGTGTGATATTAACCCTTCAGAGCGAGGATTTTGATTTTCACCATTATAGCCCAGACCTAGCTTGTCGGATTTGTAGGGTATATCAGGGAGTTGTCCCCATACTGTGCGATCACCCTGTTCAATCATGGCTTTGGCATCTTTGAGAGAAGCCATAGTTGTAGCTGGAGTAGCAGGAATATGCTTGGTGGTAGAGATATCTGGAGATACAACCTCAAAAGCTTGATACGGAGTTTCGATGGATTCGCCCTCCATCTCAACATACTTGTCGTTGCTCAAGTGGCTGACCATATATTCTTCTTCGCCATAGACTGTGACAACCTTTCCTTTTACTGGGTATTTTAACTTCTGATGCAGGGTAGAAGTTACAGCGTTTGCCCCATGTATCCAAGGGCGTCCTAGTAAACAGGAGTATGTTGGAAGAACGTCTATTACGGAAAAGATAACATCGAAAGTTTGAGAGCCCACTCTGATTGGGAGCTTAACTTCTCCGTACACCGTTCTGGTTGACCCATCGAAGGCTCTTACAACCACATTACTTGGTTGTAGCACAACTCCTTTGAAGTCAAGTTTTTCCAGTATTACCTTTGGTAACACGTTTAGAGAGGAACCATTGTCTATTAGCACATGAGACAGAGTGGTGCCGTTGCATTCGATAGAGATGTGCAGGGCCTTGTTGTGATTTCTTCCAGCAGGAGTTAGATCCACATCAGAGAAACCAAGACCGTTGGGCACTGTAAGACTGGCGACACAATTCTCAAATTGGTCGATTGGGATTTCTTGAGGTACATGCGCAGCTTGAAGGAACTTCATTAGAGCTTTAGCATGAGCTTCTGAATATTTTAGCAGAGATAACATTGAGATTTTTGAAGCAGTATGCCCCAGTTGTTCGACAATATTGTAATCACTTTTGCAGATGATTTTCAATATTTCGTCCATTTCTTGCTTTGATGGATCTTCAGCAGTGATCTCCACCGGGGTTTGAATTTGTTCAACTTGTGGCTCTTTGCCTCGAGCGTTGACATTTTGATTAGGAACTGGGACTCGGACTGGACCAGCAGCAACATTTGGAGAAATTTCTGGTGAAAAGATTCTTCCACTTCTCGTGATCTTGCTAGTGCCTGCAATGTTACCCACAGTTGGAGTAGTTAACTTTGCGGTCTCTTCAGTCGAGGTACTTTGCTTAACTCCATGAATGTAAACATTAGTGTCATATCCCCATGGGACAGCTTTGTCTGAGGAGTATGGAAATGGAGTTGGACTAGCAATGACTACTGATGCCACTTTGAGTGTAGCAGAAAGTTTGAATGGAGCCTTGGCAGAGATTTTGAATGGTAAGCTGGAGATCACTGAGGCATCCTCTATTCTTATCCCGTTTGCAAAGACTTCGCACAGCACGTCCATTGAAGGGAGCCTCTCAAACATAATGATACGGCGATCCATCCATTTTTGAATTCCCATCCTCAGATTTTCACAACCATTGGGCAGGCAAGTGCAATAAAAGCAGTCGGGGTCACACCCTGGAAAGTAACCAGCTCGGATTAGCTTTCCTTTGACTTCGCAGAGTGGAGTTGATAATTCGTTCACATCATAAATGTAAACTGTGTCTATGATAGCATTAACAGTTTTGTCATGCTTTGGCATAGGTGCTGTGATGACATTTGGAGTTTCTGGAGGATCGAACTCAATTTCACCAGCATCTATCATATCTTGTATTTTATTTTTCAGGGCCCAGCAGTGATCTGCGTCATGTCCTGGACAGTTTGAATGATAGGCACATGTTGCATCAGGGCGATAATTCAGAGAAGAAGTATTGACATTCTTCGGAGGACCCCTTAATGTGATCAGATCCGCTTTTAGCAAGTGTTGCAATGCCTGAGAAATTGGCATGTTGATTTTGGTGAAAGTTCTTCTTGGTGCATCTGGTCGATGCGTATATTTTGGCTGTTGATCTTTTTGAGGTGCAGATGCGGAGATCATAACTGCCCCTACAGATTGATGCTGATCACTGTTGTGGCTTGTCTGAATTTGCGCTGTATTGACCTCATTTCTGAGGGGCCTTTTTGTAGTACCAGAGGAGGATCCTACTTGAATTTTTCCATTTCGAATGCCACTTTCGACACGTTCTCCGGTCAGTATTAGGTCAGTGAAACCTGATGATGAACTTCCCAGCAAATGGCTATAGAAAGGGCCAGTTAAAGTGCCCATGAACATGTCAACTAGTTCGCGATCAGATAAGGGTGGTTGAACTCTTCCAGCCATATCTCTCCACTTTTGTGCATATCCTTTGAAACTTTCTTTTGGTCCCATAGACATGCCCCTTAGTTGAGTACGGGTTGGCGCAAGATCAGCATTGTATTGGTACTGTTTGTAAAAAGCAGCAGCTAATTCTTCCCAAGTATGAACCTTGGTATTTTCCAGCTGGTAGTACCACTCGAGTTGTGTACCCGACAGACTTTCTTGGAAGAAGTGAATCCACAATTTGTTATCCGTTGTATGCGGTTGTATCTTCCTCACATAGGATCTCAGATGTAGTTTCGGGCAAGAAACTCCATCATATTTTGCAAAGACAGGAACTTTGAATTTTGGAGGGATAACAACATCCGAGATGAGCCCCAGATCATTGAAATCTAAGCCAGGTATTTTTTGTATCTCCATAGCTTTCATACGATCTTCCAGCTGTTGGTATTTTTCATCATCCGGTTCGTCCCCAGAATGATCATTTTCTTCATTTGAAGAGAGAGAGGGTTTAGGAGAACCCTGGTTGCTTTGATTGTCTTCTTGTTCATCATCACCAACTGTTTCAGGGATCGGTGGCTTTGTGAACTTTTTGACTGGGATTTTGATCTTTCTTCTCAGGTGACTCACACCTACAGATCCTTTGGGCTTCTTTTTCTTCTTGATTATCAGGGCTTTCAGTTCTTGCTGCCCCTTTGCCAGTTCCAGAATTGCCACTTGCACTTGGGCATTCTGTGCTTCGAGATTCTTGATACTTGCTTCGGATTCCATCTCTTCTGACTGAAATAAACAGCGAGGAGATGAGAAATCCGTCATGAGAACCTGTTATGAAATGTGTATGACTGGATGCCATGTGTATGCAATGTATGAAATGCAAATGTATATGAATGCAATGTATGAAATGTATATGCAATGCATGAAGTGAAATGTGTGTGCAATGTTTCAAGGATCTTAGAGTTTAGATTTGTTAAAGAAGAAACAAACGTTAGTTAATCAATTTATTTCTTTCTTTTTTTTTTTTTTTGCTTCTTTTTTCTTTGCCTCATTTGGGCTTACAAGACAGAAATAAAGTAAATGATCCTTCAGGTCTCCCGTGGACGCTTTCTCTTTGCCCCCAGGAATGTGTTGATCTGCTGTTCTTCTTGAAGCTGTCCGGTGAGCTCCAATATCCTTTTCTCATAGTCCTGACAGTATGATTTGAAGGTGTCTCTTTCCTCTTTGAGTTGAACCCAAGATTTTTGCAACTCTTCTAGGTCAGTTGGCATGTCCGGGTGTAGAATAACTTGAGGTTCATATCCTTCGACCTCTGGTTCAATAGTCACAGGTAGAACAGCGGGATATGGCATAAGGAGTTTCTGAGCATGAGTGCGGACCCATCTGAGGTAGGGTTCCGTAGGAATAGAATTCCATTGCCCCAGAGTGTTGCTTTCTATTCTATAGACACTGCCCCATGCATGTATGAACCTTCGTCGGTGTCTATGAGAATCATTCTCGTAATCAAACACAATGCCATGGATAATCATGTCATGAGGACCGTTGCTCCTTGCATATCCGAATTGGCGTAGAGCTAAAGAGGGATTGTAAGTGATACCTCCTTTGATGCCAAGGAGTGGCACATTAGGGTACTCTCCACAATGATCAATGATAGTAATGTCTCTTTGAAAGAAGTTGTTCCACCGGATATCTGAATGAGACAAAGACATAATCCTGTGAGACCATTGCATTCTTTGTTCATTTCTCAGTACTGATCGGGGAAGATGACATGTAAACCACCTAGCCAGCAGTGGTATACAGCACATGAGAGTTCCTCGTTTCTTCATGGTACGAGTGTGTAGAGAGTGTAGGATGTCTCCCAGCAATGTTGGTACCGGGTTACGGATTAGGAAAAGGTTGATGATGTGTACACTTATGAACTGGTCGGAATTAGGGAACAAAACCAACCCATAGATCAAAAGAGCCATAACTTCTTCAAAAGCTGGATAACTTTTGTTTTCTAGCAGTAGTCGAGCCTTTTCCAGTAAGAATTTGGCAAGCAAACCCTCAACTCCACTCTTTGTTTCCCAATTGGATTTGATTTCTGACTTTTGCAGATGTAAAGCAGCAGCAATGACTTCAGGTTTTGGTTTTCTTTCTAAACCAGTGAAAGGTAATTGATCTCGGATTGGTAATCCAATTAATTCAGAGAATTCTTCCAAAGTGGGTACCAACTGGTAATCAGGAAATGTGAAGCAATGATGTTCAGGGTCGAAGAACTGGAACAGGACCCGTATCATGTCTTCTTCAAACTTTGAGGTAACCAAATGGAGTAGGTGACCATGCTTTTCAGTGAATTGAGCATTCCTGGGGAATTCTGCTACCAAGACTTTGAGTTCAGATGGCACTGTTGAGATATTGATTCGGATGTAATCTCTGGTGGCGGGAGCCATTACCTGCAAAAACAAAAGTAAACTCTTTGATCCTTGAAATGTGTAGTGAAAAATGATGTGTTTATGATGCAAACATGTGGCACACAAAAACAAATCAAACAATAGCCTTAGGTTTAAAGGCTTGCATGAGGTTGATAGGTGATACCCTCCCCTCTGAAGTTGAGTTGGTTGAAAACCTGTCCTAGAATAGTATTCGGGTTCTATGATCCTTGGAGACAACATCTCAATATGGCGCTCGGACGGCCGATCAAGAATATTCCTCGAGGATAACTAGCTTCGATCAATTTCAAAGCTAGCCACTTAATAGGCCACAAGTCAAGTTCAACTAAAAGGTTCTAAGACAAATTAGTGTTAATGACACTTCGGAAGCCTAATATACTCCTTGATCGCTTTCAAGGGACATCAGTATAAACCAAAGTATCACACTAACGATGACTACCAGATCAACTGTATCGGTACATGCCGTACAGTTTCCTTGGTCTATTGTCATATACTTAAGGTATCTCGAGATTCGGGTTAGAATCTTTCACACAAGCAAAGTACCCAAGCAAACCTGTGAAAAGTAAAGCAATCAGATCAAACAATTGAAAACATCGAAATGATCTATACTCTAAAGGTAACCCCTTTTGAAAACATTTTGAATTTTTATTCCCCAGCAGAGTCGCCAGTTCTGTGGACCGTCCTTTCGGGCCATACCCCTCCGTGGGTGGGATACGTGAACTGACTCCTTTTTTGTCGATCGGACGCTTTCGCGTCACTTTTGAAAAAGTTTACAGAGTCGCCACCGACCTTTTATTTTATCCAATGAAGGAAAGGTTTATAAAAGACACAGAAAAAAGACCTTTGAGAGATTCTGGGTAAGGGGGTAGGTTATACAAAGGGAAGGTGTTAGCACCCTTTGTATCCATGGTTATCCATGGGCTCTTTAGTTTGCTTAGCTCATTTGCTTTACTTTTCAATTGATTCGGAATGCTTTACCTGTATTTTTGAAATACCTTTGCAAATAGAATTTGTAATGATCCTTGTGCGGATATATACAAATGCTTGTTTATCTTTCGAAAGATGTTTTGAAAAGATCGTTAATTTTGTAATGATCCGTGTTTGGATGTATACAAAATATTGTCTTTTGGAAAATTCGTTTTAAAAAAAAACAACAGTGTATGAGAATTTTGTTTGTTTTGATTTTGAGCAAGCAAACTAGGAGGTCTACCCTGAGTTAGGAGGTCTTTATCCTTGTTCCCTTTAAAAATCTATCCATTCGTCGGATATAAACAAAAGGTTCGATTTTGTACTCGAAACAGTAGAAATGTAACTTTGATTTTGAAAAGAGTGAAAAGGGGTTACCCTAGGAGGTGCAAATGTGATTGTGATTGAATTCAGATATTTATCTTTGAAGTTAGTGATCTAATGGTTCAGTTTTATCTTTGACATACACGCAGTTTATATGGGTGCTGGAAATTAAAATGCGGAAATGTAAAGTGCAGAAAGTAAATCTACGCTATTACATCGATTGTGCGGGAAATGTAAACTAGCCTATTTACATGAATTTGACATCCTATACATTTATCTAGGAATTTTAAATTGCAAGAAATAAAAGGCATATTTTTGTATTTTTGTGATTTATTTTAAATATAATTAATGCATTATTAATTAATTTAAAATAAAGAAAAGATGGAAATATGATTAAACCTAGCAAATAAGTTTAAAAATATGTACAAAATGTTTGTTAATTGATTTTAGAACAAAACTAATTTTTTGGAATTTTTGAAATTTGTTTTTGGATATTTTAAGTTAATTAAAACATAATTATGCAAATAATTACACAAATAATTAAAACTTAATAATAAAATTATCCTAAATATGTACAAAATTAGTTTATGATATATAAACAATATTTAACACAAAGAACAATTTTTTTATGATTTTTTGATGGGTTAGAATAATTAAAAAGCAAATATATAAATATATACTAATTAATTATGTAAAATATTGAAATTATGAAGAAAAATAAAATATTTTTATTTCAGAAAATAATATATATTTTTAGAAGTCTAAAATATTTTTTGTGAATTTTTTTTGATTTTAAAACTATTTTTAAATAATTTTGCAATAAAAATAAAATAAAAATAGAAAATATGAAAGGATACTAATCCTGTGTGGTGAGGAGCTGAGGTTCCATGGTGTGCTGCATGTTGTGATGCGTTGGATTGAACTGGAAATTGAATCATGTGGTTCAGATTTCATGGCGCATGATATGATGGTAGGGAACACACACTGAATTCAAGGAGAATTCAAATTCTCTGACTAGGGCCCACGCTGGTTGACCAGCGAATGAGAAACATGGAAAGGGCCACGCATGCAGTCAAAGGGTCAAAGCTGGAGCTGACGAACCACGCTTGGACGCGTGGTCGTCTTCAACCTCCAGAAGTGTAGTTTTTTGATTCAAATAGCGGGGGTTTTTAACCTCCCCTATTTGGACGATAAAAAATGCAGTTTTTGGCAACTTATGAACCTGCAAAAAACAAGCGTTAGCAATGAATGAAAGTGACCCAGATCCCCTTAAAATCACCTCCTGAACACGATGGTGGTATTAGTTTTGCAATTTGAGGCCTGTAGCCGTGGGTTCGAAGAGATTCAAGTATGAACACTCATATGCATGTGTTAATGGTATAAGGTTATTCTCACGTGGGAACTCTCATGTTAAAGCCCAGATCACTCATATAGGACCTTATAGACATGTTAGTATGGTTAGTTTACATGGAAATTAGTTGCAAGTAAGAAAATGAAAGTTAAGTGCATATGTACATGAAGAACATTATATGCTTTATACGACTCTCATGGGCCTGTGTTAAGAGTTCAATCTTACTCTATGATGTTTGAGAAGATGATTGGAAAGCTTTATTTGTATTGATAGTGATTAGAAAGTAGAATTTGAAAATTACAAAGTGTATGTTTTTTTTGGAGAATTTTATGATAAAGATGGCTATGCTCTTGTTCTAATTCGTGTGTCCTCCTGTTGCTGAAGTATGCTACTCCTTTTATAGCCCAAAGGCTGCTTGGAAGTGAAGCAAGAAGCCTTGTTGCCTTTGTTGAAACTTTGGTTTTTAAATATTAAAAACCTTGAATTTTTGACCAAGTCTTGACTCCATTCAATGCTATTGCCTTGTGCACCAATCCTCTGCAGAAAATTGAAGGTTCTTTGATGAGTCATGCTTGATTTGTAAGCTACCATTTATCCATGCATTTTCCTTTTAATTTTAATCTTAAAGTAAGATAAAATCATGCAAAAAATGGATAAAAAAGGTATGGGCTTAGTCTTGGTCGTGGGAGGCCCATAGTAACATGGAAGTGATGTTTGAATGCTGAAAACTTGGCTTCATTTGGAAAAAAAATATTTTTGAGCAATGTTGATTTCATGCATTTTCCCAAAATTTAGCCAACTTCAACAAGGTGTAAATCCTTCAATTTTTGTCATATGAAGGAGATCTTGCACTTTTTGGAAACCTCAAAGAGTCCTTTAACCAATGCCTTTGGTCTCATGTCAAAATGATTTTTGAAGCTCCTTGTGTGTCCTTTTGAAAAAAGTGTCTTTTTGTTGACTTTGAAAATGACCTGTAATGTCTTTGGTCATATTTTTCAAATGGTGAATCCAATGACCATGGGATCAATGGCATTTGAAAGATAATTGAATTTCCTTCAAAACAAGCTTTGGTTTGAATTTTTTGGATGAAGGATGAGAGAGTTATGATCAGTCAAAGTTGAGTTGACTTTTCAGGCAAAAACCCTAATTTTGAATCTTAGGGTTTTGTTGATTTTTGATCTTTCCTTGATGAATTATGATCATCCAATGATCAAATGATGAATCCTTTGACAAAATATGGACTTTGACAAAAAATTTCATTTTTGACTGTCTGTTGACTTTTTTGGTCAAACGGGTCGTCTGTTGACTGTTTGAGCTGCTGACGGTGCGTCTGAGTGAATTGAAGTTTGAAAATTTGTATGATGGTACTTTGAGATATATGGATGTGTATGAAATCCATTTGAGCTCTCAAAAACTTGTTGCTCCTGTAAAAACAAGAAAAACCCTGATTAGGGACTGTTTGTGTAGGAGACAGTTAAGCGTACCTGATTTTTGTGCAGTGCTGAGTTTCTGCTAATCATGTGATATTCAGAAGACTTCTAACACAAAAATCTTGGAAATTTGAATTGTGAATGATTGATTTGATTGATTGTACAAATCACTGTGAATTGTACCGTCTGCAGTTTGTCTGTCAACCGACTGTTCGTGTACTGAAGCAGCAGTTAAAGTGAAAAAATCAACTGTCAAAGTTAATTTTCTTTTTTTGTTGTTATTTTTGTTTTTGTTATATGTGAAGCATGAAAAATTTATTTACATGACTTGTTAGAAAACAGAAACATAATAACAGATATTTACAGTATGCGGGCAAAATTACCGATAATAACCTGAAAATTGTTTACTGCACAGAAATAGAAATATTTGACTGGCAGAAAACACACAAGTTAAGATTTGATTTTTGAAAAAGAGATTTGAAAAGATTTTGAAAATAATGGAATATAGTACAAAAGTTAGTGGGAAAACAAAAACAATTGTTACCAGTACAGTGTGAGTTTCCTGCTTTTGCGCCTGCAAAAAGATTTAACCCTGCATGAACTGTGTTAGTACTATTTATCTGTAAAATAAATAAATAGTATTTGTGAAGTAAAGAACAGTATTTGGCGTTTGCGTAAGAATAAATTCCACTGTAAGCCAAGTTACTGTATAAGAAAAATTCTAAAAACTAAGTGTTTCATATGTTAGGATATTTGTTGAAATAAAAATCCATGATCATATGAGACCCTTAATTTTCAGATTGGAGTTTTCTTGAAAAATATGTGGGCAAATTTTGGGGTATAACAAGTAGCCTTCTGGAACTTTAACTTCACTGAGAAACTTACACAATGTTTTCTTCTCCTTTCTAGATAAAGTGTAAACAGCAGGTGGCAGATATGTTCGTCTTCCTTTCGTCATGGGTCCCAATTCAGTTCTCATTCCCATGTTTACCATGTCCTTCCTTATGTTAAGGCCATCCTTAGACTTTCCTTGTATATTGAGTAACGTACCTATGACGCTGTCAAATACATTTTTTTCAATATGCATAACATCCAGGAAATGTCTTACGTACAACGTCTTCCAATATGGAAGTTCAAAAAAAATTGACTTCTTCTTCCACCCACCCTTGACAAGTGAATGTGCAAAAGGCTTGCCAAACTGAGTGCTCACATCTTTCACCTTTTCAAAAATTTGATCACCTGACAAAAAAGGCGGGGCTGTACCGTGTTCGGCCTTTCCGTTGAATGCTTTTCTCCACCCACGGTAGTGATGATTAGAATTTAAGAATCTACGATGGCCGAGAAAGACATTCTTCTGACAAAGCTCCAATCGTGTCGTATCGGTTTCATCTTCACAAACGGGACACGCCTTTTGACCTTTATTGCTGTACCCGGATAGATTTCCGTATGCTGGAAAATCATTAATTGTTCCAAACAACATCGCCCTCAAGTTGAAACTTTCCTTCCTATACCCATCGTAAACCTCCACACCGTTCTCCCACAAAAACTTTAAATCTTCGATTAAGGGTGCCAAGTATACATCTATGTCATTCCCTGGTTGTTTAGGCCCAGAAATTAGCATAGATAACATCATGTACTTACGCTTCATACATAGCCACGGAGGTAGGTTATAGATCATAAGAATCACAGGCCATGTGCTATGCGAGATACTTTGAATACCATGCGGGTTCATTCCATCAGTAGACAATGACAACCGAAGGTTTCTTGCTTCTTTTCCAAATTCAGGATATTCAGTATCAACTTTCATCCATTGTGGTGAGTCTGCCGGATGTCGCAACTTTCCATCAATAATTCTTTCATCTGCATGCCAAGTCAAGTGTCTTGAATCGGTCTCACTACGATACATGCGTCTAAATCTCGGAATTATAGGAAAATACCATAAGACTTTAGCAGGAGACAACTTTTTCTTATATCGAGGGGCACCACATTTAGGACACTCATTCAACGCTGCATACTCGTTTCGAAACAAAACGCAATCGTTTGGACATGCATGTATCTTATCATAGCTCATGCCAATAGAGGACAACATCTTTTTGGCTTCATACGTTCGATTGGGAAGAACATTATCCTCTGGTAGCATATCTTTCATAAGGGCTAATAACTCTGTGAAACTTTTATCCGACCATCCATTGTCCGCCTTTAAGTTGTACAACTTTAACACCGCAGACAATCTTGTGAATTTTGAACAACCATCATACAACGGTTTCTCTGCATCGCTTACCAACCTCTCAAACATTTTGGGACAATCCGCAAGATCTTCTTCAAGCGCTTCTGCAATCTCTTCGACTCGATCGCAATCGTATGTGTCTGTGCAATCGTCGTTTGAAGCATACTTCCTATTACAACTCGACCCAGCATTCCCGTTACTTTTCTCACCATGCATTGTCCAACATGTATAACTTCTATCAATTCCAAACCGTAGTAAATGGGATCCCAACTTTTTCCCGTCAACCTTATCCCCATAACAGCAACCCAAGCAAGGACACGGCATTCGAAGCGGGTCTTCGGAGTGCGCAACCGCAAACTCAACGAATTTCCATACCCCTTTCTCGTACTCTTTCGACAATCGGTTTGATCTCATCCATGTCTTATCCATGACTTAATTAAGCTAAACAAATGCTTCTTGGTTTCTCTATCAGGTACTAAGGAATTCTGTCAAGATAATAAATAGCTATCATCATTATGTCTTGATCAAAATACCTAGTGAGATCCTATAAAGTGTGAATAATAGAATACCTAATCAGAATACCTAATCAGAATACCCGATTTCTTAAAGAAGACATTACCTTATTTCAAGGTAATATAAGTTCACAAACCAAAAAATGGATTGAGAGACACTAAATTGCAAAAAATACGTCAAAACTGGGTCAAATCTCCCAAAGCAAATTGTTTGCTCAAAAATCTATAAAAATAAATAAAAGAGGAAATCTAGATAGGAAGAAATTGATAGTTGTATAACTAATTTAGTTGTAATTGATATAATAATAATTTTTTATAAGCAATATAATAATTTTGTTTAATTGAAATCGATTGTTTAGTTAAAATTAGTATCTAATCAATATTGTTTTTCAAGAAAGTTTGAACTTTCTCTCTCCTACATGATTGAATGGAAAGCGTAAGAAAAAAATGATATATTTGTTAAACTACAAAAATATCATAAAATATGAAAGTAATATAGTATAAAAGATTATTTTTTTAAAAATAAAAAGTAGAAACAGTTGAGAAATACCCTCTAATATAATAATCCATCATCTTCAAGTTATGGTTCTCATATAAATTGAAATTGAAATTAAGCAGAAAACAACAAATTATAAGCAAGAAGAAAGGGATAGTAACCTGAGTTAGACTTGATGTGGGAGATGGGTAGGTTTGAATCGGCGTTGTACAAGTAGAAACCAGAGACTTCAAAGTAACTGTAAAATTAAACATATACACGATGCAGTTAAATACACCACTACTAACAAATATCAAAATAAACCCAATCTAGAACTCAATTATTTAAAATGCACAATAATTCACATAAACATGGTACCAATTAATTTTCAGCTGCTCGACCTGCTCTAATTAGCACCAAAACACTAATGTCATTACCATTTTTCATGCTCTAACAAGTTGCAATGAACTCAAAACAACACTATTATCAATTGTCCATTTAATTTCCAGCATTTCAACACCATTGAAACTCATCATTCTCTCAATTTACATGTTAACAACACCACCAACCATCATAGAAATTTCCAGCATCAAATGTCCACCAAATAAGCAATACAATTCACATTATCAATCACTAAAGCAACACCAAAATTCCTGCATCTATATACCTTCGTACAACCACATTTCAAAGCATTTTTATGAGTTAAAAGTAGTGGAAAAAACAACAGAGGACAAGTCTGAAATACTGCACTCAAATGCTCAACTCTAAAGTATAAATAGGAAAAGTTGCAAACATTAGAAATAAGTGAGCAAAGAGATAGAATTGAATTTATCCCAAATGCAGTACCACAAACAACAATCAACCTGCATTAGAAACACTCTCTACCCTTCAAACAAACAAAAATCTGTCCTCCAACTCTAGCCAGCAAGAATTCCAAAATAGTATAATCCAAAATAGCAATGAACTCAATACATTTCAAGATCACATAAAGTAACAACTATCTCTTTTTGCAATGTTGGTAAGATCGCGGGATCGACCACCTTACTGCAAATTGACCTGAAGAAGAAACACAGCTTAGTTATTGCGCTTCTTACTTTTTCTGGAAGAATAGAACGTATACCTATTGGTAAAAAATGTTCCATTATAACATGACAATCATGCGTCTTCAAACTCTTTAACTTGAGGTCTTTCATGGACACAAGTCTTCTAATATCTGAAGAGTAGCCTTCTGGAACTTTAACTTCACTGAGAAACTTACACAATGTTTTCTTCTCCTTTCTAGATAAAGTGTAAACAGCAGGTGGCAGATATGTTCGTCTTCCTTTCGTCATGGGTCCCAATTCAGTTCTCATTCCCATGTTTACCATGTCCTTCCTTATGTTAAGGCCATCCTTAGACTTTCCTTGTATATTGAGTAACGTACCTATGACGCTGTCAAATACATTTTTTTCAATATGCATAACATCCAGGAAATGTCTTACGTACAACGTCTTCCAATATGGAAGTTCAAAAAAAATTGACTTCTTCTTCCACCCACCCTTGACAAGTGAATGTGCAAAAGGCTTGCCAAACTGAGTGCTCACATCTTTCACCTTTTCAAAAATTTGATCACCTGACAAAAAAGGCGGGGCTGTACCGTGTTCGGCCTTTCCGTTGAATGCTTTTCTCCACCCACGGTAGTGATGATTAGAATTTAAGAATCTACGATGGCCGAGAAAGACATTCTTCTGACAAAGCTCCAATCGTGTCGTATCGGTTTCATCTTCACAAACGGGACACGCCTTTTGACCTTTATTGCTGTACCCGGATAGATTTCCGTATGCTGGAAAATCATTAATTGTTCCAAACAACATCGCCCTCAAGTTGAAACTTTCCTTCCTATACCCATCGTAAACCTCCACACCGTTCTCCCACAAAAACTTTAAATCTTCGATTAAGGGTGCCAAGTATACATCTATGTCATTCCCTGGTTGTTTAGGCCCAGAAATTAGCATAGATAACATCATGTACTTACGCTTCATACATAGCCACGGAGGTAGGTTATAGATCATAAGAATCACAGGCCATGTGCTATGCGAGATACTTTGAATACCATGCGGGTTCATTCCATCAGTAGACAATGACAACCGAAGGTTTCTTGCTTCTTTTCCAAATTCAGGATATTCAGTATCAACTTTCATCCATTGTGGTGAGTCTGCCGGATGTCGCAACTTTCCATCAATAATTCTTTCATCTGCATGCCAAGTCAAGTGTCTTGAATCGGTCTCACTACGATACATGCGTCTAAATCTCGGAATTATAGGAAAATACCATAAGACTTTAGCAGGAGACAACTTTTTCTTATATCGAGGGGCACCACATTTAGGACACTCATTCAACGCTGCATACTCGTTTCGAAACAAAACGCAATCGTTTGGACATGCATGTATCTTATCATAGCTCATGCCAATAGAGGACAACATCTTTTTGGCTTCATACGTTCGATTGGGAAGAACATTATCCTCTGGTAGCATATCTTTCATAAGGGCTAATAACTCTGTGAAACTTTTATCCGACCATCCATTGTCCGCCTTTAAGTTGTACAACTTTAACACCGCAGACAATCTTGTGAATTTTGAACAACCATCATACAACGGTTTCTCTGCATCGCTTACCAACCTCTCAAACATTTTGGGACAATCCGCAAGATCTTCTTCAAGCGCTTCTGCAATCTCTTCGACTCGATCGCAATCGTATGTGTCTGTGCAATCGTCGTTTGAAGCATACTTCCTATTACAACTCGACCCAGCATTCCCGTTACTTTTCTCACCATGCATTGTCCAACATGTATAACTTCTATCAATTCCAAACCGTAGTAAATGGGATCCCAACTTTTTCCCGTCAACCTTATCCCCATAACAGCAACCCAAGCAAGGACACGGCATTCGAAGCGGGTCTTCGGAGTGCGCAACCGCAAACTCAACGAATTTCCATACCCCTTTCTCGTACTCTTTCGACAATCGGTTTGATCTCATCCATGTCTTATCCATGACTTAATTAAGCTAAACAAATGCTTCTTGGTTTCTCTATCAGGTACTAAGGAATTCTGTCAAGATAATAAATAGCTATCATCATTATGTCTTGATCAAAATACCTAGTGAGATCCTATAAAGTGTGAATAATAGAATACCTAATCAGAATACCTAATCAGAATACCCGATTTCTTAAAGAAGACATTACCTTATTTCAAGGTAATATAAGTTCACAAACCAAAAAATGGATTGAGAGACACTAAATTGCAAAAAATACGTCAAAACTGGGTCAAATCTCCCAAAGCAAATTGTTTGCTCAAAAATCTATAAAAATAAATAAAAGAGGAAATCTAGATAGGAAGAAATTGATAGTTGTATAACTAATTTAGTTGTAATTGATATAATAATAATTTTTTATAAGCAATATAATAATTTTGTTTAATTGAAATCGATTGTTTAGTTAAAATTAGTATCTAATCAATATTGTTTTTCAAGAAAGTTTGAACTTTCTCTCTCCTACATGATTGAATGGAAAGCGTAAGAAAAAAATGATATATTTGTTAAACTACAAAAATATCATAAAATATGAAAGTAATATAGTATAAAAGATTATTTTTTTAAAAATAAAAAGTAGAAACAGTTGAGAAATACCCTCTAATATAATAATCCATCATCTTCAAGTTATGGTTCTCATATAAATTGAAATTGAAATTAAGCAGAAAACAACAAATTATAAGCAAGAAGAAAGGGATAGTAACCTGAGTTAGACTTGATGTGGGAGATGGGTAGGTTTGAATCGGCGTTGTACAAGTAGAAACCAGAGACTTCAAAGTAACTGTAAAATTAAACATATACACGATGCAGTTAAATACACCACTACTAACAAATATCAAAATAAACCCAATCTAGAACTCAATTATTTAAAATGCACAATAATTCACATAAACATGGTACCAATTAATTTTCAGCTGCTCGACCTGCTCTAATTAGCACCAAAACACTAATGTCATTACCATTTTTCATGCTCTAACAAGTTGCAATGAACTCAAAACAACACTATTATCAATTGTCCATTTAATTTCCAGCATTTCAACACCATTGAAACTCATCATTCTCTCAATTTACATGTTAACAACACCACCAACCATCATAGAAATTTCCAGCATCAAATGTCCACCAAATAAGCAATACAATTCACATTATCAATCACTAAAGCAACACCAAAATTCCTGCATCTATATACCTTCGTACAACCACATTTCAAAGCATTTTTATGAGTTAAAAGTAGTGGAAAAAATAACAGAGGACAAGTCTGAAATACTGCACTCGAATGCTCAACTCTAAAGTATAAATAGGAAAAGTTGCAAACATTAGAAATAAGTGAGCAAAGAGATAGAATTGAATTTATCCCAAATGCAGTACCACAAACAACAATCAACCTGCATTAGAAACACTCTCTACCCTTCAAACAAACAAAAATCTGTCCTCCAACTCTAGCCAGCAAGAATTCCAAAACAGTATAATCCAAAATAGCAGAACCACAATAGCAGTACAATCCACAAATACAAATCCACAAAACCAAATACAAATCCAAAATAGCAGAACCACAATAGCAGTACAATCCACAAAACCACAATAGCAGAACTTCTTTTTGACATTGCCATCAGAAAGTAACAAGGTATGAAATACCAAACACAAATCCAAAATCAGTTCATAGGGATAGGGTTCGAACCTGCGTTTTTTCTCGAAGGGAGTACGAACGGCGGCGGCGGCTAGTTGTTTTAGGAGTACGACGACGGAGGGAGTACGAACGGCAGCTCTGCAACTGCAACCGTCGGAGGGAATACGAACAGTGGGCGGCGGAGGGAGTACGAACGGAGGCGGCGGCAAGTTGTTTTGTGAGAGACGGCGAGAGATGTGTTGTAGAGAGAGAGTTAAAGGTTTGTGAGAGACAACGAGAGATGTGAGAGACTGGGTGATGAGCGAGGAAGAAGAAGACCCTTTTTTGTTTTCTGAAACAAATAGGGTGTTTTAATTTTATGAAATATAAATTTAAAAAAAGGCTACTAGAGCGCTTTTCAGAAGCGCTTTCATATGCCCCTTTATACCAGCGCTTTATTACTAAAAGCGCTTTCGTACCTACCCCCTATAAGAGCGCTTTTAAAAGCGCTTTCATACCCACCCCCTATAAGAGCGCTTTTAGAAAGCGCTTTCATACCCACCCCCTATAAGAGCGCTTTTAGAAAGCGCTCTCGTACCCCCCCCCTTTACCAGCGCTTTCTAGAAAGCGCTCTCGTACCCCCACCATTTACCAGCGCTCTTTCCCTTGTTTTTTTTGTTTTTAGCGAAATCTATAAGAGCGCTTTTCCCTAAAAGCGCTCTCGTAGGGGTGCTGCAAAAGATCATATTTGGCGTAGTGCAACAAAAGTTTTGGAAATATTTATCCGGGAATTTATCGTGTCCACAGAGATCGGTGCTATTGAACTGCCGTTCGACGGATTCTTAGTTATGAGTTTGGTTTTGAATGAATTTAAATATGAAATGGAAAAGTAAATATCAACACAAAAAGAATACATTCTTCAAATAGAAGAAACTATCAAGTATTGCATATAATCTATACATCACAAACTTAAACTTATCGACCAGTTGCACTCAGTCTACTATACTCCTTAAACCATTCATGTGTTGCCCGTTGTCGGCATTCGTATCCAAACACCTCCACGAGTGGCGCCATTTTGTTGGAGCGGTAAAGCGGCAAGCAACAAAAGTTTTTGGAAATATTTATCCTGGAATTTATCGTGTCCACAGAGATCAGTGCTACTGAATCGCCGTTCGACGGATTCTTAGTTATGAGTTTGGTTTTGAATGAATTTAAATATGAAATGGAAAATTAAATATCAACACAAAAAGAATACATTCTTCAAATTGAAGAAACTATCAAGTATTGCATATAATCTACTCTTCACAAACTTAAACTTACCGACCAGTTGCACTCAGTCTACTATACTCCTTAAACCATTCACGTGTTTCCCGTTGTCGGCATTCGTATCCAAACACCTCCACGAGTTCTATCGTATGCTTAGTTGACGATTTCTCCACCAATCAAACATATGGTAGCTTACCGTGTTAAATTAAAATATTGCTTGATCGACGATCTCTCCACCAATCAAACAACCCGGTAGCATTACGAACCAACACAAAGTGAACATTAACTCTTCATCCATCTCTACAATCAAGAAGCTAATGATTATCTCTCCTAATCAATATTTATGAGGTCTATCTCTACAACAACACAAACCCCTAACATCAAGATGCAAAACAACCCACCAAACATAACCCAAACATCAAGATGTAAAAAATCAGGAAAAACAACAAGTTTATATTGTAAAGCAACTTTATACAACGCCATGGGCGACAAATATACATGAGATCAAAGTATATATATACAAAACCCACAAATGAAACCACAAAGAGAAGAAAAGAAGAAAAACCCAAAAATCTCACGGTTTGTTGGCTCCGATTTGATGAAGGATTCAACCCCGGATCATCCATTTGACAGCTCCAATGTGTTTTCTAGCATCTTTCCACTCAAAAAATGCTACTGGATCGTTGGATATACATTTTTTTGAAGCGATAAAGCGACAAGCAACAAAATTTTTGGAAATATTTATCCGGGAATTTATCGTGTCCACAGAGATCGGTGCTACTGAACTGCCGTTCGACGGATTCTTAGTTATGAGTTTGGTTTTGAATGAATTTAAATATGAAATGGAAAAGTAAATATCAACACAAAAAGAATACATTCTTCAAATAGAAGAAACTATCAAGTATTGCATATAATCTACTCTTAACAAACTTAAACTTATCGACCAGTTGCACTCAGTCTACTATACTCCTTAAACCATTCACGTGTTGCCCGTTGTCGGCATTCGTATCCAAACACCTCCACGAGTTCTATCGTATGCTTAGTTGACGATTTCTCCACCAATCAAACATACGCTAGCTTACCGTGTTAAATTAAAATATTGCTCAATCGACGATATCTCCACTGATCGAACAACCTGGTAGCATTACGAACCAACACAAAGTGAACATTAACTCTTCATCTATCTCTAAAATCAAGAAGCTAATGATTATCTCTCCTAATCAAGATTTGTGAGGTCTATCTCTACAACAACACAAACCCCTAACATCAAGATGCAAAACAACCCACCAAACATAACTCAAACATCAAGATGTAAAAAATCAGGAAAAACAACAAGTTTATATTGTAAAGCAACTTTATACAACGCCATGGGCGACAAATATACATAGATCAAAGTATATATATACAAAACCCACAAATGAAACCACAAAGAGAAGAAAAGAAGAAAAACCCAAAAATCTCACGGTTTGTCGGCTCTGATTGATGAAGGATTCAACCCCGGATCATCCATTTGACAGCTCCAATGTGTTTTCTAGCATCTTTCCACTCAAAAAATGCTATTGGATGGATTGGAGCTCTAAAATATCCAACCATGACCTAAAATATCTGATTTCCGCCTATTTATACAATTCTGGATCAGGTAGAGCGCGCGACGCGCGCATCGCGCCCAACGTGCTGAATTGAAAAAAACAACTTTTAGTAAAAATGGCGTAACTTGAGAACCGTAACTCCGATTTGCGCCCGGTTCGAAGCATTGGAAAGCTTATTCAATTTCCTATCTAACAATGACAACATATCAACCAAATTGGTGATTTATTATTCTTTGATTTTGACCTTTATTCGTCGAATGAATTGATTCCGCCGCTCAAAATCGCACGTTTGAAGCCGTGTCTTCGACACGTTATTGCTCATGCTCCAAATACGCAAGAATACCTACAAAAAAGAGTAGAAAACTATCAAAAAGTATAAAAGTGTATGAAAATATATCTATTCACAAAGTATTCGTATTTATGCACAAAACGGGGAATTATTCAACGGTATTAACAAAAAGTATCGATAAGTGCAACAAAACATATATACAAAATAACTACATTTTGGCACTTAACAACTCTCCCCAACTTGAATTTGTTTGTCCTCAAACAAGGCCAAACACTCAAAGAGTCAAAAGTAAAAATCCAAAGAATCAAGAATCAACAAGATTTAGAAAAACGAAATAATTGTACGGTTCAAACAAAAACGTACGAACAAAGTAAACATTTACCACAATTCTACAACGAACATGAAAATGAAACGAATCCTAAGTACAAAAATCATACAAAATATTCTAAAACAAAACAAGCTCAATCACGAATCACGCCTAGCAAAAACTCATCGGTAGATGAAAAACACCCAAAGGTGAGGACTTTGACACACACCCGACAAACTTGCAAACAAAAGGCAAAATTATGCATTCATCCAAAAATAGTATCGAAAATGCAACGGCACGAATCACAAGGGCTTTAAAGGTTGTAATGTGGCTCGGTTAACAAACAAATGATAAGTTCTAAAGCTAATCGAAACAAAAACTTGCCTAAATCTAAGGGAGTAATTACTTCCACAAAGTTTCAAACAATATAATTTTAATCCAACTCTCTTCTTCATCACAAGTTTCACACCAAACACAAAACTTATTCCAAACTCTTTTTGATTTTTTTTTCTTCAAATTTTTCTCTTTTTTCTTTCTTTTTCTTTTCTTTCTTTTTCACACATTTTTCTTTTCTTTTCTTTCTTTTTCTTTTCAAAACCTCATATCAACCACAATATAAATGGGCAAACATCCTCTCCCCAACTTGAATTCAACCACAACATAAAGTGAATACTCCCTACTTTTTAAGGCAAGGTAAAAATACAACTAAACATCATAGTTAAGGGTTCAAGAAAAACGATAATCAAAATCCATCAAAAATGTGAACTATGTTTCAAGTTCAAAAACAAAATGGACAATGATAAAAAAAAGCTAAAAGGGGTTACGAATGGTCACACACTCACAAGGTAAATTGACATTTGGTTATGGTAGTTGTGCTCAAAATCAAACAAGTGTCTTGATCACTTTCGTGCATTCACAAAAACAATACAAATGAAAGATTAAACATAATAATATCTAGTTAAAACAAGAAATGTCGGTCACTCGCATATATACACAATGGAAAGCCACCTCACATTTATGGTAAAAAGGGAAAACTAATTGTGATTCAAGTCATGAGACAGTTATGCAAAAAGAATGAGTAATCTGAAATTTGTACAAATGAAAAGTCTCAAAAACATGTTATGCTATAGAAAGTGATAAATGAGTACCTTGCTACATACAAATTTGAACAATCATTACCGCACAATTGGCATGTTGAATCAATCAAAATTGGAGAATTACCGAATGCGATTCCAAGCGATCGGGAAAAAATTTGAATCTAAACACAAACAAAAGAATTAAAAATAAAATTATAAAATACTATACTATAAAGCTTTGGTGTAAGTGAGAAAAATGCTAGGCAAGTGAACCATTAAAAAGAATTCATTGGCCAAAAGTTATAGGGCGCGCGACGCACCCTCAAGAGCGCGCGACGCGAGCGCAGTTATGCCTAACCAAGCTCTTCAGCTCCCAAGCGGCGCGACGCGTGCTACACCAGAAAAACAGAATTTCAGTGCGCCACCACTTAACACCTACACTACTCATTTACAGAAAACTAAAACAGAAAAATAAAACCATTGGGGTGCCTCCCAATAAGCACTCGTTTAACGTCGTTAGCTCGACGCCTTTATTGTTTCGCGAATGGTAAGTAACTTCCCCGTGGTACGCCAATGCTTTCGCCTCAAACACAACCTAAAGAAAGCGACCTGCCCAAACACTTAACAAACGAATCAAAAGCAAAAGTATACACAAGTATGTGTAAAAACACAAATATACATAAAACGCAATATTTACAAAATCCTTAATTGGCTAAACAAATTGAAAAGTGAAGATTTAGAATTTACGAACTATCCGAGTTCAATTTGTTTAGCCAACTTCACCTTGCTAAATAGCAAAAGTAAAGAGGAACAAAATCAAACACACAAACATGTATAAGTATGAAAATATAAACATGTATCAATATACGAAAATATATAAGTATGAGAATATGCACAAAATATACGATATTCACAAAACTCAAAAACAAAGAAAATATCGCAATGCGAATTCAATAAAAACACCAATCCCCGGCAACAACGCCATTTTGTTAGAGCGGTAGAGCGGCAAGCAACAAAAGTTTTGGAAATATTTATCCGGGAATTTATCGTGTCCACAGAGATCGGTGCTACTGAACTGCCGTTCGACGGATTCTTAGTTATGAGTTTGGTTTTGAATGAATTTAAATATGAAATGGAAAAGTAAATATCAACACAAAAAGAATACATTCTTCAAATAGAAGAAACTATCAAGTATTGCAAATAATATACTCTTCACAAACTTAAACTTATCGACCAGTTGCACTTAGTCTATTATACTCCTTAAACCATTCACGTGTTGCCCGTTGTCGGCATTCGTATCCAAACACCTCCACGAGTTCTATCGTATGCTTAGTTGACGATTTCTCCACCAATCAAACATACGCTAGCTTACCGTGTTAAATTAAAATATTGCTCGATCGACGATGTCTCCACCGATCGAACAACCCGGTAGCATTACGAACCAACACAAAGTGAACATTAACTCTTCATCTATCTCTACAATCAAGAAGCTAATGATTATCTCTCCTAATCAAGATTTGTGAGGTCTATCTCTACAACAACACAAACCCCTAACATCAAGATGCAAAACAACCCACCAATCATAACCCAAACATCAAGATGTAAAAAATCAGGAAAAACAACAAGTTTATATTGTAAAGCAACTTTATACAACGCCATGGGCGAAAAATATACATAGATCAAAGTATATATATACAAAACCCACAAATGAAACCACAAAGAGAAGAAAAGAAGAAAAACCCAAAAATCTCACGATTTGTCAGCTCCGATTGATGAAGGATTCAACCCCGGATCATCCATTTGACAGCTCCAATGTGTTTTCTAGCATCTTTCCACTCAAAAAATGCTATTGGATGGATTGGAGCTCTAAAATATCCAACCATGCCCTAAAATATCTGATTTCCGCCTATTTATACAATTCTGGATCTGGTACAGCGCGCGTCGCGCGCAGGAGCGCGCATCGCGCCCAACCTGCTGAATTGAAAAAAACAACTTTTAGTAAAAATGGCGTAACTTGAGAATCGTAACTCCGATTTGCGTCCGGTTCGAAGCATTGGAAAGCTTATTCAATTTCCTATCTAGCAATGACAACATATCAACCAAATTGGTGATTTATTATTCTTTGATTTTGAGCTTTATTCGCCGAATGAATTGATTCCGCCGCTCAAAATCGCGCGTTTGAAGTTGTGTCTTCGACACGTTATTGCTCATGCTCCAAATACGCAAGAATACCTACAAAAAGAGTAGAAAACTATCAAAAAGTATAAAAGTGCATGAAAATATATATATTCACAAAGTATACGTATTTATGCACAAAACGGGGAATTATTCAACGGTATTAACAAAAAGTATCGATAAGTGCAACAAAACATATATACAAAATAACTACATTTTGGCACTTAACACTAGCACACGTCATCATTGTCTATACAGATTTACCTCTGAAGCAAGTCCCTCATAAGCCAAATATGGTCGGAGAGTTGGCCAAATAATCTATCAAGATGTTTGAATTCGACGACTCCTTCGAGCATAAAAAGCACTAAAACTGATTGGTACCCGAATTGGTTTCACACACAAATTGTCCAATAGTAAAGGATGCAGTGTCTACCTTATATTGGAAAATGAAGTTTGTCTAGTAATTAAGGTATCCCTATACTTTGAGTTCCCCACTATCAACAACCAGACTGAGTATGAATCATTTGTTGTCAATCTCACAATAGCAACATAGACATGGGCAGAAGATGTTAATTTGCAGACGCACTCATAACTAGTGGTATCCCAAGTCAAAAGGAAAATGCATACCAAAGATATGTTCTCGGGTAGGGTATTATTAGTTGTCTATCGTCCAAAACTAGGGATGGTAAAACGGGTCGCCCGACCTGCCCTACCTTAAACCCGCCAAAAAGGAGCAGGACGGGCAAATCTGCCAAGTGTAAATGGGCATAAAAATCTAGCCGCCTCACCTATTTTTTATTTATTTATTTTTTAATTATTTAATAGTTTCTTTATATTTTAATTGAAATTTTCACTTATTTTTTAGAACATATTTTTATAAAGCATCTTTTTAATAAATCTTACTTAAAAAAATAGTGCATATATTCACAAATAAATGTATAAAATAAAACCATCAAGAATTGAAATTACTAGAATTAACTAAAAAATGACGGGCTTAAGGAGGGACAGGCCCAATGGATAGGCGACGCGAGCTTTGGCGGGTGATGGGCCCAATATACCAACCCAACCCCCATCTTTTGGCGGGTGTGCGGGCCAGGCCGGCGGGCCACGACCTATTTCGCCACCCTTATCCAAAACGCCAAGGACTATGTGAAGAAGTGCAAATGAAGTTATAGGCACGAGGATTCCTGTAACGCTTCTCCATTCGAGTTAAGCATGTTGGCATATTTCTGAAATTTCCCTCTTGATATTCTTGGTACTTTCCTTCTAGCCTCAAGTCAACTGAAGTTCATGATCGTGGCAGTCAATTATTTTACGAAATGGATAGAAGTATCAGCCTTGGTGAAAATCACTACAACCAGCACACCAAAATTCTTTAAGATAAAAATTTTACCGAGCTATGTAAGCCCTAATTTTTGTCATCTCTAATACCAAGATACACTTTACAAATAAGAATTTGAAGAAAATGATCGAAGATCTGAAGGACAAACATCATTTCACATAAATAGAGCACCCACAGACGAATGGATAAGTAGAGGCAACAAATTGGGATCTGTTAAGGGGACTAAAGATGAGAATTGAAGAAGCAAATAGAAATAGGGAAGATGAACTATCACATGTACTTTGGGCGTACAAGACCATACCTCACTTGATGATGGGTGAAACCCCTTTCAAACTCACTTATGGGAACGAATATGGTCCCACATCCAAGTGAGCACTATTCATTCTATAGGCGTCGGTGAACATGGTAGTCATCCCTACCACCTCTGCATCCACCCAATAATATTGAATGGCGTCTATAGGGAACTCGAGACTTTTTTGGTCTTCTCGAACAATCTCCTTTTCACTATCAACAAAAATAAAATCTACATCATGAATTCTAGAATGCCCTCGGAAGTCGTGATATTGCCTAAATTCCTTGTCACTGAGTTCCTAACTATTTAAGTATATAAAGGCTTTGATATATGAGAGAGCCCTCATATCATCCCAGTATGCTCCACCAAACTCTGGATCTGCCAAAGGAAATTTAGGAGAAGAAAAGTCATGACCAATTCCCCATGGTCAGGATCAACCAGATCCACCCTTGCATTTTCACCACTCTAAAAACCCATGGGCTCAATGTCATTTCTTACGGAACCCCCTAGACTCATAATTATCACTAAGAATTATGAAACTTGTAAGTGTGAATAACAGCAAAAGAAATAACATTTAACACCTTTGGATCCATTACCTCTGTGTGAGACGAGGTGTCTCTTATCTCATCACCACTAGGTATATTTGTGAAATTTGAAGGTCCGTCTTCTAAGTTGTCAATTTTAGGAGGAAATAGGATAAGCAACTACAATAAACAAAGAGAGATATAAGTGGTACCTTGAGAACCGAAGTGATGAAGTTAATGTAACAGTGAAAAATTCATCCAATAGAGGAGTGAGCGTCTTCAACCTTCATTGGATGTGTTCTTGTTTCGTCTTTTATGATTTTGTTGCTCTTTCAAGGTATTCTCATATTGGAGAGATCAAACTTTGTCTGAAGTTGATTTTTCTGTGTTTCTGTGGTTATATTTTTTTGTTTATTCGTTGTTTTTGGTGGTTGTGATTGTTGTAATCAATAGTTGTATTATATTTTTTTATTGGATTAGATTCTGAGATTGATATTTCTTGTGTCTTTCCTCTTAATTCTTTGTACAATGGTTGTAGCACCTTTTTTATTTCATATATCATACTTGCCTTTAAAGAAAAAATAGTTATTTGACTCAATACCTCACTAGTTAGGATGTTTGAGAGTGATGAAGGATTATTGTTGTGAATTTCTCATCATGGTTGTCTTTCATGTTGTCCCTTTGAACTTCATGGCTTCTTCGGCAGTCCCATTTTCTTGAGTCATGTATATCTTATATAAGTTTGTGAGATCATTATTACTAAAGGGAAGATTTATTCAATGTACAAAGTCAATCAACAAAAGATATTCATTAACTAAAACAACCATTCATTCATCAAAATAGAATTATAAATTCTTTAAATTTAATAGACATAAGTTCACAACAACACTCAAATTGTTAAAACATGAATAAAAATGATAATATGTTAAAGAAACTGCATAATGTTGCTCACATCTTATTTGAATAGACAATCATCAAGCTCCTAGAGGTTGAATTGTTGTTCATGTACTTTGATCATTCGATTCACACTAAATCATGATTTGATTAATTAGAATTATTTCCTGAGAATTAATTAATGATTTGATATAAGTAGACATGAGTTTTTTTTCTCAGCTCACAAAACACATGAGAATGATTCATGATTAAATTCAATTTACACTGTTATATGATTTGTTTCGTCTAATCACAATATTAAAAACATTAACCTGAGATCTAGATCTAGATTCAAAGGACATATATACACGAAGGACATAGCTAGAAAATTTGAGTAGTTGAGTAATACCACATAAATTTATTAATAAATAAAGAATTTTTTAAAGTATTATACTTTATATTTAAAAATGATAAAGAGAATTTTTTTATAAAGAATATATTTTTTAATTAAAATAATTAACTTTTTTAAAGAATATTTTTTATTTATTATTTTAAAAAGTGTCTCCAAAACATTGTTTAAAAGGCCTAATATATATTTAGGTTCAATAAGTTATATATGTCACGAGAATCTCTTTGTACACTCATATAGAGAGAAAAAAATCTTTGAAAATTTCAAAACATCCTTCGGATATGCATATTCGAACGCACATTTTTTTACATTTTTAAGATGTTTCGGATATGCATATCCGAAAATATCTTTTTTAAACGTTTTATTTAAACGTTGAATTTAAAATGTGAGAGGTATTTTTAAATATGCATATCCGAAAATACCCTTGATATACATTGTTACCAATATCACTATTTCATTCATTTTCTTTCACTCAAAAACCAAAACCCTCTCCAAAACCTCAACTATTTTCAATCCATTTTTCGTCTCCAAACCAAGTTACAAGTGGTTGATCATAGCAAAGAGAGCATAGAAAGCTACAATTTGAAGTAAAGTCTCCTCATTTCATCTCTCATTTGCTTGCAAGGGAGCGCGCATTTCCAAACCTCCTCGCACATCTCCGATAAAAAAACGTTGATAATCTACATTGATGAGATGCCTCTATTTATGCACAAGCACATTAAAAATATGGTTCATATGGGGATCGATGATAACTACGGGTATCGGACCGTTGCCGATTTACTTGGTAAAGAAGAAGAGAATCACACTCTTATTCGCCGAACACTTATTTCATAGTTGACGGTGCATATGGAAATGTACACCCGGCTTTATGAGAATAAAGACAACTTTGGTAAAATTCACGATGCCCTTGTTCCATCTTTTATCGCTCACGCACCAGTTTCAAAGTGGATGTCCTTCCCTGAGATAAACCATTTTATAACATGTGCGTATGACAGGGTGTGTGTTGATATGACGAGATTTAGATTTTTTTAGACATTTTTTCCACTTCATAGTTGCCCACCTATAGACCTGTCCGGTCGCATCATTTGTATCGGATATCTAAGATCGCACCATTTTGTACAAGTTTATTTGAAACCGGTGTGTCCAATTCCGGCTACGGCATGTCAGTGGATGACACATCATACAAAAGAGGCAGACACTTGACTGGATCATTTTTTGAAAGGATGGTGGAGTTCGAAGAAATGATGAAGCAGGAGGGGGAAGCAAATAGGGAGAAGTCGAAGAATTTACCGGTTTTAGAATTAAGCGGTGACAATTCGTTCGGTGCATTTTAGGATGTCATCAAATTATTTTTTGTATGTATTATCGTGAAGAATGTAAAACCAATACGATTTATACATATATAATATATCTATATTTAATGTAATCAATGTTTATTCTTATCGATTTAATTATTTTCTATGTTGATTAAGTTGGATTGATGCTGATTTAGCCATAACAGAATGGTATGAATGATATTCTGGTTCTGCATAATTCAGAAATGCATATCCGAAATTTAAAAAGCATCAGGACTTATTTCGGAAGTGGATATCCGAAATATGCACTGGTAGCAAGATAAGATTTCTTGTGTCCATATTACTCCAAAAAGTTTATAAATATGGTCTCTATAGCTTTTCATCAACATCACAAACCACAATCAGAAATGACTCAAACCTACCCTCCTTCACCTTGCTTTTGTCTACTTCAACAGTGGTTACCCGATGCCGATTCAATTTAGGTTTTCACACGACACCCCGTTCGCCGAGCTGATTCCGACACTGAACTCTCTTAAAATATTCAGAAAATCGAAAGGTGGTCAAGCTTGAGTATCGTTCACCTTCACTTGACACCGAAGGAAAAGTGAAGTTCACTTCATTTGAGCTCAAGAACGACGACGATTGAGAGGTTATGTGGACAACTTTTCAACAATATTTTTCAAAGGGTTCAATCGAGTTGAATGCAAAACTTCAAATATCGGGAGATGATGTTATCAAAATATTGTACCGTCCTCAACTACTCGTTTATAATAATATTAAATGTTAAATTTCTATTGAAATATCTATGTAATTTCGATTATTTATGATAAATCTATGCTTTGCTGCTTTGTTGATATGGATTCTCTCCGAGACATATTTTCGGATATGCAACTCCCAATGCACATTTTTTTTATAAAAAGTAACTTCAAAAATGCATATGTGAAGTCATATTTTTTTTTTTTTGAAAAAATGACTTTAGAAATACATATATGAAGTCATTTTTTTAAAAAAATATATAATTTCGAAGTTGCATATGCGAAATACAGGATTATTTTAAATTTTTTGCGAGAGATCCCTAAGAAAGTGTATGATGGTTCATAAAGAGATTCTCTTGTATCACATATGTCTTCACTTTTACTCTTGCAAAAACTCTGTCCCTCTCGTTGAGATTCCGAAATTCCGACACAAACCCAAAAAAAAAAAAAAAATCCCTTTTAAATTTACTTCTATCCAAACGCGCGTTTTACCTAAGCTAAACCTCACTTCGCTACTCAAATTCCATTTCCATGGATCCTCCACGCCGAGCACCCCGCACCATAATCGACCCCGTCCCTAAATTCCGTCAAGTCGGTTTCTTCGCTCCCGGAGCCCCACCCGATCGCTCTCTATCGGGTCCACCCGACCCGACTCACTCTTCTCACCCTATCGCCGACACCTCCGCTTCTCTTTCACCCGTTATGATCCCTCCGCCGCGTCATCTTTCTGATAACCTAGCTCTTCACGCTCGTTCCGCCGCTTTGCCTCGCCGTGCTGAGTCGATTACTGTTGGGGGAAGTAACTCTGATGCTCCCGTTTCGCCGGCGCCGTCGTCTTCGTATTCGAGTAGGGTTGTTGTTGGTGGTGACCGAGGGTTTTTTGATGGGAAGGGGAATGATGCTGGGAAAGTTGTGGCGTCTTCGTTTCCGAGAGGGGGGTTTGATTTGACGGCGTTGAAGGGGAATGGTGGTGGTGTTGTTGTTCCGGCGAGTGGGTTGACTACTGTTTCTGTTGTTAATGATTCGCTTGGGATTCCTGGTGAGAGATTATTCGGATTTTTATCTTTGTTGATTTTGATTTTGATTTGGTTTGTTTGAATTTGAACTTGTTTTGGATTATCAGTAGTAGAGAATACTAATTGAGGTGTGTTTGGATAAACAATTTAATTAAGGGCTTTTTGCTTAAGCGGTTACCACCATATTAAGTTCTTATGTATTTACTGTTTCAGTAGCAAAAGATGAGATAAATTCAAAGTGTTTGCATATTTGGTAGAAGCTGTTTTCATAAGCTATTCTGTAGTGCTTGTTGAATTTGATGGAGAAAATTTACGGACTGAGTCATAAGTTGTTTTTAAAAACTCTCTCAAATAGTCTCACGTGTGGTTATGCCAATAGATAAATTCAAATAAATCAATTCAACAAGCCCTGAGTTTGAGTTTCTGCAAGTGTAGGGTAGAATTAGGAAATGGAAAAATGCAGTTTATGAAGTTTGATCAAGCTTTTTGTGAAATATGAACTAGGAAGGGAAAGTAAAGATTAAACTTTAATTTTTTGGTTTGATCTAGAATTTTAGATAGTGCTTAGAATCAGGTTTTTGAAGATGTGAACTAATTTGTTTTCAGAAACAGAAGGAGTCTATTGGGTTTATGAAATTGAGTAATACATTTATTATAATAGGCTTACAAAGAAGGATTTTGTTGGAATATTTACGAACTAATATTAAGTTATTAACTTGAGATAGAATATAAATTTAAAGTTGTATATGTACTAGTGTGCAGTGTTCGTCTCTATGCTTTTATTCTACTGTGCTTAAGTATATATGTATTACTTTAACGTATTTGTACTGTTGAGTGCTGATTATTTAATTATATATGTAGTTGAAACTTGAAAGTTAACTGGTATTCCCTTTACAGAAGTTTAGATATATGCCTGTGTATTTGTCTTTTGCATAAAGAGAAGGGCTTTGTTATAGTATATACAATTTAAACATATATTTTGCCACACGTTATAATCTCCACTTGCTTTGTGTGTGTGTGTGTGTGTGTGTGTCTTGATTTTATCACCATTTGCAAGCTTTATTATATGATAATAAAGACTTGAAATCAGCCCGACTTGCTTGTTATCAATGTACATGAGGTTGTCTTTTAAAGAGAAAAATTGAACTTTGTTGTCTGCGGTCTGTTTTTATTTTCTTATTGGCTTGCTTTTGTTACATTTTTCTTCTTCACCATTAGAAAAAGAAAAAGCAAACAAAGGAGGAGGATCAGCTGGGGAAATGAAAGACCAATCTACTAATTCAAAACAGGAGAAACCAAAACCCACAAAAGCTGAAAGACGTGCAATTCAAGAAGCTCAACGAGCTGCAAAGGCTGCTGCGAAAGGTGTGTATTAGCTATCCCATATTTGATTTGGAAATGGTATTGTGTCTGTCTGTGGGTCTGCATCTGAGCTCTCTGACTGAAAGGGCTTCTACTGTGGGGATACTATCCGTGATTATATGCTGATCTTAATAGTTTATTGCTATTGATCCCCAGTTCTTTGCAGAACTACTTTTAAGTGTTCACAGACTCAAATATTGTGTTTTTTATGATGTTTATTACAAACATATTGTTTACTATTACGAGCTGTTTCATAGGTAACATTTTTGCATAACTTATTATGATGATGCTAATAAATTAAAATTTAATAAAATGTGTCTATAGGCGAAGGAAATAAGGCGTCTGCAACTGCTGCATCAGTGAATGCAAAACCCGCTAAAGCAGTAAAGCAAGCACAAAAAGCTGATAATGCATCAGTTGCAGCCTCTGAGAAGAAGGGGAGTGATTTCTCCCATGAAAAAGATAGAAAGAAAGATGCTCCTCAACCGCGCTTGCAGTATGATGACAAGAGCCGGGTGGAGAAAGCTAAACGTCGTTCTGTAGTGAAACACACTGAGGCTAGGAACAGAGTTGAGTTATTCAGGCATTTACCACAATATGAACATGGGAGTCAGCTTCCAGATCTTGAGGCAAAGTTTTTCGATCTTGAGGCGTTGCATCCTGCTGTTTATAAGGTACTCCGTTATCCTGTCATTTGATATCAATGCAACTAAATGCATTTTTTTTTAAATTTATATACCGCTGTTATTTTTGGGTATAATGATAGTAGAGTTAATAACCCATTATAAACATTAGATCCGAAATTTGTAGCTATGTAAATTGGGTGTCAACATTTTCTTATCTTTTTAAAATGTTTTTTGTACATTCATTTTAAGTTATTTGATATAGCATCATATAGTCTGTAAAATATATGAAAACTTTCGGATTCAATCTACTCAATATGAACTTTTAATTTGACTGTTGGATTGATGAATTATAATATTTTAATGAGTTATAAGAAATAAGAATATATTTATGTTATGTGTGTGGCTTCGAGCATTGCAATGCACAACTGCACCCCTTGCTGTAATACTCTGAAGTCTGAAGTGGTGTTTTAGATTGGTCATAGGTGACATTGTATGGTTCATTGACAGTTAATAAAAAATTTAACCCTTTGCACAATGATAGGCACAATCTTCCCTAAAAATATACACCATATGTACGAAGTTATGTTGAATGGCATCCAAATAAAAGCTTTTTGCATTTAGTATTCTATATTTTCACAAAGATACCCCACCGCGAGCTAAAATGTAGTTGAAAGTTAAAACTTTTTCATAATGCTCTAGTGTATAGAACAGCGATTAGGAGTTAGGACCCATTTCAATACGCTTTATGAACTAGAGGTTTTTCAATATGCTTTCTCAAATCCTAAATTCCTAATGATCTTCATTGTGGCTGTCAGGTTGGTTTGCAGTACATATCTGGAGATATATCTGGTGGCAATGATCGTTGTATTGCAATGCTCCAAGCATTTCAAGAGGCCATCAAAGACTACAAGGTTCCACCTGAGAAGAGTCTTGGGAGAGATTTGACAGCAAAAATTGGCAGTTATGTATCATTTCTTAATGAGTGCCGACCTCTGTCAATCAGCATGGGAAATGCAATTAGATTTCTCAAGAGTCAGATAGCCAAGCTACCTTTAACCTTGTCTGAGGCAGAAGCAAAAACTTCTCTCCAGTCAGATATTGAGCGTTTTATCAGTGAAAAGATCATACTTGCCAACAAGGTGATAGTCAAGCACGCTGTCACCAAAATAAGAGATGGGGATGTTCTTCTAACATACGGGTCATCATTGGCAGTTGAAATGATTCTCTTACATGCACACGAATTAGGAAAACAATTTCGTGTTGTGATAGTTGACTCTCGTCCAAAGCTTAGAGGCCAACAGTTACTCCGCAGGCTTGTGGAGAAAGGTCTTAACTGTACATACACTCATATAAATGCTGTTTCTTACATAATGCATGAAGTTAGTCGAGTTTTTCTGGGTGCTGAATCGATACTTTCTAACGGAACGGTATATTCAAGAGTGGGGACTGCAAGTGTTGCAATGGTTGCTCATGCATCTCGTGTACCAGTCATAGTATGCTGTGAGGCCTATAAATTTCATGAAAGGGTACAGCTAGATTCAATTTGCTCGAATGAACTTGGTATGTATATTTAACTGTTATAGAGGACGAGGCTTTTATTTATCGTAATCCAGCATGCCATTTCCTGTAAGAAGACTGATGTTTTTATAATGATCTTACAGGTGATCCAGATGCCATTTCAAATGTTCAGGGTAGAGTGGATGTCAACCACTTGGATGGTTGGTCCGATATTGAAAATCTGCAACTTCTAAATCTGATGTAAGTATTTATTGAATGGAACACCACGCCAAATTGTTATTTCCCCACTCTAACCTGCAATTCTCTTTAAATTGATGGCAGTTATGATGCAATGCCTTCAGATTACGTTTCAATGATAGTCACAGATTATGGCATGGTACGTGTTGCAATTTTAAGTTATACATTTGCTGCCAAAACATGGCTAAAATGCATTTGAACCTAGAAACCCATAGTTTGCATTTTATCTAGTTGGGCTTTAGACTAGTGTACTAAGTGCAAAATTATGTTCCACTGTTCTTAGGAGAATGATTTTGAGGATCAAGATAACAGTTTAAATTTTAAACTGCAAAAACCTAAACGATGAAAATAAAATGACATGAATAATTACCACTCTTAAACTTAATTTCAAAAAGAAAATATTGAAAAGAAACAAGAGGGCATTAGTATTTACTATTTAGTAGAATACAGGTTAAGAAACCTTTCTGAGTGTGTCTTATTATTAAGTGTAGAGCATTTTATCATCAGCACCGAACTGTGGTTTAATTTGTTTGGAGATGAGGGAACGTGATTGCCCATTTTTGCACATATCATGGCACAATCCTCGTAGTTTTGAGTATTTACCAAGATATATTCTGACTCTGTTTTAAGTGGAATGCTATTAGGTTGTTTCAGTAAAAAAAAACATTGTCCCTGTGATATACTATTAACAATATTTTTTTTAACACTCAAAGGGCATCAGATTTATATTATGATTGTTAACACTATTTTTTTATTCATATTCGTACTTTGGCAGGTTCCTCCCACAAGTGTACCTGTAATTGTAAGAGAATATGGGAGAGAACAGGTCTGGATATAAGTTATTCAAATGCAAAGGACTGTTAGGAATGGATTGTAAGCGAATATGGAAAAGAACAGGTCTGCATATAAATTATGCAATGCGAATGCCTGGTAGGAATAAATTTTGAAATTATTGTAATTCATGTTTATTATTTTCCATATTGGAATTATGCACCTCTTTGTTAGGAAATTTTAGACAAATCTATATTCAGCTGTCCTAGCGAAGAGAGCAAACATTTTGCCTCTCCAGGCAGATTTAGCTATGTATTTTCATTCACAACAGTTCTTTCTTTCTTTTATATTGTTTTCATGTTTTGGATAATTTGTTTCACAATTTTGGCTTCTCAAGTTTTACTTGGCTTCGGCTCTGGTTCTTGCCCTTTAATTATGTAAACCATTCCCAGAAAGTGCTGGTGAAGTTATCACTGAAAAATATTATTGTGATTGCTGTAAGTGAAAGGGTTACTTGAAATTTAAATTCACTAACCCCATCATCTAATTTTTTTGGGTGACTAAACCACGTCTAATTATTGGTAGCCACTGAACATTGCCATGGTATAATTAGGATGCTTTGTTGCTATTTTATTCTTTATTTTGCTTGCTAGGAATGCATATTTGCTAGGTGCCATTCCATTCTTTGTTTTGCTTGTGGGAGATGCAAGCAAAAAGAGCTTCTGCACTTGATGTAAAAGCCTGTGTTTCTTCAAATAAGTGAATATCTGTGTATATTTGGCAAATAAAACCTGTCAACTTGTCTTCACTAAAAAACCCTTGTGTGCCCAAAGGGTATTATTGGTTTGAATAAAATCTAACCTCTAATAATTTGAGTGTCGGTTTTTTATCATTTAAAATTGATCACCTTGAATCCAAATCAAATTAATAAAATCTGATTTCTATCGGTTTGAGTACTGGTTTTTTTATACTATAATAATAGTTTTATCTTTTGCTGATATATTTTTTAGATAAATGTGTATATTTCATTGCAAAATTTTAAAAATATCAATTTGATTGAGCATAATTATCCCTTCTTCGTTGATTTATTTTAATTTAATTTTTTTTATCACATTTTGATTTAAATTTTATGAATAATGATTATAAAAATTGAACCAACTAGTTATTTTTAACTGTTTCAGATTAATTTTTGCTTAAAAATAAATAAAATCGCGCTACTAATTATGATTTTTCAAACTGGTAATTTCCCATCTCCTATCATTCAAACTCCAAACAACCATAGTTAAATGATGTGACAAGTTATCTACATACGATATACCATAATAATTTGAGCTATGTTATCTTAGCACTATATTTTAAATACACCGTATGTATGGGTATACATTGTTTGTGTACAAAAGAGTTGTCAACTTATCATTTCCCTAATTTTTATTCTCCAAAAGATGTATTAAGTATTAACTGAAGAAAATATAAAGGCGATATATTGAATGAAGAAAATATAATCTACTTAAAAATAATATTGAATGAAGAAAATATAATCTACTTAAAAATAACATGTTTAAGTGATTAATGCAGTTTCACTCTTATAGTTTTTAGAAGCATGTTTGAGTATAGGTTTTATTTTTTTTCAGTTTTAGTTGCAGCGGTAACACTTTGTTTTGTTTGTTTTCTGTATTCAAAATTTTGTAAAAAGGTTATTTAATTACAGTATTCTATACTATAACTGGCGAAAACCAAAAACACAATAATATTGTCTCATTCCCCAAACATGCACAAAACAAAGAAATAAATCATTCATTGGCAAAAGAGAAACATTCAGCTCTGAAATGAAAATTAAACTTGTGTATATATGTTCAAGGGTATGTTCATACAACAATCCATTACAGCCTAAGAGAATACATCTTTCAAGTATTCATGTTCTCAATTTTGAATTATTCAATCACTCACTCATTCATTTCCTCTTATAACATCAGCTTTATTAAAAGTCGGGGTAACGAGACCAAGAATAACAAAGCCACCTAAAGCAACAATCAAAATGCCTAAGAAATTGACCAGAATTGCTTCATTGGAATATCGCGATATGACATTGTTGGTTTGAAGGAATGTAGCTTTCTCTAAAAGACCAGTGGTTGTGGTAGCTATAGCCAAAGCATAGATATAGGTACCAAAGAATACATGCCATGGCATTAATGCAACTCTGCTATTTCTTGAACCTCCTGGATACCAAAATGTTGCAAATCCAGCAGCCAACTACAAACAATATAGAGAGCATTTGGAATTCAAATTCTGAAGTTAGAATATGGAAACCAAATAGGTCTTTGTGTTTTTTCATCGACGACTAGTTTGGATCTTTACTTTATGAATAAATGCGATTAGAATGATAAAGATACCTGGATGAAGAAGAGGAAAAGGCATGCAAGGCCTAACCATGAATGCAAGCTGTAGAAATTGTCAATTCCCTTGTCATTGTGAAACTTCCAAGCAGCCCAGAGACCAATTATGCTCAAAATGAGAGCGAGAAACTGTAATGCCAGATGAACTGATTTTTTGAAGTTTTTAGTTCCAGATACTGTCTTGTATGCAAGCATCCCTGCACATTGCCATACCAAATTGATGAAAGTCAGCACTAACACCACAAAATCACTAACACCACAAAATCACAAACCAATTAAACGATTGTAAAAAACTTTGTAGCACCGAGACTTTTGATAAAAGGTGTGTCCAGTGTCTGGTACCAATGCAATTGATAACATTCAATTAATTAATTATTATCAATGTTGACGTGATGGCGTCTGTGTCCAGTATCCGTATCTATGCTCCATAGGTAAAAATAAACATTATATGCAATCTCATATAACAGATAAAAAAACAGAGAACAATTAAACAACACAGAACAATTTCACATAAACTTTGAGCTAGTGAATTTAATAAGAAAGGTTAAAAGAGCATAAACTCTAAAGAACCATAAAAAACTTCGCCATTGAAATGCAGGGAAAATCTATGGGAATTGAACAGAGGAAACATTGAGAATCAACAATTAAGAACAATATAGGTCAAATCAAATCCTATTCAGGCTTCTCATAGTATTGATTGCATTACATACAGTTACAGCGACAAACCTTATAACAGTTACTGAAATCTAATAAACCCTTTGTCTCAATATCCTCATTAAAAGTTTCAAAGAGGGGCTGACAAGAACATTCTCTGAGAATTAAAAAGGATAGAACAATTACCTTCACCATTGATTAGAACAAGCCCAATCACCATCAACACCGGATGAACCTACATAAAATAGAATTGTTCAAAGTTCAAATGTATTTTCTCACATAAAGCTCAAAATACAAAATATACAAAGCTCAGCTAAAACACTCAAAAATCCCAACAAGACCAAGTGTGTGTTAGTGTGAACGCTTAATAAATGTGATATTGTTGATTGTATAGTTTTAAATTGCGATCTCAATATTGTTGATGTGGTTAGTCTTTGCAACCGCATCGGACCACAATTGCAGAGTGATTTGAAATCACGCATCCTTCTACATTAGGAACCACATCAAACAACTTTGCTTCGCTCAGGTTTCTTCAAGTATTTTCATCAAAATTCAAAATTTAGAACTCCAAAACTCAACTTACTTCTAAAAAATCTTAACATTTAGTATTTCTTTAACTGTGTATTTCAAACTCTTCTCAATCAAAATTTACGTTGCAACGACCGCAATGCACATCGCAGCATCCATAATAACCAGACCACAACACCCACAACCGCAATTTAAAACCATGGTGAATGTATTTCTCTTGTAAAATTTTCAACCTAATGCACAAACCACTTCTTTTATTGCAAAACAAAAAACAATTGAATTCTATAGAAACCACACATCAATTTTTATACTCTCAAATTTGCATCTAAGCACGGACATCAGAAACACAAACACGACACCGATACATTAACATCGGTAATAATTTGTTAAAATAATAAATTAAATGTAATCACAAGTGTCATTGTCGGTTTAAGATACTAACAACAACACTTATACACCTTTTTTTCAGAGTTGTGGATGCAACAGAGTTAAATAGATCAAAATCTCGAATTAGTGGTTCTTTAATTAATAAAAGTCTAAATCTACTCATGGATTGGTTCTCAATTTTTCATCAGATACATAAACAAATAACTGCATAACCATTAGCCACGCATCCAAAGCTGCAATGAAAGTCAAAATCAACACTAACCAACCCTATTATCCCAAACCTCCTCATTCTCACATTTTCAATTCCAATAAAAAAACTGAAAATTGATAAAAGAACATAAAAAATAAAGGGAATAATAAATGAATCCAAAGAAAGAGATTGATTACATTGAAGATGAGATCTTTGTTTTCGGAAAAGAGAGCGAGACCTCCCCTGAAATGAATAACCCACGTTAGGAGTAGCAGAATGATGAGAACTCCAATAGCTCTAACCGTTGCGAAGATCGGAAATCTGACCACAGGTGGAGTCGCCATTGTAGAGAGAGACTGAGAATGAGGTTTTGAGTTTTGACGTAGGAAAAGAAAAGTTGAAGAAGAATATAAACAATCTGAATCAAATGAATAAGTTGAGTTGCTTCTCGCACTAGAACTACCTTTCTTTTCTTTTCATTTCCATTTTTCAACTCTATCATTAAAGAAAAGAATTTATTTAGGGAAATTGTTTGGTATTCATGAGTTTAAGTTGGGTACCAATACTTTTAGAACAAATTAAATTTTAATTTTACGATACATAATAATTAAACTCTCAAAAAAAGACAAAAAAAACTCTTTTTTTTTTGTTTATCACCACCGGTTTAGTCCGGTTCAGGGGTCAGTTCTGGCATTAAGTAGTTTCAGCCCCCTTCCGATCGTAGTTGCGGGAGATCGAACCGTGGTAAAAAACTCTTTTTTTACCAAACATACAAACACATATTTAAAAAGATTATATAACAATATATAATAATAAAATAAATATTATCCGATATCGGTTTAGATGGGTATTTTAATTTTAAAAAGAGTAATGCTATTCATACACCACTTTCTACACTAAATACTTACACCCAACACTATTCACCGTATTTATACGGTAAATAGTGTTTTTTAAATAAATATATATTTTATGAACAGTAAAATATTATTATAATAATAAATAATTTTTTATTTTTTTAAATTTGTGTCATTAACCAACTTTATAACTTCATTAACCAACAATTTACATTGTATTAACCAAATTTGGTGACTACTGTAAAGTACTGTTCATGGGTGTGAGAATAACATTATTCAAATTTGGTTAATGCAGTGTAAAAATTTGGTTAATACAATAATGAAGTTGGTTAATGCAACATCCATGTATTAAAAATAATTTTTAGCAGTCACCAAACTTGGTTAATACAGTGTAAAAATTTGGTTAATACAGTAATGAAGTTGGTTAATGCAAAATCCAGGTATTAAAAATAATTTTTAGCAGTCATCAAACTTGGTTAATACAGTGTAAAAATTTGGTTAATGCAATATTGAACTTGGTTAATGCACGTTTGTACATGAACAGTGTCGTCCGTAATTTTAAAAATAAAAAATATTTTTTATAAATATTATTATTTTATTTGAAAAATACTGTTCACCGTATAAATACGGTGAACAGTGTTTGGTGTAAGTATTAGGTGTAGGAATTGGGTGTAAGAGTAGCATTACTCTTTTAAAAAAATGTCAGAACCAATAATATTTTTATTGGTTTGGTTTAATTCAATTTGGAGTACTTTTCAAATATTTGGTCTGGACTTGTTTTGATTTGGTTAATCGATTTACATAGCTATTTCTTCAAATATTATATTAATTTGAGAATTCTCCGTTATCATGTTTTTTTGATATATTTACTGCTATTATTTTTTTAACAAATACATTTTATATAATATTTTATCTATGTCATATTTTACTTTTCAAATAGTTTGAAGTCGTGTTTAATCCATACAAGACAATATATAAATAATGTAGGAAGACTAACTGTGTGTATCGAAGAAGAAGTCGCACGTTGGAAAGTATTTTAATATTTTATGTAATTTTCTTTTTTTATTTTTGTTTTGGATTAAAAGTCCATTAAATTTTTTCCCTGTATTTAAACACTCTTGGGAGTGAATGTCAGGATTATCTTTTATCATAATAATATTCAATAATTTTATTATTTGGTGGATTCTAAAGTTTTATCTGACAGGTTTGTCGCTTGCAAACCTGTGCTTTCATCCTAGATTTAGGGCTTGCTAATCCGTAGTATTTTCGACTGTGTCAGGTGGCATCAGAGCAGGTTTTCTCCCGTTTCTTTTTGTATCTTGATTGAATAGATGGAGACATTAGCAAATCAGGTGAACATCAACGGGAATTAGTGAAGAGACGGGGAATGAGAACATATTAGGGTTCCACGGGGCAGAAACAATCATGTTGTTATTGTTGAAAATTTAAGTTTTGAAGAAGAAGAACCCTACGAAGAAGAGGTGATTGATCATGAGAATTGAAAGTATAACTATGACTATCGAGTGAAGGTTGATATTCCATTGTTCTCGAAACTATGGGAGTTCAAGAGTTTTTGGTTTGGAAAATCAGCTTCAATATATTCTTCGATGTTATGGGCGTTCCTGAGAACAACCAAGTTATGATGATGGCGATCAAGCTGAAGAGTACTATTGTTGTCTGGTTGGATAAACTAGTTGTTTAGAGGCAGAGACAAAAAAATGGGCTAGTCAGAACTTGGCGAAGAATGAAACAATTGATGCTTGAGGCGTTTTTAACAGAGGATTGTGAACAAGTTCTTTATAAGATGTATATCGAGTGTGTTTAGGGCAAGAGAACTGTGACATAATACACCCTCAATTGGGTAAGCAAAGGCTTTCAAGTTCGAGTAACGCTATCATGTATAATTCATGTCTCCATCAGAAAACATTACAAAGAAGAGTTACTTTGTGACGTTCTTGATATGAATGTTTGTCATATTTTACTTAGTATGCCTTGGCAGTTTGATAATGACATCACTTATCAAGGATGAGATAACATGATTATGTTTAAATGGGGTACGCGTGAAATTACTATGGAAATTACTATATGGCTCTTGTTTTGCACTTTGATAAAAATCCATGAGGAAATAAGTCTAGTACTTTGGTAGATATTTTGTAGATCTTATCTTCTTTTCCATACTACTTTCATTCACAACAACCTAGGGCAAGAGAAAAGTGAGAGGAAAAACTAAGTTCAAGAAGAAATTCAAGATTTTCCAAGCATCTTTCTTCATCTTCTTTGAGTTTGATGCTAGCAAATCTTGTCATGTTCCTTGTTGTTGAAGATTCCATGGTTATGGAGAGCTAAACCTCTTTTTGTGTCTAGATTAGAGGTAGTTAGTTTGTAATTATGTACTTCTTTTAATCTTTTGTGTATGAACTTGGTTGATGATTAATATATGGTGAATATCTTGTTATTCGTGTTTTATTTGTTATTTTGAATCACTATTGAGAGATGTATTTTAAACCTTGACCTAAAAGATATTCATCTATCAATAAACAAACTCTAGAGATAGATTTGTGAGTTGATAATCACTTGTATCAAGCTTTTAAGATTATCATGTTGATTTTTGGCATGAGAGTTCATCTAATAGTTAATATGATAATATTCACGATATTGCTTTAGAGGTAAACGATATCGAGATGATACGTGATTGTATTAATCATTAATAAGTTCATATGCATGGTTAATCGAGTATATATGAAGCAAGCTAATGAAAACTAATCTTGGCACAGTTTTCTCAAATCATTTTTAAACTCTAATTTGCTATCTTTGTTTACTTTTTATGCAATTCATATGTCATGTCACCAAACTCTTCAACTATTTCTTCCAACACTTTTCTTTCTATCTCTCTAATATTTTCTCTCTCTTCTTCTTCAATTTTTTTTTAATACCACTAATTTTAATACACTTATTTTTGGTGAAGAAGAGAAAAGAGAAAAGGAAGGAATTGATCTATGGTTGTGTAAGGTCTAATGAAAATTTTACTTTTTGTAATTGTACATTTCTTTGTATTAACAGATACTTCTCTTATATTTTGCAGGTCCCACACACTTCATGTAAAATAATCTATTTCTTTAATGTAAAAGAGATGTATTTATACAAAACTTAAAATTTAATATAAACTAATAAAATAAAGTAAAATTTATAAGAAAAATAAACATTTCACATAAGTATTTTTTTATTTGATAATTGTAAAGATATTTAATATATTGGATGTAAATTTCACTTTCGAATTTTTTATTTTTCATACTTATGTTATGTGATGTGAAAAAAAAAAAGTTCTTTTGAGAAATGTATTAACTAAAATGATATTTCATTTTAAAGTCGTTTCAAAAAAATTTAAACTTAGAAGAGTTATTCTACACAGGTTTTAATGATATGTTGGACCACAACCAATGTGAACTGATCCAGCTAAGTGTCTACCAATTATTTTATCTATCTATCTATATATATATATATATATATATATATATATATATATATATATATATATATATATATATATATATATATATATATATATATATATATATATATATATATATATATATATATATATATATATATATATATATATATATATATATATATATATATATATATCTATATATATATATATATATATATATATATATATATATATATATATATATATATATATATATATATATATATATATATATAGAGGAGGGATCAAATTACACCCGAAGAGTTACACCACGAGTTACACTCGTTCAATAACTACATCTCGAATTAATATTTTTTAAATTCAACCGTTGGATTGAAACATAATATCATATAGATCATACCTATAAAGTTTGAGCTTAATCTATAATGATTTACTATGCCATTGAATTACATCAAAATTAACGTTATATGAAAGCTCATTTTGACGTTAATCTTTGGATATCTTGATGTTATAGTAAATCATTATAGATTAAGCTCAAACTTTATAGGTATGATCTATATGATATTACGTTTCAATCCAACGGTTGAATTTAAAAAATATTAATTCGAGATGTAGTTATTGAACGAGTGTAACTCGTGGTGTAACTCTTCGGGTGTAATTTGATCCCTCCTCATATATATATATATATATATATATATTGAATTTCCTAACCCAGATCTTCAACAATCATGTCTTCCTCATCTTTTACTTTGAGGCCAATTTCTTCCATTTCTATAAAACCTTATAACCCAAAATCATCACTACTAAACACTTCATCCAAATCATCTCTTTCACTCACAACAACAACATTCAACCTAAACAAGTCTTTCATTTGCAAAAGCCAAGCTCAACCTTTGTCTGAAACAAAACAAACCCAAGCTGAACCATCTCAAACAGGTTCATCCCTTTTCTTTGTTATAGATCTATGGAATTTTCTTGTTAATTTCTATATTAACCTTTTTGATATTTTTGTTTGAATTTGTAGTAAAAGTTCAAGAACTTTGTGTTTATGAGATAAATGAAAGAGATCGTGGAAGCCCTGCTTATCTTCCGTTTAGTAAAAAAGATGTCAATTCACTTGGTGACTTAGTTCCCTTTAGCAACAAGGTAATTTATTATCTGTGTCAGTGTCGTGTCTGATGTTCGTGTCTGTGTCTCTGTGGTTTATAGATTACTACTATTTTGATCATTTTGTGTTGTGGAACTTGTAGTTGTACTCAGGATGTTTACAAAAGCGCGTTGGAATAACAGCTGGAATCTGTATTTTGATTCAAAACAAACCTGAAAAAAAAGGGGACATGTATGAAGCAATATTCAGTTTTCATTTTGGAGATTATGGTCATATTTCTGTGCAAGGCTCTTATTTAACTTATGAGAATAGTTACATGGCTGTGACTGGTGGAACTGGAATATTTGAAGGTGTGTTTGGTCAAGTCAAAGTGAATCAAATTGTGTTTCCATTTAAGCTGTTTTACACCTTTTATCTTAAAGGCATTAAGGATTTGCCTCTTGAGCTTGTTGCTAAGCATGTTGAGCCTAGTCCAAGTGTTGAGCCTAGTCCAGCTGCTAAAGCCTGTGAGCCTCATGCTGTTATTGCTGGTTTCACCAACTAGTTAAAGATAGATTGATGACTTTTGTATCCTCAAAATGAGTTTCAACGTACACATTCAATTTTTGTGTGTTTTGTTTATTGAGTTGTTTTGGAATTTCACTTCATTCAACTACAAAATAAAATAAATAAACTTCCATATAAATGTGGTTTGGCATTTTATATGTTTTTTTTATCGTGTGCCAATGTGATATCTATTGAAAGAATGAAAGAGGCATGTAAGCATTCAAGCTTGTTGAGTTGGTCAATGCTTATTTTGGCTCCTAACAAAATTTCCATTTCTAGTAACTAAATTCAAAATTTAGTCAAAAACTTGCTATTTTAGTAAAGTTGTCAGTTACAAGTTACAAGTTTGTTGAACTAGTTTTAAATCTTGCTATATATTGTGGATCTTTTGATTATAATTGCTTCAAGCTCAATAATAGAATTTTTAGTAAAGTTGTCGGTTACAAGGTTGTTGAGTTAGTTTTAAAACTTATAGTAGGAGCTATATATTGTTGACTTTTTTATTATAACTGCTCAATGTTGACCTGTTGATTTAATTTTCATCTTTATTTTTATGAAATTTTCAATGTTCTAACATGGTATTATATGCATGCTCGATCTACATGTGATATTCAACTTCTCTTTTGATTCTTCCTCCATCAATGCCTCCTCGTGTAGTTCTTGTTGATCCATGGATGGATCAAAGCAATCTCTACTATGTTTATATGAGCGATGGATATTCTTTTGTCAAAGTTACTTTGGTTCTTAATGGCTTTAATTATCATTCATGGGCCCAATTTATACGCAGTGCTCTTGGTGGCAAGATGAAGCTTGAATTCGTTGATGGGTCTATATTAGTTCTAGTAGATTCTTTTGATCATTTGATTCGTGTTTGGAACAAATGCAACATGTTGACTCATTCTTGAATTGTTAATTTAGTTTCAGAATCAATTGCACAGTACATTGTATTTATGGAGAATACAATTGATGTTGAGAACGATTTGAAATAGAGGTTTTCTCAAGGTGATCTTATTTGCGTTTCAAAATTATAACAAGAAATCGACATTCTTAAACATGATACTAAGTCTATCATTGAATTATACTTTGATTTGAAACTTCTTTGGGAAGATCGGAAACTTACATGCCAATCTTTAATTGTTCTTGTCGTGTTTGTTGTTCATGTGAAGTTATGAGGCAAGCAAGGAACAACCACACTTCATTGTATGTTGTCAGGTTTCATACCGGTTTGAATGAGAATTTTTCTGTGGTCAAATCTCAGATTTTGCTCATAAATCATTTGCCAACTATGAACAAGATTTTCTCAATGGTTCTTCTACTTGAAAGTAAAAGAAATTTTACTTTTTTTAATGATTCACGAGCTTTGATCAATGTCGTGGGATTCAAGAAATCCAATTAAAAGCTAAGAAATTTCAATTTCCAACGTAAAATTTTAAAATCCAAAATTTGCACTCATTGTGGTACGATTAACCATACAAGATACATGGATTTTCAGCATATTTTGATAAAATATCAATTACCAAAAATGTAGCGACAAATGATGATGATGATTTCAATTGCCAATTAAAAAGAGTGGTTTTCTCCAATTACTCAAGACTAATATGAGAAGGTGGTGAATCCTTTTCAAAAAATTTCTTAGTCAAACTTCGATACCTGCAACTTCAAATCAAGTTGACTCTTTCTCATTGACATGTTAAAAAGAAGAAACGACTAAAGTAACATATAAAAAAAACTATTTAAATTTATTTTTTATTTAAAACATTTTTGTTCAAAATTTGTATAGACAAAAATATGTAACACTACTTTTTTAAGAGGCTGATTCGATTTTTGAAGAGATGGCCATATATTTTGAAAATGAAGAAATCACTTTAAAAGTTGTGGAACATGGAAATAGCAAAAACATAAACATGAACAATGTTTATTAGTGATGTATAAAATAGTTAATTTTTTTATAAGCCAGATGCATGCAAAATAGATATAATAATTATTCTAATTTAGAAACAATAGTTATGTTGTTACAAAAAAACTTAATGATTTGAATGCAAACTTTGCAAATTAATTTTAGCGGTGCATTACAATTTTGGGAATTAATGATGTTTTTAGTTGGTAAAATCCATTGTTATATTTAAAAGAAGGGAAAATACCTTTTTTCGTCCCTTTGCGTCGGGGTCCATTATGGTCCCTTAACTTTTAAAAAGTTCGAATCAATCCCTTAAGTCTTAAAAACGGAGCACGTTAATCCTTTCCGTTAGAGCTGTTAGTTAAAGTCAAAATTAAGATCCAGTTGGCATACATGTGGTGCTGATATGGATAAAACATTATATTTTTTTCAAAATAACAACCACAAAATTTACTCAAACTCAGAAATTGAACAAACCCAGAAATTACTCAATGGTAACAACTTCTACTCAAACCCAAAATCTGAATAAACCAAGAAACAACAAAAAAAATTGAACAAACCTAGAAACAACAACAAAAATTACTAAAACCCAGAAATTACTCTATTGTAACAACTTTTACTCTCTCAATCTTTGATTTCCATCTTCGATCTCCAACCAAGGTGTGTTATTAAATTTTGATGATAGGGTTCACGATATTTGCATTTGGTTTGCATTTGGTTCACAATCTTCGGTAAAGAAATCAAAACGCAAGATTACTGATATCGATGTTGATGATGAACAGGTACACCAATTGATGAATGAAAATAAACACTGAAAAACGGCTTCCTTGTTCAATGTCTTCTTCTTCCAATGGTTGTCGCCCTCATCACCACTGCCCACACTGCCCCCTCCGCCGTCATTGCCACCACTGCCCCCTCCACAACAACAACCCTTCTCACTTCTCCTTCCACACTTTCACTTCTCCTCCTTTTCAATCCCAAAACCTCCATCTTGCTCAGTAAGTTCCTTTCATTCTTCTCTTTTCTCTCTCTCCTTTTTCTTATCACAATAGCATACTGAAAGTGATTATGTTGAGGAACTTATGCAACTATGTATCTAGAAAACGAGTTGGGGAATTTCTCCGTGCCATTCGTGAAGACGAGAGAGGTGAGAGGTGTTGTTGAAGTTGTTTTGTGTGGTTAGGGTTTTCAATTTTATAACTTCGATCCGGACGATTGAGGAAGCTTTTGGACTTTCTAAGGTCAGATTCGGATTCAGAGCTTAAAACTATGAGGGGTTATGTTTAGGTTTTATAAAAGATCAAATCTGGAAACAAAAAAAGAGACTACACGGGGAAGAAGAAGGTGTTGAAGATAAAATGCCAAATCAGATGCCACATGTGCCACATCTGCAGACCCAGACGTCCGTTTGCAGTAAATAGACGGAAAGGACCTACATGCTCCGTTTTTTAAATTTAAGGGATTGATTTGAACTTTTTAAAAGTTAAGGGACCATAATGGACCCTGAGGCAAAGTTAGGGGGCGAAAAAGGGTATTTTTCTTTAAAAGAAAGGGTGTAGAAAAAAATCAAATTATAAAATAAATAAAATTTAATGTTTTAATTTAATTAATTATTGAACGTTAGAAATCATGTTAAATAAAAAATAGTAACAATTTTTATATTCTATGCTGTATAATTTATCTGTATCGGCGCATGAATTTTTAACTAATTTGTTGTTACACGAGGTGGGGTTTCTTTATTTGTTTTTGTTGGCCGGCACTGTGCATGGGGCATGATGCATTATTTTAGAAGCGACATTAAATTGGTCGAAATAAATAATTTTATTTTAATAATTACGGGTAGGTTAAATTAAATAAAATATATTATAAATATTACCGATAATGATTTACTCAATCCAATCAAATCACTCAACCAAATCACATAAAAGATAAAATATTTATAACAATAAGATTTAAAAGAAGTCATACAATAGAAAAAAAATGAGTATTTTGACAAATTTGTCACTTGATACTCTTTTATGCATTCTTCTATTTATATTTTTGCTATATAAAGAAAGTTTTTTTATAATATTTTATTATTATTTTTTATTATTTAATTAATGATTTCTTTATTTTTTAATTATTATTTTGATTCATATTAATAATAATTGATTGATTCACATGAGCCTTGAAAACAAACAAAAGTTGTTAAAATGCATTTTTGTTTCTCGATGCATAAAGAATCATTTGGAGAAGACCGAACAACCAAACTGACTCACTTGCCAAAGCCAACAAAACCTTTTCACATCTCACAATCTCTTCACTCACTAAACCGTAAAGGTGCATAAAAGGTATAATTGATTCCTCACTACGAGAGGAATGTGGAGGTGATCGGTGGTATTTGATTCTCCGAGGCACAAACGATTTGCGGCGGCGAATTGATGATGGGACTGGGCTTGGGATCTCTGACCATGTTTTGTTCTTTTTTTCTCTTACCGAGGGAGTGTATAGGTGGTTGAGTAAGAAGTGCAATTGAAGTTGGTACCATAGATCTCATTTGTGTTGACTCTATCTCAGCTCTCATTCCCTACATCGCTGATAATTTTGGTGCTCTGTCATAAGGATCTAAATCCTCCTTCATTTTTTGGCCTCAATTGACGTTTATTTCGATTTTGAATCTTTTTTATTTTATAGAAATGGATTTCAGAAACCTTCCATGAATCTACAAATGCATACATGTGATTGATCCAGGAGAAATATTGGAAAGGAAATCTACCATGTATCCACTGCTATTGCTTAGAAGGGTAACTAAAAGTATGAATCTATAAAAAAGGTGAGTTTATTCTGGTGGAGTTTCATTTTTTTTCCTTCTATTATGGTTAGAATATAGTTGATTCTAACAGATTAGCAATATGGGAAGGTGCTTCCTTTGAAAAATCGGCTCAAATTCCTGTAATAATATTTGTTGCACAATTTTAACCAGAGAAGGTTTCCATACTCTTATCATATGCTTTAATATTAACCATTCAAAGTGTGCAATACTAAAATTTATTTTAGAGTTGTGTGTTACCTATTGTGGTTTGATATTAGACTTTGTTTGTTTGATGTCTGTTTCATTTCAAGGAATTATCTTCTCCTCAAAGTTTGGTCTAATTTGGTTTACATTGATGATTTTGTTATAGCAACAAAAGAAATTGCTTTAGCCAATGCTCTTATGGATGTATCTACTAGGATTAAAAAAGACGAGGTTGAGCTTTGTTTATGATGTCTCAAGGTATATATATATATATATATATATATATATATATATATATATATATATATATATATATATATATATATATATATGTTGTAAATATAATCTTATATGTAATTATTAGTATTTATTGTATATTGAAAATTGAATAACTAAAGGAAGTATCAAGAATATAAGTTTCTAATCAAAGAATGACAAAAATTGAAGGGAATATTGATATTTCAAGAAGGTTTGCTCTTGAGAATGCAAGATAATCATATGAAAGATTAGCACATGATTTTTTGGGTTAGTGAATAAATTTTCTGCATCAGGTTTGTCAAATCATAAATAGGCTCATCTTCTTTACGCAATTTAGCGTTAGGGTTATGTACTATCATTGTTTATGAAATGGATTGTTAAATTTGTTTGTTAACATGTCATCTTCAACAATACACGGATTTAAAGTTTGATAATTGTATACTTTTAAATCATAGATTCAAAGCTGAAAAATGGGATTGAGCATCAGGAGCTTGTGAGTAAGATATGCAAACTAAGATATTTACTAAATGAGTTTTAATGCTGATTGTTGTTCATTTGGATGGCTCACGTGATATTTACTAAGTGAGATTTAGTTATGGTTGCATTCAAACACTTTCTTGAGCAATGTGTGACTAATGGGTATTAGATACTTGCTTTTTCTGTCTTTTATTCTCTTGTGTGATAATAATTTTGCATAGTCTTAAGTTTAATCCTTGAAGTGGAGCTGGTGTTGTCATATGTCGAACATTGGACATGTCTTCAGTTTGAATTTTATGTACTATTCTCATTGTTTTGGAACACCAATGGCTACAACTTCTCATATAGGTGTTAAGTGGGTTATGTTCCAGCAAGCAAATTCACCTAATTCAATGTTATGTTTCCTCCTTTTAGTTATCCAAAAAGTTTTATGCAGTTTATGTTTTAATGGGTTATATTTCTTTATTGTAAACGGTGAAATAATAGGTCGATATGTTCTCATCACGTGGTTTTGTTTTACAAGATAGTTTATCTTCATGATAGAGCTGTCTTGATTTCGAAATTCGACCAAGTTGGAACCATTACTGTTGTGGAGATTGATGGCGAGGGTTCTATTTTGAGTAGCTTAACCACATTGTCTCCACATGGAACCAGGGATTATGAACATACCTTGACAGGGTAATGACAAAGCAGAGGAAGTTTTGAAGTATCACCAGTTTGTAGATAATAAAATTCATTGTGAAGACAAGTTTTAACACTTCATATAAATGTTCAACTAAAGTTATAAAATTAAATTCAATTCCATAGTTCATATAATTTGAAACTAATATTCTACATTAGAAATGGTTTTCATAAATTAAAAGTTAATTCTTATTGGAATTTGAAGGTTCACCCAATCTCCATCTCTCGGTTTCGAAACTCCCGTGACCGTAACCGTGACGAATTGGTCATCTGATAAGCTAGAAATTTTGCTCATATTGAGTTTAACATAAGAATTGAAAATAGAACAATCTTTCAAAATTCTTCTATTTATCAATAAAAAATTTGATACAACAGGGAAGTTTTGGTGCAAGGTTTTAGTGTGTAACCACAAGGTCTAAAGTTGAGGACATTAAAGGAGTAAGAAAGATAATGAGTAAAATGGATACATGTTTGAGAATCCAATTTGAGGAGTCCATGGATGAAGAAGATGAATGAGAAAGAAAATAAGAAAGAGTGAATGTGTAAGTTAGGCCAAAGCTTTTTATGTGATTGGTTTATATCATCAATCAAAATTCTTTCACATGAAATAGTAATGATAACTCTTAAGATATCTTAGAAAAAAATAATGATTATTCTTAGGATATGGTATGGCAAAGTGAGACGTGTGTATATAATTAAGAGGATATTTTTTGATAAAGTTATTTAAAATATATTGTGAAATTGATATAGAAATAAAAAAGAAAACAATACTAGTAACTAATATATTAACCAGATATTTTTACTGCCTATTTTTAATTAATTATATATTTAATAATTTTTAGGCAAAATATCCTTTTTGTCCCTTAGGTTAACTTCAGGGTTCATTTTGGTTCCTTAACTTCAAAAAGTGTTATATTGGTCTTTTAACTCTTCAAAAGGTGTCATTTTAGTCCATTTTGTCACATTAGCGACCGAAAAACTCAAAAATCGGTCGCTAAATCAGTCGCTAATATGACTAAAAGGACTAAAATGACACCTTTTGAAGAGTTAAGGGACTGATATGACACTTTTTGAAGTTAAGGGACCAAAATGAACCCCAAGGTTAACCTAAGGGACCAAAAAAGATATTTTGCCTAATTTTTATTATTTTTAATTATTTAGTTTTTATGTTTACAATCTGCTATATTTTAGTATATACCCTATGTTATATTGGTTTATTTTGTATTCTTTTTAAAAAATTATAATATATTAACTGTTAATTTAAATATCATTATTTATTATTTATTTAAATATAATCAATAATATTGAATTTCAAATTTTTGTTATTATTATTTTGTTATACTCCCCCGTTTTTTATTATAAGTCGTTTTGGAAAAAAAAATTATATTTAAATATAAGTCGCTTTACAATTCCAATGAATAGTTAATGCTACTTTTCCTATTATATCCTTAAATATTTATTATTCTCTCTCCTTTCAATTATATAAATTTATCTTCCACATGTCATTAATGAAGGATAATTTTGTAAAAACCTTCATAATTTCTCATTTTCATACAACAATTATTATTTTTCTTAATCTGTGTGAAAAGTCTAAAACGACTTATAATAAAAAACGGAGGGAGTACCATAAAATCATTATTAAAATATTATAATTTTTATTATATTTTATGATATTTTTCGTTTAATATCATTCTCTATTTATAATCCTAATTGCATTAATCTTTCATACGATTACTAAGATTTTAATGTCATTCCCTATTTAATCGAGTTAATTGTATTAATCTCTCACACAATTATTAAGATTCATGTTTCCAAAAAAAATTATTAATAATTTTTGACAAAATAATAAAAATAAATGGAGAAAATTTATTAAAATTCCCTATTTATAAAATAATAATTAATATTGTATTAAAGTCTAAAATTATATGCAAATATATAATATATCATTCTATATATTAATTTTTTTTGTTATATCAAAATAATCCGGTGATTGTTTAAATTAGAAATAAATAAAAAATTAAAATAAGTGGAGAATTATAGAGACGGACTATTTGAATAGAATTGTTTTTGTTTATAAATAAAATATAATGAACTTTTAATAAATAAATTACCTAATAATTAATATCTAATAAAATCATCAATTGATTAGAATATAATAGATTATACATAGAATTTTATTTAACTAAAGACACTATCAAATTAAATTGATCTCTTATTTATTTATTTTAATCATAATTAAATATTATTAAAATATTCAACATCAAATATCATATCTACAGAATAATAATAATTAAAAATAAAATAACAAATATATAAAGAAAATTAATAATTTAATTACATATTAAATCATTGTAAATATTTAAATTTTTAATTTCTATAATTTCTTTGATTTGATTCTAATCTTTATCATTTTATCACAAAAATCTATAAATTTATAAGTTTTCCAAATTAAAATTGATTTCATATAGATTGTTTCTCAGAAATGAATGTCATCTTTAAAATGGGATCTTATTTATTTCATATCGAGGAACTTTAAAAAAGATTTTCGTCTTAATTTCTTAATTGATATTATATATTTAAAGACTAAATAATTTTTTTGGTAATTTATAAAAAAAAATTAACAAATTTTATTCTTTTTAAATTAGTATCATAATTTAAAAATTAAATTTTTTTTATAGTTAAATAAATTAAAATTTTAAATTATAAAGATATTTTTATAAACAAAATATAGTTTACTATTGATAAAAAAAATTTATGTGTAATTAATAACAAAGACATAGTATAATGTTAATATAACTTTATTTGTAGATCATAAGTAATTATAAATTTTTTTTTAACATAAGAATTTTTATCGTGGTACCTCGCACGGGTAGATATTCTAGTAAATAATAAAACACATAACACACACTATCTAACAAACCTGTACATAGATAAAACTAAATAACAAAAAAAATAAAAAATATTGGCTTAGTTGTAACTTTGGTCCTTATATTTTGTCTTTTTCTCGATTTTAGTCCCCCATTTTTAAAACCACGATTTTGGTCCTCCTTTTGAGTTTTCTATTGAAAAAAAGACAAGAATAGAGACTAATTTTGCATAAAAAAGTAAAATAGGGGGACAAAAATTGCACAGAAAACTTAAAAAGAGACTAAAATAGTGATTTTTAAAATAAAAAGATCAAAGTCAAGAAAAAGACAAAATAGGAGGACTAAAATTGCAATTAAGCCAAAAATATTATAAGAGTCTTTACAATCTTAAGTAATGACGAATGCCAAGACAAATCGATTTGCGTACAACAACTTCTTATGAGATCTCACAGCAAGTATAAAAATTCTTTTAAGTTAAACAAATTTTAATCGCAACAAACCATAACTAGGACATATTGAGTCTTAACAAGGTGAAGACAAACAGTGCCGGCCCTACCAATCTCGAGATCTAATGCAGAATTTTAAGTTAAATATTTTAATATAAGGAAAATATTTTTATTTTAAATTTATTTATTTTTTTATGTTTTTTAATGTAAAATCATTAAATTATTCTATTAAATTTTTTTCAACGGGTATATAAAATTAACACATCTAAACAAACTTCTCATCATTTTTAAAAAAGTTATAATTGAAAACTATTATCAAAGTTTTTTTTTAAAAAAACCTTAAATTTCAAGTATTCTTTTATGCAAGAGAATTTAAAGTTCAAGGAACGCTACTGCACAAGGTTCGAAATATTTAACGATTAAGTCGTGGTTAAAAAGAGCCTAAAAAATATTAATTAAGGTTAAATAATAATAAAATAGGACCTTTATTTATTTTCCAGAGTAAACCATTATAAATTTACACACAACTTTCAAAATCTTAAAACGACCTTGATTTTTAAATTAACCATGCAATACAAATTCTAAAGAGTTGTTATTATGATAGATTCTTAATAGATGTTGTTATTTAAATAAAAAGTAATTTTGTTTTTTTTTAATAAAAACATCAATTAAATTGATCCATATAAATATAAAAAAAATTAGGCCCTAGACGGTAGCTTTGGTGGCCTACCCCCTAGGACCGGCCCGGAAGACAAGGCCATAAAACAAAACAAAATCATCATTATTGTGATGGCGTCAACCTAAACACTGTGAAAACTACGTATCTCAACAAATATGAAAATAATCAGAGATCAGGGTAGAGATGTCAATTGGACTTATCTCTAATGAGTACTCGCAAAAATTATTCACAATTGGTTGGATAAAAACTTGCAAAATTAGTACAGGCATAATCATGAACAATTAACCACTAAAATAAGTGAGTATGACCATGAATGCAAGTACAGGTGCCTTAGTACACAACCCACCTTATACCCGATATATATATATATATATATATATATATATATATATATATATATATATATATATATATATATATATATATATATATATATATGAGGAGGGATCAAATTACACCCGAAGAGTTACACCACGAGTTACACTCGTTCAATAACTACATCTCGAATTAATATTTTTTAAATTCAACCGTTGGATTGAAACATAATATCATATAGATCATACCTATAAAGTTTGAGCTTAATCTATAATGATTTACTATGTCATTGAATTACATTAAAATTAACGTTATATGAAAGCTCATTTTGACGTTAATCTTTGGATATCTTGATGATATAGTAAATTATTATAGATTAAGCTCAAACTTTATAGGTATGATCTATATGATATTATGTTTCAATCCAACAGTTGAATTTAAAAAATATTAATTCGAGATGTAGTTATTGAACGAGTGTAACTCGTGGTGTAACTCTTCGGGTGTAATTTGATCCCTCCTCTCTCTCTCTCTCTCTCTCTCTCTCTCTCTCTCTCTATATATATATATATATATATATATATATATATATATATATATATATATATATATATATATATATATAGAGCATATCATATGAGAATGACATATTTATATGAGAATGGGAGAATGAATCTGAACCATTGGATTTTAAAATAAATGGTGGAGATTATAAGTGAATCTTTTTTTTTCTCTCTCCTACTTCATTTATTTCAAGATGCGTGAGAGAGAGAAAAAAGATTCATATATAATCTCCACCATTTATTTTAAAATCCAATGGTTCAGATTCATTCTCACATTCTCATATGATATGCCCTATATATATATATATATATATATATATATATATATATATATATATATATATATATATATATATATATATATATATATATATATATATATATATATATATATATATATATATATATATATATATATAGGGAGCGTATCCGGTGAGAACTGATATCTTTTATGAGAAACGAGAACTATTAATATCAACCATCAGATTTAATTAACGCTTAAGATTTAATAATTCCACATTAGGAGCACTTTATTGAATCTTTTCTATTATGTTTAATATTTTCATAAAAATATAATCTTACCAAAAATATTTTTCAATATACTTTTTGATTTTATCATTAATATACTTTTTGATCCTTTATATCTATTGTAAAATAAAATCATATTTTTTATTATTATGGAATTTTAATATTATTTATTTTACTAAAATATACATGTATGAAATATACAAATTTTTTAATATTATTATTTATTGTATTTTTAGGGAGTTCCAGATATTATTATTTATAACAAAAATCATATTTTATATTTTTGTATTGTTAAAGATTTTTTTGGATATTTTAATTCGGTTGATTTATTTAGTTTCAATTTTTTTAACTACAAATTCTACCATGGTGACTATTTTAAATAAGTTTTACAATTATTATAAAATTTTAATAATTGTGAACTCTTTTTGATATTGGAAAACTAGAAATTTTAATTTTATTATTTATTTAATTTTTTCGGATATGAAGTTATCATTCTTGCAAGTAGCATATTGAAAAACATTTTCATTCTTGCAAGAAGGATAATTTTATATTGAAAATAAATAAATAAATAATAAGATCAAAGTTTATAATTTGCCAATAGCTAAGAGGGGACATGATTATTAAAATATTATAATAGTATAAATTATTAAAATAATCACAAATATAAAATTTGTAAAAAAAAAAAATTTCCAAACACGCAAATAAATAAATCAACCAAATTAAAATACGGGTAATACTTACATTTTTTTAAATATTTTTAATGAAACACAATGAATAAATTAAATGAAAATATTTTTTTCTTATAATAGAAATATTTTTAATCAAATAAAAATATAGATTATAAATCAATAATGTTTTTTTTTATTTAGTAGAACTTGCTAAAATAATTATTTTCTAACTAGTAAATAAATAAACCATCCAAAGTAAAATATAGGTTATAATTTCAAATTCTTTAACATTTTTAATAATTGAATATATAGGTGAGAGATAAATAAAATTCTTAGCCAACAAAAATTAAATAAAATTTTACACCTTAGCCATGTCTATTTTACAGTAATGATTATTTTAATAAAATAAATAATATCAAAACTCCCTAACAATAAAAAAAATATAGAAGATGATTTTTTTAAACAAATTTAAAGAATCAAGAGAGTTTGAAAATAAAATTTACTATAAAATTAAATAACATATAGAATAATATTTTTGGTAAGATTCCATTTTTATGAAAATTTTAAATATTAACAATAATAGAAAAAGATTCTATAAAGTACTCTTTATATGGAATTATTAAATCTTGAGCATTAATCAAATCAAATGGTTGATATCGATAGTTCTCGTTTCTCACAAAAGATATCAGTTCTCACTGGATACGCTCCCTATATATATATATATATATATATATATATATATATATATATATATATATATATATATATATATATATATATATATATATATATATATATATATATATATATATATATATATATATATATATATATATATATGGGAGCATATCAAGTGAGAGCATTTTTAAATGAGAGATGAGAGGAAGAAATATCAACCATTGAATTCATCAAGAGAGAGAAATTTAATAGCATCATTAATGTGTTAACATTCTCTCTCTTGATGTATCCAATGGTTTATATTTCTTCCTCTCATCTCTCATTTAAAAATACTCTCACTTGACATGTTCCCATATAATGTGTTAACTTATATGCATTTTAATATAAATATTTATTTATTTCTTAACTCAACAATAACAGTTTTGAATTATTTTTTAAAATGTTAAAAACTTAAAATGACGTGATAAAAGAATAGCAAACAAAAAACAAACTAGAGAAAACAAACAACAAGACAACCCCCTCCCTCCATTCGACATAAAACCCCTCCTGAAACACCAGACACACACCACCAAAAAACTCACACTTTTCACCTTCTAACGGAAGAATGTACTGTCACGCTCGAGGACGTGTACATGTTACTAGGTTTCCCAATTAATGGAAAAGCAGTGAATGGAAACATTCAACAACTCAATGCTCTATGCGAGCAAATGTTGGACGTAGATTTGGTCGAGGGTGACGGCCAAGACAAAGCGAGGGGCCAAGGTATTAAGCTATCGGCCCTTAAAGTTCATTATGAGCGTTTGAGGTTGAACCAGTTTTCGACCGAAGAGCAAAGAATAATGAAAACTAGATTTTATATTGTTATTATTTGTTAACTTGTTATTTCTCGATGGCACGAGGAATAGTATAAATTTTATGTACTTGTGTTTGCTTGAGGACATTGATACCATCAAGACATATAGTTGGGGTTCTGCAGTTTTGGCTTACCTCTACAGCTCCTTGTGTAAAAATGCTAAAAAATAAAATTTTACATTTTATGGATGTGCACTCTTACTCCAAGCACGGGGATGGTGGAGAATGTCGAGGCTAGCCCCTGAAAATCCGCACATGTTTGTCTTCCCGTACGCGTTAAGGTAAGTTAATGACGTTATTTATTTAGTATATTTATTCTATTAATAATTGTAAAATAATTTGATTTCTCTTTTTTTATTTGTTTAGGTTTAATGCAACTGGATTGGATTACAGCCTAACGCCCAAAAACAAAATAACTTTTTATCGCCAACTCTTGGATCTTCTTCGACCAAAAGATGTATTACCACTGAACTTTCCATCTTCTAACTAAATTTGTAACATAAAACATCTTCTCTAATTTGTAATATAATTTTTTACATTGCAGTTTACTTGGAGACCATATTTGGAATTAAGCCATGAACCCAACGAAGCAGATGCAATTGTTTGGACAGCAAAAACGCCTATCGTACGGTTCACCACTGTGGAGATGTACCACAATGACTGTGTCAAACTCCAATTTGGCATGCATCAAGAAATCTCAAAAAATTCAGCGACCAGTGGTACATAGAAAATTGGAAGTCATTCGCTAAGGACTTCCGTAAAATGTGGGCTCGTCGTTCCAACTATGTCCTGAAATTCCCGGTGGCGCCAACCGAAATGAAACCAACAATTGAATATGTCAACTGGTAGAGATTGGTTATAAATCCTGAAATGATTGTGTCTGACCCTTTCTATTTAGAAGATCCGCGAGCATAACAACCGTATTTCCAACAACAACAACCACACTTTTTCCAACAACAACAACCACAATATTTCCAACAACAACAACAACCAGATTACCAACAATAACAATATTACCAACAACAACAACCAGATTACCAACAACAACCAATTTACCAACAACAACACCAACACATGTCCACCACCCAACAATTCCAACCACAAAGTCAAACTCAACCACAAACTCAACCCCAACCACAAACTCAACCCCACCACCAACGTTTCTAAGACATCGATGTGGCGGGCTCATCCAGATCCCCACTTAACCCCGACACAGGCATACCTGACGATTATCAGTCATACAACCCATTCATCAATCAATCATCACAATACCCCCAACCAACAACCATTGGACTTCAGCACACCACCACAACCATTATATTTTAACCAACCCGATTCGAACGCCAACTACCAGAGACCACACTTTGAGGCCGCACCACCAGGAGACATCTTGTCCCACCAAGACATGGCTTTGAAGGCGCCGCGGGCACCCGCCTTTCCTACAACGAGAATTATAGAGGTCAAGGTCGGTTGACAAATTTTTGTAGGCCCGGAATGCATTGAAGGGCCATCGACCCAAACACAACAAGAACCGGAAAGAGGGCGTCATAGGAATAACGGTATGACTAGGGGAGCACTACCAACTCATGAGCCATCTAGACGAGTTATTAGACCTCTGCCGTGCAGATCGTACCAAGGTCAACCGCACTAGGTCCACCAAAAATGTAATTGTAGACCCTATTATAATTAATGTAATTCTAATTTTTTTTATTAATATAAAATGGTAGTTCTTTTATTAATAATTATTTTTCTAAGAAAAAATTTAACAATGTAAAATAAGTTAAGTTAAAAAAATAGTAATGGTTTAAGTTTGGGTTAGCAAATAAAAGGCAAAAAAAATAAACGTTGTCGCCACTGGGCCTGGCGACTTGGCCCATAGTTTAATTGATTCGTCATTGGGCCTGGCGACTTGGTCCAAATTTTAGTGTTGTCGTCACTGGACCTGACGATAATGTATTAGTTTTTCTAGATTTTGGTCATTTGCGTAATATTTTAAAAATGTTGGTTATTTGTGAAAATTTTTTTAAAAATTTGGATATTGAAAAAAAAATCAAAAGTTAAAGCTACAAATAATTAAATAATATCAATATTTTAATTTATTATTATAAAAAGTAAATAATATTAATATTTTTAAAGTTATATACGTATATCAATTTAATGCTTATTAATAAAATTGGATTTGGGACAGAAATTTCCTCTCGTTTCTTCCGAGCCGCCACCGCCGCCGTCGTCGCACAAAGCCGATCAACCACAGCCTTTCGTCTGTAGTTTCTCGAAGCACCGCCGGCAGTGAAGCGCATAACCGCTGATCCGGTGAGCTTGCTAATCTTTTCCAATTTATTCATAATCTCTTATCGAAGTTTCAAATTTCGATGCCGAAAGCTCATGGATAGTATCACATTGCTAGTAACTGTTGTTAACCGTTTTTTATTTATGCATTTATATTGAATCATTAGTACCGAAAATTTCATCATTAGGATCTGTTAGATTAACTCTTAGGGTGTATCTTTGCTGTGTGGCTGGTAGCTGTCAAAACTTCGACTTAGTTCCTTGCAACTTGTAAAGATCTTGCCAAAAGTTGTTCACTAATAAAGTCTAAGGTTTGTCTTCATTATGAATTCCGGAACACAGAGAACGGAGGTAGTTCCATTACTGTGTTTTTGCTTTACGACATGATCAGACCATACCGGAACTTTAGAATATAAAGAAAGGAGATTGCTCTGTCTCTGACTTCCCAACGGTATCTTGTTTCTGTCCTTGATAATAGCTTCAAACTTCTGTTTTCACATCATTAAATTGATTTTTGTTCTCTAGCTTGATGGCAATTGTGAGTGAAGTTCACTCGTATAGAGAAGATGGTGCACGGCACTAAGAATGATTGGATTGTTCGAAAAAGCATATCCGCATTGGAGTGCTCAACCATAATTGCTGACTTCGGGCCTAATAGTAGTTTCTGGATAGTGGATACCATGTTAGAATAGAAGCAATAAAGGAAAATTGTGAAAGATTGCTAAACCAGAGAGGGAAAGCTCTTTGATATATGAAAACTCTGTAAAAATGTTCAATTGAATTAACATTGAGTGAATTGTGTACGTGTATAGGGATTAATCTATATAACTCAAACAATACGCTGGTTTGGTATACTCTGTTATGACAGGAATTGCCAAACATTGCATCCTCACAAATACATAATATAATGACTATTGTAGACTAAGAATGGTACTCTCATAATTAATCTGGTTATAATTGTAAATTTAAAGTACTTTTTATGTAATTTTACGGTTTCTGACATTCTGTGTTATTTATTTATCTATTTATTTTCAGAGTTTGGGGTAAAGATGAGTGTAGTTCAGAAGTTTTTCATTGCATCACTATTCATGTGGTCAATCCCTATTGCAATATTATATGCTTTCAACCATAATCTGCTTCCTGGTAAGATTCTGGAATACTTATACTAATTTTAGTTTTTTGTTTGTCCGGAAGTGGTGTTGACTTGTATTCTTATTTGTTTGTTTGATATTTTATAGCTGTTAACTTAACTGGAAAGATATATGTAAAATTGACTTGCATTGTATTAAAGAAAATATTGTTCATTGTTGCTTATTTTCGTCTCCTTGTAAAATTGATATTTGTGTTGAAGAGATGGTATCTTACTATTTTTATTGTCAAAATCTAATAATGAGAACATTGGTGATGACAACTGGTGAAAAAAGTTGTTTCTTTAAGACTTACTAACTTAAATTTGCTTATTCAAACCATCATGAAAATTTGTTCTGAATGTTATACATAGTATGTACCATTTTAAAGAAATGTAATTTACTGTTTCTGATAGAGTTTTTTTTGTTTGAATAATGCTTCCGATGATGAAGTTAAACATGCTAAAGTTTAACGGATTACTTTAAATTGACATTTTCTTTTTTATTTGGACTTTCATCTAACTGATCTTCAAATTTTGAGTTCTTCTTTGCCTTGTTTATTAAGTGCTTCTCCTATCTGCTTGGGTATAACAGATTTTATCATTCCCAAAACACATCTCATCATACAATCAAATGGAAGTTTTGAAATTACCTTAACGTGTTTCTTTTTCTGTAACAGGAATTTCCAATTTGTCACCTTACTCCATGACTCTAGTGAGCGGATTTCTCGCTGTCATTTCTGTTAACATAGTCATTGCGTTTTACATATATTTGGCAATGAGAGAACCTGCTGATAAACATGAACCTGATCCTAAATTTCTTGCCGAAGCCAAAGCTAGTATAAATCAGTCTACAGGAGATGCTCAACAATCTTTCCAGCCTCTCAAGAAACAACAGTAGGTTGGTGTTTTTTAGATTTTTTATGGTGCTCATGTTGAGAAGGAAAGGGGGGAAATGGGGATGAAGGGAGAAGGTCCTGAATTGTGTGCTGATCATACTTCTGTTATGAAGTTTGCACACGGTCCATCTTGTGAACAACTTATGTTTTCAATGTTAGTTTTGTATCATTTTATTTATACATTTCAGTTCTGAATATTTTTTATAAGTTTTTGTTGAAAAAAAATTTAGCATCCTACTGAAGATGTAATGTGATAGAGCATGATGTTATTTAGATTTAAGTAAAGATTATGACTAAGATGTAGTATTTTATTTTGGTCACTATCAACTTCAATGACCGATTTTATTTTTTCCAACGATATGAAGCCTCTAACAATCACTTCAGTGTTACAAAGTTTATGTTCACGACAAGTTTTCTTGTTCCGAAAACCTGCATATACACTCTTTGACAAATTGTCAGCCAGACCAAGTTGCATTACCTCTGATTTAGGCATTCCTTAGACTTCTCAAATAACTGAAAAACATCAAATTCCAAGGATTTCATTCCATATTTTTTTTCTTGTTTATGTCTCCATTGCTTGTTCAAGGTGTATTCTTCAAAGATTCTTGAAAATATCAATTTAGAAACAGAGTATGTTCCTGGAATACCTGAGAGAATTCAAATCAACAAAGAAGTGGACAAGTGGTTGAAATAGCAATAGATGAGAGTTGGTTCACCACTAGCTCTTTTTGTAGAATTTTATTTTTTAAGGAGAACTTTATACCAGTTCTTGAATTAAGTCCTCCAACTTTCAATATATTTTGTACAACTAAACAATTACTAAAGAATCAGCTAGAGGCCAAGAGAGTTATTACAGAACATGAAAAACTACAAGACTTGGATGGCAGCAAAATCATAAAAGAATTGAAAAGAAATTCTTAAGGTTGGTTTAAGAAAAAGGCTTTGTATTGTGTTACTAATATTTTTGCTCCAGCTCTGTCGAGCATATTTAAACACTGTTTTTGTTTTCACATGATCCATGTTGGAGTAATACCTTTCGAAGTAGATACAAGAACATGTGGTGATTTAGCAAAGAGGTGTGCTATTTGTACACTAGATTTTGATACACCGTAGTTATACCGTATATAACTATAAAGCAAAATGTTCTTGTGCACAAAAACCAAAGTAAAATGAATTATTAAAAAAATAAAATAGTAGATCTTATAAATACAACTACGGTGTAGTTGTTAGAATATGGTGTAGACATATCTTTTCCCTTTAGCAAAATATAAGAATACGACATATCTTTTCCCTTTAGCAAAATATAAGAATACTCTAAAGCATGTTCTTCCACATGTTTGGTTGTTTGTGAAGATACATATTGATTATACCAGCCATGAAGATATGGAATTGATGATAACTTGAATTTTGGAATATTTTTGAGTTAATGTCCACATAGAAAAAAGCCAAAGAAAAAAAAGTTTCATCCTATGAAGAATTAAGGTCGAATTTCTAACAATGAGAGCTTAGCGGGTGGTCTCTTAATTATATCAGGAAGCAATTGAAATTCATTTTGGTAGATACATTGCTTTATTTTTTGAAGTTTATCTTTTATAATTTTGAGGATAAAGTTGTTTTTAAAGGGTGAGTAATGATAGAGCATGATGTTATTTAGATTTAAGTAAGATTATGAGTAAGATGTAGTATTTTATTTTGGTTAGATTTTTATTATAATTGTTGTTTATTTGGGCTTTAGGCCTTTTATCTCTCTATCCATTACCAGTTATAAATATATATATATATATATATATATATATATATATATATATATATATATATATATATATATATATATATATATATATATATATATATATATATATATATATATATATATATATATATATATATATATATATATATATATATATATATATATATATATATATATAGATTTAAGCAAGATTATGAGTAAGATGTAGTATTTTATTTTGGTTAGATTTTTATTATAATTGTTGTTTATTTGGGCTTTAGGCCTTTTATCTCTCTATCCATTACCAGTTTTATATATATATATATATATATATATATATATATATATATATATATATATATATATATATATATATATATATATATATATATATATATATATATATATATATATATATATATATATATATATATATATATATATTTCTTTACCCACCTCCCTATGGGTGGTCACCTCCTGCGAAAAACCAAAACTACCCCTGCTTCGGAAGTTCATTTCCGAAGGCGTGTTTTTTTAAAAAAATTGACTTACTTCGGAAGTTCATTTCCGAAACAATTATTTCGGAAGTTCACTTCCGAAATACTGCGATTTCTGCAGATTTATCAAAACACTCCCCCTCCCCCAATCATTTACCCTAAATCAAAACAAAAAGTGGCAGAGGCGAAAATTTGTGCAAACAGAATTCCAAAGCTGCATCAAGGCTCCAATCACACTGTTAAACAACATTCAAAAGCCTTCAATCCTAACACTTTGTAAGTTTTGAAATTTTTAGATCTATTATTCAAATGCATGTTATTTAGGGTTTTAATTGCATAAATGATATATGGTTAGGTTGTTAGTAGTATTTAGGTTGTTTAGAAGCATTTTGATTTGGTTTGAAGTTTGGTTTAGGGGTCTGCCATGGAAGTTGCAGAAAACTCCATCGCAGGGGTGTTTCGGAAGTTCATTTCCGAAAACACCTCCATCCCAGTTTTCGGAAATGAACTTTCGAAATGTATCAGAAGTTAAAAATTTTTTGTTTTTTATTTTGTCTCGCATATTAATCGATTTCAATTGTTTACAGGAACATGTCTTCTAGAGAGGGCGCTAAGGGGGGAAGAAAGGATTCTTCAAAGAAAGAGGTGAAAGAGGTGAAGGAGGTGAAGGAGAAGAAGAAGGTTTCGACCGGCTCTACTTCTCGTTCCCAGGGGGCCCGGGGCCCGGATGCTCAAGCTCAATCTTCAGGCGTGAGAGTCGTGATCAACGCTGATGGTTCTGAGACTGAGTGGGATGAGGATTGGTATAATTATCTTCATTCGGAGGAGTTCGCTCGTCGGGAAGAATAACGTGTTTTATTTTGTTTGATGTGTATTTTGTAACGCTCGTCGGGCAGAATAACATGTTTTTGTTTTGTTTTGTTCTGATTTCGGATTGTATCGCACAGTGTATTTGTATTGGATTTATCATGTTAGTTTTTGGAAGTGGTAACCGGGGTCGGAACATATGACGAATGAGGTGGATGTCTGGAGGAAGTAGAACTGGAGATACGTCCACCACGAGACAAAGTAGCCAATCAATGTAAGCTATAGTTTATGATTATCATCTGGGGAGGTCATTTCTAAAAAATCAAGATTAAAAATAATAAGATTTTTTTTCCAATTTTTTGTAATGACGTCCCCTGATGATAATGATAAATTATAGCTTACATTGATTGGCTCCTTTGTCTCGCGGTGGACGTACCTCCGGGTCTTCTTCCTCCGGACATCCACCTCCTCCGTCATATGTTTCGGCTCCGGTTACACCTCCTCCGTCATTTGTTACTTTCAGTTGTACGTATTTTTATTAAAATAATAAATAAACCTTTTGAAATTTGGAAGCCTTTTTTTCTCCCCACCACTCTCTCATCCCCACCTTCCCGTGTTTAACAATATGTAACTTTAATTTTATGTAATATTATCGTTGTAATTTTCACCCGATTAAATAAAGCGAATTGTTCATTTTCTTCTGTCCAGACCTATTTTCGGAAGTGCATTTCCGAATTCCTCCAAGGGGGGTGCGCTCGGAGATGAACTTCCGAAACACCACATTTTCTGAAAAGTGACTTTATTTCGGAGATGCATCTCCGAAATCAATATTTTATATTAAAAAAAACACGTTTTCGGAAGTTCATTTCCGAAAACACCTTTTTTCCAATAAAAAGTACCGTTTCGGAAATGAACTTCCGAAACAAGGGGTATTGTGGTAAATTCACCGGAGGTGGCCAAGAAGGTTGGGAGGTGGGTGAAGAAATTCTCTCTCTCTCTCTATATATATATATATATATATATATATATATATATATATATATATATATATATATATATATATATATATATATATATTCTCGTTCAGAGATTTAAAATTATGAATCAAATAAAAAATGTTATTTCAATTTTCTTAGATAGCTTTAGTGTTAAAGAAATCTTAGTTCTATAATTTTGATAGAAAAATCTTCTTATCATAGTGCAAGAGAGTGTTACGTGGAGTTCAAACGTAGTCTCAGTTTTGTTACCTACAATTTAAGTGACTTATTTTCTTTTTTTTTTAGCAAAAAGAAAAGATATCATTAAACAAAAGAGAAAACAAAACAACACAAGGAGGACCAAACCAAGACCCCTTAATGACAAAGCCTAAGTCTAGGAGTACCCTTCTTGTCTAACAAGTAATCTCTAATAATATCTTCATGAACATAATAATAATTAGATGTAGTTTTGGTATTTAAACCAATGCTAGCCAAAGTGTCAGCACAGAAATTGACCTCTCTAAAATTGTGAGATATTCTAAAGTCAATACTTAGAGTGTAATCCCAACAAGAGAGCCAACGAGACCCATCTTTCAAGGCACCAAAGCATGGTTGTTGCAAGCATTCATGAATCCGTTTCAATCCAAAGTTTAACAAACTTTTTCTCTTTTGCCAATTCTAGAGCCATAATAAGCGCAAGGAGCTCAGCCGTTTCCGAAGACTCCTCAGCTAAGAAAGAACTAAAGCTCACAATATGACTAGCATTATGCTTGAATTGCACTAGGATGGTACTTCATGACCAATTAGTTTTTATCCTCTTCTTGAGGTCTAAAAGAATCGTCTGCACACCTCATGATCTAACATCAGAGAAATAGACAACATACGAGATTTGTCCATATAAGAATATTTTAACATTTTGCTATATACGAGATTTTCTCATATACAAACGTTTTAACATTTTTTTTTATATAACCTTGGTATATAAAAGTTTCATTGTCTATATGTTCATTTAGTAAGGACTTTTTATTTCCCAAGTCCTTCATCTCAAATAATTTCTTTAAATAATTTATAGTTTTTAGAATCTCTTCAGGAGTTCCAATAATTTTATGTCATCTACATTGACATCTACTATCTCCGTTTTTATTATAAGTAGTTTTGAACTTTTCACACGTATTAAGAAAAATAATAATTTACATAATTGTCCTTCATTAATGACATGTGGAAGATAAATTTACATAATTGAAAGGAGAGAGAATAATAAATATTTAAGGACATAATAGGAAAAACATCATTAATTATTCATTGAAATTGTAAAACGACTTATATTAAAATACAATTTTTTTCCAAAACGACTTATTTTTTAGAACTTTTCATAATAATACAAGGACTTAAGAACTTATTTGTATATCTTTCCCTTAGCAAATATTCACTGAGACAATTATATCACTTGTGTCCATATTGTTTTAATGTATAGATAGACTAGTTCATTTTGATGGAGTAGCTTTCTCGATATCTGAAATCACGTATCTCTGATAATTTAAACCCTTTACGGAGTTTTAATAAATGCCACTATTAAGTTGGGTGTACAAATAAGATGTCACAACATCCATCATGTTCAAATTAAGTCTTTCATGTGCTGTAAGGCTAATTAAATATCAAAAAATTAATTGAATCCACTGCAGGTGGATATGTTTCATCAAACTCGATCTTAAGTTTTGTGAAAATCATTGAGCGACAAATTAAGCTTTATACCATTCTAATTTTTCTTTTTCACAAAAACTCATTTATATCTCATTAGTTTTACACCTCGAGGTATTCGGACTACACGTCCAAAAAAGATTCGCTTTTAAAGTGAGTTTAATTATTCTTCAATTGAATCTGTTTATTTTGACCAATTCTCACTTTGTCTATAATCTTGGATAAATTTTGATTCATGATTTGTTCATTTTGGTCAATTCTCACTTTGTCTACAATCTTTGATAGACTTTGATTCATGATTTGTTCATTTTGACCAATAACTTTGTCTACAATCTTTGGAAGACTTTGTTTCACGATCCTCGTTATCATTTATAATCTTTAGCACTATATTATATACAAATACATTGCCAATGTCGACTTTATTTAGTTATCTTAATTTAAATTCCATTCCATTTAGTTATCTTAATTTCATATTTCAAGTACTTGGTTAGTTCTTTTGGAACTGAAAAATACATTATTTCAAAGTGCTCTTAGAATTTTCAAATCCTCACTTGGGTCATATTTAACTTTAGTTCTTTTTCTAGTTAGAAGACTTTTAATATTGCAACCGATTTTCCTACCACGCTTTAGGCACAGTTACAACTCATTTGCAATATTAAGATTGTCCAATAGAATAATCTACTTTGAGTGGAGTATTAGCGGCTGATAATTTTCTTTCATAAACTTTGCAAATAAATAGTATTTTGAACTTCGAGGATCAAAATAATAAAATAATATTTTATTTCAAAACACTCATTTGAACTTCTGGTTTACACATTTTCTCTCCCTCCCCCTAATATTGAGAAAATTAATTTATCAATTGATAATCAGCCTACTATGCTTCAAACAAGTATTCAATTATTGGATCAAGATATATCTTCAAATACAAAATTCATGTAAAATACATTTTCTCGATATTCTTTCAAAACTCATCTTAGTGTGCTATATTGAAGCAATTGAAAAATCACAATATATTCAAAAGTTTATTTAGATGAGATGTATATGGTTATTAATCTAAAATAATTTGTAAGTTAAAGGGAGAATTATCATGCACTAACTAGTTGGCTTAATACGAATAAATATCTTAATACCATATTTTGGATGTTTCAAATATATAATTAAGAATTGATGATCTCATAAGTATCAACCATATAATTAATTTTAGACGTCTAAAGAATGGATCTTCAGGTCCATTTTCTTTTTATGAACATATATTACAAGATATTCAGTATCAACTTTAATAATATATGTGATGCTTATACCAGAATTTAAAAAAAAAATAGAAAACAAGATCTTAATCTAATTAGTTGGGAAAATAATTTCACAAACTTCTGGTTGTGAATAGAGACATATGCATGATCTTTTAGTCGATGAAACAATTAATGTCATAAAAACTCAATTTTTCACATTTTTCTTTGAAAACACATAAATTTTATTGGATTGAAGAAATTTCTGGTTCTTCAAAATTAATTCTCGCATCATAATATATTTGAGATGACCCAACCAGTTTTACCAACAATACACTTACGTGTGATATGTCAACTTCTGATTTACAATACTACATATGATTCTATTCTTATAATTTGATTCATTCCATAATGAATAATAAAATTATTTATATAAAATATATTTATTTTCAAATGATGACATATAATTTTATTTACAATTTCAACATCTAAATAAAAAAAATTATAAATTTTGATAATAATGAAATAGTACATAAAAACACATTACTACATTTAGAATACAAAACTTATTCAATAAATATAAATAACTCTATAAATTTTATACAAGAAATATAACTTAATAAACAAAATTAAAATAAAAGAAAATAAATATTTATTATAAAATTAAACAAAAATAAATATGTATACTATATTATTTTAAGAAAATAATTTATTCAATCAAATCATCACTAATGCTTATCTTTAAAATTAAAAAATTAAAAAATATCTATCATACCAAAAGAATCCAAATATTTAATTCATATATTTATTTATTTTTACATAATTCAGAATTAAAAATTAAAATTAAAATTTATATTTTCAAATATTTATTCATATATTTATTTATTTTTACATTATTCAAAAGAATTCAAAATTAAAATATCATAATTTGCATAATTTTATTATTATTCTTAAATATGAGTCCTTTGTTAATGGATGCAACTCTTTAAGAACATTTAAACACTAATTTTGTTATAATCTTCGAACAACAATTTTTATTGAAGTTCTTCAAGAAATCAACAATTTTTTTGTTATTATTCGGAAACTCAGTCACAAATTTTTACAAAGTTTTTTAGAAACTCAATCACAAACCTTTTTATACAGTTCTTCAGGAACTCAATCACAAATTTTTTTATTAATAAAAATAATAATATTTTGTAAATCTTCAATTATTCAAGAACTATAAAACAAATTTAATATTTTTCTATCCTCGGTTATTCAGAAACTACAAATCAAATTCATGATTTTTATATTCTTGAGGATACTTTATATGTTATAAAAAATTCATTATTTTGCTATCCTTCATACATGCTTTATATATTCTTGTAATTTCTTCAAAACTATATTATAAACAATTATTTTTGCTATCATTCAGAGATACTTCATAAGTTTATAAGATAGAATATCATATCATCATTCAAAGTTAATAAGGTAAAGAAAACATAAAAAAAAGATTTATAACGTGTTATGAAACTGAATAAAAATAATAGAAAAGAGAAATAAAAGAGAGTAAGTAATTCTGATACAATATGAATCCTATTTATAAGACATATATTCAGAGCCGTCTCAAATTTTTAGAGGCTCCGTGTTAGTTAATCATATTTTAACAATGACAAAATAAATAGAGGTCTTACTTAATCACGATTTAACTGGATAAATATTTTATGAGACCCTATTTTGCTATAATTTAACCATGATAATTTTGAGGTCCTGTACGGTAACCCGTATTGCACGCCCTCAAAGACGGCCCTGCATATATTATAAATAGAAAATTAACATATGAAATCTCCTAATAGATGAATATTTATAACAATGACAATATTATTGTATTTTTAAATTCATTTACGGGAATACTTATTTTAAAATATAGATAATGAATGATAATTATTGAATAAATATAATATTTTTAAAATATGAGTGAAGGAGATATATAAGGGAATTAAATTTCAGCAATGCTATCTTGACACTATTTTTCAGTGTTTTAAAAACCGAACTGGATCAGCCGGTCGGACCGGTTGAACCAAGAACCAGCCAGATAATCGGTCTGGTTCGATTGCTGGATCGGATATGTCATTGAACCGGTGTGAACCGGTCAAAATCGGTGTAAACCGGTGGTTTAAATGCATTTTTTTTAATTTTATTTTATTTTAAAAATTTAAAACAACATCATTTTAATTATTTTAATAAAAAATAAAAATAAAAAAAAATAAAAAAAGAAAACAAAAATAAAAATAAAAATAAAGTTTCAGATGCGGTTAATTTTGTTGCAAATGATTTTGATATTGAAGAGTGAGATACCAACATTGAAATAATTTTTTCTTCTTTAAAATTAAATTTAGTAGACAATGAAGTTACTTTGTTATAATTTATTCAATTAGATTATTTTGCGATTAAATTTTGTTTGCAAATATTTATTTTGTAATTTTATACTATTTTATTATGTGTGATACCTATGTTTAAAATTTGAATTTAAATTATGAAGTTGAGAATTTATTTAAGATATGATATTTTTAAAAAATTTAAGTGTCAGTTATATATTATAGAGACTGAATAATCATGTTCGTCATGTTTTATACCTATATAGTTTTGTTATAACGACCAGTCTATTCAACCGAGTTATCCGGTTTAATCCGGTTTAGTCATGCGGTTCGACCAATGACCCAATTGTTCGACCAATAAACCAGTGACCCAGTACCCTCACCGGTTTGATGTCCGATCTGATTTTTAAAACACTGCTATTTTCTATACCAAATACCTATACAGTATACACTCTACACCGTATTTATACGGTGAATAATATTTTTTATTAAAATATTATTATTTTTAAAAATATAATTTATTTTTTTAAATTTATTTATTTTTAAAATTTATTTTATAACATAAATATAAGGTTGTGTCATTAACCAACTTCACAATACTATTAACCACAAAAATATACACCATTAACCACTTATTTTACTTATAATTCATTAACCACTTTCAGTACTTCATGAACCAATAAATACAGAGTATTAACCATGTTCTGACAATAAATTATAAATGTATTAACCAATTTTTATACTCTATTAACCAACTTTATTTTACTATTTAATTTATGTTTGAGAACTCATTAACCATGTTATGAAATGTATTAACCAATTTTATACAAACTATTAACCAAGTCTAGAGGATATACATATTAACTTTTTATATCAGAATATATATTAACCAAACTTTAAACTGCATTAACCAAATTTGAGGAGTGCTAGCAACTCTCTTTTGAACACTCTCTCAAGCACTCACTTTCTTATTGGTTGATACATGTGTGGGCCCCTCACTATGAAAATAGGTCCCACATAAAGTAGTAGGACCCACACATGTTTCAACCAATAAAAGAGGAAGTGTTTGAGAGAGTGTTCAAAAGAGAGTGTTGCTAGCATTTCTCACCAAATTTTAATATTTTATTAACCAAAAGTAATTTTATAGAAAATAAAAAAATATATCAAAATTTTAAAATAATAATAAAATTTGTGAATAGTATATTGGATGTAGTTGTATGGAATTGGTGTCATGATACTATTTCTCATTAAATTTACATCATTTCACATAAATATGTGATAAAAAAGTAGATTAAAGATACGCATGCAATTATTTAGCATATTTTCATAAAAATTATGCCACACTAAAAAAATCAAAATAAAATCTCAAACATTAAAAATTAATTAATAAATAAAAAAAAATCCTCTTTCACCATATTAGTCATTAGATAGTTTTGATAAAAAAATAAAAAATTTCACCAAAACCTTCGAACATCGCCGCCGAGAAGAAAAGGTTTTTATCAAAACCTCCGACATCGCCGTCGCTTCTTGTAGTCGTCTCCGTCATCCTCCTCCACCTTCTTCAACATCTCAAACCTCCCATCACTAAACCCTAATTTCAATTCAATTCGATTCAATTGATTGATTCATCGATGGGAAAGAAAGGAGGAGCCAAAAATCTCCCAAAATCGGAATCAAAACCTCACAATCCTATTACACTGAGAGAAGAAGCCACTGGAAAATTGAAAACGAAGCCAATCGTTAACATAAAGTCACATTTGAGAATCGATCATTTGAAAAAGCTTGCTGTGTGGACCTCTACTGACCCTCACATACCGTCTTTGGCTGCCTTCTATGGTCAGCATTTGGCCACCGTTTCAGAGGCCGCTGGTGTACCTCCTGATCCTTCTTTTCTCACTTGCCAAAGGTTTGCATCTTTTTTTTTTCTCTCTGTTTAGTTAGATATCTTGTAGTGCCGATACATCTGAAAAAGGTGAGTCATTGTCAGAAACCGACACCGACACTTGTGATTGTATTTAGTTTATTCATTTTTTAAAATTATTATCGGTGTTGACGTGTCAGTGTCGAAGTGTTGGTGTAATTTAATATCCTCGTGTGTCTACTTATCATATGGTTTGAAGTGTTAGAGTTAGCATTCATTTGGTATGCTTTTGATTCATTTGTTAACTTTGTAATTTTATAGAAAGAAAGAGCATGTATGTGATAGCTCCTTGGTTATTGGTATTTTATGATCATGTGAGTTGTATCTCGATTTGATGAGTTGTATCTCGATTTGATTATGAAAAAAGTTGAACTCAGTTGATGTGAATCTTGAGGGATGTATTGTTGAATTATTTGTTTACAGTGCAATAATTTGATTGAACCAAAGCATTTATGTGAGACAATGGCAGTGCTCTCCATGGCGGAGAGCCAAAATCCCGCCATACAAGACAATTTGCAGCGGTGTTATAGCGGATTACGATGGAAAAACCTGCAATACCAACCGTTATTTTCCATTGCTGAGAGCCCAAAAACTGCCACGTATATCCGCCATAGCGCTGCAATTGGAATGCATGTGGGTCTTAAGATACATGTGGGTTGTATCTAATTCAGAGCAAAACTGAACCTTATTAGTATGACTCTCTTTGTTCATGTTTATTTTACACATGAATCTCATTGTGAATCACGAAGTTGTATTAGTTCTAAACATAACTGAACCTTATTCATATGACTCTATCTATGCGTATCTATTTTAGACATGAATCTCATTAATCATCATGAATCACGATTCATTTTGATGTATCGCGAACGAATGACCTTTATGTAGCCAGTCTCTTTTCTTGTCACCTATGTGTAGTCAACCACTTTCCTTTTGTTATTTTTTATTCATGACTACAAATCATAGGTTTTTTAAATTGTATATGTATTAACTTATGTTTTTGCACATGTTACATATTTTTACTTCAAAATGTCATATTTTTATGGATCACGTGTACTCCTCTTCATGAATCTTATCTAATATAGAATTAGAATGCAGACACATGAACCTGATAAAAGCAGTTTCAGCTTGTGCTACTCATGCAAGGATTAGTGTGTACAAAGATTGAATTAGAAATGAAATCATTAGTGAGAAAGTTGGGTTATTATAGGTTTCATGGTAGAAAATATAAATTTAGATACAGTTAAATGGATACAAAGAAAAGTTATAAATCTTGCCATAAACAGATATTTTGATTGAAATGTTTATTAGTATAATTGATTTAGGACTCGTAGTAGTTCATGTAGCCTACTAGGTCTAGTGGGAGAAACTTAGATTGTTCTTGACTTGGAAATTTCCTATGATTCATATATCATTTCTCTGCAGGTGCGAAACTGTTCTTCATCCTGGCTTTAATTCAACTGTACGAATTGAAAAGAATAGATCAAAGGTCAGACATAGGCAAAAGAAGTTTGGCAACATTGCCCAAAACAATGTTGTGTACAAGTGTCATTTCTGTTCACATCCGAATATCAAGAGAGGTACCCCTAAGGGACATTTGAAAAAAATATGCCCGGCAAAAGATAAACCATCCTTAGAATCAACACCAGCTACAAAACCAATTCTACACAAACCTTTTAAATTAGAGGAATACATGGTACGCAAAGATGAAGGCTGTGAAATACTCGCAGTTGGTTCAAAAGTTGTAGTTAAGGACGTCGCCCCTATGAAGGGTCTTGAAACTCCGCGTAGTACAAGTACACCAACATTGTTAGAAGCAAAGAAGAGAAGTAGAAAAAATTCTGCATCCAAGAACACACTTGAAACGCCAAGTATGTCTGTAAGAGTAGAAACTCATAGCACTGCGAGCAGAAGACGGAAAAGATCTTGGACCAGTTTAAAAGAAATTGCTCAGAGCAAAGAGCCTGATAATTTGACAATCCCATTTTTTTTATAACTAGGAAGATTTCTGCATATGTAATTTATTTTAAGATTGAGCCAGAAGGTTGTTTTTCTCTGCTAGTTTCAAGCAGTTTTGTTGTTTTTGCTGTGTTTGATGCTTTATTGTAGGAATTTTTTTACTGAGGAATGAGAATATTTAATTTTAGTTGTGGATGAAAATGATGGCTCAGATTAATTTTTTAATTCATAACTGACTTGATTAAAAACCACTAATAAACACTATATTATTGGCTCTTCTTTGTTTGATTTAGAAGGCTTAACTATGATTTTGGTACTCAATATAACTAGATAGTGCTTACAATCTCTATAACATGAAGTGGAGATCCTGATTTTATGACTGAGTTTTTCACAAAGTTAAGGATAAATTATTGGCGCAACAACATAAGTGTAGTGTTTTCTTACAAATTTTAATAAGTGGCTGGTGTTCCTTTGTTCCATGTCATTTTCTGAACCTTGAAAGTTGTTAGAAGCCTTGGGAGTATTTGGCCACTCATTAGAGTGAATAAAACAATAACGAAGCTACACTTTGTTCCCTGTTTGGATCCGCGGCGAAAAATGGAAGACGCGCGTTTTGGAGTAGAAGCTACACTTTGTAGTTTTGGAGTAGAAGCTACACTTTGTAGTTTCTTGTTTTCATGGTAAAGAGGTACGTAAACGTGCGGTGACTCATGGGAGAAGCTATTCATTTAATTATCATGACTACTTAAGTAGCTTATAAACCACTTTGGAACTTGTAGCTTCTTGTATTCCTAGTAAAGAGGTACACCACTTTGTAGCTTATAAACTTTTAATTTAATTGTAAATTTTGTAATATTTAATGAATACTTAAGCGGCTTCTAATTTGTATTTTACCAGATTAAATGAATGTCGTTTTCTAGTGGAAAAGAAGATAGTTTGGAGTATCTTAGTGGCTTAGTGCGATTGCTTTTATATTGGTTGTGTTTTTTAATTTTATTTTATAAGTTAATTGATTTGATATTTTGTTGTATTATTTTACTAGTCAAATAAAAAATTACTCAAAATAATAATAATTTATAGATGTCCATTAAACCAACGTTTTAAAAACTAGACCGGACCGGCCGGTCGGACCGGTCGAACCGGGAACCGGCCAGGTAACCGGTCTGGTTCAATAATCGGATCGGGTATGCCATCAAACCGGTAGGAACCGGGAAAATCAGAAAACCGGCGGTCTAATTGCTTTTTTTTTTTTTTAACTTTTTTTTAAACTTTTTTTTTAAACTTTTTTTAAAACTTTTTTTTAATATATTTAGTAGTGTATTACTTAAATAGCATTCTCACATAGTTTTTTTCGTTAGTGACAAATTAAAAATTTTATTGTCTATTTGTTATCTTTGCTAATAAATTTTCTTAAATAGCATAAACATATTGAATTTTATTTGATTTTCTTTTTAGGAGGATCCTATTTTGAATTAAATTTGGTACACATTGGAGTTATTTTGTCATAAACTATTCAATTAGATTATGTTGTAATTAGACTTTGTTTGCAATTAGACTTTGTAATTTTTTACTATTTTGTTATGTGTGATACCTTTGTTTAAAATTTGAATTTAAGTTATGAAATTGTGAATTTATGATATGATATTTTTAAAAAATTTAAAAGCTAGTTATATTTTTTTAGAGACTGAATCATCCGGTTTGACTGGTTTAATACCTATATAATGACATGTCTATTTAACCGAGTTATCCGGTTTAATCCGATTTTGGTCGTGCGATTCGACAAATGATCCAGTGATTCGACCGATAAACCAGTGACCCAGTACCCTCACCGGTTCGATGACTGGTCCGGTTTTTAAAACACTGCATTAAACTCCTTTTTTGTGTGTCTATTTGAATAACAAACTTTTAATCATTACAAAAACTAGCGTGATACCCGTGCGTCTGCACGGGTACCCGTTGTGGCTGTGTTATTTTGTTCAATATAGATATTATTCTAGACGTAAATGTCATAAAACCAGATGTGTAAAATATAGAAATTTCTTTTTAATAGGTTGGGGCAAAGTTTGGGATATTTTCATGAATAAAAATTATTTTCCGTTAATATTCAATATTTCGATCATTAACTTCATGTTCCCGTAAATATTTAATATGTTTATCAGTAATTCATGTTCTCGTTAATATTGAATATTTTATTCAGTAACTTCATGTTCCCGTTAATATTCAATATTTTGATCAGTATCTTCATGTTCCCGCTAATATTCATTATTTTGATCAGTAAATTCGTATTCCCGTTAATGTTCCAACCTTGTTCCCGTTAATATTCAATTTTTTTATCAGTAACTTCATGTTCCCGTTAATATTCTTTATTTTGATCAGTAACTCCGTGTTCCCGTTGATATTCATTATTTTGATCAATAACTTCGTGTTCCCGTTAATATTCCAAATTTGTTGCCGTTAATATTGAAAAAATTTATCAGTAACTTCATATTCCGTTTATATTTAAAACAATTATCACTAACTTCGTGTTCTCGTTAATATTCAATATTTTGTCAATAACTCCGTGTTCCCGTTAATATTTATTATTTTGATCAATAACTTTGTGTTCCCGTTAATATTCAAAATTTGGATAAGTAACTTAATGCTTCCGATTATATTAAAAATTTTGATAAGTAACTTTGTCTTCCGTTAATATTCAATATTTTAATCAATAACTCCTTGCTCCCGTTAATATTCAATATTTTAAATATTAACGGGATATTCGTGCATTCGCACGGGGACCAGTGTGGTACGCTCATTTGTTTTAATATTCAATATTTTGATCAGTTACTTCATGTTCCCGTTAATGTTCAATATTTCGATCAGTAACTTCATGTTCCCGTTAATATTCAATATTTTGATCAGTAATTCATGTTCTCGTTAATATTCAATATTTTATTCAGTAACTTCATGTTCCCGTTAATATTCAATATTTTGATTAATAACTTCATGTTCTTGCTTATTTTGTTCAATATTATATTTTTTTAAAAGAAATTGATGTAATTATTATTATGATACAATTCGTTCAGCAAAGATGAATAATAAAATTAAAAATGAAATTGATAAAGAATAGAATAATGAAGTGTTATTTTATTAATATGCAATAAAAATTGGAAAGATCAATAAAGAATATACAATATCGATTGTCCAATGTAATATAAACTTAGTCACATTTACTTTCAACGTATTAACATTGCTTCCCGTTAATATTTAATATTTTAATTGATAACTCCATGTTCCCGTTAATGTTCAATAGTTTGATCAATAACTTAATGTTTCCGTTAACATACAATATTTTTACCGATAACTTCATGTTTCCACTAATATTTATATTTTGATCACTAACTTCATATTACTGTTAATATTCAATATTTTTATCAGTAACTTCATGTTCCCATTATTAGTAAATTCATGTTTCCGTTATATTCAATATTTTGATCGGTAACTTCATGTTTCCGTTATTATTCTCAGTATTTTTATAAGTAACGTTATGTTGTCCTTAATATTCAATGATTAATGATAATAAAATAATTAAAAATATTTCATATTATCATATAATTTTGATATTATTTAATTGATACATTATTTATGTATTTATTATAGATCACAATACTATACTTTATAATCATATCAAAAACTAAACGAAACAAAACAATACTATACTTTATACTCGTCACTAAACAACACTAATAAAAAAACATAAGGTAAGTTGTGTATGAGTTGAATAGTATTGTAGAGAAATAACTATTTACTAAAAATAAATATTTACTATAATTGTTTAAAATTAATTGAGTAATTTAATATTTTTGAAAATTGAAGATAATATTAATTCAATTTGTATATTTAGAAGATTAAAAATATATCTAATTCTATAATTTAATGTTATTAATTGATAAATGTTACCATAAAAAATTATGCCAATTATTTAATATGATTGATTAGAATTAATTATGTAAAACAACAATTGATTAAAATTAATATGATTGACTTTTCCTTTCCTCAAAATGAAATATTTATTAAAAATTATGAAGTATAACTTGATGACTTTTAAACTTGATTTTCATTGCCAAAAAATTAAGTGGGGTAAAAAGTAGGTGTTATGTATAAAAAAGGGCGGGGAGAATCAAATAAATAAGTATTTATGACTCTTAATATATCATATTTATATAGTTTAAATAATATAATATAAATACATATTAAGAAATATAAAATAAAAATTAGAATAATATTTATGATAATTAATTTAAATAATTGTAACTAATTTTTTATAACTAATATGTTAATCTTTTATTTTATAACTAATATGGTTATTTAAAAAAAAATTAGAGTATATATAAATAAGCATTATATAGAAGTTGAAATGTTAGCTGAATAACAAAACACGTGCCTATAAGTTTTTTTTTGGTATATAAATAATATCTGGATCACAATTTTTGTAAAAACATTTGTTCCCCGTTTATAAAAATAACATTGTCTATATTTAGTTTTTTATATAAAATTATTTTTTATATAATGTTTTATAATTTATTTTTAATTGAATGTAACATTTAATATTTTTAAAATAGAAAAATGAAATATATCGTAGATATTAGAAAATATTAAAAAATAAAAAATTTATTAGCATTTAAAAATAAAAAAAATAGAAAAGGAAACAAATCAAATGCATATTATATTATTGTTTCGTTGATTTTGTTGTCTAATAACACTATTACATTAACATAATGCTAAATATAGACAAATTAATAGACCTATATGGATAATTATATTAAAAATAAATTATATTTTAGTATAAAAATAAATCTTATAACTATTAAATAATACACATAAAAATTAAAATTTTATAATTAGTTGTTCATCATAATATAACACATCATAGCAAGTTATTTGCAATCTTATCTCCATCCACTCATAAAAATATGTTGTGTCTCCCCTTCATTGGTCCGTCCAATATTTCATTGTATCTTTGCTCTATCGGATATCCTCACCATGACAATTTTAATATTTTTCTCGTATTTAGATAAGTAGTACATATTTGTTAAATCATTATTTCAATGACATAGATTTCAATAGTCAGTGGGGGAGCCAGACCAAAGTTTTTGGGATGGTCGTTAAGATAAATTAAATATTATAAATAAATATAAAAGTATAATTTATAAAATATTTATATTGTAATTAAATTCAATAAAATATAATTAAAACATAACCATATATTTGCAACAATCGTGACAACGATATTATATAATTGAAACAAATTTCAGACGGATTTCAATCCTGTAGAAATTTTGAGACGGATTTAAAACTAATTATATAATTGTTGTTTATTTTACTAAATTTTAGAAAATTTAGAAATTTATTCCAAATTCATGTGATATATTGAGACGGATTTAAGATAAATTTCAATTATAAAGACCTTTATAAAAGATTTCACACTACAAAAAATGTTCTCTCCAGCGACGTGATTCCCACGCCACAAAAAGGAACATCACGTCACCACACATAATTTGCGACGTGAAAGAAAACGTCGCAGGGGGAGAGGTGGTAAACTTGTAGTGTCATGGTATTCACGTCACTATTCAGTGACATGTAATTCACGTCGCTATATCCTACACACAATCCAACTCATATTTCTGGCACAGCAGACATGCTGCAGGTTTGCAGGGATGGCACAAGAAACGGAGAAAGTTTGTGGCGTGATTTTCATGACACTGATTAGTGACGTGGGAAGCATGCCACTACAAAACAAATTTTTTTTTTTTTAATATGCATCTAGCGACGTGGTAAGCATGTCACAAATATAGTGACATGTTTATCATGCCACAAAGCATAATTCTTTTTAATAAAAAATTTTTAATTATTATTATTAAAAAAGGTTTTTATTATTAATAATGAATTATAATTAATATAATAAAATATAATTAATAAATAATTTGAATATTAATATTAATAAAATATATTTATTGAATAATATAATAAAATTTAAAATATAAGTAATAAACAAAATATAAATTAAAATTCATCATACATCAATTAAAATTTAATATGTTTCATACATTAAAATTAAAACTAAAAGTAAAATATAATTAATATTACATAATAATTAAGTATCTCCTGGATCGGGAAAATCATCAAGGTTTAAATCTTCATCATTATCTTGTTGATTTGTCGAGGCACCACCAACTCCAATTAAATATTAATAAAATACTAAAAATACCTCTATCTTCCTCTATTATTCCTTCAAAAGTTCCTCTAGAAGCTCCTCCAAACACAGAAAAAATACCTACAACAAACAGATTTTTATTAACAAAATTATAGCAAAACAAATTTAAATAAATGAGGTAAGAAATTAAAAGGGTTTAGAGAAATACCTTATGAAATTATAGAAATGAAATGGGGAAGAAATGAGATGGGGAAGGAGTTTGGGAGAAATGAAATGGAGAAGAAGTTTGGGAGAAAAGAATGGGGGAAGGGAGAAAAGAAATGAAATGAAGTTTGGAAGAAGTTTGGAAGAAGTTTGGGAAAGGGAAGACGAAGCAAATGAAAAGGGAAAGGGAGTCTGGGAAACATATAAACCAACCAGTGGCGTGAATGCCACGTCGCTAAACTGCAACGGTCACATGCTCTGTAAAGGACTGAACAAAGTCTGCCAACCAGAGGCGTGATAGCCACGTCGCTAGTTTCCGTCGTGCATATCACGTCGCTAAACTGCAACGGTCACATGCTCTGCAAAAGACTGCACAAAGGCTGCCAACCAGAGGCGTGAATGCCACGTCGCTACTTTCCGGCGTGCATATCACGTCGCTAAACAGCCAAAGGTCAACAACACAATTCACGATGTCTGTTTGAGTCAGACTTGTTTATTAGCGACGTGAATATCATGTCTCTAGTTTGAATTTGAAAATTTTCAAACTCCCCCCATTTGAAATCTACCGCCAATTTTTATTTTATTTTATTTTTTCAAGTAGCGACGTGATGATAAAGCCACTAATTTTTTTTAAAATTAAATATGCTGACACACCCATTTAATATGTAACTTTGTAATATTTTATTAATATATTTAGGAGTGACGTGATTATCACGTCGCAACAGCCATTATTATAACACGTGATAATCACGTCACTATATTAAGCAGCTAGGGAGCTTGTTCTTGTAGTGTCAGAGAAAATACATAATTGTTAATTATTTTATTATTTTTTTGAAAATTCTGTCTCAAATTGGTGTAAAATACTGAAAAGGATTTTAGACGAAATCCAATTTGTGTATATAGACTTTGAAATGAATTTTAGTCATAATTCAAAATTGTTATTTATTTTACTATTTTTTAAAATTTCATCTCAAATCTGTGTAAAATATTAAGGCGAATTTGAAATAAAATTATAAAAAAATCTTTAAAATGACTATTTACCAAATACACTGTTATTTATTATACTTATTTTTATGGATTTCTTTCCCAAGTCCTTATCAAATATTTAGACAAACTTCAATTTTGTATATAAATACTGAGATGCATTTTAAACATAATACTGAGATGCATTTTGTATATACTTCAATTTTATGGATTTCTTTCCCAAGTCCTTATCAAATATTTACAAATTCATGTGAATTATTGAAATATATTTGAAAAAAAATTTAATTGTATAGGGTATTTGAGATAGATTTTAAACAAAATACATAATTGTCATTTATTAATTATTTTCTTTTAAAACTCTTTCAAAGCGGTATGAAATATTGAAATGGATTTGAGATAAGTTTTTATTTTGTATATATATACTTTAAAGAGAATTTTAAACATAATCCATAATTATTATTTAAAAAATATATTAAATATAATATTAAATATTTTGATGATTGATATTGTTATAAAATTTTATCTTTAAAAAAGAAAGTTTATTTAATATTTTTAAATAATATGTAATATAGCTTATAGAAATAAATGTCACATAACTAAGAATATCAATTATAAATTAAATAATTAATTGAGTTGAATAATTAAGAATGAAGGCCATAATAGTTAGTTTAATATGTAGAGTGTAGATGTAGCTTATAGAGTTAAATATAGATAGTTGATTAGTTGATTGTCACTGTTGTTTATATTGTGGGACCATGACACATAATAAGTATCGATAGCACATTCTAATATTTACAAATGCTTTTTATTTTAATGAACACTATTTTTCAGCTTGGAATATCAAATAGCAACATATGGATTTTACTTTTTAAAAAAAACAAAGGGGTGGCCGTGGCCTTCCTTAGCCACCCCCTGTCTCCGCCACTGTCAATAGTAACAATTTTTTTTAATATTTAGATCAATAATAAACATTACATTCTATTTTTCTCTTATTTTAATCATTATTAGATTTTTTCCTTAAGTTATTGTAATATATATTTACTTAATTTATAAATATTTATCCATTTTAGATGTTAATGTAGCGATAATAATTATTTTACAAATAGAATTCTCAACTCAACAGAAACAAAAAATTATATTTTATGTCTATCTTCTTTATAATTTAAATGACTTGAATAATAACATAAAAGCAATACCTCTTTTTCCGTTTATTTTTTTTATTTTCACTTTTCTTATTTTTTATTTGGATTTTGTAGAGAATATTTTTTATTTTATTTTATTTAAAGTCCAATATAATTTATTTAGGTTAAAAATTTTATAAATAAATATTTTGAAATTAATTAAATATATAGTTTATTAATAATCAAATCGTGATTATGCTCTCTTTTTGATCTTTAACATATATAGAAATAATAAAACAAATCAAAAAACAAATCAAAATTCATTAGATATAATGGATTAAATTTTATTTATTCTTTTACTCTTAGTTTTGTTTTTCTTCTTTAAATTCTATTGAAAAAATATATCAACAAAAACTGAGACCCAAAATCACCGCAATTCAAGAAGAACGGGAAGTACCGTTCAACAGTAAAGTTGAAAAGACGGATTTATAATTCCAGAAGAACCGTTCAACAGTAAAGTTGGAAAGATGAGACTTATAATTCCAGAATAACTGGAAGAACTTATCAAAAGAAGTAAAGTTGGAAAGACCAAATTTATAAAAGTGGAATCATTTCTAAGGTAGAAAACCAACGGAACCGTTCAACAATAAGATGAAAACAACATAAAAAATGAAAATGAAAGCTCATTAAAACCAAAACAGTAATAAACAAACCACGTGAAACACATACAATCATCACATTTATCACTGTATAATTTATCTATTCTCTTTTCAACCTATTACAAAAATTAATTGCACACAAAAATTGTACTTACATTTGTATTAACTTCTACTTCTTACGTACTCGTACTCTACAATTGTACTTACAAAAATGGCAGAAATCAAATAAAACTAATGATTTGAAAACACTGATGGCAGTTTTTCCCTTGTTCAGACGAGTTTTGATGAAAACCCTATGAAAGTACATGTAGAAAATCAAACCAATATGTCCGTTGGTTTGTTCTGATGTTGCTTGATCTCATTTCACCCTCGTATCTAAATAACATAAGACCAAAATAATAGAATATAAGAAAAAAAACTCATCAAATCATCTCAAAATGCTACCTCTTGTTCGAAACAACCTTCCATTTGTGGTGCACTCGAACAGAAACTTTCCAAAGTTCTTTGCTATCGTTGATGTCACAGATTTTCGCCAATGGTCTGGTCTGATACTACAGAAAAGTGGAAGCCACAAATGCTATAAATAACACAATCATTATGTATAATGTAGCAGTTACAAACTCTTCATTACATAATTGATGCAGAAGGTGAATGGACAGAAGAAGATAAAGTCCTCATTATGTTAATTATGTAACACATAATTATGCAGAATGGAAGATGCATGGACAGAACCACACAAACGCTAATTATGTAACACATTCATAGTAGAAGATGGAAGAACATAACTTCATAAATGAACAGTACACATGGCATATCCATAAGCAACATTTCCTACTCTCAGAATAAGTCACTTGGTAACATGAGAGGAACTCTTCAAAAAGATAGAGTTTTTTTATATTATAGATAGGGGTGCTCAAAACCAAACCAACCCAATAGAAAACCGCAAACCAAACCAAACCAAACCGAAACCGCAAAAAACCGCATTTGGTTCGGATTAGTTTGGGTCATTATTTAACAAAACCGCACGGTTCGGTTCGGTTTGCGGTTTGTATTTTATAAACTGAACCAAACCGAATCAAACCGCATTATGTTACAACCTAAATTTTACTTAACTCACATTCAACCCAAAATTAAACCTATTATACATTAGCCTTATGAATACGAACAATTTTCTCATCCTTACACATATAATTTCAGTCCCGATTTTCTCAAATCTCTAATAATATTATTTCACCTTCTTTGCCACATACATCTTCCCTCTTCTTCTATAATCTTTACTCTCCTATATTCTTTCTTTTTCACCTTCTCATTTTTATGTAAATGTTCCGTATTTCAGTTTCATTTTTATCGCACATCTTCTTCTCTAATCTCTCAACACTTTTTCTTTTTCTTTTTCACCTTCACTAATCTTTCGTCTCTTCTATTTTTTTGTTTCATTATAATAATTTTATATTGTTTTATGCTATTATTTTATGTTTAGTATTCCACTTTTGTCTAATTTAATTTTTACATATTACATGAAAAATTGTTGTCAAAATATGACGAGTTTTGTTGTTATTTGTTAGTGTATGAATGTCTAAATATACAATTATGTTGTCATATATATGTGTATGTATGGCTCAATAAAATATTTATAAAAAACCGAACCAACCGAACCAAACCAAACCGCATTAGTTTGGTTTGGTTTGGTTCGGATTTTTTTTTAAAAGTCAACCGAACCAAACCAAACCGCACTATTTTTTCTCTTGCGGTTCGGATAATTTTTTTTGTTAAAACCGTTCAAACCGCACCGCGAGCACCCCTAATTATAGATGTTATCTATATTTATATATATTTCATTGAATGAAAACCAGATCGGCTGGTTAGACTAGTTGAACTGAAACCGGACCAAAGTTTGGTTTATTTAACTCTTAAAATCAATGGTGCACAAAACTGGATAAAACTGAAAATTGGTTAAAAATAAAAGAGTCGAATAAATCGACAGTCTAGGCCATTAACTGCGTTTGGACTATTTCTCATATTTTTTTTGGAAAAAAAGTATACGTTAGTTTTCATATTGGTTCAACTTTTTGTGTATATGTTACAAGTTTTCCATTAATAATGAGGTCTTTTAGATTAACAAATAATCAATAGGGTGAGAAAATTCTTGATAGGTTGATGGTAGTGGTGGAAATAAACTAGATTAATAATAGGGGCCTACAATCTAGCCTATATATGTTTAGGTTATATCAGACTATTTTTTAACTAGAAAATATCCAGACTTTTTATAAGCTTATTTATATTAAAAAAAATAAGGCCATGATCCATATAAATTTTTTTTTTAAACTCATCAAACTCCGTATTTAAATAAACATGAATGAATTTAATATTATTTTATTGTATTTTATACTTTGAATTAAAATATGAAAAATAAATCATAGTTATCTTGAAGATGATATGAAAATAAGTTGAAAAATTCTTTTGGACAACGTTATAAGTTCTTTCAATACGTTCTCTCAAATAAATAATATCACAAAATTTTTGCTGATAGATAAACTCGAATAAGTCAACGAAAAACAAAGATTTACGTCTAATTTGTTAGTCTATTTAATGTTAGTTGAATTTCTATTTAACAAATATTCAAATGAACTAGCTCTTAAGTAGGTTAGTAGGCCAATCGAACATTCGAAAATGTTAGGTTCGGGCCTAAAAGTAAGTCTAAGATAGACTACATGCCAGATTTTGACTTTGAATTTTTTAGCAAATTAGACTCAGACTTAACAAAATCTAACACGACTCAACCTATTCTCACCCTTAGCTGGTTGTAACACCCTAGTTTTAATAAAATATTTTATTTAATTCATTTCTATTTAATTAAGATTTTCATTTAATTATCATGGCTAATAACTAAATTAATATGGGTGATAAAAAGGGTGTGTGATCTTATGGTAAGGGCGTGGAGAGTAATTAGAGGAAGATAGAATAATATTTTAATTAAAATTATTGTTTTAGTTTATTAATTAAATAAAATATGAGAGATAGGATAATTGGGCCAATTGTGAGAATTAGGGAAAGTTGTGTGGATGAATGAGTGAGAGGTATGTAAGTCTGGGCTAAGTGTGTAATTTTAATAAGATTTACTGTAATTATTCAATTAGAAAATAAGTTAGGTTAGATGACATTCTATCGGTACATAGAGAAGTGCAAAGAAGCAAGAGAGACAAGGTTGGTTAGAGGTATGAGAAGAAGAACTTCAAGGAGATGAATTGCTTGCTTGCTAGGAAAAACAACGTAAGGGGGAAGATGTGCTTCTCTAATGGGTGTTGAAGCATGAGGGGTAGATGGATGGACCCTTAACCTCCTTAGGATCGAGTGTTTTGATTAATAATTCTGATTCATGATGCTGTAATGGTTGTCACATGATGATTATATGATGAATTTTGTGTGCCCTTTTTGTTTATATTTTCTATTTTAGTGAGTGATTATACAAGTGCCATTGTTGGTAATTGGAGGTTTGGAATATGTTATGAAACATGAGAATTGTTGGTGTAAAAGTATGAAAATTGATGAATTAAAGCATGAAAAATTATGTTGTATTAGTATTATGTCAATAGGTGTTTGATTCCTATGAGTTTTCTGTGAATTTGGACTGTTAGAGATGGAAAATTGAGTCCAAAAACAGACTATGCCGCAAAAAACATTTTTGACGCACTGGTACAACGATGACATGCTACCCGTTAGCGCGATGGGGAGGATGACGCCTTCGGGGAAGGATGACGGGCGTCAACGAGACTAATGACCCGACCGTCAGCGATGATGAACTCGAGAGGGGTATGACGGGCAGAGGGCATGACGACCGTCAACCTCAGGAGGCGACCGTCAGCAATTTAGAAAATATGGTTTTTATTATTTTGCTCGATTTTCTCGAGATATTCCCGATTCCAGTGGTTGCGTTTGAAGTTATATTTGTATACCATGATTAATTAACTCCTTTTTAATCGTTTTTATGATTTAGTGGTGATATTAATTATGTTGTCGAATCATTTGTTGTATTATGATGAAAAATGCTTATATGGTATGACAAATGACTGATTAGGCATGATTATGGTTGGGGTACTGTTGTGGATGATGTTTCATGTCTATATGTATATGCATGCTATGTTTACGTTTACTATGTTGTTTGTGACATACACAGTCAGAAAAGGGGACAATGTGTATTTGCATTCTGAGAGTCCATGCATTCATGTTGTCGAAACTTCGGTTCTTTTTGGTGAGCCTTGATCCTATGTTACGGTATTGGGTGGCTGTAGCTGGTTCCTGTGGGAACCGTTGAAGCGTTGCCTATGATGATGGTGACAATTTTGGTGGGTTGTGGTTTCAAGAGGGAAACTGATCCTATGGTGGGGGTCGGGGAGCGAAGTGAACCAGGGCGTTCATATTTGGTTCCACATGCACGTTGAGTCAGTGTTGAGTACATTGCATAAATGTCACATTGTGTTTATTGATGTTGATGTATTGTTTGAATGAGAATACTTTATATGTTGATGATGATTTGATTAACGTGTGAATTTGTTGTTATGTGATATTCTACTTCCGCTTGCTTCCACCGTTAACTTTAGAAGTGTATTCTCACCCCTTTACTCTGATGTTGTCTACCATGAACATCTTGCAGAAAAACAGGAGTAGCTTTTGCAGAAGTAAGTGGGATAACTTTTGCTGAAAAGAAACTCGAATAAGTCAACAGAATCAAAGATTTATGCTTGTTGATCTTTTAATTTGTTGGTCTATTTAAGATTAGTTGAATTTCTGTTTAACAAATATTCAAATAAATTAGCTCTTAAGTAGGCTAGTAGGCCTATCAAACCGTCGAAAAGGTTAGGTTCAGGCGTTAAAGTAAGTCTATGATAGGCTACATGTCTGATTTTGACTTTGATTTTTTTTAGCAAGTCATACTCAGGCTTGACAAAGAATAACATGGTTCAACCTATTTCCACCCCTAGCTAGTTCTAACACCCCAGTTTTAATAAATTATTTTATTTGATTTATTTCTATTCAATTATGATTTTCATTTAATTATTGAGAGTAATAATTAAATTAATATGGGTGATAAGGAGGGTGTGTGACCTTATGGTGATGGCATGGGGAGTAACTAGATGAAGATAGAATAATTTAGAATAATTTTATTAATTAAAATTATCGTTTTAGATTATTAATAAAATAAAATAAAAGAGATAGGATAATTGGGCCAATTGTGAGAATTTGGGAAAATTGTGTGGAGGAATGAGTAGGAGGTATGTAAGTTTGGGATAAGTTGTGTGGAGGAATGAGTAAGAGGTATGTAAGTTTTCATAAAATTATATACATACCAAACAACATATAACAGTGTATTGTTAGCATTATTCTACTATATAATATTTCATTTATATAAAATTGAAGAACTTAAAAAGATGGGATTCTCATCTTTTGTGAAAAAGAAACTAAATTAAAAAAGAGAAAGCAGCCAATCTGGTTCTAACACACGGCCTTCTATTCAAAATATAAGACTCTCAACCACTTAAACACATAATGTTTATGGACTGAGATTTGAAAAAATATTTTATACTGTATTAAAGTTTAGCATCTACAATATAAGAAAATTCACTGTCCTGGAAAATACCAATTTGCCCCCCCTGTTTCCATGTTGTGCCAAGTGGACATCTTAATTGCAAAGCTTCTCATGTCTACATTTTTTTAAACCTTTCAAATCTAACTTTTCTACCCACACTCTTTTTGTGAGTCACTTCATTTCTCTAATTCTCTCTCTTGCACAAAATCTTTCTTCTTCTTCTTCCTTCAACCTCAAATCTTCTTGCTTCTTCATCTTTTTCTTCTTCGTTCTACCTCTTCTTCTTCTTTTTCCTCCTCTTTTTCTTATTGAAACCAAATCGAAACAACCATTGATCTGTGATATCAATTTATGATTTCAAAAATAAACTCAGATCTTCCTCTTCTTATTTCTTCTACAAATCTTTGTTTATTTTATATATTTTTATCAACTAACTTAATTTTTTCATTTGTCTGTTTTTCAGTTGTTATTTATCACTCATCACTTAGGTTTCTCTTCTTTATATTTTTCATTTTCTTTATTATTTAATTTTCAATTTTTAATTTTTCTGAAACTGAAAATTAAAGAGTATAAAAAGATTTACATTAGAGATGAGTAAGTTGATGGATCTGATTCTAATATATGTATTTTTTTCCAGATCTGGAAATTAAAGAGGATTAAAACATGCTGGAAATAATGAAGATGAAGAGACGGATAAATTTCATCAACAGAAACAAAGTTATTAATGTTAGTTTTTTTCTCATGATTTAGACCTTACACTTACTTGACCTTCATTTTCTCTCATCAAGTTAACCGATTCTACTCAAAGAAATTGTAGACCAGAAAGCAAAAACAAGTAACTAAATGATGCACTCTATGATAGAGAAGCAATATTTGATTTTGAATTTACTGTCCAATACATTTTTCATGAAGACATGTTATTGTGCTTTCTAAGTTTCTTTAGAATATATTAGATAACTCTCCAATAAATCATTCAAAAGTATATATTTATTTCAATAAAATATATTTTGATTTTATTATAATGCTTAAAAAAATTATAAAATTTTTTTTTGACAAAAAATTATAAAATATTTTATGAATATAAAAGTGTGATTATAATTTTTTATAAAACACAAATTAAATTTTTAGAATCTCCTCACTTGGGATAAAAGTTTTTACTTGAAAAAAAATCATATACATGATTCTGATATTAAATATGGTTTATTTTCCCGTCCTTTCTATTTAAACTTATTTATTTATTTTAATGTTTTATGTATAATTTTTTATTTATTTCACTTGGTATAAATTTATTTATTGGCATAAATTTTGTAAAGTCATCTTCCTGATAGGAGTTTTGCAGGAGTGGATTGATAAGCCAAATTTTTGTAAAAGGTACAATGGTTTGTCAGCATTGATCATCGATATAAGTGTTGCAAGAGTGCATTGTAAAGCCAAATGTTTGTCTTTCCTCATACACAACAGTAGGATGTAGACTTTTCTAAAGCAAGTCTATTCATTCATATTATGCAGACTTTTCTAAAGCAAATGTTTATTCATTCATACACTAATTATATTTTTAAGTTGTAAGTTTAGTTTGTACAGCTATGCCAAACACTACTTTGCTTAGTACAATTCTACTATTTCAACTTAGTTACCCGTGCCAACTTTTTGCAACTTTTGTAGGAAATATTTACCTCCAATATTTTTGGTTTGTACGATACAACTATCAATGTGTACTAATTATTATTTGACTTTTATGTCAAAAAGGAAATAACAATAACAATTTAATGTTATTATTAGCATTTATGTTTTTTATTTGATAATTAGTGATTATGTTGAATTATGAAAAAATGATCACGTGAATTTGATTTTTTTTAATAAAGTAGAAATTTTATTTTGTTTTAATCAAATAGATAAATTTTAAAAATATTTGATATAGAATTTTTGGTTTTAAATATTAAAGAATTTTATTCATCAACAATTTTATATTATTAATGAAGAGTGATGTTATATGAAATTATATCTTATAAATAAGTTTTTTTTATATCTCTCATTTAGTCTTAAAAATTTCTCATTTATAAAAAAAAATTGCATTTATAAAATGAGGATAATTTTTTTTTAACTTAAATTAAATTCAAATTTTAAAGAAAAGATACATACATTATATATTTACAAAAATATATAATGGAAATAACAATATACAATTTGTGTAGGTAATAATCAATGATATCTTATTTCCTTTTCAATCTGTTTATAGTTAGAAAAATAATTAATGACATTTGTGTATGTCATAAATGATTAAATATTATTTAATTTTTTTAATTTTTTTAATTTATTATTTTTCAAAGACAATTATGAACATTATTTTGTAAGAAAATTGTTCACTTGTGTCTAACAAGCAATGTGATATAATAGTACAATATTTTTATCTTTTGTTGCTATAATACACTAACTTTTTCTCATATAGGGGTGCTCGCGGTGCGGTTTGGGCGGTTTTGACGAAAAAAATTATCCGAACCGCAAGAGAAAAAATAGTGCGGTTTGGTTTGGTTCGGTTGACTTTTAAAAAAAAATCCGAACCAAACCAAACCAAACTAATGCGGTTTGGTTTGGTTCGGTTGGTTCGGTTTTTTATAAATATTTTATTGAGCCATACATACACATATATATGACAACATAATTGTATATTTAGACATTCATACACTAACAAATAACAACAAAACTCGTCATATTTTGACAACAATTTTTCATGTAATATGTAAAAATTAAATTAGACAAAAGTGGAATACTAAACATAAAATAATAGCATAAAACAATATAAAATTATTATAATGAAACAAAAAAATAGAAGAGACGAAAGATTAGTGAAGGTGAAAAAGAAAAAGAAAAAGTGTTGAGAGATTAGAGAAGAAGATGTGCGATAAAAATGAAACTGAAATACGGAACATTTACATAAAAATGAGAAGGTGAAAAAGAAAGAATATAGGAGAGTAAAGATTATAGAAGAAGAGGGAAGATGTATGTGGCAAAGAAGGTGAAATAATATTATTAGAGATTTGAGAAAATCGGGACTGAAATTATATGTGTAAGGATGAGAAAATTGTTCGTATTCATAAGGCTAATGTATAATAGGTTTAATTTTGGGTTGAATGTGAGTTAAGTAAAATTTAGGTTGTAACATAATGCGGTTTGATTCGGTTTGGTTCGGTTTATAAAATACAAACCGCAAACCGAACCGAACCGTGCGGTTTTGTTAAATAATGACCCAAACTAATCCGAACCAAATGCGGTTTTTTGCGGTTTCGGTTTGGTTTGGTTTGGTTTGCGGTTTTCTATTGGGTTGGTTTGGTTTTGAGCACCCCTATTCTCATATGTCACTTCAATACTTTTTTTCTCTTTTACTATTTTCATCTTTTACTGTCATAGTACACTAACTTTTTCTTATATGTCACTTCAATACAATTTAAATAGTGACAGGATAAATTTGTATCATTAATATAGATATGTGAAAAATATACTATTAATTTAAATACAAGAAGGAAGTGTCAGTGAATATTGATTATAGAAATACGTGAGAGAGACAAAAGAGGGATAGAAGCAACTAGCAAACATTACAACCACTTAGAGCATCTCCAATTAGGGGTGGCAAAACGGGCCGCCCGCCCCGCCCGCCGCCCGCTCCGCCTTATGCCCGCCAAAAAACGAGCGGCGCGGGCATGCCCGCCAAGTAAAATGGGCATCAAAATCATGCCCGCCCCGCCAAGTTGGCGGGTTGGCGGGCGGCGGGCTTACCCGCCAATTTTTATTTATATTTTTTTAATAGATTAATATGTTTTTTTACCTTTTAATTGAACTTTTCACTTATTTTTTAAAACAATTTTTTATAAAAGTAATTTTTTAACAAATTTACTCTAAAAAATATTACATATATTAATAAATAAATGTATAAAATAAACTATCAAGAATTGCAATTACTAGAATTAACTAAAAAAAGAGTGAGTTTTGGAGGAGGAGCGGGTTTTGGCGAGCAGCGGGCTTTGGCGGGGCGGGTATGGCGGGCGGCGGGTTTTGGCGGGGCGGGTTTTGGCGAGCAGCGAGCCTAAAATCCCAACCCAACCCGCCAATTTTTGGCGGGTGCGCGGGCGGCCCGGCGGGCCCCGGCCCGTTTTGCCACCCCTATCTCCAATGGTGTAACTCATTTTTGGGTTCTTTATGGGTCCCACTAGCCACATCATCTTAAAATAATTTTTATAATTTTTATTTTAATTGTATAATTCTAAAAAGTTATTATTGGGCCCACAACTTTACCTCATAAACTAATTTGATTGGGTACCACAATTTTTTCATAGTTGCATTGCAATGCAATGGTACTATGATGTGGCATGTCTAGGTGGAGAACTCAAAAGAAAATACCACCATTGAAGATGCTCTTAGAATAGAAATGCATTATGTATTTGGAGTTCCAATGCATGAATAGTAGTATTTAATTTTATAAAATATTAGTTCATCATTAATTTGACATATAATATTTTTATCGTTACAGAAATATATTGTATTTAATTTTACCAAAAAGGTTGTAAAATTGAATTTCAACACTACTTTTATAAAAGAATAAGCTTAACATATTTTATTGATTTGTAGAATAAAATATGAATAAGAATAAATTTATTTGTAAATAAAACACGTAGTTGACCAATTAAATATGAGTCGGTTTTGAATTGGTTAAAATAATTTATTTTATATTGTATTTAATTAAGTTTTTAATAATTATCCTCTAATTAAAAATCGGACATTCGTCCAAGTATATATTTAATTATTATTTTTTCACGGGTACTGGATATTTTTCTATATATTCAATTTTAACGATGTACCTACTTGTATTTACAATATTATTATTAATGAAATGGTTTAGTTTCTTGCTGTCAAAAAAAAATTGGTGAAATTATTGTAGGGAGACTATTATTACTTAAATTTATTCTAATCGGTAATAAGTATAATAATAATTAATAATAATCAATATTTTTTTATACCATTTATAATATATTAGATGATTGATAAAATGTTAGTATTATTTTATATTATTTATAATACTTAATAATAATTAATAGTGTTTGTATAATTGATGAAAATATAATCTTATCACATTTCTTTTCATTTTATGATGCTATATTGCAAGGTAGAATCTTATTCAAATATTTTAAATCTTTTCTTGGAAACCCAAATATTTTCTTTCAACTTCTATTACTCATACTCACTGGTCTTTTCCTACTCCTACATATACTCTCATTTCATTCTCTCTCTTCAACAATCTTCTTCTACACTCAACTATCTTCCCAAGGCTAAAACTCAATCACCTTCCATCTTTTTCTTACAACTAATTTATTAAAAAACAAATGGAGGATATTATAATTAATAATATTTTTTATTAATTAATAATAGCAGCATGATGTATTTTATTTTTTTATTCAAAATTTTTGAAAAATGAATATAATTCATGGGTTAATCAAATATTTAAGATATAATTGAGAAAATTTTGAAAAATGAATATAAAATATTTACAATTTTTTAATTCCAGTCTTTTAACACCACAAATAGTTTATTTTAAGTATAAATTGATCTCTAAAGCTTTTTAAAACTATCACATAAAAAAGAAAAATAAATTGATAGATAACAAACATATCGAAATAAATAATTAAAATACATAACTGAGTAATGTGAGGAGCAACATAACATGTGCACAATTGCTACAATCAATTTGAAATACATGATATTATAAAAAATTTACAAATTTAATTAATTGAAAAAGACGGTTAATTATTGTAATCCATGATAAAAATAACTTAATTTACATAATGAATGCAATTTTGGAAAAAATTAAAATCACAAATGATAACTATAAGAAGAAAAATAATCCATATATTGTTCCTTATTGCAATGATTTAATGGTAGTAAAAAATAAAGTTAATATAGTTAATGGAGGTAACTAATTTTTTTATATATAAGAAATTGAAAACGTGAAGTATGTTAAATAGTGGAGGTAAAATATCAGTGTTATATCATCAGTATTTTAAGTTAAAAGAAAAAAATTTGTAATTGTTTTTTATCTCCAAGCTAAATAAGAAAAACCATAAAGTTTGTAAATGCTTTTTGATCACCAAAGTAAATAATAATTAAACAAATTATGACAAATTGATAAAAAAATGATGACAAATTTGATAAAAAGAGATAATTAATGTCTTGATTGTATCAAAGAAAATCTATAGAATAAAGATAATAGGTCTTACTATAGTGTTATATAATGCAAGCCAAAGTCACATCAACTATATTTATCTCTATGCCTTTTTTCCTTTTCATCATCACACATGTCTTTTAATATTATAAAAGACTGTCAAAATAATTTTTTATTTTTTTATTTAATGTTACATATTCAAAATAAATAATAATTATAATAATAATTAATAATATTCAATATATTTTTTTATACCATTTATAATATATTAAATGATTGATAAGATGTTAGTATTATTTTATACTATTTAAAATACTTAATAATAATTAATAGTGTTTGTATAATTGATGAAAATATAATCTTATCACGTTTCTTTTCATTTCATGATGCAACATTGCAAGGTAAAATCTAATTCAAATATTTTAAATCTTTTATATGAAACCCAAATATTTTCTTTCCACTTCTATTACTCAATGATTTTTTCCTACTCCTACCTATACTCTCACTCCATTCTCTCTCTTCAACAACTTTCTTCTACACTCAACCATCTTCCGATAGCTAAAACTCAATCATCTTCCATCTTTTTCTTACAACTAATTAATTAAAAAACAAATGGAGGACACTATAAATAATAATATTTTTTATTAATTAATTATAGCAGCATGATGTATTTTATTTTTTTTATTCGAAATTTTTGAAAAATGAATATAATTTATGGACTAATCAAATATTTAAGATATAATTGAGAAAATTTTGAAAAATAAATATAAAATATTTACAATTTTTTTAATTCCAGTCTTTTAACATCATAAATAGTTTTTTTTTTAAAGATAAATTGATCTCTAAAGCTTTTTAAGACTATCACACGAAAAAGAAAAATAAACTAATAGATAAAAACAAATCGAAATAAATAATTAAAATAAATTGAGTATTGTGAGGAGCAACATTACATGTGCACAATTGCTACAATCAATTTGAAATACATGATATTATAAAAAATTTACAAATTTAATTAATTGAAAAAGACGGTTAATTATTGTAATCCATGATAAAAATAACTTAATTTACATAATGAATGCAATTTTGGAAAAAATTAAAATCACAAATGATTACTATAAGAAGAAAAATAATCCATATAATGTTCCTTATTGCAATGATTTAATGGTAGTAAAAAATAAAGTTAATATAGTTAATAGAGGTAACTAATTTTTTTATATATAAGAAATTGAAAACGTGAAGTATGTTAAATAGTGGAGGTAAAATATCAATGTTATATCATCAGTATTTTAAGTTAAAAGAAAAAATTTGTAATTGTTTTTTATCTCCAAGCTAAATAAGAAAAACCATAAAGTTTGTAAATGCTTTTTGATCACCAAAGTAAATAATAATTAAACAAATTTTGACAAATTGTTAAAAAAATGATGACAAATTTGATAAAAAGAGATAATTAATGTCTTGATTGTATCAAAGAAAATCTATAGAATAAAGATAATAGGTCTTACTATAGTGTTATATAATGCAAGCCAAAGTCACATCAACTATATTTATCTCTATGCCTTTTTTCCTTTTCATCATCACACATGTCTTTTAATATTATAAAAGACTGTCAAAATAATGTTTTATTTTTTTATTTAATGTTACATATTCAAAATAAATAATAATTATAATAATAATTAATAATATTCAATATATTTTTTTATACCATTTATAATATATTAAATGATTGATAAGATGTTAGTATTATTTTATACTATTTATAATACTTAATAATAATTAATAGTGTTTGTATAATTGATGAAAATATAATCTTATCACGTTTCTTTTCATTTCATGATGCAACATTGCAAGGTAAAATCTAATTCAAATATTTTAAATTTTTTATATGAAACCCAAATATTTTCTTTCCACTTCTATTACTCAATGATTTTTTCCTACTCCTACTTGTACTCTCACTCCATTCTCTCTCTTCAACAACTTTCTTCTACACTCAACCATCTTCCGATGGCTAAAACTCAATCATCTTCTATCTTTTTCTTACAACTAATTTATTAAAAAACAAATGGAGGACACTATAAATAATAATATTTTTTATTAATTAATTATAGCAGCATGATGTATTTTATTTTTTTTATTCGAAATTTTTGAAAAATGAATATAATTTATGGACTAATCAAATATTTAAGATATAATTGAGAAAATTTTGAAAAATAAATATAAAATATTTACAATTTTTTTAATTCCAGTCTTTTAACATCATAAATAGTTTTTTTTTAAAGATAAATTGATCTCTAAAGCTTTTTAAGACTATCACACGAAAAAGAAAAATAAACTAATAGATAAAAACAAATCGAAATAAATAATTAAAATAAATTGAGTATTGTGAGGAGCAACATTACATGTGCACAATTGCTACATTCAATTTGAAATACATGATATTATCAAAAATGTATAAATTTAATTAATTGAAAAAGACTGTTAATTGTTGTAATCCATGATAAAAATATATATTTAGAATAACTAAATTTACATGAGGAATGCAATTTTGGAAAAAAATAAAATCATAGATGATTACTATAAGAAGCAAAATAATCTATGTAATATTCCTTATTGCAATGATTCAATGGTAGTGAAAAATAAAGTTAATATAGTTAATGGAAGTAATTGATTTTTTATATATAAGAAACTGAAAACGTGAAGTATGTTAAATAGTGGAGGTAAAATATCAGTGTTATATCATCAGTTTTTTTAAGTTAAAAGAAAAAGTTTGTAATTGTTTTTTTTTATTTATCTCCAAGATATATAAGAAAAAAAACATAAAGTTTGTAAATGCTTTTTGATCACTAAGGTAAATAATAATTAAACAAATTATGACAAATTGATTTAAAAAATGATGACAAATTTGATAAAAAGAGATAATTAATGTCTTGATTGTATCAAAGAAACTCTATAGAACAAAGATAATAGGTCTTAGTATAGTGTGTTGTATAGTGCAAGGCAAAGTCACATCAACTATATTTATCTCTATGTCTTTTTTCCTTTTCATCATCACACATGTTTTTTAGTATTATAAAAGACTGTCAAAATAATTTTTTATTTTTTATTTAATGTTACATATTCAAAATAAATAATAATTACAATGATAATTAATAATATTCAATATATTATTATACCATTTATAATATATTAAATGATTGATAAGATGTTAGTATTATTTTATACTATTTATAATACTTAATAATAATTAATAATGTTTGTATAATTGATGAAAATATAATCTTATCATCTTTCTTTTCATTTCATGATGCTACATTGTAAGGTAAATTTTAATTCAAATATTTTAAAAAAATATTGGAAATCCAAATATTTTCTTTCCCATTCTATTAATCAATGGTCTTTTCCTATCCTACTCCTACCTATACTCTCACTTCATTCTCTCTCTTCAACAACCTTCTTTTACACTCAATCATTTTCCCAAGACTAAAACTCAATCATCTTCCATCTTTTTCTTACAACTAATTTATTCTTCTAATATTTATTTTCTTCTATTTTTCTATTACATTTTTTTAGCTTCTATCATTCACATATTTTAGATTAAAAAATCTTATTGATCTAAATGTTTTTAAAGGTACGAGACATTTTTCTATACGTTAAATTATTATTTTTCAAGGGTACCGAACATTTTTCTATATATTCAATTATTATTTTTTCACGAGTACCAGACATTTTTTATATATTCAATTTTTTTTCACGGGTACCAGACACTTTTCTAAACATTCAATTATTATTTTTTTACGGGTACCAGACATTTTTCTATACATTCAATTATTATTTTTTCACGGGTACCAGGCATTTTTCTATTAAAAAATATACATCTGAAACAATTGTACGTCCCATATCAGAATCTGTGCGAACGCATGAGTTTGTTAATATTATTTTTTTTAAAGGGAATGAATCAATTGACACCAAGGTTTGACACCAAATACTATCCATTTTTTTATTAATATTAATCTAAGTATATGTTTGGTTTGGCGTTTCCATTCCAATTTTCACGTCCACTTGTCATTAAGTATATGTTTAGAAGCTACAAATTGTAGCATTAGATTGGACGTGCGGTGGCGTTTGCTTAGATGAAAAAACAGACACACGCCAAATTGACAATCATTTTGAGACAGAGGAAATATATTATTAATGACAAGTGTTATTTTTAAATTAATGACTAAACTTTAATATATTTTTTTAATAAATGGGAACAAGGTTTTTTAATCCAAATAATTTTATTTTTTAATCCATATATCAATAAGCTCTTTAAGTTAAAAAAATTTGTTTTTCTTTTTTACATTCTTATTATATTGATTATTAACAGGACATGGAATTATTGATCAAAATATTAATTAACGGGACATGAAGTTACTAATCAAAATATTTTTTTTATTAATTATACATTCAATTATTTACTTTTTACGGATAACCAGATATTTTTCTATTAAAAGTACATCTGAAACAAATGCGCGTCCCGTTCCAGAACCCGTGCGGACGCACGGGTTTGTTACTAGTTTTTATTAAAAAGTATGTCATAACCATTTCAACTGGTCCAAATGACATATAAACCCTGCATTGCTCAAACAAAATAAAAGTGCATTTAACATTCTACATAGTTGGGCAAATTCAACTTTGTGCTTCACCACATTTATTCATATGCTTTTGCAGCACCCAACTTTTCTACACCACATTTATTCATTTTTCAACATATTAGAGAGAAACACAATTCAAAAATTTGGTTTCTCAACTCTAACTAAATATTAAAGTTAAATTGAAGCAAGAGATGAAAGCACAGACATCCCAACTTTAACTTTGTTGCTATCAACAGCTGCACCTCTGTGTCAAGATTTTGAACGCATTCCTCTATATTCTAAACGCTTCTTCAGCATGCTGTAGAGTCAACATCAACACAAAAGGTTGTGAACGATTTAGCCAAAAAAATTACAGTGTTGAACGAAATAAGTATATTTATGCATACTTTAGGCAAAGAATGATTTAGAAAGTAGAATCTCTAAATTCTCTAAGTAGCGTAGAATTTTACTAGTAACACTAACACACCTGCAATGTTGTATTATACATTCTGAGTCTTTGCAATCCAAGGAGTGAGAAAATTGTATAGTCCATATATTTTCACAATCCTCACATCCGCCACGAATATGAGCTGTGCAACTTTTGGCATGTTTTAAAAACTTCTTGAATTGACAACATGATGCATCACAGCAAGGTTTAGCACTTGTTACGGGACATTGATATGCATGCTTCAACATCATCTCCAGTTTCAGCAACTGTGAGTAAGAGGGAAAGTATGATCACCAATCTAGAACAATCAAGTAATGAAAAAAAATATCTTGAGAATTAATTTCATACCTTTTTCCTTTGTGACACATGCTTTCGAAGTTGAGATACTTTCTTCAAAAATTTCTCCAGTTTCATTTTCTTCAACATCTGTGTGTGTAAATCAGAAAGTATGATCACACAATCTAGAACAAACAAGTAATAAAAACAATAAATCCAAAGAATTAAGTTCATACCATTTTCCCATTAGACTCTTGATTATCAGATTGTGATATTGAATTATTTTCAGCCAACTTGTGCACATTTTGAGTTGAATTGTGTTCATTTTGAGTTGAATTGCATTCATTTTGAGTCAACACGTGTTCATGGCAGTCAACACCTCTATCCTTATAGCATGCAGAGCAAATGGTACAATCTGGACAAACCTCACATTTCCAGCACTTTTGAAACACATTGTGTGCACAACAAATACTACAACATTTTCCAGAAGTCATACGACTAGGATTGCTTAGATGGTAGAGGATCATCATTGAAGAATACTTAGCACGTCGGAGTGTGTCAAACTGAAGCTGATACTTCTGGCAGAAGCTCAAAAAGTTGTTTCTATCTTCAAATAATCCATTCCCAAGGATGGTATCGTTATGCTTAGTGCTGGAGGGGATATCATCAACAAAGGCCTAAAAACGACACATAAATCAAAATTTTGCATGAATTTACTAATGATGACAAAATCATATTGAAGCTATAGGTTTAGTTAGGTTGTTACCAGAAAAAGTGGATGCACTTCTCCGTTCTTTAAGGTGTGTTCATTTGAATTATGGCATCTGTAATATATTGATATGAAAGTCAAAGACAAAACCCTTTTCATTGTATTCAATGTAAAACCAATGCATTCATTTTAAAAGAAGGGGAAACAATTGAAATATGTATTTAAGTTATCATACCTTTCACACTCCTGAAATTTCTTGCATTCAGTGCAAAACCACCGCTTCCCAGACATTATCACTTCACAGCAGTGCGTGCATGAATATTGTAAGTGGGCTACAATGAAATTTTCCTTGGTAGGCAATATTTCTTGACCCAACTAATGAAAATTAGGTGGAAAAAAAAGGAAGAAAGATTAGATAAATTGACACATTATATAAATAACTTAAACTGAACTATATAATAACAACATTGCAACTTTTCATTCAATATATTAACCAATCAAAATCCATCATTTAAATGAATTTTAAGTTAGATATAATCAAAGTCAAATATCTTTAGTAATTCAACCATTGTAAACACCCTCAATTAAATCTAGAGAATATATACCAAAATAAATTAAAGGATGAAAGTAAAAGAGAAGGGCGACATACTTTTTGCATCACTAAAATGTCTTTAGCAGCATCTTTCGAAGGATTGACATGTCCCATGGTCTTTAAAGCTCTAGTTGACACTTGTTTCTTCAACATGTTTTCATAGTCTCCTCTACTCTCTTTTTCAACGGTCCACGCTTTTTCCATAGCAGAACCACACCAAAAGTCTCCATCAAAGTATGGCAAACGAGAAATCGTCACTTTGGAGCCCTCTTTTTCAGTAGGAACAAAGAAATGATCATATATGTTTGTTAAACCAACAACAATTTTTTCTTCAGTAGCCTTTTTTAGCATTGAAAGATACCTGCATAAACAAACAATATAAATATTCTATGGTAACATGGCAGTGCTAGTTTTCAAAAACAAAGATGATAAAAAGGAAAATACTACTCTCAAATTCTCATAAAGACTCAACATATACTCATAAGAAGAAAGAAATACTGACCAAGAGCGTAGCTTATCCTTGTTTGGAGTCTTTTGCTCTTTGGGATGACAATATAGTATATAATCATTCCTTTTTGAAGGAGGACATGCCCATATGTGGCAAGTGGAGAAACCCCTTTTCTTACAAAAATCAAGGTATCCAATCTGATGATAGAGGGAAAAAAACACAAATAGAAAAAATGGTAGGATTTAGCATTCAATTTTATATCTTTTACTGGCCTAGAAGTAAGTAAAGTTCAAAAGAAAAATACCAATATCTCATGGTAAACGAAGGTACGAAGTGCTCCTCCTTCCACAATCACTCTTTCGGGCCTAAAATATTTGACAGAATCAAGATATGAAATATACACACAACGCTGATTCGGATTGCCACATTCGGAGCCAAACTCCTGGACGTACAGTCCAAAAATGCATATATCTGCTCCACCAATATTCTGAAACAGAAGTATCACCTGAAACCAATGAAACTTGTATTAAACCTCTTGAACGTATATTTATTTTTTCATTGATAAAATTACTGAACTTACTCTTGATCTATAAGAGAATTCAGCCGGATAATTCTTTTCTGGGATGATATCAAGAAACTGCTTCTTCACTTTCAATTGTTTGTCGATAGATAACACTTCTCTAATAGAAATACTTTCTGCTGCTAAAACCTACAGTTTTGCAGAAATTCATGGCAAGTAAAAAAATATTCTATAATTTTCAAATCAATTTACATTTGTTTTAAAAAGATCAATAGTATAAATAACAAGAAAGAAAACTATTTTAGTATTATTTTGAATTTACTTGCTTGTATAAGAATAAGAAAATGTTATGATATTTTAAATTTATGTGCATACATATTGATTTTTCTGTATTACCTTATCAAGATTCTCACTTCCTTTAACTTTTTCCCCATCTACTCTCACTTCCATGAGACGCTTAAAAAGTCTCTTCTCTAAATGGTCACTAAGCATGGTGCGTGGTAAGTCCTTAGCACCATAAATAGAAGTCTTTTGTAAGGGAACATGCACTCCATTTTCAATTTCTCTTAAGCGGCATACAGCACATATATACTCAACATTGCAGTCCAAATCTTTTCTGTTGTTGTAGAGTGCACATACTTGATGCTGCCATCTTTTGCATTTATTGCATTCAACCCACTAGAAGAAACAATGATCATTAAAAGTTAGTTTATGATTTTCAATATAAAGGTGAATTATATAGTAATGGTTATTACAACATACCGGTTCTTCAAGTACTTCATCATTTGTCTTTTTTTCAAGATTTGCCTTAGAAACAAATGTTGCGTTAAATGCAATGCACCCGCCTTTAGATGCATTATAACAGGAGGAGCAAAAGCAACGCTCTGCATCAAATTCTTCATCTTTTCTACAGAAATATATTTTTCTTCTACCGATGGAAATGCCACAACATATACAAAAAATCGGTACTGGTGCAAAGTAAAGCTTTTCCCTTTCACATAATTGGCATGTGTTTGCATCAATTCCTGTTCCATCTTCAGCAGTAATCTGTGTTAAAATAATTGTTAACTTTTATATGGCCAAGACAAATTCAAAAGCAAATAGAATGCACAAAAGTAAGTTGCAAAAATAGAAATTTAAACTTAAATAAATATCAGCTGAGCACATGCAAAATTTCAATGTTTTTGATAGAAAGAAGTATTATTCACGAGTTTTAACCAAATAGCTTAACCTTTTGGGACAGACAGTTCATGACAAAACATATAACAATAATTGAAAACACTAGAAGATGGTGTACTAACCTTAAGAGGTTCCTTTCTCAGACTATTAATATGTTCTGTTATTTGATCATGTGTGAAAAAATCAATCAAGGAAATAACATCAACGGTTGTATTTGAGGATTTAAATTGTTTCTCTTGATCAACTTTTGGCTTACTGACTTTCCTTTTAACAACTTTCTCCTCTTGGTTGAATCCAGTTATGTCATGTTTGTCCTCTACATCAATAGGAATAGGAGCCTTGCTTATGAGAGTGTGCATAATGGAATTCGATCCAATGTCAATTTCCATTGATTTGTCGCTATCTATTTCATTAACTAGAGAATTTGAGGACTTAGTATTTGTTGGCTCATCAAATTTCTTTTTGGCATTTGTCCTGAAATCAATTGTGCCTTGTATACCTTCTCCATCAATAGGAAAAACATCATCGGTGAGATTAGGAAGGTTGGAGTTCAATGTAATGCCACGGTCGAATTTAGCTAAGAGCTGCATAACCTCTCCACCAATAGAAAAAGGATCCATCGCGAGAGTACGCTTCCTGGAATTCAAACTAACGAGAAATTCCTCTGAGCTGATTTCCATCACATCATCGCTTTCGAGGCTTGGCTCCTCTAAGATCTGTTCAAGTGTATCACCTGCCTCATTGTTGTTTATCCCTCTGATTCCCGAAGAATGAAACATCAGATTTCTAAGTTCTTGCCCATTACTCTCAAAATTGATAGAAGAGAAGGGGGGAAATTGTGACTGTTGTGGCACTTCCGAAGGTGTTTGAGATGAATAAGGTTGAACCAACAGGTTATTCCATTGATCGTTATTCAAGGAATAAGGTAGTACTGGAAGGGGTCCGGTATTACCAGCCAAGACATCATTAACATCATGTCTTACAATAGAGCTCTTCTGAAAATCCAGCATTTGTGGTAGATATTTCCATGCATCTTGCAATTCTATACAAGACTTCCAGCCAGGAAAAGGATTGGAAAATCCACAAATCATTTTTTTTCTTTTGGTAGGTTGTAGTATGTCGGTATCACCTAAAAAAGAAAACACAATGTCAATAACATTGCTGCAAAAGACAAAATCAATATTGCTCAAAAAAGGTTTTAAACTTGGGAAGAAATCACAATCTAATTTAAACATACAATTAGTTGTTTGTTGATGAGGAAAATAGTTGTTAATAGATCTGGTGTTAGCATCCAAATAGCTTCCACCACCATAAACAGGTAAGTTACTACGCACATCCATATTAGCAACTGGGGGGATTGATGAAAGGTCATCAGGAAAACAAGGCAGATCATGAACAGTAGAAGGGACAGATTGTCCCTCTCTTAGCATTCTATAATAACCAGTGACTTGAGCTCTAGAAGAGTCTGATACAGCTTGCACATGGCGAGGCAATGTCTCCAAGTTCATATAGTCCTCCTGCCAAATATGTAAAAAAAAAAAAACAATAGTGTTTAGTTAATAGTATACCGCTACAAATTGCATTGTATACTAAATATATTAAAAATACTTGCATCCGAGCAGTGTCATAGTTAGAAATATTCCAGTAAGAGCCGATATGTGATAATTACAAAAAAGAGTTTATATATTAGGTGATCAATAACAAACAACACCTAAGTAACTGGTTTTTGAGGGGATAACTCCAGTCTCAAGCACAAACATTGAACAGCATCAGCAAGAAAGTAGCAGCTTGTGCAAAAAGGAATTAATGAAAACAACACAGTTGTAACCAGACATGAATTGATTAGCATTTTTACAACACTTACACCCATAAACCACCTGTGGCAGATTACCTTATTTGATTTTCATACAAAACTTGCAGACACAATGCAATATCCACAGTTAACTTAAACTTAAAACTGATTATTAAGGGTGCCTCAAAAAACATACCTTTGAAGCAGCAACTTTACGATTTTGTTCCACTTCAGGATGATCTTGCCAGTCTGCATAGAACTCAACAGGTTGATTGCATAGTTCATTGAACCCTCTATTTTGTGGAATGTCCAAGAAAACTGATGAATAATTTCTTAATGTGCCATAAGCCTTTGTTTCGTCTGCCACAGAAATCCTAGTCTGGTGTTCCATAGTTTCTATTCACTAAGCTACAGAAACTAAAAAAAGAAATTAGTTACAGAAAGTTCAATTAGTATTGATGATATATACAGAAACTTTAGTAAACTCATAAATGAGATAAAATAAGATTATAATAAATTTAAACAATCTTCTGTATAATAATAAAAAACTAAACAAGTCCATATATAAACACCAATTTTAAAAGGATTAAATTTTTCATTGATAAATATTAGGCTAAATATTATATCAATTAAGTTAGAAGATTATTTTTTTCATTGATAAATTTTAAAAGGAGTATACAATAACTCTGTACATTTGATCTGAATCAGTATCACTATAAAGGAATATTAAATCTTGGTATATCATAACTATTTTCTGGTGATAAAATTGATAAATCACGTGTTATTTGTATTAAACTCAGAATCAATTTTCCAACCAAAACCCTAATAGCAACTGAAATCGGTGGAAAAAATGGAAAAGCGCGTTTGAAAATAATCACGGCTGAACCAAAGAAATGCGTTTTGTTTATTATGATGATTATTACTATTATGCAATTATCAATCGTAAAGACCGATTAAGTCTCGATTGTAATAGACGAAATTAGGGTTAGGGTTTTGAATTTGGGACAAAATAGAGAAATTAGGGTTAGATGAAAGAGAACGTACAAAGTGAAAACGTTGTCGTTTCAGATTTGTTGTGTTGTGTGTAAAGAAGTGAATAGTTGAATTTGAAGAGACCAAGAAAGGAAAATTGACTTTTCTTAAATCCCTTTCTTTATTCGTCTTGGTAAGTTCTTCAATTGGTTTAAGACTCGAGTTTTATTTATATTAGTAATTAGATTTAATTTTCCATAATTATCGCTAATCGGACAACGTATAGCGGGCTTTAGTATATCAACCTAATTGGTTTCCTATTACAAGATTTTTATTTCTATTAATTAAAATATAAGGATAAGTGTAAGTATAAACCAATGTTGATAAAAGTATTTATTTCTATATAACAGTCTATTTAAATAATATTAATAATATTTTGTATCACATTATATTTTGTTTTAAGAATAAAGTTAGTAAACTATAAATATTTTCAGTAGTTTAAGTTTATTAACCTACATATTATATGTAGCAAATTTAAATAATATTTAATTATCTAAAACAACATATCAAAACAACTTATAAACAATCATATAAAAAAATTTATAAGTTTTTAGAAAAAATAGTTTACCCGACTAAATATTTATCACACTTCTCTTTAGTGTTTTTTCTATTCTAAGCTTCAGCCCTACCTACTCTCAAAAAAAATATATTTATCAAACTTTTAAAAATGTTATACTCATTTGAAAGTTTTTTCTATTCTAAGCTTCAGCCCTACCTACTCTCAAAAAAACATATTTATCAAACTTTTAAAAATGTTATACTCATTTGAAAATAAATTTATAGTTGGCTATAAGGTAGACCTAAACTTTAATTATTTTTTAGGAATTTAAGTTTAATTCGACTTAGTTTATTTTTATCTCTAACAGTAAGTTTAAAATTTATTCTGACTTCTGAGTCGGTCAAAGGTTCAAATGGCTGAGATTCACTCCAACTCAAATTTACTCTCTTTAGTTTCATGAAAGAAACAAATGCGTCGTTTGTGGAAATCGACTTCTGATTCCTCAAAATTTTATTACTATATCCATCTCGATCTAAAATTAAATCTCTATCAGAAACAGAAGGAGCAGAGACGATAAATCCGGTAATCGTGTCCAAGATCTTTGATCGATCTCCTGAATTAATCGTTCACCAAATGTCACAGATCGACGAGTTTCGTGATCTTGCGCCCTCTAACATGTGTCATTTTCCATATTGCTTTCTACTTATGACAGCCACTAGTATTCAACAAAACATAAACCTATTTGATTTGGGTTTTCTAGATTGCGAAAAGATCAATAGAATTATACACTTTTATCTACCTCTTATTCTTGTAGTCACCATCACTGATCAAAGCCTGATAGGATTATTCGTGGATGACGAAAGCTCGTGAAACATCCTCTACGCAGACAAGTTGGAACTTTTCGGTATCTAACAAGCAAATTTGAATCTGTATAACAGGGGAGTTCTATTGGCCTTCAACGATTCAATGACTCATACTCATGGAACGACATATCTGACATTAGCAATTAGAGAAGGAACGCATGAAAGAAAGGTTATCCTCAACTTCTTTGTAATCTCTTACAAAAGTGCCTTCAGATGTATCCTATGGAGGTCATTCTTAGAGAAGTTAGATGGGGTGACATCGCTAGTCCACTCGAAGGAAACTAAGTGAATCAAGGAACTCATCCAAGAGGACATTCTTGTGTCAATGTCGGGGACAAAAGAAAATCTTTGGGACACTTTTACCTTCGACTTGGACGCACACGAGGAGGAAATTACACATACTCTATATGACGGTTTTGAATCAGTCCAGCTCGGCGATAACCTTATGAGGTATGTAAAGATAGATTTGGGCTTCCCCTGAAAGTAAGGTCCACATTAATTGAATGTCTTCATTCGAACGCATACCTCTTTGTTATATCTCCACATGAGATGTTTGACATTGGCCCCAATGTGGCAGGCCATTGATTGAATGCCGACGCCAGTGCCCGATACGTCTCTCAAAGAAGGAGAATGCAGTACCAAGAAAAGGATGAAGCTCCCGCAAGCACAGTGAAAGGCCTATTGGACTCCAGGTTCATTTCCAAGACAAGGTATACATAATGTCTCTCCAACGTCAAGAAGGCATCGGAGAGATAGAGAATATGTATTGATTATACATACCTCAACAAAGCTTGTCCAAAGGATTCTTACTCACTCCTGAATATTGACAAACTTATAGATAACTCAGCCGAATACAAATTTTTATCCTTCGTGGATGCCTACTCCAGATACAATTATATACCTATGTACAACGAGTCTGGCCAGATAAAGACAACATTCATGACCGATCAAGTCAACTATCATTGTAAAGTCATGCCATTTTGGTTAAAGAATACCAGCGCGACATACCAAGGATGATGAATAAGGTTTTTCAAGAGGATATATGAGAGACATTGAAGGTGTACATGGACGATATAATTGTGAAATTTAGTCAGGGCGAGCTTCACACACAATATCTCCACTAGGTGTTCAAGATAGTACGATAGTATAATATAAGACTCAACCCAGAAAAGTTACCTCAACGATTTTAGTGATAGAGGTGCGCGTTTAATACACAAAGGTCGCAAGTTGAAACCTTATGTTGGATCATTGTCATGTAATACCCAAGACCGACGAGGGAGGGGAGTGGTTGTCGGTGCACGATGCTTGAAAATGAGTGGCTCTTGGCAGCTTCTAGGCCAAAAAAATTGAATTCACTTCGGAATGAGGGGGATCCAGGGTTATGCGGATATAGGACTGCATGGTTAAAGAAGGGCTTATAAGGATTAATTAGTACTACCTATACCAACAAGATGCATCTTTTTTTCGGTAGCCTTACAAATAAGAACTCCATAGTTAAGCGTCACTGACTTGGAGTAGTATTTGGATGGGTAACCTTTTGGGAAGTTTTTCGGAAAGCGTGTGAGTTAGGACAAAGCATGATGAAAAGACTCGTGTTGGTTTGTAGGATCAATCGGTATTCTTGAAAGTAATATGAGGCATTATAAATGGTATCATAGCAGAATTCTCTCAGTACCTTTAAGGTTGAGGGACAAACTAAGTAGAAGCTGATAGACATGTAACACCCGAGGCCGATGAGGGTGGAAAGTGGTTGTCGGTGCACGAGACATGACAATGAGCGGCTCCTGGCAGCTCTTAGGCAAAAAAAATTGAATTTACATCGGAATGAGAAGAATCCTGGGGCTATACAGGTATGGGACTGCATGATTGAAGGAGGACTTTTAAGAATTGATTGGTACTATCGATACCAACAAGATGCATCTTCTTTTTGGTAGCCTAACCAATAAGAACTTTGTATTTAAGTGTGCTTGACTTGGAGTAGTATTTGTATGGGTGATCTTTTGGGAAGCTTCCCGGAAAACATGTGAGTGAAAATAAAGTATGCTAAAAAGATCAGTGTTGGTTTGTAGGATCGGTCGGTAATCCTGAAAGCATTCTGGGGTATTACAGATGTCCCGTCGTCATAGATGGCCTCGATTGGAGAATATATCAAGATGGGTACCTCCCATCAGATCCGTCAAAAGAAACCTTATTGAAAAGTGAAGGATAGAAAAACACTTAGAAAGGGGGGGTTTGAATAAGTGTAGCTTTAAAAACTCGACAGATAAAAATAAATTGCACAGTTATTTTTATCCTGGTTCGTTGTTAACTAAACTACTTCAGTCCACCCCCGCAGAGATGATTTACCTCAACTGAGGATTTAATCCACTAATCGCACGGATTACAATGGTTCTCCACTTAGTCAGCAACTAAGTCTTCCAGAGTCTACTGATCACACACTGATCACTCCAGGAACAACTGCTTAGATACCCTCTAAGACTTTTCTAGAGTATACTGATCCACACGATCACTCTAGTTACAACCTGCTTAGATCACTTCTAAGACTTCCTAGAGTATTCTGATCCACACGATCACTCTAGTTCCTTACAACTTAATGTAATCAATTCTAAGAGTATTACAATTGCTTCTTAAAAGCGATAATCACAAACTGTGATATTTCTCTTAATCGTTTAAGCTTAATCTCACTAATATATTACAACAGCAATGTAGTGAGCTTTGATGAAGATGAAGATTCTGAGTTTAGATTTGAACAGCGTTTCAGCAAGTTTGATATGAGTTGTTTTGGTGCAGAATCGTTAACCTTGCTTCTCATCAGAACTTCATATTTATAGGCGTTGGAGAAGATGACCGTTGAGTGCATTTAATGCTTTGCGTGTTCCGTACAGCATCGCATTTAATGTTATACGCTTTTGTCAACTACCTCGAGCCTTGTTCACGCTGTGTCTACTGACGTAGCCTAGAATAGCTTTTAACGTTCCTTTTGTCAGTCAGCGTAGCTTACCACTTGTACTTCCTTCTGATCTGATGTTTGTGAATACAACGTTTGAATATCATCAGAGTCAAACAGCTTGGTGCATAGCATCTTCTGATCTTCTGACCTTGAAGTGCTTCTGAGTGTGATACCATCAGAACTTCAGTGCTTCTGTTCTCTTGTTCTTCTGATGCTTCCATAGACCCATGTTCTGATTCTGCTTCGACCATCTTCTGATGTCTTGCCAGACCATGTTCTGATGTTGCATGCTGAACCCTTTGAGACAAAGCTTCTGAGCGCTGAATTATGTGTACTCTTTTATATATTTCCTGAAAGGGAAATTGCATTGGATTAGAGTACCATATTATCTTAAGCAAAATTCATATTATTGTTATCATCAAAACTAAGATAATTGATCAGAACAAATCTTGTTCTAACAATCTCCCCCTTTTTGATGATGACAAAAACATATATAAATGATATGAATTTGCGATCAGAAAGAATAGACGGCAAAAGACAAATTACACAGCTATAGCATAAGCATATGAATATGTCTCCCCCTGAGATTAACAATCTCCCCCTGAGATAAATAATCTCCCCCTGAAATAAATACTCGAAGAACTTTAATAAAAGACTTCCCTGATTATTTCGGTAGAGACGATCATATAAGCTTCTGTCTTTAGAGAATTCATAGCTTCTGACTTCTGCTTCCATTGGACAGCTTCAGAACTAGAATTTCCTTAGATCCCTAGAACACTCACAGCTTCTGATTCCTGCTTCCATCTAGGACAGCTTCAGAACTTGAATTTCTTTGATCTTCTGAACATTCACAGCTTCTGATTTCTGCTTCCATTCAGGACAGCTTCAGAACTTTGAATTTCTTTGATCTTCTGAACATTCACAGCTTCTGATTTCTGCTTCCATTTAGGACAGCTTCAGAACTTGAGTTTTCTGGATCTTTAGAACATTCACAGCTTTGAATTTCTGCTTCCCTCGGATAGCTTCAGAGCTTGAATTTCTACCAACATCACTTCATGCTAGATTTGTATCAGAACATTGTTGAATGTACCAGAGCATCATCAGAGCATCTCTACATCCTGAAATGTTACAGAACAAAAACTAAACGACAAAAGTCAGCATGAACGAGTCAGAACATAGAATATATGTTTGAACACATTATATGTATCAGAGCCATATAGGCTAAAATAATGTATCAGAGCAAATAGAATTTTGTCAAAACAAATAGACAAATATGGATCAAATTCTATTATCAGTGCTTCTGATTCATTCTTCTTTCTTGCTTCTGATCTCTGAAGCTTGACAGCACTCAGCTTGCTTCAGTTTCCATGGTTTTGCTTCTGTGTTTGCTTTGAAGATTCTCTTCACTTCTTTATACCTGCAAAACACTTAAACCATAGAACTTGCAGTTCTTGTTAGTAAATGTGTGGGAGCTTTACCCAGCAACTGATAGATTAATCAAATCATTTATCATTTATCTTCTCCCCCTTTTTGTCATAACATCAAAAAGCAATATTTCAAAAGATTCAGATGCATAAAACGACAAATAGAATCACTGGAATGTAAAAGCAAAGAAGGTTTTTCATTGATAATCAAAAAAAGATTACAAGAAAGGGATGCAGGAAAACAGATGCAACAAGGAGAGGAAACTACAAAGACCAAAAGACTAAGATCCTAGCCTACGCAAAATCCGCGCCAGAACATCATGAATCCCGTCGGTGCTTGTAGCTTGCCTTGTCATGAAGGAGCGAAACTCAGCATTGGCTGCTTCTTGCGCGTCCAAACGAGAAGCCAGCATAGCTTGATTCTGATGAAGAGTTTCCAAGGTCTCCATCAGAGCTGAGGTTTCACCAGAAGAAGAGGCACCAGAATTTCTGCCAAGAGGGACAGCAATCTCAGCAGGGTGATCTTCTGGGAGATCTACAGCTTGTGCATCTTCCATTTCCTCATCTGAGTCTGACTCAGAAGTAGCCTTAGCATATTCTGGTTCAGGCAGCTCAGAAGTTCCATCTTCCAATGCTTGAAGAATAGCTGCTAGGTTTGTTGGAGGAGTAGGACCAGCAACTTCAGCACGATAAACCACTACTGGAAAGACCATGTGAGGTGCTTTTTCAGAAGGGTTCATTCTGAACCAGTTGAACAGCCACTGAAAATCTCCAGTCAGCACAGGAAACCATGGTCTCCACACCACGATGTCTCTGCAGAGATTTTCTTCCAACTCATCTGCTGGTATCTTCCTTTCAAGAACACTTCTGTTCCTGATGAGATGGTGATGGCTGCTTTCACCAACTTCCAACCGAAGACCACGAGCACCAGGAGCTTCAGACATAATCCTTCTCTGAGTGTCTGTAGCCTTAGCCAGAAAATCCTGACGAAAGGTATTCCAAAGGTTGTTTGTAGCATACTCATCCAGATGATTAAGGTGAGCAGCACCCAGAATCTCCAACCAGCCATTTACATCAGCGTGTAAAAGCTCCAGATATGTTTGAGTGGTAGGGGTTGGAGGGTTGACAGTGAACCTGGAGTCGGGAAGCACAACACTGTAGGGATTAGGTGTTCTGGTGGGAAAAGGGTGTGAGAGAGATGAAGAAATATCTGATGGAAGGGTTGAAGGAGAAGAGATATCAGATGGTGAAGAAGGTGGTTCCGAGAGGATGAATGAGGAGGAAGAGGTGGTGGAGGTCTTTGAAGAGGGAGGTGATTGGGGGGAACCGTCAAGGGGTTGATACACTTTGAGAGGGTCATAGGAGATCCTTACTCTTTTTGGTTTGGTTTCTGGTTCAGCAGTTGCCTTTCTCTTTTGTTTCCGATCATTATCTTGATTTGACGATGGATCCATGATGAATTTGTAGATATTGGAAACTGCTAGGGTTTATGATATGAAAGCAAATAGAGAGAACGAAAAAGAAAACTGAATGCAAAGTGAGAGAAATATGAGAGGGAAAAGAAACGTTTGAAGAATATAAATAGAAAACTGAAAGAGAGTAAATGATGAAAAGCATTTAATGTTACGTGACGTGAGGAGAGATAATAATGACAAAAGACGTGATTTGCACAGTTACCTAAGTAGACGTCCCCTCAACTGCACGCACGCTTGTCCAGGAGTAGTGACCACGTGTTTACCATCTGGATAGCCAGTTACAGCTGTTTTGCTTTTAAAGAGATTCTGAATCTACTTAGACAATGAAACGTTAGTAATAACTGAATCACAATTTCTAATAGATTTCAATCAGAACTTCTTAAGAAAAAGATTTCATTTCAGAAGATACCCATATATAAGAATTTCTCATCTTCTCATTCTGTGCTTGTTTCTGAAGACCCATTTTGTACCAATTATATTGAATCCATCTGGTCTAGGAACAAGATCCCAAACATCATTCCTTGTAAACTGATTCAGTTCTTCTTGCATAGCAATTATCCAGTCTGGATCTTCTAGAGCATGATCAACAGAAGTTGGCTCGATCAAAGATACAAGACCTGATTGACAGTCTGCATTGTTCTTAAGGAATGCTCTTGTTCTGATTGGATCATCCTTCTTTCCAAGAATGACATCTTCTGAATGACCAGAGATGAGTCTGGATGATCTTCTGACAGATGGTTCTTCAGAAATGCTTAGATCCTCCAGAGAAGCTGATACTTGATCTTCAGATTCTTTGCTTCTGAGAAGCTCTGCTTCTGATGCGTTGCTTCTTGGCTCAACAACTTCTGATATATCAATATCACAATCTGCAAAATTATCAAACTGCTTTGGTTTTTCAGAACCAAGCTTATCATCAAACCTGATATTGATTGATTCTTCTACAATCAATGTTTCAGTATTGTATACTCTGTAGCCTTTTGAGCGTTCAGAATATCCAAGAAGGAAACATTTTTGTGCTTTGGAATCAAACTTACCAAGATGATCTTTAGTGTTCAGAATAAAGCATACACATCCAAAAGGATGGAAATATGAAATGTTGGGCTTTCTATTCTTCCACAATTCATAGGGAGTCTTATTTAGAATAGGTCTGATAGAGATTCTATTCTGAATATAGCATGCAGTGTTTATTGCTTCTGCCCAGAAATGCTTAGCCATATTGGTTTCATTTATCATGGTTCTGGCCATTTCTTGCAGAGTCCTATTCTTTCGTTCTACAACCCCATTTTGCTGTGGAGTTCTAGGACAAGAGAAATCATGGGCAATACCATTTTCTTTGAAGAATTCTTCAAAGGATCTGTTCTCAAATTCACCACAATGATCACTTCTGACCTTTATGATTTTACACTCTTTTTCAGATTGAATCTGAATGCAGAAATCAAAGAACACTGAATGAGTCTCATCCTTGTGTTTCAAGAATTTTACCCATGTCCAGCGGCTATAATCATCTACGATGACTAATCCATATTTCTTCCCTCTGACAGATGCTGTTTTGACTGGGCCAAACAGATCAATGTGCAAGAGTTCTAATGGCCTTGAGGTAGAAACAACATTCTTGGACTTGAATGCAGGTTTGGAGAACTTGCCCTTCTGACATGCTTCACAAAGAGCATCTGATTTGAATTTCAGATTAGGGAGTCCTCTGACCAGATTCAGTTTGTTAATCTGAGAAATCTTTCTCAAACTAGCATGACCTAATCTTCTGTGCCAGACCCACTCCTCTTCAGAAACAGACATAAGACAAGTCACCTTCTGACTCATAAGATCTTGCAGATCTGTCTTATAAATGTTGTTCTTCCTCTTGCCTGTAAATAGGATTGAGCCATCCTTCTGATTTACAGCCTTGCAAGACTCTTGATTAAAGATTATATCATAACCATTGTCACTCAATTGACTGATAGATAAGAGGTTATGTGTTAATCCTTCTACAAGAAGTACATTAGAAATGGAAGGAGAGTTACCAGACTTTATAGTTCCAGAGCCAATTATCTTGCCCTTCTGATCTCCTCCAAACTTGACTTCTCCTCCAGACTTAAGCACCAGGTCTTGGAACATAGACCTTCTTCCTGTCATGTGTCGTGAGCATCCAGAGTCCAGGTACCATGACATGTTGTGCTTTGTCCTTTTTGCAGTCAAGGATATCTGCAATAGGAATAATCTTATCCTTAGGTACCCACATCTTTTTGGGTCCTTTCTTGTTAGATTTTCTCAAGTTCTGATTGAACTTGGGTTTAACATTGTAAGCAATAGAAGGAACAGCATGATAATTCTTAATGTGAGTTTCATGATATTTCCTAGGTTGTGTCACATGCTTTTTGGTGTGTGTTATGTGAAAACTTTGAGCATGTGAAGTGTGCCTAATATCATGGGAGTGGCCATACTTGAACTGATCATACAATGGCTTGTATGTGAATTTCATTTCATCAACAGGTTCAAGTTTGTATGGGGTTTCACCCTCAAAACCAATGCCAACTCTTTTGTTTCCAGACACAGCATATATCATAGAAGCTAGCTGACTTCTGCCAATACTTCTAGATAAGAACTTCCTGAAACTTAAATCATATTCTTTCAGAATATGGTTTAGACTGGGAATGGATTTTTCTGAATCAGAAGGAGATCCAACATTATTGGATAATTTTAAAAGTTTTTCTTTTAATTCAGAATTCTCCAACTCAAGCTTCTTTGTTTCAAATTCAAATAGCTTTTTCAGCTTTTTGTATTTGAGACTAATCTGAGACTTGAGTTCCAGAAGTTCAATTAGACCGGAAACTAACTCATCTCTAGTAAGTTCAGAAAATACCTCTTCAGAATCTGATTCTGATGTAGATTCTGATCCGTCATCTTCTGTCGCCATCAGCGCACAGTTAGCCTGCTCATCTTCAGAGTCTGAATCATCTTCTGACTCATCCCAGGTTGCCATAAGACCTTTCTTCTTATGAAACTTCTTCTTGGGATTTTCCTTCTGAAGATTTGGACATTCGTTCTTGTAGTGTCCAGGCTCATTGCATTCATAGCACATGACCTTCTTCTTGTCAAATCTTCTGTCATCAGAAGATTCTCCACGTTCAAATTTCTTTGAACTTCTGAAGCCTCTGAACTTCCTTTGCTTGGTCTTCCAGAGTTGATTTAGCCTTCTGGAGATTAAGGACAGTTCATCTTCTTCTTCAGATTCTGATTCTTCAGGATCTTCTTCTCTAGCCTGAAAAGCGTTAGTGCATTTCTTGATATTAGATTTTAATGCAATAGACTTACCTTTCTTTTGAGGCTCATTTGCGTCCAGCTCTATTTCATGACTTCTCAAGGCACTGATGAGCTCTTCCAGAGAAACTTCATTCAGATTCTTTGCAATCTTGAATGCAGTCACCATAGGACCCCATCTTCTGGGTAAGCTTCTGATGATCTTCTTTACATGATCAGCCTTGGTGTATCCCTTGTCAAGAACTCTCAATCCAGCAGTAAGAGTTTGAAATCTTGAAAATATTTTTTCAATGTCTTCATCATCCTCCATCTTGAAGGCTTCATACTTCTGGATTAAAGCTAGAGCTTTAGTCTCATTGACTTGAGCATTTCCTTCATGAGTCATTTTCAAGGACTCATATATGTCATAGGCCGTTTCCCTGTTAGATATCTTCTCATACTCAGCATGAGAGATAGCATTCAGCAAAACAGTTCTGCATTTATGATGATTCCTGAAAAGCTTTTTCTGATCATCATTCATTTCTTGCCTTGTCAGCTTTACGCCTCTGGCATTTACTGGATGTTTGTAACCATCCATCAGAAGATCCCATAGATCACCATCTAGACCAAGAAAGTAACTTTTCAGTTTATCTTTCCAGTATTCAAAGTTTTCACCATCAAATACCGGCGGTCTAGTATAACCATTGTTACCGTTGTATTGCTCAGCAGAGCCAGATGTAGATGCAGGTGTAGACTTTTCACTTTCATCAACCATCTTTTACTGAAGCGTTTTTCTCTTCCTGAATCTTTTCTAAACACGGTTAAGTGCTTGCACCTTAGAACCGGCGCTCTGATGCCAATTGAAGGATAGAAAAACACTTAGAAAGGGGGGGTTTGAATAAGTGTAGCTTTAAAAACTTGACAGATAAAAATAAATTGCACAGTTATTTTTATCCTGGTTCGTTGTTAACTAAACTACTCCAGTCCACCCCCGCAGAGATGATTTACCTCAACTGAGGATTTAATCCACTAATCGCACGGATTACAATGGTTCTCCACTTAGTCAGCAACTAAGTCTTCCAGAGTCTACTGATCACACACTGATCACTCCAGGAACAACTGCTTAGATACCCTCTAAGACTTTTCTAGAGTATACTGATCCACACGATCACTCTAGTTACAACCTGCTTAGATCACTTCTAAGACTTCCTAGAGTATTCTGATCCACACGATCACTCTAGTTCCTTACAACTTAATGTAATCAATTCTAAGAGTATTACAATTGCTTCTTAAAAGCGATAATCACAAACTGTGATATTTCTCTTAATCGTTTAAGCTTAATCTCACTAATATATTACAACAGCAATGTAGTGAGCTTTGATGAAGATGAAGATTCTGAGTTTAGATTTGAACAGCGTTTCAGCAAGTTTGATATGAGTTGTTTTGGTGCAGAACCGTTAACCTTGCTTCTCATCAGAACTTCATATTTATAGGCGTTGGAGAAGATGACCGTTGAGTGCATTTAATGCTTTGCGTGTTCCGTACAGCATCGCATTTAATGTTATACGCTTTTGTCAACTACCTCGAGCCTTGTTCACGCTGTGTCTACTGACGTAGCCTAGAATAGCTTTTAACGTTCCTTTTGTCAGTCAGCGTAGCTTGCCACTTGTACTTCCTTCTGATCTGATGTTTGTGAATACAACGTTTGAATATCATCAGAGTCAAACAGCTTGGTGCATAGCATCTTCTGATCTTCTGACCTTGAAGTGCTTCTGAGCGTGATACCATCAGAACTTCAGTGCTTCTGTTCTCTTGTTCTTCTGATGCTTCCATAGACCCATGTTCTGATTCTGCTTCGACCATCTTCTGATGTCTTGCCAGACCATGTTCTGATGTTGCATGCTGAACCCTTTGAGACAAAGCTTCTGAGCGCTGAATTATGCGTACTCTTTTATATATTTCCTGAAAGGGAAATTGCATTGGATTAGAGTACCATATTATCTTAAGCAAAATTCATATTATTGTTATCATCAAAACTAAGATAATTGATCAGAACAAATCTTGTTCTAACAAAAAGAAGGGCACGCGAATACATGATAGTTAGAGGAATTCTGTATAAAAGAGGTATGTCATACCTTTGTTGAGGTGCGAAGGAAAAGAAAAGGTCAATTACGCCCTTTTGGAGGTACACAAAGGGATAACTAGACAACATTTGGGGGCTAGAGCAGTATCCAAGAAAATTCTGAGAGCTAAGTATTTTTGGCTTATTATAGTCTAGGATTCTCAGGAATGTATGAAAAAATGTGACCAATGTCATAGGCACGAAGATGTTTTCAATGCCTTAACTACTGGGTTTCATGTATTGACATCTTTATAGTGGGGGATTCAACATCCTCAGCCCATTCGTCCCGACACTGGGGCAATTCAAATACCTTATCGAAGTTGTGGAATATTTCACTCAATGGATCGAGGATGACGTGTTGGCAAACATCACTGCATCAAACATTTTAAAGTTATTCAAAATGAACGTGTTTGGCCAGGGTTGGGGAGCCTTAAGCTATTGTGATAGACAATATGGACGCAATTTATAGAAAAAATGTTAAGAAACCTTATAGAAGAGTTGAATATCAAGCAATATTTTGCATTAGTGGAGCATCTGCAAACGAACGGTAGGGTTAAGACGGCTAATCGGGTGATAGTAAGGGGTTTGGAGTGAAGACTAGAAAAATCTAAGGGCAACTAGGCCCGCAAACTTCTGCATGCCATATGGGCCTACCGTACCACCCCTAGTCAACCACAGGAGTTTAAGCAATTGACCTAGGATTTTTAGTCTACACAATGAGTACAATAGTACGGTGAAGAGAAAATGCATAAAGAAAGAAGATTGGGAGCCCACCTACAGGGTGGAGATGTACCCGATGAATGTTGTAATTGAAGCTGACAGAATAGTACAAGAAACCTAGACCCAAGTTGCATACTCCTCATGTAATAAGTTTTTAATTTTCTTTGCTTTTCTGAATATGCGATTTCTTCGTATTCTTCCTTCTTTTTCTTTTGAATTTTCTGTTCGATGCCGAGTTGTTGTCGTTGTTATTGTTTTGTTATGTAATAGAGATAGTGTATAAGACTTAGGTTAATGCAATATAAATGAGAGAGTTGAGAGGTGAATATGAAGATGCCATAAGTTAGAGTGAGATGGTGATGAGATGAAGATGATGATGGGAGGATAAGCTCTACTTCTTTGGAGCTTCAATGCGAAACTCTGAAGGAGTATTTAAAATGAGCTATGGTGAGGGTTGTGGAGAGCATTTGGTAGAGGTTTGCTAAGGTGAGAGATTGCTTGAGAATGAAGAAAGAAGTGGATGCTTTTATAGTTGAGGTTAGATGAAGTTTAGGAGGGAAAATCAGTTATGGTTGTTAGATCTAGAGGAATGTGGATCATTAGATTAGGATCCAAGTGAGGTAGTTATCTATGGTTGAGAATGAGTTTTGGCTTTAGTTGAGGATTGGGGTTTTTGACCCTTGGATGAAATTTGAAGAGATGTGGAGATTTAATTTCAAAAATTGTTAGAATTTGATTTTGTTTGAGTGTGAATTCAAGTGTATTTATGTTTCTTTTGGATTTTGTTTAGTAAAAAATGGACTTGGGGTGTGTTAGTTTGATAGGTTTAGTGATGGGGTTTGAAAATGATTTTGGAGGAAAACTAGTTCTAACTAACTTGGGGGTAGTATGGTCATTACAGATTGGACATGTGGCATAGTTAGTTGTAGGAAGTTAGGGTTGGTTAAAGAGTTTGTTACTTTAAAGGGGTTTAAGGTTAGTTAGAAGTTAATAGTTTATCAACAGAATTTTTGAGGTAGTTAGGATAACTGAACTATTAGTGCTAACTGTAGGTGTTTGACAGTTGGTTAAAGTAATTTAGGAATGGTTCGTTGTGAATTTAGTTTAAAGTTTGGTTTGGATTGGTTAACAAGTTAGATGTGGGTTGATTATGTTGATAGTTAGAATTTGAACTACTAGATGTAAGGCTGATATGAACTGAATGTAAATGGGATGACTCATGTTTGGCAATATCTCTAACTAGCATCCATCTGTTTATTAAACACCTTGTATAATGGCTTGAAATTAATTAATAATCATTAACATATGCATTCATAAACAATTTCTCATTCTGCATAACAAAAAGCTGCTCGAACATATAATCTAATGTTTTTCAATTAGTACTAATCGTTTACAACCAAACAATAAATCCAAAGAATCAAGTCCATACCAGTTTCCCATTAGACTCTTGATTATCAGATTGTGATGTTGAATCATTTTCAGCCAACTTGTGCACATTTTGAGTTGACTTGTGCATATTTTGAGTTGAATTGTCTTCATTTAGAGTTAACTCGTGTTCATGGGAGTTAGGACCTCTATCCTTATAGCATGCAGAGCAAATGTCCCAATCCGGACAAACCTCACATTTCCAGCACTTTTGAAACACATTGTGTGCACAACAAATACTACAACATTTTCCAGAAGTCATAAGACTAGGATTGCTTAGATGGTAGAGGATCATCATTGAAGAATACTTAGCACGTCGGAGTGTGTCAAACTGAAGCTGATACTTCTGGCAGAAGCTCAAAAAGTTGATTCTATCTTCAAATAATCCATTCTCAAGGATGGTATCATTATGCTTAGTGCTGGAGGGGATATCATCAACAACGGCCTAAAAACAACACATAAATCAAAATTTTGCATGAATTTACTAATGATGACAAAATCATATTGAGCTATAGGTTTAGTTAGGTTGTTACCTGACAAAGTGGATGCACTTCTCCGTTCTTTAAGGTGTGTTCATTTGAACTATGGCAACTATAATATATTTGATACGAAAGTCAAAGACAAAACCCTTTTCATTGTATTCAATGTAAAACCAATGCATTCATTTTAAAAGAAGGGGAAACAATTGAAATATGTATTTAAGTTATCATACCTTTCACACTCCTGAAATTTCTTGCATTCAGTGCAAAACCACCGCTTCCCAGACGTTATCACTTCACAGCAGTGTATGCATGAATACTGTAAGTGAACTACAATGAAATTTTCCTTGGTAGGCAATATTTCTTGACCCAACTAATGAAAATTAGGTGGAAAAAAAAGGAAGAAAGATTAGAATAACAACATTACAGAATTTTCATTCAATATAGTATATAAATAACTTAAACTGAACTATAGAATAACAACATTGCAACTTTTCATTCAATATAGTATAAAAGGATATGAGATTAATTTTGATGTAATGTATAAAAGATTTTAGACTATTAACCAATCAAAATCCATCATTTAAATGACTTTTAAGTTAGATATAATTAAAGTCAAATATCTTTTAGTAATTCAACCATTGTAAACACCCTCAATTAAATCTAGAGAATATATCCCAAAATAAAGTAAGACATTGTATACTTTATCTAAATGTAGAACACCACAAAATAAAAGAGAAGGGCGACATACTTTTCGCATCACTAAAATGTCTTTAGCAGCGTCTTTCGAAGGATTGACATGTCCCATGGTCTTCAAAGCTCTAGTTGACACTTGTTTCTTCAACATATTTTCATAGTCTCCTCTGCTCTCTTTTTCAATGGGCCACACTTTTTCCATAGCAGAACCACACCAAAAGTCTCCATCAAAGTATGGCAAACGAGAAATCGTCACTTTGGAGCCCTCTTTTTCAGTAGGAACAAAGAAATGATCATATATGTTAGTTAAACCAACAACAATTTTTTCTTCTGTAGCCTTTTTTAGCATTGAAAGATACCTGCATAAACAAACAATATAAATATTCTATGGTAACATGGCAGTGCTAGTATTCAAAAAAAAAATGATAAAAAGAAAAATACTACTCTCAAATTCTCATAAAGACTCAACATATACTCATAAGAAGAAAGAAAGACTGACCAAGAGAGTAGCTTATCCTTGTTTGGAGTCTTTTGCTCTTTCGGATGACAATATAGTATATAAACATCCCTTTTGGAAGGAGGACGTGCCCATATGTGGCAAGTGGAGAAACCCCTTTTCTTACAAAAATCAAGGTATCCATCCAATCTGATGATAGAGGGAAAAAAAACACAAATAGAAAATATGGAAGGATTTAGTATTCAATTTTATATCTTTTATTGGCCTAGAAGTAAAAGTAAAGTTCAAAAGAAAAATACCAATATCTCATGGTAAACGAAGGTACGAAGTGCTCCTCCTTCCACAATCACTCTTTCAGGCCTAAAATATTTAACAGAATCAAGATATGAAATATACACACAGCGCTGATTCGGATTGCCACATTCAGAGCCAAACTCCTGGACGTACAGTCCAAAAATGCATATATCTACTCCATCAATCTTCTGAAATAGAAGTATCACCTGAAACCAATGAAACTTGTATTAAACCTCTTGGACGTATAATTATTTTTTCATTGATAAAATTACTGAACTTACTCTTGATCTATAAGAGAATTCAGCCGGATAATTCTTTTCTGGGATGATATCAAGAAACAGCTTCTTCACTTTCAATTGTTTGTCGATAGATAACACTTCTCTAATAGAAATACTTTCTGCTGCTAAAACCTACAGTTTTGCAGAAATTAAGGGCAAGTAAGAAAATTTTCTATAATTTTTAAATCAATTTACAATTGCTTTAAAAAGATCAATAGTATAAATAACAAGAAAGAAAACTATTTTAGTATTATTTTGAATTTACTTGCCTGTATAAGAATAAGAAAATGTTATGATATTTTAAATTTATGTGCATACATATTGATTTTACTGTATTACCTTATCAAGATTCTCACTTCCTTTAACTTTTTCCCCATCTACTCTCACTTCCATGAGACGCTTAAAAAGTCTCTTCTCTAAATGGTCACTAAGCATGGTGCGTGGTAAGTCCTTAGCACCATAAATAGTAGTCTTTTGTAAGGGAACATTGTTGGTGATTTTAGTATCATCAATGCATTTTGGTAGTAATGTGATTTACTATAGGCTAATGCAATTATGCGTTAAGTTTGAAACGAGTTAGGGTAGTGCGGAGTGCACGCTCGTCGAGCCAAACGCGTAATTGAATATGAATAATAGAAACGGACATAACGTTTCGTTTGAATAGTTGCACCCGTTCCCAACGGACATAACGATTCGTTTGAATAGTTGCACCCGTTCCAACAGACATAACTGTTTTCCGAAAAGGTGTGTCTGTTCGTTTCTATTATTGGTCTCCTATATAAGGAGTCTTTTGGTCTCAATTTGGAATACGAAATTACAAACTTCATCTCTACATTCTGATCTGTTCTCTATTGTCAGAAACAGATTGTTCTTCGAGAATTATCCCCGCAAAGATTTCGTGAACCCAGACAAGAATAGGGTCGAAATACTTTGTTCGGAAAGTGAACGAACACGATTCTTGAAGATATCCAGGATTATCATACCGAATCTCTAACAAACGAACAAAGTATTCTTTCTGATAATCATGGCTGGAGGAAGCACCGTCAAGGAGATGACTAAAAATTTTGGAAAATTGGACAAGTTTCAAGGACAAGACTTCAGGCGTTGGCAGAAAAAGATGCATTTTATGTTGACAACGTTGAAGGTGTATGCAAATTTAAAGAAGAAATTACATCATGAATCTGGAAATCGGTATATCAACCCTGTTTATTGTATTTAGAAACGAAATTTATAAATGATATATTTGATATCATTCTTTTTACTGAAATTGAAAACGGGATGAAATTTATAAATACGTTTGCATATATCACCTTTTACTGAAATTGAAAGGTGGATATCGCTATGTGTTACGGAAGATGATGCCATTGCGAAGCTTCGCGTAATATCTCTTTGTTCATGGATCATTATAATTTTAATTAATTTAAAACGATAAGCCATGAAGGGAACATGTCATGAAAGACCATGAAAGGAAAATTGAAAAATATAATTCGACATGGAACGTTTAAAAACAAACGGGTAGCTTACATATGAAAAGTCTTAATTTTAAGACGTGATCAAGGAAAATAATTTTAAATGATTTTCTTGATTATTTGACAATTTCTTTGAACCGTTGTGACTACAACTTCCATAGAGAAATGAGCGACTTCTTTATTCATTACCATGGTGAAAGGTACATAATTATATTAAATAAATATGTCATTTATATGATGTTTTAAATCCATATAAAATATGTTAATAATATTTATGTTAAGTTTAACATGTGCAACAAATTTATATATGCATGATTTATGAATTATTCAAGTATGTGAATTTGGATAATTAAGAATATAATTGGTTTATGGTGTATACTTGAATGTAAAATACATGTTAAACAATATTCTTTAGTGGAAGTAATTTATTTTAATTAATATTGTATATATTTGTGGATGAAATGATTTAGTGAAAATCCATGATGTTGAATTTATTATAAATGTTAGTTATTCAAGAAAATTGTTTATTTTAAAGGAATAGAAATAATTTCTATGGTGGTGTATTTATATGAAGTATATGATTACATGTTTGAACCCACTTCATGAAGTAAAAGTTAGTCATGACAAATTTGTATGATCATGGTCGTCGATTGCTATAAATGCTAAATGTATTAAATATATTTTGGATATATTTAAGTGAAAGTAAAACTTCATATTAAAAGGGTTAGCAAATGAAGAATGACATAAAATTTGTGTATATGACAAAAGTGTCATGGTGATAGTTTGTTAAAACTATCAAGAATATATATTTATTGTTTATGATAATTGTACTAATATGACAAAAGTGTCATGGTTTGATGACAATCGATGAATACTATCAAGAGTACATTAAGTAATCATAAGCATGACTAGTTGAAAGATTGAATATTCAAAGTTTATTAAAATTGGAAAATCTTGCAATTCCTAATGGAAGGATTGACAACGATGTGATGTCTTTGGATATAATTGAAGTTAATGAAGACATCATTAGGGATGTGGAACAAGCCCATATCTAATTAATCATCAATGGTGGAAACTCAACTCACACTTGATTAACATTAAGTCTTGAGTTCAATGATGAAAGTACACTATAAGAGTGATTGAAGTACTTGACAATATATACATCCCAAGAGGTAAAAGTACTTGGACCATAATAATAAATGTGGTAGGATGAGGTTTTCCTCTTAATGGACATATAGTATATGTTTGCTGGAATGCATAATTATGGGTGCATTTCTGATATAGTCTACCTATATGGGAATGAAGTGGTGCCGCCTCATAAGATTCAAGGGCTTGACTCTTAAATTCTCATGAAAAGGATATGAGACACAAGACCTTATTAAATGTGTCATATTGATAATTCGATCAATGGTACCGAGATTTCATGTGTGAGTTATGCACACTTGTTCTAATGAATAATTGGTTCAAAGCATGTCTACCAAAATATCCGGGGATGAGTGAAAACTTGACTTACTAAGTAATGATTCAAATCGTAAGATACCTTTATCTGAAACCATGAAATTTCCTGAATAATGGATTTAGATATATTTTGAAAATGGTGGGGGATTGTTGGAGAATTTCCAAAATATATTTGGAAAGTTGCAATGGTTAACAAAGACCTTTTAGAGAAAAGGTGTAATACTTTACAATTGAAGCAATGTAACCATTCATGAACAAACTCTTTCAAAGGGTTGTTTCTCTTCACCAAGTGGCATGAATTTCTCTATAAATAGAGATAATTTCCAAACCTAAAAGGATGCGAAAATAATGTATTTCAAGAGTCAAATATCATATCTAAGTCATTTCTTTATTTTTCTAGTGCACGAGAATAAATGAGAAAACTTTATTCGGTAAAATATTGTTGATCGATATGCTTAATGTGAATGTGCGATTCATGTTAAGGTTTCCAAAGTATCCTGAAGGGGATTCGCCGGTTAACCCATTTGCATCCAATTACCTAAATTGGTGGGGGCGAATCGAACCTAAAGCTTAGTGTAAACACACGCTTTGGAATTTATTTTGTGCAATTTTCATCGTACCGTTTTCATCTTCTTCTTGTCCATGTTTTGCAGGAGACCCCCAACATTAAATCTAACAATCTTTAGGTTCGATTTTCGATTTTAATTCATGCTTTATTTGCAATTAATATGTATGCTATGATTAGCACTAGACCGGATATTGCTTATGCGGTTGGAAAGTTGAGCACATTTACTAGTAATCCTAGTAGACATCATTGGCATGCGATAACTAGGGTATTCAAGTACTTGAAGGGTACTATGAATTATGGATTGTCATATATGGGATTTCCTTCAGTGTTAGAGGGTTATTCGGATGCTAGTTGGATAAATAATGCTGAAGATTCATCCTCTACAAGTGGATGGGTGTTCTTGCTTGGGGGAGGTGCCATCTCATGGGCTTCCAAGAAGCAAACATGTATAACTGGTTCCACAATGGAATCTGAGTTTGTAGCATTAGCTGCTGCTGGTAAAGAAGCGGAATGGCTAAGGAACTTGGTATATGAGATTCCAATATGGCCTAAACCGATATCACCAATTTCTATCTGTTGTGATAGTACTGCCACACTGGCTAAAGCTTATAGTCAAATACACAATGGAAAGTCTAGACATTTGGGTGTTAGACATAGTATGATTAGGGAATTAATCATGAATGGGGTGATATCTATTGATTTTGTTCGGTCGCAACAAAACTTAGCTGACCACTTGACGAAGGGGTTAGCAAGAGACTTAGTGAAGAAGTCGGTAATTGGGATGGGATTAAAGTCCATTTAAATCTATTAGTTATGGTATACCCAATTCCCTTCTAATACAACGTTAGAAGCAGAATTCAATGTGGAAAGATCATAGTTAAAGATTGGAGCAATTGTGTTTATCTTCCCAAGGTATGTGCTCAGACCTGCAAGTGATGGCTAGGTTGAAGTATATCTTCTTAATGGTTCTTTTGAAAAATTGCAAATGCAGGTGCAAGATTAAAAGGATCACCTATGTGAGCATGAAGTTTTGCCGCTTCAAGAAGCTTGGACTTGGCTTCCTATATGCTTATTAATGGATAAGGACACATGGCTTGTAAAGTGTCAAGTATGAATAGTAGAGTATTGTAAGAAACATATGTGTACTATATCTTTAGATATTCAAATGGATTGACGGGTTCAATCATTATGACACCCCGATTTTCGAATATTTGGAATGTGTATTTGTACTAAGATGAAAATTCAATCGTAAGACATTTTCTTCTATGCATTTGTTTGATCGTTATACCTATAAAGTAAATCAAGGATTATACTAAAATGGGGGGAGTTTGTTGGTGATTTTAGTATCATCAATGCATTTTGGTAGTAATGTGATTTACTATAGGCCAATGCAATTATGCGTTAAGTTTGAAACGAGTTAGGGTAGTGCGGAGTGCACGCTCGTCGAGCCAAACGCGTAATTGAATATGAATAATAGAAACGGACATAACGTTTCGTTTGAATAGTTGCACCCGTTCCCAACGGACATAACGATTCGTTTGAATAGTTGCACCCGTTCCAACAGACATAACTGTTTTCCGAAAAGGTGTGTCTGTTCGTTTCTATTATTGGTCTCCTATATAAGGAGTCTTTTGGTCTCAATTTGGAATACGAAATTACAAACTTCATCTCTACATTCTGATCTGTTCTCTATTGTCAGAAACAGATTGTTCTTCGAGAATTATCCCCGCAAAGATTTCGTGAACCCAGACAAGAATAGGGTCGAAATACTTTGTTCGGAAAGTGAACGAACACGATTCTTGAAGATATCCAGGATTATCATACCGAATCTCTAACAAACATGCACTCCATTTTCAATTTCTCTTAAGCGGCATACAGCACATATATACTCAACATTGCAGTCCAAATCTTTTTTGTTGTTGTAGAGTGCACATACTTGATGCTGCCATCTTTTGCATTTATTGCATTCAACCCACTAGAAGAGAAAATGATCATTAAAAGTTAGTTTATGATTCTCAATATAAAGATGAATCATATATTAATGGTTATTACAACATACCGGTTCTTCAAGTACTTCATCATTTGTCTTTTTTTCAAGATTTGCCTTAGAAACAAATGTCGCCCTAAATGCAATGTACCCGACTTTAGATGCATTATAACAGGAAGAGCAAAAGCAACGCTCTGCATCAAATCCCACATCTTTTCTACAGAAATATATTTTTCTTCTCCCGATGGAAATGCCACAACATATACAAAAAATCGGTACCGGTGCAAAGTAAAGCTTTTCCCTTTCACATAATTGGCATGTGTTTGCATCATTTCCTGTTCCATCTTCAGCTGTAATCTGTGTTAAAATAATTGTTAACTTTTATATGCACAAAAGTAAGTTGCAAAAATAGAAATTTAAACTTAAATACATATCAGCTGAGCATGCGAGCATATATAACATCCAAAGATAAAAAGAAGTATTATTCATGAGCTTTAACCAAATAGCTTAACCTTTTGGGACAGACAGTTCATGACAAAACAAAGAACAATAATATCTAATACACCAGGATAATTGAAAACACTAGAAAATGGTGTACTAACCTTAAGAGGTTCTTTTCTCAGACTATTAATATGTTCTGTTATTTGATCATGTGTGAAAAAATCAATCAAGGAAATAACATCAACGGTTGTATTTGAGGATTTAAATTGTTTCGCTTGATCAACTTTAGGCTTACTGACTTTCCTTTTAACAACTTTCTCCTCTTGGTTGAATCCAGTTATGTCATGTTTGTCCTCTACATCAATAGGAATAGGAGCCTTGCTTATGAGAGTGTGCATAATGGAATTCGATCCAATGTCAATTTCCATTGATTTGTCGCTATCTATTTCATTAACTATAGAATTTGAGGACTTAGTATTTGTTGGCTCATCAACTTTCTTATTGGCATTTGTCCTGAACTCAGTTGTGTCTTGTATACCTTCTCCATCAATAGGAAAAACATCTTCGGTGAGATTAGGAAGGTTGGAGTTCAATGTAATGCCACGGTCGAATTCAGCTGAGAGCTGCATAATCTCTCCACCAATAGAAAAAGGATCCATGTCGAGAGTACGCTTCCTGGGTTTCAAACTAAAGACAAATTCCTTTGAGCTGATTTCCATCACATCATCGCTTTCAAGGCTTGGCTCCTTTAAGATCTGTTCAAGTGTATCACTTGCCTCATTGTTGTTTATCCCTCTGATTCCCGAAGAATGAAACATCGGATTTGTAAGTTCTTCCCCATTGCTCGCTAAAGTGATAGAAGAGAAGGGGGGAAATTGTGACTGCTGTGGCACTTCCGAAGGTGTTTGAGAGGAATAAGGTTGAACTAACTGGTTATTCCATTGTTTGTTATTACCAGCCAAGACATCATTAACACCATGTCTTACAATAGAGCTCTTCTGAAAATCCAGCATTTGTGGTAGATAACAAGACTTCCAGCCAGGAAAAGGATTGGAAAATCCATAAATCATTTTTTTTCTTTTGGTAGGTTGTAGTATGTCGGTATCACCTAAAAAGATAACCTAATTGGTCAATAACATTGCTTCAAAAGACAGAATCAATATTGCTCAAAAGAGGATTTAGACTTGGGAAGAAATCACAATCTAATTTGAACATACAATTATTTGTGTGTTGATGAGGAAAATAGTTGTTAATAGATCTGGTGTTAGCATCCAAATAGCTTTCACCACCATAAACAGGTAAGTTACTACGCACATCCATATTAGCAACTGGGGGGATTGATGAAAGGTCATCAGGAAAACAAGGCAGATCACGAACAGTAGAAGGGACAGATTGTCCCTCTTTTAGCATGCTATAATAACCAGTGACATGAGCTCTAGAAGAGTCTGATACAACTTGCACACGGCGAGGCAATGTCTCCAAGTTCATATAGTCCTCCTGCCAAATATGTATAAAAAAAAAAAACAATAGTATACCGCTACAACTTGCATTTTATATTAAATATATTAAAAATACTTGCATCCGAGCAGTGTCATAGTTAGAAATATTCCAGTAAGAGCCGATAGGTGATAGTTACAAAAAAGAGTTTATATAGGTGATCAATAACAAACAACACCTAAGTAACTGGTTTTTGAGGGGATAACTCCAGTCTCAAACACAAACATTTGAACAGCGTCAGCAAGAAAGTAGCAGCTTGTGCAAGAATCAATGAAAACAACACAGTTGTAACCAGACATGAATTGATTAGCATTTTTACAACACTCACACCCATAAACCACCTGTGGCAGATTACCTTATTTGATTTTCATACAAAACTTGCAGACACAATGCAATATCCACAGTTAACTTAAACTTAAAACTGATTATTAAGGGTGCCTCAAAAAACATACCTTTGAAGCAGCAACTTTACGATTTTGTTCCATTTCAGGATGATCATGCCAGTCTGTATTGAGTCCAACAGGTTGATTGGATAGTTCATCGAAACCTCTTTTTTATGGAATGTCCGAGAAAACTGATGAATAATTTCTTAATGTGCCATAAGCCTTTGTTTCGTCTGCCACGGAAATCCTAGTGTCGTGTTCCATTTTTTCTATTCACTAAGCTACAAAAACTAAAAAAAGAAATTAGTTACAGAAGTTCAATTAGTGTTGATGATATATACAGAAACTTTAGTAAACTCATAAATGAGAGAAAATAAGATTATAATAAATGTAAACAAGTTTATGTACAATAAAAAAAAATTAAACAAGTCCACATATAAACACCAATTTTAAAAGGATTGTTTTTCTCCCCATAATTTTTATACAAGTTCACCAACCTAAATGTAATATATCATTGATATAATATTATATCAATTAAGTTAGAAGATTATTTTTTTTATGCATGTTAATACATTATGGCAAAGATAGAACAGAGTATACAATAACTCTGTACATTTGATCTGAATCACTATAAAGGAAGATTAAATCTTGGTAAATCATAACTATTCTCTGGTGATAAAATTGATAAATCACGTGTTATTTGTATTAGAATCGGAATCAATTTTCCAACCAAAACCCTAATAGCCACTGAAATCGGTTAAAAAAAATGGAAAAGCGCGTTTGAAAATAATCACGGTTGAACCAAAGAAATGCGTTTTGTTTATTATGATTATTATTACTATTATGCAATTATCAAGCTTAAAGACCGATTAAGTCTCGATTGTAATAGAAGAAATTAGGGTTAGAGTTTTGAATTTGGGACAAACTAGAGAAATTAGGGTTAGATTAGATGAAAGAGAACGTACAATGTGAAAACGGTGTCGTTTCTGATTTGTTGTGTTGTGTGTAAAGAAGTGAATAATTGAATTTGAAGAGAGCGAGAAAGGAAAATTGACTTTTCTTAAATCCCTTTCTTTATTTGTTTGTCTTGTTAAGTTCTTCTTCATTTAGTTTAACACTCCAGATTTACTTACACTAAAAATTAAAATTAATTTCCATAATAATCGCTTATTATTAACACTTTAACAGCATATAGCGGGCTTTAGTATATAAACCTAGAGTAATTTTTGCATGGACACGATCTTAAATTCACATTTTTAGGAGCAGCCAATAAAAAAGAATACTTTTTAAATTTATTTTAATTTTAATTTTGTTTTTAATTTGATTCATGGGGTGGTTGAGATTATGAAGGAGAAAGAAAAATCAGTATTTATTTTTTAATTAATTAAAATTTTGTGAATGGTTGTGTGTAAAATAATTTTTTAGGTATGTGTCCACCTAAGAATTTTCCATCAACCTAACTAGAAAAATAGCCTCCGATTCGGACGGGTTTATCTTAAATATAATTATTATTTTAACTATTAGTAAAATATAAAAGGGTTGAATAAATTTTACCATATATTTGAAGATATTTCTCTCATCGCCACGGGTCTCCACGGAGATGGAATCTTAAGAAAATTTTATATTTTTTGATTAAAATTATGATACTAGTATTTTGTTATTACCATATATTTGAAGAGTAATCTACAATATAAGAAAATAACATGTTCTGTCAACTACCAATTTACCCCTCTATTCCCAAAATTTGCCACATGGAAGGGTTGAGCTTCCATTTATCATTTTGTTCATTGCTTCATTCCTGTTCTTATAATTTGGTTTCTTCTTGAAAACATTTGTTGTAGAGATATGCAGTCCTGCTAAAAACTTTCTTGGGAACAAATTTTTTCTGCACCATCTTTTAACAAATATCAGTAGTCTTTTCCATCTTCAACCATCTTTTCATTATGTTCCCTCTCTTCAACTTCATAAGACAAACTTCTTCCATCTTCAACTCCAAATCATCTTCCATTTTCAAAATCCAACCATCTTCCATCTTCAACATCTCTTTCTACATGGCACGGTCGCTTGAGAAAATTATGGACATCGACGATACCAAGGAGTTATGGAAGATGGCGGTTCGAGTTTGCGACATCAACGAAGCGAATGTTCTGGTCTATCAGGCTTGAATTGCTTTTCCAGTTTTTGTTGTATGTTTTAGTGTTAGTTGAAGGAGTGAAAAACACTTAGAAAGGGGGATTGAATAAGGGTTGTTTCTTTTTGGCTATTGAAAAAAATTGAACACAATGATTTTAATCCTAGTTCGTTTGAACTCAAACTACCTCCAGTTCACCCTCACAGGTGATTTACCTCCACTGAGAATTTAATCCACTAATAAAAAATGATTACAATGGTTCTCCACTTAGATCAACCTCTAAGTCTTTTTTAGTCTACAGATCACAACTTGGTCACTAAAGGAATTTTGGTTTACAAATATATATTCAAATACAAGAGATTAATGTTGCTTCTAAAAAGCTATAATCACCAAGTGATTTTTCTCTTAATCTTAAGTTCTATATCTTACTAAGTATACAAAAGTATGTGAGCTTGAAGATGAAGTTTTTGATTGTTGTGTTCAAGAATGTTGTTCTTTTAGCGTAGGTGTCCAAACTTCTCCTTTGGCAGAATTGTTCCTTTTATAGGCACTTAGAATATGACCGTTGAACCACTTCTGCATTTAATTCTTTGCGTGTTCCGTACATGCTGCATTTAATGTTTATACTCTTTTGTCAACTGCCTGGAGCCTTGTATTAATTGTTATTTCTGACTTTGCCTTTTGTAGCTTTGTATCTAACGTTCCTTTTGTCAGATAAACAGACTAGTCTATTTTGCTTTTCATCAATTGCTTTCTTCTGGACTCAGACTTTATGTTTTGCTTTGTTCATCAGAGTTTCCAGCAGTTGGTGCAAATTAGAACTTCAGCATTTCAGACTTTGGAAGTTCCATTGAGCGTGACACCTTTCAGAGCTTCAGAACTTGCTTCTCATAGTCATGTTCTGACAACTTCAAGACCATCTTTTGATGTCTTCAAGATCATGTTCTAATATTGTCATCCAGAACATCTGGGTCAGAGCATTTGAAGGATGAAATTTTGCATACTCTTTTATACTTTTCCTGAAATGGAAAACATAATCTATTAGAGTATTATATTGTCTTATACAAATTTCATATCTAATGTTATCATCAAAACTAGAAAATATGATCAGAACAATTCATGTTCTAACAATCTCCCTCTTTTTGATGATGACAAAAACATATAGAATTGATATGAATTTGTATCCAGAATAAGAAATGAAAAAGATAATAGCACAAAGCAGATAATCAGAGTATGTAAAATATATCTCCCCCTGAGATTAATAATCTCCCTTGAAATAAATACTAGATGAATTTACTATAAAAAGACTTCCCTGAGTATTTTCCATTTCAAAAGAGACTTTACAGTTGAGCTTTTTCTGAGAATGATTCAGAGCTTCCGTTGGACAGCTTCAGAGCATTAAATTTTCCTTAGAGAATCAGCGTATCAGAGCATTGAAGTTTAATTGCTTCAGACCTTTGCCATTCTTGTTCAGAATATGTTTCTCTCCTTTTTGAGATCTTCATAATCCTGCAAAACTTTCAAACACAGATCTTTGCATTTCTGTTAGAAAATGTTGAGACTTAAGCCTGGAAACTAATATAATAAAATCAATTCAGCAATACGTTTCTCCCCCTTTTTGTCATACATAAAAAAGAATAAAAAGATTCAGAGGAAATAAAACAAACAATGAAAGGGAAAGAACAAGTTTCATTGATAAACAGATGAAGGTACAAGGCAGATGCAAAAAACAAAAGAAAACTCCTAGAGACACAATACACAGACTAAGAAAGCTTAAAAGCTAAGAGGGCTAGGATGTTCTTGATCTCAGCGGTATCTTATGCTTGCTTCTTAGAAGTTGTCATACCCCAAAATTTGCCCTCCTCTTTTCATCTTCAATAACTCAAGGCTCAGGGGTTCTTCTCAAGTAACTCTCTCCTAACCGAGGGTCTCAAAACTAGGGTTTGCAGGTTATCAAAGGAATTTGAGTGTCTAAAGTCTCAAATGGATCCCAAGGTGTCTCACATGTATCAAGGCACCTCCATGTCAAAATTCAAGCTTATATCCCAAGGATTGCTCATTCAATGGCTCAGATGATCAATGATCGACTATGTTGACCTAAAAGTCAACTATAGTCAAAATACAGTCAAACTTCAAGATTTTTGGTCAACATCAAGTATGAGAGGTTATATCCTTCATTTGATCAAAGGTTGATCATGATCCATCAATAGAAACTCAGAAATGAACATATGCAAAAGGTTCAAATTAGGGTTTCTTTAGGAGAAAGTCAACGCAAACTTTGACTGACCATAACTATCACATGGAGCATCAAAAATTTCCCAACCAAAGCCCATTCTCAAGGAAATTTCATCCTCTACAACTTTGATGTTTATCCCAAGATCAATAAATGCACCTTTTGGGAGATATGGACAAAAACACTACAAGTCCCTTTTAAAAGTCAATAGAAACACCTTTTGAGTTAAAGCTCATAACTTGAGCATGGAGAATTCAATTGAGATGAAACCAAAGAGGTCATTTAGAGGACTCTTTGGGCTTTCTAAAAAGTCCTAGAATGCATTCATACGATTCAAATTGAGAGAGATACGCATGGTGGAATTTGAGCAATTTTCAAGATATGCATGAAAACCTAATGGACCAATCTTGGGATTTAAAGTCAATGGGCCCAAGTCTTGGACTCCAAACATGATTAACACATAAATAAAAGTCCATAAGATCATTCCCACATGTTTATGATATTTATTTGATTTATTTGGATTTTATTCATTTAAAATGCTAAAATAAATTAAATAAAATCATAAAATAGTGAAGTAAATTATAGGAGTTTACTTCTAATCATTTGAAAGCCCAAATAATTCCATGAAGTCTACAAAATTCATGCAATATGCCTAGGGAGAGGTGCTAAGCAAAAATAGAATGTTTGATATGTTTTTCTTAAAGGAATGGATCTTGCCAAAAACATGAGAGTCAAGCCCATAAGAAACCCTAATTAGACTCTCATATATATTCTAAAAGGGAGCAGCTAGAGGGAGGACGAAAATCTGGGCATAGGGGTTAGGGTTTAAAGATACAAAAATTCCAAGAAAAGTTCACAAACTCGTGTTTAATTTCCAGGCGTTCCCAATCAATTCCAAGCAGCTATTCGTACTCTTAAGGCCCCCAGGAATCAATCGAGACCTTTACACTATTCTAAGCACCCCCAGAATCGGGTTACTCGTCTCCACCTAAGGTAAGTTTTTCTTGACATTCGCATTCATTGATTCACGACGTATTAACGTGTTTGGAGTGTGTTTTTGTGATCAGGAGGTCCATTAGAACCGGTTAGGACGTTAACATGCGAGTTTCAACGTGAATTCATCATTTTGCCATTGTTAGGGCAAAATTTTCTTGTTCTTCGTATGTGCGTTTGCGGGGACTTTCAGATAAAATAGACATCGCCAAAAGATTCGCAGCATGTGTTTTATGCGATCCGGGTGTCTTCCGTTCTCGTATCGGTCCGTTTTGTATGTCTGCGACGGAACAGCTCGCCGGAGAAGATAATGCTTCATCGGAGAAGAAGGAGGCTCCGACGTGCATGGGGTTACGTGGCGCACCTGGGCTGGCCGAATCAAAGCCTCACTTCCTCTCTCCGTGCGTGGCAGACTGGAAGTGGACAGTCAACGATTCAACCCTCTCTCTCTCATTCCTATTGGTTCACGTGAGGGCGCTGGGGTCCGCATTGAGTATTTTATTTGACTGGGTCCATACTGGTTTTGTTTTTTATATTTGTTATTTCAAGTATATTATAAACAACCAAAACCAATCAGCACGCATGGCTATGAGGATCTGTTGGTAACTAAGACTACCTGGGTTCGATCCCCAGGTTTTGTATTATTTATTTTCAAAACTTTCCTTTGCAGATCTCACGCATCGCACGCGCAAATGAACACCATGCACCCTCCGCTTGCAACCGTTGGATCGTCAGCTTTCCAGATCAAGCGCCCCAGGGACTGCATCTCTACCATGGGCATTCAAAGAGACATCATACAAGATCCAAAACCAGGTTCTTATATATTTATTTATTTATTTTATTATTTAACTATATAGGTTAATTATTAATTAGTTGTATTTAATTTAATTAGCTTAATTAAATTAGGATTAGAATAATTAAATAGGATTAGGCTATAATTAGGGAACAATATTTTCCCCGATTATTTTCGATTATTCATTTAATTAATTTAATTACTATTTAATTATAAAAATCACAAAGAACCCTATAAAGGGTTATGACTATTAGGGTTTACCCCATCCCATTTGGGCCAAAGTATCAAAATATTAGGATTTAAATTACTATTCGTTTCGACTAAATTTATTGGTCGCGATGATTAGTAATCGGTTAATTTAATTAATCAAATCCTATAAATTAAAATAATATTTATTCTGCTAAATGGTTTTAACCAAATCTATTGGTTACGATGATTAGCAATTTCCCTCTATCAAAATTTTTATTATTCGTAATCAAACCTATTGATTATGAGGAATAACGATAAATTAATAATTTCTTAAAAATACATTCATTTGCTAAAAGTGATAATCGAATCAATCGATTAGAATTGCCAGCAATCATTCATTCAATCTGTTAATTATGGTGATCAAACCTATTGATCATCGCGATTAATAGTACAAATTAAAACCAGGGTTGTACGCCCAAATTCTAAAACACACTAAACCACGATACAACGGATTTTTATCCATTCAACTCCGATTTTCAAATCAAATTCAAAACTAAGATAGGGCAGTCAAAAAGCCTTTAAACAAATTTCAAACCACAAATTCTAATTCTAAGGCGTACAATCCTGTCCCCGAACTACGTTGACTCTGATTCTCCATAAGGAGATACGTAGGCACTTGGCAACAAGGCGAGTCCCCCTCCTCCAAATCTTAATCATGTCTATAATTAAGCCTTTAACCCTATTAACTGTCTGTCATCTTTCTTTATAAACCTTGATCTTTGCTATGTTAGCCTTTAGGAAAGGGTTGAGGGTGCCTAACACCTTCCCTCGACCTAAATATAGTATCTTACCCTGATCTCTAAACTGCGTAGGGTTTCCTATTCGCCCTTCAGAATAGGTGGCGACTCTAAAAGTCTATTTTTAGGGCAGGTTGCTACAGAAGTCTCTTCAGACTTCTGCATCCAAGTCTTGATCTCTTGGTTTGTATCATCTTGCTTAGCCAGACGATCAAAGACAACTTCTTGATTCCTCTAAAGTTCCTTCAGAGTGTTCCATACTTCAGAAGTTGAGGAACTAGCAAAAGAAGAAGGGGCTTGGACAACTGGTTGAGCAACCGGATTAGAGTCAAACCAAGAAAATAGAGTTTCCATATCTGTTGTCAGACCTGCAAAGTCCTTAAGAGCGAAAGGAAATTGCTTTGGCTTCCAAACCACTATGGGAAGAGGATTATCACTTTCCATTTCATCAGCCTCACGCTCCATTTCATCAACCTCACATGCAGCAGCAACAGAAGATTCTGCCTGCAGAGACTTCCACTTTCTGACCTTCTGAAAAGCCTTCCAGTTTCCAAAGTCCAGAGCCAGACCAGAAGAACCAGGAGCTGCAAAAACGCAGACATTCTGAAGATCCATAACATCAGCCTGCAAATCTTTGATGAAGACATCCCAAAGATTTCCAACAGCCACATGATCTAGCTTATGATCATAGGCAGCCTTCAGAAGTTCAAACCTAGTATGTACCCTGTAGTTAAATAACTGAAAGCGAGTATTAATAGAGGGTAGGGTCGAGGTGGGTCTGATGATGGTTATTGGCTCTTAGGGTTTGAAGATGAGGTGTGATTCAGATGATCTATCAGGAAGAAGGTGTAAAGAGGTTGATACGGGTGAAGATGTTTCTTCATGATCAGAGTCTACAATAATGACTGTTGGATCAGAAGAGGGAGAAGGGTTGCGAGGTTTGTGAACAAGAGATTCAGAAGATGAAGGAGAGGATGGGTCTGAAAAGTTATAGAACACAGGTTCATCAACTTCTGGTTGGTTTTCAGAGGTTGGGGATGTAGGTTCTGGTTGGGGTTCTGGATGGGGTTTAGAGGTTTGAGGTTCAGATGGTGGAGGTTGGGTTGTGGAGAAAATGTTTTGGGGAGGTAGAGGTGGGAAGATGACGTTGAGAGGTTTAGGATTCATAATTTGTGGTTCAGAGAATGGAACAGGTGGTTTTGTTTTAGAAGTGGTAGAGGTAGAAGGGATTACAGAGGGTTATTTTGTTGTGGGTTGTGGTTCTGTTGATGGTTCAGAGTGTGAGATAGAGGTATCTACTTGATCTATATCATCAATTATTTTCCTAAGAGCTTCAGAAGTTCTTGGTTGTTTGAGAGAGTCAGGGTCTACTGTTGATACTCTTAAGTAACTTCCGGCTTTAGTGCATTCCTTTGCCTAAAGGTATCCTCAATAGAGTGGAAGCGATCTGCAGATCTTTCCTTTGGGAGGGGACAGGAAAAATTACCCGTAAATCTCCTGTTACGTGGAAAGATGTTTGTCATCCCAAAAAGAAAGGCGGGCTGCATATTATATCGCTTCAGAGCTGGAGTAAGGTGTGCATTGTAAATAACTTATGGAATCTGAATTCGAAAGAGGATAGCCTTTGGATTAGGTGGGTTTACACTTACTACACTAAGGGTGAAGATATCATGCTATTCCCCATTAGAAATTCTGCATTGAGGATATTAAAGAAAATGTTGAGTAGCAAAAGTGAGATTGAGAATATGCAGGCTTGGATTAATATAAAGCACCAACGCGGATTTTCTGCTAGAGTTATGTATAAAGCTATTGCAGGTAATAACCAAGACGTGGATTGGTGGAGCGTGTTTCGTGGTAATGTGGCACGTCCGTGTGCAAAACACATACTGTAGATGGCTTACCATTGGAAGTTGCCTACGAAAGAGAGGCTTCATCGATTTGGTATGCTGGCGAATGACAAATGCAGTTTGTGGGGATTGCGAGATGATCGATCGTCTGTTCTTTAGCTGCAATGTTATTAGTAGGATTTGGAATACAATGGTAACATGGTTGCATATGAACCACATGCATAATGCTTGGAATGAAGAAAGCAAGTGGATCAAAGATTTATGCAAGAAAAAAGGGTGCACTACTAGAATTCGACAATGTGCCATAACTGAGACGGTTTATGAATGCTGGATATATCGGAATCAAACGTGTTTGGGTGAGAAGATTGCCCATGATGGTGTTGTTTCAAAAAACATTGATGCAACAATCTATAGATGTTGGAATGTCCCTAAGTTGAGGAAACATCTGAGTTATTTATTGATGCCTTAGTTTAAGGTCTGATTTAACTGTTCTTGAGTTGTTGGACCTTGAGTCACTTGTTCTTCACTGTATTTTTGAATCTGAGTAATAAAATATCTTTTGATTAAAAAAAAGAAAACAAATATGCACAGTAACGTTTCTCTCAAAAAAAAATTCAAATCATAACTATTAATAATAATAATTTAATTAATTATTAAAAATAAAACTATGGTCCTCTTTCCTTTCTATCAAATCTACTTTATTAATTAATTATTAATTAAATTAAAAACCAAAACGAGGATATCCTATAACTTGGCTATATCAATTTAAATAGTTAATTAAATTAAAATAAAACCTAAATGACCACATTTTTTTTATATAAATATATGAATAGTAGATTAGTTACGTAGAGAAAACATATATAAATTAATATATGTTATAAAACTAACTAAAACAATAGAGAGATCAAAGAGAGATAGAGAAGAAAGAGAGCAATATTATCTTATCTTATTTCAAGTGTGCTTTACATTGTAATATGGGTCTCTATTTATAGGACTCAAGGGAGATAGAAAATCATACATATTAAACACATATTAAGTATGGAATAGGAAGATGAAGAACTAGGAGATGGATGGACATCCACTAACATAAATATTCATAACACTCCCCCTTGGATGTCCATTGAGGATATGCCTCGTTAAAACCTTACTAGAAAAAACCCAGTGGGAAAAATTCTAGTGAAGGAAAAAGAGTACAATATCCCTTGAATGTGAATTGCCTCGTTAAAAACCTTACCAGGAAAACCCAATGGGACAAAACCATGGTTAAGGAAAAAAGAGTGCAAAACATATGTATTTCTCCCCCTCGTGCAGACATTTACATGTGAGACGATATTCTCTGTAGTCGTTGCTTAAAATGTCTTCTTCGAAGTAACTCCATGTACTGGTAATAGTTATGCAGGATTTTATGAAGTTGTTGCCACGATTTGTTTCATAGATCTCCATGAAATGGTTGTACCATCACATGCAAATAAATAACCTCTTTCTGATATACCATTGTGAGAATCTGATAAGTAACCTGCATCTGTAAGATAATGAAGTATATGTTTGACCGCTTTCCAATTTCTTCGTGTAGGTGAATAATTCTATCTTACTTATAGATTGACCAAAAATAATATATCAAGATGTGTATAATTAGCAAGGTGCATTAGTGCTCCAATTGAACTGAGATATGGTACTTCAGGACCAAGGATTTTTCATCCTTTTCTCGAGGCCTAAAAGGATCTTTCTCCACATTTAATGATCTAACAACCATTTTGGAGTAGGCAACATGTGACATTTATTCATATAGAAGTAATTAAACACTTTTCTACATAGCCTTCTTGATGTACAAATATTCCTTTGTCCACATGCTCAATTTGCAAACCTAGACATATTTTGTCTTTTCTAAGTCCTTCATCTCAAACTCTTTATTTAAGCAATTTATAGCTTTTGGAAGCTCTTCAGGAGTTCCAATAATACTTATGTCATCCACATAGACAACTATTATTGCAAATACTTTTCCACATCATTTTATGAAAATAAAAGGACAAATTGATCATACCACATGCGTCTAGATTGTTTCAATCCATAGAGAAACTTGTTCAATTTGATGGAGTGGTTTTCTCGAGATCCAAACTTACGTGCCTTTGGTATATTGAACCCTTTAGGGAGTTTCACGTAAATGTCACTATTAAGTGAACCATATAAATAAGATGTCATAACATTCACCATGTTCAAATTAAGCCCTTCATGTGCTACAAGGCTAATTAAATATAAAAAAATCGATTGAATCCACTACAAGTGGATATGTTTTATCAAAATCAATCTTAGGTATTTGTGAAAATCATTGAGCAATAAATCAAACTTTATATCATTCTTATGTTTCTTTTTCATAAAAACTCGTTTATATCCAATTAGTTTCACACCTTGAGGTGTTTGGACTAAAGGTCCAAAAGTGAGTCACTTGTAAAGTGAGTTTAATTCTTCTGTAATTAAATATATTCATTTGGCCAATTCTCACTTAGTCTACAATCTTTAATAGACTTTGACTCATGATCCTCGTTATCATTGATCACTTTTAGCGCTATATTGTATACAAAGACATTGTCAATATTGACTTTATTTGGTTATCTCAATTTCGGTTCCATTGTATTTCATCCATGACATAATTTATCGAGATCTCTTTATTTCATATTTCAAGTACTTGATTTGTTCTTCTGGAACTGAAAATTAAATTAGATCAAAGTGCTCTTAGCATTTTCATATCCTCACGTGGGTCATCTTTAGTTTCTTTTCTTAGTAGAGGACTTTTAACATTGGAACCGACTCTCATACCACGCTTCAGGCGCAGCTACAACTCATTTTCAATATTATATTATCCAATAGGAGAATCCACTTTGAGTGGAGTATTACCAGCTGATAATTTATTTCATAAACTTTGCAAATGAATAATATTTTGAACTTTTGGTTCATATTGATTTTTACGAGGATCGAGACAACAATTTATTTTAACATCTTCATTTGAACTTCTTGTTCATGATTTCAGCAGTTCATTTGAACTTCTTATTCATGAATTCAACTGCTTATTCCCTCCCCCTAATATTGGGAAAATTAATTTATCAAGTGATAATCAGCCTACTGGGCTGTAATCAAGTATTTGATTATTTTCTCAAATTAGTGATTCATATTAATTATATTTTTCTAATATTCTTTCATGACTCATCTTAATGTATTATATTGGAGCAATTGGAATATACACAACACATCCAAATGTTCACTTAGGTGAGAAGTATTATAATAAATTAGGGAGGACTAAGATATAGTATCTTGTTGGCTTAATGCGAATAAATATCTTAGTATCATAGTTTGGGTATTTCAAATATATAATTTACAATTGATATCTCATAAGTATCAACCATATAATTAACTTTAGACGCCTAAAGAATGGATCTTCGGGTCCATTTTCTTTTTATGAACATATATTACATGATATTCAATATCAATTTTAATAATATATATGTGATACTTATACAGGAATTTCTATAAAAAAAGTTCAGAAAACAAGATCTTAGTCTAATTAGGTGACAAAATAATTTCACAAACTTCTGGTTGTGAATAGAGACATATGTATGATATTTTAGTCGATGCAACAGTTAATGTCATAAAAACGCAATTTCTCAAATTTTTATTTTCTTTTAGAAACACACAAAAATTTAATGGATTGAAGAAACTTCTGGTTCTTCAATACAAATTATTCGCATCATATTATATCCGAGATGGACCAACCGGTTTTACCAACGACACATTTAAGTGTAATTTGTAAACTACTGGTTTACAATGACATGTGCTTAAATTGTACTAATATAAGTGTAGTACAAACCCAAGGAAAAAAAGACGGTAGTTTTTCTATTATACATTTTATGTCCAAATTCATTTGTGTAATACAAAGATATTCAATACCTCCAATATAATTTAAAACCAATATAATAATAGTATCTCATTATTAAACACTTTAATCAAACACATTCATATGAACATATTATCATATAATTATCAAACAATTACCCCTTATAAAATTAAACATATTTAATCAAACAATATTATATCACTAAAATTATATCGTCATATAATTAATTTGATTTACTATCCTTCAGGGATGGATAAGTTTTTCAAGAACTATAAAAATAATTTATTTTTCTATCCTTCAAGGATGCTTGATAAGTTATTCAGGAACTATATAAAAATAATTTGTTATATACAATAATCTAAAAAATATATATAACCATCCTTCTGGGATGCGTTAAAATTATTTGTGTCATTTTTCTAGAATGACAATATTTTAATGAGCATATTACAAGTTATGAATTTTTAGATCGATACAAAAAAAAATTATGAAATCCTTGGATTCAATAATATTATAGATGCGACCTTTTAAAGGGGATTGAACGTTGAATTCTTCTGGAATTCATTAATTATTGATAAACACAATACTCGATTAAACTCAATCTTTGAATAATAATTTGGAGATAGTTTAATAATAATAATCTTTAGTTCTACAAATATCACATCACAAATTATTTCCATAAACAACAGTCAAGAAAAATTATTCTTTGTGCAATCCTTCAAGGATGCTTGAATATTAAATTAACACTTTTATGTGTTAAAATTCAATTTCGGACAAACATATAGAAATGCTTTAATGTTAAATTCTTCTGAAATTTAACAAGAATTATCAAAGAAATCTAAAATTATTGTACAAGGTAAATAAATTTCTCTATAAAATATATAAAAAATAAACATATTTATATGAAGAAAAAAAAATAGTAACAAAATCATGAATTATATTAAGATTAGAAAAATAACGTAGAAGCTGGCTATATCATCACTCGCATTGTAGAGTATCGTGCTGATAACGTGTTATAAAACTAACTAAAACAATAGAGAGATCAAAGAGAGATAGAGAAGAAAGAGAGCAATATTATCTTATCTTATTTCAAGTGTGCTTTACATTGTAATATGGGTCTCTATTTATAGGACTCAAGGGAGATAGAAAATCATACATATTAAACACATATTAAGTATGGAATAGGAAGATGAAGAACTAGGAGATGGATGGACATCCACTAACATAAATATTCATAACAATATATAAATTAACAGACAACTTTACATTTTTACAATTAGGTATATTCATAAAATTTCTCAATCTCTTGCAATTTGTTTCTATAAATTGATTCTATGTTAATTTTTTTATTTATTGATTAAAGTTGTTAACTCTCTTTACATAACCAAAAATTGAGGTAAACTTTATAATTTTATAATTTTAATCTTATATATTAAAGTTGTTTCTTTTAATAATTTTTTGACGCCAAAATTGAGGGTTATTTTGTAATTTGATATTCATATTTATTTATTTATTTTTTATTATCTATACTCCTAACTTTTTATTTTTTATTTTATTTAATAAACTATTATTTCTTTGATAATTATCCACTAATTAGCCATTTCCTTCTTTGATTATTATCTCCACTAACTTAATTTTAGTTTAAATAAATAAAAATAATTTAATTCACCTATTATTTAATAAAAAATAATAATAATAATGTAAAATTAATACTAATAATAATAATAAAATTTACCAACCTACTTATTCCACTACAATTATTTCAAATATTAATTAATTAATGATCATAATTAAATTAAAACTCTTTTTATTTTAAATTAAAACTAATAATAATAATATTTATTCTATTATTGTATCTTCTGTCATTTGAAAACAATAATAATTAATTAAATTAAATTAAAAGTAATAAATAATAAATATGATATATAAGCATATTAACCTTTCTTATTTATATTTTTTCAAATCATAACTTACACACTAAAATATAAGTCACTATTAATAATAACAATTTTAGTTAATTATTAATTAATTATATTATTAAATTAACAAATAATAAATTAAAAATATGACACATATGCACATGATTTTCGTTTTAAGAAATTTTCAAATGATAACTTACCTACAAAATTAAGAGACTACTAATAATAACTTTTTAATTATGGATAAAACTTAGATATAATTATTTAATAAAAACAATTTTACTAAATTAATATTTAATTAATTAAATTCTTAAATTAACAAATAATTAGTATGAAAAGTATGCGTAGTTTTATACGGTCAATGAATTATAATCGTTAAATTTCAAATTATTTTTTATTTTTATTTTAATAATATATAAAATAATAATTATGAATATTTGAAATTGACTCACAATGTAACTTTTTTTACACTGACCGTGCATAACCATTAATCCCATAAAAAACACTATTACTAACAATTTTAATTAATTAATAAAAATAAAACTATGGTCTTCTTTCCTTCCAATTATGTCTATTTTATTAATCAATCAATTATTAATTAAACTAAAAACCAAAACGAATTAAATTAAAATAAAACTAAATCTAAATGACCGCATTTTTACAATTCAATCTTTTAAATTTGTTTCCATAAATTGATTCTATGATATATCTTCTAATATTTTTGGATTTTACTAGTATTTATTATTATTTCTTTTACTATCATTAAATCATTTCTCAATCTCTGCAACTACTACTCTTTAGAGAGAGAAACAAAGGGTTCTTGTAAAGAGCAAGATCGAGAGTTCAAAAACCAAATTCCAAAAATTTAGAAAAAAAAACAAGAATTCATCATTGTTAGAGGTGGATCGGAGGCCCAGGCAGTTGGAGGAGTTGGGGCCCGACTGGGGCGGTCCTCGACCCGTTACGGACCGGCAACGGTTTTCACCGGACCGGTGAGAAAGTGGAAGAAGAAATGGGTTCACGTTTCACCTTCTTCCGCTTCTTCTAATTCCAATAACAACACCAATCACAATCACGGTTCTTCTAATAACGTAATAATAACGGCTCTCATCTTCTTCTTTATAAGTGGACCCCTATAACTCAAAGCCAGAACGCCAACAATAACGGAAGTAATGGGAACGTTAAGGACGCGCAGATTGAACCGGTGGAAGAGCCTCCCCGAAGGAAATTTAAATATGTTCCGGTAATTTCTTTACGATGCAATTCTTTTGTTTTCTTTATTGATTTAGGGTTTTATTGGATGAAGATGAATTGATAGGGTTTTGAGGATGCTGATTTTTGTTGCGTTTCTGTTAATTGTTGTACTTCTGAAAAAAGCGTGTCTTTGTCTGATACAGAAGCGACACTACGCTTGTAATTAAGTTCAATGGTGTCATGTTGGTGTCCGTGCTAGCAATCTTAATTTTGTTTTGATAATTTTTATATTCGAGTGTTGGTAAGATAGCAAAATCTCTTTTTGGCAGCTTTCTGAATCGCACAACTATAGGAACCAATTAATTATCTGCTTAACTTTTCAGTATTGCCTGGGCTATAACTTATAAGTTGGTTTACAATTTAGTGAAAGATGAATCAGGAATGCGATTTATGACTTTTTGTTTAAGAAATGAAATTCACTTTACTGTGAATGTCCCGAGATGGAAATGGAGGTATGGATGCCTTGTGGGAAACATGAAATTCACTTTACCATGTGATTGTCCCGAGATGGAAATGGGGATATGGATGCCTTGTGGAAAACGTGAAATTCACTTTACCGTGAATGTCCCGAGATGGAAATGGAGGTATGGATGCCTTGTGGAAAACGTGAATTTCGCTTTACAGTGATTGTCCCGAGATGGAAATAGAGATATGGATGCCTTGTGGAAAACGTGAAATTCACTTTACCGTGAATGTCCCAAGATGGAAATGGAGGTATGGATGCCTTGTGGAAAACGTGAAATTCGCTTTACGGTGATTGTCCCGAGATGAAAATGGAGATATGGATGCCTTGTGGGAAACGTGAAATTCACTTTACCGTGTGATTGTCCCGAGATGGAAATGGAGATATGGATGCCTTGTGGGAAACGTGAAATTCACTTTACCGTGTGATTGTCCCGAGATGGAAATGGAGATATGGATGCCTTGTGGGAAACGTGAAATTCACTTTACCGTGTGATTGTCCCGAGATGGAAATGGAGATATGGATGCCTTGTGGGAAATGTGTTGAGTGCTGTGGGGACGAAATAAGGTTAACCGATGACTTTTTGTTTAAGAAATGAAATTCACTTTACCGTGATTGTCCCGAGATGGAAATGGAGTAATGGATGCCTTGTGGGAAATGTGTTGAGTGCTGTGGGGACAAAATAAAGTTAACCGATGACTTTTTGTTTAAGAAATGAAATTCACTTTACCGTGAATGTCTCGAGATGGAAATGGAGATATGGATGCCTTGTGGGAAATGTGATGAGTGTTGTGGGGACAAAATAAAGTTAACCGATGAGAACTCCTATAAAAATGGTGGTAGTTTTTTTGTTCGAGGATAGGATTTGGAAAGTGATTTATGATAAATGAAAGTTTGCGTCTTGTATGATATGATGAATAAAAGAACAACTCTATTGCTGAAAGTGGCCTGATTAAGATATTGGAATAAGAATTCTATGAAAAAGTACGTCCGAATGAGAATCAAAAAGTGTTTGAGGGAGACATGGATTATTTCCGTGGAAATGAAAAGGATTGATGTCATTACATAGTGGTTTGTGGCCCTAGACAGAGTCTAATGGACAAGGAGAATCTATTCAGCAAAGATACTGATATTTGCCAAATTATTATTCAATAGTTTTCTAGTCTTTATTTATGTCGAAATACTGATCCCTCCATGGTGTTGGTATGTTCCATAGGGTTATTTCTTAATACATCTCTGGGATGAATTACTGATCACATTTTCAGAATATTGTATACTATCATTTCATCTCCTAAGAAATTCTTTAGGATTATTGATTGATCATCTCTGATAAGCTTTTCTTGTCTGTTCTATTATTATATTAGGCAGTATTATGTTGTTGTGATAAGACAAACATAATTGTTCATTCAACTGTAAACCCTCAATTTAGTTCTTCAAAGATTTTTGAAGAAAGTGTTCTTAAAAGATTAGCAAGATCAGTCTTCTAATGACATGAAGTCATAACTTTTTAGTTATATTAATCGAGAAATATTGGATGTTATGTAAATCTTGAGGATCAGAATGGCATTCTAACTATATAACTATGCTGATGCATCTTCAGTTTGTTGGTTCTAAAAACAGTGGTTTGTCAATGCTGCATTGCTGCTGATAGGATTGAAAATTGAGTTTTTAACACAATGACACTCTCAAATGGGTTTTCTAAACAACAATCGGTTGATGATCATATACCTAGACCTAATCCTTGGAATTGTTGTGTGTACTACTGATGCGGTTTTTACTTTTTTAGATAGTGCTTCGCATGCTACTAGACTGAACATTTTACAATATTTTTTTTAGTTCTATTTGGTCCATACTCCACACCAATCCATTTAGTGGAATTAAAACGTACCACTTTTAAACTTTATTTCCCATTCTATTTTACAGTACCTTAGCGTTCCCTTCGGTAAGTCGCACTTATGTTGGAAGCAGGTGGAATGGAATCTACTACTCAGAGCTATAATCATCCATGATTGTCAATTTCTGTATCATATTAGTATATTACTTTACAATATTAGGTATCAAAGTTGAGTTAACTCAAAAAGTAACTTTTGTAGTAGATTTGGATAGTCGCTCATGGAGTCACAGGTATGATGAGTACAAATTGTACAATACAATAGCAGTGGCAGTGTTTTTTTTAAAAACCCTAAGATAAGACCAACAGTTAAATTATATGGGGCTGCTGTAGTAACCTCAGAGTTATAGCATTTGACTCCATAGATGCATTTACAATGCAATTCTTTTTGTTTTTTATTGGTTTAGGGTTTTATTGGATGAAGATGAATTGGTAGGGTTCATGGATGCTGATTGATTTTTTGTGTTTATAATAATTGTTGCACTTCTAAAAAAAAAGGTGTGTCTCAGTCGGATATCGAAGGGACATTAAGTTCAATGGTGTCGTGTCTGGTGTCCGTGAGCCATCTTAACTCTGTTTCGATATTTTTTATATTTGAGTGTTGGTAAGATACCAAAATCCCTTTTTGGCGGCTTTCTGAATCGCACAAGTATACGAACCAATTAGTTATCAGCTTAACTTTGTAGTATTGCTTGGGCTATAACTTATAAATTGGTTTACAGTTTAGCGGAACTTGATTCAGGAACGCGATTTATGACTTTTTGTTTAAGAAATGAAATTCAATTTACTGTTAATTGTTACACTTATGAAAAAAGACGTGTCTGTGTCGGAAATCGAAGCAACACTACACTTGTAATTAAGTTCAATGGAACCATGCCTGGTGTCCGAGCTAGCAATCTTAATTTTGTTTTGATAATTTTTTTTTTTGAGTTGTTTGGTAAGATGCCAAAATGCCTTTTCGACAGCTTTCTGAATCGCATAAGTATAGGAACCGATTAATTATCTACTTAACTTTTCAGTATTGCTTGGGCTATAACTTATAAGTTGGTTTACAGTTTGTCGAATCTTGAATTAGGAACGAGATTTATGACTTTTTGTTTAAGAAATGAAATTCACTTTACCTATAATGCCTCGAGATGGAAATGGAGAAATGGATGCCTTGTGGAAAATGAGTTGAGTGCGGTGGCGATGAAATAAAGTTAACCGATGACTTTTTGTTTAAGAAATGAAATTCACTTTACCGTGAATGTCCCGAGATGGAAATTGAGTTATGGATGGATGCCTTGTGGGAAATGGGTTGGGTTGCTGCGGGGACGAAATAAAGTTAACCGATGACTTTTTGTTTAAGAAATGTAATTCACTTTACCGTGAATGTCCCGAGATGGAAATGGAGATATGGAAGCCTTGTGGGAAATGTGTTGAATGCTGTGGCGACGAAATAAAGTTAACCGATGACTTTTTGTTTAAGAAATGAAATTCACTTAACCGTGATTGTCCCGAGATGGAAATGGAGTAATGGATGCCTTGTGGGAAATGTGTTGAGTTGTTGTGGGAACGAAATAAAGTTAACCGATGACTTTTTGTTTAAGAAATGAAATTCACTTTACCGTGAATGTCCCGAGATGGAAATGGAGATATGGATGCCTTGTGGGAAATATGTTGAGTTGCTGTGGGGACGAAATAAAGTTAACGGGTGACTTTTTGTTTGAGAAATGAAATTCACTTTTCCGTGAATGCCCCGAGATGGAAATGGAGATATGGATACCTTGTGGGAAATGTGTTGAGTGTTGTGGGGATGAAATAAAGTTAACCGATGACTTTTTGTTTAAGAAATGAGTTCACTTTACCGTGAATGCCCCGAAATGGAAATGGAGATGTGGATGCCATGTGGGAAATATGTTGAGTGTTGTGGGGACGAAATAAAGTTAACCGATGACTTTTTGTTTAAGAAATGAAATTCACTATACCGTGAATGTCCCGAGATGGAAATGGAGATATGGATGCCTTGTGGGAAATGTGTTGTGGGCTGTGGGGACGAAATAAAGTTAACCGATTAGAACTCCTATAAAAGCGGTGGTAGGTTTTTTTTTTCCGAGGATAGGATTTGGAAAGGGATTTATGATTAATGAATGTTTGTTTCTTGTATGATATGATGAATAAAAGAACAACTCTATTTTTGGAAGTTATTGTGATAGACAAAATAATTGTTCGTTTATTCAACTGGAAACCCTCAATTTAGTTCTTAAAAGATTAGCAAGATCAAGTTAGTCCACTAATGACATGAATGACATTGCATTGCTGATAGATTAAAAGTTGAGCTGTTAACACAATGACACTGTCAAATGATTGTTTTCTAAACAACACTCAATTGATGATCATATATCTAGACCTAACCCTTGGAATTGTTCTGTGTAATACAGCTGCAGATTTTTCTTTTTTAGGTAGTGCTTGTCATATACATATACTGAACATAATAGAATACTTTGTTTTGTTCTCTTTGATCCACACTTCACACCAATCCATGTATAACACTTATCAAATGCTACTTTAGCATTCTCTTTGGTAAATCACACTTATGTTGGAAATGACTTCTGCAACCTTGAATAGTGTTTATTTCCCCATATTTTTGGCCATCAAGTGGAATAAGTGTTGTTGATGGCCGTTTCCATGGCGGAGCCAAAATCCCGGCATACTGGCCAATTTGCGGCGCCGTTATAGCAGTTTATGGCAGAAATGCCTACAATATCCGGCCGATATTTACCATTGCGGTGAGACTACAAAATGCCATGTATATCCACCATAGCGGCCATGGCGCCGCTATTTGCTATATGATAACACTGGGTGGAATCTACTGCCTAGAGCTATAATCATCCATGGTTGTCAATTTCTGTATCATATTACTTTGTAATAGTAGGTATCAAAGTTAAGTTAATTCAAAAAAATGCTTTTGTAATAGACTTGGATAGACGAGCATAGTCTTCAGTATGAGTACAAATTGTACAATACAATGGCAGTGGCAGTGTTTTTTTAAAAACTCTAAGATAAGAACAACAGTTTAATGATATGTGGCTGCAGTATAACCTAGTTATAGCACTTGACTCCATAGATGCATTTAACATCTCTATGTGAACTCATCTATAAACGAGGGAACTTTGTTGTGTCGAGTCTCAACTTTGCTGTTGTGTTTGTGTCGGATATCGAAGTGACATTAAGTTCAACGGGGTCGTGTCTGGTGTCCGTGCTAGCCATCTTAGTTTTGTTTTGATAATTTTTATATTTGAGTGTTTGGTAAGATAGCAAAATCTCTTTTTGGCAGCTTTCTGAATCGCACAAGTATAGGAACCAATTAATTATCTGATTAACTTTTTAGTATTGCCTGGGCTATAACTTATAAGTTGGTTTACAGTTTGGCGAATCTTGAATCAGGAACGAGATTTATGACTTTTTGTTTAAGAAATGAAATTCACTTTACCTAGAATGCCTCGAGATGGAAATGGAGATATGGATGCCTTGTGGAAAATGTGTTGAGTGCGGTGGCGACGAAATAAAGTTAACCGATGACTTTTTGTTTAAGAAATTAAATTCACTTTATCGTGAATGTCCCGAGATGGAAATGGAGTAATGGATGCCTTGTGGGAAATGTGTTGAGTTGCTGTGGGGCCGATATAAAGGTAACCGAAGACTTTTTGTTTCAGAAATGTAATTCACTTTACCGTGAATGTCCCGAGATGGAAATGGAGATATGGATGCCTTGTGGGAAATGTGTTGAGTGTTGTGGCGACGAAATAAAGTTAACCGATGACTTTTTGTTTAAGAAATTAAATTCACTTTACCGTGAATGTCCCGAGATGGAAATGGAGTAACGGATGCATTGTGGGAAATGTGTTGAGTTGCTATGGGGACGAAATAAAGTTAACCGATGACTTTTTGTTTAAGAAATGTAGTTCACTTTACCGTGAATGTCCCGAGATGGAAATGGAGATATGGATGCCTTGTGGGAAATGTGTTGAGTGATGTGGCGACGAAATAAAGTTAACCGATGACTTTTTTTTTAAGAAATGAAATTCACTTAACCGTGATTGTCCCGAGATGGAAATGGAGTAATGGATGCCTTGTGGGAAATGTGTTGAGTTGTTGTGGGGACGAAATAAAGTTAACCGATGACTTTTTGTTTGAGAAATGAAATTCACTTAACCGTGATTGTCCCGAGATGGAAATGGAGTAATGGATGCCTTGTGGGAAATGTGTTGAGTTGTTGTGGGGACGAAATAAAGTTAACCGATGACTTTTTGTTTGAGAAATGAAATTCACTTTACCGTGAATGTCCCGAGATGGAAATGGAGATATGGATGCCTTGTGGGAAATGTGTTGAGTTGCTTCGGGGACGAAATAAAGTTAACGGATGACTTTTTGTTTGAGATATGAAATTCACTTTCCCGTGAATGTCCCGAGATGGAAATGGAGATATGGATACCTTGTGGAAAATGTGTTACGTGCTGTGGGGACGAAATAAAATTAACCGATGACTTTTTGTTTAAGAAATGAAGTTTACTTTACCGTGAATGTCCCGAAATGGAAATAGAGATATGGATGCCTTGTGGGAAATATGTTGAGTTTTGTGGGGAGAAATAAAATTAACCGATGACTTTTTGTCTAAGAAATGAAATTCACTTTACCGTGAATGTCCCGAGATGGAAATGGAGATATGGATGCCTCGTGGGAAACGTGTTGTGGGCTGTGGAGATGAAATAAAGTTAACCGATTAGAACTCTTATAAAAGCGGTGGTAGGTTTTTTTTCCGAGGATAGGATTTGGAAAGGGATTTATGATTAATGAATGTTTGTGTCTTGTATGATACGATGAATAAAAGAACAACTCTATTGCTGAAAGTGGCACGATTCAGATATTGGATTAAAAATTCTATGAAAAAGCAGGTCAGAATGAGAATCAAAGAGTGTTGGAGGGAGACATGGATTATTTTGGTGAAAATGTAAAGGAAAGATGTCATTATATAGTGGTCTGTGCGTGGCCCTAGACAGAGTCTGAGGATCTAGTCAGCAAAGATACTGATATTTGCAAATTATTATTCAATAATTTGTAGTCTTTATTCATGTCAAATTACTGATCTCTCCATTGTGTCGGTATATTCCATGGGGTTATTTCTTAATACATCTTTGGGATGGATTGCCGATTACATTTTCAGAATATTGTATATTATCATTTCATTTACTAAGAAATGTTTTAGGGTTATTGATTGATTATCTCAGATAAGCTTTTCTTGTGTGTTCTATTATATATTAGGCAGTATTAAGTTATTGTGATAGACAAAATAATTGTTCATTCATTCAACTGGAAACCCTCAATTTAGTTCTTAAAAGATTAGCAAGATCAAGTTAGTCCACTAATGACATGAATGACATTGCATTGCTGATAGATTAAAAGTTGAGCTGTTAACACAATGACACTGTCAAATGATTGTTTTCTTAACAACACTCAATTGATGATCATGTATCTAGACCTAACCCTTGGAATTGTTTTGTGTAATACAGCTGCAGATTTTTACTTTTTTAGATAGTGCTTGTCATATACATATACTGAACATAATAGAATATTTTGTTTTGTTCTCTTTGATCCACACTTCACACCAATCCATGTATAACACTTATCAAATGCTACTTTAGCATTCTCTTTGGTAAATCACACTTATTTCGGAAATGACTTGTGCAACCTTGAATTGTGTTTATTTCCCCATATTTTTGGCCATCAAGTGGAGTAAGTGTTGTTAATGGCAGTGTCCATGGCGGAGCCAAAATCCCGGCATACCGGCCAATTTGCGACGCCGTTATAGCAGTCTATGGCAGAAATGCCTACACTATCCAGCCGATATTTACCATTGCGGTGAGACTACAAAATGCCATGTATATCCACCATAGCGGCCATGGCGCCGCTATTTGCTATATGATAACACTGGGTGGAATCTACTGCCTAGAGCTATAATCATCCATGGTTGTCAATTTCTGTATCATATTACTTTGTAATAGTAGGTATCAAAGTTAAGTTAATTCAAAAAAATGTTTTGTAATAGACTTGGATAGACGAGCATAGTCTTCAGTATGAGTACAAATTGTACAATACAATGGCATGGCAGTGTTTTTTTAAAAACTCTAAGATAAGAACTACAATTTAATGATATGTGGCTGAAGTATAACCTAGTTATAGCACTTGACTCCATAGATGCATTTAGCATCTCAATGTGAACTCATCTATAAACGAGGGAACTTTGTTGTGTCGAGTCTCAACTTTGCTGTTGTGTTTGTGTCGGATATCGAAGTGACATTAAGTTCAACGGTGTCGTGTCTCGTGTCCGTGGTAGCCATCTTAGTTTTGTTTCGATAATATTTATATTTGAGTGTTTGGTAAGATACCAAAATCCCTTTTTGGCGGCTTTCTGAATCGCACAAGTATAGGAACCAATTAATTTTCTGCTTAACTTTTCAGTATTGCTTGGGCTATAATTTATAAGTTGGTTTACAGTTTGGCGAATCTTGAAATCAGGAACGAGATTTATGACTTTTTGTTTAAGAAATGAAATTCACTTTACCTAGAATGCCTCGAGATGGAAATGGAGATATGGATGCCTTGTGGAAAATGTTTTGAGTGCGGTGGCGATGAAATAAAGTTAACCGATGACATTTTGTTTAAGAAATTAAATTCACTTTATCGTGAATGTCCCGAGATGGAAATGGAGTAATGGATGCCTTGTGGGAAATGTGTTGAGTTGCTGTGGGGCCGATATAAAGGTAACCAATGACTTTTTGTTTAAGAAATGTAATTCACTTTACCGTGAATGTCCCGAGATGGAAATGGAGATATGGATGCCTTGTGGGAAATGTGTTGAGTGCTGTGGCGACGAAATAAAGTTAACCGATGACTTTTTGTTTGAGAAATTAAATTCACTTTACCGTGAATGTCCCGAGATGGAAATGGAGTAATGGATGCCTTGTGGGAAACGTGTTGAGTTGCTGTGGGGACGAAATAAAGTTAACAAATGATGTTTTGTTTGAGAAATGTAATTCACTTTACCGTGAATGTCCCGAGATGGAAATGGAGATATGGATACCTTGTGGGAAATGTGTTGAGTGCTGTGGCGACGAAATAAAGTTTACCGATGACTTTTTGTTTAAGAAATGAAGTTCACTTTACCGTGAATGTCCCGAAATGGAAATGGAGATATGGATGCCTTGTGGAAATATGTTGAGTGATGTGGGGATGAAATAAAGTTAACGGATGACTTTTTGTTTGAGAAATGAAATTCACTTTTCCGTGAATGTTCCGAGATGGAAATGGAGATATGGATACGTTGTGGGAAATGTGTTGAGTGTTGTGGGGACGAAATAAAGTTAACCGATGAGTTTTTGTTTAAGAAATGAAGTTCACTTTACCGTGAATGTCCCGAAATGGAAATGGAGATATGGATGCCTTGTGGGAAATATGTTGAGTGTTGTGGGGACGAAATAAAGTTAGCCGATGACTTTTTGTCTAAGAAATGAAATTCACTTTATCGTGAATGTCCCGAGATGGAAATGGAGATATGGATGCCTTGTGGGAAATGTGTTGTGGGCTGTGGGGACGAAATAAACTTAACCGATTAGAACTCCTATAAAAGCGGTGGTAGGTTTTTTTTCCGAGGATAGGATTTGGAAAGGGATTTATGATAAATGATTGTTTGTGTCTTGTATGATATGATGAATAAATGAACAACTCTATTGCTGAAAGTGGCATGATTCAGATATTGGATTAAGAATTCTATGAAAAAGCAGGTCAGAATGAGAATCAAAGAGTGTTGGAGGGAGACATGGATTATTTTGGTGAAAATGAAACGGAAAGATGTCATTACATAGTGGTCTGTGGCCCTAGACAGAGTCTGAGGATCTAGTCAGCAAAGATACTGATATTTGCCAAATTATTATTCAATAATTTTGTAGTCGTTATTCACGTCAAATTTCTTAATACATCTTTGGGATGGATTGCTGATTACATTTTCAGAATATTGTATATTATCATTTCATTTACTAAGAAAATTTTTAGGATTATTGATTGATTATCTCTGATAAGCTTTTCTTGTCTGTTCTATATATTAGGCAGTATTAAGTTATTGTGATAGACAAAATAATTGTTTAATCATTCAACTGGAAACCCTCAATTTAGTTCTTAAAAGATTAGCAAGATCAAGTTAGTCCACTAATGACATGAAGGACATTGCATTGCTGATAGATTAAAAGTTGAGTTGTTAACACAATGACACTGTCAAATGATTTTGTTTTCTAAACAACACTCAGTTGATGATCATATATCTAGACCTAACCCTTCGATAGTGCTTGTCATATACATATACTTAACATAATAGATTTTTTTTTTATGTTCTCTTTGATCCACACTTCACACCAATCCATTTAGTGGAATTAAAACATACCACTTTTAAACTTCATTTGCCGTTCTATTTTATAGTATAAAACTTAAAAAATAGACGTTCCAGCCATGTATAACACTTATCCAATGCTACTTTAGCGTTCCCTTCGGTAAATCACACTTATGTTGGAAATGGCCTGTGCAACCTTGAATAGTGTTTATTTCCCCATATTTTTTGCCATCAAGTGGAATCAGTGTTGTTGATGGCAGTGTCCATGGCGGTGCCATAATCCCGGCATACCGGCCAATTTGCGGCGCCGTTATAGCAGATTATGGCAGAAAAGCCTGCAATATCCGGCCGATATTTACCATTGCGGTGAGACTACAAAATGCCATGTATATCCACCATAGCGGCCATGGTGCCGCTATTTGCTATATGATAACACTGGGTGGAATCTACTGCTCAGAGCTATAATCATCCATGGTTGTCAATTTCTGTATCATATTACTTTGCAATAAACTTGGATAGACGTGCATAGTCTTCAGTATGAGTACAAATTGTACAATACAATGGCAGTGGCCGTGTTTTTTTAAAAACTCTAAGATAAGAACAACCGTTTAATGATATGTGGTTGCGGTATAACCTAGTTATAGCACTTGACTCCATAGATGCATTTTGCATCTCAATGTGAACTCATCTATAAATGAGGGAACTTTGTTGTGTCGAGTCTCAACCTTGCAGCTTTTGGATTAGTAGGGTTTTATGGATGCCGATTGTGTTTTGTGTTTCTATTAATTGTTGCACTTTTGAAAAAAGGTGTGTTTCTATTATTCAGCAAAGATACTGATATTTGAAATAATTATTATTCAATAATTTTTAGTCTTTATTCATGTCGAAATACTGGGCTCTCCATTTTGTTGGTATATTCCATAGGGTTATTTCTTAATACATCTCTGGAATGGATTGCTGATTACAGTTTCAAAATATTGGATATTATCATTTCATTTCCTAAGAATTTTGTAGCATTATTGATGATCGTCTCAGATAAGTTTTTCTTGTTTGTTCAATTATATAATTAGGCACTATTATGTTATTATGACAAGACAAACATAATTGTTCATTCAACTGTAAACCCTCAGTTTAATTCTTAAAGGATTTTTGAAAAAATGTTCCTAAAAGATTAGCGAGATCAATTTATTCTTCTAATGACATGAAGTCATAACTTTGAGTTATATTAATCGAGAAATAATGGATTTTATGTAAATCTTGAGGATCAGAATGGTGTTTTAAGTTTTAACTACTTTTTAATTATGTGATGCATCTTCAGTTTGTTAGTTCTTAAAATAGGGGTTTGTCAATGCTGCATTGCTGATAAGACTAAAAATTGAGTTAAAACAATGACACTGTCAAATGATTCTGTTTTCTAAACAACAATTAGTTGATCATATGAACTAACCCTTGGAATTGTTCTGTGTAGTACTGCTGCGGATTTTTACTTTTTTAGATAGTGCTTGGCATATACGTAGACAGAACATAATAGAATATTTTGTTTTGTTCTCTTTGATCCATACCTCACACCAATCCATTTAGTGGAATTAAAACGTAGCACTTTTAAACTTCATTTCCCGTCTATTGTACAGTATAAAACATAAAAAAAAAATAGACGTTCGAGCCTTGTTTAACACTTATCAAATGCTACCTTAATGTTCCCTTGGGTAAATCACACTTATGCTGGAAATGGCTTGTGCAACTTCTGAGTATGAATTGGTAGGTTTTATGGATGCTGATTGTTTTTTGTGTTTATGTTAATTGTTGAACTTCTGAAAAAAAGTGTTTCTTTGTCGGATACCGAAGCGACACTACACTTGTGATTAAGTTCAATGGTGTCCTGTTTGGTGTCCATGCTAGCAATCTTATTTTTGTTTTGATAATTTTTTTATTTGAGTGTTTGGTAAGATGCCAAAATGCCTTATTGGCGGCTTTCTGAATCGCACAAGTATAGGAACCAATTTGATATCTCCTTAACTTTGCAGTATTGCTTGGGCTACCAGGTAACTTTGAGGTAAAGGGAAACCATAACCCTAGCTGCTATCACGTTCTCTGCGGCGGCTGAAAGAGAAAAATGGAACAGGTTCAATGCTTGGGTAGGAAGAAGAACGCGGTGGCGGTGACTCACTGCAAGAGAGGCCATGGTCTCATCAAGATCAATGGCTCCCCGATCGAACTCGTCCAGCTTGAGAAAAAGGTATGAATCTTGATGAATGTAAGACAATGGGTTTAAAAACGGGGTTGTTTTGAATGTAAGACAGTGGGTTAAATAATGGGAAAGTTAGGGTTTTGATTTTGTTGGTGTTGACAATGAAAAGGGATAATTTGTGATTAGGGTTTTTCATAATAGAAAATTGGTTTGATGACTTTGAGTGATGATATATGATTTTCTAGGTGGTTTGAATGATAAGTTATGGGTATTATGTTTATATTGATTTTATATCGAAAAGTATGTACTGGTTTTAAATTGAAGAATTAGATGTTTTTACAAACTCTTTAGCTGAGATTGATGTTGTACCTTTAATCGTTGTTCTGTTTTTGTTTTGAACTTACATTGTTTGTAGTATATATAGCATTTAGGTTGAATACGCTCATGCAGTCTCCTTTCAAATAGTTATATCTGTAAGTGTGAAAATTTTCACTTGCTCTCCACTTAGTATATCCAAAATGGTTAAAATTCATTGTCAGTATGTTTCTCACATGATGTTTGCTTTTAGTGGAGGAAGGAAAAGTAGCAAATTTTCTTTTGAGCACATCTGGGATTGTGGCATTACGTCAGTCAGTTATCAAGGAGAAGCTGCTAACAAAAGTATGTGTTTAGTTTAGCTTACTTTAATTTGCTTTCTTCTTTTGTTTTAGAACCTAGCATTATCTTTGCATTTTTCACTTTTGGCTCTCAGATGGTTCTTGGCTATATTAGGTATGTTGGTACTCACTGATAATGAGTCAAGTTGGTTTTGAATTTAGTTAGAGTTAGTTAGGTTCTGTTATATGTTAGTTACACTGAAATTCTGTTACAAAAGTTAGCTACAGGTTAGAGTTAATTTTGAAATGTTAGTAGGAAAACTGTTAGTAGTTATGTTCAAAATTTTGTCTTGTGGAAGTTAGTACGGGTTAGTCAGAAATTTAATTATGAATTAGAACTAGGAGTTACTAATGAAATCTTGCTTGTAATCTCTGCTAGCAGTCATTATTTCCTCTATGTTCTGAATGGGCTGACTGCTCACATGAACCAATTGGTAACTACAGCTGTTCTCTGAGTGTTTGAGTGAATTTTGGATGATGAAGCTTGGTTGTTTTGTAAGTTTAATTTGGTAATTTGAATGTGTGGATTTTTCTGAATGTGATTGTGGATGAACCGAGTTCGTATTTGTTTTTCAGCTTGGTTTGAATTTAGAAAGGGTAGCTGCAGGTTCTGAAATTGTTTAGGATTTGGGGGCTGATTCGGATTAACGTAAAGGGATGATATGCAGCTGAGTTTCGGCTTACAGTTTATGCAGCAGAATTTTCGGTGTAGCTCGATTTGGTTAATCTGTTGATGAGTGAGTGAATTTATGGTGGACTGCGTATGGCTGGTTATATGTGCAGTAGATTGCGCTTGTCATGGTTGGACTGTTTGACATATTATTTGGCCCATGGTGCAAGCTGTCTTGAATTGGGTCAGGGAGAATGCTTGGCATGAAAGTGTGATATGCACAGGTATAGTTTTGTTAATGAAAATGTGCAGGGCTGGAATGAGGCTTGAATTATATATTGGCTTTTCATTTGTATTGAATGGGCTGAATCTGAATTTGGTTTCTATGTGAGATGTTTTGTTTATTTCATGGTATGATAATTGTATGCCTTGAATTATGACTGGATTTTGTTACGGTTTCGAACAGTGTATAATGCTATTGTGGCCTTTCCTGGACTATGCTTGGAAACGTGTTAACTTGATTGTGTATATGTCTATGCAGGTTGTGGTTGTTCATGAGTGGAAGTCGCATTGTCACAGAATGAACTCGCGTATGGCCGGCTGTTTGAACATGACCGAGTGCATATGACGCTTTGGTTCTGGACTGGTTTTATAGGTATGCTCCAGATTAATGAGGGCTGTTTAGAAGATGATGTATGTTGAATTGGTTTTGAATTGTTTATGTGAAATGTAATGACTTGAACATGGTCTTTTTGTAGGTTAGGCATGAGACATCAAAGGAGATACTGATACACATTTATACTGCCTTTTGCATTAATTTCTCATCTATGTTAAAATGCACCTCGAATTTGTGATATTTCAATGACCATGGGCATGAATGCATTTTATAATTATATATATTTTAACAGTTCCTTCTTGTCTTTGACCTTGTGCAGTGAAAGCATTTCAAGATATTATGATTGAATTAAACTTCTATTTTTTAGCCTATCTTTCTATGATATCCACGGCTTGCGAAGGAATACCAGTCATTTTCAGTTATCTACAATGACAGATCACTGGACATGGTACAAATTTATTCACATCCTTTTTAATAAAAAGAAAATAGCCATAGACGTGTCTTAGAAAAAAGTTTTTCTTCAGTTCTTGGATATGTAATATTTGAGTAATTAAGTATGAATTGAATTTAATCAACATGCAATAGGGGTTATGTCCCAATTATAGGTTCTTAGTAAACTCTATAGATTATCTATATAATCAGATTGATACTTTGTTAGTCATTTCCTAAGCTACACTTATTGGTCATTTTCCCTCTATTTGGGCTGGTGGATGTTTTTTTGGCCAACTCTGATTTTACAAATATTTTAACCGTTAAGGCATTGTTGACATATTTTGTGTGATTAACCTTAATAGAATGTTTTGATCTTAAACTGGAACATTGCATAAACTTTGCAGCTTGATGGAAAGCAAAATTTGATCAACAAGAGACATTCTGGGAATGTAAGTATTATCTTTCTTCTGTTTAGACAGTCACCTCTGCTACCACTCATACTGCGGTTTGCAATTTGTTTTGGATGGCCTCCCTATTGAAATCAAATGTGTGACCAACCAATTAGCCCGGTAGTTGGGGATACTCATGTTTCAACTGCTGTAAGTGATGTGTCATTATTATTTTTACTTTGCATTAGTTTTCCGTATTTATTCTCAATCTCGAACATGTTTTACGACGTTAGGTAATGGGGACACATGGTTATGCTTCTCCGTATTACATTGAAACAGGCCATCTCACTTCCAAGAGTGACGTGTGGAGTTTCGGTGTCGTGCTATACAAAATACTAACCGGTAGGCGTTCGTTGGCAAGAAACCGTCCGAAAACATAACAACAACTTTTAGAATAGGTGAAGAACTATCCACCTGATAGCAAAAATTATATATAATTTCTTTTTCACATACACAATTTATTATTAGCAGGTTCAAAATTGCTGTTTCTTTAAAACAGAGAGTTTTCCAATTTATTCTCTAAAATACGAAGAGAATTATTGAGTGATTATGTGGATGACATTAACCCATGGTACTTATTGGTACATTCTTTGCTATTTTTTTATTTAAATTGATCAATCTTTTCACTAGAATATTTGTCGTAAATTTTAGATATTTTATACCACCGGTTTAGTCCGGTTCGGGGGCGAGTTCTGGCATTAAGTGGTTCCATCCCCCTCCCGATCGCAGTTGCGGGGGATTGAACCGTGGTTCTCCCTACCAAGTCCAGCGCCAATCACCACTGAACCAATACCAACTAACGATTGGTTTAATCTTTTAAATTTGTAGCAACTATGAAACTCCCAATTTCACGGTTTTTAGATTTTCATTTATGGGAGTTTGCAACTTTCTATATCATAATTACATGAACCTACTATATATTTATACTATTGGATCATGGGCTACACCTCTTCAGTTCAACTTCAAAACATGTGCTTCTTAAAAACAATTGATTAACAAACCGAAAAGGTATCAGCAAAACCATACATCAATGTTAATTATAATATTCTATTTTTCTACACCATACAAAATGTACTGCAAATTTCGGTTTGCTTCAACAGTGTGACTATATTTCAGTCAAGCAAGTAACTAACAATTCACATAACAGGGACAAAACAAGTAAGTATTAACATTTGTTACTAATCTAAGATACTCCCTATTCAGAATTTGAGCATATAAATGAATTGAAATTTAGTTTTTAATTCTTATTTAATTTCATTAATTTAATTTTATTTAAATTTATGATGAGAATAAACAACAATTGAACCGCTATTAATATGATAAGCCATTCAAATTTAGAATGAAATTAAATGAAAATTAAATCACTTTTAATATGATAGAAATCAATCATTATTACATCAATATTGTGATATTAAAACTGACATGACATTTCATTAAATATTTTATTCATAATTTTATATAAATTATTTATTATTAAAACATTAATTTCACTTTATTATGATAAATAATATAAATTTGAAATTTTGTTTTCAATAGTATGTGTGAATATAATAGATATAAATATGTTATGCTTACGTTTTATAAAAAGTTAAATATTACATCTTCATTAAACATGTCTATTTGAAATAAGGTGGAGAGTATGATGTTATTTTTTTTAATTAATAAATAATTAAAATAAAATAATGTGTATAAGTATATTTGTAATAATCACACCAAGAAAAAATTGAATAAGTAGTTCAATTCAAACAAAATAAAATAAAAATAATTATTATTAAAGATTTGAAATGTATTTAAATTAAACTATGGGAACATTTGATTAAACTATTGAATATTAACGAAAACATGAAGTTATTAATCAAAATATTGAATATTAACGGGAACATGGAGTTATTAGCGAAAACGACGGGTACCCGTGCGAATGCACAGTATCACACTAGTTTTATAGTATAAAACATTAAAAAAATAGACGTTCGAGCCTTGTTTAACACTTATCAAATGCTACCTAAATGTTCCCTTGGGTAAATCACACTTATGCTGGAAATGGCTTGTGCAACTTCTGAATATGAATTGGTAGGTTTTATGGATGCTGATTGTTTTTTGTGTTTATGTTAATTGTTGAAATTCTGAAAAAAAGTGTTTCTTTGTCGGATACCGAAGCGACACTACACTTGTGATTATGTTCAATGGTGTCCTGTTTGGCGTCCATGCTAGCAATCTTATTTTTGTTTTGATAATTTTTTCATTTGAGTGTTTGGTAAGATGCCAAAATGCCTTACTGGCGGCTTTCTGAATCGCACAAGTATAGGAACCAATTGGATATCTCCTTAACTTTGCAGTATTGCTTGAGCTATAACTTATAAGTTGGTTTACTGTTTAGCAAAACTTGAATCAAGAACGAGATTTATGACTATTTGTTTAAGAAATGAAATTTACCTTACCATGAATGTATTGAGATGGAAATGGAAATATGGTTGCCTTGTGGGAAAGGTGTTGAGTGCTTAACCAACCACTTTTTGGAACAAAGTTAAAAAATTACGATCTACTATATTAACAACAAGTGTATAAGTGAAATTAACAACAATATTAAATTATTTAAAAAATTATGTTCTACTATATTAAATATTTATTTTTATTTTAAATTTAAGGTTTAATAGTATTTAACTATAGAATTATTGATATTGAAAATATAAATTGAATTTTATAGAAATAATTATATAGTTCAGAAAACTAATTATGTGAATGAAGAAGAAATTAATTTATACTTTAATTATTTAATTTTGTTATAAATTAATATGTAACTCAGAAAATTAATTTAAATTAATTTTGAATAATTTCACATAATTATTTAAACTACTAAAATATGTATAAATTAAGAAGAAACTAATTTATATTTTAATAATATTAATTTATAACAATTTTGATTTTCAACTCTCTTAATATGTTTTTAATAGTACATACTGCAATACTTATTGCTTTTACTTTTCAATTTTATACACTACCAATCAATAAGTTTTTTTTTTTTTTAAAAACCGATCAATCAACTTAAAAACTAAAAAATTGAGCAATTGATTAGAAGAAAGAGAAAATGTAAGAGAATCTTATAGAATTTATAATACTAGATTGTCCACCCGTGCTCCGCACGGGTATATTAGAAATAAAACTACGTTATTTTATAATTATTCTTATTAAATTTTTTATTTGCATATAAAATTATTCTATAATCCATTTAGATTATGTTTGAAATTATAATTAATGAGAAATAATAATGCAAAAAGTGTTTTATATTATTGTTTTTTCTAGATTATCAGAAGGTCTATTATGATTTCATTTATATATTAAAATAAGTAAATTATTTTAAAACATTATGAGTATCGAAATATTACTACTTGAAGTATAATAAGTTTAACATTTAATTTATAATTTAAATTAATTTTAGTACAAATGAATATAATTGTAACAATCATAGTGAAAAATATGTAGATATTAAAATTTTAAAAGTACAATTATGCAAGTTGTAACAATCGTAGTGAAAAATATGTAGATATCAAAATTTCAAAAGCACAATTATGAAATTATGTTGTAGTAAATCATGTTATTCTATATATAAAACATTTACTTGTAATAAATTTATATAATATACAAACGGTTAAATATGCAATTAACGATTTTATTTTATTAATTAGATCATATAGTATTGATTACATAAATTTATGTATTTATTAGCACTATTATTGATTTTATTTTATTAATTAGATCATATAACTTTTATTAAATAAATATTTTATTTATTAGCATTATTATTTATTAGCGTTATTATCAATTTTTAAACATTACCATTTTGAATACCAATTAATTGAAATAATAAAAGGAAAATTTGACGATTTTGATTTGAAACAATAATCCAACTTTAAAAATTATTGTACTAACGTATATTTTTTTTAATATAATACTAACTGATGAATAATCATAAATAGTGAGAAATGAGTTTTAATTCTCTTAATAAGTCATTAATGGTTGAATATGAACTTAGATTCATAAATTATTATTAGTCACAATTAAAAATAAATAAAAAAATAAAACTTCATAACAGTTAAAATAAAAATTAAATATTATTGATATGTACTAATTATAGTGTAAGAATCTATATTGTTAGAAACAATATGTTTAAAGAAATAAATTATTTTTTATAAAGAATAACAAATCAACTATTCCATATAAATATTTTGAAGTCGAGATGAAGGTAATTAAACCAAAGACTAACAATTAAATATAAATTAAATATTATTTGGATGGTTATATTCAAAAGAAAATCATAAGTGGAAGAAGAAAATTAAACAAAAACAATCTAATTGGTAAGTTATATCTGGATAAAAGCATGCGTATTATACTTTAAAAATTTGACAATCTAAAGGATTGCAATAGTCTTATATTTCCATCTTCATTCTAAGGCTATGGTTTTTATTCGTAGACGATAAAATTTCAAATAGAAATACTGAAAATTAATTACAACAACACTAAACAACCTATATTAAAATAATAATGAGTATAAAATATGATTACAATAATAATTAAAATTTATATTCGAAAGAAAACATAAGTACTATTGTTCTAGAATTGGGAAGAAAGAGGAAGGAAATTAGACAAAAAAAAAACAATACAAAAAAACTAAACTAAAGCATATATTTAAATTTGTTCTAAGATTGTTATTTGTAGAAGCAGAAATCGATTATACTCTCATTCAAATTGTAAAGCCTGAAAAATAATAATTAGAAATTATATTACACAATATGAATATGAGATGAAATTAATTAGAATAGAATCAAAATAATATTTATGAAATAAATTTAAATATGATCAAAACAATAAAACTAAAATTTATACGGAAAAGTACGTGCATGGAATTAATTTGAATAGATGAAAAAAAATGAAACTATCCTAGAGCTTTGGATTGCAGTTGATATTGCTACGAAGACCTGCAAAATAAAAACTGATGAGATAGTTTGAGACATGTAGAGTGCAATGTCCTCAAAAATTTTATGAGTATTATACTAATTCTCCACGATTTAAAAGACTCTTCTCGAAAGATGGAGGATACAAAAATTTGCATGAAATATTATCCCAAAGATATATTTTAACCCAAAATACATTAATTTTTGAAAAGATAATTTTTCTCGTATACATCTTTCTATTTTTTCATCCCAAAATCTATATATTAAAGACCTCTTGTTTTTTGGTTTTAAAAGGAAAATTTCCTTATGAAATTTTATTACCGCATTTAAGACTCATTCAACAAAATGAAACGTTTCATATAATACATTAACGTTGGCAAGATCAGTTACTGATTAAGAAAATAATTGGGTTCAAAATCAAAGTATTGAAAATAAATATTTGACATTTAAGAATACCGTTCAACAAAAGTTTAATTAATATTAAAAGCAAATTAAACCATTCATCACTCTTAATTTTCATTAAAATTATTTAATAAAAATATTTCAAAATGTTTAATTTTTTGAATACGGTTTTGAAATTTTATTAGTGTTAGTAGAAGTACTGTTTTCAAAATTATATTGTAATTTTTTTTAATAGTGATAGTTAATTATAATATTATTATTAATATTATTATCTAAATAGTTATAACAGTATATTACATTATTATTATTATCTAAATAGAGCTTTGGATTGCAGTTGATATTGCTACGAAGACCTGCAAAATAAAAACTGATGAGATAGTTTGAGACATGTAGAGTGCAATGTCCTCAAAAATTTTATGAGTATTATACTAATTCTCCACGATTTAAAAGACTCTTCTCGAAAGATGGAGGATACAAAAATTTGCATGAAATATTATCCCAAAGATATATTTTAACCCAAAATACATTAATTTTTGAAAAGATAATTTTTCTCGTATACATCTTTCTATTTTTTCATCCCAAAATCTATATATTAAAGACCTCTTGTTTTTTGGTTTTAAAAGGAAAATTTCCTTATGAAATTTTATTACCGCATTTAAGACTCATTCAACAAAATGAAACGTTTCATATAATACATTAACGTTGGCAAGATCAGTTACTGATTAAGAAAATAATTGGGTTCAAAATCAAAGTATTGAAAATAAATATTTGACATTTAAGAATACCGTTCAACAAAAGTTTAATTAATATTAAAAGCAAATTAAACCATTCATCACTCTTAATTTTCATTAAAATTATTTAATAAAAATATTTCAAAATGTTTAATTTTTTGAATACGGTTTTGAAATTTTATTAGTGTTAGTAGAAGTACTGTTTTCAAAATTATATTGTAATTTTTTTTAATAGTGATAGTTAATTATAATATTATTATTAATATTATTATCTAAATAGTTATAACAGTATATTACATTATTATTATTATTTATATAAAAGTTATTTATTTTTAATTATTCTACTTTTTTAATGATTAATATATATTAAAATTGTATTTAGATTTTTTAGTTTTCTAATATATCTTAATAGATAAATAATTATAACTTTTATAAATATATTATTTTTAATCGTGTTAGTTGAATATTATATTATATTATTTTTTTTTATTATTTTTATTAGCTGAATATTATATTATAATTTTTTTAATAGTGATAGTTGATTATATTTTTTTGAATTGTGTTAGTAGAATATTATATTATTATTATGATTATTATTATTATTATTATTTTTTTTTATTATTATTATTAGCTAAATAATATATTATAATATAAAATTAAATATATGATTTAGTCACTAATTTACAATTTATATAAAAATATGAATAAAATTTTAAATACTTTTATTCTTATTTGATTTCTTTTATTTTAAATTTTTGTTGAGTAGTAATTATTAATATATTTTTTTTTTGTTTTTTACTTTTTATATTATCACAATTGTAGTATATTAGTTATAATTTAAGTGATTACTAAAATGAATTTTATAAAATGATTTTTTATTTTTTGAATTAAAATAAAAAGAATGAAGAGTTTTATTTTTTATTTTTAATTTATAAGTGAATATGAATAGGAGTATGTATAGTATTATTATCGTGAGTTTTATTTTTTTTAAATTTATAATTGAAATTGGTAATTAGTATATTTAGTGTTTTTTTCCAAAGTTAATATGAAGATGACATCTCAACATTTGATTACTATGAAGATGACATGTCAACATTAGGGTTAGGTTGTGTTAAAGGTTGTCATCATGACAACCTTGGATTTATATTAAGTAGATAAGAAAATTAATGGTGGTAGAAAAGTCTAAAATATCCTTATTAGATTTTATTGCCACCATACTAAAATTGTCTTTATTTTATTATTAAAATAATATAATTCTCATATTTTATTATTAAAATAATACAACCCTCATATTTTATCAAATTTACTAAATCGCTCTATTCTCTATTTTTTTCTCTTTCATCATTTCTCACTTTTTTCTTCCAAAAAAAATTATTGATTTATATATTTTTATATAAGAAAAATATTATTTATGATCCAAATATTTTTTATTCAAAAATAGTATACGGAAAAAATTTATTCAAAAATCTATTATTGATCTAAATATTTTTATATACGAAAACTTAATATTGATCCAAATATTTTTGTAAATGATACATAAACAAAAATAATATTTGTATACGGAAAAAAATTATTAATTAAGAAAATTGGTATTTATTATCCAAATACTTATTATTTAAAAATGGTATACAGGAAAATATCTACTATTGATCTAAATATTTTTATATCTGAAATTTACTATTGATCCAAATATTTTTGTAAATGATACCTAAACAAAAATGAAGTCTATATACGGGAAAAAAAACTATTATTGATCCAAATATTTTTATATACGAAAAATGGTATTTAAGGATCAAATATTTTTGATCAAAAAATGGTATACGGAAAAAAATCCATTATTGATCTAAATATTTTAATATACGAAAATTTAAAATTGATCCAAATATTTTTGTAAATGATACATAAACAAAAATAATATTTGTATACGGAAAAAATCTATTATTTACGAAAAATGGTATATATGATCCAAATATTTTTTATTCAAAATGGTATATAAGAAAAAATCTACTATTGATCTAAATATTTTTATATACTAAATTTATTATTGATCCAAATATTTTTGTAAATGATACATAAACAAAAATGAAGCCTGCATACAGGAAAAGAATATATTATTGATATAAATATTTTTATATATGAGAAATGGTGTTTACAATCAAATATTTTTTATCCAAAAAAGGTATATGGGAAAAAAATTTAGTATCGATCTAAATATTTTTATATAAGAAAATTTAATATTGATCCAAATATTTTTGTAAATGATACCTAAACAAAAATAATATTTGTATACCGCAAAAAATCTATTATTTACGAAAAATGGTATTTATGATCCAAATATTTTTTATTCAAAAATGGTATACGGGAAAAAATTGACTATTGATCTAAATATTTTTATATACGAAATTACTATTGATCCAAATATTTTTGTAAATGATACCTAAACAAAAATGAAGTTTGTATATGGGAAAAAATCTATTATTGATCTAAATATTTTTATATATGAGAAACAGTATTTATAATCAAATATTTCTGATCCAAAAATGGTATACAGGAAAAAATCTATTATTGATCTAAATATTTTTGTATACAAAAGTTTAATATTAATCCAAATATTTTTATAATTTATACTTAAACAAAAATATATTTGTATACGTATATAAAATTTATTGTTTACGAAAAATGGTATTTATGATCCAAATATTTTTTATTCAAAAATGGTATACGAGAAAAAAATCTATTATTGATCTAAATATATTTATATACTAATTTTACTATTGATCCAAATATTTTTATAAATGATACCTAAACAAAAATGAAGTCTATATACGAAAAAAATTATTATTGATCTAAATATTTTTATATAATGAAAAATGGTATTTATGATTAAATATTTTTGATCCAAAATGGTATACGGAAAAAAATATATTATTGATCTAAATATTTTTATATATGAAATAATCAATTATTTATTTAATTTTTTTTTAACATTTTATTTAAAATAAATTATGTATCCTAATGCGTATAACAGAACAGGACTCATGCGTATGCACGAGTTTGTTACTAGTTATCCTAAAAAATATTAAATATTAAATATAATTCCAATCACAATGAAACAACCAATTAATAGATTTAATAAAAAAAGATGAAAAGTCAATTTTAAATAAAACGAAGATCAAAAGAAAATAATAATTGTTTTCTAAAAGAAACTTAATCATAATCAGTATTCAAATTTAAATTTAAGTTACTATTGATGGTATTGTTTATACCATAGCTAAATACGCACAACATCCCAACCTTACCATTATTGACAACCCAAGTTTTGTTCTTAAGGTATTTATTGTTGTCCCTTCATTACCGATTTCTTGTAAATTTATTTTACCTGCAATTTTTACTTTTTATTAGATATTATAACAAAATTCAAGTAACACAATAAATTACAATATACTTTATTTTTTCTTGCAAATTATATAAAATGACTTATTATAATATAATTGTTGAATTTAATTGGTATTCACTGACAGTGTAAAGCAGTTTTATACCGTGAATTATGACCGTTAATGTAACACCCCATACATATATGTCTAGAATAATATGTAGTGATGCTATAAATTGTACAAGAAACATACATAAGCGGTAAAGACAAGAAATTAAAATCATATACAATTCAAGTTTCCAACTATGATGTATACAATCGGCTTGTCTTTAATAATGCACAGCGGAAAAATAACGTCTGACGAGGTCTTCCTGCCATTTGCTTGTCCGCAGTCTTCAAGGCAATCCTTCAAGCAATTCGTCTGCTTCTAACCTATTCCTGAAAAATATTAAGAGGATTGGGGTGAGATTACTAAATCTCAGTGAGTTCCCCTATCTTACGGGTTCGCTCGGCTCTACAGGGAACATGCAATAGAACGGATTCACCAAGAATCCGGGTTTTCCTCACGGCTAGGTACAAGTACAAACAAGGATACACCACCATTGGAAGTCTCATAACTATCCAATGAGGCAACAACAACAAACAGGCTCAACGCCATCACAAACAAGTACAGTTTCACGACTTACGACTTATGACGAACCACGCTGCTTACCCCAGGCAAGTCTTACTAGTGGCACTGCTCATCCCAGATAAGTCTTACTCGTCACGTAACACATGTAAGCCTGGAACCATACAACAATCAAGCAAATATGCAGACCGTACCCATGTATGAGGAATCCAGGAGCAAGTTACAGCCCGCTAATTAGGCTACGCAATCCACACCCTCGGTGAGTTACACTCGTGCATCGCATCAAGAGACTTGTACCGGCACACTGCACGATGGAACAAATGAGTCCTAAGTGGCACCCCATTCGTGACGAGTTACAACAGTAACATTGCCTATATGGCGTCACGGCCTCGTCAACCATCAAAACGCACGTGTGAGGGACCTAGCCAGCTCAGTACAAAACGCCATCTTGACAACACGAGCCCACCGGGCGAAAGCCTAGTGATCTTGCCTACGTGGCATCACTAGAGGCGAATCGAAAGTAATGTTGCATACATGGCATTACTTCTCCACCATACCAAGCACGCCGATGTGTAACCGCTAGTGGAGAAACGCCCTATAAGACCTCCACATGCACATCGCAATGGTAGCTCAGGTGTGTAGAACATACCGAGAACGCTGATGTGTACTGTAAGTGTGGAAGTGCCCCCTACGGCCCGCACAAGCACATCGCAATGGTATCAAGTGTTCTATGCGATTTACCCCCTAATAGCCTAGGCCCACTCCGATTCAAGCATACCATAACACAATCAGGCCACACAGACAAAGTGTCTCCGAACGTTCAACCAGAACGAACGAGAATATCAATGATCACATCAAACGAAATCCACAATTATATCTCTCAAGCGTACATGCATACAAGTAGGATGATCATCATATCATAGTATCATACATTTAAAACATGTACCAGCATATCATACAAGTCATAAGAGGAATTCGATTCCGATATGAAACGAAACTGCACTCATAGGGAAAAATATAAATTCTGCATCAGGCCAGTTTGCTACGCGAACTGCTAGCGAAGCCCCGATTCACTACAGCGAACATTAGCGAGCTCCAGCGAATAAATCAACCCAACTCCCAGACTTATTCTCTATTAGTTCGCTACAGCGAACCATTCGCTACAGCGAGCCAAAGTTCGCTACAGCGAAGTTCTCAATTCAAGGAAAAACTAGAATTTCCATAGTTCGTCTAAATTCCTAAAATACGACCAAGGGTTCAATACTCAATTTAGGTTAACATTATACAGCCTAATAGTTAAGGTAACATTCTGGTCTAAGTTCAACACAAGGATAACTTCTTATTGACATAAACTCAAGGCTAATTGTGCTTATTCTAATATCAAGCAACACCTAATCATGTGCCATAATTTATCTCTGCATCAAAAGCATGTTATCTAAGCAATATCACCTAAAGAACTGAAATACCTTTCCAACGCTTCTGACGGTGCTCCGTTTCGAGTTGTAGAACTCAAGTTATGGTCGTTTTAGTGAAAACACAATTATGCAGTTTGCAGGCATTCGCTGCAGCGAACACAGAGTTCGCTGTAGCGAACCTAACAGTGCAGAACACGAATTTTGAGTTCTAACATCCATTCTTTGCATCCCAATCCACCCCAAATGAAACCCCAACATGCAATGATGACCCAAGGCTTATACTAATCATCTAAAGCATAAGGAAGCATCATAAGAACACATTTATATGAATTGATCAAGCATGCAACATGTTATCTGAATCTAAACCCTTGACATGCATTAGCCACAAAATCCTACCCAAGGTTCCTATCTAATGGAACTCACCTCAATCTTTGAAGATTCTGAATTGTAGAGATGAAGATAATAACAATGCTGCTCCCTCAATCATTTCTTGGTCAAAGTTTTGCTCCCATCATCATCAATCCCGTAACCCCCATATTCACACTTTCAGCATGGATTACTCAACTTCAAACATGATTATCTCCATCAATACAATACCTATAAATGCGAACCATATATGCAATTCGTAGAGAATTTCGTAAGCTTTCCATCAAGACCAGAATCAGCTCAATCGGAGTTACAAGCAGAGAGATATTACCTTTTTAGTGAAGGCTGTTCTTAGAGTGCGAAAATGCAATTGATGAAGATGAACATAAGTTGTTATTCTTTCTCTTTTGCTCTTAAGCCCTTCCAATAAGTGATTATCCCTCAAGACATGAATTTATTCCACCAAACATGTCTTAAGGACCATGCAACAAGGTCTTATGTCCAATATGCCCTTCAACTATGTCGCTATTACAAGTTTGCCATTCTAGTTAGTTTTTAACAAAACATTTGGATTCCAACAATTTGATTCATTAACTTATGTTCTTATGCTTAGAGAAATATGGATATTACAGTTAAATACTTATACAAATTTAATTTTAATTTTAATTATTAATAAAATAATATTTGTGAATATTTGTGATGCATTGTAAAGAATTTTACATTGACAATGCATAATAATTAATCTCATAATTATTTTATTTATAAAACAAATTAAAGTTTGATTGTTCTAGTGAGGTAAAGGTAATAAAATTTAAAAAAAAAATTATTTTCTCCTATTGTAAAAAATATATGAAACGGAGAAAATAAAATTACAAATTTAAATATTAAAAATTGGAAAATTATCGATATTTCTTAAAAATATGAAATTAGATTATGGTAAAAATAAGAGAAATGATACCTAAACAAAAATAATATTTTGATACGGGAAAAATCTATTATTGATCTAAATATTTTTATATATGAAAAATAGGATTTATGATAAAATATTTTTAATTCAAAAATGGTATACGGGAAAACCTATATTATTGATCTAAATATTTTATATTAAAAAAAAATCTACTATTGATCTAATTTTTTTTCTTTTTTAACTTTCTATTTAAAATAAATATATTATGTAAACAGATGTCTGTAACATACCAGAACCCGTGTGATTTGATCGAAAACCAAACTTTTGCCTTGTCCAAAATAGACAATGGAATTGCTATACCATTGAATCTATCACTTTAAGTTTTCCTAATGAATTAATTTTTAATAATATTTAAGAGCATCACATTTTCTATACATTCAATTATTTTTTTTATGGGTATCAAACATTTTTCCATACATTCAATTATTAATTTTTTATGGGTACAAAACATTTTTCTATACATTCAATTATTATTTTTCATGGGTACGAGACATTTATTTATTAAAATATATACATCTTAACCAAATGTGCGTCTCATACCAGAATCCGTGCGAATGCACGGGTTTCTTATTAGTTAACATAAGGACAATAAACAAAGAGTGTGGTTGTTGTGATGGTGAAGAGAATTGAGAAGATGATGAATGGATGAGACAGATAATTGTGAAAAGAAAATGAGGAGATGGTGTGTATATTTTATGTATTTTGGTGCACTTTCTAGAGTTAAGTACTTGGGTAGTAAAACAATACATTATACAATAACACATAAAAATAAAATGTTACACTAATGACTCTTCATTTTCTAATACATTAATATTTTTTATGTAAACTTTTATAATTATATATTATATAATATACAAAATGTAAAAGTTAAATAATATGGCCGGAGTCGGGGAATCCACGAGGCGGAGGGTACTTTCCTAATCCCCGCCCCAAAGTGTCATCGGGAGAATTTTTTCCTCCATCCCCGTTTCCGCGGGGAAAAAATCTTCAACTTCGGTGCTCCAAACAAATAATCTCCACAGAGATCTCCATTAACAAATGCAAATTGACATTCCTACTTGAATATCTTAACCACCTGGCAAATTTCAATTATGCCTCCTACTTCCGTAGATACACATCCGGAAATACCTTTTTATTTAAAAAATTAGTTTTTTTCCGTAGGTACGGAAGCGTTAAAAGACATAGTGAACATTGAAAAAATTCAAAATATTTCAGTTTAGTAAATCTTCTGTAGATGTATCTACGGAACGTGTTAAAAAAAGAGTGTTTCGTAGATGTACCTACGGAACCTTCCGCTATATTTTAAATCAGTGTTATTTTACTCCAAAACTCCAATATTTTTAACATCAAAATATAGTACATGAAAAAACTTATTGATTAAATGTCATTTTGAAGTTGTTGGAATATGTTGATCATTGATGCACACGTTTACCGCCGAACTCGAGAGAAAAAATAACTTTGGTGAAAGTTTGATTTGAGGTTGAGAAAGAGTTGGAGTTTAGAAATGAGAAAGGTGAAAAATGAGGGAGGAGAAGAGTCTGACACTAGTTTAACATCAAATTCTTCCGTAGATGCATATATGAAGGTCTTCCGTAGATACACCTACTAAATAGAACAACTTTGAAAAGAAAAAAAAGTTGCTTCCAGATGTACATATGCGGAAGTTGAAGCATTTTTGGCAACACCCATGATGCATGAGAGACGCAAGGAATGAGGTAAGACTAAGAGATTATCTTTTTAAATAACTTGATCCTTTAAATTAATAAATATGTGCAAAGTTATTTTTTTTATTTCCTTTTTTTAAATTTTTGATTAAACCAATCACAAAAATATATCTATAACAATATATAAAGAGAATAGGTTTATTTGGGCTGGCCTATTTTTATTCCAAAATTATCCTTTATTTTTTGATATATTTACTAGAAAACCACAAATAAAAACTACCTAGAGGTTACAAAGTATAATTTTTGAAATATTTACCAGGAATCCACATACAATAACTACCTAGAGGTTACAAGGCCTATGAAACTGCTACCATTTAAATTCATCGATAACTACAACATAATATAAAAAAGAAGTGAGCATTTTGATGGTGTGATTGTTTCCTTAATGCAACCATAAACACTAATAACTACTGCTGACAGAATCCTTCTTCTCTCTTTTGGTTATGGTAATAAACATCTTTTTCAAACATTCTTTCAAATCCATATTTATATATTAATTAACTTTGTTTTATAAACATTGTCATTCTTTATGTGTTCTACTCAACTTAATTTTCAAAAATATGATTCGAAAATGATAATTGATGTTTATTTTTTGGAATAAGATACTATGAATTCTACCAACAGTAAGTGAATATGTTTATTTACATAATTAATTCATGGAAGTTTTTTCTATAACTAATACATGGGTGTTTCTATAGATAAAGTACTGTTAGTGCAATAGAGCATACTCATAAACATGTTATGAACACACTTAGAAAATGCATGACTTGACTTCTGGCATTTTCTCCCATTATTATGTACTTTCTTAATTTATTATTTTTATTATTTTTTCTCTAATTGTTACATACTTTTTGAATCTATTATATTTACGAACTTTTCTCGATGTTCAACCATATCCTAATATTATAATTTCACCTTTTTATAATTTTGATATTTATTACCGATCACTTTTTCACATTTTCAATAAATTGATACAATAGGGTATAAAATTATATAAAATTGAGTGGTGGAACTAAAAAAAACATTTTTATCATCCAACAAATCAAGAATAATTATATATGTTAAAAAAAGTATCAATTGTAAGTTATACTTTATACTTATTAACCAAAGAAATACATGTGTGGGGAAACATTATCTTCACTCTCTTGATCACTTTATAATTATTGCATGATACTTTTTGTTTGTACCGTTTATACTTTGAATTGGTGAAAGTAGACATAATTTATATTATTATTATTAACTCGCATTCTTTTATTTTTTTCATTTTAATTTTTATGACTCTATATTTTAAGTTTCATGATTTTTTATCATCAGGAAACACAAAGACGAGGAAGGCAGGCTATATTTATAAATATATACCTATAATCGACACTCTTTATAATTTTTTTCTCTATTGTTTTTACATTTCTCAGTTCTTTAAATATAATTTGAAATTCTTTACTTTTTGTGTGTGTTAATGCTCTATATTTATGTTGTTCAAGGTTTGTGTTGTATTGTATACATGACGTGTCATGCATGGTTGTTTTGAGTGATGTTGAGCCTTTTCAATTTGAACAATTAAATGAAAGAGAGAAAGAGAGGAAGTCAATTACCATTACCATAGTCTTTTTGATAGAGTTGATTACTATTGTTAACAAATCAAGTGTAAATAATTAAATCCTATGCAATTAAAACATGTATAATGTATCTCATGCTCCATAAATATAGATATCCTATAAAAAATTCGAGTGGGTGAGAGGAGAGAGGGGGCGGAGGGAGGGAGAGAGAGAGGGGGAGAGATAGATAGAGAGAGGGAGAATTAAAATAAGAGGACAAAAAATAAACAAGCAAATATGAAAACACATATAAACACATATGACAAAGTTTATTACATGTAAGTTAAAAACAAAATTTAATGAAAATATCCTTTTATTATTCTTAAGGCAACCTATGATAAAAATCTCACAAAAGACATTTACATATTATACATTTCAGTGTGTATTTTAAAAAGGACAGACAAACATAAAAGTGTGTATTTCAAAATTTATTCCTCAAATAATTTAAATTGAAATTAAAAACAAATATAAACTACCTTTTATATTTCGACCCGTGTACTCACTTAAAAAAGCGGATAAACGGGCACGGGAGTGCCCGTTTAGACGCTAGTAAAGTATAAAACGATTATAATTGATTTATTATAATTATTTTCTTTTTTATATTAAATTTATTAATTATTTGTTTTGTAAGAACAATATTTATGGGAAACCTTATCGAAACCACCCATAGAGGCTATCACACATGTTGAATCCTCATGGAAGAATCTTTGTTGTCCATAGAAGCAGTTACATATGTTGCATCCTCATGGAGGAGGCCTTTCAGTCCATAAAGGGGATCCCACATATTGAATCCTCATGGAGGAATCCTTATCGCCTGGGATGTGAATAGGTCAAGTCGGTTTATAAGGGATTATAGCATGACCTATTTGATAAAAAGGTATAAGCTTAGGCTTTCTTAAAAGCCTGTAATATTAAGTAAGTCAGACTTAGGTTATCAAAAAAAATTATGAAACCTTATAGAATGATCTATAAATGTGTATCTATTAGAAAATATGCTATATAATAAATAAAAAGTCGTGTTGTCTATTTAAAACTTAAGTAATATGGACTATTTGAAAGCCTTAATATGAATCAGACTTTTAAATAGACTTTCAAGGCAAACCAAAATTTTAAAAAGGCTCGACCAGGCCAAATAAAAAAGCTTATAATAGGTCATAGGCTAGGCCTAGGTATGAAAAATTTATCGCACGTTAGACCGAGGCCTTCTAAGACCTGACGTGACCTATTTCCACCCTTACTTGCCGCCCATAGAGGTGATCACATATGTTAGATCTTCATGGAGGAATCTTTGCCTTCCAAGAGACAACATTCTCATTCTCATGCAATAATCCCCACTATACCAAACTACAATAAGACCACAACATGTGCAAAAGGTATTCTAAGATAGTTCACACAAAAATAAACAAGAGCGTTCAAGCCCGCCATTGGTTAATCCCCAATAGATACAAATATAAAATAAACCCACCATTAATAAAGCCACAAAGGGCAAAAAAACCTACATTCCATTATTTTCGGTGATGATGAGAACACAATGGCAGAAATGTGCGCTGCCATGTATAACTTATGTCGTTAGAATCAAACTCTAGAGGATAACAACCATCACATCCAACAACGACAGGAGGAGAATGACACTATTGAGGAGACTGAAATCCTAGACCCCAACCTCTTTCTGATGAGATATGGGGGACGCCAATGGTAGAGAACTTTAAGCCACACTCACTGACCATGTTTGATGGGCGCAACGACCTATATGATCATGTCTTCTCCATCGACAAGAAAATGATAATTATTGGAGCTTTTGATTCCTTTAAATCCAAGTTTTTCTCTGGCACCTTTAGAGACATAACATTAAGGTTGTAAATAAGCCTACCACGACTCTCGGTCACCAACTAACAAGACTTGATGAAGAAACTGGTCCTTCAATTGGCAACAAACAAACATAAAAAATGTCTACTAATAAACTCTTCAACATTCTTTCAGGCCATTTTTAATCTTGAATATCTTGTCCACTTCAATGATATGATTGTTGATTTTTTAGTCAAAATTTAAACTTTGATGTGTTATGTCAAAGAAGTGCTTAGACGATTCATTAAGATAGGTCTAATCAATATAAGTTTTTTTTGTTAAAATATATGAGTACATATTAATGATTTACTTTCTTAAATTAAAAATCTGATAAAATTCTAAATTAATGAGACATATGTAATTTTATTATTTACGAAAGTAATTTTATGATTTTTTTTTCAAAATGATAGGAACTATTTCAAATTCATATTTTCTGAATTAAAAAAATAATTTTGATACTTTGTACCATAAATTTATTATTAAAGATTAAAAGATATTGAAATCACATGATTCTTAAAAGAATATTTCAAAAATAATTTTTAGAATGGTTATTCAAAATAACTTTAATTTTAAGTGATCTTTTAAAATCTAAAAAAATTATTAAAAGAATATTTAATTTAATTTTTATAAAAATTTACCTAAATCAATTTCTTATTTAGTTGTTTTTTTTTTTTGTAATTTTTTATTTAATTAAAATTATATAATATTATAAAATCAAATCGATCCTTAATTAATTCAATCAATTTAACTAGGTCAATTACAAAAAATCAACAAGTCCCAACCAGACAACAAGCAACATAGGTTGTTCCTCTCTTCTTCTTCTTCTTCCCACAATTTCCCAATCAAATCAAAATCAACTCTTTTTCTTCATCTTCCCTCTCTAATGGTTCTTCTTCAATCTTCCAAGTTAACCCTTCCAACCCCATCTTCTCTCTCTTCCCCTCACACAACAACAACTTCCATTCTCTTTGAACCCACTACTCTTTCCCTTGCAATCACTCACTCCAACTCCTCAATTTCTCTCTTCCCTTCTTATTCACCTCTCTCTCTTTCCTCCTCTCTTCAATTTCCACAAACCCTAATTCCTAAACCTTCTTCTTCCTCCACTTTTCTAATTCTTCAACAATCCCCAAATTCTGCAAACCCTAATTCTGTTATCTTTCTCGTTTGTGGACCCCATCGAGCTGGTTCTCAAATTCTCCTCCGGTTTTACATCCTTAATAGAATCACCAACTGTTTTTCTAGGGTTAATCGTATTTCATGTGGGTCGCAGAGTGGGTTTCTTCGGTTTGAACCTGAATTAGGGGTTTTGATGGATGCGAAACACGGGGTTTCTGTTAAGGTTGTTGGGTCTGTTAACTATTTCGCGGTTTATTCCGTTTCGAGTTTTAAAGTTTGGGTTTTTGCTGTTAAGATGGTGGAGGATGAAGAGGGTGGTGGATTGAGATTGATGAAATGTGCTGTGATTCGGTGTTCGAGACCGGTTTGGTCTTTGAGTATTTCGTTTGGGTTTTTGGTTCTTGGAGAAGAGAATGGGGTTAGGGTTTTTGGACTGAGGAGGTTGGTGAAAGGGAAAATGGTTGTTAGGAGAGTTGAGAATTCGAATTTGAAATCGGGTTTGAATAAATTGCCAAATGGTGATCATCATAGGAAGTATAAAGGTGGGGGAGATCGAGGAGGGAAAACCCGCGGTGGTGTTGATGGTGATGAGGCAACCTGTAATGGTGGATTGGAGGGGAAGAATGGAGTTGCTGGTAGGTACTTATTTAACTTTTTGGTACATTATTAGTGGTTGGTAATAAGCATGCTATATATGTTACATGGTGCTTGCTTTGATTGATGTATGGATATTGATCTCAACTATTTTTCTGTTTGAATTTAGAATCTTACCCGTCGGTTTATTTTCTTCGGTATATTCATTGATTTGTTATGTTCTGTTTGTAACTGTTATTTAGAGGGTTAGTAAGTTGGCTGATTGGATAGTTAGATGAAATAAGGGATGTTGGCTATAAATAATATAAGGGGTTTTGAGGGAGAGTATCTTGTTATTTGAGAGAGAATTAGGGCCTCTGGGATGGGGATGTGGTGCTGATCTTCGTAATTTTACAACTTCGTATCTGTATGCAGGGAAGATTTTCCCCTTGCTTTCTAATAGAGTACCAAGTTCCTAACATTGTCTTGTGAGTTTGCTTCAGCCATCTGGTATAGGGTGTTTAGATGGTTGGGGAAGTTGGGCCCTTTGCAGCATTTTAGGGATGTTTGATTTGGTGCTGGGTTTATAGGAGGGAAGGGTGATCTCTTTATGCCTGATTTCGACCTGACATTCTGTTGTCTCGTCTATTTGGATTATGCTGAATAAAGGATTATGCAGAATAAAATTATTTTTAGGCGAGAGTGTTTTTTGGTTCCAGGTTTTGAGGTTTCCTTGTTAGAGTGGGAGCAGGACCCACTCATTTGGCTTGGTATTTAGGGGTGTGCTGGGTGGCCAGCTGCCCTCTTTTGTGCTGGGAGGTCTGTTGTGCAGTGGCTTTAGTCTGGATCAGATCAGGAGTCGGTTGGCTTGGTTCTTTTGGTGTTTGGTGGTTGTGAGTTTCTGTCTGGCTTGCAGGTTTCAGTTGGTTGTTGCTTGGGTTGCCCTCTTTTGGTGTTTTTTTTTTTATTTGTTTTCAAGCTTGTTTGTTCCTGTTTGCCAGTTTCTGTCTTTATAGAGCACCGCTGATTCAAATAAAAGAGTATGTCCTTTGTTTGAATTTCTTGTCTGACAATTGGAATCTATTGCTAGCTAACTGGACATATACTTTTTATCTCCCTAAATTTTCCTTAATGTGTAGATTAGTGGGAATCCCGTGGTCGTGATGCTTGATTCTCTGCATAATTGTTGTCTGTTACGTATATTCCTCAGTATATTATTTAATTTATGTATTTTTACTTTCAGTAAAGCAAACAAGTGTTAAATATAAACATGACAACAAAGATGGAGGTGCATGCTTTTTGGCATTGAAGGGAAACGAGGCTGAAACAAAATCCATGCCAAAGGTATCCAAATCTGTAAAGGCTATTTCCATTAAGGCTCTGTCCCAAAGGATGTTTCTGATCTTGGACTCCCATGGGGATTTACATTTGCTATCCATTTACAATTCTGGCCTTGGAGTAGATATCACTGGTCATGTGAAGCAGCTACCTCGTGTCATGAAAGTGCAAAGTCTGGCTGTTCATCTTGATGAATCTACAAGTTAGTCTCTCACTTTCTTTGTCTTATTTAATATTTATTCAAAATTTAGTTTGTCTATGTTTTCTCGGTGATAGATTTAATTTTGAAAGGAGCAAAACTTGCAAAACACTTAACAATTTTTTGTTAGGGTTGAAGAAACATTCGGCTAAAATTGTTTACTCAGTTTCTCTCAGCAACTAAAATTTTCTTATTACCCTGCAGCATCACAGACTATCTGGATATCAGATGGATGCCATTCTGTGCACATGTTCACGATGGACACGGAGAATGCTTTAAACGAAGCAGATGAAAATGATAGCAATGAAAAAAAGTCTATGCATCTCCCAGGTTTTCAAACTTCTGATTACTTAATTGTTTAAATTATTTATTAAACCCTAATTCTTGAAGTTGCTTTACATGTGTGTAATCTATATGGCAGAGCGGAGTGTGAAATTGATATGATTTCCGCTAATAAGTGACCTTGCAGCTCAATTTTTCTCATTAACCAAAATAAATAAATTTTGGCTTGAATATTCTTTTCTTCCTTGCAAATATCTTACTTTTTTCTTTTGGGTCCTGTAATTTTATTTTTATTTTCCAACTTTGTGATGTTCAACTTCAATCTGTTCGTTTTTGGTCCATGCAATCAATGGCCGTTACCGAAATGAAATGTTGACATGGGTGTTAGAGCTCAATGTGGAGCCACTGATGAGATTATTGATCAAATGTGCCAGATGGAGTTCCATTAGCCATGTTAGTGTTTTGTAAAAGCTACCGATTGCTGAGACAAAAAATGGATGGTTTGAACATTACACAGATGAAGGCTAAAAAAAATAAATTTACAGGAAACAAAATCCGAATGGAGATGTTTGAAGGGACAAAAAGAATATTGAAGCCTTACATTCTAAAGCATACATGTTTCTAACATATTCATAATTTATAATGTAAGTACACTTAGAAATCGAAGCAAAGATTGGAGTCAATGATTCAATTGCTTCAACTATGTACTAGCTATTCAACTTTTGCAAATTGTAAGATAGGTGTAACATTCTTTCTCTTAGAATTCAATTGGAGTTCTATTATTTATTTCATTCCTTTTTAATTCGGCATACCAATGCTTATTTGCCTTTTGAGAGCTTCTGTCTACATTCTCAATTGTCTTCATAATCTATGTAACCTATATCTGTTTCAGTTACTCAAGTTCTTTTCTCTAGTGAGAAGATCCAAGATATCATTTCTATATCTGCAAACTCCATTCTGATTCTTGGACAAGGTAATATTTGTTTTTCTTTCCTTGCGTGACTTGATATTCAATTCTTCATACAAAGACATTCTTGCATATTCTTGATAAAACAATATGGTCGTTTGATCCATGTATCCCCAATTAGTGGGAAAAGACTTGGTTAGTATTGTTGTTATTTACCGGTTTGTATATTCTTCCGTTCAACAGGAAGCTTATATGCACATGCAATTTCCTGAAGTTGCTTCTATTTTTCATCTCTTTCATCTGGTAAGCATTTTTTTATCATTGCGCGTCTCACTGATCTGTGTCTTTACTCTGCTACAATGTTTTGATATAAGCTCCGTTTGTAGGAAATCGATCATCTTGACTACCTTGACGATCTAATGCATAAACTTGTGTGGTTCCAGGATACTTAATCTTTCAAAGTAAGTGTTTTCATTAATCAAAATACATTTATTTTTGCAACAGTGAAATGTTGCATTCAATGATCTAGCTAATATTTTTCTATAATTTTTATTCCCATCATTTAATTATGCGAATAACCTTGCTGGTTTGTCCTTAATTCTTGAGTTAGGTCCTCTGGTTGTCTCGCCATGTAGTGCATCTTTAAGATACCGGAAACTTGAAAGGTATGTAAGTTTTTCAGATTGCCTCGGTTCTCATCTGTTTTGAAACTTGTTTTGGGGTATGTATGGCTCCTCCGAAACAAGGTTCTTGATTGTGAACTAAGTCGTCAATTCTTGATTGTTTTAGATTTTTATCGGGTTCATGGGATTGGGATTGGTTAAATATCGCAGTGGCCGACAACTGTGGTGCTGCGTTATTCAACAGCTTAATGTCATCTGTCCTGCAAAACCTGTCACAGCAAACAGCAAGACTACATGATTCACCAACTTGTTTAATGCCAATCTTATGGAGATTTGGCTGAAATCATGGTTTTCTAGCCGAAGAACTGAGCAGGGTTTTGACATAGAAAGCATGATCTTGGCAATTTTGCTGCTCTGCTTGTTGGACTAGTATTTATTTGATTGCACTTTTCTCATTCTAGCTTTGTTTGGTTATATTTATAAAAGGTGTTTTGTGGAGTTAAAGAGTTTTATTTTATTGTTGATGTAATAATTAAATTAATGTTTGAATTGACTTATTTGAGTTTATAACTAGCATAATTTTGTGACACTGTTTGACATTTTTTATTAACTTGAGAATTTTTAATATAAATTCTTCAGGATGACTAGCCATCATTATGTTTTTATTATTTGAGGTAGAAAATTTGAAAATAAAAAAATTATTTTAAGCAAACAAAATGGTATGCAAGAACATGATTTTAGAGACAAATTTCAAGTAAATTGCATTTGAATTTTAGATTCTACATCACAAATTTATTGATCAGCTATGAAAAACAAACCGAAAACATATTTGGTTTAAAATAAAACAAAAACAAGAATTTTTATAATTGAAAGTTAAAAGGGAATACTTAGAATTCTTTTAGAGGCATGGTTTTGTTGTGAAACATATTTTTACTTTTTAATTATAATATTTTTTCTGTGTTATTTTTTCATAGATAAATATTTGTACTATTTTTTTAAAATAAATTGAAGAATAATAAATGATTCTTACCTAATTGATATAAGGAATCATTTTATAAATATTCTTAAATCCAAAGTTATTAGATCCAATTTTTATGTGCAGTTCTAACATCTTATGAACATTATATATTTATACAACAATAATAAAGAATAAAGATATTGTGAGAGGAGAATAGAATGATGTAATTATAATATGAAATTTATTGGAGTGATAGAGAAAGAAATGATAATGACTGATCACATGGCCGTAGATATTATTCTCAAGGGATTGCCTAATAACATATCTCGAATATACTCTATCGGTTTTATAATAATTGTTTGATTTACAATTTTTTTACGTCTCAAAATATATCTCTTTACAATATTAATAAAATATTTATTTATTTTTCTCAGTATTATATCTCTATTTATTAATTTCTACGTTTTTTAACTACTCTACTATTTATAATAAATAAGAGTATTTTAATATATGATAGTACTGATTTTATCATTAAAATCAACAAATGTAATCGTTTTTTAAAGAATCACGCACTTATTATGAGACAGAACTATTTATAGATATCCATCTAAACCTATCTCAAGTTTAAGGATGGCAATTTGACTCATATCTTATTGGTACCCGCAAAAAATACTTACAATGGGTAGGGTAAACGGCCACAAAATGGATACGGGTACGGACTAGATAATTATCCATTAAAATAAGCGGGTATGGGTGCGGACAAGGGTATCTTACTATCCACCCCGACACCCCGCCCCATACCCGCACTACATATTTATAGAATATCATTTATATTATTATATGCATGTTTATCAATTTTAAAAAAAATCTTGCTATTAAACTATTACACATTTTAATAAAAATGTTTATTTATTTCTGAATTTAACAATAACATGCATAATTTTTTTTAATATTGTTAACAAACTTAAAATTATATAACATTTTATAATTAATCGATTTAATTTTACCACAAACGCGTGTAAACGCCCACAGGGATAGGTATTGAGGTACCTATAAGGCACGGATACGGGTATGAACATTGGTGCCCACGCGGGTTTAGACTCAAGTACGGAGATTTATTTTAACCGCGGATATGGGGACGGGTATTATGTACCCTGGCCATTGCCATCCCTACTCGAGTTTGACTAAGAAATTTGATTTAATTGAGTTTAAATTTTATTTTTTTATATAAAATATGGAGACAAAAAATTAAGATATTAAAATAAAATACGTAATTTTTTTTAAAAATTAAATAATAAAATAAAAGAAATAAACAATAATAAAATAGAAATCAAAATATTAATCATATATTCAATATTTTAAATTATAAAAATTAAATAATAAAATATATAATAAACGAGTTTAAGTTTTAATTTTTTATTTCAGCCATAAATTGGAGCAGGAATTTAAGTTTGGTTATGGTGAAGTAAAAATCATATCTGATCCATCTCTATGTCATGCCTACGGGCTTATTGTTTATGGCTATGGATAAAATTTAGGTACAATTCTTTAAGTGTGATTCTTACTATTTTCTAATGAAAATATGACAAATATACATAAATATAATTTTGTGAGTGAAAATAGGAGAAATTTATATACGAGTAAGAGGAAATTATACACTTGTCATATTTTCATTAAAAATAGTAAGAATCACACTTAAAGAATTGTACCTAAGTTTTGTCCTATATGATCAAATTCAATTTAATTTAATTTGGGTTAAACTTACTATTATATGTTGATAACTGAAAATAATTATTTTATCCCATAAAAATGTGTCAACGTGGCCACTAAATTATTTAAACTGATATTGTTAAAATCAACCCATACTATAAGAATTCAGATTGAGCAATTTTCAAAATCACTGTAGAAAAGATCTTAAACATGCGTACCAGCAAGGGCTGATTTATTGCTCTACTATCACTTTTTTTTTTTTTTGTATAAGAGAGTGCCGAAGTCCAAAAAAAAAAAAATTTACAAAACAGTAAAAATTCTAGGGATATGTAAACTTAAATAATCGTCTTCCAACATCACAATAAGAATATCAGAAGCTTTATCATATATGTAAAATTGGGATTGAGAATATCTAATATTTGCAAGAGCATCAACGCATCTATTAATTTCTTTTTTGAAACTATGAGCAACAATCACAGCTTTAAACTCATGAATCAAATGGAAAATGTCGCAAAGCACAATCCTAAACTCCGCCTTGTTGATATTACTATCTTTAATAGCATTTACAACTACTATCAAACACATATTTAAGATTTGTTTATTTTAATTTTTAAAATTAGATAATTTTTTATTTTGGCTATGTTTAGTAAAGTTAGCGGTGGGATGTTAAGCTAGCTTATAACCTATAGCTTATGACTCATAACTGATAAGCTAATTAAAATGTTTGATAAAATTAGCGGTTTAAGTAGCTGATCAATGTAAAATGACATAAAAAGACATTTTTTAATTAATAATTAAATGCATATTTAAAATAATTAAAATTTATAAGAATATTAATGAAAGAAAAAAATGATAAGTTATAAGCTAAAACGCTATTTAAAGTAGCGTCTGAAAAATAAATTATAAATTCATGATGAAATGACTCTTACCAAACATGTTTTTTATTATCATACAAACTTATAAACTATAAACTCAAAATATGGCTTGCCAAACAGAGCATTTAAAAAAAAATTATAAAAAATTTAAAATAATCAAAGTTTTTTGAAATTTATTTTTTATAAACTAAAATATTAAATATAAATATAAGTTATTGAAAATTAAAAAAAAAAAATCTGACCTATAAATTATCATATCTTTGATTTATTTTTAATTAAAATCAATTTTCATAAAACAATTCATCTAAAATTAATTTCCGCAAAACAAAATATACTGAATTCAAATCAAATATATATTTTTTATTTAAAATTGTTAAAAATATAATTATTAAACAACAGATAGATTCATGACATGTGAAAAGGAAAGACAATAAAATTGAAGCCAGAAAGTGGGGATAAAAAGATACTATCTCATAGAAAAACAGGAATATGAACTGTGCCAACTAAGAGAACCTCTCTTGATACCTACTTGGCATACACATCAGACAAATTTCAAGGACCCCTATTTTATCAATCCTAACTTATTTCAATTTTTCTTCTTAATTCTCTTATTTTAAAATATATTTTTTTTAAAAATAATATTAATTTATAAATATCAACAACTCATTTCTTAATATATTATAAACAATTATAAAAAATACGTGTCAGTCAAAAATTGCATTTTACATAAAAAAATTTAAACTTATTTTCTTCAAATTTAAATAATAATGTGAACAAGTAGGATGCTGCGAGTTCGAATCCGCACTTTTACATCTAATATCTCTGAACAACTATCAACTGAATTGATTTTTCAAGACTAAATAATTTAAGTTAAATTTATTAGTAATTTTTTGAATCCATTTGGTTGATTCATATGTTTGCTTGATAGGTACAACAAGCATGTGGCAAGCATATGCACAAGCAGAGAGATAGTCATTCTCCACCACTATGCTCTTTTGACAAGTGACACATAATCTTTGAATGACTTCAGAGACAGTCCATAATGAAAGCAACTTAACAATGTTTACTCATCATACTACTTTTCTGCTATCACTTTATCAAATCCATCTTGCAATACAGTAATATGCTACATGAATTCACCCCTTTGGACTTTTACTATGTTACAATATCATGTGGTTTTTATACAAGTTTCAGAAAACCTAAAAAAGAAAAAGATGAATAGCAAAGTAGCTTATCTCTTTAATTTGGAAGCTTTTCAGCTAAATTGTCATAGGAAATGGTCCAATTTCACCTAACCTAACTGCAGCTTAAAGAAGAAGTTTTCTAAAAATGGGTATTAATAATTAATGTTCTATAATAAAAAATAAATTAATGTCTTGTTGAGCCTGTGTAATGTAACATAATAAGGCCATTGTTGGTCTTTTTAAGGGCAAACATCAATGTAAAGTTCTATTACTAAATCATGAACACTAATTGTCCCACAATTTATCATGATGTACTTGGCCAATTATGTTTGATACATTATCATGAGTTTACCACTTTTTCTCTCAATAGTTTAATGATTAGAGGTTTAAGTTAATAAGTAAAATATCGTGAATTTGAATTTGGGTATTAAAATTAAATGTCACTACATCTATTAATTTATATGAATGTAACACTTTATTATTAAATAGACAATATACTATAATAACAATTGAAATTTAAGTGTGAGTGGTGTTGGAATTAGACTCTCAAACCTTTGAGTATTTCCTTATCGTTAAGGATGACAATGAAGAAAAATAAGAATAAAAGTAGGATTAGGGTTTGCAGAAATTAAAAGAGAAGAAGAAAGTATTTTCTGCAGAGTTTCTCTCTGCCCACAAACTGTGAAAATTCTGTTATTCACTTGTAACTGCAACTTCTGTGAATACAAGACAATGACTTGATTACAAATAATGAGGGTTACTCCCTATTTATAGATTTAGGTTAGCCTTCTCCCTAAGCCAAAGCCCAAAACTATAAAAGCCCAAAATACCTATTTTGGAACTAAATCAAATCTAATCTATTTTAAATCTAAATCAAATCTATCTAGATTTAAAAACAAACCTATGTGTAACAAACTGTTACACACTATTTGTGTAACAAACTGTTACACACTTCGACACACCTTGTGTTCGAGTAACAACCTGCCTCGACACAAGGATTTACAAATTAACACACCACCTAATTCATTGTGTCTAAGCTATCCACATTCATCATAGCTCTTAGTTTTCTGAATATTTCGACCAGCACTCCCTTCGTCATGATATCTGCAATCTGATTCTCAGTTTTGCAGTGTTCCAAATTCATCTTCCCTTTAGCTACCTGCTCTCGAAGATAATGGAATCTCATTTCAATGTGCTTGCTTCGACCATGTGCTATCGGGTTCTTCGCCAGATTGATAGTTGACATGCTGTCGATCTTCATGGTAATTGCTCCATGATCTTTCCCTGTTATCTCTTCGACCAAGTTCACCATCCACGTTGCTTGACATGCACAAAGAGAAGCAGCTATGTACTCTGCTTCGCATGATGATAATGCCACTACTGGTTCCTTTCTCGAACTCCAAGCAACTGGTGCACCACCTAGCATAAACACATATCCTGATGTGGATTTTTGATCCTCAGCATCACTACACCAACTCGAGTCGGTGTAACCCACTAATTTGCATTCTTTTCCCTTATCAGCTGCAGGAAACAGAATGCCATAGTCGAGAGTTCCTTTTAGATACCTCAGTATCCTCTTCACCGCTGCTAGGTGTGATACCTTTGGCTTCTGCATGAATCTACTTATCATACCTACACTGTATGCTAAGTCAGGCCTTGTGTGACAAAGGTATCTCAATGACCCAATAAGTCTTATGTATTGGGTTGGGTCGACATCCTCTTCATCTGGGTTCTTCGACAGTTGCAATCTTGTTTCAGCAGGTGTCGAAGTCGAATTGTATTCTTCCATCTCAAATCTCTTGAGAATTTCACTTGCATATCTTCTTTGATGCATCATCAAGCCTCTACTACTCTTGTAGAATTCGATGCCAAGGAAGTATGAAATTTCGCCCAAATCTGACATTTCAAATTCCTTGCTAAGATCACCTTTGAAGCCTTCAGTCTCTTTCTTGCAGCTAACTGTTATTAACAAGTCATCGACATAGAGACATAGTATAAGCAATTCACTCTTGCTTCTTCTTACATATACCCCATGTTCAGCTGTGTACTTCACAAATTCTTTCTCCCTTAAGAAACTGTCGATCTTCTTATTCCAAACTCTTGGAGCTTGCTTCAGTCCATACAGAGCTTTATGCAGTCTGTACACTGTTCTAATAAATAATATCAATCATAGTTAGGTTTAATGGGGATAGAAGTGAAATCTTAGTATGAATATATACTAATAATGTAAGTGGCTCACACTTGTGAGAGAGTTTGTTGGAATTCAAGTGTGAGTGGATAAATTTCACATTGACTAGAATTGAAAAAAATTGGAAAAAATATTGAATTTATTAGAGAAATAACATATACATTAAGAGTCTCTTTGCGAGTTGATTTTTAAAGAATTTTAGAAGGGAAGATTTTTAGGGTTCCGTATTTATTTTAATATATATTTAATATTTTAAAACAGAATAAAAAACAATATAATTTTTTAAGTTGAAGTATTATATTATTTTTAGAAATTTTAAAAAATATCAAACATATATCAAGATAGAGTTGTAATTCTCCAAAACCTTTTCTCTTAAAATCCTCTAAAAACTAACTTGCAAATAGACTTTAATCGTAAATTTTAGATGAACATGTAATACATGCATAACACAACTATAATGATTTAAAAAAAAGCATAGATTACATTTCACAATCATCATTTAACCAGCAGTAATTAGTGTCTGCTTCAATCACATGCATGAACACAAAAGTTTTCACCACAAACAAAATTCTGCACTAATATAATTATCAAACAAAGAAGTCCGGAAAGTAAAAAAAAGTTGACAATGACTCAAATTCATTTGCTAAAAAAAATGCGCCGAATAAAAAAATGTGATATCAGAAATTAAATTTATACAAATAGTAATTGAAGTTGAGGGAAAAGGTAGAAAAATGTATATATGTTGTCTTTCTATAAGAACAGAATCAGTCCAATGAGAACTTTATGCCAATAATAAACTAGGAAGATTACAACCTCAGAAAAAGAAAGTTACTGTTCTTCTTGTACTATGAATTGTACAATATTTATGTATATAAATATAAATATAAACTTATATCTCAAACTTTAATTTGAATAATTATTATGATTGAATGACCACTTGTATCTCAATTGTGAGTCCAGAGTCCCCAAATTTAAAATAAATATTCTGTAATATTAGTTATATTTTATTATACTTTTTTGGTATTTTAAAAAATTGACTATAATATTAAAAAATGAGAGAAAAAAAACTTGCTAATAACACGACCATAATTTTTTTAATGGCTGCAACCTATAGAAGTAAAAAAACATCATCTTATAACAAAAATCACAAAGCATAATAAGTATCCAGAAATAGAGATAAAAGTGAACGAGATAAATCAAAAAGTAAAAAAATAACAAAACAATCAGAAAGTCTCCAAAAAAACATAAATCGTCCAGAAGCAAGGCTCAACTACTAAAACATTTTCGCTAATCTCAGGTTAGATTTCAAAGCAATCAGACTCGGTATCAAAATTAAGATGTTTAGGGGTGGAATTGATTATAGGACGAGATCGTTTTTAAAAGTAAGATGTATTCTTGGTGGTGGCTTAGTATAGGGTCAAAACTAAGAATAAATTGTAATTTTTATGAATGGTGCAGTGTCCATGAGATTATTTCAAGTATTTGGGTTAGAGTACCCCTAGTACTCTAATTTTGAATACAAGTTGCTTATAAAAAAGAAAGATCAAATCTTATTAAAAGAGATACAGAAGATCCACTACCACATTTTGAATCAAGTCGAACACTCGTTCCTCTATGAGTACAAATAGAGGATGAGATTCTAAAAATATACTCTTCTGTCGCTGTTTTTTATGATTCTATTAAAGATAAAATGATTTTGAACTTTTTAAATAAATCAGATTACAGTATGTCAAACCATATGATAGCCACTCTATCTTTAATAGATATGGATCCTCTATTGTTCACTCTCTCCTACGATCTGTTTAGCATAAATCCTAATCATTGAATTGATATTTTGTTTCTCTCTTCTAAATAATTGCATTAATTTATTTTTTTCAATCATTGATGGCTGAATGAAAAATTGCAGTGGATGATCCATATTGATACTTAACCTACTTGTAATTTAAAATATTACCATCTACAATTTATTAGACAAAATAAAGTATATACTCTAATTTTTATTTAAATTCTAATGTTGTATCAATTTAGTCATTTAGATTATCAAAAATTTAAAATAATCAATAAAATTTATTTTATTTAAAAAAACAAATTTATCCTTAAATTGATATTATGTAGAAATGAAAATTAATAATATCAAGATGAATTTGAAATTCACTAAATAATAACATAGATATATTTGATATCAGATTTAGACAGAGGGACTAACATTATTGACATTTTTCAATTTCAAAATTATTTTAAAATATTGATAATGGAAATAAAAATTCTACAATTTCAAATACCAACTTAAATATTTACTCATAAAAACTTCATTATTTGAGTATATATAAACCTCAAGCTTCACAAAAATTCTGAAAAAACATGGCATCAACACTAGAAATTCATCAATCATCTGTTTATAATTCAATGAAGCAAGATGATTCAGATTTCAATTTAACAGAATGGGGAATGAGAGGAAGAATGATAAGTAGAGAGAACACAAAATCAAGAAGATATTCAGCATCAATTATAAGAAGCATTAGAGAAGACACAGATTCTTTTAGATCAAACATAACTATTTCTAGCACTGCTTCTTCTCCTGGTTACACATTAAAAGGTACATTCCTCATTTTCATTTCACTTCAATGATTTCATTTTTTTAAAAATTTCTCAATATCAAGTTTTTTTCAAAATCTTCTCAATTATTTTTTTGCAGATGAAATAGACCCTTCAACATATTCTTTCACCACTGCTCTTAAAGGTATGTTGAATTTGACAAAATCGCCATGTCACTATAATTATGTTGAAGCTTTAATTTTTGTAAAATTACGCCAATTCACCGTGATTTTATCAAATAAAGTGTAATTTTAAAGTGATTTTAAAGTGAATTACGATGTCACTATTGTCTCATCATAATTCTTCTGGTAATCTTAATGCGAGTTCAAACATCCATGCATGTTATAATTGAAGTAAAATGTTATTAATAGTACGAAGATTATGATTAATTTAGCGTAATAATTTATTTTATACTAAGGGAGATATCATATGGATTAAATAGTTATAAGTTTATAATATAAATTAATTATTTGCATGGTGTTTATTTTGTAGCATTGCAAGCAAGATCAGTTTATAAAAGTTGGGAGTGTTTATCACCAGAAGGATTTGCATTGAATTCAAAATGGAATGAAGCTGAAAAATATATATGCAACCCTTTATCAGGACAAGTACCAATGGAATGTTTATCTGCAAAAACACTTAGTGGAAGATTATTTCAAAACTCAACTACAAATAGAATCACCATGTCTGCTCCACTAGTTTATTCATCAAGACACATTCAAACAAGGACAATGGCTTCAACTTTTAGTTTCGCTAAAGAAGATGTAGCTCTTCAATTTCATAGTCCAGGTCGCGAGTTCGAATTCAACTCTGAGAATATAAAAGGTTTCATTTCTTGAGAAATAGTTTTTGATGATTTAGTCTATGCAGTTGCGCGTAGAAAATGTAATTTATTTAATAACAATTTTACTTGATCTTATGCAGAAAAGAAAAAGGAGGGAATGACAAGAGATGCTTACACTCAAAGTAGTACATTTCCTTGTTTTAGTTCAAGCAATCTTAGCACTATTTTAACTCCATCCACCATAGAGATTTCTACAAAGCTATCTCAAGACTCACTAAATTCAGATGAAAATGAAATTAAATTAGAGGAAGAGGTAAGTGCTAGATTTTTCTTCTTCTTAATACATGATGATATCAATCATGAAAATACGACGTGTATCATTATTGAAGTTTTAAATATTTTTAAATACTGATATACTATGAACCAATCATGAATGAAGATGATTCATGTTAGAATTTAAAGTTATTATGATTTAAAATTCAAAAAGAAAAATATCTGAATAAGACGGTAAGAGTTTCTTCCACCTTAATCAGAGATCAATTTGTTTGACAATTGTTTGAATTTAATTAAACAAATAATAGTATTAAATTTATAGAGGGGAAATTTTACCGTCTACTATATTTATTTCGATTCAAAAAATTAGTTTTTACAATTTAGAGAATATTCCATTTATAAAAAAACTAAAGAAAAGAAAGAAAAAAAACATAGGACAGGGGTGTGTTTTCCAAGATAAGAGAATCAAATCTAGTAACCATATAAACTCTATATTATGAAAAATGTGGGGCAATAGTACTATAGATATCATATAATGGTCCCTATATTTATCTATCTATCTCATTTCATGTGCACATCCCACTCAAGTTTTGGTCCCTCCATATCCCTACTTTCAACCAGTTGTTTTCTGTCTACTCGTACACATCTTCTTACACATCCCTTTCATAGAACTGTTTTTTTTATTTTGTTATCAAGAAATAACATGGAACTATTATTAAAGGGTTTGTAAGATACCAAATATGTCATGTGAGATGCAAATGAATGCATGTGCAGGTGGAAGTGAAGGACAAAGAGATATGGGAGACAAGAGAAGAAAAAGAGAGAGGGATGCATGAATATAAGAAGAAAGATGATCAACTTTGTAGGCAAGGTGGTTGCTTTTCATGGATAAAGAAGAATAAAAGAAGAGAGAAAGAAAGACAAAGAAGGAATAATGGCATTATTTCTAATTAATTTGAATGTTTGCTAAAAAAAGCCTAAAAAATAAGAAAATATAGGATGGTGAGAGTGAGGGGAATCTTTTTTTGTACTCTCTTTAGCAATTTAGAAGTGCATTAATTATTACTTGAAATAGAAAAGTGTGAAAGAATTGTAAGTGAGTGTGTGTAGATATACATTTTTATGTTCCTCTTATGTAATGCAATTTAATGTTATGTTATGTCATGTTGTTGTCTTCTTTTTCTATGGAGAATATTATAAGCGATTTTTTTAAGAAATTATAAAATTATTTATGGAAAAATCATCTTGTAATTAGATTGTGAACTATGGAAAGTGTTAGTAAAATTGCATAACAAACAATAATACCATGAATGAATGAAAACAAAATATTTTTCATTGAGGAATGGATTAACTAGTTACAAGTATTTATAGAGTTGATTTTATATTAATCTAACTAACTTCAACTTATAGTTCATGTGGCAAGAAAGTAAAAATGACCAAATAAGAAATTCAACCATATCTTACTAACTCTTTTAAATGTGTAGTTTATTCAATTTGCTTTTGAGAAGGTTGATTATTAAAGTATGAAATGGCTGAGGTTTGAAAGCTTTGGTGAGTATATCTGCAATAATTTTAGAAACAGATGGAATATGTAAAAATTTCATGTGAATTTCTATGATTTTTGGCACGAACTCCATGCAGAGCATGTCCTGATGCTGATGCTTCTGGATATTTTTTTCAGCTGCATGAGCGAAATTTGCTACTTGTTGTCCTCCTGGTTTGTTAGGTTTTCGCCTTTGAGTTCTTCGTGATTTCCAATTTGTTGGATATCCAACAATTCAAAGCATTTTGCTGTCCAATTTTTTCACATTCATCACACTTTAATCTTGAGTGATATTCCTTTCCTCTCTTCTTATATGCATCTGAGTAAAACGCAAATGCATTTTCACCCTTGAAATCTTTATCTCTATCTGTTGCAAAAGGAGATTCTTCTCTTTGCATTTGATTAAAGACACGCCTAAGTGAGGGTAATAGATCAGTATTAAATATGGTTGCCTTGACATGTGAGTATTGTTCATTATCAAAGCCTCCGAGAAAGAGATGGACTCGTTGTTCTTTTTTTATTTATGTCAACACTTTAGCAGCTCCACATTTGCATTCAGGTAGGGTTTGCAATTCACTTAATTCATCAACAAGACTTTTGAATTGAGTTTAGTAATATGTTAAGCCTGTTTCGGGTTGTTTCTCCATTAAACACAAGTTTATTCAAAGTTGATGGATTTGTGGAGCATTGGTCTATGCAAAGTGTTCTTCAAGATCCACCCATACATCTCGAGTTGTTGAGGCATGTGAAATGATGTTGTTTAGATTTGGTTATGTCGCATTGATCAATCAAGTCGTCGCCAATGAATTTGCCTTCTCCCAATCATGGTATACTTCAGATTGACTTGATGGTTTCTTGATGCTTCCATCAATGAAACCCAGTTTTGTCTTCGCACGCAAAGCCGTCTTGATTGATCTTGACCATGTGCAGTGATTATCTCCATTCAACAGTGGTGTCACGAGTGAAATTCCAGGATTATCAGAGTCGTTTAAATGATAGGCTTGTGTAATATTTTTTGTGTTCTTCGTTTCAGGTTTGGAGGTATTTTTACTCCAATATCTTTTTCGAAATCGGAACCGTGCTCTGATGTCATAATAGAAAGTTAACTTGAAAGTACGTTGTATTTTGTGTGAAACAATGATACATAATACACACTTATATATAAGTTGATGATTTATCTTCAAATGCTTGAAAATAAGATTAACCCTACAAACTAATAACAAACCTTGAAAATAGGATTAACCCTAACAAACTTTAAAAATAAGATTAACCCTAACAAACTATTAAATATATCTCTAATAACTACCTTCAATATTCATCTACAATTACTTGCACTTCTACTACAATGTTTTCAAGCCTTCTCCATGATCATTTAGGTCTTTGATGTCTTAAATGGTTTAGATTTATGGTATCTCACTTATCTAAGTTGCAGTCTTAAAATTGTGAATCCTTTCAGCTTATAAAACATGTTTGGTCTTCCTTCCCTATCAGTACACAGTCACAAGCCAGTTTTCTTTTTGATATTTCTGATATATGGGAATCAAGTCAAGTAACTTCAATTGTAAGACATATTTTATCAATTTTATTGATGAGTTTTCTAGATGTACATGAATTACCTATTTAAGAATAGTTCATAACTATTAAGTGTGTTTAAAAAAAAAAAAAGTAGAATTCAAAATCAGTACATATCTCAACATAGAAGAGCCTTTAACTATTGTTAGTAATTGTTTGAGATTTAATTGAACTCTCACCCTAAAAACCATTATATAACCTGTGATATGCCAAGAAACAAACATCTACATTATCTACTTGCCAGAAGCATTCCAAGAGTCTGACCCAATGGCCTGTGTTGTAAACATATGCATGCCAAGCAAATTTTAGTTTTAGAAGTTCCAATATATCAAATGTAAATAATGTGATTTTCATTGGCTCTTCCTTTTCAACTGCTTTTCTCTTTCTTTCAATCTGTCAAAATATAATACATGAAAAAAAATAATCTATACCTTTTAATTTTTTACATATTTTATAGGACCTAAGTCTTGTAATTAACTGAACCAAGCAACATGGAATAGGAGGATAAAATGGTCAAGAGCATCATGAAGAAGTTGCATTAGGGTCTGTATTGGAGATAAGTCGAACCTCGTATAAATTATTTTCGCCGTTACCTGCAACACAATACTATGTTAGAATGCATTCATTCTTTTGGCGTATAAGCATAGTTGTTTAAATTTTTACTCACCAACTTCTGCTGTAATTCCAGGCCCAAAGAATGAAGTAAATTTAGCCTGTAACACAAAAATATAAGTTGAGAAATAGTTAGCAACTATATCTTTGCTATTAAAACTCCAGAGGAACTAAGAATTACATAGAATAAGAATCGAATTGATTAAACTCCAGAAGCAACCATTTAAAGCTAAAGCTTTTTATCCGTCTAAAATGTCGTTATGAAAAGGACTGTTTTAATTTATTTTTTTGAGCTAATATACCGACATAAGCATTTGTAAAACTGTTTGAGAGAGCTTATAGGAACAACTTGGGAGATGTCTATTTCTTGTTTTCAGCTATTTCTATAAGTTGACTAAGATAGCTTAACAGTTTATAACTTATATGAAAACAGTTTGACTATATCTTTTGTTATAGAAATAGTTTATACATACACACTATGATTGTGTTTATGCTATTAATGCTTAATTAATTTGTTTATCCAAACATAAGTTGTTTAGTTTAACTTTTTTATAAGTAACAAACAGAAAATAACAAATGACGAAGCAGTTTTTTCAATGAAAATTTTTTTCCTTCTGGAAAAGGTACATTTGGAGCATTCTTCATCTTAACTGTAAAACAAACAGACTGTATCCTATTGAAAGAACATATTTGATCGTTTGATAATTGTTTTGAGCCATTTTGTATGTCTGCTCAAGTTGTTCTGAATTTTCTTAAACGAAAATTCACATCATTGCAACATTGTTATGTGAAAGGATAGCAAGAGTAATAATATAGCTTCTAGCAAGTTTTCATTTATAAATGAAATTTAGGGTCATTATACTCATTAAGAGGTAAGAAAAGATGAAAAAAGATTCAAAATAATTAAAAATGTATCCAAGAAGCACAGTTAAATACCTGTCTCTTTTCAAAATCGGACAATGTTAGAGTCTTAGCCTCGAAAACCAAGACCAAACTATATTTCCCATCTTGTGTGACCTAAGATACAGGCATATTATGAGACAATATTAACAAGGGAATGACCATATACTAATCAATAACAAAATTCATATACAAGGTTGCATGCAACTCAAATGAATAGATTGTTAGAGGTAACCATTTCAGAAGTACTATGAAATTTTCTATGTTTTGTATAAGGAGATGATCAATAGAAAAATAGTACAAGCACCACACGTATTGCATTAAGACCTAAATAAAAAACTTGTTTAAGGAAAGACATGAACTAGCGAAACAAATAAAAATCATAAATTTACAACATTAAAATCTTTCTCAGTATTTCAAAGTAGTATACCAAATCATCCCTAAAAATTCAAAAACTATGTCACTGATTAATGCATTAATGCGAGTTGACAAGCGTACCTCTTCACGAATCAATTGTAGAACAGGTGCACTTCTTCTGGGGATTCCTCCTCCCTGAAAAATTAAGAATATAAAATGATGTCTCAGAATTGCAACACGAACATATAGTGGCAACCTCAGTATCTAGCTTATGCAGCTGGTATGGATGAAGAGATCAGAAAGTACAAAGGAAGATTTTTGCTCCTGTTCCTAAAAGTCTGTTTGGATTGGCTTATTTGAGTTCATCTACTAACTTAGTCACACTATTTGAAAGAACTTACGGAAATAACTTAAGACATGTACATAAGTTGTTTTCAGCTTATTTCCATGATCTCTCTAGAACAACCTATGAAAACAACTTATAGGTTATATGAAATTAGTTTGGTATTTTATCTTTTATTATAGAAATATATTATACATAAGCCCTTATACAATAAGCATTTATGCTACAAGAGCTTAATTACGTTGCATATCCAAATAGTGCCACAAGCTAGTGGATGCAGGCTTGTAAATAGGTTTCAAATGAACCTTAACTATCTTCAGGTTCATTTGAAACATATGAAAGAAACAGAGAATCAATTTCGTTACTTCTATATTATGTTCCAAGTTTTTCAGCTTTCCAGACAGCCTAACATTTGATTATTCAAAATATTAAAATGGAGAAATCAACAATATACAAATAGTAATTCAGTTCCTAAAAAAAATTCAATTAACTTACTTGACCATACTGAAAAATCCGTTTCAATGCTTCTTCTAAATGCTGCTCATCCCCATAGCGAAATCTGGTAACATCACTCTTCACCTATAAAAGCACAAAAGAGTCACTTTAAGTGATTAGAGGAAAGATTGAATCTATTGGTAATACAGAGAAATATCATTATATGATTCTTCTCTTTAATATTGAACACAACATACAAAGAAAAGAGTGTCACGGCATAATTAAAAATAAATTTAAATATTTTGAGAATCATGGAGGGATTTGATTTTTACGCACAAAAAGTGAGTATTGTTGGAATGAACTACTTTCTCTTATACATGACCCAAGATGCCACTAAATATGGATTCAACTAACAATTTTCCATACATGGGTCTATATACAAGGCCCAACCTAACAGGCACAATAAAGGAATTGGATCTGCGTAACGCCCCGAACCTAATACTAATCCGCATTTTTTACATCTGCTATTATTTGTCTGTCAAATAGGCCTGTTGAACAGAATTTACATTGAAAAAAAGCCATGTTACGTATAGAAACGCTATACACAAAAATCGAAGAAAGGTGTGACAAATTGCAATTTTAACCGTTGATGTTAATAAACAAAACCTACACATTACATTATATACTTTTTGTCAATTACCTAATCTTAAATGATCTTAGAAAAATGGTTTGAAAGGGAAAGGTCGGCTATGAAGCGCGGACTCCGACACGAACACTAGGACACGAAACAACACGGAGACTCTAACACCGAACAAACACTAGGACATGAAACAACACGGACACTCTGACACCGATAATGTCAAAAACATAAGGACACCGACACTGCTACATATATGATATTATTTGACATTCATTTATCCATCTATTTTAAAAGAGTTAAAAATATTCTAATCAAAATTAATGTAGTTAATTCTTTGTTGATAACATTGCTTCATTTAACCGTTTTAGATGCGTGTGAGATTTGTCCAAAAATGTTTTAGGTGTGTTGAAGCAAAGAAAAAAACAAATTTTTATGAAACACTTACTTTAATTGTCCAAGTGTGTCATACGGGTGTTGGAAACAGATCCAACGAGTGTCTAAGGAAAAAAGAAAAGCATTTTGGGGACAATTGTCCGACTTTTCCGACACATGTCGTGCGAGTGTCATACAAGTCTCAGACACCGATGCGTGTTGGACACCGCGACACGCCTACTTTTAGAGGTGTTTGTGCTTCATAGAAGGTCAGACATATTATATCTTTAAGTCAAGGAAAACAATGAAAACAACATTCAACTAGAAACATAAAAAAGCAGAATATTTCCAAATACAAGAAGTGGAAACGAAGAGTACTATATTACAAGAAACATCTAAAATGACACAATATGTTGCAAGAAGAATGTGAGTATGATGAGATTACCTGTTTAAGAATAGGAGTTGCACATTTTTCCTGTAACCGGAAAGCATCTGAATTTGTGAGGCATGGCACTGGCTTGAGCTCTGCATACTGCAAAAAAGAAGGACCAATGAAAAGAAAAGATAAGCAAAGAAGACAAAGAGTGCATCAGCCAAAACCAATGCATAAAACCATGACGCAACGGCACAAATGGAAGGGCAATAATAACATGATTACATTGCACAAACAGTGTTCTCTATGTAGCTCCTACACTTCAGATTGGTGTGTTTGAGTGTAGGACAAGTGTCGATGTCCTACCGTCTGAAACATGTGTTTGCATTCATTCACTTCAATTTCCTCAAATTGTTACAAGTGTCAGTGTCAGTGCAGTGTCTAATGTCCGTTTTAGTGTCTGTGTTAGTATTTCATAGGTAGCTATCATGAACTCCACCCTATAATTTGATTCGTGTAACAAAAAATTATTCACCTTGAGCGCCATGCCAATAATAGCAAGGGGGAACCCATATGTTAACATTATAGCTGACCATTCGGATCCAGGGAGAATATTAAAGTATGCTCCAAAACCATAGCTGCATATTTGAAACAAAATAAAAACAAAAAACATAAGAAGATGAAAAACCAAAGCTGCATATTTGAAAAAAATAAATAATAAAAACATAAGAAGATGAAAAACCATAGTAGTGTGTCAATGAAGAAGGTGCAAACGAAAAAACAAAACTCACGACAAGAGTGAGACTCCAAGACTTAGTCCAATCGTACCAAATGAAATCTGCAACAATTGAACAATACCCTCAGAATCATAAGCATGCAAACTTCACTCAATAATAAAATACACACAAGATCATTATGTTAACATCTTACTCTCATGAAAATCATATTTATGTATCTACCAGCATCCAATTGTAGTAGTAGCTAAATTTGGCTAATATGAAGTGCCACTCACATAAGTTGAATAAATTGTTTCTAATTGGTTTCTAATAACCTGATGATTTATTATACTTGGGGAGAGCTTGTGAAAACAACTTAACTAAATAACTATTCAATATGAGTGTGTTTGGAAGAGTTTATTTGAACTTGTCTAATGAAATGAATATTGAAGTTGCATTTGCGTCTCACATAGCAAAAGTTACTGAACTATGCAATGTATATATGTGCTTTGGGACCTTCATTTGTTAGGCTAGCTTTTGAGGAAATAAGTGCTTATTGTGATTAATAAGCTATTTCTACAACCTAAGAGAAAATGAGAGAAATTTCTGCATAACCTCTACAACTCATAGAATCTATTTCAAGAGCTTATTACAAAAATGACTCTCAAAACAACTTCGAACATATCATAAGATATTTCATGAACTTTATGTAAAAAAAAGTACTATAAGCCAAAATATGTTCATCCAAACATGCCCTCACATATAATTGATCACAAATTTTAGCTATTTTCTCTAAAATACTCTATGTCCTAATATAAGTTCCTTTATACAACAACAACCAAGCCTTATCCACTAAGTGGAGTCAGCTACATGGATCAACTTCCACCATAATGTTCTATCCAGAATCATACTTCTATCCAAATCGTTAATCTCGTGATCTTTCTTAATAACTTCTCTTATAATTTTTCCATGTCTTCCTGTACCTCTAGTTATAGTTCTAGCACTCCTTTTTATCTGATCTCCTCTCCTTCCTACAAAATCTTTTCTACAATCTTTTCGACATATAAGGTTCTCTGTAAGAGAAAAACATCCTTGAATAAAAAACTTATTCTAAATATCTTAAAATTCACTAGTCATCAAAAACATGCATATACAAAAGGTTATTTTAGATATAAAAAAAAACTACCTATTTTTCAAAATGATGTGAAAATTGCAAAAGTATATTAAGATTTTCAAAAATTCTCAGATAGAATCTCACAAATAGTAACTACTTAAGTAGAATAAACTCAAATAAGTCAATTTAAACTTAATCGTAGAAGCAATATATATACCTTAGTAATGGAGATTTCGTCATCGGGAACAAGTGTGATGCTATTGTTGTTGGGAACATCAGAAGATTGGGAAGTTGTGGTGGTTGAAGAATCAGCAGCTCTTGTTAGAGTAAAACTAAACCGATTGGATTCGAAGAAAAGCTTCGTACGAAAACATGAAATAGATTGAGGGTTAACAGAAACGAGTCGAGAGCGAGTTGAATTGGTGAGTTGGGGACGAGTTGAGTGTGGAAGAAGGGGAAGACATTGAAACCGGTGACCGGAGCAGACGGTGGCTCCACCTGGCATCGCAAATTTCGCTTTTATTTGTTTTGGTGTTTCCGACTGAACAAAGGGAGTTGCAAAAGCATACAAGAGTTGTGTGAACTGTGAAGTTGCGGTCGTTGCTTCTCAACCGCCAAATTTTTGGTTACGTGTCTTCATTCTTTATCTTTCAGATTATCTATCTATCTATTTTTCTTTAATTTAAAGCAATAAATATATTTAAATTAATTATTTTATATTGTCTTCATAGTGTTTTAAAAACCACACCGACAAACCGGGGACCGGCCGGATAATCAACCTGGTTCAACAGTTAAATTGAAAATGTCATTAAATCGATGTGAATCGGCTAAAATTTGTGTAAACTGGAAAAATCGGCAGTTTAAGTGGATTTTTATTTTAAAAAATTAAAATGACGCGTTTTGATTATTTTAATGAAAATAAAAAATTATAGATATGTTTGACTTTGTTATCGATGATTTTGATATTGAAAGAGATCCCAACATTGAAATTTATTTTTTTTTAAATTAAATTTAGTAAACAATCAAATTATTTTGTTATAAATTATTCAATTAGATTATGTTGCTATTAAACTTTGTTTGCAATTATACATTGTAATTTTGTACTATTTTATTATGTGTGATATATATGTTTAAAATTTGAATTTAAATTATAAACTTGTTGATTTATTTATAATATGATATTTTCAAAAAAAATTAAGTGGTAGTTATATTTTGTAGAGACTGAATCACCCGGTTCAACAGGTTTTAGACCTATATAATTTTGTTATAACGATCCATTTATTCCACCAAGTTATTCGGTTTAACCTGGTTTAGTCATACGGTTCGATCAATGACTCATTGGTTCGACCAATAAACTAGTGACCCAAACCCTTACCGGTTTAATGTTCGGTCTGATTTTTAAAACACTCATTTTTTTTATCACCTCCATATCTTATTATATATGAAATCAAAAATCAAAATAAAAATTAATTCATAATAATTAAAAAATAAAAAGTATAATTAGATGACAATAAAACTAAAAAAAATGAAAAATTGAAGACTTCATTAAATCAAAGTCATTTTGGTTAATGTTTGTAGTAAGACTATCAACACAATGACTTAGCTTCTCGGTAAATATATTCGGTCTCGTACTCTAAATATGTCTTATCTATGAGAGATTACGCTTCAAGTAAAATGGAAAGATTAAAAAAATTGAGAGATGATCAAATTAACCCCAACAACATAATCAATCCGACAAGTAAGGAAAAGAAAATAAGAAGAAAAAAAAACTCAAACTATTTGTCATTTTCAAATCATGAACTAACTTCAAAGCTCAGCTTAAACAAAAGTTAATCATCAAGGTTACTAAATTTTTTTTAGATTTTGTTTGGAAGTTCAGAGGAAAGAGGAATGAAAGATTTTGAAAAATAATTTTCTAAATAAATTATATAAAAAAATCTTTAAAATATTTTAAATATATATATATAAAATATTAAAAGAGTAATTATCATTAATTAATGAAAGTGTCAAATTTATAGAGACTAATTTTAAAAAAAAAAAACGTCTTTAAATTTGAGAGGCCAATCTCACAATTTGATAAAAAAAATAATTGAAAATTGCATCAACCAAAATTATATTTAACGCAAAGAGGCAAATTAAAACACCATTAATCCATCATTAGATTTAGTAAGATCAGGGTTAGCGCTTCCAAAACTCAACGAACAACTCTGAAAGATATATCTGTCACTGTCATAAGGGAGAAAAGATGATTGTGTGTAATTTTGGAAACATCAAGAGTCAAAATTAATCATGTAAAATATAAACAGCTAAAAATATATTTTAGCCAAAAACAAGCATCAGCTAATGAAATCATGATTCTACTACAAAATACAAACTTAATACCAACAAATGTTAATTAAAAAAAAAACATTAGACCACAATATTTGGTCATTCTACATCCTCGCTATTAGAAGAAAAAAATACAGTAAAACAAAAGAAACCAGCTAAAAGTTGTAACTAATATCTCCAAAGTATCGAAACTGGGATGGACAAGCTTTAAATATCTCAACAATTAAACTGAAGCAACCTTTGGAAACCAACTTCTCCTAGAGGAAATGTACTTATTGACCTTGTCCTTCTGCTCATCTCCATAAACAAACCATTTTTCATCAACTTGAACAGCAGAATCTCCACCCTCTACCTTGATATCTGCATGTTGATAACCATTAGTAAACATGCTACAGCCTAAATCTTAATGAAATCTATCACTCACAAAGTTAAGCTAATTTGTTTTGAAATTTACCTTGTAACAAGAAAGCATATTCATCGTTACAGCTTCTAAGTTTCCAGAATGTCTTGCCAGTATTATCGAAGTACTCAGGCTCAATTCTCACTGCATCACAATATTGGTTCCCTTTAGGGATTGTTCCCTTTACCTCAAGAAGCTCAGTATGCGCTTTAGCTGCTTCGCCTTTGATTCTTGTGAGAAGAGCATCATATTCGGAAATTGAGAAGGTAGCCCCATTTGATATAATAGCTTTTGCCATCTCATCCTGCAACTTTTGCTTAAGGCATCTTTCCTATAGATAACATGCACACAACAATATGAACACCATATGAAATTTTGTAATAGAACACAAATTCAGAAACAATAACAAACAATCTATTGTCATCTTACCTTTTCCCTTGCTTCAGCAACCTTCGATCTTGATGCTTTCTTTTCTTCAGCTAATATTGCATTTTGATCATCAATATAACTCCTTAGCTTCCTGAGCATGTCAAAGCAAGTATTCAACCAATTTTAAGTATTATTGAGAAGACAAAGGCGGAAAAAAGGAGAGTTCTCAACAATTTTCTATTTAAGTAATGAAATACTTACTTTGTACACAGAGCTTCATCACAGATAAAATTTAGAATGATAAGCTTTTTACATAAGTCCAAATCATTATATCCACTAATGCCTTTATTAAGCCAATCAAGCGGAAATTCTTTTAGCCCAAGATTGGATTCAGTGATTAAATCCTTCAATACTTTCAACCATGAATGTTTTCCATTGCTAGCAGTTAAGGACGAAGACCTAAACCAAAAAGATCCAAAGATAACAAAGTTTATTAAAAACATACTATACAAAACAAATCCTTCTCACCCTTCAGAAATGTAGTAAATAAAGAGTTATATGGGATCAACTTACTCAATGTCTGATTCAGATGCTATTAGAGTCAATAGTTTGATTTGGAACTCAACCACTAAGGTATTTTGTCCACATCGCAAATTTCGCTTACGAATCAGAGTTCTTAAAATAGCTCCTGCTTCTCCTTTCTTGACATCAAGTGCCTTGCAAGAGGAAAAAAGTGAGAAAGTTGATAAAGCAGTAATGAGAGGATGTAACCCTAGTAAAGTAAGTGTAAAACAAAATTATTTAACCAATGCTAAGACTGGTATGTCTAGAGAGTTAACACAATTTGAAGGAATGAAACAATTAAATAACCAACTGCAAAGTAAATCTAAGGATTGATGTTAAGATTGCATGGTATTATTAATTTGGTCTTTAGACTCCAATATCAACAAGTTGAGTTAGACCCAAAATAACCAAAATTTACTTACTGACTAAGCCAACAAGCTATGGTTTGAGACCATCAATGGCATCAAAAAAATGGCAACAGTAAGTTGAAATTAATCAAATAAAATTTAAGAGAAAGTAAGCATCAGAACAAGAAACTGAATTATAATGTTGGTAATATGGCATACCTTTCCAAACACTCTGCAGAATTCTAAAAATTGCAATGCATTCCCAACATCTTCTAGTGCAAACTCAATGTCCAATATTTTTGTCATCTCAGTGCCAAGGGGCAGAGGAATCTCTTCCTTAATTTTTTGTGATTGCAAAATATTAGCATTTGTTTTAGACTTGGCACTAACATTGTCACCTTCATCCATCACAAGAGGACCATCCATCTGAACATGAAGCACGCCATGACTCGCCTCAACTTTTGTTTCCATTTCAGCATTTTCATTTCTTTTGACATTACCATCTGAAACTCCGTTACACTGTTTAGGCATTTTAAATATCTTTTTATGGCAAGCCCCTTCAACATTGTTGTTTTTAGATATTTCACTTAACTTTTTCTGCTTCATTTTCTTGGTTTTCACATTTTCAACTTCTAAACCTTTGTTTTCACCTAACGAGTTTTTCTGCGGTGCATCCCCAGTTAGATCCACTACAAGTTCCTATAGTATATAACATGAAAATCAATCATTAAAACAATACATTTTGCATCAATCATCATTAGATTCAATTGCATTTATGAACATGAACCACACCAAGACTCACCTCTACTTTTGTTTCCATTTCAGCATTTTCATTTCTTTTGACTTCAACGTCTGAAACTCCATGACAATGTTTAGGCCTTTTCAGTATCTTTTTTTGGCAAGCCTCCTCAACATTGTTGCCATCAGATTTTTCATTTAACTTTTTCTGCTTCATTTTCTTGGTTTTCACATTTTCAACTTTTAAACCTTTGTTTTCACCTAATGGGTTTTTCTGTTGTGCCTCCCCAGATAGATCCACTAATTGCTCCTATAGTATATAACATGAAAATCAAACATAAACCAACAATGAAATTCAACACATTTTTGCTTCAACCTTCAATAGTTTCAGTAATATACATAAACATGAATCAGACCATGACTCACCTCTACTTTTGTTTCCATTTCAACATTCTCATTTCCTTTGACTTCATCTTTGGGAACTCCATTACAATGTTTGGGCCTTTTCGATATCTTCTTTTGACAATCACCATCACCATTGTTGCCATTAGATATTTCTTTTAATTTTCTCCGCTTCATTTTCTTGGTTTTCTCATTTTCAACCTTGTTTCTACCTAATGAGTTTTCCTTCTCTGGTTCCTCAAATAGGTCCACTACAAACCCCTATATTATAAAACAAATATGGAAATCAGACAGAAAAACTAACATGAAAATCAACACATGTTTGCTTCAACCATCTTTAGCTTCAATTGCATACATGAACATGAATCACACCGTGACTCACCTCTACTTTTGTGTCCATTTCAGCATTTCCATTTCTCTTGACTGCATCATCTGAAACTCCCTTGGGATGTTTATGCTTTTTCAGTATCTTGTTTTGGCAAGCATTATCATCATTAACTTTTTTCTGCTTCATTTTCTTGGTCTTCTCCTTTTCAACCTTTAAACCTTTGTTTTCACCCAATGGGTTTTCCTTCCCTGTTTCCCCAAATAGATCCACTACAAGCTCCTGTATTATATAAAAAAGTTCTGAGTCAACTATAAAACTACTATGAAGATCAACATATGTTTGCTACTGTGATCATTAGTTTCAATTGTATACATGAAGAGGATCCTTATTAACCATCAAACAAAGTTAACTTATGTGTTAACTACAGAAAAATGGAGATAAAATCAACACACCTTTTCCACATCATGAGAAGCCTTCTGGCTGAGCATCTCTGACACAGACTTAAAACCAGACTTCTTGGCTGTATGAACTAGTAAACCAGTAGGTTGTTGACCTTTTCTTTTCCTACAAAATCACTCTTCTTTCAGGACAAATACATAATGGTACAAAATGAAAACCATAAAACCAACTTCAAAGCTCACATTCAACCCAAAACTTACATGCAAACACTGCAGTTGCAACTGCCTCTGCACTTTGGACATATCCAATCATTCAATAGTTCTACCTCTTCTGCCTTTTCACCATATCTAAAATCAACACAAAAATCATCAAGTAAAAAAAAAACACAAAAAATTAGCTTACCATTGTACTCTTAATAAAATAGGACAATTCTGAAATCAAAACAAAATAAAAAAGGTGAACCAGACCTGTTCAAGAGGCACTTGTGACAGAACCTAATGGTACAAGGCTTCCCATTCTTTGGATTCTTACACGCAGCAGAAAAATCCATTGTTTTTTGACGGCACTTCAACGTGAAAAACCAATCAGACAAATGGGTTGGCATCAAAGATAGACAGTTTCTAGCTAGTCAAATTAAATCTCAAAACATCATACTCCTCGCCCATCACATTTTTCATATAATTCCCAGTGTCTCATTAGTCATATTCAAACCATTGTCTCTCGAAAAATCACCACATCTCAAAAAATTAAACATACGCATACAAACGCACACCCACCCACACACACACATACACACACACACACACCCACTTACGCACTCCCACACACGAGAAAAAGAATAATGACAAAAGAAACGCAGGCTAAGATTGAACCTTCAAACATCATTGCTCTACAACCCATCAAAGAAACTATTTGATTTTCCCTTTTTTTTTAGTATCCAAAAACAATGGTATACAATAACAATATGGGTTGAGTTTAGTGATGTGCTAAAAGTATGTTCAATACACACCAAATAAAACCACTGTTTATGCTGGCTTGACAACACAATACTTCAAATATCAATTTTAGCAAATTAGTTAAACTCCGTAACCAGATCCACAAAAAATAAACCATTTTTATCAATCATCACTAGCAATTAATTAAACAAATATCACTAACACATAATTAAACAATTACATCTCACAATAAATTACGGCAAAACATAATCTATAAAGCAGTAAACACATACACAAAACGAAACTAACGCGTTCAGACCGATAATAATTTAGGAAAACGGAATATGAGCTACAAAACTACATAGATCCGAGCTAGAAAATCGTGTTTTATTCTATTGAATGAGTATAATTAATGTCTATTAATATGTTATCATCAGAAACCCTAATAGATTAATCAAATTAACAGAAAAAGCAAAAGAGGAAAATAACGAACTACTATCATATAATCTTATAAACCAACCTGATGACAAGATTTTCCATTTTCAGAATCATAGATTCGGCTTCCAACAACCCGAACCCCACGCGAATTGTTCCGACTCACTTGCTTCGCACCTACATCAACCTCACCCTCATTCACCTGTAGTGGAGATGAATCGATTTCCATTTTGGGAGGAACAATGCACAATGATACAGCACAAGCAAGAAGAGAGAGAAGAAGAGAGAGAGCGAGTGGGTGATATTGGTTTTCATTTGAAAATGCGTGTAGAGATTAATAAATGTAACTCAAATTTATTTTCCCTCCTTCTATAAGTGTTGGCGGGAAGAGAGAGATGTAAAATTTTGATTTGAAGATTCGTGGATTATAATTTCAAATTTTCAAATGTGGTGGGAATTTTTCATGCTTTACGGTGTCGTTTCATTTTGGGAAACGTAAATTTTAACTTACTACTATATCTAAAGGTATGATGGAAAAGTGAGTTGTTCTTTGTTGTTATTTTTAATTTTCTTTTTTAGTTAAAATAAAAAATCATTTGGTGAGAAGATTAATTATTCTAGGATTTAATTGGTATGCATTAATTTAGTGTCATTTTCATATAAATAATGTGTCTAGATATATCATAGATATTAGTTTATAATATAAAATTAATTTATACTCTATGCGCATCATCCGTTGTCTTAGATAATGGTGAATGACTGTACAAAAATTTAAATCAATAGTGCAATTAATTTATTATTTTATAATAAATTATTTATTAAATAGTTTAAATTGTATATAATTTTAATGTATTTTAACATATGAATAACTACTATGCACTAACCGTGTAAATTTTACACTGCAATCAATGACGATCATTTATTCCGCTAAGTCATACTGAAAAATTTAGATCACTCGTATGATATGATAGAATGATGTATTTTTGTTACATGATTGTGTAAAAAAAAATACAATGTATGTGCATCTTCATTAAACCTTAACTATTTTGGATGGTCATCTGTTTATAAAGACTATATCAGTCATATTCATAAGTACAATTTATTCAAGACGTGTTAGTTACTAATGAATAGATAAATTTGCATTTAAGGGTAACGCACAAGAACACATTACTCCTCTCGTTAGAATTGTTGATTTGCGTCCAATGTCTACGCGTACTCCACGTCGGACAACATGGAGACATTTATGATTGTTTCTTCTATATAAATGTAACTCTGAGTCACACTCAGGTACAATTCGACTCATACTTGTAAAGTTTCACCTCAATCATATATTTAATTAAGTGACAAAGTGATAACCTTTTTGCATGTACCTTATTCGATCATTGGAGAAATTTCACCACCACGAAAGAAACATCTTCATGGTTGTCGTCATCGACCTATCACCAATCCTCTATTCTAATATGAACTACTACCATCATTTTCAAGACACAACTCTAAGTAATCTTTCAAAAAAATTGTTGATCCTTCATTTAACGGTTCAAAACCAGATTGTATTTGAAGTACCACCAACGATCTCCAACCAGATTCTTCATGATAATGCTTCATTCTCATTTCGATGAATATCCATGACTCCTCGATCGGTTGTTCAATAAAGTTGTTCAATTCCGTCACCATAAAATTGAATTCATCACATATTGCTTCCTCCACCACAACCTCATCTTCCTCGTCCCCCGCACTTCAGTTCCACCTGTTAGGATTGGTTGAAAATATACATGTTGAAGAAATCTCGCATTGCTTAGTTTTGTGAAGGAAGAGGGAGTCAAAGGCTATATATAGGATTCAAGTTCTTTGAATTCCCATGTTTCTTATTTTTGTGAAGGAAAATAAAGTCCAATGTTATGTTAAGGATTTAAGTTATTGGTTATGAGATGTACCAATCAAAAGAACTTTAAGCTTGTATTTGAATTTTATATTTTTTCTTATACTTTTGTTTTAGAATGTTGTGAGGGGTAGTTAAACATTTTCTTTGGAGAGTGTAGGTGTATTGGGGACTTTAAGGTGGTTGAGGATTGTCTAAGTGTTGTAACAATTTTCACACTATGTTATTCTCTAGTTGTCAATCGACAACGATAGTGTTTTTTTCTCCGATTTTGGAGTTTTCACGTTAATCTCTTGTGTTGTTATTGTGTTCCACTTTTTCTCTATGCTTTAGATTTTCCCAAAAAGTGGTATAAAGAGCCCTAATTTGGTGGAGTATGAATTTTTTAGTATGCTATGTGGTTGCAAATTTGTCTGATTTTCCACATTATAAGATAAATTTTATACTCTGGGTTGGTTGGGAAATTTTGTTTTGCAACTGAAAAGGTTTTGGCTGCAATGTCAAGTTTTTCAAGTACAATGAAGATTGACATAGAAAAATTTGATGCAATAATAAATTTTGACTCGTGGAAAATTAAAGTCAAATATGTTGAAAGAAAACATTTCCAATATGAACACGTGGAAGGAACTAGATTTAAGAGTTTTGAGTATAATTCGCGTGTCTTTGGCTAAGAATATTCTTGTGAATGTTCTTGGTACGTCTTCATCCAAAGAGTTTTTGGGAGAAACCTGAATGGTTATACCAAGGAAAGGGTATATCAAATCAGTTATTTTTTAAGAAGCAGTTTCATAGCTTGTATATGGATGAACATACGAAAGTATATGATTATCTAAGTGTTATAAATGGTATTATTTATGAATTAGAAACTAGTGGAGCAGAGACTGAAGACGAAGATTTAGCTTTGAGACTCGTATGGTCTCTTCCATCTTCCTATGAGCATATTAAATAATTTTGATGTGTAGGAAGGAAACTTTAATTTTTGAAGAAGTTGCTAGTAAAATTATTTCTGAAGAAAGAAGATTGAAGAGTGAGGAAAGCCTTATGTGAAGAAAAACAACAATACAAGTGTGAAATGTTGGAAATATGGAAAGATTGGACATATAAAGTAAAAGTCTTGATGCGGTATCGTCAAAGAAAAGAATTGAGTCAAATGCTAGAAATGTCTCCCTCGTGGTGGGAGGTGATGATCTTCTCAGATAATTGAGAAGTGTGTATTCATGATATTTCCATTGTCATAGACACGAGTTATTGCAAACAGAATAACACATGAGCATTGATACAAAATGTGTTATGAGAATTGTCGATGGTTGAGCAGCTTCCTACCAACATGGAAGTTGCACCATAAAGTTTCAACATGGTTTCGACATATGAAAATTCTTGAAGTGGTTTAGCTTCAAGTGAAGTATACTCTTCTTTAGGTGGAGTATGATAGTTTTAAAAATTAGGCAAAATACCCTTTTTGGTCTCTTAACTATACCCCAATGTCCATTCTAGTCCCCTATCTTTAAAAAGTGTCAAAGTGGTCCTTTAATTGTTCAAAAAAATCCACGTTAGTCCTTTCCGTCCATTTTTTTAAACGGCCGTCAATTTTTGCTTGGGTGGCATCTGACGTGGTTAGTCCTTTCCGTCCATTTTTTTAAACGGCCGTCAATTTTTGCTTGGGTGGCATCTGACGTGGCACTTGGTCATACGCGTGGAGTTATTAAAATTCCAAAATTTTTGCTATAGCCAAGATTTGAACCCAAGTCAATGGGTTTGCAAGCAATAATGACTTACCACTAAACCATTTCACAATTGATGTTTATAGTTTCAAATCAATTATACTAATAATATAACATGAACTAATTATATTAAAACACATGATAACATCATCAAGGTTTCCCCCATTTTTCTCTGGAAACTTAACAACAGCATAACAAATGAATTGGATTTCCAACGCATATTTTTATTCAGAGCATAGATTTCATCTCACTACATTTTCACTCTTCATTACATATATCCAGCCACAAACACATAATCAATATTAACCATAAAGCTTTTTCCAACCAGACTATCCAAAATAAGCACACACACAAATATGAAATTTCTATTTTTATCACCATTCACAAACACACAATCAAATAGAAAATAAAGTGTAGAAACCGAATATAGTGGACACCATCAAGGTTTCCCCCAAAATCAGATTCAATTTTCTCTTTTTTCTTCATGTTTTTGAAATTTCTTGATACATGTGTGTTGCTATGTTTATACTGATCATTTCCCCCATGCCAATTGACACTTAATTTGAGGATTAGGGTTTGGAATTTCGTCATGTTAATACCAATTTCTGCTTCGTTTTGAATTCACAAACTAATTGTTTCTCGGCCATTTTTCGTTTGTGTGGTGGTTTGGTTTTGTTTATGCGTACGAACAGAGCATAGAGAGAATATGGAAACAGTAATAGGTTGAGAGAGAAGAAGCATTTTGGCTTTAGTTGAGTTGGATTATCTTTAATTGAGTTTTTTTGGAAATTAAAAGAATTAATTAAAATTAGTTTTGGTTGAAACTATTTTTAAGGAAACTTTGATTTTGTTTTAACAGGATTAAATATTGTTCATAGCTCATTGCAATATTATTTTTCTGGGTTTGTTTTGCAAGCTTTAACAGTGGAGTTTGTTTTGCTGACAACTCATTTGATAACAATTGAACTGAATATGATTAGTATAAATGATTTAAAATAATAAACATCAATTCTGAAATGGTTTAGTGGTAAGTTGCTATTGCTTGCAAACCTAATGGCTTGGGTTTGAATCGTGACTAAAGCAAAAATTTTGGAATATTTTTTCATAATTTTAATAACCTTGAAGATGAATGGGTGCCAAGTCACGTGCCACGTGTATGACCAAGTGTCACGCCAGATGCCACCCAAGCAAAAACTGACGCCGTTTGAAAAAATGGACGGAAAGGACTAACGTGGACCTTTTTGAACAATTAAAGGACCACTTTGACACTTTTTAAAGATAAGGGACCAGAATGGACCTTGGGTTATAGTTAAGGGACCAAAAAGAGTATTTTGCCTAAAAATTATGATTGTCGGTGAATATAATGTGAAAATTCTTGCAGTAATGTAGTTTCAAGAGTGACTATACTCTTTATGATGGAGTATGATTGTCGGTGAAGGCAATGAAAGGTAATGTATTATTTTCAATCAATTTGGAGAATGTTGGGGTTGGTTAAAAATATACATGTTGAAGAAGTTTCACATTGCTTAATTATTTGAAGGAATAGGGAGTCTAAGGCTATATATAAGATTCAAGTTCTTTGAAGTCCCATAATGCTTAGTTTTATGAAGCAAGAGATAGTCCAATACTATATAAATGATTCGTAATCATCGTTACAAGATGTATCAGTCAAAAGCACTTTAAGCTTATATTTGAATATTATATTTTCTCTTATACTCTTATTTTAGAGTGTTTTGAGGGGTGGCTAAATAATTTCCTTAGAGAGTGACGGTGTATTAGGGGCCTTGGAGTGGTTGGGGGTATTCAATGTGTTATAACAATTTTTACACAATGTTATTCTCTGGTTGTCATTTGACAACAGTCGTGATTTTTTCTCAAGTTTTGGAGCTTCCATGTTAATCTCTTATGTTGTTATTGTGTTCCTTTTGTTCATATGCTTTGTTTTTTCCTAACACCACCATTGGTACATCACCTCTAACGACTTCAAACTTTGTTCAATGCAATAAATGTGAACTGCCTTTTGTTGAACATGTTCAATATAATGCAACAATAAAATGCAAGGCATTTATGCATTTAAAAAATCAAAAGAAAATTCCAATTGAGATTGCAGCACAATTATAGGTTTCTCAATGCAACCACTTCAGAGCTATCTTAGGGGATGTTTTCGGCAATGTCAGTTTGTAATTGTCAATAGCTAAAGAGTTGATAATAAGTCATTACCCTCATCATTGTGACAATAATTCACCTTCACATAACTCTAGTGATGAAGATAACAATCATACACCATCTAAATATGTAGAATTCTTGTTTCACCTTCACATAACTTAGTAGGGGACTTATGAGTTCAGCTAGATAGAATTTTCAAGTTCATATAGATGTTAGAAACACGACATGGCAAAAAATATATAAGAATATGAAAGAAAGAAATAATAGAAAAAGAACTCCAATGTTTTTTAAAAAATTAAAATAAATTGTTGAGAGTGGGATTTGAACCCACGCCCTTTCGGACCAGAACCTTAATCTGGCGCCTTAGACCAACTCGGCCATCTCAACTTGTTGTTATATTTATGCATTAAAATATTTAGTATTAAATTAAAAACAATGACATTTTAACTTAATAAAAAACCAAAAAAAAAATTGTAATGACATAACTCACTATAAAAACAATGTTTTTTAGTAAACTGTCTAGAAAAAAATTACTATTCATAAAATATTTTGCAAGTGAAAAAAAACTCATAACACATAAAATAGGGTGATAGAGATATTACCTTCATCGTTTAATTATGGTCTCATGGTGTAAAGGCTTAGTTACCAAAATTATGCTTATGTTTCAATTCAATTACTCTCATCACCTCTCAGCTTGAAAATTTTTTATATATTCTTTTGAGATGCAATTGTTGATTTTTTATTTTTTTATTTTCAGGTCGTCATTCCTTATTCAAAAATCTTTGGCATGTTATCTCTAAAAATACCCTATTGAATAAGAATGGAAGATGAATGGGGCACAAAGATACCACCTAACCAGCCTCAACTATTCTAAATAATTATGAAAATTTTGAATATTTTCTCTATAACACCTTCTTAGTTTTTTAGCCCCGGATATCATGCTCATTAGTACAAGTCTCCATACAAAGTAATGGTACATTCCTTATTACAAAGAAGATCATTTTTGACATCCTTAACAGATATATGTAATTAGTTAAATAAGAATAACACCTTATCTTCTTCAATAAACTCTACCTCAATATTCTTCAAATCATCAATGATACTGAGAAATTATGTAAACTTCTTAACTATGGATTGTTTAATTTACCATTTAAAACGAGTAGATTTGTTGCTTCAAACAAAACCTATGAATGAACGACTCGATAGTATACAATAATTCAAGTTTTTCTCACACCGTGATACCGTAGTTTTTTCCCCAAAAATTTCTTAAAACTTTATTCTAGAGGCATACAATAATAGTTTTCTTGGCCTTATTCACCATCTCGATCTTCTTAATTTGTGTTATGCATGCAAACATCAATGTCTCACCTCTTAATGCTTCAAAACACCTTTGTTGAGTTAAAAATTGCTTGCATCTTTACCTTCCACAACTCCAAATTGTTGTCTCCGAAAAAATACTCGATATTCCATTTACAGCTCATTGTGCTCACTTGTAAACTTAACTCCTTTGTCCCACGGTGGATGCCACTTGCTGTGAAATTGAAAGGTTTAATCACACCAAGACATTCTCGTTGTAAAAATTTAACAATATTACTAATTTCACATTGCACCAATAATAATGATGCGTGAGAAAAAAAATACAATAACAACCAAAATAAATGACCTTGAGTAAAAATAACATGTCAAATTGTGTAAAAAAATTCACAAAAAGCAAGAAGAATATAAAAGACAACTATACAAAAAAATTATTTAACGATTTTGATCAAACCGATCTACTCTGAGGGAAATAGTATCTCCCTGTTTCACTATATTTTCAAACTTGTTACACGAAATTACAAATGAGTTACAAGATAATATTCTCCCAAATTCCCAAAATCAAACTTTATTCTTTATCCATTGACCAATCAACTCGTTGATTATTTACTAGCTTAACCAATGATTGTTGACCAAACATTGGATTTTAACCAAAATTCATCTGTGTCCAAAAATCTTTTACTTGATCACTTGAATTTTATAGGCATACTTTTATACTCAAATTTTCCTAAAATCCAAAAAAAAAAAAAATTGATTGACAGTTTTTTGGTGGTTAAGAGGCGATTTCATTTATTGGATGACTTGATTAAGGAGGACATGTGAAGGAGATGAAAAAATATACATGTGAAATGAATATTGTTGTTTGTGGGTGATTGAAAGAACATGGTAGAAAAAATGAAGTACAACATCACTTGCAGCATGCAAGGCCTATGGCTGCAAATGCTAATGAAGGAACTCAAATTAGATACAAGTGGGGTAATATAGCTACTTGTGGACAACATCTCAACAATAAACTTAGCCAAACATCCAATATCACATGGTAGAAAAAACATTTAGAGGAAATATCACTTTCTAAAGCTTGATTACTACAAAACAAAGAAAGAATCAACTTGTTAATTTAGCAACAAAATTATTAAAGAGAAACATGTTTGAATACGTGAAGAGCAAGATAGTAATGTTGTCCTTATATATATTGTCGGCTCTAAGATAAAACAACTCAATTATATATGGTACGATTATTACTTGCATTATAGATAGTTGGTTTAGAAATATACTTTCTAATGGTCAAAAATCAGTCAAATATGGTATAAATATCATTCGCAGTATTTGGTATTATACATATTTGGAATATTTAGGCCGATCAGAAAAGCCGACATGAAGATATGAGAATAGGCAGAGAGCATGACGGACAATGAACTAGGATTGATCCTGAAGAGCCTAAAACAGGAAGACCGCCCTCCTAGTCGGTCGACTTGTATCCTCCAGCTCGAAAGGTATCTCCCTCCAGCGAAGCCGAATTCGCTTACCCAAGTCGGCCATGACGCTTATGTGTATACGAAGGACTGTCACCGTTACAGGAGTTACAATTATTTAACGGGTGACGACAGGGGTTACTTACAACGCTCATTATGGAGGGAATCTAAGGTTTCTCCATTAATGATGTTGATTATTAATCCAAGTCTATAAATAGGGCTTCCGAATGAGGGATAAGCAAGACACACTTCATCTTGAGCTTGCATCAACTTTACAGCTCAAATCCTTAAAAGCCAAAGTCTACAAATTTAGTTGCGACCTCACTAGATTAACTTCCGAGAGGTATTCCAAACGTGTTTTGCAGAAACATTTGGCGCCCGTCGTGGGGCATATGTAAAACTTTCTCAGGCCACATATTCTCTTACACACATCTTCACCTTTAAGATGTCCATACATTCACCCAGCAGTGATGATCCTATGCCTGACATGGCCCAGCTACTGTCCATGGTGGAGGCATTAAGACAATAGAATAAAAGCCTTCGGGACAGTGTCTAAACGCTACAAACTCAGACAATGCGCGAGGACGAATTTGAAGAAGAACCTCTTGACCTCCATCCTTTGGCAGCGATCGTATGGGAGGGCACGGTTCTAGAGAACTTCAACCCCCTCCCTTGCCTTCCTTTGATGGCAAGAGCGACCCCAAGAATATATTATTATCGTTAATAATCAAATAGCCATAATCAGAACCTCCGATTCTTTGAAATTTAAACTGATGGTAGGAACCTTTAAGGACGTTATGTTGCGTTGACATGATTTTTCCCAAAGCATCTATCTTAGGGTATTCCGACCTGGCTCACAAGATGGTTCAACACTTCTCGGCCAACAAACATCAGAAGGTGTCCACCACCAGACTTTTCAAAGTGCGTCAGGGGTCGGCCGAGTCCCTCTAAGAGTATATGGCTCATTTTAATGAGGAAACCTTCAATGTGTCTCATCCGAATCAAGACATGTTTGTTAGGGCTTTTCAGAACAGTTTAAGGGTCAGACACTTCAACGAGTCATTAGCACATAAACCTGCTTCCGACTTGGAAGAGGTGATGAACCGCACCGATTGCTATGTTAAGGGCGAAGATATCAACATGGAGAAACGACATCGAGATACTCGGGAGAAACCACACAGCAAACCGGAAAAGCATCATGCAAAAGGAAAGACAATGATACCATCCACAACAACGTAGCCTGTCAGTACTGGGTCAGAAATAATAATTGTTTGGATGATTGGAACCGATTATGTCGGTGTGGATTTAATTATTTCAATTTATTTGTGAATTCTAAGCAAAGTTTCAAGTGTCAGTGTTCGACTTTGCGGGTTTAAACAATGATTTTCAATTGACTTTTGGTGAACTCCGACACATGAAATATTGTTGTCATGTGTTCACAAATTCATGCAAATATTTATTTAATTTTGCTCGACTCATGTTTGGATCTAACTCGATAATTGTTTAATGTCGGTGTTGAATTTTGGTGGTTTCGAAGCTCTTTTTAGAGGATTTTCATGAGTTGAAATGGTGTTGTCCCGTGATGATAAATGCATGTAAACCCTGTTTTAATTGTTCTTAACTCATGTATGGACTTAATTTGGTAATTGCTTGATGTTGTTGTGGAGTTTTAGTGAATTTAAATTGAGTTTTCGAGCATTTTCATGAACCGAAACTTTGTTGTCCCGTAATTGTTTTTGCGCTCCAACGCTTGTTTGGAATTGGTTTCATCATGATTTAAGCTTGATTTGAGTGGTGATATGAATGCTTAACTTTGGTTTTCATTCCTTGTTATTACTAACTCATTTGTTGACTTGTACAAGCTTTCCAAGGCGATTCAAGAGAGCGATTTGTCACACTTTTCATTGAATTTAATCAATTAATTAACTCTTGAGTTCTCATTTCATGAAACTTGTGGATTGTTGTTGTTTGTCTAGATTGGTATCTTATGCAGGACTATTGTTTGATATTCAGGCATGCTTGACGCACTTTCTACTTGTGATTTATTTTCACATTGACGATGCTTCGACACCTACCTTGTGCATTCTATTTTTGACTATTTTGTTTGTTGGTTGGTGATGCTTTTGCGAAGATCTCCGGGTTTCTTACGCTTGCTAGGCAAAGGCAACTGACCTTCTCTGTTTGGTATTTTTCTTTGTTTATCTCATTCTCACATTGTCATTCAATTCCTTTGCCATGAGAAGTAAGAATAGAAATGATAGCTGGAAGTCCTAATCAATAGGCAATGTTTGCTGGAAGTCCTACTTTGTAGGAAATTTACTTTGTGCTTACAATCGAGTCAATAAAGTGGATCCGAGGTCCCGCAATCGGCCCCCACATTTCAAGTCCCTTGGTCATTCTTAGCTTGCGTTACACGTTGATGCTTTGAATAAGTACTCCTCATCTTGTTAATTGAGTCAATAAAGTGGATCCGAGGGCCCATAATCGGCCCCCACACATTTGTCTTTGTTCCAATGATACTTAGCTCGCGTTCATTGAACGTTGATGCTTCGAGTCTTCACTCGATTTGTGCTTGAGCCTATTCTAGTGGAGTATAGTGCTTTGACTCCCACGTTGAAATCCACCTAGGATTCTTATTTTGCTATCTCATGCATTGCATTTGGTTGGTATTGTTTGACCTTGCTTGTTAGCATTCTTTGCTAGGTGTCTTGTTTAAGCACCTATGTTGCTTGCTTTCTTTACTTAGTTAAGTATTGATTGCTTTTAAGATGTTCATCTCTTACCTTTGAAGTGTTCACTTCCTTTTCTTGTGTGATAACATGCTCCCCATGGAATCTTTAGTTCTTTCTTGGTCCAGGTGGAACTAAATAGACCCTAGGATGTTCATGCATACATGTCAACATTAGATAGATCTCCCTCTTATCCCAACTTTAGGCCCACAAGCGTGATAACTCATAGGATCGAGATCCTCTTTTGTTTACTTTTCCCCTTTTGCATTCATCTCTCCTCTTTTCCTTTTCAACTTTCAAAACACTTAATAAACAACGATGATAATCACACTATCTATCAGGAGGCTTAAGTAATGGAAAAGCGTGAGCTGGTGCAGTCCCTACCTCATTTTTGTTTCATTCATAAGTCTTTGGTGTGGTTTAAATCACAAACTCTTCCCATAAAAACACACAACAAAACTCTTCTCAAAATACTTAATAAATATTGATGAGAACCATACTTCCACGAGCCTTAAGTGATGGAAAAGGGTGAGCGGGTGCAGTCCCTATCTCATTTTTTTTGTCCATAGTCTTTGGTGTGGTTTAAGTCCTAAACATAAATAAAGTAGAGAGGTGATGAGTGTCCTTGCAGTGAGATCTACTTATCATTATCTACAACAAAAACACCAACCAATTCATTTTTTTTTGCCTGTTGGCTTTACCTTTTCAGGTAAAAAACATGTTAATTCCTTTCTACGATAATTGTGTGAGTCTCCAAAGGTTGAACAGCAGTAGAATGCGAAATTAGCATCGTTCATTAAAAAACACAAACAAACCAAATTTTTTAGCCGAACTACAACGTTTTGATTCCTATAAAGGGATGCGTAGGCATTAGGTTGCGGGGCCTAAGCCGAGCACAACTATATACAAACTTTATTTTCCCTGTATTTTCTTTTCTTTCTTTTGCATGCATTCTCTTTTAGCACTAGGTTTTAGACTTTTAGTTTACACCCTTAGATTAGAACAAACTTAAGTGGATCCTGTGGAGTACCATAGACGTGAGGGGTGTTAATACCTCCCCCTTGCGTAACCGACTCCCTTACCCTCTCTCTTCGTCACGAGACCTTGTTTTTTCCCTTATAGGTTTTCTTCTGTGTTTTCCTTTCTCTTATGTGGAATAAATAAATACTCGATGGAGACTTCGTTGTTTTGATTTATCGAGTTGCTTCAATTGTACGCGACGTTTCTGATCCACTTCAGGTTCTGATCAACCGCTAAGATCAATACCTAATATATTTTTTTTAATAAGCAATTTTATAAGATATCGCACTAAGGGTTATAGAATTTTAAGTTTTAGGAAAATTAAATTTTCAGTTATGTAACTTTTTAAAGGAGAATATGTGCGATGTTTAGCGGGTTTTGCGCATGCGTATCAGATATTTTTACATAATCATCAAAAAAAATATTTCATAAGTTTTTATATGAATGATTGGTGAAACTTTAAAATATGAATTTAGTTTAAATTATAATATAGCAATGTTTAGTTTTTAGTGCAATAAATTAAAGAGAAATGCTAACCAGTGTCTTTGAGATACTCTTTAAGTGATTAAATAGTAATTTTTTAAAAAAATTGTGTATTCAATGGATTGGAAATTGAAATATTAATTTTTATAAAAAATATATATTTTTATTTAATATACTTAAAGAGTGCTCTTAGGACACTGATTATAAAGAGCCTAAATTAAAACCTTTTTATAGTCTAAAATTGTTGTGAAATAGATCCTGAAGTTAGCAATTGTTAATAGTTATAAGATAAGAGGGGTGCTGTCTTTACATCAAAAATCCAACAAATTACATCTACACCTTAAAGAAATACGGCATATATGTGTTTGGTGTGTGTTAGAGAAAAGAAAAAAAAATCATTATTAAACTTTTAAAAAAAGGTGTGAGTGTCATTGCTAGTGTAAAGATATCATTACTCTAATTATAAAACATTTAAGTCTGTTTGGTAACACTCAAAAAAGAGTTTTTAGCTTTTCAGCTCACATTAATGAAAAAACTCTATTTAGTAACGCTATTTTAGCTTTTAGCTTTTTTTTCAAAAGCTATTTGAAGTAGCTTTTGAGCTTGTAGCTTTTAGCTTGTGATTTTTTTTTCATTTATACCCTTATTATTTTAACAAAATATTATTATCCTTATTAATTAAAATAATCATTTATGTCATTTTGTATTTATCAATTAATGAAACAGCTAATTTACCAAACACTCATATTAGCTTATCAGCTATCAGTCACCAGTTAAAAGCTACCAACTACCAGCTATCAACCATCGGCTACCAGCTATCAGCTACCAGTTAGGTTTACCATACAGCCTTAGTAATTAATATAAAATGTGTGGGAGATCAAAAGCTAATGTAATACTAAAAGTTACCAAGCACCATTTGCTAATTTTTAATTTAACAAATAAACTAAATAAAAATGCCTAATATCTCATCTATATCTTTATAGAAATGTCAATGCCTAAAGTAAATATTGAAAATCAATTTAGTTTTAGAATGCACTGGATGAATTATTATGTTTTTTTAGTTTATTTTTGTTGTCTTTTCTTCAAATATTGTTAACAAAGATTTATAAAAATATGAGCTATCTTATAGTATTTCCCAGCCAAAATTTCAAATATGTACTTTTAAATGTCATTCATAACTCAAATTCACATTGTAAGTAAATATATAAATCTTCAACGGTTTATTTAAAGAAAAATCAAAGCATCAGCGCAACGAGTGGTCAAAATCTAGTTTTCAACTTCTACTTTTTTTTATTCTTTCTCGTTTAAACTAAAATCTAGTAAATATATATTAGATTTAAACTATACGAATAAAAAGTTAGTTGTACTTGGCCGGATTAGTGTGTCGATCCGAGACCGTTTCTTACGTGAGGTAGTGGTCTTTTGGTTTTTGAATGGTTGTTTTCATGTGGGATTTTATTTTTTTTGTTTTTTCTTTATTCTTATGTTTTTTTTGACAGAAAATAAATGATATTCATTCATTCAAATCGATAGAGTACATCGTTGCAATACAAATTCAAAATCGCCAAAAACAAAAAGGATGAATCTGTGAACAAATCCACAACATCCATGTTAATAGCATAAAACGGCAAATTGCATATGCCTACAAATATTAATGTATTGACTGTATTGAGATGTCCGAAATATTCATGCTTCCGGATCTGTAGCGTTGACGGCACCAAAGTCATTGATTGAATCTGCACTAGATCGAAACTAATCTTTCAACCTGAAACAAATGAACACCGCACAAAAACGGAAAAACAAAATACCCGCACAAAGACGAGAAATCAAAATACACCACAGAAATATGGGAAATCAAAACAAACGATGACCCACGAAATAAAAAAAAAACAAAAAGAAAATTCACAAACATCTAATAACATTTGATTCTATGTCATTCAAGTTTTTTTAATCAATTTACAATTTTATTTGGATTAGTTTGTAAATGAACACTCATAACTTATATGCTTAGGATATAGCAAATATAGATTTTTATGTTTACCAATATAATATCAATTTTTTATTTATGATATTAATCGAGTGGTATCATTCATAGGGTTTGAATTTATTATCAATACAACCTTCACTACAATTAATTAAATTAAATAATATAACGACTGAAATCTAATTTTTTATACAATAAGTTTAATAAATGTATCATAAAAAGATCTTTAAAATATTTTGTAAAATAAATATTACTATTTCAGAGAAATCATAATACATTATATTTTACAATCTAGCAAGTATATAGATTTTTATTCTTACCAATATAATATAAATTTTTTATTTATGATATTAATCGAGTGGTATCATTCATTTGAACATTCAAGGGTTTGAATTTATTATCAATACAATCTTCACTACATTTAATTAAATATAACAAATGCTTGAAATCTATTTTTTTATATTAAAAATTTAACAAATGTATCATAAAAAGATCTTTAGAATATTGTGTAAAATAAATATTTCTATTTAGAAATCATGATAGAATCTAGCAAGTATATGGTTAACTCAGTTAATTTTTTTTAAAGCTTTATATCTAACCTACCAACTAACTAATTGAACGAGGTCAATTTCACCGTTGACTTGTAAGGCCCCATTTAAAGGCAGAGATGGACAAGCCCAACACATGAATTATTAATATTTAGCAAATCTATGAAACTTTGAGAGGTTCACCCCTCTATGTACTTAAGCTTTCACCAGTATACCAACCAGAAATTTAAAAAGCTCACTAGCAATAATGAAGGACGGATTTTCCTACTTCATGGCTGTGGAAAAGAATGAACTTGTGTAACTTTGCAAACATAAAGGATCAAACACTAATATATTTTCACCAAAATAGAATCATCATTCAAGAGATATACAACATCTTTAATATTTGTTTAATCTGCATATTGCACTCTTGCTATTTGAAAAGCTAGAGTGAAATGAAATAATCCAACTAGTAAACATGATTAATTACATTCAAAGCTAAGGACTCTTGTCACTATCACCAAAAAATTGGAAGGACCCTTCAATCTGTCAAACAATTATACTGAAGTCAGCTTTGGTTACCAATCTCTCCTAGAGGAAATGTACTTATTGACCTCGTCTTTCTGCTCGGCTCCATAAGCAGACCATTTTTCATCAACTTTGACATCATCTTCACCTTCGATCTTGCTATCTGAATGTTGCTAACCGTTAGTAAACTTGCTAGAGGCTAAATCTTAATGGTATCCTTTGGAAAAAACTAAGCGAAATTGTTTCAGAAATTACCTTGTAACAAGAAAACATATTCATCTTCGCAGCTTTTTAATTTCCAGAATGACTTGCCACTGTTATCCCTGTACTGATGTTCAATTCTCACTGCATCACAACATTGGTTCCCTGCAATGTTATAAGAAAAATAAAAAATGTCAACCGTTGCAATAGCAGAACATTGAATTCTTCGAAAATAACGTGTAACCATGTATTCACATATTTTCTAAATTTGTGTTTCTTTGTTTAACCAAATTAAATCTAACTTGGATGTTAAAAAGGAAGCAGCAGTAATATGCAATAATCGTATTTTGTATACGAAATTGGCAAATTTAAACCAAGTGAATTTAAATGAATTATGAGATTTTTTCTATAAATGATTTTTTTTATCATACCAGTAACAATACAATTGGTAGATTGCACCATGACACCGTCAAATACAAAGTTCCCTCTATAATAGCATGCATCACACAAATACTATACCCAGAAGCAGTGTAGTCAAGATTGAGTGTTGGATCATAAGATCTTATGTGCCAAGGATGTCTGAGATCTTACGTGCTAAGGAAGTCTGAGAGTGCTACAATCAACTCATAAACATCACAACATACCTTTAGGAACTGTGCCCTTTGCCTCAATCAACTCATCATGAGCTTTAGCAGCTTCACTTTTTATTGTTGCAAGAAGAGCATCATGTTCTGAAACTGATAGGTTAGCTCCATTTGATACAGCGGCTTTTGCTATCTCGTCTTGCAGCTTTTGCTTAAGACTTTTTTCCTACAGATAACATGTACACAAAAACATCAACACCAATTGACGGTTTGCATTATTAGCACCAATCATGAAACAAAAAACAAAGCACCCCGTGTCATCTTACCTTTCCCTTAGCTTCAGCAACCTTGGATTTTGCTGCTTTTTTTTCTTCAGCAAATCTTTCATTTTCATCATCGATATGACTCCTTAGCTTCCTGAACATATAAAAGCAAGTAACAAAACACACCACTTTAAACAAGATATGGACTATTATTAAGAAGACGGGAAGAACGAAAAAGAAGTAAAAGGAATAAAGATAAGAAAACAACAAAGTAACAAGAAAATTCTCAGAACAATATCTTGTTTAAACTTGAAATACTTACGTTGTGCCCAGAGCTTCATCACAGATAAAATTCAGAAGGATAAGCTTTTTCGACAAGTCCAAATCATAATATCCACTAATTCCTTTACTAAGCCAATCCAAAGGAATTTCTTTTAGCACAAGATCAGACTCAGTAATCAATTCCACAAGAACTTTCAACCATGAATTTTTTCCACCGCTAGCAGTCAAGGACGAAGACCTAATAAAAGCAATCCAAAAATAACAGTTTATTCCAAGCATAATATAGAAAATAAATTTCTTTCACCTTCAAAAATGAAATAAAAAAAGTAAAATGAGATAACTCACTCCATTTCTGAATCAGATACTATAAAAGTCAATAGTTTGATTTGAAAGTCAACAACTAAGGTATTTTGTCCACGTCGCAAATTTTGCTTGCGTATCAGTGCTCTTAAAACAGCTTCCGCCTCTCCTTTCTTGATATCAAGAGCCTGATTATACAAGGGAACAAATGTAAGGAAACTTGATGAAGCAATTATAATAACACCATTATGGCTAGAGAACTTGATTCAATTTAAAGGAATAAATCAGTTAATTGACAATTGCAATTTAAATTTAAAGATTGATTTATGGATTACATGATAATAATAAAATGGTAAGCAGTCTCAATTCTATATAATGACTATTATTAATTTGAACTTAGACTCCAATATCAAGAGGTTAAGTAAGACCACGACTAAATCAAATGAAACCTAAGATAAAACAAAAAATACTTGCTGATTGAACTAACAATCTATGATTTGTAACCATCAGTAGCAATAAAACAAAAGTGATTTGCAATTAATCAAACAAAGATTTAAGATAAAATTGAACATTTGAACAACAAACTGAATTCTAATATTCATAATAAAAGCATACCTTTCCAAACACTCTGCAGAATTCTAAAAACTGCAATGCATTCCCAACATCTTCTGGTGCAAGATCAATGTCTAATATTTTTGTAATTTCAGTGCCAATGGGTAAAGGAATCTCTTCCTTAAGTTTTTCTGCAAGCAAAATGATAGCCTGTGTTTGAGACTTGACACCAACATTGTTATTACCACCTATCACTACAGAGTCTTGGCAGTTTTCTCATGCAATAGGTTAATAATTACGGAAAAATAATTTGCAGGATCATAAATCTTACCATGAGCCTCCTCAACTTTTGTTTCCAGTTTATTATCTGCACTTCTTTTCACTTCACCGTCTGAAACTCCATTACACAGTTTAGGCTTTTTTGATTTTTTGTTCTGGCAAACATCATTAACACTGCTGCCATTAGATATTTCCTTTAAGTTTTCTCGCTTCACTTTTTTGCTTTTCTTATGACCGACCTTTAAAGCATCATTTCCACCTAAGGTGTTTTCCTTCCCATGTTCCCCTGATAGACCCAATACAAGCTCCTATGGTATATAACAAATATGAAAACCAAGCATAATAATTACACTGAAAATCAACACAATTTTGCTACCGCCGTCATTAGTTTAAATTGCATACATGAAGAGGAAACTTATTAACCATCAAACAAAGATAACTTACATGTCAACTACAGAAAAATGGAAAGAAAATCAACACACCTTTTTCAAAGTAGCTTCCTTTTCAGGCAAAACAGCAGCACTGTTCAATTCCAAACCTTCGGAAGCCTTCTTGCTAAGCATATCTGATACGGAGTTAAAACCGGATTTCTTGGCTTTATGAACTAGCATACCAGTTGGATCTTGACCATGTTGTTTCCTACAGGGTCACTCTTATTTCAAAACTAACACGTAAAATGGTACAAAATGAAAACCACAAGACGAAACAAAAAACACATATTCAAACCACGACTTACCTGCAAAGACTGCAGTTACAAATGCCTCTGCACTTAGGACACATCCAATCATTCAATAATGCAACCTCTTCTGCCTTTTCCCCATATCTTAGTTCAACACAGAAAAATCATTAGCATATAAAAAACACACAATAAATTTGTCTACTTTTGCAATCGCAATAAAACTTATTAGCTCTGAAAATAAAAAACAAATAAAAAATAAAAAATAAAAATGTTAACCAAACCTATTCAATAGGCACTTGTGACAGATCCTAAGGGTACAAGGGTTCCCATTCCTTGGATTCTTGCATACAGCACAAAAATCCCTTGTCTTTTGCCGGCACTTCAATGTGGAATAACCAAGCAAAAAACACATTAGAATCAAAATGAACACCAAAACTTACAATCAAAGACAAACATAGTTCCTAGCTAGTCAAATCACACCTCAAAACATCATCATCCTACAACCTATCAACAAATTTCTCAGTTTTCATATAATTCCCATAAATCACATACCCAATGTCAAATTATGCTCTCTCTCCAGAAATCGTCTCAAAATAAATCAATAAACATATAAACAAAAAATCACGAAACACCCAGAAAGAGTAAACTCCAATCAATCACCATCATCACCCTATAACCCATCAAATAAATTTTTCACATTAGCTCACAGCTTTAGAAAAAAAAAGAAGGTATGCAATTACAACATATATCTTGAGCTAACAATATACTCAATTCAAACCAATTAGAACATCCATTTAAGCTGACAACAACACAATACCTGAAACGCCAATTTCATCCCATTCAAATAACTACTTAATCACATTCACAAGTAAAACAAAAAACAAACTTTCAATAATCAGATTCACAAAACAAAAACAGTTTAAGCGCCACTTTCCGAGTGATACATACGAAGCTTCAACATAAGCACATACGGTCATACGCCAAACACGACACTGACAATTCAACACTGGTAATGATTCGAGAAAATAAAATAATATAATTGAATGTAACCACATACGTCAACATCGCATTAGTATCATTGATACCTAGATCTAAACTCGAATAATACACTTTATTGAATATAAATACAAAATCAATAAATCTAACGCATGCATGTTAACAAATCATAATCCAGATTCTGAAGAAACCCTAAGAGGCATAATCAACAAAAAGAAAACCCTAAGAAGCTTAGAAATCAACCTGATGACAAGTTTGGCCATTTTCAGAATCATAAATTCTGTTACCAACAACTCGAACTCCGTTTTTATTGTTACGATTCGGTTTCTGTCCATTGGCATTAGCCTCGCTCTGGCTCTGTTGAGGTGAAGAAGATGAACCGGTTTCCATGTTGCAGAGAATTTGGGGTTTTAGTTTTCTTCACGAAATGGGTTTTGGAGTTTGAAGTGATGAGAGGATGAATTGAAAATGCGTGAGAGATTGTTAATTAATATTAAAAGTTTGAAAGTTTATTTGGAAATTTTATTTTCCCTCCCACTATGCTGAGGTGGCAGAAACGGTACCATTTTGAAAATTATTTTTGGAAATTTGCTATGATAGAATTTTTTTATTTTTTGGATAGTATTTCAAACTTATACCTATTGTGCATTATTATTATAATTAAAAAATTAATTTTTTTATTCATTCAATTCAACAATGGATCTAGAAATTTTTATTTTTTGGATAGTATTTCAAACTTATACCTATTGTGTATTATTATTATAAAAAATTTGATTTTCTATTCATTCAATTCAACAATTAATCTAGAATTTTTTTTTTATTTTTTGGATATTTCAAACTTATACCTATTGTGCATTATTACAATAAATTTTTTTTATTCATTGAATTCAACAATGGATGCATCTAGCTCTACTCTATAATTCAAATTCATTAATTGTTAAATGAATTTAAAATAAAAAAGTCTACTTATAGTAGTTAGAATGTTTTTTTAATTTTATTTTTTAACATAAAATAGTGATGTAATGTAGTAAATATAATTTTATTTTCCCTCCTCTATGCTCAGGTGGTGGAACGTACCATTTTGAAAATTATTTTGGAGATTTTTGTATTAAATTTTAATATTTATGTAATTTTAAAAGGTTTTGTTTTATGAGTTGTTTACAAATGAAAAGATAGTTCTTTTTAATTTGAAATTAGTGGGATTTTTTTGGGATAGTATTTCAAACTTATACTTTTATAATTTTTTTATTCTTAAAATAATGATATAATATATTAAATATAATTTTATTTATTTATGATATTAGTAGGGTGACATTGAGTTGTTCATAGTTTAGCTAAATAATTTGGTAATCAAGTGACCAACCAACTAGAATGAAGTATTGTTAATACAAGTAGGGTGGTATTTACTACTCCGTCTCATAAAAAGTTTTATTTGTATTTTTTTGTATGTCTTAAAATAATGCATCATTTATTATTATTTTTTCACTATCATACCCTTATTCATTAACTTTTACTTTAGCCAATTACAATTAATAGGGGTATTATAGTTAATGATATTAGATTTTTCATCAAAACCAGCACATCTAATCATTTTCTTAAGAACCGTCAATTGTTCAAATATAACACTTTTTATTAGACGGAGGGAGTATATTATATTATATTCTATGTATTTGATCACATATTATATATAAAATCATATCATCAGAGAGACACTCTTATTTTTGTAAAAAAATGCTCGAAGTCCAATCTCCGGACACACTCATCCCACCATTTGGATATTAAAATCTAGCATGTGTGTAACATCTGACCCTTGTTTAGCAGCCCAATGTTGTTGCATTTTTTGAGCCATGGTTGATATTTAATCGAATTTGTTGTTATATTTTAACAACTCGTTTTTGTGATTTGTTTAACAACAGTTGAAGATTAAATCAATTTAAATGGAGATTTAAATTTGAATTTGAATTAATAACAAATCATATATTTTGTTAGAGATTTTTATGGAGCAAATCAAATCCAACAATATATGCTATTATTGTGGATGAAATTAAATCAGAAGTCCAAAGGAGAAAATCCCATAATTACATTGTTATTTAAGGAGACTTAAATCTCACGTTTGAGGGGGTACATATTTTAAAGATACCTTGTGTTAGGGTTTATCTCTTGAGTCTTTGCTTGTGCTATTTTTGTGCACCACTCTAGCCTCTATTCATATCTTAAGATATAAAGTTTGGTTTGTTAGTTGAGTTGTAATGCTTTATTCCAAGGCACTAATTCTATAAGCTTAAGAACAAAGTGTTAATTTGTGTACACCACACTATTGTTTCAGTAACTTGACATAATTGTTGGTTTGTCTTAATGTTGGCCAGGAATTTTCAAAATAGAGGCTGTTGAAAGGTGTGTGGTTTGAAAATTTGAGAGTTTAGTCGAGATCTACAAGGAGACCATGAGGGGACTTAACCAAATTTCATGTCAAATTGTTTAAAGTTAGACAATTGAGATGACCAGTTCATGTATGCAGTTGTCAAAGACGTGGAGAAGTTGTCAAAAAGCAGTTTTGCATGAAGCAGATACGTGGCAAGCTATGAATAGTCAAATGTTTAGTAGCCTTTATTTTTAATGCCTATATATGTAGAATTTGTATTCAGTTTAAGGCGTTCGCTTTTTGTAACATTGTAAGAAAAGCTCAAAGTACTCACATCAGAGAGAAACAAGTGACTTCTGAAAATGTATGCATGCGTTCCAACTTAATTTCAAAGCAATTTACATTTCAATTTCTGATCTTGCAATTTTACTTTGTCAAATTGTCTTTACTTTGTTTACTTTATTCGCATTTCTAAATCTTTACCCAGCTTTTACTCAACTCAAACACAAAAACCATTGAAAACTTAACACTAAGTTCTAGGATTTTATAGCCGATCCTGTAAGTTAACTTTAATAAGAGGCTAGAGATTATTTGCCAGAAATATGTGCAAACACTTAGTTAAGTTGTAAATTCAACATTCAATATTGTTGTTATTTATTTTTTTTGATAAGCAAAGGGATATATTAAAAAGCACTAGGGGTGCTTAACCCAAGAGTACAAGAAAAATAAACCAAACCCACATGGAAACAACCTCCCAAAACTCAAAGGACCAACAAGTCAATAAAGAAAAGGTCTCGGATCGACACACCAATCCGGCCAAGAACAACTAGCTTTTTCTTTTAAAAAAATCAAAAACCATTCCCAAGAGATGAACTTGAATAATCCTACCCCATCAAAGGATGACAAAGAAATATCCTTAAAAATGATTGCATTCCTACACTTCCAAACAACCCAACAAAAAGTCAAACCAAAGAACCAACCTATTTCCATATGGAAAGAAGACTTACAAATCGAGTCTAAAGAAGAAAGCCGCTCCAAAATTGTTTCTATCAACGACACCTCATCTATACCAAGCCAACTATACAAATCGGTCCACAAAGTTCTAACAATATGACAATGAAGAAAAAGATGATCTAAATCCTCATCAACCCGATTACTTAAAGGACACTTCAACAATTGCGCCGCTACTAAAATTCCACGCTTCGCCAACTCCGCTTTCGTAGGAAGTCTATTCCAAATCAATCTCCAACCGAAAAGATGAATTCTACTAGGAACCTTAGTCTTCCATAAACAAGAGAAAAGAGAAGAAAAGGAGTTCTCCAACGGAGGGTGCGGTAAGTCAAGTAACAAAATGATATCATAAGCGTTACTCACCGTAAAACCGGAAGGATTTCTCCATCACACAAAAGAGTCGCCAATCATACGACAAGGTTGAAACAGAGCAAGAAGAATTACTAATTGATTCAATTGCATCGCGGATGTCCTATCCTCGGTCTCGCCAAAAGTTCCAAGATTCCAACTCCAAATTTCACCATTCCAACTTCCCATCTCCGCCACCGTCGAATGGGGCGCTTCGGATAAAGAGAGCAACTCCGAAAACAAAATACCAAGAGGCGTTGTTCCTAACCAAGCATCAAACCAAAATTCAAAAACAAGACCGGTTCCAAGTTTGCAAGAGATAGATGAATTAAACCAATTTGAAGTAGTAGCCGAATATTCTCGCCCAATCAAAACAAGATCACTTGGGATTAGTAATTGAGAGAAAGTGAGAGGGGTTGTCATATTTAGGGGGAGTCCTAAATAGCAAGTTAGTAGGATTAGAAAGAGGCATTGAACAATATGAGTGTTGTTCCTATACGACTAATTGTACTAATTCGAAGTAGTGAGTTTCCTATCTTAGATAAAGTGCCCTCTAAACATAGGCGTGGTTTCACTAAACTGGGTTACACTTTTTGTGTTCTTTAATCTTTTTCTACTCCATCTAGACTAATTGCAATTGTTTAAGTGATGTAAGACCCGATAATTAGGTATTTAGATAATTTGTGGTCCTAGCTAAGAAATCCACTTGGATTTAATTTCATCCCATGTAGTTTATCTTTTACAGATAAGCAGTTATTGAATGAATGTGTAAAACAGGAGATTTAGCACTAAAGACCTAGTTTTTATTTGCTTATGTTGTATTTAATGAGTTGATTGATTAAGTTGCATTTAGTTGACAATTTTGAATTTCAAAGTCAATATATTTTAATGTAACTTTCAATTAGTTGTAATTCATGCGTGATTACCTAATGTCTAATATCAAAAGTTAACGCCTTAAATATTATCATAGATGAAAATTTTAGGGTGTTACAACTGACCTATGAAGAAAAATGAGCTTGATTATAAATACCTTAATGTACATGTTGATAATGACAATTTTGAGGATTATCTTAAGAAGTGGAATGCAACACATGCATCATGAAGCAACAAATTCAAGTAAGATCTTTGAAAAAGACTACATCACCTCAATTGGGAGATGCACTTTCAGTATGGGTTGAAGCATCATTGACAAAGTTAAGAGGTACAAGGATAGGAATGTGGAGTCTACTTCACACATACCATCATAATATTTTCCACCGAAGTGTGTAGCCGCTCTTTATGAAATAGATGAAATTTCATATCATGTTTATGGAAAAGCTTTGAAAAAGTTCAAGAATTCTGACTAGGGGAAATGTTTATCCCTATATCTAATGAGAAGAAACAATAATGGGCGGATCCATGTATACTAGAATGGGGGCTCAAGCCCCCACAAAAAGTTTTCAATTTCATTTAAAGTATTATATTGTTATTTATTTAGCCCCCATTAAATTTAATTAATTTCATTAAATTACACTTATTCAATTACCACAAAATCATATTATAACTCTTTAATTAAAACCTCCACACATTTATACTCCTTAATTTTAGGCATTCTCTCCTTTGATATTTTATTAGTTGTTTTACTTCAACCTATAAAATTTTGATTTTTAATGCTAAAATTATAGATTTTGTCTTTTATTTCTTTAATTATTTTATTTTAATACATTTAAGTTACCCTTTTATTTCTGCTACAAAAGTAAGTTTGGAAGATATTTTTTTTTGTTATAAATTTTATTAAAAATGATTTATGTTTGTAGCATGTGTTATTGTTGAAAAGAAATTATTCGTTAGGAATTTTGTTAAAAATAGAATGCACAACCGTATGAAAGATGAATTGTTAAATGATTATTGAGTTACTAGTTATATATATAAACTAAAACATTTGATAGTATTGTTGACGATGAAAAAAAGTCATAAAACATTGTTAGAATATGAAAACTAGTATATTTGACGCTGTTATTGGAAATGAAAAAAAAAATTATATGATTTTTTTTGTATTTTTAAAAATCATAAAAAATTCTTTAATCAAATATATAAAATATTTTTTGCCCCCACTAAAGAAATTTTCTGGATCCGCCACTAAGAAACATGAAAGGATACTTAGACTTTAAGGATACAAATTTATTTGCATTTGTGTTGATAATGATAATGCATATCTTAGTATTTTGTTTATAGGTTCTATAACTTTTTCTAAATGTTGATCAATTGTGTGTGTGTTTTTAGAAATTATTTTAGATTTTATAATTGTAAAAGTAGTTGATATTGATAAACATGGTAATTAAACTTGTCTTGCAAGTGATGGTGAGCTTGCATACTTTCTCTTTAATCGTATGACTGTGACTATCATAAAAAGTACTCAGATAAAAGGTTTTAACACATCATCATTGTTTGGTCGCAAATTTGTGTCCAATGAAAGTAACTGTTATCTCATTATTATGAATATTTATTTACTAGAGATTTTCTTCTCCGGAGTGAAAGATATCATGAAAAGGTAGACAACACAAGGGTCTATTAGATTTTTTTAATCAGAGACACCTCTTACTCCATCCTTCCCACAATGAGTGACCCAACACATAGTCTCACACAAATTCAAAAAAGTGTAAAAATGTAAGAGAGATAATATTGTTTTTACCATAGCACCCTTATCATGTATTGAGAATTGTGAACTTTTTAATAATTAGATGGTAGAATTAGGAAAAGTGTATTGGAAATTGAAATAGATCATTCATTTTAGGACATCATTTTATTTCAAATAGGCAACTCATTGTGAGATGGAGGAAATAATAATTACGCATTTTTCTAGGATGTGGAAAAATAAATTTTCTATTTTAAATTTGACACCTCCTTAGTATCTACATGTTTATATTCATAATTACACACACATATAAAATTTTCTTCATAAATTATTTTAGGATATGGAAAGAAATAGATACAGTTGGACTCGAGAGGGTGAGTGAAGATTCTAAAATAGAATGAACAAGTTGAAATGATGACAACTTAACAAAGTTATAAGATAAAGGTGCAATTGAAAAAAGCATTGAACAAATAACTTTTCTTTTAAATTTTCTTATATTCAAACATTAGAGTCTTGGTGGTTAATTTCTAAATAACGTGTTTGGTTTGGTTTCAACGTTTATGTTAATGATATTGATATGTTAGAAAAATTTGATGACAAATTTATTTCTCCTTTTTTTATGTGCTTGGGCAAATTTCTATTTCACCTTCTAACATTACAAAAACTATGGTATAAAATTATGGAAAGTGTAGTTATTAATTGCGATAAAACCTAATAGATTTAGTATTAAAGAATAAATTTGAATTCATTGATGGAAGCATAAAAGTTCCGACATTGACCGATCCAAATCGTTAAACTTGGGAATGATATATCTCTAGATTCACTCTTGGATCACAAACTTGATTAGTCTTTGATATTTATTTTATCTATTTAAAGTGGTGATGTTTTGACACATTCTAGATTTGAAAAATTAAGATAAAATATTAACAATTTGAATAAGGCTACCGATCACTTTATTGAGATGAATATTTTTTTTTCCGGAATGAATTGGAAAGCAATCGTCCTATTTTAAGATGTGCTTGTCTTTACCAATGTGTTGTTGATGCATAGCGGCATAAGATAAACAAAGAAGATGAAGATGGAAGAAGAGAGATAACTGTAGCTAATTTTTACTCAATTGAAAACGGTTACAAGAATGATTCTAAAATATTCTCACACTACTAACAATTACAAAGCAAATGTAATATATATAAATCCATATTGGGCCAACTAGCTAAAGCCCAAACACACAATGCCCAATGATACCGAATGTGCAATTACATTTCAACACCATCCCTTAATTCACATTCAGAGCTAAAATCAACAACACCAATTTCGTTCCTCAAATTGATGAAGTGTTCAGTTTTGAAAGCTTTCTTCAGAACATCTGCAAGTTGATTCTGGGTGCTACAATGCATAAGTTCTAGCACTTCATTTTGGACTTGATTCCTCAAAAAATGGAATTTTGTGTTAATGTTCTTGCTTCTCCCACCCAATACTGAGTTCTTAGCAAGACTTATGCAGATTTGTTATCAATCATCAACTTCACAAGCTTCATCACCTTGATCTTCAGATCCTGCAACAAATTTAGCAACCAAACAACTTAACACGAGACAAAGCACCTGCAATGTATTCAACTTCACAAGTTGACAATGCAACCACTGGTTGCTTCTTGGAGAACCAAGAAATGAGACTTCTCAGATATTTGAAAAAATATCTAGAATTTCTTCTTCTGTCAACTCTATCACCAAACCAGTCAGAATTTGAGTAGCACATCAGTTCTGACTCACTTTTAGTTCCAAAAGGGAACAAAACTTCAAACTTCAAAGTCCTCTTAATATACCTCAGAATCCTAACATCAGTTTAGTAATGTGACCACTTTGATTTATTCATAAACCTACTCATCGTTCCAACTGCGTAGCAAATGTCAAGTATGGTATTACATAGATATCTCAGTGAGCCTACCAACTGTTTAAAAGTTGTAGCATCTATATCACCACCCTCATCATCAGAATCCAGCTTGTGATCCATCTCAGCAAGTGTGACTGCACACTTGCATTTTTTCAGCTCAAATCTCTTCAGAAGCTCAAGTTCATACTTTTGTTGATACAGAATGATATTCTTCTCAAAGTACAAAATATCCATCCCTAGAAAGTATGCCATCTTTCCTAGGTTAGTCACACTACGCCAAATTTGAGTTTTGCCAGCACAGCTACGAAAGCGCTTTTAGGCAAAAGCGCTGCTATAGGTTTCGCTAAAAACAAATCTAAAAAACAAGGAAAAAAAGCGCTGTTGTAGGGGAACATTAGAAAGCGCTTAAAAAAAGCGCTGGTAAAGGGTCCCCTTATGAAAGCGCTTTTGAAAAAGCGCTGGTAAAAGCCCCCCATTTCAAAGCGCTTTTAAAAAAGCGCTGGTAAAGGTCCCCGTTTCAAAGCGCTTTTGAAAAAGCGCTGGTACATGCCCCATTATAAGAATTACCTATTGTTTTATAATATATAATTAATAAAATAAAATAAAAACCAACCACGTTTTTTCCACTGTCGAATATCAAAACAAGCCATTGATTCACAAATCATCTTCGCCGTCATCTTTTTCGTTAACCCTAACCCATCATCGATTCACCACCGCCAGCCATCGATTCACCACCGTCAACCATCGTTTCTCCCTCGCCAACCATGGAGTATCCACCGTTCAACCACACTCTTCTCCATTTTTTACCCTGTTCCCAAAAATAAACCCTAAAGCTGATTCCTGTGAAGAATGACGAGATTCAATCCCTAAATGGATTCTTCAATTTGTTCAATTTCTTCTATATCCTCTTTTTGAAGAACGAAACAACTGAATCCCTAAAGACGATTTGTTGATTCCTCTCTTTGAGAAATTGTTGTTGTTGACTCTGTTGATTTTGTTTTCTTTCTTCTCGATTCAATAATCATAATGAATATTCATTTTCCTCGGTATGTTAGAGCTTCTCTTCATCTTGTGGTTTTGCTTTGTGAATCATGTTGAAGTGTGTCTCAATTGCAACCAGGTGAAAGTGTTACTTGCTTGAACCGCTCCTTGTCACTCTCGTCGCTTTGAAGTTAGGGTAAGTGAGTCACGAAACTAATCTTTATAAGCACTTGCTTAGTTAGGGTTTTCAATGTGAAAATGAATCCCTATACTTCTGGAATAGTTAGGGTTTTCAATGTGAAACTGAATCCCTATACTTCTGAATCCCTATACCGTATCTGACTTCGTTTCATCCGTTGCTGGATAATGATGTTTATCAATGGCAGAGTAAGATCAAATATCAGAAGAGGCAATTCTTGTTTACTTTCACGGGTGCGCCGAGGCATGAGCTTAAGGATTCTATCAGAGGGAAAATCATATAACAGTGTCGAGGTTCGAGCTTGTGTAAGTTCATTGATTGTAGATATGAGAAATGCGATGATCCTGTTAATGTTAATGTGATGATCCTGTAAGTTCATTGATTATTTGAATAAAATTTCATCTATTTACATATCTTTTTTTTACAGGGCTGAGTTTTGTGTTTGTTTATATGCTCACCTCTATATTGCTACTACAGGAACTTTAATATGCAATGCCTCCAGCTATGAATATAGGCAACATAATATAACTTTACTTGTTGAGTAATTCTTAAGTTCTTGTTCATTATTTTTAAATGATTTCAAAGCATGCAAGTCATAGTTCTATATACTAACTAATACTACTCATAATATGGCAGGAACTATGGCTCAATTGTTTAGATCTGGTGAAAGTGAATGCTCTGTTATTATGCTATGGTCTTACGCTTTTGTGTCTATAGCTGTTACTCTTTGGTCAGCCTACTTCATGTGGCTTGTTATTTGATTTTGTATTAACACATGGATATTATTATTTGATTCATATTTTAGCTTAATTTTATACATGGTCAGTGAAAAAATTATTTGAAAAAATGTCTTTAATTGTTTGTCATATTTATTGATGTTAGCAAACAATTTAACAAGTTTTTGATAAAACAAGATGATCACGTTAATAATGCATTTTTTAAACATTTTTTTATCTAGAAACTTTAGTCATTAGATAAAAGTTACTTCATTTTGAAAGAGATTTTAATTAAACTCATTTTGAAAAGATATTGAGTTCAAAACTACAGGAACTTTAATATTGAGCATCTACATATTGAAGAAAAATGAATGCACTTGCAGCTATACCAACAGGAACTTTAAGTTGACTTCTAGGCTTTTGGGATTGGATTCCAAGCTCGAGAAAAATTTACTCATTCCATTCAGAGAGATCAAGGTAATTAAAAATGCAAAATGGTTTCTGTTCTTGCAAATTTGTTTACAGCTCTTGTTTTGTTTTGTATGTTCTATTTTATGTTTATATTGTTGAAAATATATTAACATATATTTTTCTCAAATTTTAGTCAATGACAGTTGATGCTTTCAAGTACTAAGGATAAAATTGTACAAGTTTATATCTCTTAACCAGCAAGTCCCTCTTGTCTAGTCTCAAGACTTGGCATCATGTTATTAACCAGCAAGTGCTCCAGTCGCCACAACAGCCGCCAACGAGCCAATCTAAAGAAGAAACACGGACTTAAACGCCACATATTCAACGCAACTATGAACTCCAAGCCCAGCATCAGAATAGCAAAACTACTGCATAATCTTGAAGTAAATGGTACAATACCAATTCTTGATATATGGTTGTCCTTTATTTAATCTCTTGCTAAAATATTTCTTCATGTATCGCTTATGATTCGTCACGTTCCATTCTATTTTCCATTTGATTTCAAAGTTTCTGAATCGCAACAATCCTAAGTGTACAAAGATTTTCTATATGTAGTTAGTAATAATCACGTTTTTCTATTGTAGGTTGAGCTTCAAACAGTGGATGGACTGGTAAAGGATAGAACACAATGTGCCCCTGCCGATTATGTTCCACAGAATATGAATCAAGTAATTGTACCCCGAAGTCTTGATCTGTGGCAGGATCCTTTGGGGTACAGTTACTTGATTCATATTCTGTGACACAATATTACATAGCTCAGGTGACTACTGGTTCTCCACTAAAGCATCAATACAACATAGCTCCAGATAATACAGGAAGCGTACATTGGTTGCATAAGAACTCGGAAGTTGTTTCTAGGGGTGGGAATAGGCCAGGCCGACTAACAGGGGCCTACGGCCCAACCTACATAGGCCTAGATCAGGTCAGGCCTTTTAGATAAATAGAAAAGGCCTAGGCTTTTTTATAAGCCTATTTAGCTAAAAAGGCTAGGCCACAGGCCACATAAAAAGCCTTTTAAGCCTAAGAGGCCGGCCTATTTAAATACATATGAATAATTTTATTATTATTATACTATATTTTTTACTTTGAATTAAAAATATAAAAATAAATTTTAGTTATCTTGAAGAAATTATGAAAATAAGATGAAAAGAATCTTATGAACAATGTCATAAGTTGTTTCGATAAGTTCTCTCAAACAAATAATATCACAAAATTTATGCTACTAGGTAAACTCAAATAAACTAATGCAAACAAACATTTAATCTCATTGATCTTTTAATTTGTTAGTCTATATAAAGACGAGTTGAATGACTTATTTACAAATGTTCAAATGAAATAGGCTTTTAAGTAGGCTAATAGGCCAATCAGGCCTTCAAAAAGGCCAGGCCCAGGCCAAAAAATAAGCCTATGATAGGCTACAGGGCAGGCTTAGGCTTTGAATATTATAGCAGGCCAGGCTCAGGCTTGGCAAAGCCTAGCTCGGCCCAGCCTATTCCCACCCCTAGTTGTTTCCCATTTAGTTGTTTTGGTTTAGAAATATGTGAATTGGTTTAGTTGTTTTGGTTTAGAAATATGTATATATGTATTTTGATTTACATTAATGGTATATAATATAATACTTTTTTTGTATATAATCGATATCGATTATAATGGTATATATCGATTAGAAATGATAAATTATAGGTTCATGAAAAAATACTGCCAAAAAATAGTAAATTACAGGTTCTGAAATATTGCTGCCGAAAGTGCAGGTTTAGAAATAAATAAAAAATTATAAAAATAATAGACACCTACAAAAGCGCTTTTCCTTTAAAAGCGCTCTCATAGGCCACCCTACGAGAGCGCTTTTTCCAGGAAAGTGCTCTTATAGGGGGGTCTACCAGAGCGCTTTTTCCAGAAAAGCGCTCTTATAGGGGGGGTCTACCAGAGCGCTTTCAAAAGCGCTTTTGTTACCTACGCCAGCGCTGGCTTTCACAGCGCTTTTAAGCGCTTTTAAAGCCCAAAAAAAGCGCTTTTAAAGCCCACGCGTGTTGTAGTGTCATCTCAAATCTATTCATCCACACCTTCTTGAACTTGACTATGTCATAAGAATAACTTTCAGTTAGCAATATGTCATCAATATAAAGACACACTAGAATCATATTGCCTCCAGAAGTAAGTTGAACATAAACACCATATTCCATCTCACATTTCTAAAACCCATGCCCTTTAAAAAATGAATCAATATTCAAATTCCATGCCTCCAAAAGTCAATGCAGTTATGTATTGTAAGCAACAAACTCTTATATTCATATTTAATTACATATAAATAACTTATATCATGAATATTCAATTAACATAATAATTTTTTATTTTTCATGTTACAGCCATTTACACTATAGAGTTTCAGAAGCGTGGATTATCACAGTTGCACACACTTATTTTATTGCATCTTGAATTTTAATGTTGAATTGTCAATGATATTGAAAAAATTAAATCTGTTAAAATTCTTGACAAAAGTCTTGATCATGTATTATTTTAAATTGTACGACTCTGATGATACATGGTCCTTGCAGACCTTAAAGCAAGAAGTATCTCTATATGAAAAATGGCAAATGCTCAAAATATTTTCCTAAAAAATTTGTTGATAGTACTACGATCAGTGAAGACAAATATCCTTTATATAGAAGAAGAGATAATAGTATGGGCGTAAATAGGGGTGGTATTGAAGTTGATAACAAGTTTGTTGTACCTTATAACACATGTTTGTTATTGAGGTATATTGCTCATATAAATGTTGAATGGTGTAACCAATCCCATTCTATCAAATATCTCTTCAAATATGTCAACAAGGGTTGAGATCGAGTTACCACATCATTTTATGAAAGTGCTGGAAATCAAAGAGAGAATGGATGTGTGTATTAGATAAAACTTTATCATGATTGTAGATATTTATCCTCATGCGAAGCAACTTAGATATTATTTGCCTTTGATATTAATTATAAAGAACCCGCCGTCTTTTCACTTGCCAAATGCACATTTTTTTGATTTTTGAGGATGTTGTACTGCTGTAGGATGTAATCAACAATCCAAATTCCCATGCGACAAAATTCTTAGGTTGGGTGGATGAAAATATAAAATATCATGAAGCAAGAAGGTTTATATATTGTGAATTTCCTTAAGTGTTTGGTTGAAATAAACGCAAACGTGCGTGGATAAAGAGGCAAAAGGAATTTTCAATTGAAAGATTACAATTTATTCATCCAGGAAGTGGTCAACTATATTACATGAAAACATTGCTTAATCATGCTAGAGGAGAAAAATCAATTAAAGATATCAGAATTGTAAACAATGTTGTCTATGACACATTTAAAGATGATTGCCCTGCTTTAGGGTTGTTGCAAGATGATATTCATTGATGCCATCATAGGAAAAATTCATTGGGGACAACTTATTATTTAAGGAATCTTTTTTTAAACTTATTGGTTTGAGACTAACTTAACTAACCAGAATTGATTTGGAGTAAAACTTAGCAACATCTAAGTGATGAAATTTTGTACAGACAAAGAGAATACCTTAAATTTGAAGGTAAGTTCACTTTTTCTATTTTTTCCTTTTTTTTTTCTTTTAGCTGTTTCACTTTTTCCATATCTATTTTCTATTTTTTTAACACTCTGGTATCTCAAAGTTTAATTAGGTGCCGATATCTTATAGACAAAATTAAATGTCATATCATATTTGTATATATTAATCTATATTAAAATATATTCAAATTTGAAATGAATTCAGTATATGGATATCAGTTCCCAACCAAAGTCCAAGGTACCAAAGAATGACAATTTTTTCTTTTAGTTGTTGCTTCTAATTTTAGTGAGTTGCTTCAAATTTATTTTCTTATACTCCAAATTTATTTAATAATTTAATAATGTACTATTCTAAATCTAATATTAAATTTAATTGTGTTAATTTAGTTTTTGTTTTGATGCAAGAGGAGTTGTAAAATTTTGCTTTTGCTGAGATAGAGAATTTACTACAGAGCAACAAAAAAAATTTGAATGAATTCCCATCCATGCAACAACTAGATATGCGATTGTTATCTAATGGTCAGAATAGACTCGTACAAGATGAACTTAATCATGAAAAACAAGATCTAGCTATAGACTATGAAAAGTTGATGTCGTCAATGACTTTAGAGCAAAGAGGGATATATAACAAAATAATATAGTTTGTTGCTTGACATAAGGGTGGAATTTTATCTGTTTATGGATATGGAGGAATAGGAAAAACTTACATTTGGAGAGCTATATTTGTATCTATCTGATCAAGGGCTATATTTGTATCTATAGTGGAATAACAACACTACTAATAATAGGTGGTCAAAAAACGCATCGGCGGTTTGCTATTCCATGAAATGTTGATGAATTTTCTACATGCAATATTGCACCGAAAAGTCCTTTAGCTCAGTTGATAATAAAGGCTAAACTTATTATATGGTATGAGGCTCCAATGATACACAAATATTGATTTGAAGCCGTTGACAAAACATTTAGATATATTCTTAAATTCGTCAATCCTAATAGTAAAAATATTATCTTTAGAGGTAAAGTAGTGGTTTTGGGTGGTGATTTTAGAAAAATCCTTCCTGTTATATCGAAGAGAATAAGAGAAGATATTGTGCATGCAAGCATTAATTCATCTTATTTGTGGGATTTTTGTCAAGTAATGACATTAACCAAGAACACGAGGCTTCTAACTGGATCGTCAGGATCATATCTAAACCAAATGAAGCAATTTTAAGATTGGTTGTTGAGTATTGGAGAAGGAAAATTTGGTGAGGATAGTGATGGAGACTTAAACATCAAAATTCCAGATGATATGTTCATAAAAAATTCAGTAGATCCTATTGCTTATATAGTTGCTGATACTTATCCATCTTTCTCTAAGAATTTTCACGATCCATCATATTTTCAAGAGAGGGATATATTGACACCAAAGAATGAAGTTGTTGATATCATAAATGATTACATGTTATCTTTGATTCCCGGTGAAGTTAAAACATATTTGTGTTTTGATACTCAATGTGAACAAAATGAAACTCTTGATAGGCCAGAAAATATTGTTACTCTGGAATTAATGAATACCATCAAATCTTCAAGCCTACCAAATCATGAATTGAAATTAAAGGTTGGTGTACCAATTATGTTACTCATAAATATTGACAAATCAATCATACTTATGTAATGGCATGCGTCTCATTATTACTCAACTGGAAATTTTTGTACTTGAGGCAAAGGTCATTTCAAGAAATAATATTGGCCATAAGGTTTTAATTCCAAGGTTGTCATTAATTCCTTCTAACATGAGAATTCCTTTCAAATTTTAACGTAGACATTGTCCTATATCTGTTTATTTTATAATGACAATAAAAAAGAGTCAAGGTTAATATCTTAAACATCTTAGGATCTACTTTCCATAATTTGTTTTTAACTATGGTTAATTATATGTTGCAGTTTCAAGAGTTACTTTACTAGCTGGTTTAAAGCTTCTTATCACCGACGACGGTGGTGATATATGCCACTAGTAACACTTCAAAAGTTGTTTACATGGAGGTCTTCCAAAATATGTACAATGTACGCTACATATTTTATGATGTATTATTAACTATGTTGATATTATCTAAGTTCATCTCATTGTTTATTTAATAATTTTCCTTCATAGGTTTAGTCCATATGTTGATTATGCTATTGAATGATATACTTGAATGGTTAGAAAATTCTTACTCCAACACATTTATATATCTCAATACATAAATAAATATATGACATTTTATTAATTTATATCATATTCAAAATTGCAGGTGGATGGTGCTAATTACCATTTCAAAAGGATTTGTTGCAATGTAATAATCATTTGTTGTTGATTGTATTTTGTTATAAGGAGTTTTACATTCTCATTCATATTTATTATTTTTCTCTTACAAGTCTCGATGGATTTAGTATATATTTTTGTTCAATTGCAGGGAAAGTCACAGAAGGGAAATTTATATTTTTCATGTTCTATTCATATTTTGTGATTTTTTAAAATGTTTTTGTATATGTTTCTATTGTACGGGTGAACCTATAACTTTGTGTTTGATAACATATGGAGATATAAAATTTTGTTATTTTTATATTCATATGTTTTGTTATAAAAATGGAATATCAATCCATAATTTGTCATGTGCATCGCACGAGTAAAAGTACTAGTTTATATTTTAAAAAACATTAACAAATTTATGTTTCACTTCTTTATTATACTGAACCAAGTAGCAAAAACATCAAGCACATACCTTTTTGACAATTTGTATTTTCTTCCTATACTCAGAAGTCACACCTATCTTTGTTTGCTCTTAATTTCACTTTCTTAATTCAACACATTATATACTACTACAATAAACAATTTTAGCTCAATAAAAATGATTGCACAATCTTAATCTATTAAGCACAAAATAAACAACATATTCAATTCTAAATCAAAATTGAAATATTAAATATAACAAATATATCGGAGTGGCAAGAATATCATATAAGGACATAAAGCATATCATATGAGTAATATATGCTACTTATAAACTACCCTAAAATAGAAGCTTAAAATCAACTTATTGACAAGTTTTTTTTGTTTGTAACAACTCAAATTCCATGTTAGGAATCGACTGCACAGTACCGTTGATTTGGGGAGAAAAAGAATTGAAATTCATGTTGACGATGGAGGGAAACAATTGAATTGAAACAACAAATATTGTTTTTCTATTTCAAAATCATAAGTTATATTTCACTCAACTTGAATTTTGCTAGGATCAACCCCACTTCCATCGAATTGGAAAACATATATTATTTTGAACATGAACAAAAGAATTGAAAAAGATAGAGATGAGATATAACAAAAGATAGAGAGACGGAAAACGAGAAGAGATTAATAAGTGAGACTTTATGCTACTTAATTGTGCTTTCGCTCCTTATATAATACAACTAGTGGTGGAAATTTGGAAAGTTGCGAGCTACCCTACAAAACTAGTGGCCTCCCTAAGAAGCCACATGGTCGCCTGAAAGGAGCCGCAAAGCCACCTGGAGTGGTCTCCCACTGTCTACTTGCCTAGTAATGTGTGTGATGATGTTGACCCATAATGAGTAACTTACAAATGGCAAGTGAAAAGGAGAAACCACTCTCCCTATAATTCAAGGAGATCAAGTACTCCCATAACCCTCTTCAACGGTAGGAACTTCCTCTACTCATTACTAGAAACCATTTCCTTGTGCACGACTCTTGGATGAGACATGAATGTCCCAAGAATGCCTTGTAACTTAGGGCCAATGTTAAGATAATATTAATTTTGAAATTCCACATGTGGCCACCCATCTCGTGTATGCTCAAAAGGAAACCATTTGATTACGTAAGAAATTTAGCTCTTGCCCACATTAAGGATTTCCCAAACCATACAAAGAAACATCAAAAGAAAATTATATCAAATTAATTTATTATGGACGCGCATTGTGCACGAAGATGCTTGAAACACAACTTATTTCCATAAAAGAAAAAAATAAACCAAACTATTTTAGCACATTAGTTTTCAACAACTTTGAAATGATTCAATCTCAATTCATTACTATCACAAGTAAGTTCAACTGACTTAATTTTAAACTTTAAAAACAAATTTACATCTCAAACACTAAGACCATAATTAGCCTAAGGAAATCAATCACTAAGTATTAATTTTTAAACATTGCAATTTCTACATGTGGAAAAAATTCATTGGAATAGACGACTATAGTTATGGTAACTCTTTTCTTTCAATGATGAGTTATCTATTGATCCTTCATTTTTACTCATTCAGTTAGTTACTCTTAGTAGATTTAATCTTAATTTTTCTAATTTTAACTCTATGATAAAAAGCTTTTTCTACGTGGCATGAGATTGTGTCGAAACTCCTAATTCTTGCTATGGAATTAAAAATATCTTTTAATATTCGGTGTTTAAATGGACATGATTAATATAGTTTAATTAATTGGTTAAAATTGACGTTTCAAAATTTGTCAGCATAAACGATTATCATAATTGATTTGTATTAAGTGTATTGTTAACTCAAGACCCTAATTGTGATTGCATACCTTTTCTAAATCAAACAATTATTTGATGATTAGAAGAGTAATGTTGTTTTGTGGGTTTATTCGTTGTATGTTTTTCATGATTTTTTTTATGTGTAATCATGTGTATTTTTATGATAAGATTTGGTGAATCTTTTATGGGTATATGACTTATCATGGGAATGATATAAAAAAAAAGTTTTGTTGATAGATTGTAGGATGGTGATGTCTTAAAGGTTTAACTTGACTAGTTAGAAATTGTTTCTTGAATTTCCAATTTTAAAGTTGATTTTGATGCTAACAGTTTGTTTGTTTGTTTGGTTTTTCACATTGAAGTGTTGCCATAAAATAAGGCATGTTGTTGCAACTTGTAATAGTATGAGAAATGAGAATTCTTGAATGCTTATGTTCGGTCACAATTGCCTTTCGAATAAGTTTGGTTCAACTTTTTTAAGCACTATTATTATTTTTATAAATAATATAAAGGTAGAATAATTTATTACACCTTTGATTTTTTTGTATGTAGACATTTTTCATATGTTAAATTTAAATACATTTGATTTTTTTTGTATGCTGACATTTATAATTGTAGTTGTTGCATGTAAGTTGTACTCTGATTAAGTGCTTTGAATTTAGAATGATGGTTTTCATTTTGTATCATTTTGCGTGTTTGTTCTAAAAAAAGCGTGACATTGTAATAAAAAAAGAGGTCAACAACCTACCAATGCTCAAGCTCATACAACTAAGACATTCAGTTTCATGTAAGTGCCTTGAATGTTTATAAAGAAGACTTTTTGAGATTTGGAATTGAAAAATATTAATAACATATATGTTTTGTCTTCAAAGGTTTACTTTGAAAAATATTTGCTCATTTCCCCATTTTTGTGTAATTGATATAAGAAATTAACTTTGTTTGATGGTTAAAATATGATATTGCTACTTTAAGTTAACCACCAAACAAAGTGAAATTATTGTGTCAATTACTACATAAATAATTGGGGAAACAAAAACACTCATTTTTCAAAGCAACTTCATTTGAAGGCACAACAATGACATTATTAATTTTATTTAGTTCCAAATATTTACAAGCCCTCTTAATATTCTTTTTTTTATCAAACTTAAACATAATGTTTTGAGTGTATGATATAGAACACAAGTAGGTTGACAACCTCTTTTTTTCTTACAACCTCACTCTTCTTTTAAAACATACATACAAAATGGTACAAAATTAAAACCATAATACAAAATCAAAAACACATAATCAAAGCACAAATTATGTGTAATAAATGCAATTGCAAATACCTTTGTACTCTCATCTAATCAATCAACAAATCTGCATCATTTTCTATTTCACCACACACAAAAATTGTTAGCAATCAAAAGAGCTAAAATACAATAAATTTTTCTACAATTGCATTCTTGATAAAATATAATAGTGCTAAAATCAAAACAAAAATTAAAATTTTAAATTTAAAAAGTGAAAAAAAACTATCCAAGAAACATTAATGACAAAACTTAAGGACACACAGCTTCGGGTTTTTTGGATTCTTACTTGTGGCAGCAATGTTACTTGTTTTTGCCACAATCTTAATCTGTTAAGCACAAAAACAAACAACATACTCAATTCTAAAACAAAATTGAAATATTAAATATAATAAATATATGATGTGGCAAGAATATCATATAAGGGCATAAAGGAAATCATATAAGTAATGTTTGCTACTTACACAAATCAACTTGTTGACAAGTTTTTTGTTTGAAACAATTTAAATTCCATGTTTCTGTTCATAAGAATTGACTGTGGAGTGCCATTGATTTGGGGGAGAAGAAGAATTAAAATTCATGTTGATGATCGAGGAAAACAATTGAATTGAAACAAATAATATTGTTTTTCTATTTCAAAATCACAAGTTATATTTCAAACAACTTGAATTCCGTTAGGATGAATCTCACTATCATCAAATTGAAAAAACATACATTATTTTGAGTATGACCAAGAGAATTGAAAACATACAGAAATGAAGATATAACGAAAGATAGAGAGAATGTGAAAAGATAAGAGATTAAATCCTAAGACTTTATGCTACTTAATTGTGTTTTTCCTCATTATATAATACAACTAACTTGTGGTGGACATTTGGAATTTGAAAATTTGTTTTATAATTTTCCAAATTTTGAAATGGTGCTGTTTATTGAATAGCTTCAAAATATAATAATATTCCTTTTCAATTTTGAATAAATGGAACTTTTATAAAAGAATATACATTTTTAGTGTTTTTATTTATAGTATATATTAATAAAATATGGATTTTTATAATATTATCAATTGAATATTGTTAATAATATTTACGTTCAAAATATCTATAAATAATAATAATAATAATAATAATAATAATAATAATAATAATAATAATAATAATAATTTGACATTTAAGCGCTTCTGTTAACAAATTTGAATTGGTATTATTCAATGAATATTTAAGAGTAATGCTATATAGAACCAAAAAAATTATCACAAATAAGACACAAATAGAAATTAACCAATAAAAAAAATTAAGATTGGACAGTATTCATGGAAGATTGGTATAAAAGTTGGAAATCGATAAATAATGATTTGATTGTATACATGCCAGTTGGAAATCGATAAATAATGGTTTGATTGTATACATGCCAGTTGGTTCGTGATGGAGTTCTAGTGTTACTAATTTGTTACAAATAGCATTTTCCTTTTAAAAATATAATAATGTACCTTTTGCATTTATAACTAATGGTATTTTTGAGAAAATTTCCATTCTTAACGTTTTTAATTGTAGTATATATTAATAAATATATATTTTATACTATTATCAATTGAATAGTTTTAATAATAATTTACATTCCAAGTTTCTATAAAATTATAATATAATAAATGATACTAATTAACATTTAAGACCTTCCATTTGCTATTTTAAGTGGATTTTCCTTATAATTAAATAAATAGTTTATGAAATCCAAAAACATTAATATAAAGTTTTTAATAAATTCTATTAGAAAATATAATCACATCTGAAATTATGAAATTATTATTGTCATATCATATCTAATAAAAATATTTTAATTTTCACTCATATGGATGAAATTTTGACCCATATTCAATGGTAATTATAAAAAATACTCATAGTAAATACGATAAAAATTAGGGGTGGCAAAACGGGCCGGGGCCCGCCGGGCCGCCCGCGCACCCGCCAAAAAATGGCGGGTTGGGTTGGGATTTTAGGCTCGCCGCTCGCCAAAGCCCGCCCCGCCAAAACCCGCCGCCCGCCATACCCGCCCCGCCAAAGCCCGCCGCTCGCCAAAACCCACTTCTCCTCCAAAATTCACTCTTTTTTTAGTTAATTCTAGTAATTGCAATTCTTGATGGTTTATTTTATACATTTATTTATAAATATATGTAATATTTTTTAGAGTAAATTTGTTAAAAATTATTTTTATAAAAAATTGTTTTAAAAAATAAGTGAAAAGTTTAATTAAAAGGTAAAAAAAGAATATAAATCTATTAAAAAAATATAAATAAAAATAGGCGGGTAAGCCCGCCGCCCGCCAACCCGCCATTTTGGCGGGGCGGGTATGCTTTTGATGCCCATTTTACTTGGCGGGCATGTCCGCCCCGCTTGTTTTTTGGCGGGCATAAGGCGGGGCGGGCGGCGGGCGGGGCGGGCGGCCCATTTTGCCACTCCTAATAAAAACCATTAGTGCGTGCGGACATGAACACAATTAATTTTACATTAAAATAAACGGGAATGAGTGTCGGTACATACATGCATCTTACTACTTGCCTCCTCGTATCCACACAATATATATTTATATATGATAATCTATATTATTATATAAAAATTGTACGTCTATCAATTTTTAAATATATATCGTTAATAAATTATTAGACATTATATTATTTATTTATTTCATAATTCAATAATATTTTTTTAAAATTTTGTAATATTGTTAAACACTTAAAATGATATAAAATTCAATAGTTGGTCAATTTATTTTTAGTAGAAATGCGGGTAACGAGTACTGATATATAAGTACTTTTAGGGTACATATACAGAGACAAATTTTGATGCTCATGCGGATATAAGATTGGGTACATGAATTTTTTCGAAAAACTTAAACCATTCAAATGGTTAATGAAAAGAATCACACATTATTGCTTGATTTTGGTGCTCCATGTTTCAATTGCTTGATTTTGGTCCTCTAAATTTTGTAATTGCTTGATTTTGACCTCCAAGTTCCAATTGTTTGATTTTGACCCCTCAAGTTTGTCCCCTTTTGCATTTGATAGTCCCTAATGACATGTGGACTAAATTTCTCTTTTTTTTTTTATGTTGCTTTTTTATCTTTTCTATTTTCTTCTCTACAATTTTATTTTTCTTCTCTTTTTAATAGTTAAACTTTGAATGTAATAGTTAAAAAATCTTAAATATTTCATTCAACTTATGCGTAATGACAAATTATTTTGACAAAATAAAATAGACCACTACCTAATTAAAATGATAAACTCTTTGGCCAATAACTCCCTCATAGTTAAGCATAAAGTCCCAAAGTCTAGCAATCCTATTAGAATTTCAATTTTTTATAAGAGATATTGCATGTTTGTCCGTATATTCTAAGTTGAATGAAATATTTAAGATTTTTAAAATATTACATTCAAAGCTTAACTATTAAAAAGAGAAGAAAAATAGAATTGTAAAGAAGAAAATAAAAATAAAAATAAAAAAAATAAAAAAAGAAATTTAGCCTACATGTCATTAGGGGACTATCAAATGCAAAAGAGGGAAAACTTGAGGGGCCAAAATTAAGCAATTGAAACTTAGGGGCCAAATTTAAGGGACCAAAATCAAATAATTTAGAGACCAAAATCAAATAATTGAAACATAGAAGACCAAAATCAAGCAATTGAGAAATTTGGGGACTAAAATTGCATTTAAGCCTTATAAATATTGCATTTAACTAAATTAAAGCTAAAAGTTAGTTAAAACCGTTAAAGTAGTTATTTTAAAAAACATTACTCGAAAATAGTTCTAATTAAAAGTTATTATTAAAATTTTTTGAAAATGAATTTAGAAAATAATTATTTCCTAACATAAAAAACAATTTTTTGAAAATAACAATTGTAAATATTTTTTTGAAAAAAAAAGGCATTTTTTTTATAATTTTTTTTGTCCAAATTGTATAATAAAAAAATTAATAATTTTTTTGTTTATTTTAAAAAAAAAAACTTAAGAAAAAATTCCAAAAATTGATTCTAAAAGAATTCAAAATATAAAACCGGTTTATAAATATAAACTAGTTCTAAATCGGTTTTAAACTTGAGTGAAACCACTTTAGTGTTTAACTGTTTTTAATTGAAGAGTAACATTAAATAAGAGATTAATTAGAATACACTGTCAGTGTAAAATAACTTTACATCGTCATTCAATTAGAATGAGTGATTTTGACACATAAGTATAGAATGAAGAATAAAAATAAATAAATTATAATTAAATTATTTTAGTAGCTACCTCTTCCATAATTCTCTCCTCTTATGTGTCAAAATCACTCATTCTAATTGGATGATGGTGTAAAGTTGTTTTACACTGACAGTGTATTCCAATTAATTTCTTAAAGTAAACAACATTGATCCATTACATTTAAATTACACCTATAGTCAATTTCCAATCTTGTATAGGATGATAAGGTTGTGATGCTCGCATCATTCCTATATGCTTTCTCTTTTCTTTTTTCAGCCTTAGTTGTTATTCCCTTTGACGTCTACGTGTCAATAAAACTCTTAACCTTTTTTTTTTTGGACTTTTTTCTAATTATTTTTTTGAAATTTTGGTATTTGGCCTTGTGATCGAATAATCCAAGAAGACCAATCCCACCATCCACTAGTAGAGGTCCCGTTTAAAGCCAGAGCTCAACTCTGTATGATCTGGCCCAACACAAGGATTGTTAGAATCTAGAAATATTCGAACGTGAGACCTTGAGAGGAGTACTCTCTCAGCACCCAAACCTTTACCACAATACCACCCCTTCGGGGTTGACTTTGGAATGGACCTTTCAGTTTCCTTTCCTTACAACTCCTCATATTATGCCTCATTGCTCCATATTTGTTTACATGTAATTGTTGATAGTTTCCTTTGTAGTACATATGATTTCATAGGTTCATCGCTAGTCTTGTTTATCATATTTTTGGATGACTAATTGCTCATCTTATAACTGGTGGACGAAGTTCCACCTGATGATCTAAAGACCATAATTCTGGTCCATTTGTTGGTAAGATAATACGTGAATAAGTGTTGTCAAATGTGGATTTTAGAAAACATAACACATAATAAGTGTGTAAGACTCAGATAAATATACATGTTATGACAACATCCAATTGTAAGAATCAGAGACATAGTCATGTACAATTAAACATATACTGACATTGTGTCAAACCTATAATAGTCAAATAAATAATCTTTGTTGGACATGTGACTTCACACATAAGAGAGGGAGGGAGGAGTGAATTATTTGTGTCCTAAAAACTCGATTTTGAAAAACTTTTTAGATTAATTCAAAAGTTTAAAAACATGCTTAGAAAAATAAGCAACGAAAAATAAAATAAAATGAAGAAATTAAAAGTTAAGGGAAGAGAGAAGACATCAAGAGTTATACAAATTCAGTAAAAATGACTTAGTCCTGTCCCCAAGACTTAATCTCGAGAGAATCCATTAAACTTAAGAGCTTTTAGTAGGTTGAACTCTTGAATCCCCTTATACAAGAAAAATTTAGTTTTAACTAACTTCCAACCAAACATAAAAAAGGAGAGAAGTAGTGAGACATCCTTCCAAAATGATGGATCAAAGAGGTTAGTCTTCTTTGTACAAGAAAATTTGAGGAATTAGTCTTCAAGCTTTAAACTAAGATTTTACATGGGTTAATCTTGAACCTAAGTGAGCTATTAACACTGGGTTGAGTTTGAGAACCGAGCCATGGTTTTATGCTGGACTAACCAAGAATCTAGGAGATTTTAATACCGGGATGATCTTCGACCTTAATAAGATTTTAATATTGGACTGAGCTCCAACCAAATGAAGACTTTTACACGGGCCGAGCCTTCGAACCGGACCGTGGATTTAGTAACTAAATCCCCAAAACATCAAGCTTTTAACAAGTTTACCTTAGAATCCAAATAAATAAAAAAAATCCCTAAATGGATGAATAATTCGACCAAGGTAAAAATAAACTTCCTTGGTGAATTTACAAATCTACCATTTCAAAATTACAACTGTGTCACTTGCAAAACAACTTTCATGAAAGTCCTATGATTAAAATTTTAGTGAGATAAAGTAAAAATAAATATTTTAGAAAGAGAGTGAGGAGTGAGGATTAAAAGCTCACGTTTGTTAATGTGAAAATATGTGGGAAGGAACCTTTATCTATAGGCTAGTGGTTGACATAAAAAAAGAATTTTTTTGAGACCATAATTAATGAGTCAATCGATTAGAATCATGCATCCATTGATTGGTAGGCCAAAAAATAATTGATAACCAACTTTAATTAAAAGTTATAGCTCAGTTGGTTAAAGTTTGGGACAATATAACAAGGTAAAGAGTGTGAACCTCATGAGAAGCAAATTTTATTTTTTGTAATTTTTCAGCTACTTTAGCGTCTGTGACGCTATGTCTAAATAATAAAATAAAATAATAAAAAAAATGATAAAACTGTTAGTTTCACCCAAGCCGTGTCTCTAAATAAGAAAATAAAAATAATTTTTAAAATTAAAAATGATAAAACCGTTACTGTCGATCAAGCCGTGTCTAAATAATAAAATAAAAATGATTCAAAATGAGAAAAATAGCAGCGTCGGACCCACCATGTTTATGTGGGCAAATAAAAATAATTCAACATTATGGAAAAAACTTAGCGTCGGTTAAGCCGTGTTCAATTGATCAAATAAAATTAATTTTGAAATGTAAATAAAAAATGCTTTTAGCATGGATTTAGCTGACGCTACCTAGCAGTGGTGTCACTGGCTGGCGCTATTGGGGAAGCTAAAATGCAATTTTCTAGTGGTGTATATCATGATTCCTCTAGTAAAGTACATCACCATTCAGAAAGAAGTTGGCTGCCAATATCCTCAAAATTTTCTTATTTCTGTTTGAAATACCTTTTGTGTACTCTTGGTTTTTGACATAACATTTGATGTCATAAAACCATGACTTTCTATCTTCTTCTTCTTCTTCTTCTTCTTCTTTTTCTTCTTCAGTTGCTAGACAATATGGTGGTTTATCTCGGCTTTGGATTTTTATGAGTGGAATATCTTGATCCTTACTTATTTTGAACATTGATTACAAAGGATCCAAGATATCTACCAACTTATTGTCTTGTCGGGGATATGATGAAAAATAATATTATAAAAGTGTTCCAACAATTTTGTGATGTGAGTATCATAAGGGATTAACTTAGAATCATGGGTCTTCGAATCTCCTTTTTACTCGATGGATGACCAAGGCCGATTCTCCATATACTTCTAAAATATTAACTTTTAGATCAACGGCTCCTTCAATGCCCATGAATCATGCTTCCTATTCTGCCACATTATTGATACAATCAAAACACAACCTTGATGTAAAGGGAATTAATTGGTTTTCTAGGGAGATAAAAACAACTCTAATCCCATGAACAAATGCATTAAAACTACCATCAAATATGAAAGTTCGTTTTTCTTTGATGCAAGGTTCATCTTCCTCGCCTAAAACCATTATGTCTTCATCTAGGAACTCAAACGGTATAGACTAACAATCCTTTATAGGTTGATGAACCCAATATTATTCTAGTAAATTCCATTTGATGGATTTTTGTGTAACATGTAGGAGGTCATACTCAGATAACAACGTTTTCCAACAAGTGATCCTACCACTTAAAGTAGGGTTTTCAAAGACATACTTGATTAGGTCCATTTTTGACACCAACCTAGTAATATCGCATAACATTTATTGCCTCAAATAATGATTAGCCAATGATAAATCACAACTAGTCCCTTCTATTAATGAGTATTTTACCTCATAACTAGTGAACTTCTTGCTTAAGTAATAAAATGCATGTTCTTTTCTTCTAGTCTCATCATGTTGCCCCAACACATAGCCCATTGACTCATCGAGTATTGCTAAATACTTAATGAGAGGTTTTCATGGGAAAAGTGGTATCAAGATTGGTGGTTCTTAAAAAATATTCTTTTATCTTTTTGAATGCCTTATAAAGATCTTCATTCCTCTCAATGACTCAGTCTTTACGCAAAAACATGAAAGTTGGCTCGCAAGTTGCAGTAAGGCGTGAGATGAATCGGGATGTGTGTTTTTCTTAGTTTTTATTGGTTAATAATATGTATTTTTATGATAACAATTAGTGATTTATTATTTATGGGTGTATGACTTATCATGGAAATTATATGAAGAAATAAAACTTTATTGTTAGATTGTAGGATTGTGATGTCTTGAGGTTTAACTTGGCAAGTTAGAAATGGTGTCTTGGATTTCTAATTTTGAAGTTTCCTTTGATGCTAACTATTTTTTATTTGGTTTTTCACATTTAAGTATCAACATAAAACAAGGGATGTTGTTGCAATTTGTAATAATATAAGCCTCTTGAACCGGTTTGATTCACCTTTTTTTAGCATTATTATATTTTATTAATTGTACAAAGTAGAATAATAATCATGCATTTACTCTTTTTTATGTTGACCATTTTAGTATGATTAATTTAGATATGGGGAAATGGTAAAAGAGGTCAATATGTAGAATAATTGGATGTGTCTAAAGTGTAGATACATTTGTAACTGAAGTTGTTACATGTAAGTTGTCCATTGATTATGTGTTTTGAATTTAGAAGTGTGGTTTTAATTTTGGATCATTTTGTGTGTTTGTTCTAAAATAAGTGTGACCTTTGTAGAAAAAAAGGAGATCAATAACTAGTTAGTGCTCTATAAAGAAGTTATAAGGATTATCAAATTTGTCTGCAATGCTTGTAAAACAGGCGTTTGGAGATTTCGAATTGGAAAATATCAAAAATATTCATGTCGTGCCTTCAAAGAAAGCTACTTTGGAAAACATGTGTTTATTTTTTCCTATTTTTATGTAAATGACACAATAAATTCACCTTGTTTGATGGTCAATATGGACTTCACTTCATGCAATTCAAATTAATGACGAAAAGAGGAAATTGTGTTGAATATCATATTAGGTTTAATGTTTGTTATAGATCCATCACGAAAAATTGGGAAAGAAACTAAATATGGGGTACGACTTATAATCAAATGGATGGTCGTGAGGATTAGGTTACAAATGAGTTTTTTCTTTGATCCTACGACTTTGGCTCCAAATGATTTTTTTTGTTAATCATAATACATTGAATGATACATAAATGCATCAAATAAATAGGCATGGTATTGTTTCTATTCAATGTACTGAATTACTGATTTAACATCCGATGTAGTAGGATTATCGAAAATATCATTTGAAACCAAATGGAAGGATTAAAAAGAAATAATTTGCATCCCAAGATTTGGGACCATCCATCTATCTTAGTTTTCCATTATGGATATAGTATATAAAAATCAAACATTAAAAAAAATACTATGAGAACCAACACATTTTTTTCTCTTTTCTTCATTAGTTTGAATTTGATCCATGCAAAAATATTCTATTGACCATTAAACAAAGTGAAATTTTTGTGTCAATTACATAAATACGAGGGAAACAAAACACACATGTTTCCAAGAAACCTCATTTGAAGTAACAAATTTTCAGAAGTCCCATTATTATGAATTGAGAATATTTGGAGTAATTGCATCTAGCTTCATAATTGAGAATATTTGGAGTAATTGCATCTAGCTTCATTAACTTCAAAGATGAATTACACTTTGCTACTTATACATTAAGTAAAGTCTACAATTACTACCATACATTTCCATACGTAGTATCATTATTTCCTAACTAATTCTAACTATAATAACTAACAGTTAGTTGGTTAGCTTCTCACGCACTTTATCTTTCATGTTGCTTGTACTCAAAAGAATCTCATGTTGTAACACCCTCCCACAAGTTGATGGTTGATAAATGTCAAGCATCATCAACTTGGATAACAAATTGTTGAAAGATTGAAGCAGCAGTGGTTTGGTGAAAAATCTGCTAGCTGATCCTTTGAAGTACATGGCAATAACTTCATCAATCCATTCAACATCTTCTCCCTAACAATATAACAATCTATTTCCAAATTCGTGGTTCTATCGTGAAATAAAGGATTAAAAACAATGTGTAATTCACTTTGGTTATCATAAAACATCACTGGTATCTTCATGCATTCAACATGTAAATCTTTGAATAGGTATGTAAGCCAGTGAAGCTCACATGTGGCAGCATCTAGAGCCCGATATTCAGCTTCACTTGATGACCAAGAGATAATCAACTGTTTCTTAGTTCTCCGGGAAATAAGTGATCTTCCAAGAAAGAAGCACTGGATAGAGATGGATCTTCTAGTATCTGAGTAGCCAACCCGGTCTGCTTCTGAATATCCCTGCAACTTCAGTTGAGAATTGCTTAGTAAGAAGATGCCCCTCCCAGGACATGATTTCAAGTATCTTAGAACCTTATTAGCTTCATTGAAATGAGTAATAATTAGAGCTGATAAAAATTGAAAGAGCTATTGAGTGCATAATGTTATGTCAAGTCTTGTAGCATTCAAATAAAGTAGCCTTCCAACAAGTCTCCTATATGCAGGAATGTCAAGGTATGATGCACTTGAATCTTTATGAAGTTTAATGGATGGATCTGATGGAGTAGAAGCTGGTATGGTAGATAGCATATCTGAATCTTGTGGAAGATCTAGACAATATTTTCTTTGGCATAGTGAAATGCCAAGTTTTGAATGCGCAACCTCAATTCCAAGGAAGTATTTTAAATGTCCTAGGTCTTTGATCTTGAAATCATGACGAAGCTTCTCTTTAATCTGCTGCATCTCTTATAGGGAACTTCCAGCTAAAATGACATCATCTACATAAACCAACATGATTGTAAAAGATGTTTTGGTCTTTTTACTAAACAAAGATACATCTGCAACAACTTGTTTGTATTGATGTTGAATAAGGAAGGAAGTCAATCTTTCATGCCACTCTCTACTAGCTTGTTTTAGTGCATATAAAGACTTAACAAGTTTGCAAACTTGATTGGTTTAGCAGTTGTAACACCTGGTGGAATTTTCATGTAAACATCATCTTGAAGTTTTCCATGTAAAAATGCATTATTTACATTTACTTAGCGAAGGTGCCAATTATTGATGGAGGCAAGAGCAATGGCATTTCTGATTGTAGTTAAATTTGCAACAGGAGAGTAGGTTTCAAAGTAGTCTAGGCCTTCAATTTGGTTGTAACTCTTAGCAACTAGCCTAGCTTTGAATCTCTCAATGGTGCCATCAACATGATGTTTAATATTGTAAACCCACATGCATCCAATTGGCTTGGCATTTGGAGGAAAATATACAATTTTCCAAGTACATGTATTCTCAAGTGTAGTCAAATCAACTTGCATAACTTGGTTTACACAATCATACTCACACGCTTTAGCATATGACTTAGGCTCACCGTGAGAGGAAATAGACAGAGAGTAGTGATAGTATGATGTAGAAAGATTTGAATATGACATGGAATGAGAGATAGGATATAACATACCTTTATATGATGATTTGAAGTTTTGAGAATTGGAGCATTCATAGTATTGCAAGTATGATGGATTGTGAGAAACTCTTGATGATACACGGTGGGAATGATAGAGGGTGAGCTGGTGGTTTTATGTTTAGGGTTAGTAGGGTGGACTGGGATATGTGGTAAGTTGGGAGCAGATGAAACAGTTTGGTGGGAATTGGCAGGTAAGTAAAAAATATAAGGATGTGGTGAATCTGTTGGTGATATTTGACACGTGGAAGGATTGTGTTGATTAACAGTTTGGTCATTGGATGAGCTAGGATAATAGGTCCAGGACTGGAAGGGCTGATGTGTGTATGTGGTGTAAGATAGAATATGCTTATGAAAGGAAACATTTCTTGAAACAAAAACTTCTTTGGTGTTTAGGTCTATAAGAGTGTATCCTTTCATATGAGGGGGATATCCTATAAAGAGAGATTTTTTGGCTTTATGGCCGAGTTTGGTTCTATGTACACTAAGACTTAAAGCATAACAAAGTGATCCAAACACTTTGAATGATTCAATATCAGATAGTTTGTCATGAAAGAACTGATAAGGGGATTGATTGTTTAGAATGGTAGTAGGGACTCTATTGATTATGAATGCAACATAAAGCAAGGCATATGACCGATAGGTTTTAGGGAGTTTAGGTTGGTAAAGTAAAGCTCTGCCCATATTGAGCAGGTGTTAGTGTTTTCTTTCCACCCTCCCATTTTGCTGAGAGGTTTCAACACATGAGCTTTATAGTTAATTCCATTTGAAGCATAGAAAGAGAAAAGTGAAAATTCTCGTCCATTATCAATTCTTAGGGTTTTAGTGGTGGTGTTATGCTGGTTTTGAATCATAGTGATAAATGTTGGACCTTAGGAGCAACTTAAACTTTAGATTTGACAAGGACAATCCATACAAATCTTCTAAAGTCATCAAGAATTGTTAGAAAATACTCGTGATGATTAATAGATGGTACAGATAGAGGACCCCATATATCTAGATGGAGTATTTCAAATTTAGAAGTAGCAATGCTAGAGCTATGAGGAAAGGGAAGTTTCTTTCGTCTAGATAAATGGAAAATGCCACATATGATTTTATTATCAAAGTAAATAGATGGATACATCAAGGACATATGACTAAAGTTCTTATTCGAAACATGCCCTGATCTAAAATGCCATAATGCATTGCTAGGTAGAATGGTGTTGATGCTGGTAGAATGTGGCTATAGCAATCTAGTGCAGGTTGTGTCATCATCAAGAGGACAAGCATAAATTTGTACTCTATATAAACCTCCAATTTTTCTACCCAAACTAATCATCTTCATGCTGCTCATATCCTGTATTAAACATTCATTGACAGAAAAGTTATCTTTACAATGCAAGGACTGACATAGTTTGGATATTGATATAAAGTTGAGATGAAATTCATTGGAATATAAGACACTCTGTAAATAAAATGTAGGTGAAAAGTAAGCATGTCCAACTTGTTTAACACAAATGGAATTGCCATTAGGCAGTGTAATGTTGATTGGGTCAATGTTATGAATTGAAGTGAAAAATTCTACTGAGGAGCACACATGGTCATTGGCACCAGAGTCAAGAATCCAATATTTGGATTGAGCTAATAAATTGAAAGTGGTGTAGATAATACTTGAAGAATTTGCAATAGGTGAGCAATCAATCATCATAGTAGAAACTGAAGCATTGTTATTAGAATTAGCAGAAGGTAGTAAATTGACTTGTTGAAGTAAGCCAATCAGCTGATAATATTGTCCTTGAGAAATATTCGAAGTTTTATTATCTGTTAGTTCTCTTGTTTTAGGGTTGGCATTAATTTTAGTAAAACAAATAATAACAACAATATGTAAAATAGGATGTATATACTTACTAAGAAGAACATGTACAACAAGATGTCCTATGAAATGTCAGAACATGTTTTGTTGAAGTTATTCAACATGTGGAACAACATGTCGAAGAAGATGTCCTATGAAGGAGCATTCGACATCGCACCAAGATGAGCTGGATTAATGAGATTTAGTTATGATCTTACTTATGCAGAATATTTAGAGAATATTATGCATCCCATGTGGCGCATAATCAAAGGTCTAGAAGATTCAATTAGAAATCAAGGAGAATGAAGAATTTCTAAATAAGGAGATTATTTAGGAAACAAACGATTGAAGAACTTTCTTGTAGCAGAAGTTTATGCTAATTGTAATAGCTAATGAAGCTGTGATTGAAGGCGCAAATCCAGTTGGGTATGAGTTATAAATAGAAGCTTTGTAACCTAGGATTAGGAAGCCATCCAAGTATATCAAGATGTAATCATTAGGGCTAGGTTAAGCGAACCTCCCAGATTGTGGGAAGGTCAGCGTAACCCTCGAAGCCTGTTGGCAAGAGGCATTACGTATGTTCTTGGAGGAAGTTGTGAAGTAACTCCAGGTTGTTGTTCTTAGTTAGGAGGAAAGCTAACAAATGTTAGAGCTTGGCTTTGCGTCTTAGCTAGATTGTCATGGAAGTGTGTCTTCCAAAATTGTTTGTCTGTGTGATCAGAATGTTGGTGATTAGGCCGTTGTTACAGCTCCTGGGACAGGAAAATTGTACAACATTACCGTGGTGATTGGAAGTGAGATGGAGATATTCCATATCTAGAGAGGATCTAGGTAGAAGGGTCATTAGATAGTGATTAAGTGAGTAGATCGTCAACGGGTGTGTTGGCTGTAGGATCTATAAATTAATGTTGCTGATAGTGGACTTCATTTCTGGCTTGGTATGCCCCCAAAGTAGGTGGTTAGACCGAATTGGGTAAACAAGTCTAGTGTTATTTATCTTTTTAGTATGTTATACCTTGCCTGTGTTATTAATGTCAGATCTGATGTCTCGACATCCTTATAGAATATCTGAGTCGGACTGTACCAAAATTTCAATTGGTATCAGAGCAGGTCATCCTGTTCTGTTTCTGGATGAGATTCAGGGAGATACTTTCTAGTGCAATAGGCAAGGAGAAGAAGAGCACTTGGTTGAGAAGAGTACTCTTTGCAATGTATTTTTGATATTTTTTTTTGCTATTCGCACCGGTTTCGACCCACCACAGGTGGGCCACTAATCCGGCTCGTGCGTAGAGGCATGCGCACTGGCCAAGCAAGATTATATCTTTGACGTTGCTTGTACTCAAAGGAATCTCATATTGTAGCATCTATTAATAAGCATTTTTTTTATCAAATTTAAAAGCATATGCCTTAATAAATTATTTTACCTTTGTACTCTTAATAAAATAGAACAATGCTAAAAATAAAACCATATTTGAAATAAAAAAATGTTAAACAAAATTATTCAAGAGAACCTAAGGACGCATAACTTTCTATTTCTTAGATTCTTCCATGTGGCATCAATGTTGCTTGATTTTAATCGGCACTTCAATGTTGAAAACTAAACAAATAAACACATTAGCATCAAAATGAACTTTAAAATTGAAACTCCAAGACATCCCTAATTTCTAGCTAGTCAAATAATTAAACCTTACTTCCTTAATTGAACACATTATCTACTACCACAGTAAATAGTTTTAGCTCATTAAAAACTACAGCACAGCCTATTAAGCACAAACACACCCACAAAGAGAAAGCACACACACAATACTAAACCAACATAAAAAATTATATAAGGGTATAAAGCATATCATTTAAGTAATAGAGTCTACTTACGAATTACCATGGAATCGAAGCTTAGAAATCAACATGCTAACAAGTTTTCTAGTTTTAAACAATTCGAATTCCATGTTTTCATCCGTTAGCAATAACCGGATCCCATTGATTTGGGGTGAAGAAGAATCAAATTCCATG